>NW_023336280.1:2404728-3607093 GCF_013340325.1 Aspergillus tubingensis | reverse complement strand
TAACATAACTGAATATATCTGAATTTATTTAATATATTAAGAAATTACTACTTCAAAGTATTAATTATATAGTAATCTTAAATTACTACTAATTTTATTTTATTTTTTTATTAAATTAATAATAGATTTTATCACAGGCCTGCCCTCTATTATTTAATATAAAAAAATTATTAATATTATTCTCATTATTATTAATTAAGTTTTAAAATGTTATTTTTTTTATTATTTTATTTATAATAACTAAATTAATAATTTAGTAATAAGTAATTAGGAATAAGTTATATTCTATTATATTTATTTATTAAAATCTTACTGATTAGTTATTTATTCTAGTTATTTATAAGATTTTTATATCTGAGCGGTTTTTTTTATTTTTTAAAACTAAATTAATAAATATAGATTAATTTTATATAATTATATATAATAATCAGGTTTAATATCTTTTTAAAAATAGTATACTTAATATTTTTATTCTAGTATTTTATATTTATTAATTCCACTTATTACTTAAGAATAGTAGTAAAATTATAAATATTATTAAGTATTTCTGTATTAATCTAGCTAATATTAATATTATATCTAGTATAATAAAGAGAATTAAATAATATTTATTATAAGATATATTTTTCTCTTCTTAGAATACTGGTAATATAATATTAAAATATAAGTATTATAATAACAGCTAATATTATAAAAAACTTTTTTAATAATATTAAAATTAGTATTAACAGTACAGAGATAATATATATAAAAAAAATATTAAATTTTAATAAATTATTTTTATAACATGCAAATCTTCTTCTTAGAAACTGTTTTAAAAAAATATATTAAAAAATCTAATATAAAATATATAATTTAAAAGTAAATAAAGTAAGAAATAAATATAGAAAAACACTTAATTACTAAGTAATTAGTATATAATAATAGAAATAATAAAAGATATATGAAATAATAATAAAAAGTAAATGAAATAATTTTAAGAGATTAAAAGAAAGATAACTACAGGATAAAAAAAAGAAAAAGAAGTAATATAAGAAATTTTATTATTTATATTATTTTATAATAGATTTATTTATACAAACATAATTAAATACTTATAAAATTATATAAAAGTAGTATATAACTTTAGTTATATTATATATTCTATAAATTCTTTATCTTTTATTATTAGATTTTTATTTTTCTGAATTAAAAATATATAAGATTATTTTTAATACCTGAGTTAGATAGCTCATCCCAGTAAAGAAGAGTGTTATTTATAATAGAATAATTTAATTATTAAGATTAGAATTATTAGAATAATATATTATAATAATTATAAAAGTTATAAGATTATTAATAATAATTCTACACTTCTCTGATATTTATAAAATGCTGATTTTTCTATAATAAATTACTGATTTTTTAAGAATCAGTCTATCTCGTGGATATAGACTACCTTTGTTATTATTAGATAAATATATAGTATTTAATGGCTGATTCCTTATCTAGTTGACAGGCTTTCTATTCTGACAAGTAGATCCTATCACACTAAACTAGAATATACTAGAATATTAAATATAGAAAAAAAGAAAAAAGTATAGGATAATATATATAAATAATAAAAGTAAATAAATAAGATAAAGTAAATAGAATAAATAAATAAGATTATGTGTAATTAATAAAGTAAATAAAAACTATATTATATATTATATCATGTGACTCAGTCATGTTGCTTGCCATCATAAAATCAACCCAATTTAATATTTTATTTATGTATATATAATACCATAAATCAGGATTAATTATTAATCTAGTATCTATATCTAGATATATTCAAATATTAAAATATATGAGAAAGCTCACACAACACTTCTATAGATCAATCCGACTCACAAACTTTTATATTCAAATATTCATAACTTTTTTGTTTTTCATATATACTATATGTCATATCTCAAGGTCTACAGGGCGGCTAATACTATAACATCTTATTGTCATCTTCTATCAATATTATCTTTATAACTATAACTATTGATAAATCGCAGGGGCTTTTCTGAAAGATGGAATAGTTCCACATAACAGATATATCCCAATTAATAGTGTGATTTAGATACTCCAACGAAACGAATAATAACCGGATAGCTTTCTAAAAGCAGAATATGAAAATTCGATATAGTATAGTAATCCGTCGCCGACCTTCAAAACACGACGGCCGTAGTAACGACTAACATATGACCAAGACGTACTCAGTGAACTACGCTAACTATACAGTATTTCATCTACCCGCTTGGATTTCATAGGTCAAGTCCGTGAGAATACATAGATATACGCGAACTTCTTCATCTCTTGTATATCATCCACCTGAACAACCTTCTCATCATTGAACATGACCCACGAAGTACCATTACTTCCTGGCACAGGCTTACGCACGATAGCGACATAGTGCCTGTTGACCGTTAGTTCAAACCCATCAAAGTGACAGACATACATACCCAGCATGCACGGATGAGCCTTTATGGCACACTATTGACTGTAATTGGTATTTCGCTGGCGTGGCATCAGAGTCTTGACATTTATCACTGGGTTCAGGGATGTCAGAGTCTGAGCTGAGGTCCATTGAATCCTCCGGATGGGTGAACACCCAATCAATTGCCCTGTTGAGATCCCCGTCCGTCGCTGCCAATGCCCTCCTGGCATGACTAGAATTTATGCCCATTTCAGTCAACTGCGCAACTTTAGCTGGGTCTTGCTGGCTCCCTGAGGTGCTGGTAACCATCTTATCGAGCGGCTCATCGATATCAGGGTCTTCCATGTGAGCAAAGAGCCAATTCATGGCAGCCTCAACATCCGAGTTGCCGGTCATATAGAGCGCCTTTTCGCACCTTGGGTTCGGAAAACCCATGGCAACAAGCTGCTCAATCGCGATTTCATTGGGCTTAAACGCATTTTCAGGTTCCTGGGTTTCAGGCAGAAGCTCCTCATTTGGATCAGGCCCGGAAGAGAGGTAAGTACCAAATTCTATAGGCTCCTCATCAACTTCTACCGGAATATTCAGCTTTGTAGGTACCCAATTGATCAGCTCGAACCTTCGCGCATTGATAACCAACTTCTGCGGTAGGGTCTTAAAAGAAGTTTTCTTACTGAACCCTTCCGTGGAACCGCAGGACGGGCAGCTGAATTCAACGACTTCTTCGGCCGTGAATACATCCAGACATTCTGCTAGCGTGACACTCTCATACTCGTTCATGGAGTCAGAAGCATCTGCATCGGGGAGTCGACGAGCGGGAACAGGGATTGAAATGTTATCCTGGGCGTCCGCCCTGTAACGAACCTTCTTGCACCGTAGACATTGGAGACGCTGCTGCACAGAGAAGCCGAATGAGGTGATTGGGTTATCTAAACCTTCGGGATGCTTGGACAAGCTGATCTGCTTGAAGAGGTGGAGCATAAATTCGAACGCATCCTGTTGTCTCATCGTCGAGAATTCTTCATGATTACGGCCGACGAGATGTTTGAACATAGCGGGTGCTAAACCCTTCTGATGAGGAACTTCAGCTGAATCAGGTGAAGACCTAACATCGCTATCGGGTCGGGAATATCTGCCAGAGAGGATGCCGTCGGCCAGCTTCCGCAGTTGGGTTTCAAGGTCCTCGGCTGGCCTCTGCGTGTGCGGCGGCTCGCTGTTGGGATGGTAATATCGTTTTTGGAACTCAGGCAAGGCGAAAAGACATTGGACAACACTTGAGAGATAACAGCTGTTTCCTAAGTTAGTCAAGCCAGTTAAACCTGGTCCAAACACAGGTGTAAGTTCATGGCCGTCCTCAGAAGTCATCGAAAATTCCCATCTCATATTATGCTCCACTTGCATTTCCATAAGGCTCTTCTCTGTCTTCTCACGGCTCGCTAGATTGATGCCCCAATTGGCAAGATGGGTAGCCAGGTTAGGATCGGTCCTTTCTTCATTGCATCTATAGCAATACACGTCAGCCGAACCATCTGCAGTGATAGAGCCCAGCTTCACTGCAACAGCATGCGACTCCTTGTCAGAATGCGCAAGTGCATGCGAGTTTCCTCCCACTCCGCCAAACTGACTGCGACCGCAGCCAAGGTTTCCGCATTCTAGACATAGCCAGAGGTTCTCTTTAAGGTTACACATGGAACACTGGACCAGCTCTGACGTGCAATTGTGAGCATTATAGTGAGGGTAATGTAAAAAGAGAGGAGCAACGCACCCTTTGATTCAATCTGTCTTGATGCTCCCTGTATGAGATTAATGGTGTGTTCGCAGGGGATGAACTCCTGCTCCCAGGCCTTGACTTCCTCTCTTTTGGAGAAGGTCATCGCTTTCATCACGCCATCAATTACAGCTGGCAGCCTACCCCTGGAAGCGTCGAGATCACTCTGACGGCAAGGATAACAGACAACACGTGTTTTCGTGTCATAGCGGTCCTCATCAGTTTCAGCTGCGATTGCAAGCTTCGAAATCTTCTGCGGTGGCTCATCTCGCTGTCATTGCATCTTGTCAATCACATGCAACCAAAAAAGTATAATTCAGACAAGTGATATTGGCACACACCTGGACCTTTTTACGTGATCTTCTGATGTTGAGCGCTAGAGGGTGACTGCAACGTTCATAGTGGAGAAATGCATGATTTCTATCACCAGCGCAACCTCCATTGAAGCATGTTAAACAAACATTAAGCCCATGTTCATCGTCCTGGATATTTTGTTAGGCGTCAAATTGATAGAAAAACAATGGGTACACACTATTGAGTCGAAACACTGTGTACAGTCCTCTCGATATACAACCTGCGACGTAGCCGGTTCCCTCAGTCCTGCGATGTAGATAATGGTTAGAAACCTGTATGAGCACTGTACTCCAGCTTTGGCTATAGTCGCAACTGACCTTCAGACGTGACATGGCTACAAGAAGCCATCATGAGGAGTGCTGAAAGCTAATGTAGAAGCCTGATACAACTTATTAAATGACAGCAATCAGTCCGAGTCCCACGATGCAATGACTTTCAGTAAGAGAGCATGCGTCCTCTCCATACATAAAAGTTATTGTATAAGCATAAGGCGGCAGGTGAAATTCTTCAATATCTGCTTTGTCGAGGCTTTGACTGTTAGGTATGTAGAAAGGTGGGGTAAAGTGGGAGAGATCTTCCACTAAGATACGTAGTGTATTGTGTAGACGGAGTACTGTGACGGGGTACCGGTTTTCATATGGATGTATGGTGTATTACGACATCTGCTCTGTACTACTAACCTTTGACCATTAAACACGTAATATTCGCATTCCAAAGTGGGGTGGGTGCTTAACGCGCTCCTGCCGCGTACTACCCCGGGTCGCGTCTCCATTTGTTGTTCATGCAAATGTCCTTCAGCAGTAGCAGGATTGTACCAGTACCACCAAGACCGCCACCTGCTGTTCATCATTCCAAGCTCTGAATTACACCACCCCGAGACATTGCTTGTATTTCTTTATTCTAAGTCTGTAGGACGGCACAAGGTTACCTTGAAACTATTTCAGATGTCTTCAGAAGCAGCATCTCAGGTCTCCGTTGGGGCACTCAGGTCAGTTTCCTGGAACTCCCTGTGCATTATCTCACTAATTCCCCTTAAGCGCTATCTTCGATGATACAAAGCCTCAAACGCGTGAGCCTATTGTTCAATGTGTCCAGATAAAGCAATTGCCATCTCAACAGAGCCACCCGGAACGCTACCGAGCGGTATTCAGTGACATTTCAAATTATGTGCAGACGATGCTTGCGACCCGTAAGTGTGCCATAACCCTGATGACTTGCCTAAGACACTGCCACTAACCTTGATCTTCCAGAATTGAACCCCATGGTGTCTAGTGCGCTATTACGGAAGGGATGTTTTGTTCGCCTGAAGTCGTTCCAAGCGAACTCCGTGAAAGGCAAAAAGTAAGTGACTACTGACGTCTTCACCACCAATGATATACCTTACATACGAGATAGGATCCTTATTATTCTCGACCTTGAAGTCTTGGAGGGATTGGGGGAGGCCGAGAAGATTGGCGAACCAAAACCACTCGAAAGTAAAACAGATGAAGACGACAAGCACCAACCCACTACAATCTCCAGCAACGGTTTCTATGGATCGAAGATGTCAGGCGCACAGGCCCAGTCAAATACCGGAGTGCAGTCAGCACGACCTGTTTTGGCCGCAGCGCATGCTACTATATATCCCATCGAAGCTATTTCACCATATTCTCACAAATGGACGATCAAAGCACGCTGTACGAGCAAGACAAATATCAAGACTTGGCACAATAGGAATACCGAAGGGAGGCTCTTCAGCGTCAATCTACTGGACGACAGTGGCGAAATACGAGCTACTGGATTCAACGACCAATGCGACATGCTGTATGACGTCTTCCAGGAGGGCGGTGTATACTATATCTCCAATTGCCGCGTGCAAATTGCCAAAAAACAGTTCACGAACTTGAACAACGATTATGAGCTGACTTTTGAAAGGGATACGGTGGTTGAAAAGGTTAGTCAGAGTGCTCGGTTCGCATTGAACTCTTAACTTACCATGTCGCATCAGGCAGAGGATCAGAGTGATGTTCCCCAGGTTCGATTCAATTTCACTTCTATCGGTGACCTCCAATCGGTAGAAAAAGATACTACGATCGATGTGATAGGCGTGCTGAAAGAGGACATGGGGGTTTCACAGATCACATCCAAAACTACAAACAAGCCCTATAACAAGCGCGAGCTGGTCATGGTTGACAATACCGGATTCTCTGTTCGCCTGACTATCTGGGGCACTACAGCTCAGAATTTCAACGCCTTGCCCGAGTCTGTAATAGCTTTCAAAGGCGTGAAGGTCTCTGACTTTGGCGGGCGTAGTCTGAGTTTGCTGAGCTCGGGTTCAATGGCGGTTGATCCTGACATTGAGGAAGCCCACAAGCTCAAAGGCTGGTATGACGCACAAGGCAGAGATGAGAATTTCTCTTCACATGCTTCCTTATTAGGCACAGCCTCATCAACGATGAAGTCGGACCAGTTCAAGACAATCGCCCAAATAAGAGAGGAGCAATTGGGTATGTCGGAGGAAGCGGTTTACTTTTCGCTGAAAGCAACAGTCATCTACATAAAGCAGGACAACATGTCCTTTGCTTATCCTGCTTGTCTCTCAGAAAATTGCAACAAGAAGGTGACCGAGCTTGATCCCGGCCAGTGGCGCTGTGAGCGCTGCGATAAGACTCACCCCCGACCAGATTACCGCTACATAATGCATGTTAATGTCAGCGACCATACCGGCCAACTTTGGCTAAGCTGCTTTGACGACGTGGGCAAATTGATGATGGACATGTCAGCCAATCAGTTAATGGAACTGTTCCAGACGGATGAGAAAGCAGCTGGCGACGCATTCCAGGATGCCAATTGCCGGACCTGGAATTTCCGATGCCGTGCCAAAATAGATCATTTCGGCGAACAACAACGGTAAGGCAATCCGTTCCATGGCTCAGATGGCACTGCTAATATTCACTCTACCAGTATACGGTATCAGGTATCCTCGGCCAACCCGATAAATTATTCCCACGAGGCTTCACGCCTTGCCGATCTTATTGAATCTTACAATGTATCTTGAATATGCTTTCAGCATGCTGAAGGCTTCTTGAGACTCCCCTTGCAAGCATTGTGCATCTTTATTTTTACAACACTCTGTTCAATGAAATTTTCAAAATTTGTGGCTTTGGGATTGCGTGACATCGGCTGCTGTCACTAAGATAGGATGCAAACCAGAAACGATGATGGATCTTGAAAGGTGCTACAAACTGAACAAAGAAAATATAAGCCAACGTTGATTCTGTGATACCACACTTGACTAGCATTAGCTGTCGCTTGGACTTACAAAAATAGCCACGCTGATTTGCACCCGCATAGACTTGCCAAAGAGTTCGAACAGTAGTGACTTCTGGCAGATAGCGGGAATTCTTCTAGGTATTTACATATGAAAGCAGGTGAGTCCAATGAACACAGATAGTATAGGCAATTTCAACAGATATAGTGCTGTTATCAATGTTTATAAACTCCTTACTGCTGTATGGTTCCATTTCCAGCAGTGTGTCCATACCTCCTTTAGGCCTTTATGATCGGTTCCTGAATCGACCTACACACATGTGACGCCCGGAGCACGCGAGTATGTGGGGTTTTGAAACCTGTTACATTCTCTTTGAGATTCCGAATATACATAGTAAACTGCTAAAGAGCATATGACAAATATCTGAACGCTATCAACTAGATCACGGTGAATTAGAATGGTAGATCAGCTTGTCGTGCAAGTAAGCAGTTAACCAACTGTTGGTCATGTAGTTAGTTAACAAGCAGTTAACCTAACTAACTACAACTTTGTCATTATGACTAATTGCCCTCCATTTGATGACAAATGATGACGCTGAATGCCGTACTGCATAACCGAGACAAATAACCACAGGGCAGAGTAAAAGCGATTTAGAAAAATTTGGAGTCAACCCATCTAAAGTGTCAAGCAAAGATGGTAGGCATCATGAGAGCCATTGGTGAGTTGCATTGCTCAGACTCTCGAGCGTGATATGCTAAGAACACCCAGGTATCCAAGGAGGCAAAGGAAGTGCCGATGCTTTGTTCGTTGACCAGATCCCAATACCGAAGCCCAGTCCTGGGCAGGCTTTGGTCAAGATCAAGGCATTCGGGCTGAACAGAATGGACTTGCTTCAACGCGAAGGAAAATATCCTCTTCCTCCGCAAGCTCCTAGCACCATGGGGGTCGAATTTTCCGGGGTGATAGAGGAACTTGGTGAGAATACAAGCAATGGCTTTCAAATCGGCGACAGTGTTTTTGGCCTAGCCTATGGCGGTACGTGGCATTCTTTTTGATAGAGTGTGTAAGTATTCATTACATTTTGTCAGGGGCCTATGCGGAATACATCGCCGTGTCGACCAAGATGTTGATACACAAACCCTCGGGGTTGACATGGGAGGAGGCTGCAGGAATACCAGAGGTATGCTTGACCTTCAACTCCTAGGGAACCAATTTGTAATAACCATGGCACCATCTCCTTAGACCTGGATAACTGCAAGCCAGGCGCTCTATCTGATTGGCGAATTCAGCGCTGGAAAGTCCGTTCTTTGGCATGCAGGGGCTTCATCCGTATCAATTTCCGGGATCCAACTTGCGAAGATCGACAAAGCATCTGCTGTCTATGTGACTGCAGGTTCGCAAGAAAAAATTGACTTCTGCGTACGTGAACTAGGGGCTACTGCTGGGTATAATTACAAGAGTCAAGACTGGGCCTCCGAGATACTGAAAGAAACGAATGGTCGTGGAGTCGACATTATCGTCGATTTTGTGGGCGCCGCACATTTTCAAGGTAATCTTGACGTGGCCGCACGGGATGCACGTATTGTCCAACTAGGACAGATGAGTGGTTCTGTCCTCCCTGCCAATACTGACATCAGTGGAATCCTGAGGAAGAGATTGAGGTTCGAAGGCAGCACTCTTCGCAGCAGGGATGAAGATTATCAGGGGAGACTACGTGATCTTCTGGTGGACCATGCTTTACCCAAATTCAACGACCAAACATTCAAGGTCTTTATCGAGAAAGTTTTCGCATTTGAAGAAATCGCGGATGCCCATAGGTTGCTGGAGAGCAATCAAACCAAGGGAAAGCTAATATGCACGATTAATTGAATGCAAACTAGCCCGGTTGAGAAGCCAACCACCGACTTAAGGTGGAAGCGGAGACGGTCGGCGTACATACAAATAAATCAACAACGAGATCACTACGAAGGCAGCCATGGTAGAGAACGCAGGTTTAGTATAGGCATAAAGTAGTGGCGGAACGTATCCCAATGGATGTACGCAAGTTTTGTAGATTCTTAAAGACGCCCTGATCCTGTGATTTTTCTTCTTTTCGAGTGCTGGTTTTTTCTGAGCCTCCTTGATTCGACGCTCTCTTTCAAGAATACTATACTATATCTATATACTACTCGGCTGCAAATACAACAACGACGGAGTAGGACTCCGTAGACTCGTCTACTGCATGTAGGACACAAAAGGCTAGATTGTTCCGCGGCGCAGACAGTAACTAACTGGATTAGGATTAAGGAGCGGGACGGAGCAGCACTAGGGCAAGAGTTTTAACCATATGGAGTACTTTATCCCGAATCAAAGTTTTGCTCCAGACAGGCAAGCCCAAAAAGAAAATAGCGAAATTAAAAAAAAAAAAAAAAATACATTAAAAGTATTCTAAGGGCAAAAAGAAGGCGCCCTTAAAGCATTCACTGTTATTTCTTCGAGACGCAGCCGATTTGCTTTACGATTATTTTTCTTTCTTTCTGTTACAAAATCTCTTACACATATTCTCCACTTTTGAACCTGAGAAAGTTCAAAGCAACAAAAACAACATGGCCAAGCGTGAACTCCAAGATAAGGGTAGCACGGAGCATAGGGCGAAAAAGAAGTCAAGAAACGAAAAGCACACAAAGAAGGCCGAGGACTCCAAGGCTGGTGCGCAGGCTTCTGAGACGCAGAACACTGACCTGAAAGAGCCTTCTCCGGCAGTCATAGAGAAATTCCTCGAAGAAAATTCCGTCAAGATCACGGATACCTTAGAGGGAGCAACGAAGCTTCATCCCATTACCTCTTTCTCTCACCTACCTACCTGCAACAGTGCACTGTACCGTCCTCTTGAGTCGTTCAGTTCCCCGACTGCTATCCAGTCAGCAACCTGGCCTTTCCTGTTTGCTGGCCGTGATGTAATCGGCATCGCTGAAACCGGGAGTGGTAAGACGCTCGGCTTCGGCTTGCCCTGCCTGAAAAACTTACAAGACTCGGCGAAGAAGGGAAAGCCTTATAAGCCGACAGCGGTGATGATTTCCCCAACGAGAGAACTTGCAATGCAAATACATGATCAGATCTCGAAGTTCGCAGAACTAGTGGATATCAAGGTAGCTTGTATCTTCGGGGGTGTGAATAAAGATGAGCAACGCCAGGCCTTGAAGACTGCTGCTATTGTCGTGGCGACACCAGGAAGATTGAAGGATCTTCAGAATGATGGCTCAGTCGATCTAGGAAAAGTCAAGTATCTTGTTCTGGATGAAGCGGATCGCATGCTGGATAAAGGTTTCGAACAGGACATCAAAGATATCATCCGCCCCATGCCGGTGTCAAAGCGTCAAACTGTTATGTTCACTGCGACCTGGCCCCCGGTCGTTAGGGACCTTGCTGCAACGTTCATGACTTCTCCTGTGACGGTCACAATTGGTGGAGAGCCTTCGGCTGATCCGCGCGCAAACACTAGAATCAAGCAAGTTGTTGAAGTGGTGAAGCCGCACGAAAAAGAACAGAGGCTTGTACAGTTATTGAACAAATACCAGAAGGGCCCATCCAGCTCGGATAAGATTCTGGTGTTCTGCTTGTATAAGAAGGAGGCTGTGCGTGTTGAGAGACTTCTTTGGAATAAAGGCTTCAAGGTTGCCGGAATACACGGAGATTTGGGCCAACAAGAACGGTTCAAAAGTTTGGATTCCTTTAAAAAAGGCGTCTCAACTGTTCTTGTCGCAACTGATGTGGCAGCTCGTGGCCTCGACATACCTTCAGTCAAGCTCGTCATCAACGTTACGTTCCCCCTCACCGTTGAGGATTACGTACATCGAATTGGCCGGTTAGTAAAGTACCTCGTCCCCGTATGTTGTGTCTTGCCGACTAATTGGCTCAAAGAACTGGCCGTGCTGGAGCTGAGGGCCATGCCATCACTCTATTTACTGAGGTTGATAAAGCTCAATCCGGAGCGTAAGTAGTCATTGTCTTGGAAGCATTCCGATCAATTTTTAACCGAGACTAACATGTTATAGTTTAATAAATGTTCTAAAAGCGGCTAATCAGGATGTACCCGAAGATCTTCTCAAATTCGGGGCAACGGTCAAAAAGAAGCAACATGACGCATATGGCGCTTTTTTCAAGGATGTCGACACCAATAAGACATCAACCAAGATCGTTTTTGACGATTGATGATGACTCATTCGCCTTTAGACTTTGGAGTTCGGGACGTTTTGCATTTCACCAGCTCGCGGGCTTTTGTGTAATATATGAACAAAGATTTTCTCTCGAGATAAGACCTATACACACCATTAGACTGTGGCTTGCATGTAAATAAAACGGTGAGACTTACACGAGAAGAATGTACATAGCTCCAAATATCAGTGCATCTCTCGTGCTATAGATATCAAGAGCATATAGACCCTTTGAGGTAAGAACTATAGACATCGTGACACTGGCGATACAGGTAAGCGGCCGTGGGCTAAATTCAGCAATAGCCATACCGCTTCCGTGTCGAGACATGAATTTCCGAATGAAGGAAAAGCTCCAGATGATGCGAACTGCCATGTTGACAATATTGGCATATACCATTCCGTGGGCACCGAGAGCGCCGACTTTCAAGAATAAGTACGCGGCAGATGCAAAGCATGCTGAAAACACCCCCATCCATACCGCTTGTCTGCGTAGTTCTGCCGAGTTTGCTGCCGATGAGACAAATGCTTCACTTATACCGTTGAAAGCTAGAAATGGTATATAGTAGCAATAAAGTGAAAGCAGGCTGCTGATCTTGGGTGAAGCCCAGATGCGCCCGCCTAACAGACGTAGCAATTGAGGTGCCAGAACTGGACCGAGGGGGAACCCCACAATAGCCATCAGACTATATGCATGGAGAACTTCTGTCAACTGAGTTTTAGCAGCATCGATGTTTTTCACACGTAGATGTCCGCTCCCGCCAGAGTTTAGCAGTGAAGAAAAGAGCGTTCGACTGCTTTCTTCAATGGGCTGAAAAAAGACGCGAGCTAGGAGACCCCCGTAATTAGAGGCTAGTGCGTATATGCCTTGGTCTTCTAAACTCGTCATTGTTGCCAGCATCATTGAATCACCCTGGGTGAGAAGATGTTTTATCATCGATTGAAAGAACACATTCGTGGATAGCCCTATCATCGGCCATGAGAACCTTCCCATGAAATACTCTGATCTGTCCCTGGACATTTGTATCAGATAGGATATTGTAAGTTTACTTTCCCATAACCTACCTTGACTTTATCTTTGTGGGAAGCATAGAAAACTTCTGCGTGTCTGTAATCCCCGACAGGGCTAGCATATAGCCGCAGATGAGAGTGGAAGAATAACAGAGATAACCAATTGAGAATGGGAGAACGCCAATGCTGTGGCCGGCTCTGGAAGCCCACGCACAGGCAAGGCAGGTTGTAAGGCTTTTTACAAAGGCTGCACTCATTTCAACCACTGCACGTTGTCTGTGTAGCATATATTGCTGCACTACAGTAAAGAAGGGCTCAGTGGAGAGCTCCATAAGGGATGCAATGGATGTGATTATCACGCTTGCGTAGTAGTAGGGTAACTCTGACACCTCTCTCGATGCTAGCTGTACATAAGATGCAGCAAATGCCAGAGCGAACAAGAACCCCAAGGCAAGGCTCAAGTAGGACATGTTCACTACTGACTGCGAGGCTATGGTTCGGGCTTCAGATACATCATTGCTCCTTTTGGGAGCTGCACCAGTGCTGTCCTTGTGGGAATACGTGGTGAGGGGCTTGAGTTGCAATGGCTGTCTTTGTATAGCCATCCTGATACTTTCCCTGGAGAAAAATAATATGGAGATGAAGTATAGCTCCAGTTGGGACGCAACACCCATTATGGCCGGAGGTAAGCTCCTCAAAACCAACTGATTGGCGGTGAAAGTGAAAATCCTCGAGGCCAGTTGAACGATAATCATCATCGTCGTCCCAGATGCTGATGATGCCAGCATTGCGCTGACATTCTCATCTACTGCTGACATGTAGACAGGATAAAGCCCGCGGGCATCAATGGCTCTCTTATCTAAGGATCTCTGTGTTTTCGTAAAGCTGGCCCTGCAGCCCGGACTTACAGCAGAGGAAATGAATCTCACTGGTCGACCCCCTGTCGAAAGAGGGAGAAAGGATAAAATAAGAATAAGCTCGGCGAAAGAAGTCCGAATATTGCTCAGCATTGGCAGGAAGTATATGGGTCCCGCCGAAAAGGCCACGTGCTTTCTGAGTACTAATTTGCGGTAGTTCCCGTTCCCGTGCTCTGGCGTTTATCTGCCAGTGTCTAAGCTCCTCAATTCGGTTTTATAGCACAGGCACAGTTCAACGGCAGCATTGGCTAAGTGTATACAACGAACCGTAATTATATGCGTTACGCTCACGATTAATCGTGTACCTTTTGTATTGTGAAACTCGGTGTTCTGAGATGCTTTTGAAGAACGTGTGTGCAGGTTTTCAGCACACGGGAAGAGTCGCATTATTACATTCTGGTAGTTACTTGCAACGCGCAGACCTCGTACTCAATCCGAAGTTGATAAAGGAAACAAATCCACGCGTTTTAACACCGAGCTACTGGTCATTGGGTTTTCTGCTTTAAGAAGGATTAGCTACATAAATTCACACTGCCTGCATCCAAGGAAGCGCCTCGGGAATTGGCTGTAGCGGCGGCTATTTTAGTTCATGTCAACACACCGTGCGAGGTAATTGGAGTTTGTTCCTTGTGTGTCTAATTGCACGTTCAGTCCATACGGAGCTTCAATAGTTCTATGTGAGAATTGCAGAGTTTGGAGTGAGCATGCCGCTACTACACTGGGCTCAGCAATGTCACGATAACCTTTTGAAACCTCAGGACTCGCTTGCAATGAAATTGCAGATGAGCCCACTGTAGACCCGGCCTTTAGAGCATACGATTGATGCCAATTTAGCAATCATACTCTCGAGATAACCAATTTGCTACCCTTTTCGCCATTATAGTTCACCACATCGGCCGACTAGTATGGAAATTTATGCTGAATACAGGGTTCCTAGCTGGTCATGTTTGAAAGAAGAGTTGTTCCGCCATGTACTATGTAGTAAATACACGATAACGGAGGAGCTGGACGAAGAAAAGCAGTTCAAAAAGTAGTACACAGCTACTACCGGAGAATAACCGCTAACCCGCAGCAAATGTGCTCACACCTGGTCGGATGGAAAGCCCATGTTGATATTATACATCGAAAATCCTTTTAGAATGGCGGAAGGAAAAACGGGTATCCTCCATTCTTCGTCTTGAACACACTCAGAAGGAAGCTGTACATACCAAGAAGTACGGAACCCCAGATGATCACAGCTACCTGCTGTGCCTTGTTGTCTGCGATACGGGGCACCTTCATTGCCAGGGCAATTGTTGCAAAAGACAGGACGGCATCTGACAACACGATTAGCGAATTGGCATCAGATCCACATATGAGATAAGACGTATGCATGTGATTGTGGGCAACATACAAATGGCAGCAACAATCTGCGTCTCCATGCCGAACTGGTTTGAAAATCCACCAGCGAAGTAACTAATACCCCCTCTACCGTCTCCGGCAACATATGGAACTTTGCGAATATGATTGAACATGTGGCCACTTGTGAATAAGAGGATGGCAATCAGGCTGAAAGCAGCCCACAAGTTCCGGTTGCGAACAATGGGAAGAACATAGGGTGACAAAACCGTGAAAAGCGTCACAGCACCCATCAAAATGGTTATGCCGGAGACAAGTCGCATGTAGTTGATCGGACGAACAAGTGGCGGCTTCGGGCCCTCTGGAAGCTGACGGTTCATCCATGTATATAGCTGTTCAGCAGAAATCGGGCTGTAGGTCGAAGTCAGTGATAATCAATCGACTAAAAGATTCAGTGTATAGTTACCCGCTGAAGTCGAATCGCAGAGGTGCGTCATCAATCTTGGCGAAGGGGCCAACGGTAGGAGGAAAGACCAGGAGGACAGGCGCAGTTTGGAGCATCAACTACTCAATGTCAGCTAAGATTATTAAACTGCTAGGCCATATATTTGCTAAATACCTTCTGAAAGGTGCCTTTTCCATCGGAAAAGTCAAGGGTCCCAAAGAGCATTTGAAGTCCATCGGGCTTGGAACCTTTGTTCCAGCTTCGTGCGATGAGCTCCCATTCAGGTTGAAACTCGCGACAGAGGATACACCCATAGCGAGCATCTGCGGCTGTCAAAAGCACTGCAACATGATAGTCGCGAGGCTTAGATGTTATGTCTTCGTACGACGAGTCGGTCAGTTCGATTGGAGCGGAGCGAGAGAGTGAACGATATCTCTCAAATTTGTCTGTGTCTGCGGCGCCGCAAGAAGCAGAAGTGACCATGCAGAGAAAAGACACAAGAAGGTTGAAGAGCTTCATTTTGGCATGACAATATAATCTTCAGTTCGTGCGGTGAAAAGGAGGCGGATCAGCAATCCGCGAAGAAATTGGCCATGTACGTAGACAGTTCATGGATGGATAGGCAGCGGAGCACTACATATCCGAGAAGCCTAGGATGATAGGTGTCCACAACGCGTACCGCTGAGCGGGTCGCTATGCGGGTACTCCATACTTCTTACTCCTTAGACGGTAGCTACAAAGTAGATAAGTACAGCTACTACTGTACGGAGTAAAGCAGGAGACAACTATTTAGATCCATATTGCCGGTCGGTCGGGTGGAACAAAGTCGCTGTTCGCTGTTCGCTGTTCGCTGTTCTTTAATTTACTGGAAGTCGAATTGAGAGCAAAAGCCGACCGATCTATCTATAATCATCCTATTCCTCAACAACCAAGTAGGGCGCCAATACAACATAATTACCCGATAGTAGTGTTGTGGATGGTTTAGTATGCCACAAGAGTGGATGAAAGTCTATACGTCAAGTATATTTGTCTCAGCAATACAGTAGATGACTATTAGAACATCCTGTGTTCACCAAACAATAGTCACTGATTTGTGGTACTGTGCCAGCCACTATCGATGATGAATGGCAGTAACACCGAGTCCCGCTCACTCTACCACTTCCGCGGGAGCGCTCCGGCATCCTTCCGCACGTCACTCATTTTTATTCCATCCAAGTTTGCCAATGTTGCAACCATGCTACTCGTTCCATCTGTGAAGTGTTCGCCTGCAACACAGGGCATTGGCCTACTTAGTTCTCAGATCCTGAAGCGATTTTCATCCTCAAAACGATGGCAAGCCCGTCAGCTCAAGGACCGTTTCACAAGGGAAGCAGCAGTGCAGGGCCTGAAAAGCCGCGCGGCTTTCAAGCTCCTTCAAGTACTCAACCAACATGACCCGCCATCCTATACATCCTGATAATTTCTTTGAATAGATAGACGAGAAATACCACATATTTGAGAGCGGACAAACGGTTGTTGATTTAGTATGATAGCCACAATCAAGATGCCTCAACTCAGGCCATGTTGATTGACAGTATGATCCATCCAATTTAGGGTTATGCTCCTGGCTCCTGGTCCCAAGTGCGTTAGGTGCAGAGTGAAGACTAAACCAATTGCACCTTGGCTAACACCACACCAGGTAGCAGTAGCTAGAACGCAACCACACGGCCGCGTCCTCGGCGTTGACATTATCCCGGCCCAGCCTCCTAAAGGAGTATCTACGATTCAAGGCAACTTCCTCGACCCGAATATCCAGGCCTATGTTCGAGAATTCGTGCGCGACGCCAATAGGGGTAGGCCATACCCTCCAAGTACGATCTTGGATGCCGATTACGATGACACGCAGCTCAAATCGGGGGAGAACGCGAGCTCTGATAAGCAAACAGATCCCAAGCAATGGGATTGCAAATACTCGGTAGATGTTGTTCTAAGCGATATGTCCGCTCCCTGGTTCCAAACGACAGGGTTTGGGAAAAGAAGTCTAAGTGATCCGTATAACAGGATGATGAATACAAGCGGCATTAGTTTCAAAGACCATGCAGGTAGTATGGTAAGTTGCTGAGCTTGCCCTATGCTTCGATGGTTTCCCTCAGCTGATGGATGATAGGATCTTTGCCACGCAGCTTTGCAGTTCAGCCAAGAAGTTCTCCGCACGGGAGGGCATTTAGTCTGCAAATTCTACCAAGGAGCCGAAGATAAGGCCCTAGAGGAACAGCTCAGGGAACTATTTCGGAAAGTCCATCGCCTTAAACCGGAATCGTCGCGCAATGTAAGCATTCACTCGCCTCGTCAAACACAGCAATAGACAGGCCTTCAGGGTTCTGAACATCTGCACAGGAATCCAAAGAATCTTTTTTCATTGGTCTCAGTCGAAAATAGTACCCTGAATAGGGGATCCTGCGGCAATTGATAAAACATGGTATGATGAGTTGCTGAAAACTCATTGCATTTGCAAACTAACATGCCCCCCCCCTCCTTAGCATCAAGCCGGGCTCAATTATATCTCCTCTGCTGATTCGGAGTCCTCATCCCATTCTACATCAGCAAGTGAAGCCTCTGCTGTAGCATGCACCTTGGGATAATGTCAGTAAATTTCTTGAATCCAAAAAAACAGGGAAATTTGGAGGTGGCTAGAGATCGCATAACATAGAACAAGGCAAAAAGGAAGGCGCAATGAAGATAATAGACTAACGAACCTCCTTAAGACCGCTCAGTTCTTCAACGTATCCAGGCTCATTCAAAGCCCTTAGGACGAAATTCCAACCGTCCTCTTTATAAGCGCGGGTGATGTTATCTGAACAAGCGCTGCAGTGTTTGTAGCTTCTGCCTGTGACTGGAATATTTTCAAATGTCGCAAGGAATCCCCTGACTTGATGTGGCACGAGCCCCAGTGGATGGTCTCCTCGATCATCACTGCGCGAGATCGGGGCCGGTGCTGCTGCACCCAGGGGATGTTGAAGAAGGGAAACAAGCAACTCTACCAGCAAAGCCGAAGCTATAGCCGCCACACCGGGCCGAGTAACGGTGCACTGCTGATCAAGTGTTTGATCTTTGACAGACTTTCCAACTCTTAGCATAGTGATCTATAGGCTGGAGTGGCTTTACTTACGTTCATCGGTGCAACGACATCGTTGCAAAAGTAGCACCCGAGTTCTGCTGATGGCTCTGTAATTGCTTTAATCCCATGCCGCATGACCACATACGAATCGAAACCGAGGGCCGCATTCATAACTATCTTGCCAGCCGCCTTCCCCATGACAGTTGGCAGCCAGCGTGCTTCGCGCGTATCCATTAGGAGAAAAATGACATCATGCTCTTCAACAAGTCTCTGGAGTACATCAAACTCCGCCCGAGACTTTTCAGCATCAATGACAGGATGTCCAACCATGGGTACAGAGAGGACATGGCCCGTAGAGTTGACTCCCGGGTAAATCTCCAACAGGGCCTGAGACGCTCGAAGAGCCTTCTTCACCCCGCCGTCTATACAATCGACAAAATTGTAAAGTGGTTGCCTCACTGGGTTAGAGAACGATACGGACCCATTATCCACGAAGGTGATTTTAGACACCCCCCAGCCCTATTCTCATTGTCAGATGCCGATACATAGACTCAGATCTCCTGCGGTTTCCATACCATCAAATTCCTCGCAACATAGCTCCCGAGGGTTCCTGCCCCCAATAGGAGGCACTTGGTGCGCTTGATCTTATCAAGGTCAAGATTAGGGCTGATACGCCATTTCATGAGTTTCAGATTTAGATCGACCGACTGGTCGGCTAGTCTGAGGATTGTATCAGTATATGATACAAAAGTCTCAATAAAAAAAGATGGTGTCCTACCTCTTAGGATCCAAGTACTCTGTGAGGTCGACGAAGCGACCTGTCAATTTACCGGCTGGATTACGCTCCCAGCCGGTCACCTTCGGCATGTCTTTGGTCGAACTTTGCGACTCTGCAGTAGCCGCTGCTTGCATGTCATCCGATTGCAGAGTCAACACTGTGCTTTTGTAATGACCGCGGCTGGGGTGCGGCTGCATGTCACGGTATCTCAGTACCTGGATCTTATTGAGTCCCCACCGTCGTTTTACAAGTACCAGAAGATTTCTCAGCATCCATCCGGGTGCATCCTCATAGTTTGAAGGATCAGCGAAACAGACGAAGCAGTCTTCAAATCTCGCATCTCTGAAAAAGCCATCCTCGTAGGCTAGGAGAGGAGCAACCCTCCACCGTGGGCCATCGTGATTTATTGATTCCGTAAACCCGTCGGTAACTTCTGAGTTGCTTTCGAACATTGTTCCATTTCTGGCACCATGGAGTCTCCTAGCCAAGAAAAACCCTCGCTGGCGGTCTTCTACACTGTAGCTCCACGTCTTGACCGTCTCCACGAGATTTGATAATTCAGCATCTTCTAGACCCCCAGCCGGTGACACCGCTCCTCTAGTTTGACAGGAGTTGAGATTTTCCTCGGTCCTCTCAAGAAGAGCCCAGGAAGGGCTCGAGTGCAGTGCCGGGAATGCGAACCAATAGTGAAATTTGTATTTCTTTAGATCCGCGTATGACAAAATGAAGAATGACGCAAGCAAAGAGGGGCACGAATAAATAGTGCCATCGCATATGGCATCCCAGACCTAGTATGTCTACAAGTCAGTATGATCCTGGTTGATTCATAAGTGTGTGCCTAACCGTTTTCGCGGACTGCTGGAGAATATGTGCCTTATCGATGTTTGTATACTCCTCAAGTGTATTGACATTCTTGATCAATCCTTCAGCTCGATAAAACCCAACCGGTGTTCTGGTAGCCAGGTGGCTTGTCAATATATATTATTGATCGTAAACACCCAGACCCGTAGTAGATCATAACTCACTCGTCTGTTGTCAGGGCATTCCCATGTATCTGCATTCGACAGGAGGCATTAGGGAGGTCTGTAGATCGAACCTCATAGAGACCTAGCACTTTACGGGCAGCATCGTCAAGCTTGTCGTGATTAATCTTAAGTGAGGATAAAGCCGTATAGAATGGGAACTCTATATCGGAAGCGAACGGAGTGTAGCGCATTGTTGAGCTCATCTCCTTTTGAAGTAGGGTATGACGTTGTTGCGTTCCTCGAGAATAGAGGAGCTATGTAAGTAGGACCATATTCCACGGTGCGTGAAATGATCTTAAGAGTGTGGCGGCCTTAGAACAGCGTCCGCACAATTACAGTGCTTTCGCTATATACTCGAAATATTGTAGGGGTGAGGGGACCTAAGCGTGTCTGCTGGGGAAGAGGGGGTGATCTATTTATCTGTGGTGGGGCAAGAAGTCACAGGGTATAGTCATTAGTAACTTTGTTAGCTACCCCACCCTTGGGATTAAGATACGTACGTTCTAGCCTTGGTACGGCCTGTTGTATTTGATTTTGGGGGTTTGCGCTCCGCTACCTTAAAAGCTACCAAGAACTTATTACTTGTGTAGTAAGGTACATGATACAGTGTTCCTTAGTACTACATCGTTATATACATGTGTCGCTACGCAGTGGTTCTACTATATTTTGCTGCAGGAACCTCAATGGTATCAACCCTGTCTCACATCAGAAGTATATTGGCATGCAAAACACCACTGGCAGTGGTTTCTACAAAATTCCCCAAGACAATATCATAGTGACCACGTGTAGACTTCATATGAAATACTCGCTTTTGTGACATTACTCGAAAATTGAGACATCCCGGACTTTCGCTAACTACGTCATCAGTTGCCCCATGGACGTTCCTGACCACTGGCCTTATATAAACAAATTCACTTTCATTATAGAGGTCTCACAGATAAGATGTGGAAGGATAAATGCATATTTACAGAGATCCGTATGAGGACTAGCGGATGTGAGCCTTGTGACGCAAGGCCGCAAACTTCCCACTATGAACGCCTACCCTCCTCTGTTGGTGTAAAGACATTCGCAAAACACACATGCTAGCCAAGCGAGATAGAAGATTCAAAAAATAGTATATTCACCCACCCGTAGGTGCCGTGTACATATGCAGGTAAAGTCGGTTAAGCGGAGAGTTCAGTATTCGGATAGAGTAAGTCTTCCGTCAGACGCAGGGTCCTTTCGGTAAACCGAGTATGTCAGTTTATTAGAAAAAGGAGCGTGCTTATGTAACTTGCAGACTGTCTCGTGCTCCAAAAATATTGATGTGATCAAGAGTCTCATGATGAGCTAGAAGCATAACTCTAGTTGCCCACTTCAGGCCTGCGGACAAGGAATCCACCATT
Organism: Aspergillus tubingensis; assembly: GCF_013340325.1. NCBI lineage: Eukaryota > Fungi > Ascomycota > Eurotiomycetes > Eurotiales > Aspergillaceae > Aspergillus > Aspergillus tubingensis. The sequence goes on along the minus strand of NW_023336280.1, from coordinate 3,585,086 downwards.
GTCCAAGTGACGTTTAACATCGCTGACAGTATATTCACCTCGGTGGAACTGTAAAAGGGTGGATAAAAGATCAGTCACCAGGACAGGACGGGTTCTCGTAAGGGTTGAACGAAATACTACTACTTACCATGCCAGCGCCTAGGGCAGCATCAGTCGTAGTATTTTGGAAGACTTCTGCAAAATGTTCGGGTTTTCCAGCACCACTGGAGGCGATTACTGGTATCTTAATAGCGGCTTTCACGTCATTGATCAATTCTAGATCAAATCCGCTGTTGCTTCCGTCCTTGTCGATGCAATTTAGCAAAAGTTCACCGGCACCCATTGCTTCGACCGCCTTCGCTAGTTGTCGGACGTCGAGGTCTCGCGACTCTCTGCCACCTTTAATGGTACACTGGTACCAGCAAAATGCCTGACCGGCGGCATTTGGGTACTTTGTCCGGATTGTATGATGGTTGGTATCTTCTGGGCCGTCCACATAGACACGTTTAGGATCCACACTCACGACCACAGCCTGGTTACCATATGCTTTGGATATAGATTCTATAGCCGTCTTGCCTGTCAGCTTTTCGCCTCCTTCATAATATTCCTCTGCTGCGATAACAGCATCCGAACCGATGCTGACTTTATCAGCACCGGATTTGAAATACATCGTCGCAACATCAAGAGCTGAGACGTGAGTGCCATCTGTATCAATAGTGTCCTTGATACCGCCCCCGATAGTCAGCGGCACGAAAACAGTTTCTGAAGTCCTCCTGAGGATTTCCAGCATGGGAGCATCTGCAACAGGACAATTCCTGAAGGAAGTGATGTTTAAGAACGTGACCTCATCAGCTCCTTGCTCGTAGTACTTCTTGGCCATGTCCACGGGCTTCCCCAAGTTTCTGACTTGGCCTCCTGTATCCACCCCATCCTTTTCACGGACATCATACTGATCTCCTTTCGTGACGACGAGGTCACCAGAATCATTGGTGCGCACATCAAGACAGGCAATGATTCTACGTGTCAGCCCATCTTTCTTGTCCAAGGAGAGCGACGCTTGCGGGGTAAGTGTTTGGAAGCGATCACCATTCAGGAAGGCGCTAATAGTCCGTAATCCAGCCTGGCCACTTTTCTCCGGGTGAAATTGAGTCGCGAAAATATTCTCTCGCGCAATAGCACCGATAAACTCTTCTTCGCCGTAAGTAGCTGTGGCGACTGACCAGCCGTCCTTCTCAAGGAGCCCTGGGGTGTAAAGAGCTGCGTAAGAGTGGACATAGTAGTATTTGCTGTTTGGGCTTAATCCGTAGAAGCTCCGATTCTCCGCAGACTCAAGCTTGGTGTCTATAGCAGAGTTCCAGCCTATGTGTGGTACACTCTTAGTGTCGGGATTGAATTTCTGCATCCGCATCGGAATCAATCCCAGCCCCGGAACATCGGAGTCCTCCTCAGAACCTTCAAAAAGTGATTGCAGACCAACGCAAATCCCCATGAATGGCTTTCCAGAAGCTATGTGTTGCCTGATAGGATCCAAGAAGCCTCCCTCTGAAAGTTGAGATAAGCAATGGCCGAAATGACCGACACCTGGTAGGATGAGTTTCTGCCAAATAGTCAGCGCTACACTAGAAAAAAAAATGTAACATCATCCTGGTTACCTCCGCATTCTTCAAATCACTTGGAGACTTAATCCATTCCACCTCGTAGCCGACTTTGTTGATCGCATTGACCAGGGAGCGGACATTTCCGGCGACGTAATCTAGCAGATGTACTGTAGGCATCGTGGCATGCGTTCTATCAATGTCTTGTGTAAGTATGTCTGGAAACGATGAGCATAAGTATAGGTCTTCGCTGATTTGAAGGCCAATCTTCCTGCGGCCACTCCCAGCAGTAGGTCTTCGAAATAATTGCCTTGACAATAGGAGAAGTCGCAATTTGACTTGGGAAGATTGTTCTTCTTCACCCCACCATGGCTGGAGATGCCGGGCTGAGTCATTCGCAACAACCCACTTTGAGTTACGTTAATCCAGTAGGTAAGTATGTCTCCAATTGTAATCTTGATCTCCACTAGTACCATGTGTACGTTCATTCCTCCTATCCTCTATCTTGCTCTTCCTTTCTTCTTATAACTTTCTTGCTCATATATGCCCCTCTCAAAGAGTTTGTAGTTTTACCTCTAATCCCTAATTCACTTCTCTTTCACTCCCTAAACCCTATTCGCATGTTCGGTTTTTGGTACCGATTAATACATTATTGCCGGTAAATCGGAGGGTGGGACCTGATGAACGTTGACCGCCTTTGCTATGAGCATTGAAAGAAGGCCTTAATTACCATTTAGTCTATAGTACCCCTCCTCCCCGCGCTGTATGTTTCCGTAGTACCTATAAGCACGTACTAGTGGTTACTTAATCCTAAGCCCAGTTGGCGCCTTGGCCTCTGAGCAGCCGCCAGTTTACTTATAGTATTTCCTTCTTCTACTACGACATGCACCGAACAGGAGCATCGTGGGGTTTTTCGTGTTATACCAGGTGACTACGGAGCACAGTACGTAAACAAACAACCGGAGGATGACTGTATGTTAAATCCAAACATCTTCGCTATCGCGTCGCTGGGAGTAACGGCGATACCTGAATTCCATTGGAGCCGGCCGCAGATATAGCCGGCAATATACATGTATTCACTGCATAGCGCCTTAGTACTGCAGGTGGACATGTGCTAAAGCGGGACAGAGTCTGAAATATGAATTCCAATACACTCATAATCAGCTCATCTCCGGACTTCTTAAGTTCCATGACCTAGGAGTATGCAATTTGGAGAGATAATCAAGATTAAACTCGAATCTATTCGTCCGAGTGACACCCATATCAGGGCCGCACAAACCTAGTTAGTACCCCCAGAGCTCTCAAGATAAATGAGCCCCTTTCGAGGCTGCCAACAATATATTAGCGATGACTGGTGAAGTGCCAAGGGAGTGCCCGTACCGGAGAGAATTGCCTAAGTTTTACCCCGGCCGCTTTTAGAATAGCAGCGCTCTTATTTGGTCAGCAAAATGATAAAGTGTGAACAGCAAAGGACATACATCGTTATCCATATTATACCCTTGCGAGTATACGACTTCTGTTATCCCAACTTGTGTAATTTTGACGGTACATGTCAAGCAAGGGCACCTAACCGGCTTAAGCAATGTGCCGTGCATCTTCAGAGGTTCGGGGATTGACGTACGTGTCACAATAGAGTATTGCACCCTCTCGTATGCGCTCTCTTCCGGCCTCTAGCAACGCATTCTCTTCGGCATGGAGGCAGAGGCATGTTGATAAACCCACACCTCCACCCTCACCACGGTTGCACCTTGGACCTAGTCATAGTAAGTGCCTGTACATTCAATCAATAGTACAATGTGTAATCTTTAGGTTTCGTACAGCCGCCCTCGTTGCAATTTCTAATGTGCCTGGGGGTTCCATTATACCCTGTGCTTATGACACGACGATCACGGACAAGCACGCAGCCCACCCTTCGCTTCATGCAGTTACTTCGCTGAGCGGCTAAAGATGCCAGCTCCATGAAATACTGATCCCAATTAGGCCGTAACCGCTCATCGTCGGCAAGATTGAGGGCTCTGAGAGCCGCATGCAGTTCATCAAATGAAGAAGAGGAATTGAACAGCCGTACTTGTGCCCGATCAGTGAGGTATGCGCGTCCAACATTTTTGTCGTAGAGATGTCTGTCATTCCATAATACAAATTTTTCCAAAGGCGGTGGTTCGACCAGTCTATCCCGGCATCTACAGATGGTGCGTTAGCTTAGCTACGATGCTCGTAAGGTTATCAGGGATCCAGACCTGTCCACAAATCGCTTCCATCTCAAGCTCACCGGCGCATCAACGCTAACTAGAAGGAAGAAGGGGCGTTGAAAGAAACGGTCTAAGATAGTGACATCCCAGATGTCTGTTGTAACCCAATGTTCTTGCCATCGTTTGGTTACGAAGTCTAAGAGGGCTTTAGAGTCCTCAAATATAAGGTGCGGTGGCGGACTACTTTCATCCTCTGCAGACTCCAGTGCCTGTAATTGGCGATCGCCGTCGGCTTCATCAGTTACTCGAAGGGAGCTGACATCTTTCAATTTGAGAAGTCGAAAGCCCTCCTTCTGTATCAGATAATCTGCGACAGCATGCTTCCCAGAACATATGGCTTTGCCGCATAGTATTAGCATATATTGAAGACACCAAGACACGCTGCTTGATAAGATGCTAACCTCCGCATAGGCCTATCAACATGATTACCTGCTTGGTAAAGCCGGTGTAAGGTCAAAGGCAGGAAGAATGGATAAGCGCGCGTCCCCGAGTTTGGGGAAGAGGGGCTGGATCCTGGGTTGGACAGGAGGGCATGCAGAGGTCGGATTAAGCTGGGCGAATTGAATAAGTAGGGAATTTTTCACATGTACATCTAGGCACCAGGTACGGAGTGCCAGGAACATGTAACTTATTAACGGATTGATACACACATAGATAATTACCCGCTCACCTCCCCCCCACTTTCGCTCAATGATTTTGAGCAAACTGCGGGCCATACGAAAGCAAGCTTGAAACAGTAGCGGCTCAAGTAGGCCAACTGGCATAAATTGCTCCAAGACATGGGAAAACTGTAATTTCTGGCCAGTAATAATTTCATTCGGGCCTTTGCTATGCACCTCCGTAGAGCTCTTGTTATTTACTCAAATTATTGGTTACCCGGTAGTTACTGCATTCACTCTTTTAAAACAACTTCATAATTTTGATGCATGGCAGGCTGGATTCAATGAAGAAAGCGCACACTTTCCCTCGGAACCCTATTTAATACGAGGTTCCTGTGGTATTCAGTACGTATTAAGTTGTGTAGTAAGCCGTGGTTGATTCTGACACCTAGTTATCTATCTATACGCGGAATGCCAAGTTTTTCTACTAAAAAGGAAAGGTAAATGCTAACTTAACCACTTATCTACATCGCTGGCCCTTATACTTTTAGCGCATTTCCGTTCGGCAACGGTGCTTCATACAGCTATCGCCCTTTAGGAAGTTTGCAATACATATGTTCAGTTTACTTCCTGACCATCAAAAAGCACGTACCAGAAGATTATGTCAGTACTATGATTTAGGAAAGTCAAACTATCTCTACAGAGATAAGCAGGCAACCTACACTTTCCCCATCTGGCGCAAAGTCACGTGACCGAATGCGCTAGCTCGCCACCACGAAGACTGTTCCCGAATCGCTCTCCAGGCTTTGATCATACCCTTGCACATGTCCTGGAGAATGCACTGATTGTTTAAGATTGCCTTGTTTCCACCCAGTTGCTTTTTCTCATCATAAATGGCTCTTTCCCCTTGAATTCATACTGGTCAATTCAACTGTGACGCCGTTGTCTCCCGTACCCAAATCTGCACGCATATCTCTCTTTCAAACGCCCTCTTACCTTCGCTGCGTCTTTGCTTCCCCAAGTCTCGTCCACTTTGGTCGTATATACTATTCCATGCCTTGATCGCCCAAAGCGTGTGGAAGTGCCCCAAGGCTGTTCTCAACGAAGATTACATGAACTCATATCATATCTCTTGAGCTCGGTCGCAAGCGCGAATTAGATGGGTTGCGGCGTCTGATGCTGCTTGTTATACTGGCAGGGCCCGCGGAACTTTTATAACTCACATTATCTTACTGCAGACTAGTTGGCTTCGTCTCTGTATCCACCGGACTTTACACCTTGTTTGTATGCAGTGATTCGAACACTTGCCGCGCAGCACTCAAGACGCTTCTTCAATCTACTGAGTTCGAGCAAAGCCCTCGATAGATACTGGGTTTACGATCTCTAAGCATTTGAGACAGGAGTGAGGCTATACGTCATACTGTCATCTGCAATTTGCCAACCGTTCCGATTGTTGCTTGTTATCATTTGTCTGCCTTTGTTCTCGTGTATCTCTTGTGAAAGTGGCACCCCTCTATTGATCTAATTACATTCGCAACACCATCATTGACGTGCAATTGAATACAATGTCATCCTCTGTTCACTTCAAGTTCAAGTCTCAAAAGGAGCCTTCAAGGGTGACTTTTGATGGCACCGGTATCTCTGTCTTCGAATTGAAAAGAGAAATTATCAATCAGAGTAGACTGGGTGACGGGACTGACTTTGAGCTGTCTATCTACAATGAAGATACTAAAGAAGGTTAGTAGCTTCTGGAAACTGATTGCCTTGGTTTTACCGTTCATATCCACCTTGGTCCGCCCAACCCGTATGGCAAAGCGGGAACAGGTTGTGGTTGAAGTTAAGAGAAAAAATCCTTGGGGACTGACCGTTTGTTTTCATGGGACAGAATACGACGATGACACCAGCATAATACCGCGTTCTACGTCCGTCATCGCTCGGAGATTGCCTGCATCACGCCCAGGGAAGGGTGGTGCTGCTCGTTATGTTTCCGGGAAAATGCCAGTCAATGCGCGCAGTGCCCCCCGTAATGAACAATTTCCCTTGACTCGAGCATCTCCCAATACTAGCAACGGTGTTCTAGAGCTCAACAATGCCCAGACGGAGGAAGAGAAGATCAATGCACTGTTCAATTTGCAAGCAAATCAATGGAAAGAACAGCAGCAGGAAATGGCAAAGTAAGTGTGTCTATATGTAGTAAGACTTATTTTCTTTTTTTCTCCTCTACTGGTACTGACAATTCGTCTCCCGTATAGCGCTACCCCTGTTCCATTCGGACGTGGAAGGGGCAGACCTGTGAATGTTCCTGATCACCCCCCTCCCCCCGGCTACTTATGTTACCGCTGTCGTGAGAAAGGCAAGCTGTTCTAATATAATCATTGAAAGCTAAAACTAACGGTGTATTACCAGGACACTGGATCCAAGCTTGCCCCACAAATAATGACCCCAAATTTGATGGGAAGTATAGAGTAAAACGATCAACTGGTATACCCCGTTCATTACAAACCAAGGTCGAAAAGCCGGAATCCCTCACCCTGGACGGCTCAAACGAGGATCCTAGGAACACAGGTGTCATGGTTAATGCCGACGGCGATTTCGTCATAGCGAAGCCTGACAAGGCAGCCTGGGAATTATACCAGGAGAAAGCCAAAGCCTCCGCGGCAGCCGCAGCAGAAGCAGCAGCAGCAGAGTACAGCAAAGAACTGCAAGCACGTGGTTTAGAGTGTCCGATTGACAAGCGAATGTTTTTAGAGCCCACTAGAACTCCGTGCTGTCAAAGGACATACTGCAATGATTGTATTACCAATGCATTAATCGAGAGCGATTTTGTATGCCCTGGCTGTGGAACGGAGGGAGTATTACTCGATAATCTTACTGTTGATGATGAGGCTATCAGCAAGATCAAAGAGTACGAAGCTGAAAAAGCGGATTCGAAGAAAGAGAAGGACAAGCAACAGGCAAATGACAATGGTCCCGGTATTGACAAATCAGCCATGCAAGGCAAAGGGCCTGTTGCAAATACGGAGTCTTCGCCACCAATTCCGCCTAGTCAACCAGCTTCGAACAAAAGACCTGCTGAAGATGAACCTCCCCGTACTGCCACTGGTGGATCAAGTCCTAGTTCGTTGTCCAAAAAGCTGAAGACAAACGACAAGGCCGATTCACAAAATACACAGGCTACTGGGCCTGTGGCCGGTTTTCCAGCTTTCCCATTCGGCCAGCAGATGCCGTTCGGGAATTTTGGATTCATGCCGAACCAGGGAATGCCTACGATACCATTGTCTGATCCTATGAACTCTATGGGTGTTCCTTCGTCTGGTGGTTTCCCACCTAACATGGATCAATCGTGGAATCCCATGAATGCTATGAATTTTAGCCCTGCCCCAGGAATCTATGGCGACAATGTGAACAATTATGCCACACCGAACCTTTACAACGGCGTCGGAGAGCCATCTATGAACATGTTCCACATGCCTCAAATGATGGGACTTCAACCGAATCCTGGTCTTGCGCAAGGTCCCGGAATTGGTCGATTTTCAAACCAGCAGAGAACAACGTTTAGTACACCATTTGCCAGGGAAGAAGATACGGCTTATTTTCGGCAACCTGTTAATCCACAACGGCACCAAGCGAGACACAGGAGGATACGACCAAGTGACTATCGAGAGCTTTGAAGTGGTAGAGAAAAGTCACTTCGACGTGTCCGCGGTTGTTAGGTCTCAGGTCTCCCTTTTTCCGATATGTCTTGCTGTTCACCCCGTCACTCTCTAGTCTTTTTATGTTCATCGGCGTTCATAGCTGCTTCTTGATTCATTGTCATGTGGGCATGTGCATGTTGCAGGCTTTGCCCCTTTGAAATTTGCACATTGTTGGAGTTGAAAGGGAGATGGTTCCGGCTCTAATGGGCTTGTTATTTGAAGGTGCAATTGAATGTACACAATGTAATATTAGCGCCACATTAAGCAACTTGCCAAATAAAAAGTCTAGCGACTACCGATGCGTTTATTAGTGGCAAAGTGGTCGTAGATAGTAGTAGTCTTCATGAGGTCGGTCTGAGATCAAAGCCGCTCCGCCATTGGGTATCCACATATGGGAATTGCCTTCGTGAAATCAAGATATAACATCCATCAAAACCAGAGCTTAATTAAAATGACATGTAAATATCGATACATTACAATGTTTAGGGGGCCTATCAGATACTCATGTGTATATGATTGTCTGTGGGTGAAGGTATCCGTCGTCATCTACATGCATAACCACCTGAGGATCCTGCGAGGTTCCACATAGACCACCTCTCACATGTAATTTCCTATGTAAACTTACGTCTCTACAAACAGCATTGGGCATCTGATCAGATGACAAGAGTAAACTCAACTAGTTAGTTGGTTAACTAAAAAAGCTATAGATAACTACAGGGCACGCAATAACTAGTTAACCTAAGTTATGTTCCCGCCTGACTAATGGAGCCCCACATGTCATTTTAGTACTCCGTAGTAACTAGTCCCAGGAATCCACGGGAGACCACCCCAGTTTGTCCCATCCCTACTTAATTACCATCCAACCTCTAGTACACCTGCACCACCTTTCCGCATCGGTTGTCATTGCATCCTAACATTATCGCGGCTGTCAGAAGCTTATTACAAGATACCTACCCAGTGGACCCGAAATTTTATACGTATTCTCAAGCCGCGCCCACCTGTCCCGAAAGATAGCACATCTAATCTTCAACTTATAAGATCCATCATCATGGCCAAGTCATCGAATCACAACAGTAGCACCCGAAATCAGTTGCAGTGTACGCTCGACAAACATCCCCAGGCTAGCGTGCTTGCCAGTTGTTACAGCGTCAAATCATCCACTTCCGTGGTCGATAGTTTCCACTACTGCACTACCGCGGGGGCCGGTACGATGCCCCTTTCCGCAATCGATCGTTATGGTCTAAACTTCATAACTACCTGCTAACTTCTGATCATCTTATTAGGGACACAGTGGTATCCCTGAGGTCCCTTCGGGGTCAAAGACATCTCCAAGTCCTCCCTTTGGACTCTCCATCGCTCCAAGCATGGGGGTTAGTTGGCCGGGCAATATATTACCGGAATATAAAGGGGAGGCAATGCATACTATCCCGGAAGAGTGTGAGAGGCTCTTCTGTGACACATTGTCTGCGATCTTCCTTGGTGAGAGGAGCTTCGCTGGACAAGAGTCACTTGGGGTGGGTGCGTCTCAAAGCCGGCCGAACAATAGTATGCCGATTGAACAGTGGTTTGAGCTGTTGGATTACACCAGCGACACTATACACCGTGGTTTTGTAACCAATACGAGCGGCGAACCGACCTTGTTTGTTTTCCTTGCAGAGAACGCACTCGGTCACGGTCTGAAAACAGGGTATGTGCACCCATGTTCTCGTCGAAATGTAGACGAGGTATAAACCCGTGGATATTACTAACATACTGTCGTGTTTGTCCCCGATAAGGTTAATTGCCCTGTTTGAACTTGCTAATATATCTGCTTTTGGGTGCCCCCGAATTGTGGCATGTGTACCCCGTTCGCACGATGCAGTTGAACTAGAAGCTGTACGGAACCTCGGTTGGTGCGGATTCAGTTTGACTACTTTGCAACCGTGGAGTGGTGCAAGAGACGTCGAACGCTCGCTTAGCACTAAATGGCTTTTCTTGGATGCGGAGGTTTAGTTGTAGGCAACCAAACAGCTAGTTCACTTATTCTAACAAGGAGCAAAGGCCAAATGACATGAATAATCCTTATATATGTATTGATTTTGGGTTATGCTTCCATTCCCTAGTCAGGCCGAAAATGGCCTCACATTTGTAGTTAGCACATCAGCCGGGATCCATAACTATATTGTGTCAGATGACCATGTCATGACTCGTTCCGATAGCTAGATCGCCAAGGAACGGGTGATGACCTCAGTATGATACCTACCCATTTCCATATAAACTCACTGTAACAACTGCCTCTTCTATGCTAGAGATACTAGAGTTATGATAAAAACTAGCAGCATTCTTTGATGCTCTCGCCGTTTGGTTGCTACACATGCCCCCCTATTCAAGTACTTCACAGGGCAAAGATCCTATATCCAAGGCTCTATGTTTCCTAAATTCTTGCTCCAGCCATCTTTCTTCCGAACCAAACAGCGAAGCGTGAGGTCCAGAGTGCCATCTTCGGAAGAAGGATCCGGACGATTTCTGAAGCCAAGTGACGCTGGTTATCTGAAGGGCCATGTCTCATGCATCCGCTGTTCACACTGTGCAGCAGATATATGCCTGACGTCGCAGATAATCAGCAAAGGATTCACCGGTCGCTATGGCCGTGCCTATCTTGTGTCCGGCGAGCCTACACTCGCTAGAGGACCTTCACCAACCGATACACTTCTAAATACGATGATACAGCAGCCCGTGCCGCGGAGACTGGTCACTGGTGCGCACACAGTAGGCGACATCAACTGTTCCATTTGCGGAAATGTGCTCGGCTGGAAATATATCGCTGCTGAAGAAGAGTCGCAACGTTACAAGGTCGGCAAGTTCATTTTGGAGACCGAAAGGGTTATGACATCTTCTTTTTGGGAATCGCCCGCCTTTGTTGAAACAGCATTACTCCCGGCGTATACCAGCTCTACCGAGGTTGGACATGACCAACCTTCGAACAGTATAGAATTTGATAGCCAGAACGAAGATGAATGCGAGGACTTATTTTCTGGAATCTGGACCCCTGGGTTGGCTGTACGTCGAAGAAATCGCAAACTGCCTGAACGCCGGTCTTCTCTATTCGGAATCACAGCCCTATGATAATGAGTTATGCTCTTGCGCCTAATGAAGCTTCATGAGAATCTCCATGTTTGATGAAATGAAGTATGACCCAACAGCCCCACAGTTTCAGACGGAGCAAGGTGGGGTTGTTTGCTATGAAACCGCCTTGCTTTGTGCACCAGACGGCTCTGATTCTTTGATTCATTTTCTCCTTTTCTCCCTTATGGTTCGTTGGGAGCTACCTTAATCAGTAATAATAATATGTGGTATCACAATAGAATTCACAGATAACTTGGTGGCTATTTCTGTATAATGTATAGTTATTTCTGCGGCCTCGCTTCATTGGGTATCATATCCTAATTAACGCTCTAAACCTTTGAGCAAATGCTAGCATGATAGATCACTTCCTCAGGTGATCTCTAGCTGCTACAAAGGGTTGATAGACAGAGCACCAGACACGTTGATGCCTCTGGCGATCAGTATACCCAGGTTCATTCAAGGTTATCGCCTGCTCGTGCTCTCTTTGTATCGCCTCCCGCGCCCTCTTCCGGAGCCGATCGTTTTGGTACAGTCTCACTCTTCTGGGGTGGCTTCTTGCTCGCAGGTTTTCTTTTGACAAACGCAGAAAGGTCATTTGCTTCTTTTGTGACAGCATCGAGATGGGCCTTTTGCTCCGAAGGAGAATGCCCCATAATCTGACCCAAAATACCCTTCAGCACTGTGTTATCTGCATCGCTATTCTCAGTAGCAGATACTGGCGGGCGTCGAAGATCGACGAGCTGTCAACGTTCTTAGTAACTGTAGCTGAAGCAAAGGAAGTAGGAAGGGTATGCGATGAAGGGATTTGGAAAGAAGGCTGTTGCTTACCCTTTGCTCCATGTCTGCTATGATGTCTTTGACATTTGCTATTCTTCTCTTCATAGCGGTCACCTTGTCCTCATCCAATGAATTATCGTCAACCAACTTCTTCTGTTCTTGATCCATCCTCAGACGGCAGCTTTCAATAGCCTTTTCCATTTGAGCTGCGGCCTCTTCCCTCATTTCCTCGTCGACCGGCCCTTTGAGGGTACTGTCCTCTTGGGAGCTGTCGTTCTCATTTTTGACGGAGCCAAATTCTAGGGCAAGAGAAAGCTTGTAGTGACATTCTGCAACAGAAGGATCTTCAATCGGAAATAGAGACTGCCTTAAATCCAGAGACGTCCTCAAGTCCGTCACCGCATCTAAAAACCTTTCTGCCTCCAGTGAGATCTCCGCCTGTAAATCGTACGTATCCGCGAGACGTTCTTTGACGTGCCTGAGATCTGGAGGTAAATCTGCGGATTTCCCTTTGCCAATTCCCTCCTCTATCGTAGTCATCTTTTTGTGGTATAGCACGCGCGCCAGGTCAAGAACTTCGAAGGCATTGGCAAAGTCGTCTTCGTCATCGGCCGCAGCTTCCTCACCGTCGGCCTCGTCTTCCGAACCCGAGTCGTCAAAGTTCTCATCACCAGTGAATTGAAAGTATGGCTTAGCAGGGACATCACCAGTATTTGACTTCTGGGCTCCCGCGGACTTCTCAGGTGGGCCCTGGGCGACAGCTTTCTCAACGATACCTGCGGTTGTGGCTGTTGCCGCAGCGGATGGCCTCTCGACAGATGCGCTGCTCGGCTGTGATTCTCCAGCTACCTTGGACCCAAGCACATCGCTCTTGCTGACGGCAACATTATAGAGGGCTTTTCCGTAGGCGAATAGTAAATCTGCATTTTCCAGCGCTAGTTCTCCGTTGAGTTCTGCTTGAAGTTCCGTGGCCTCAGAATATAGCTCTGCAGCGGCGTTGTAATCCTTGATGGCATCTTTGGCGGCAGCTTGCTTGATAAGGTCGTCCAAAGCCGTTTGAGTCTTTGTACTATCGTCTTTCGGGGATGTAGTTGGTTCCATAATGGATGTGTGTGGTTGATGGTAATATAATGGACGAGGAATGAACCAGAACCAACCCAACAAGGAAATCTCTCCAATAGGCGGGGGGAAATAATGATAATCGGGGTGGAAAGGGGAGTGTAACGAAAGGAGGTTACTCTGGCGAATTTTATGGTGCCTTTGGTCAAAATAGGTCTGGTGCGATGATCAGTGCATGAGTACTGAGAAAGATTAAGGATAATGGCCTTGTAGGTTGTCGCAAAAGTGGGACAAATCGCGTGGGGGACGCGCGTGCCGCCATCACCACCGCCACGACGCGTTCTGCTTGATCTACTCCATACGTCAATGGCTCGTCCAGGTAGGTAATGGTTAATCAGTCAACCAGCGTTGGCAGGATCACCTTGTACTGACAGCGGTTCTCAGTTCTTCCCTCGCCCTCTCCATTTCCTTGAGTTTTTCCCTCTTCACCTATTCTGAGGAACTCTACGGGTTTCTAGTCGTGACATTGTCCCCGCACGATATCCGGCAGTTAGACGCGCATTCGACCAAGAGCGGATTTGCAGTACCAGTGTCGCAGTCACAATTTACTACTTGAATATGGACTCGGACCCCGTACCTTCATCGTCACCCGGATTTGGAACTCCCGCCTATCCATTCCGAAAGAACAGACCCAATGCGCTGCCTACGAGGACATCGGTCCTTCCCATACTGCTCCCTCCTTCGACTCTGCGGCCTGTGGCCTTTCGTACCTTCACGCGCAAGCATAACCTAACGATATCCTCCTCTGCGCTTCAAACACTAGCCACCTTCGTGGGGAAAAATTGTGGCTCGGCATGGCGCGAAGAAGGTCTCGCAGAAAGAGTACTCGATGAAGTGGCCAAAGCCTGGAAGAAAGCTGGCGGTGGTGTCATTGTCGATGAGGGTAAGGGCGCCTCACTGAAAGCCATCCTCCAGGCTTTAGAGAGCAATATGAGTGGGGGAAGGGTAGTCTCTGGGAAGCACGCCACGTCAGATGAGGTCCCATCAAGAACGACAAGCCCCGGCCAAGGAACCAGACGCTCTAGGGCCGATCCGCCAATGTATGCAGCGGCAGGGCTGGAAGGAGAAGGTTCAACAGAAACTTCTGATGTCCCCTCACACCCGAGACATTGGGTTAAAGTTATCGAGGCGTTTGATATACCGCGATTGACCTATAATGCGGATAAGAAATACTTCGAAGTCGCAAGATCAAGGCCTACCCTATTCCCCCCATCCTCTCACAGGACGAATTTGTTCAGAGATCGTTACAATGTCATCCATCAACGTCTACTTCGGCATGAATCATTCCAATCACCGTCTGGTCCCTCGCGTATCTTGCGCCAACCACCATCTTCTTTAGCGGTTACCCAAGGCTACAAGCTCACACCAATCGCGAATTTACTCGGGAGAAATGGCACATCACACCTTATTCTAGGTTTACTCTCAACGTCCCCAACGGGCGACTTAACACTGAGCGATTTGACGGGGAGTATTTCCTTGGATCTTAGACACGCGCGGATGGTGCCTGAAGATGGAGCTTGGCTCGCTCCAGGGATGTTTGTCCTCGTTGATGGGATCTATGAAGAAGAGGAAAATGTCAGGGGGTCCACTCTAGGCGGCAATTCCGGGGTTGGGGGTGCCATTGGAGGAGTTTTCGTGGGCGTTTCTATATGCGGTCCTCCCTGTGAGCGGCGGGAGACATCTCTTGGGATGAACAACCAACAAAGTGGCAGAGAGGTCAGTTCTAGTGGAGGACTTGGATGGATTGACTTTCTGGGAGTCGGAAGTGAACGTGCACGTGGCCCGCGAATGAGGCAGATTGAAACCAACTACCTGCGAGATGTAGCTAAAAGCGAGCGCCGGTTAAGGGTGGCTGCTTTGGGGGAGGTCAATCTGGATAACATGCGGACTCTGGACGCGTTGCGGAAGGTCTTCAGCGTCTATCACCAATTGCCTTCGGAAGAGCGGCCAAGCATATTTGTCCTGACGGGGAATTTCGTGCAGAAAGCGATTATTAACAGCAGTGGCCAGGCGGGCAGCATTGAGTACAAAGAACATTTTGATGCTCTCTCCTTGATACTGTCGGAGTTTCCTTCATTGTTGCAGCACTCGACATTCATATTTGTTCCGGGCGACAATGATCCATGGCCGTCGGCTTTCTCAGCTGGCGCCGCTTCCCCAGTCCCCCGCCATTCGATTCCAGAGTTATTTACTACCAGGGTGAAACGTGCATTTGCTACTGCCAACTCGCAGTCGGACTCCTCACAGTCGTCTGGGCCTCCTGGGGAGGCAATATGGACTTCAAATCCTTCCCGCCTTACCCTATTTGGGCCTGTCCATGATATTGCGATATTCAGAGACGATATCTCTAACAGATTAAGACGAAACGCTGTAAACCTCTCCCACGGCGCCGACACCGCGATGGCTGAAGACGCGCACGCATCTCCTGGGGAGACTACCGACCATCTCGAACCTCACAGCCAGAGCCCACAGACAGGCACTGATTCTAATCCAACCCCGAGTACAACTCTTTTCGCTCGAAGGCTTGTGAAATCGATTCTAGACCAGGGCACTTTGTCGCCTTTCCCGCTTTCTTTGCGGCCCGTTTTGTGGGATTACGTCTCTTCCTTACAGCTGTATCCGCTCCCAACTGCAATTATTCTTGCAGATCCAGAGGCCGCACCGTTTTGTATAACGTATGAGGGCTGCCATGTGATGAATCCTGGCCGGCTTGTTCCGGAGGGCGAACTATCGTTTGTCCGGTGGATTGAGTATGATGCCGTCAAGAATCGAGGCAGGGTACAGCAGGAACGCCTGTAGCGGGAAATTACGTGACGGAACTTATGCACTAGGTGCTTGAAAAAATTAATTTCTTGCGAGGTTAACGACTTGGTGTTGTGTAAATATACAATTGTGTTTTGACGTACGGTGAGCGGTTACATTCGCATCATGCAATGAACGGGTATTGTTATAGGACACAATAGAAACGATTTTCCCTTTTTGGCCCTCCGACACCCAAGGCATATCTCCTCACCTCATTAGACAATATTCTTCCCAAGACTTTATATTTCAACCACAAGGAGCACATGCCAAAATGTATGCATGCGTTCGGCTACCACAGCAGCTGGCATAATAGGGAGCCTCTAATCACAAAGAACTCGACCTGTAGACACTGTACAAGACGCAAATGATGGTCAAGAAATCAAATACGTTTCAAGTGAAAAGAAAATAGATGCCTAAGATGCACTAGTCCAGGCAGTGGTCATGAGCGGTTTCAGTCGATCATGATTATGTCCTCTTTCTGCGCTGCCGTGTCTGCCTGGGAAAGACTGCTTTTGTCGTTCGGCATGGTTGTAAACGGGTCTGAGAGGGAAATTTTAGCACCATCTGCAGTCCCTTTTTCGGTTTCCAACGCCGAGGTTCCTGGATTGTTCGATCCACTAACGGCAGGATCAGCCCGGGAGGCAACAAAGCAATTCTCAAGTTCTCGTAAGAGGTTTCCGACTTGGTTGACTTCTGCCACGACTCCAGTTTCAAGACCTTTCCAGCCATCGCCCTTCGATGTATACAGTGTCTGTCTGAGTCTGGCTGTGATACTGTCATTGTTCTTACTATTTCCTTGGCTGTTCGCGTCCTTGAGTACCCAAACCAACCGGTTTTGGTGCGAAGCAGCCACCAATTGAAATCGAGCCTCGTCCCCAGGGTAGTGAATTTGGTACGTCTTAGCGTTGCGCACTGTTACGTGCAGTCTCAAAGGCCCGCTGTATGAGGGATTGGCCATTAGCTGGTCCAAAGCCCTCATCAGGGGAAGCGTAAGCGTGAGGAGCTCAACAACGGTCTCAAGTCCCGCCTCGGTGGAAGAGCGGTTAAGACTAGACGCAAGGGAATCCTGGATTCGGCGGTGCGGGTTTTGAAGACCGAACTGTATGCCTAAACGCAGACCAAATAAAGACTCGGACCTAGATGCCAGCTCAGTAGGGCTAAGCTCCATGAGTGATTCGTTCCTTGACAGATGTATATTGAGGCTAGCCGCAAGATCTCTCTCTGGACCATAAACAAAGGATATACTCGATAGCGAGAAGGTCCGAATCTCTACCTTTTTCCGTTGCAGTGACTCAAGAACGGAAAGCACACACTCAAGCCTCTGCAAATTCTCAAGAAGACTGGCGATGACCGGGTGACCCGCAGGTGCAAGCAAACGCATCGCAAAGCCACTGCCTCCCTTTTGAAACACTAGTGAGCGATCCCAGCTCGAGATAAGTGGACCTAATGTAGCCGTAGAATCGACCAAGTTGCCATAAGCTACCATGATAGCGCACTTCTCACGAGGATCAACTCCATGGAAAGCAAGACGAATAGTATCTCTAATGAGACTCTTCTTCTTTGCCTTGACGGGCATGGCTGCCCTAAAGACACTAGGAAGAGTTGATACATCGTACCGGACAAGGATATCTGGCACTCGGAGATCAGGTTCAATCTTCAACTTATGTGGCGGGGGATGGAACTTGATAGACTGCAAGTCCGACAAGTAGCGTGCATTGGAATGAATGGCCAGAATTCCTGAAAGACTGTGTCCGAGGTTTGCGAGGTATGCATCGTCAATATCATAGCGTGCGGGGAAGAATGAATCTGTGACAACCTGAGCGGAACGGAGGACAGACTGGCCACGGCCGCTTCCATGAGGGACGGGAGGACCCTTTGCAGGCGCCGTTGGGCGAAGTTGCACAACCCACCAAGAATCGCTATCCATGCTGCTGGTTGCTGCCACAATCCAATTCCGTCCCCAAAGCTGATGAGAAAAGAGTGTGAAGCGTAGCACATTCGGTGGGAAGATCCTTCGAATGTCAACTTTCCATGCCCTCGGATTGAGTGGCTCGAATCCTAGCATTTTGACCTTGGATTCTATTTCTTCTATAGCTGCATTGCAGCGGATTCGAGCAACACGGGAGACAATGTCCTCAACAGAGGATCTTTCAGGATTGCGCTCTAGATCAGAGCGGTCCGAGACAGTCGGTGTGGCTGAAAAGATACTCATTCCGGACATGGGTTCAATAGACACTCGAAGATGCCTAGTTTCCGTGAGCTGGGCATCGAGTTGGCAATCACCCGGCTCAGTTCTTGTTAAGTGAGCACGCAAGGATAGGAAGCCAGTTGAGAAAAGCGAGCTTTGTCTTATCTTGTTGTATGCCGAAGAAAGGATGTGGGAGACATGCAGTGCGATGACACTTCGCAGGACAATCTCCATGGAGAGATTTTCTGCATCAAAAGCAATATCTTCACATGGCACCTCGCCCCCATCCCTCATCCAGCGGAACTTCAAAGACGGTAACCCAGGGCTTTCGCTGTCTGACTTGCGATGGCCGCTCCTGATTCCGATCTCAAGCCAGCTTTTAGCTCCAGGCTTCAGTGTCCAGTACTGAACGACAAGTGTTCGGTGCAATAACTCAACCCGCAAACATTCAGACCAAGGACCTCTAGCCATTTCAGTAGCTTGCTTGAATAATATGTTGACTTTATTCGTCAACACCAGGTTATGTAACAAGTCGAAGCACCCGGTCAAGCCACTATTTTGAAGCACGTCATTAATCGTCATTTCGAGCTCGTTCAATAATCGGCCCTTCAATATTGGTGGTGAAGGCGAGAAGAGGAAACGTATATCGACAAAGAAAAACTGCGAATTTTCGTTCTCCTCGCCAATGGAGAGGTCAAGTTCGAATTCGCCAGGGACGCCAAATGTGACCCGGCCATCATGGACCCGGTAATTTCTGAATGGAGGAGGAATCTCTTCTTGCACCACGAGTCGTGCACCGATTAATCGATTGATTTTCTGTAATTTCTTGAGCGTCCCTCGGACGGTCAAGCGCCGTGGGGGTTTGTAGCCGAGCTAAATTTCGGCGCAAACAACATTAGAGAGATGGCCAATACTATAGAAGATAACGGAGCTTACATCGGACATTGACGCCACCTTGCCCCTCGACAAGACTTCCAGTGCGGTCTTCAGATCAGGATTTGCTACCTGTGCCTGAACGAGGTCTCTTTTCATGTCCCCAACCCATTGTAACGCATTCATATACGCTTGATGCCGGGTGCGAATGAAATTCTGAATGTCGATCAATTTACTAACATCAGCTGCTTGTCGACTCCATTGAGAGAGGACGAGCAGCTTTATGAATTCGGCTCTTTTAGCGTGAGAAAACTCTAATATTCGAAGCTTCTTCCGTATGTTTCCAGGAGACTGATTTCCAGGCGACTTCCCAGTAGTTGGAGCTGTCGAGGGGTGAAATTCATGAGAATTCACCTGCATCTCCGCCATTTCAGTAATCAAGTCCGATAGATCGTTCCAGCACTGCTGTACGGACCTATTGACCAACTTCGTGAAAGGGAAGAACCCCTGTGTGATATGGGGCAATTCAGGCGGTCCTTTAGTTACCCTTAATGCATGATTTGCTGAGACTGTCTCCACGCTTCGACTTTGACTGGCGTTCTTTTCGACACCATTAACATGAACAGGACCATCTTGTGCATTGGCGCCATTGAATTGAACAACTTCTCCCCGAGGATGTGACAGTCCATCTTGAGGATAGGTGTTGCCTGTCCCGTGTCTTAGTCCGCCAATGTTGGCATTGTCCATGACGACTCCCGGCATGTTCCGTGCATAAACGTGCTCCACGTAGAGTTAATCCCTCCCCTCCTTTACCCCTCGCACAGCACAGAACGAGCGGCTCAATATGGGGCCTTTCTGATACCGGAGGAACTGGCACCGGGGTAGGGAGGGAAGCTGGCTATGCTGGGTAGGTCGGCCGAAGACTTCAATGTAATGCCATTTATGTTCTCTCAACCAGGGCGCAAACGGTTGGTTTATGGTTAGCGACCGGATCGAGGAACTGTAACTGGCGCGTTATGCGCTCAACGTAGGGGGGCGGTTGACGACTGATTGAATGAACTCAGACCGAGGTGTTAGGGTCTCGTTGCTCTGGAGGATCCTCAGATTGAGGCAATGGCCCAGCGCATAGGCTTGGCTGAGCACAAAAGTGGCTTGATAGATATAACTTAGAATTTGCCTCGATGGGACAGAGATGCGACGCTAATTTGGAAGATGTGACTGCCGTGTGATATGCAGGGTATCGAAAACCGAAGGCGGGGAGCTAGGTGATGTCAGAATAACCCTTTATAAGAATAGAAGACGTGTAAAAGACATTCGCAAGATGAGTGAGTGAAGCGTAAATACTGTGGGATCAAAGGTGGCGGGATGGATACCAATATGCTTGCAGAAGCGTTGAGGATCTGTGAAAGTACTGGTGGATGATCGAAAGATGAGGCCTGCGCGATGCGATGCAAATGCATGAGCACGGGATCAGCCAGTAGCTAGATTTTGGTGCCTTTGTGCCTTAGTTTTCTGCCCGGCTAAAATTACAATACCATACATTAGCTTCGTTAGATTGAATCAGCCGATAGTATATGACAGGTAATATAAATACCACTATCATACAGTTACACCGCATTCCAGGACCTAAAGGGTTAGGTTCTCCGAAGCACCTGGTCAGAGAGAGCTCCTTAGCGCTTTAGATAAGTAGATAAGTACTCGACCCAGGTCTCCAAGCTTCCTCCATCCCCGGCCGCGCTATACGGTTGTCGGACCGGAGAGCTATCAATCAACCTACTACTAAAACTTTATTAATCAGTTCCTGGATAGAGAACATCATTACGCCCTTCATTTGTTGCTTTTGCTGACGTTTCCTCCCTTTTTCCGAGCTCTGCCTGTTACTCGCTTCCAGCCTCACCGTCATCAATAGCACTACTACTATTATCCAGCCGACATCTTTCCTGCAGATTCCGTTTCACAGCAAAGCAAGCTCAATCGTAAGTAGCAGGTTCCTATTCATTTTTAGCTGTCATTATGCGTATAGCATACCTATAAATCTACTATCAATTTACCAAAGCCGCCGTTTGTACGACTTGTTCCAGCGTATACGTTAACCAGCTTCAACAACATTCTACAGACACGCGTGTTCGGTCTAGCTGTTCTCAATTTTGGATATGTGAGCAATTCATAATGCAGAATTGCACCAATTCACCGGAAGTTCAAACCGCTTCCATTCGTCCTCCGCCTCCAGAATTCCCCGGAGATGACACCAGACCGACATCTAAGAAGGAGCTCGCTGGATGGTACAGCTATGGCTGGGCTGCCGAGGTTTTTACAGTGTGCGCTATGGGTATGTATCTCTTAAACAGGCCGAGAAGTAAAATTTGTACACCTTCTCATATACTTTAGGATCGTTCCTCCCCATCACCCTAGAGCAAATGGCTCGAGACCGCGGTGTACTTCTTTCGGATAAGACAATACCGTGCAGTGCTTCTTGGAGCTCTCTAGAGCCGACCTCACCATCGGGGACATGGAACACCATCTTTGATACCACTGCATCTATCAAACCAGGCTCACCGAGAACAAGCCAGTGCATTATCCATATACTCGGCGTTGAAGTCAACACTGCAAGCTTCGCTATGTACACATTCTCACTGAGTGTGTTCATACAAGCCATTTTGATAATATCAATGTCAGGTGCTGCGGATCATGGAAGCTACCGCAAAATGCTGTTGGTCATCTTTGCACTTATTGGCTCCGTTTCTACGATGCTGTTCCTTGCAGTCGTTCCAAGGCTCTACCTTCTAGGTGGGTTGTTAGCGATTATAGCTAATACATGTTTTGGAGCTTCTTTTGTACTATTGAATTCTTTTCTGCCTCTGCTGGTTCGCTATCATCCCATATTGCTGGGTGGACATGGTGAGGAGGATTCACCCGCCGAGACCAACCATGATTCGACCTCTACCGCCGATGGCTCGGGTCAAACCGACGGAACTGAAACAACATCACTGCTTCGGCCAGAACAAAGCCGCAATGCCTCTTCTACGGGCGATGAAACTCAAGTGTTTGCCTCGAAAACTTCTCAGGAATTGAAGCTCTCCACAAAGTTATCCTCAAACGGGATCGGCATCGGATACATAGGTGCAGTGATACTGCAAGCCATTTGCATCCTAGTTGTTGTCGAAACTCACCAGACAACATTCTCGTTACGCCTAGTCCTCTTTTTGATTGGGCTCTGGTGGTTTACCTTCACCATACCCGCGGCAATGTGGCTACGTGCCCGGCCCGGCCCGCCCCTTCCATATGGGAAAGAGACTCGTACATGGACTAGTTATATGGCATACGCTTGGAAATCTTTGGGCAGAACAATAATGCGCACTCGACATCTGAGAGATATCGTGTTGTTCCTGGCAGCTTGGTTCCTCTTAAGTGATGGTATCGCGACAGTCAGCGGGACCGCCGTTCTATTTGCAAAGACACAACTGGGAATGCAACCAGCCGCTTTGGGGCTGATAAATGTCATTACGATGATTGCAGGAGTCTTTGGAGCTTTCTCTTGGAGCTTTGTGTCGCGAGCATTCAATCTCCGAGCTTCACAAACGATAGTTGCTTGCATTGTTTTATTCGAGCTTGTGCCGCTCTATGGTCTCTTAGGCTTTATCCCCGCAATTAAAAGCCTAGGGTACTTAGGCCTCCAACAACCATGGGAGATGTACCCATTGGGTGTCATATACGGACTCGTCATGGGTGGACTTTCTTCATACTGTCGGAGCTTCTTTGGGGAATTGATCCCTCCGGGATATGAGGCTGCATTCTATGCTTTGTATGCCATCACTGATAAAGGTTCCAGTGTTTTTGGTCCCGCCATTGTTGGAATCATCACCGATCGTTACGGGGAAATCCGACCTGCCTTCGTCTTCCTGGCTGTCCTGATCTTGCTTCCTTTACCATTAATGCTCTTGGTCGATGTAGAGCGTGGAAAGAGGGACGCGCTTTCACTTTCGAAGGAACTCGAGGGAAGAGCCAGACAGGAGGTACCGGCCTATGGAGCTGTCACCCAATGCCCGTCTCATAACGCGAACCTAGTGGAATAGAGGCGATAGGATGACTCGTAATTCATGTTTTTACCCGTCTGAGTAGATGTGGCAATCACCCGAAGGTGTTACTTTGTGTGGCCGAACAATGGCCCTGTTTGTTTTACCCCGGGTCTAAGGGACTGGATTGATTATTTTAATGGCGCTTAGTAACTATATAGGCGGCATGCGCCGTGCCTGATGTCCACCAGTACTTGCACCTAATTACCCGGCATAGTAGGTAGACACAACGGTGTGGAGGAGGAGCACAATAAACTGGGCTGCATGTAGATTATTGTGTGATTACTATGGTTAAATAGAAGTAATTCGAGACCTTGCCATGGAATGTGGCCAGCTGGAAGGTCCGCAGGAGTAGGTTCAACCCTTGGAGAAGGAGGGGGTAGGGTAAAGGAGGAATGACTGAATACCAAGTAGTATCTAGTTAGCAACTACGGAGTACAGCAAGTAAATAACTAATTTAACCTAGTAACTGAACCGTTACTTAATTAAGTAATAAAGGGATCCAAATTGGTCGATGTAGGGGCGGTACCTCGGTACCACTAAGACAAAAGTGGGTAAGTAGCTCCCCAGGGGAGATACACTATGGTCTCACAATAATAACTAATCATCATCATGGATACTGGTGTCCCATGTGCCTGAGCATGCATCTATGTCTACTACCATCCCTACCGGTCAATCGACCAAGTTGCTAGTAGCCATCGGTTTAGGTATCTACCTGGTACTTCCCTTTCTTTAGTGAAGTATGCCTAGATTACCAGTCCCTTGGTATGAAGGTCCCTTGCTGTCCAGGGCGGGTCCGGTTGAGCCAGTCAGAATGCTCAGCAGGCCAGCTGACTGCAGAAAGAACAGACTGTCCTCATCGCCTCTTCATAGCTACAGGAGTAGTGGATTAGCTAGTTAATTCAGGCGGATCAGCCTATGATACTACTGTACTATTTATTTAAGAACTATTTGCCTTCCCATTCGCCCCCATCGCTCTTTTCTCTTTCGGTAGCTTCTGCTCTACGCATCACCTGCCTTCCTCTTCCTCCCCTCTCCTCCCTCTAATCCGGGCGGTCTATTGTTTATTTTCATTGACTTTCGAGGTTCTTCGAAAGCCACTGGGAAAAGCAGACATCCATCGCGATACCCCCTCCCATTGTCCCCGACTCCGCTGCTATTTCTTCTGTATTTCAAAATGCGCTCCTTCGCGCCCTGGCTCGTTAGCCTTCTCGGAGCATCCGCGGTGGCTGCGGCTGCTGATACCGAGTCTGATGTTATCTCACTGGATCAAGACACATTCGAGAGCTTCATGAACGAGCATGGTCTCGTCCTTGCCGAATTCTTTGCTCCTTGGTGTGGCCACTGTAAAGCCCTCGCGCCAAAGTATGAGGAAGCAGCCACGGAGCTGAAGGCGAAGAATATCCCTCTGGTGAAGGTTGACTGCACCGCCGAGGAGGATCTCTGCCGGAGTCAGGGAGTGGAAGGTTACCCTACCCTCAAGATCTTCCGGGGTGTTGACTCTAGCAAGCCGTACCAGGGCGCGCGTCAAACAGAATCGTGAGTTCAAGCCTCAAAAAACGCTGTCATGTATGTGATGTGCCACTGACCCATACGGTGTTTCCTAGTATCGTTTCCTACATGATTAAGCAGTCACTTCCTGCAGTATCCTCAGTGAACGAGGAGAATTTGGAAGAGATCAAGACCATGGACAAGATTGTCGTGATCGGTTATATCCCGTCCGACGACCAGAAAACTTATCAGGCATTCGAGAAATATGCTGAGTCTCAGCGGGATAACTACCTCTTTGCTGCAACGGATGATGCGGCCATTGCGAAGAAGGAAGGTGTCGAGCAGCCCTCCATCGTGCTCTACAAGGACTTCGATGAGAAGAAGGCTATTTACGACGGCGAGATCGAACAGGAGGCCATTCACAACTGGGTGAAATCCGCTAGTACTCCCCTTGTGGGCGAGATTGGCCCCGAGACCTACTCTGGCTATATCGGGGTAAGTAGGATCTATTCGTCAACCTGGCATTTTCTTGCATTTCGGCTTGACTTTCGATGCCAACTTTCTGGCTGGACTGGCTAACCATTCTTGAACATAGGCTGGAATCCCATTGGCCTATATCTTTGCCGAGACCAAGGAGGAGCGCGAAAAGTACACCGAAGACTTCAAGCCTATTGCCCAGAAGCACAAGGGTGCCATCAACATCGCTACTATTGACGCTAAGATGTTTGGTGCCCACGCTGGAAACCTCAACCTCGACTCTCAGAAATTCCCGGCATTCGCCATCCAGGATCCCGCAAAGAATGCCAAATACCCCTACGACCAGGCCAAAGAATTGGATGCCGAAGAGGTTGAGAAGTTCATCCAGGATGTTCTGGATGGCAAGGTTGAGCCTAGCATCAAGTCGGAACCTATTCCCGAGTCTCAGGAGGGTCCCGTCACGGTTGTTGTGGCTCATTCCTACAAGGATCTCGTCATTGACAATGACAAGGATGTCCTGCTCGAATTCTACGCACCTTGGTGTGGACACTGCAAAGCGTGAGTCTATACAATCCTCCCGGGCTTACTGTACGAGCGCAACCAATTAACGATCACAATATAGTCTTGCTCCGAAGTATGATGAGCTCGCAGCTCTCTACGCTGACCACCCCGAATTGGCGGCTAAGGTTACCATCGCCAAAATCGATGCGACGGCCAACGATGTCCCGGACCCGATTACTGGATTCCCTACCATCCGACTTTACCCCGCCGGTGCCAAGGACTCTCCCATTGAGTTCTCTGGCCAGCGCACTGTCGAGGATCTTGCCAACTTTGTGAAGGAGAATGGCAAACATAACGTCGACGCCCTTAATGCCGCTCCTGAGGAAGCCCAGGAGGGCGGTGATGTGACTGAGGCTGCTCCCTCCGCTACGGAGGCCGAGACCCCGGCTGCCACAGAGGACGAGAAGGCAGAACATGATGAACTGTAAACGGCCTTCCGGTTATGATCCCGCTTAGTACTGTGCCGTATCAATCATTAATTACCTGAAATATCGATTTTCCATTGTTGCCATTTGTAATTTCTTGACCAATCCGTTATTGGTTGACTTTGTTAGCTAAATTGACCAATTTCTATATGGCCAATGTGGTGAATATACAATTTACTCCACACTTGTCTACCTTATTCCATGGAATGAAACTCAGGCTTGTCCGAAACTGAAGTCCACGGAAATCCATGTGTAGCATTCGCAGGTGAGCCCGATGACTGAATCTTACTCTTGCCGTAGACAAAGGCTGGGTTGGCACGTCAATGACTGCAACAGTTGTTAATCCCGACACCGTGACCCCAAATCCAAGCGAAGTGTGTACCAGGGTAGAAAGAGCAAAAGAGCAATAAGACTTGGACATCTAAACCATACATCATCACCGTCTCAGTCTCACGCAAGCGGACACGGTGAATAATACCGTGATTCATGACCCAGAACGGTGGCTTGATTTTAATCACGACTTCACTCTATTAGCTCCCTCGGGTTATGAGCAGTGGAAATAGAGACGCAATGAGGGAAAGAGACTTTGTGAAACTTTTACGAAGTACCCAGTGTTAGCATCTACCTGGTCACTTCTGCTGCTGCTAGGGCTTCCAGCGCATCGAGATCGTCTTCAAACTCGTCAACGGCCTCGGTAGATTTAGCAGGCTCTGTTGTTTTGGAAACCTCTTCCTTCACCAAACTAGCATCTGACTCCTTAGCGATAGGTTTTTTCGGGGCACCAGTGAGAGCAGGGCTTTGGATGGTGGTAAAAGGTGAGCTGATTTTGCTCTTCGAAGTCAATGACCAGTCGATGACTTCGTCGGCACCATAACGTTCAGCAAGCCACTCATTGCATTTCTTAAAATGTTGGTTTCCGAACTGCAAAATAATCCAACGTCAAAATCATATGGCCAATAACCGATGGTAACAAGAATCTACTTACGAATCCTCTTGACGCACTTAGCGGGCTTGGATGGACCGATTGCAGAACATAATGCTTCGCTCTATTGATGCCTGTCACACGCTTCCCTGCGGGTGTTCCCCATGCAAGAAAAACAACTCCGCGCGTCCGTACTCGGGCCACCAAGTCTATGGCTTTCTGCGTGAACAATTCCCATCCCTTGTTTGAATGGCTAGCGGCCTGGTGTGCGCGTACAGTCAAGCAAGTGTTCAGCATTAATACACCACGCTCGGCCCAGGGTATGAGAAGGCCACCCTTGTTTGCGGGTCTTTGGAAAGAGGGATAGTCATTATGAATTTCGTTGAAAATGTTGACGAGGGAAGGCGGGGCAGGAGTTGGAGGGCGGACGGAGAATGCAAGACCATGAGCCTGGTTATAGTTATGATAAGGATCTTGGCCGACGATGACCACCTTCACCTTGTGGAGAGGCGTATGACGAGACCTAGTATTCAAGATTAGTTACCCCGATTGCTCATATAAATGATAGCGTCAAATTGGAAGACGACGGCGATTTACCATGAGTAGATATCTTCTTCGGGAGGAAAGATTTTAGCCCCCGATTGCTTTTCCTTCTGGAGGAAGCGCTTCAGCGCTAGGAACTCCGGCTTGACGACTTCCTCCTTAAGCTGTGCCAGCCAGCTCTCGTCGAGAGTGTCAATTTCAAGTTGGAGGAGCTCCTTTTGTTCTGGAGTCAATGAGTCGACCCATTTCTGCTTGTTGAAGCTCGATGAAGACGAAGTGGACTTTGGGTCGTTGGGTTTGCTTTTGGGGGCCCCGAAGAATGAAGTGATGCTTCCATTGGCCTTGGGTTTCTTGGAATCGGCCTCTGGTGTCGTCAAATGATTAGCATCACGTTTCATGCCCGCTCTACCGGCCATGTTGCCGACAAGCGTGTGACGCCTTTTGTAGGTGATTGTGAGAAAGTATGTCTCCAGAGAATGGGGGCCAGGAAGTTCGATTGGGAAGAATTGAATGAGACGAGGCAGATGATGAAGTAGCGAAGATGAAGCTGGGAAGGGAACTTGAAAAATCACAAAAGTGAGGTGAGGGTAAAGAAGAAGAACAAGAAAGAGAAAGGATGAGGAAGCGAAAAAGAAGGACAGGGAAAGCCCTTCACAAAAAGCAATGGACTCACCTGGGTGACAGTATCCTTCGAATAGGTCGAATCGTCAGGAGATAATGCATAGGAATGGAGACTCAAGAAACCCTTCCAGCCGCAGCGGAGCACTGGCCGGCAAACGCGTCGCAGTTGCGCGAAACCACGCGTTAATTGGGCGTCCATGACAGGTCCGCACCGTCTGGGAGGAGGAATTTCAATTCTCCGTTCGATAAGCATTTGGATGTCGTCACGGCGTAATCTTCGTGGTACGCGCTATCCAATACTTCCCCCGTAAGTTACTAGAGCATAAACTACATTGTAATGACTACTAGGTAGGAAATAAGTTGATCCTTGGAGATCTAGACCATTGCTTTCCTTGCCTATCAACCAAGGTACGTGCAAGTCAACCCGGGAATATCCTTAATGGCCAGATACACGTTATTTACTCAAACTAAGTACTAGTAGTTGACCTGGTTAATCGATTAATTACCGTCTTATCATGAACTAGTCGTCGACTTACACAAAACGCTGCTTACCCAGAAAAAATAAGACTAGAAAGCACCTGGCATGGCGAGTCATTACTTTTGAGTCATTAAATAAAAACAAAAAGAAAAGCCATGGAGCTTACTTGGCTTGCCGATACCCCTCAATCTAGACGCCGGACGCGGGCGTTGCGAGCATGTGCGACTTGCCAACGACGAAAGGTATGTGATCTCCCATCTTGTGCTGGACTGGTGGCTAAATTCTGACGAGTTCATCTCATCAATAAAAGAAACGCTGCCGCCATCTAGACACAGCAAACGGCGAAAGCCATAATCACGTCCTACAGACAGGCGCTAGCAGCCATGTACCGCTTCAACGGCAACAACAGAGTACCGCGGTCACCGGCGATCAACCGGTTGATACGACCCTAGCCGGTAGCCTTAGCATTCCAAGCAGCGTGCCCTCGAGCACCTCCCAAACTGAACGGTTTGTTGGAGATCTGAATCCAGAAGCTGTGATCAGGGAGAAATTGGGCTCTGCCAACGCAAGCCATCTGCGCGATCGAATCGGGCTCTGGATCAGCTCCTCCGACGTTCACGGTCATAGAAAACATGTGCCTAATACTGATCCTGAGTGGACCGGACACCGTCCCCAAAATGGGCCAGAGCTACAATCCGTCGCATCCGCGCTCAATCAACAATATTCATCTGGTATGGATGCCTGTGGCCGTTTGCCCCATTCTACCCGCCATCATCTGTTCTCCATCTATTTCAGCAAGGTCAACCATATCCTGCCCCTTGTCGACCAGGCATCTTTCACCCAAGCCAACTCGGATGGCGTCGCATCTGTTTTTCTGGAGAGAGCCATTTGCCTTGTCGCTGCTAAAGATAGGGCGGCTGGTCCTCACCTTCGCTTTAGCGATGATGGTCCGCTCATTTCCTCTCGTTCATTCTGCTCTAAACTATATCAAGGATTGGTAGTCGCTTTAAATGTCGGGCTGGAATCTGATAGACTTTGTCGTATCCGCATCTTGACCCTTATGTCACTGCATTGTGAGGGTTACGAAGGTGCAGAAGCGGCGTCTATGCACCTGTGTCAGGCCATTCATCAAGCTCAGACGGTAGGCCTGCATTTGGACCGACCGGGTCGGGCACCCGGCGATTCTCTATTCAACCTTTTCTGGTGCCTATGGGGCCTGGATAGGATGCATGCCTGTATTGGTGGTCGCCCAGTTATCCTCTCCGACTGCGATATCGGAATTGAGAAACTGAAAATTCAGGATATTTCTCCCAGATCCGCCTTTGATATCTGGTTTGCAATATCTGATCTACTGTCGACCGTGATCTCGCTTTATCGACCATCATCGGACCATACAGTTGGATGGGAGGGCGAATTCCCTGCATTTGAAGGCATTACAGGCGATAAATTGCAAGATGACCTGGACTTCGCTACACTAGGTATGTCTCTTCAGCATGTCTTCCATCAATCCATGTCTGAGAAGAGCTCAGAGGGAAAGGGGATTGATCTGTTTCCAAGGACGGTTTGCTAATCACGGAAAGAAAAGGTCTCCTTGAGCTCTACTATCATGCAGTTGCCATACTGTCATGCAGATACAAGGTTACCCACCGGTCGGATGAGTCCAGGCCTTCGTATGTCCGCCAAGGCCTTGCTGCCATCCGAATCCACTCCATTGCTGCTATCGAATGCTCCCAAGAGTTACCGCCTTTGCCGATTGTTCCATACGCATTAGCACTCTCTATGGGTGTGTCATATCAACAATTTCGGTCAAGTAAGCTCATCACGCATCTTGATCGAGCCCGAACCAGCCTGGAAGCTTGCTGTACTCTGCTCGAAGAACTGGGCGGGCTCTGGTATTCTGCAGAAGCAACGGCACGACTGGGCCGGAAAGCGTTGCACCAAATTGACGAGGCCGATCTTGGACATCACCAACATGGCCGGGCTGCCAGTCCCGCCACGCCCACAACCCAGAATCCGAGGGCGTTTCTCTCCCCGCCTCCGGATTCGTCTTTCGATCCCGCCCAGGGCACTCTGAGTAATGTACGCAGTGGGGCGCCCTCGACTGCGCTAGGGCAGGAACTTCCGCCCCGGCCAATTTACTCGCAAGATATCAGTGCCCCAGACCCTGAACATGACAGCTTTACGGACATCGACACGTTGTTTGGAGATTTCCTCGATCTCTCTCTGCCCACCAATTTCTGGGACCCCTTGTTCATGGCAGAGCCACCTCCCGGGACCTAGTAGGATACCCCGTCAGGAATTCCAGGCTCGGCTTAGGGCGAGCGTAGTCCTGGCTACAGCATCTTCGGGGGCCGGCATCAGGGTCTGCGCGCAGGTTCGCAAGACCGACGACAAGGATTGGCTCGAATTTGCGCCGATCTTTATTCGCTACCAAGGCTGACGGGCTCATCACTCGGCCAAGCTTACTTCATGTAGCACTTGAGTAACTCGTCGCTGAATATAGCGAAGTAGCCGGTCCAGACAGAGGTGAGAGAGCCCAACAAGCTTATCAGTTCATGCTTTCGCTAAGATCAGGGCCAATGATCAAGGTAGCGGCAAGGCAGGCAGAGTACGCAGAGGCGTGGCATGACGAGGGGGGCAGACTAGTTAGATGGTTCGTTAGGAGAGGCCGAGGGAGTCTAGACGTCGACCGGTCTTGACCGGTTCGTGTTGCGGCCAAGTGGAGTCGCCCGACATCAGATCGTCATCTTCCGACGATTCTCATTAAACGCCAGCCGCTGGAGGACCGCCATTGGTGTCCACCATCCGCATTGTCAATGGAATTATGCTTGTGCTAATTACAAACTAGCCTCAGCCCCGTTTCCATGAATCCTGGCTCTTTTTTTTTCGTGACTCGTAAGGCCCGGAAGGCCATGAGGGCTGCCTGTCGGCTGCTTGTAATTTTAAATTGTTGACCTCCACTTTCAACCAACTCCCCTCCACCCCCTTTCCAACCCGTCTAGTGTCTGTTCTACGTTTCATTCTTCTATAAACTGGGTGATAACCACTTGCCACCTCTTTCTTCTACAGCCTACTCCGTCTGTGCCTTGTATAAGCTAGCTAGCTGTCCGGGTCCCCAGACTGGAGATAAACCAACCTCAGCCCTAACTAACATCGGCGGGGTCGATTGGGCGCAAATTCCCACTGATTGTTCGAACATTTTCCTCCCTCGCCTCGCCTCGCCTATATTGCTATCAATTTAGTTCCTGCGG
Organism: Aspergillus tubingensis; assembly: GCF_013340325.1. Classification (NCBI taxonomy): domain Eukaryota; kingdom Fungi; phylum Ascomycota; class Eurotiomycetes; order Eurotiales; family Aspergillaceae; genus Aspergillus; species Aspergillus tubingensis. Next base: position 3,553,263 of record NW_023336280.1, on the reverse strand, counting down.
CGGTCCCACCACTCTTTTGACACATGTCACGTCTCCCATGTGCAATCTAATCAACAGCTGAAGCTTGCTCGTTTTCTTTCTTTCTTTCTTTCTTTAATTACCCAACGATCAAGCAATTAATCACCCTCGCCCTCACCCCACCCGCCTTCCACTTTGTGTCTGCACGGCCGTGTGTATACGTGTGCGTGTGCGTGTGCGTGTGCGTGTCTCCATTTATATACAGCAACGTGTACACGGAGGCCTGCGGACTCCGTTACATGTCTTCATCACAGCCATTAAATATTATTGTCGTTGCTCATATGCGCTCTTTGCTCGACCTGATAAAAAGATTTACTGCAAGGATGCTACTATGAGCAACCCCTTCATTACGCCTAGACATCCCGCTGAGGGTTCGGCCGTGTGCAGCTTGATCGCGAGGAGGTAGTTACCTGTATAATGCTGTTGTTGCGCAGAGCGAGCAATATTACTATAGCCCATCATTTACGGATTTGCATTTGAATTACGGGAGACGGAGAGAGAGAGAGAGTGTGTGTGTGTGTGCAACTAGAACACAAGGTCACGGATACTGAACTCCAGTTTTTACACCTATTTATGGCGTCTCCAGCGGAAAGGGAAGGACGGTTGGCAGTTTCTGCCAATGCCCGACCAAGCGAGGGGATCAAACAAACCAAGGAACGGCGACCAGGCCAGTTCTCAAGGCACCCAATCTCTCAGCTGCAGGGACCCTTCGAGGAATCGATACAGGAAGCCATTGGCATTGGGAACGGTAGATGGATAGCCAATATTGATGCTCAATCTCGGCGCAAAATCCTACTCGAAAGCCCCAAGTATGAACGGCTTTGTGGCAGGAAATGGCGCCAGAGAGCCGATGAAAGGCAAGCACTCGGTCGAGCTCCGGTCCCTTGGACTCGCTCAGCAACATTGCAAACTGACTGCCTCTAGATATCACCCCCTATGGAAACTCATCGCCCAGATGTCCTTTGGGGTCCACCTCCTAGTCGGAAAACTCGCCAAGTCCGACGTGGAGGTCTTGAAAATCCTTCAGGTTCATGTAGACGAGATGGATGGATTTCTTAAGAGGACCTCGGAAGATTTTCTAATCATCCAGATTGACGTGCGCACACGGAGTAAGTATCTTAGCCTACCTCTCGAGAATCTAATGATTTTCGATGAGATGCTGGAGGAACGCAGTTTCCGTGGCTCTATGATCGAATATAATGACAGGATCGAACACGCCATTGATCGATTCGCAACTGCGATCGAAGATTCCCTGAAAGACATCCAAAAAGGCCGGGAGGCGGTGGGTGCGCTGTGGACATACCTTCAACAGTCAGCCGAAAAGCATAGTCCATTGCCTGTTAGACTACTGGCTGTCTACCAAGCTATGCTCGCAAACGCGGAGGGCTGGAACATAGCACTTTCGAATCTCCGTCGGAAAGGTGTCGCTCTACAATCGGCCCTTCTTCAGCTTGGCCTAGCCACGACAGAACTGCAGCGACGTGTGGGAGTAGCAAGTCGAAAAGCTGTTGTAAGTTACCAGGGTACTGTCAAACCCATAACTGCGTGCCCGAGCTGATATTTCGACAGGTGTCCTACATGCGAAGTACCAATGGATTGACCCGAAAGAAATCACTGCGGCAACGATTCATGGAAAGAGGCTCATTCGTTAGCGCACCGGCCTCGACTCCGAACAAACCTCTTCCCCGTGCTCCGGACCGTCCGGCGACGGCGACCCTCTCTCGGTCGACTGACCGTAATAGGCTCACGCAGAAGAGTGTTCCGAATCTTAGGGCGACAAGGGAGAATGACGAGCGTAATGCGCACACGAAGCTACCAGACCGAGCCAAGTCTGTCAACGGTACTACTGACGGCTTCGACTCGGAAGGCTTTGTGCTTAAGCTTCGCCGTCTCTCCAGATCCAAGCTCAGAACAAGGGAACTTGCAAGCGACCATCCTGAACCCCTACCAGTGCGCCCTTCCACTGCACCTTCCAGGGCATCGAAAGCTCGAAGTATATATCTGGAACCACTGAAGTCCCTGCACAAAAGCAAAAGGGAACCAAGTCAGAAGGCTCATACTTCAATGGTGCCAGCCCAAACGGAACGTCCGGTTGCTGCTCAACCTTCAGCGAGACGAGAAACGATGAAAAACCAGTTACTGCAGTATTTCAAATCCGACAAAGTGGTTGATGCTTGGGAACATGAAACGCAGAAAGAGAAAAATAATACCGAGGATTCCTCCCAGGCCAAAAAGGCGGGCCCTTGGAGCGAGTTCTGTGCAGAGTCGTCCATCAATGACGATGGCTGTCTACAAATAAAATCGGACATGGTCGGATCTGATCTGAAGAATGATATGGCATGGCTCCAGGAGGATGCTGGCGCGATGAATACTTATTCCTTAAAGCCAAAGAGGGATGTCGGGCCCAGGATCCATGTCCTTTCGGTCCAGTTTAGCCTTGCGCAGGATGATAACGAACTAGAAAACCAAGACCTTGATGCGGAGCTTGAAGATACACAATCGGTCATAACAGCTCTTCCTTCCATACCAGCCGCGCCGGTGAATACGGAAGAATTTCATCCATATTCGCTTTATCCTGGATACGCACTCGGGCATCCCTCTGAATCTGCCACGGTCTTCACCTGATAAAGCCTGGATATTTTCAGGCGGCTTCAAGCCTGCCGGGCATGCCATGTGAAAGTCACAAGTTCAGTCTCACTGGGGCCGAAGTTCGCCACACATTGTTGCTTTAACAACTGATCCGTTTGCGATATTGAACAAGGCAAGCAGCAAGTCCTTGTGCCTTTCGGGCCCGGGAATATCTTGTAATACCCCCAATACGGATGCTACTCTGTACGACAAATTCTAATTTCGGCCCTATGAGCCACGCGACCAGAACGCAAAGGCAGTGCAACCAATTCAACGACAACAAGATAGGGTGAAGCAAGTATCTATCTATCCTCTGTTGTATATGCGCCTACGTATTTTCGTGTTCACCTTGTAGTTAGGTCGCGGCGCTCCCATGTCAGACGGAACCTTGAGTACCTCAGCAGCTTTGCGGCCATAGGAGCTCGCCTACTGGCTTACGCGCGTAAGATGCACGGCGCGGTACACCTAGCTGGAACTAATAAACAATATAAAGAAGAGACATTTATGTCTCGATATTCACACCGGAATTAAATCGTATTAAGGGATGCACCGATTCTCCTGGGCTGTAGTCATGAATAGCACACGAAGGTGTTCAGAAAATGATTACGGGCAGTAAACAACAGAAGGTAGAAAAAGGAACATAAATTTTAGAGAGAAGGCGGAGGGGAAGATTGAAGGACGTATAAAAGACGAGTAAGATATCACAAAGGCAATCTTCTACTTGCAGCGTTTCTCGACAATATTCGGACCATGTTCGTCAAACTCCTTCTTGGAGATCCACATCTGATGGAAGGTACCCAAACTGGCGAGGATACTTCCACCGATCCAAGAGCCAAACTTCCGCTCCGCGGTGTTTCCTGGGGCCGATATACGAACGCGTGGACCTGGGAACATCTGCATGAGCTCCTGGTTCAAACGGTCTGTGAAACCATAGAGTAAGCTGGAGGCACCCGTGACAACAACGTTAGCCAACAAGTGCGGGCGGATGTCGACGTCGACGCCGTTCAGCGCATTCTTGATGAGCTCGGGCACAGTTTGTGCCGGCGTCGGTGCGGGGAATGCCGATTCGGGGTCCGGGATTGCAGCTTTGGCGTCGAATAGGGATTCGACGACCTTGTAGCGATCGACTCCGAAGACCTGGTTGTAGCCGTCGGGGAACTCGAAGGGCCGGCCAGGGCTGCTCTTGGCCAGTTCCTCGTTCGAGACGCCGTTGGGTCCTGTGGCGGAGAGCTTGTTGGGGCCGGGCCAGACCTGGACAACACATTCCTTGAACTCCGACAGGGTTCGCTCTTCCAGAAGTGTTCTGTAAGATGCGTCAGGAGCTCTGTCGGGGGCGAAAGTCTTGTATTTAACTTGTGGGGGTTGGCCGGCATCAACTGCTGTCTTGGACGAGATCAGATAATGAGGAGTGATCGTTATCGGCTGCGGGGCGTTCGACTTGAAGAGAGCGCGGATCTGAGATGAGATATAATCACCACCGAGAGGGGAGTGCTGCACTCCCCGCTTCAGTATCATACCGTCGTGGACCGGGGTTACAGAGATGTTAGAAGCGCCAATGTCAATCACAAGGGCGGAAGCCTTGCCGGCCGCAAAGCTTTAGGCGAGGAAGCATGTTAGCGAAATCTCCATAAGACTCAGGCCATCGAACTGACAGGTCGGTACTTACGCTGAAAGAACACCGTTCCTGGCTAGATAGAAGGCCGGGGTTCCCCACTTCTCCATAGCAAGCTCGATAGTCTTCTCGCGCGACTTCGTGGGATTCCAGCCGGGCTCCGACATCAGCAGCGGGCTATCAGCAAGCAGCTTCTCCTCGGTTTCCACCCCTTCCATTTCTGTAGATAATTCGCCCTCCGGCACGTCGTTCAATCCGTTCTGTAGGGGATTTCCAGGCTTTGGGCCCGTCAGGCGCGAAGTGAAGGCATATTCCCATACTTTCTCTGCCATGTCCCAGTCCTCCACGATTCCATCGCGACCCATTGGGTTGTGAATCGACAGACCGGGCCGGGGCGTAACAAAGATATCATCACCGAAGACCAACTTCGACTGGCCATCTGAAGAATATTTCCCGTAGTATGTCGGAATCAGGGATTTGGGTGTGTCCTCCCCTGCAAATCCAGCTCGTGTCGTCGAGAAGCCGGGGTCGAGCACAATCGCCGACACCTCATCTAGACATTGAAGGGTCAGAAGTGCTAACAAGAAAGTATCGCGCAAGGAATAAATGTGTCCTCAGCTACGCGCAACAGAGGAATTGACATACCTCCGCCATATTCAGCCGTGGAAGGTGGGATGGAGGGATTCATGGTCGGCGTAGACGAGCCAGGCGAAAGGTTTTAGGATGGTTCACTGCCCGAATTCAACCAACGACGCCGATGTGGGAGGGAAAGAGTAATCGAAATTGACGACAAGCGGTGGGGATCTTGTAGCCAACGGTTGCAGCGGGGCAGTTGGCAGAGGTAGAGGTAGAGAAAGAGGCGATTAGAGCAGATGATTGATTGATAGTGGAGGAGGCACGGGTACCTACTAGTTAACTTGAGATGGCCGATGATTGAATGAATAATCGCGGCGCGGCGGGAAGAGCGCGCCGGACTCTATTATCTACTACGTACTACTACCGATTGCTCACCATCTACCGCCATCGCCTCGGTCTTATCTCCTTGTTTCACTGCACAATAATTCCTTCTGACCATTCTCTCCGTATAAATTATCTCTCAGTGCCAAGTGGGATCTTTATCTGTCCCGGGGAATTCAGGGACTTACTTCATGGAGCCAGAAATTGACCCAGCCTCCCTCTTCCGGCCGGGCAAGAGGCGGAAGTTCCAGCGACGCCGGCCAGAGGACAACGACGAGGAATCGCCTTCTGCGACAGAAGATGTTGCTCGTGTTTCAGAATCATCTACACCTCCGTCCTGGCAGGATGCCCCAAGCTCTGTCCCCACAGCAGAGATTCTTCGTTCGCGACGGCTTCAGCGAGCTCGAAAGGGTGGCATCGAATTCTCCGCCACCTCGCGGCCACCGGCCGGTAAGAATAGCCAAACGGCCGTTTCAACCGTGGCGGAGGAGGATCAAGAAAATGAAAGATTGCGAGCAATGTGCGATCGATTCACGGCCCATACTGGCCAAACGGTTGATGTTGACAAGCATATGTACGGCTCCCCCGTCTCTGTTTCTGTGCTTCGCATGCATTCCAGCTGCAATGGCGACTAACAAGATAAGGATGGATTTTATAGAGTCTGAAATGGCTAAGCGATACCGGCGCGATAATTCGACCGAAGTTGCGATGCATGATACACCTTCGGCGACTGAACCGAAAGCGGCTGCTCTGTCTTCTGCTGACCTTCCCCAACGCGAACCGGCGTCTCTTGGGAAACTGCACGAAATTGATCTTGGTCACGAGACTACGTTGCAGAATATTGCCCGTACAGAGGCAGCGACGAAGAGACTCGCCGGGGATGGTGATCAAAGCCCTCCCACCGAGCAGAGCTCCGGGCCCAAGATGGCCCCGGCAAATGGGGACCAGAAGACGTGGCGCAATCGGAAACGACGGACGAGTGAAGACATCGAACGAGATCGACTGGTGGAGGAAGTATTACGGGAAAGCAAATGTGAGTCTTCCTTACGGTTCATGATATTGCACTGGGACCAGATTCATCTGGGAGGTTTTTCTTCCTTCTCCAAGTCCTTTGCGCTGACGTATATGTCGATATTCAGTGGATGTCTACGAGGGGCCAGAAGAGGAAGGTGGCGAAGCAGTGGGTGAGGATGGGCAAGCGGCCGATGATAGGGTGGCAGAGCAGTTCAGAAGGGACTTTCTCGATGCCATTCAATCCCGGCGTCGTGTTGCGCGAGCAAGGAATACGAAGACAACCAAGCCTGAGGCTCCGCGCGGGCCCAAATTGGGAGGCAGTAGAAGTGCCAGAGCAGCAATGCGGGAGATGCAAGAGAAGTCTACCCGTAAATGAGACATTGAACGTTGAGGGAGTTAGTATATATAGAATTCCCAGGAAATATATTTGGGAAGCTAAAAGACTTGAGGCGGGGCCAATTGGTATTTTATCTTATCTTTACTTCTCACTAATATGAATCAAGCTCAAGATTCAACGTCTATTTGGAATGCAAGTAGATTCAGGGAAGGGGCCATGACATACATCCAGTAATATATGTACTACTAGTAGTAGTATCTCATGGGGCATCAGTTTGGCTATGTACCAGTATAGATAGATGTATATACTTATTCAACTCCACCGAGAGGGAACGCGGCATCGGTGGAGAATACCAGAACTGGAAAATATCTCCCCTCATCCACCTCCCTCTTTTTCTCCCTCGCCATTTTTCCTTTGCCAATATTTTATTTTCTCTGTAGATTCATTTTCCCAAATCTGCAATCCTACAAGCAAACAATGGCTACACAGAAAGCTGCCCAGTGGGCAGCATCTCTATCGTATTCTTCGCTACCTCCGGACGCCCTCCAAGCAGCCATCCGGAGCTTCTACAACTGGGTCGGCTGCACTGTCGGGGGCAGCAATCACCCCGCTGCTTCCATTGCCCGGAACTCTTTGTCCCGCTTCTTCGGGTCTCCCACCTCAACATTGTTAGGTACTAATGGGCTTCAAGCTGATGCGCAGCATGCTGCGTTGATCAATGGAATTGCATCGCATGTCCACGACTATGATGACACGCACTTGGAGACTATCATTCACCCTACCGGGCCTGTTGCGGCAGCTCTTCTAAGCTTTGCGCAATCACTAGACCGGCCAGTATCTGGACAAGAATTCCTCACGGCTCTCGCCGCAGGGATAGAATTAGAATGTAAGGCTGGTCTGGCTGTCTGGCCGAGCCACTATGATGTCGGCTGGTATGTCTACTAGGCTTCTCGCCCCCACGGACCCCTCACCCAAAACAGCCCTGTTTGATGGACTGACACCATTCTTTAGGCACATCACTAGTACTACTGGTTCTATTGGGGCAGCAGTGGCGGTGTCTCGTCTCCTCGACTTGAGCCCAGAGAAGACGGCTCATGCCATCGGTATCGCCGCTACCCAGGTGACTGGTCTTCGTGAGATGTTTGGCTCGCACACCAAGTCCTTTCACCCTGGGCGCGCAGCCCAAAATGGTCTTTTAGCGGCTATTCTTGCTGCAGATGGATACACCAGTTCTTTGCAGGCTCTGGAGGCCAAGCGGGGCTGGGTGAAGGTTGTGAGTAACGACGACAAGCTAACTCAGCAAATTGACAGCCTGGAATCCAATGGACAATGGGAGCTTGCAAAGAACGCCTTTAAGCCGTTCCCGTGTGGTATTGTCATACACCCGGTCATTGATGGCTGTGTCTGGCTACATGGTGAGCTGCAACGGCGGGGCCTCAGACTACAAGATATCAAGCGTGTTCATGTCACAGTCCACCCACTGGTTTTGGAGCTAACAGGAAAAACAAAACCTAAAGATGGGCTGGAAGCCAAGTTCAGCGTTTATCACGGCGGTGCGATTGGCTTGATTCACGGAAAGGCAACTCCAGCAGAGTATGAAGATGCCGTTGTCACAAATTCGGAAACGATCGAGGTACGAGACAAGTTTGTGGCAACGGCGGCAGAGAATATCCGAGCGGACGAATGCCGGATTCTCGTTGAGTTTGAAGCCCGGGGGGTCCAGGTGGAGAAGCATGTACACCATGCAGTTGGCAGTATCGACGCCCCCATGACAGACAGCCAGCTCACGGAGAAGTTCATTGACCAGTGTAGTTCAGTTCTTGGCCCAGAACAGGCCAAGATAATCAGCGATTGGTGCTGGAACTTGGAAACAAAGGATGACATTCGGCAGATTGGACAGTTCCTATAGGCCATCAAAGCCGCATCTGGGGATAGCGGAGAATGATCCTCCGCGGAGAAAATGCGGGGAAAGACGGTTCCCGTCTTGTAGGAGATAACAATGTGCGATCATATAGCCGTTTTCCATTGACTTTGTACAAATGTGCGGGGAACGATGTTAAGAGCCTCGGAATTGTTTTGCTCATAAAGGCGATGGAAGCCTGGAACGGAGAGCACGGTTGAGGAGACAGCGATCTGTATCTACTACCTAGACAGCCAACAATCTAGCAACCATGAGCAACCGCACAGGGGATGCAGTCGAGAATCCTGACGTAAAGGCAGATGTATCAGAATTGGAGTATGTGAAGGGCAATGCTCCTGGAAATGCTGGCCCGACTTTCAGCATAGAGGATGAGAACCGCGTCTACCGCAAACTCGACTGGAATCTGATGCCCCTGGTCTTCGTCCTTTATAGTCTATCGGTCCTTGACCGCTCGAATCTGGGAAATGCGAAGATCGCAGGCATGGAAGATGACATAGACTTGAGTGGGAGGCGGTATGATTGGCTTGCTACTGCTTTCTATATAGCCTGTGAGTTATAAACCTTACCTAGACCATCAATTGCTTCTTGCAGCGACATGAGAAATCTGCTTGATCTTGGTTAGAGCATCTCCTAACAAGCGCAATCAGACATTCTGTCGCAATGGACGACAATCGGTTGGAAAGCGTTCCCACCACACCGGTGGGTAGGTGTCACTGTGTTCCTATGGGGGTTTGTCTCGACTATTCAGTCAGCATGTACAAACTGGGCCGGCCTGATGGTCTGCCGAGTCTTTCTGGGAATAATCGAGGCGATGTATGGGCCAGGGGTGCCCTTGTATCTGTCCTACTTTTATCCGCGTGAGAAACTCGGCCTCCGGACTGGCATATTCTTGTCAGGAGCCGCTCTAGCGAACGCATATGGGAGTGCTCTGGCGTATGGAATTTCCCAAGCCAAAGGGTCAATCGGACCATGGAGGATCCTATTCATCGTGGAAGGTGTGCCGTCATGCCTTCTGGCCATAGTTGCTTGGTTTTGTCTGCCCGATTCACCCAAGACAGCAAGATTTCTGGATGAACGGGAGCAAGAAATCGCGGTTGCACTCTCCTTACGACAACCTGGGGATCGAGAAACCCAGGGTCTGCAATTGAAGCAAGTGCTGGGATCCTTGCTTGATTATACGAGTAAGTACCCGAAGGCACCAGTCCTCCTGTGCCCCCTCTTCTAATGCATCCAAATAGGCTACCCCCCAGCACTAATGTACTTTGGATGCAATGTCTGCTTCGCCTCACTTCCATTATTCGTGCCGACCATCATCTCTGAGATGGGGGCTTTCACGACCATCCAATCAAACGGTCTCAGCGCTCCTCCATATGTCCTTTGCTGGATAGCCATTGTCATCAGTGCATTTCTGTCGGATCGCGTCAACTTGCGCGGGCCCTTCATCGTGGGTGGCGCACTCATAGCTGCCATCGGATACATTCTGCTAGCTACGCAGACCACGGTGGCAGTCAGGTACTTTGGCCTGTTCCTGGCGACCCAGGTCTTTGTGTCCGTAGCTCTCATTCTCACATGGGTTGGTAACACACACGCCACGGACTCCAAGCGCGCTGGAGCCTTTGCTATCTTGGCTACTGGCGGCCAATGCGGTCCGATTTTAGGGACGAATGTCTTCCCTGACAGCGACAAACCATACTACCGCAAGGGGATGTGGATCTCGTGCGGCGCATGCCTGATTGTAGTGGTTATGGGATGCTGGCAGATGTATCTGCTATGGCGGGCGAATCGGCATCTGGATAGGGAATCTGAGCAGAATGGGGGCGATTTGAGTGGGAACCAATCCGAGGGGAAGAATGAAGCTGACAGGCCATTCCGGTATATTTTATGAAGTAATCAGATGGGGTCCTAACTATTTTGAGTGAGAAGGATTACTACACAAGCGCACTTGCAGATGATATCAACCATGAACCTGTGGATTCAAGTGTGTACTTGATTGTTGAAGTGAAACTTGTGGGATAGTAATGTAAGAAAGAGTATACGTATTTCATATCAGAGGCATCTTGATGTCGTGGATTGTTTTCTAGAACCATGGTCCAGGAACCAGGCAATGGATCCGCTGGGGGAGGAAACTCATCCCTCAGACGTCGAGACCGACCATGGACCCGGTCTGGAAGGGCCTTGAGCTTTGAAGAATGGGAAAGCTGAAGTATGGGATCGAGCCAACAAAACGCAGAGTGTGGAATGTGGAGTCGGGGACCTGCTCCAAGACCATGGAATAAGACCACATGTGATACTTGAACTTGACGACGTTTTGTCTGTAGATACATACAGGATTATGTATCAATTCGACCAGTAAAAGGGAAAAAACGATTTGGACCGTAAGCACAACAATACGCAGGCTGCCATCAAGAGACTACTATCACTCATTCAATTACTCTCACTCTCACTCAAAAGAGTGCCGGAGTCCTAATTCCCGCCCCACTGCGTGGCTTCGGCGGAGGATTGGGCCACACGATTTGGCCCATGATGGAGCCATTTTCGCCCTGACCCCCCCAACGAGGCAGGACGTTTGCCAACCGCGTCTAATTATCTACTAATTCTAGATGTTTTGACTTCTCCCGTGTGAGCGAAGTGATGTGGGAGAAAGACAGAAAGAAAAGAAAAAAAAAATGGTTGAGCCCAGGTTGAAAGTTTGACGGTTATCTGTCCATGACAATGGGCTCCATGAAGAGAAAGCTAAACGATGATCGACCTTGCGAACCTACTAAGTATCAACTGCTGACAGGAAGGGGAATACTTGGTTAGTTACTGATTCTGCACAGCTGACGGATGTTGGCAGGGTAGGGCAGGGCAGGGCAAAGAGGGCCAAGTCACTTCCCACGACCCCCACTACGCAGCTTACCGACCAAGACTCAATTGACGGTGTGTAGGCGAGATGGTACGTCTGGAGTAGAATGAAGTAATTATACCAGGGCCATCCTTGCAATTTTATTTCGGGAAACTGGGAGATGAGAATAGTAACTCGAATAATCAACACGGACGGGAAGGTTGAAAGTCAAGCTTCTATCGGCTGGTAACTAGACCACTAACTAGTCTACTTGTTAGTTAAAAAAGGTCAATTTCCCCCCCTTCCTTGACCCATGATCTTTTGACTTTGGAATCTTCACTAGGCAGGCCACTCCAAGTGCATAGAAAAGAAAAAGTATAAAAAAAGTAGCGCAGACAGACAGACAGAGAGAGAGAGACAATCAGTCAACTAGCCTATGTTAGTACAAGATTTTCATCGTATCTTTGCTATGAATAGTTCGAGTCTCCATTTTCAGGTTTCACAACGAGACTGACTTCATGTATCGTGACTGGGTTTTGTGCCAGGACGGTGGCGCCGGGAAAAATAAAAAAAACGATCGAGCCCAGAAATAAGACGACTAGCTTCATTAGCGGCAAGTCCAGACTGGCCCCAGCCGCCCGTCCCTGACCAACCCGCTGCTCTTCTGGGGCGGGGACCTGATTACATGCCCAATGAGAAGCTCGCATGGGGCGAGTTTCGAGACACTCAGGGGCAACTTAGTACTCCCAGTTTGTGTATGGTCAGAGTCTCGAACCACCTGCCGGGCCAATGGTCGTTAGCCAACAATAATACCCAATAACATTACTACTACTATCTGGTACCTGACAGTAGGAAGTAGTAGTAGTACTACTAGAGTGGCGGTAACGCAGAGTACGGGCTGTAAGTCGCAGGTAACTTTAGAACAGAGAGAAAGAGAGAAACGAGACAGGCAGCTACTCTACTATCCCATCCCATCTCATCTTTCCTTTCACACATCACTTCCCCTCCCTCTCTTCTCTTCCCCCCTCCTCCACCCCCAATATCCTCGGAGTCTGGTTGTCTCCATCCAACATTCGTTCTGCATGGTTCTTTCTTTCTTCCCTTTTCGTCGCTCATCCGTCGGTTTGATCTGTTAGCCAGCATCTGTCCCTTTCGCGCGTTTCCACTCCTTACAACCCTATCACTCACTTTCTCTGCCTAGCCGCGCGCTCTCCTCAACCCACCACCCCCCCTTTTCTTCAGTCTCAAGAGTTGAGCGCCTATCCTCTTCTCTCGTGCTGGCAAACAATCTGTTTGCCCACAAGACTCTCTTTTTTCTCAAACCTCTCTGCCCCCGTGCTTCATGAATCGCGCTCTCCTGCCTCCACTCTCTTAACGTTTGCGACAGACAGCGAGTAATACAAGTTAGTGAGAGGGTGTGGGTGCGGTCCTCATCCTCTTTGGAACGGCATCCCCTCTCGTGGCTTGCTTCGATATCTTGTATTGCGGTTCTGCACACTCTTTCGAGCATCTATTTGCAGCTTCAACAGTTTGATTCACCTTCTCTAAGCGATTTCATTCTACACAGGTTGATCCTGTCAACAATCTCCGTATCATCAGGCGAGCCTAGTTGCTGCTTGATCTTGATCGGCGATTCAATCTTGCGTCAAATATACCCTTATAATCGTCGCCAATCTTTCGAAAAGGAACTCTCCCTTACCTGCATAACCCCTGTGAATACTTTCTTGATGCTGGCACCTTGAACATTCACAGCCTTGAGTAACAACATCCATCAATTGAAAATATGCGGATCATTCCTTCTTTATCGACCCTTACGGCGCTGGGTCTCCTGGCCACGCGAGCCCTCGCTGCCGATACCCTCAGCACAAATGGTCTGACAACGTGTATGTCAGACTCGGCTATCCAAGTCGACAAACTATCCGTTACCTACACCCGTTCTACTAGAGAGATCGTCTTCGATGTTTCCGGCACCAATGGGGTAGAACAGAATGTCACTGCCATCTTGACCATCTATGCCTACGGCAGTCAACTGTACTCCGAAACTTTCGACCCGTGCAGCAGCAAATACTACGTGGAGCAACTCTGTCCCGTTGCTGCCGGTAGCTTCTCCGCGACTGGCACCCAGACCTTACCTGAATCGATCGCCAGTGAAATTCCTTCCATCGCCTTCGCCATCCCAGACTTGGATGGTCAAGTGAAGCTTCAATTGCTGTCCAAGACCGACAATGACGAGCTGGCATGCATCCAATCGGAATTAACCAATGGCAATTCTATGCAGATTGCGGGTGTATCCTATGCTGCTGCTGGTGTAGCTGGTGCGGCATTGGCCGTGAGCGGGCTGTCAGCTCTGGGTGCTGTTGGCCACCCTGGTGCTGTCTCGTCTAGTCCCAGCTTCGGTGATGTCGTGAGTTGGTTCCATACCATGGCCACTAATGGAATGCTCAGTGTCAGCTATCCGACGGTGTACCGCAGCTTTTCTAAGAACTTTGCCTTTAGCACGGGCTTGATCCCTTGGGGTCAGATGCAGGAGTCCATCGATAACTTCCGAAAGTCGACCGGCGGCAATCTCACCGACAACAGCTACCAGTATCTTATCAATGCCACGCTCGTGTACTCTGACGGCACGAATTCTAGTTCCAAATCGAAGCGAGGACTGGATCTGGTTACAGGCTTGGCTAACCTAGCTGCGCGCGAGGTTTCGACTTCGTATAGCAGCAACACTACTTCGTCGTCTAACAGCACCAGCGATGATAGCAGTAGTTTCGAACATTTCGTCTCCGGTATTGAGGCCTATGCCGAACAGCTCACCATCCCTCAAGCCAATACCTTCATGACTGTTCTGCTCATTTTCGCTATCCTAATTGCCGCTATCGCCGTTGGTATCTTGCTGCTCAAGGTCATCCTCGAAGTCTGGGCTCTCTACGGCTCTTTCCCGGACAAACTTACCAACTTCCGCAAAGACTACTGGGGTCTCCTGGGTCGGACCATTACCAACTTGATTCTGCTGCTGTACGGCGTTTGGGTGATCTGGTGTGTCTATCAGCTCAGCAGTGGGGATTCATGGGCGGCGAAGCTCTTGGCTGCTGTGGCGCTCACAGTTTTCACGGCTGTGTTATTGTACTTTGGTCTTAAGATCATGTTCGTGGCTCGAAAGTACAAGAAGGCCGAAGGCGATGCGTCCCATTTGTACGACAACGACGAAACCTGGCGCAAGTACAGTCTTTTCTACGACAACTACAAAAAGGACTACTGGTGGGCTTTCGTCCCTGCCATTGTATACATGTTTGCCAAGGGTTGCGTTATCGCTGCTGGGGATGGTCATGGGCTTGCCCAAAGCGCTGGTCAACTCATCGTGGAGGCTCTCATGCTCACTCTTCTGCTGTGGAACCGTCCTTACGTTGCCAAGTCTAGCCAGTGGATCAACATTTCAGTCCAAGTGGTTCGTGTCTTGTCAATCGCGTGTGTGTTGATCTTCGTCGACGAGCTGGGACTTTCGGAAACGACCAAAACTGTTACCGGCATTGTCCTCATTGCTATTCAGTCGGGACTGAGTGGTATCTTGGCCATTCTCATTGCCACCAACGCCATCATCCTCTGCATTCGCGAAAACCCTCATGCTAAACGGAAGAGGGAAGCTAGTAAGTGATCTAGTCACCGGGTTTGACACTCTTTGCGTTGCTGACTGTTGTGTTATTAGACAAAATGAATCGTGACCTCGACGATCTGACCCCTCTTGACGCCCGTGAATCTCTGCTCATGGAGCATCCTCCACGCAAGGATTTCGCTGAAATGAGCAAGTTCAACTTTACCGGTCCTTACGAACCTTACCGGGATCAACATGATTCGAAATCGCGACACAGCCCTACAGGTAGCACGGATCGGTTGGTTGATTCAAGCTACCCTCTTGAAGACATCAATGGTCGAAGTATAAGTCGAGAAAGCCGCCGAAGCCATGACAGCCATGAAAACCCCGAAAAGCACCATGCCACAACCCCGGGCTATGGGTTCGCTTACTGAAGGCCGTTTGCGCTGGATGGCACTTGACGACGTACCAATACTTTCTTTTCTCGACCCAATATTCATCTTACATATTGAACATAGACTTTGTGTCAGGCAAATTTGACGAATTTAGCGTACTTGATTTGGTTGATGGTGGATCTTGGTATTTATTGCAATTTTGTTACGCCGCTCCTTTTTCCCTCTCTGACTCTCTTACTACCCTTTGTCTGCTTTTCTGTTCTGTCCCATCTGATTCCCACCATGCCATTACCATTCATACCTAGTTCTAGCTTCCAGGCTTTCTTGTAAATTGGCGCTCATAGGGGATTGCTCCTACGCATTGTCTTGACCCCGTTATTGTGGATAGCCTGCGGGGAAATAATGCGTTGACAGGACGCGCAAGCTGCACTCTCTGCTCACACTCAGCCGGATTTGAGGGTGCTGAGACCTACATCTTGTACTAGAAAGATAGAACTCCAAATTGAAAGTATTCAATCTAAATATACTCATCCTTAGTCATAATCATAGCGATTGCAAAACCCGAACTGGATGGTCAAGGTTATCTAATATCTGGGAAAACTTGGTTTTGACTACGTAAGTCCTGCAGCTACGTTGCGATGAGCGCAGGTCACGGCTTGGAGTTGGGAAAGCAAGAACAGTGATTTTGGTTTCCGAACTGAAAAGTTGACATAAGAAGTACTGAGGGTAACGCCAATTTAGATTATATGCAACAACACCGACTCTGGGTTTTTCTGGTTCGATTCGAAACCTTCCGCCGAGGAGACTCCAGACTTCGACAGGGGGTAAAAAGCAGCCATGAGAGGGAAAATGAATGAAAGCATCACTCGGAAAGTTACATTAGACATCATCAATGATGGCAGGACGTTGCCTCCCCTCACCAACCGTTGTAATGGTCATACTATGAGTATGAGATAAGATAGATCCATCCCCCCATTGTTACGAAAGGCAGCAGCAGTTGCAATAGGGGAGGCGGGAAAACTTGATGGGAGGAGGACCAAAACCATGACAGTAACAAGAGAACGGAAAGAGACGACAGCAGAACGATACACCTATTCGCACACACAAAAGAAGGATACCGGCTTATCCCCGGGCATAGGGATGGAAGCCGCGGTGTCCTCCTCGTCCACCTCCACGATAATTGGCGCCTGGCTTGCCAGCGTTCTTGGGTCCTGTGGGAGCGTTCGCCGGGGCAGCGCTTTGAGGTTGCGGAGTGGGTCCTGCATCTGGGTCAGCTAGCGGAAAGGCAGACATCTATAATCATCACATACCGCGTCCCATGCTTCCAGCACGATTCATGGCCTGGGGTCCAGTAGGAATGTTAGGCTGGGGCACTTCATCGTACATGCCTTCCCACGAAGTGGGCCCGCCCTGTTGGTACGGCGAAAAGGCCCGGTTTTCCATGGCTCGGCGTACCTGCTGCTGCTCATACTTTTGCTGTTCAAAAGCAATTTGTTCCTGGGCGTTATAACCAGGCCCCCCTCGAGGACCAGTAAAGTTCCCATTTCCATTAGCACTGCCTGGTGTTCCTCCACCACTACCACTACCACCACCACCTCCTCCTCCTCCCATAGCATTTCCCATTTGGGCCGGCATGCCCCCGACGTTGCTGCCCTGCCCTTGGCTCTGCATCTGCTGCATCTGTTGCATTTGCTGCATCATAGCGGGGTTCATCATGTTCGGCATGGCTTGAGGAGTTGCGCTCTGCGAAGGAGGACTGAGACTGCCTTGAGGCTGATTGTTGCCCATCTGCATCTGTTGCATCTGCTTCATTTGTTGCATTTGCTGCATCATGGCAGGGTTCATTCCACCCATTCCCATTCCGCCCATTCCCTGACCCTGAGCGGCGGCGACAGCCATTTGCTGTTGCATCAAAGCAAAATACTGCTGCATCCTTTGCCAGTACTGTGCCATCATTTGTGGTGTTAATCCGCCAGCCATGTTGGCCTGTCCCGGTGCACCCGCTTGCTGCTGGGAACCATCACCCCCCATTTGACCACCCTCTCGGAAAGCGTCCCTGCCGCGGCGGAACCTGCGGTCTTCCTCATCACGCAAGTTGCCTCTTGGCTGAGCTTTCTTGACCTCTATGGGCTTCCCGCAGATCTCCAAGGGGCCCGACAGAGCGGCTTCCACGGCAGCCTCGCTATCGAAGGTCACAAATCCGAAGCCACGGGGACGACCAGTATCCTTGTCGATCATCAGGGTGGCATCGATGACGCGGCCAAATTGAGCAAAGAATTCTTTAAAATCATGTTCGTTGGCCTCTTGGCTGACACCACCAACAAAGATCTTGCTAGTCTTCTCTTGCTCGTCACGCGGGATCGCACGCTTAGGATCGATCTGTCATTCAAAAATAAGCTTATAATTCGACAATGGTCTGCGTGTTAGGATGAAAGAGGTTCTTACAATCTTCCCATCTAGGTAGTGCTCCTTGACCATGACAGTGTTCACCGTCTTCGGATCTCTGAAAGTCAAGAACCCAAAACCTCTAGAGCGACCAGTAGCACTGTCTCGCATCACAGTGCATTCCTGTACCTCTCCAAATTGAGAGAAGTAGTCCTTCAGAGATTCTAGGTCATTGTGTTAGACACGCTGTACTTGATTTGAAAAGAACTGGTAGTGTTTGGAAAATACATACGATCCGTAGTTTCCCAGTTCAAACCTCCGATGAACATTTTCCTAACCCATACCGATATCAGCAAAGGAGGCCACGCCACGAGGGCTTGAAGAAAGGAGACAAAGCAAAAAGAGAAGGGGGAAAAAAAAAAAAAGAATAGAGACTCGAAGAACGAGAAAATAATCTTGATATCAGAGGCGGGCATAAGTAGTAGACAGGTGGACAGGAGCTGAGACTTTGCTGCTGGGAGGCGGGGGGCTGATGGCCCATGCTTTTGATAGAAACAGGCACTTGTTCGGGGAGGCTAATTGTGAATGCTATTAAGCTGATCCTGAAGTTCCGGTCTCCCTAATATGGGGGTATCTAACTCCCTGCGCTGATCGAGTAGTGTCTGTTGCGCGAAGGGCATAGGCTGTGCTTGAGCAAAGTCAATCATGGGACTGATTGTAGTGACAGCCCGTGCATGTGCTTCAGGTTTCCTTGAAACGGGCCGACTTCCGAGTCTTGTATACACCGACCGGGGTGGCCAGAGGGCGGCTGGCTAATGAGGACAGAGATATCTCTAGTCATTCGACCACTGGTTTACGGGGCGACCCAGTGGATAATAAAAGGCCAGGCGAGATGTATCCCACGACAGAAGAAGTGCGCGTGAGTGACAAAAGAACCACGGGTTGGAGCATGGCAGGCGGATTAAGTCAACTTTCTTTTCTTTTTGTTCTTGTTTCCCTGGACCAAGGATCCTCTGCCTGTCTGTCTAATCATGTCCGAAGCTAGGTAATCTGATCGACATTGCCCAACCAGACAGCCAAGGCTGTTATTCCTTGCTGTGCACTATCAAGCTATATCGACAAGAAGCTATATAGTATCGGCTGTACTATAGTCGCTCGCGACAAGGGATCGCAGTGTCAGGAAACCGAAGTAAATCTCACCGCGGAAATCATACCGACGGTGGATTGCTGAGATATAAACAAGTCGAGCACGGCCGAGGTGGATTTGCCTTCGCCCGAGTGATTTTGATATCCATACCCAAGAAAGAGCCTGAAAGCTGCATGTCCAAGGCTATCCGAGAATTCGTCCATCTAGCAACAACGATGACCCAACCGGATAAGACCTCGACTTAGATTAAGAACCTCATCCTTCTGCCCATGACGCCAAGCCCGTATATCTTAGTAGAGCCCACCCCAGGAACCATTGGCCCAGCCGCTGAAGATTTTTTGATGCGCAGCTTCCAGCGCCCAACTCACTAGTTACGTTCACGGTGCACAGCAGGAAAGGCGGTACGTGTGCGAATATCACCGGCATTCCCAACCTACCATGAGCCATCCCCCCCAGAGGATAGAAAAAGAACCCAGCATAAGTGTGAAACGGGGTCGATTTATGTCGCGCATGAACACTCACGTGTCCAATTGCAATCAAGGTACAAGCAAGGAAAACAAAAATTGCACGAAGTCTCTAACAGAGGTAGCACTTACCCGTCTTCTTTAATACCAGTGCCTCGAGGCTCGGACTCACCACCACCAGACATGGCATGATGTGCACGTCCAGTACCTACATGATCCGTGCCGTTCTGGTGGACTCCTTGATACGGGTGATGGTATGAAGCGTCCGTCTCGAATTCGATCGGGCCAGTTTCAACAGACTGAATAGGGATTTGGGAAGGATTGATAGGTGCAGCCGAGGGCATAGGATCGACAGATTTTGAAGTTTCCGTACTGGGTATGGTATGGCTTGTATTGTCGTCGGCTTCATAGCTAGAAAGAAAACATAGAGTTTAGAAACTGCCTAGACAATCCCGGTAGAATGGAGCACCCTACAGATCCGCGAAAAGATCTTCCTCAACGTCCTCGGGTTCAGCCATGGTGATCTTGTAACAGAGAAATTCAGGTAAGAATCAGGTCGCACGGAGGACAGGAAAGAAAGGTGATCAAGGTGACCAACTCTGAGATGGAGGCAACCGAGCCAGTCAAATCCGACCTAGAGAGGTATCAACGAACCGATGGCGACGAACTATTATCGCCAAAATATTGCCTCGGTGGAGATGGTAAGAAAAACAACTAATGAAGTAAAGAGAAGGAAAAGGAGAGCAACAAGAGCAAGGGTGAAGTGGGTTAGTCGTAGAGACAGGGAGCAGAGAGGGAGGGAGGAAGAAAGAGGTGGAGGAGAGGAGAGGAGAAGCAGCTACACGGCGGAGGTTGAGGCGAGAGCGACGGGGAGAGAGAGAGAGTCAAGAGTGACGGACTGGCTGACTGGGCAAGTACGCTGTGCTGGTACTGTAAGAGATTCCCGTCGGTAATAATATGTATTGTACTGTAATGGATCCTGGCCATCGGTAAGGAACCTTAAAAGTACTATGTACGGAGTAGTAGGTATGAAATTATGACAATTCAACCTGCAAGAGTAAATGGATGCATATTGAAATTTTTAAAATTAAAGAATACTCATTAATTATGACTATACGTGACTCTAGTATATAGATCTGCATTCTAAATTATCGGAAAATATAATCTACCAAGATCTCACCATTTTGGGAGGTACTGCTTCCTCACAGTACCTGACGAAAGCTACCAGGTGGGTATTGTCCGTAAGGGCTAGTATCAGTAGTCAGTAGACCTTTACGCAAGACCTTATCGAGTGCCATCCCCCGACCAGCAAAACATCATCAGAAGACTACGAAGTAAGTATTATGGCATGACAGACCACCAACTCCAATTACAATTACCCTGATTCCACCCCCGCGCAGAGATCTGTAAGCCAAAAAGGTAGATCAATCCAGATCAACGTTGTTCTTTCGGGGTGTTGTTGCTGGGAAACCCCTGCCAGCTTTGGACGCAGCACCGAATCCACGTGCCGCAGCCCTCCCCGCACTCGGCTTCCGTGCTTCTCTCCATGTTATTCAATCCCCAAGACCTGCTCAATTGATGCTATCGTTGCCTCCGCACTCCTTAAAAACGCAATGGCTGCGAGGAAGGGCCAACAGGTGAGTCTGACCTTAGCTTCATAAGCCTGATTTCTTTCAGTTTTTTATGCAATATCTAGCTAACCCAATCGCTTTTGACTCTCTGTAGGAGATGGTCCAGGTTGGTTCGTACCTCTCACACCCCCGTCTTTTGGGTTCCAGATCCAGTGGCTGATATAGCTCCCCCACTTCCAATGAACAGACCGTGCTGAGTATGTTTCACTCCCCATCGCTCAATTTCGCCTTGTGGACCATTGAAGGCATCTCATAGCATCTATTTTTGAGTTTCTCGCGCTAATCCTCCCCTGAAAGGCGGGTGAATTCGCCGTTCTGGAAGGGAAGATCGGTATCCCATAATCAAGCGGCCTCGACGCAACATGAGCAGAACACGGTTGTTGGTGCCTCATACTCGCACGCCGACATACTAAAGTTAGTACATTGCATGTCATTTGGTTTTTTCCTCTCTTCGCGCTTGGCTCTTTCATTTCATTGACCTGTGCGCCTCCCCCAATAGAGGGATCTCCCAGCAGCATGCGCGCCCGCGGACACCGCCTCGGTCATCCTCTGCCAATATCCAACCCACGTCGCTTTCACCCCTACGGTCGGGCGGGTGGTCTACGTCCCCTCATACTACTTCCTACTCTGACATAATGAATGGCGGGATCGATTCCTGGGGCCCCGACCGATTGGGAGAAGATTATGAAGATGAAGAGGGGGAGGAAGACATTGTCTACGATGACGATGAGGACGAGTTTGGTCTCCCTAGTATTACCAGCATGCGGAAGAAACAGTCGCAGCGAGCTGGCACTTCTCAGCTTAAGCCTGCTGACCCAGGTGGGGGGCTTGCTAGTACCGCCTCATCACTCGGGGTTGGTTTAGGAACCAATCGGCAACGGGCCAATAGTTCGGACATCGCTGAAGAGCGCGGTGTCCCTATGTATCCTACTGCTGGAACTGGGGAGGGTAAGATACTGCGACCTCAGTATAAAGAAATCCTGAAAGGTATGAAACTGTCCTCGTTATAACGCTGGAACGTACTAACCTCTTTTTTTCAGACCCCGCCAACGCCTTGAACCTCATAAACCACGCGCCCCCTCCCAAAAATGCATCGCCCAAAGAGCTGGATATGTACAACAGCCGCATCTCGAGAATAAACAAGTTCAAACGTCTTCTCCAGACAAGCACCGTTCCCTTGTCAGATCTGAGGAATCTGGCCTGGTCAGGGGTCCCCGATGAAGTTCGCGCGATGACCTGGCAGCTGCTCCTTGGATACCTCCCCACGAATAGTGAAAGGCGCATTCCTACCCTCGAAAGAAAGCGTAAGGAATATTTGGACGGGGTTCGACAAGCCTTCGAACGCGGGAGTGCGGCTGGTTCTGGAAATCCGCCTTCGTCGAGCGCTGGGCGTGGCAGGGGCCTGGATGAGGCAATATGGCATCAAATCAGCATTGATGTTCCTCGGACTAGCCCTCATATTCAACTTTACAGCTACGAAGCTACTCAACGATCGTTGGAAAAGATCCTCTATGTTTGGGCTATCCGACACCCGGCGAGCGGATACGTGCAAGGTATCAATGACCTCGTCACACCGTTCTGGCAGGTCTTTTTGGGCACGTATGTAACTGATCTTAATGTTGAGAGGGGCATGGATCCTGGCCAGTTGCCCAGGAGTGTGCTGGATGCCGTGGAGGCAGATACGTTCTGGTGTCTTACCAAGTTACTTGATGGTATTCAGGACAATTATATCTATGCTCAACCGGGTATTCACCGACAAGTTAGGGCACTGCGTGATTTGACGATGCGCATTGATTCTACACTGGCCAAGCACTTGGAGCAGGAGGGAGTAGAGTTCATGCAGTTCAGTTTCCGGTGGATGAACTGTCTTCTCATGCGTGAGATGAGTGTACAAAATACTATACGGATGTGGGACACGTATATGGTGAGGCAAACCAAGGTTATCCCTATTGCACCAGATGTAGATCAGGTATGCTGACCATATCATTAGGCAGAGGAGCAGGGTTTCTCGAGGTTTCACCTATACGTTTGTGCAGCCTTCCTTGTGAAATGGTCAGACCAGCTGGTGAAGATGGATTTCCAGGTGGGTATAATTTTAAAGGTTCTGGATACCGTACAGTCAATGCTAAACGACAATAGGAGATAATGATGTTTCTGCAAGCACTTCCCACAAAGGATTGGACGGATAAAGATGTGGAACTCTTGCTGAGCGAAGCATTCATCTGGCAAAGTCTCTTCCAGGACTCTAGGGCTCATCTTCGTCCGGCTGGAGAACGAACTCCAGAGGATGACCTGCAGTGACGACAGTCATGAGTCATTAATAATATCACCTGTTTCATTAGTATATGGCGTTCCGAAAAGGAGACGTAATCTCCGATTCCCAGGCTTATTAGCCTCAGCTGAAATGGAAGCCCTTCTGGTTGAAGGCCCACAATAACTTCAGGAAGTCGTTTTCATCGCACATCCTTGCACGCTTGTCGGCAAGGCGTGTTTCATCTTCCAACACCTGCCGTACCTTCTCCCGGACGAGCTCTGCTACCTTTCCCTTCTTCTTACGACTAGGCCGATTCTTAAGAGCCTCTTGAATACGCGCGTTCGTCTGTTCCTTGAAGAAGTCGGGTACGTCGTCTTCATCGTCCACGTCCATGCCCTCGTCAGGCTCGTCTTCACCCTCATCATCTTCCTCGTCTTGCGCGTTGCCAATGTCCATCGCATCAGACTCAGCGCCTTCCGCCGGCCCATCCTCAACTGGAATATCGTTCTGCGCACACCATGTCCGATAATTGGCTTCCAACATATCCATGACTGTGGACTTGCCAAGGAAACTTGACCGAATTGTCTTGTTCTTCCGGACGAATAGGATTCTCAGAAGCCCGTCCCACTCATCATAGTTGATTTGAGGCCTGGGGTTTTTAGGTACCAGACGGACAACGCTCGACTCGACCAGCGGAGGGGGCTTGAAATTGTTCTTGCCCACCTTCATGACGTGGTCGATCTTAGCCCACATC
The DNA here is from genome assembly GCF_013340325.1 of Aspergillus tubingensis. Classification (NCBI taxonomy): domain Eukaryota; kingdom Fungi; phylum Ascomycota; class Eurotiomycetes; order Eurotiales; family Aspergillaceae; genus Aspergillus; species Aspergillus tubingensis. The sequence goes on along the minus strand of NW_023336280.1, from coordinate 3,529,339 downwards.
TGAGCATTGACAGAGAGTCGACTGTAGAGCTTATCGCCTGGCTTAGCGAACAATCTTAGAGCAAACTCTCGTTGAAACATGAGAACGCAAATGCGGGGCGCCGGAGAAGTCGCGAGAAGTTTGAATGTGAGGGGAGAGGAGATCTAGCGGGCAACTAATTAGCCTTTCTTCCACTTCGAAGAGATAGATAGAGTATAGAACGTACCTGATACGGCGTGTTACTGATGCAAACATCGAAATATGGAAGCTCTGTTTTGATCACGTCTCCAAGGATAACGTCTAAGCGTTTCTGGGCAGGTGTGCCTTGAACACGCTTGGTGACTTCAGCAGCCATTCGAGGGTCGAGCTCCACGGCGATAACTTTCTTTGCCTGTTCGAGGATCTTCACGGTCAAGTTACCGGTACCAGGACCAATTTCGAGAACAACCTATACAAGAGAGCCCCACCCAGGTTAGACAAATCCGTAGAGTACATGGGACAACTATGTGGGCAACTTACATCGCTCTGTTTCAACTCGGCTTTGTCGACAATTCGTTGAGCCACGCCAGGGTTTTTCAGAATGTGCTGACCGAGATCGGTATTCATTTTGAAGACGGTGTTGGCGGCCTTCGTCTTCGCCGCCGCATCGGCATAGGGACTGGCCTTCGAAGCGCTATTGCGCTTCTGCTGTTTGACCTTAGGCATCCTGACAGATTGAGTCGCGAGGCCTCCAAATGAGCAGTCCAAATCCTCACGAGACAACCTTTTTTGGAGGGGTATATCCTAAACGGGTTATCGCTTCTCTGTCTTTGTCTTTGGGCTTGAACAAAAAAAAGTGCGGAGGGTTTCTGATAAGATTAGCGGCTCGGAACTACGTTTCTGCGGCTGCCCGGCGTTTCGCTCATCGTCGGAGGGCTCTTGCCATCCGCATTGCTCTTGCGAACAGCTTTCCCAGCTCTTCCTCAGTCACACTCCCGGTTCCCTGGTCTGTATACCTCGTTCGCCATGGCGTCTGGGCGTAAGGACTTTTTGAGCCAAACCGCTCCCGAGAACTACGTCGCCGGTCTTGGTCGCGGTGCCACTGGCTTCACCACCCGTTCAGATCTCGGACCCGCGCGAGAAGGCCCCACGCCAGAACAGATCCAGGCGGCGCTGGCAAAACGGGCCCAGCTGCTTGGAGCTGCTCCTCCCACAGCTTATGGCGCAGGGCGAGAGAAGGGCGGTAAAGATGAAAAGCCGGACGAAGAGGAAGATGACGAGCGGTTTCAGGATCCGGACAATGAAGTCGGGCTATTCGCCTACGGTCAATTCGACCAAGAGGATGACGAGGCGGACCGCATCTACAGAGAGGTGGATGAAAAGATGGACAAGCGCCGGAAGATGAGAAGGTTAGTTTTCCGCCCTTTTGCCTCCCCTTCTGCTATTTTTATGAAGCGATTTGTTCATCCGCTTCTCCATATGCGGTTTGTTTGGACAGATTACCGACGTAATTCCTCCACCATTCACAGGGAAGCTCGCGAACAGCAAGAACGAGAAGACTACGAACGCAAAAATCCCAAGATCCAGCAGCAATTTGCAGATCTAAAACGATCCTTAGCCTCGGTCTCCGAGGACGAGTGGGCTAACCTCCCGGAGGTGGGAGATCTCACCGGAAAAAACCGACGCGCAAAGCAGAACCTTCGGCAGAGATTCTACGCAGTACCGGACAGTGTGATCGCGAGCGCAAGAGACTCGACCCAATTTGAGACAACAATTGCGGAGGATGGGACCCAGACGGCAGCCAATGGAGCGGAGGCAGCTGATGGGACAATCACCAATTTCGCAGACATCAGTGCTGCGCGCGATAAGGTCCTGAAGGTCAGGCTCGACCAAGCCGCCATGGGATCATCTGGGGATTCTGCCTCTGGAAGCGCTACCAACATCGACCCGAAGGGCTACCTTACAAGTCTCACGCAATCTGAGCTGAAAGCTGGAGAACTAGAAATCGGAGACATTAAGCGGGTCCGCGTTCTGTTGGAATCTGTAACGAAAACGAATCCTAAGCATGCGCCGGGTTGGATTGCGCTGGCGCGTCTAGAAGAATTAGCCGGTAAAATTGTGACCGCCAGGAATGTAATCGCCAAGGGTTGCGAGTTGTGCCCGAAAAGCGAAGATGCCTGGCTTGAAAACATTCGCCTTAACGAGGGCCATAATGCCAAGGTGATTGCAGCTAATGCCATTAAGAACAATGACCGTTCTACAAGACTCTGGATCGAAGCCATGCGATTGGAGACTGAGCCTCGCGCGAAGAAGAACGTTCTTAGACAGGCGATTCTTCACATACCTCAGTCTGTGACGATATGGAAAGAAGCCGTCAACCTTGAGGATGACCCTGCCGATGCACGTCTGCTTCTGGCGAAGGCAGTCGAGATGATCCCACTTTCTGTCGAGCTCTGGCTAGCCCTGGCTCGTCTGGAGACACCGGAGAATGCCCAGAAGGTTCTCAATGCCGCCCGTAAAGCGGTTCCCACCAGCCACGAAGTCTGGGTCGCTGCTGCCCGCCTGCAGGAGCAGATGGGTACCTTCGAGAAGGTAAACGTGATGAAGAGAGCTGTCCAATCCCTCGCGAGAGAAAACGCCATGCTCAAACGGGAAGAGTGGATAGCGGAGGCAGAGAAGTGCGAAGAAGAGGGTGCTATCCTCACATGTGGCGCCATCATTCGCGAAACACTCGGATGGGGCCTGGATGAGGATGACGATCGCAAAGACATCTGGATGGATGATGCAAAGGCCAGTATTGCCAGGGGGAAGTACGAGACAGCCAGGGCTATCTACGCCTACGCGCTGCGTGTTTTCGTCAACCGTCGTTCAATCTGGATTGCGGCAGCTGAACTGGAGCGCAACCATGGTAGTAAAGAAGCGTTGTGGCAAGTCCTTGAAAAGGCCGTTGAGGCATGCCCACAAAGTGAGGAACTCTGGCTGCAGTTGGCCAAAGAAAAGTGGCAGTCCGGCGAGATCGACGATGCCCGGAGAGTGCTCGGCCGTGCCTTCAACCAAAATCCCAACAACGAGGATATCTGGCTGGCTGCTGTCAAGCTGGAGGCCGATGCCAACCAAACATCCGAAGCCAGAGAACTTCTTGCAACTGCTCGACGCGAAGCGGGTACGGACCGCGTTTGGATAAAGAGCGTCGCGTTCGAGCGACAGCTCGGCAACATTGATGAGGCGCTCGATCTGGTGAACCAAGGACTTCAAATCTATCCCAAGGCGGACAAACTTTGGATGATGAAGGGGCAGATCTACGAAGCTCAAAACAAATACCCACAGGCTCGGGAAGCTTACGGAACCGGAACCAGAGCCTGCAACAAGTCCATCCCACTCTGGCTCTTGGCCTCAAGACTGGAAGAAAAGGCCGGTGCTGTCGTCAAGGCTCGTTCAGTACTCGACCGTGCCCGCCTTGCGGTCCCCAAGAGTCCAGAGCTTTGGACCGAAAGTGTGCGCGTTGAGCGCCGAGCAAACAACATTGCCCAGGCCAAGGTCCTAATGGCCAAGGCATTGCAAGAAGTCCCTACCTCTGGGTTACTATGGAGTGAAAGCATTTGGCACCTGGAGCCGCGCGCGCAACGGAAAGCTCGGAGTCTGGAAGCGATTAAGAAGGCCGACAACGATCCAATTCTCTTTAATACCGTCGCGCGGATCTTTTGGGGTGAGCGCCGATTGGAAAAAGCACTCACCTGGTTCGAGAAAGCCATTGTCTCGGATAGTGATATGGGCGACGCATGGGCTTGGTACTACAAGTTCTTGTTGCAGCATGGCACAGAGGTATGTCTTACAGTTATGATTGAAAAGAATAATCCCTTCAGGGTGTACGTGACTAACGATCATCCCCAGGAAAAACGCGCCGATGTAATATCCAAGTGTATTTCGACCGAGCCCAAGCACGGAGAAGTCTGGCAATCCGTAGCCAAAGACCCCGCCAACGCGCTCAAGTCGACAGAAGAAATCTTGAAGATGGTCGCAGACCGTCTGACCTAATTGATGTCATGATGAGGCTTTGCCTTCTTGACCTCGCGTGTTCATCTTTCCTTACGATATCCAGTTCATTGCCCTGGAGGATACGTTGGCGTTTCAGGCGAAGTGAAACAGTGGTTCACCAGCCAACCGCTCTCCGCTTGGTTGGTTTGGCTATATCTTTACAAAACAATTATAACTATAAGGAGGAAACTCTGGAAACTGCATACAGGTCAATATCGGCCTTAGCCTTGCATTAAGAGTGTTGCAGTTGCAGATCAAACCAACCATACAACCAATTGGTCCTGCGCGTGGCGGGGTTGCTGAGACATTTCTCTTGTAGAAGTCTGTCTCATGAGGTCTCTCTTTCTCTCTATCATGATCACCCGGTAAAACGGTTCCCAGCAAGCATATGCAAGCCAAGAATGGAAGACAAGATAATGTACAGTAAATAGCAAACACACAACACGATTCTTCTTCCTATCGTTATTCACCACCAGTTTGCGCCAACAAGCATGTAGATCCTTCACGTTTTCCCCCAGGTATATAGATAGTAAAGAGCGGGCGAACAAGCTGTTCATCCTGATGGATGCCCGAGTTCGGGTTATAAGTAACGTTTTCCTCTAGTCGAGATGACGGTGGGGCCATGCACATCTGCAGATATGTCCAGCGCATGTTGCTTGGGAGGTCAAGATAGGTATGGTACCCTTGTCCTTTCCCAGGTTCTCTTCCACGGGCGGATATAAACCCTGGTTGCAGACGAATATTGATCCAGCACGTCAAGGGATTCGTACGGGGTGTACCAAGTGACCGCATTGGACCACGACCAAGAAAGTAACTTGACTGTGCCCGGTATGGGTGTGACAGCTCGAGGGGTGAGAAAATAAGAAAGAGGGAAGGAGAAAGGAGGGATGGAGGGTAAGATAACTCGGACAGTAGGGAACAAAGAGGAAATTTCAAAAGAGAGAGAAAAGAGGTATAAGATAGAAGAAGAAAAGAGAAAAATCGATACTCTTCGAACTCCGCGCCAGATGCAAAAAATTGACGATAATGGCTTTCCCCCGATGACTCCCAAGACGCCTGTTTCACCTCCTCTGCGAGACCGGGATGATGCGGTGTTTGATCCTGTTTGGATCAAAGTAGCAAGAAACCGGGGTAACAGTGAAGGGGGAAGGAAAAGACAGAAGGACAGAAAGAGATTTTGTAGAAAAGAGAGGCCAGCCAGGGCTGGAGAGGAGCGGAGAATGACTTCTCTCACGAGGCCATTGACAGACACTCATCCAGAAGGGCACCCAATTGCTCCCGATCCGTGACTGTCCCACCTTCCCAGTCGAACTCCGCCTCATCCACGTCCATTTCGTCCATGTAACTGTCGGGCTTTGTGTCGGGGACATCGATCACCTCCTCGACTCGGTCTTGCTTGTCTGTTTCTAACTCATCCTCGAGATACCCACCCATGATCTGATCCACGAGTAGAGGCATATGACTCAGGACACCTCCGCCGAGTTCTAAGGATAATCGGAGATCTCGCACGCCCAAGGGTTTTCGGGTGCTTGCCTCCTTGGCCTCAACTGGGAGAAGACCGGTCGCGCTATCCTTGACGATCTCTCCTCGTGTGAATGCCAATTCCTCACTTTCAAGCTGCTGTCGGTACTTGCGCATCATCATGCCGTTAATTGTGCCTGAAGGGCCGTTCGATCTCGTCCGCGAGAATACCACGGATAGAACTTCCTTGACAAAAGTCTCCGTTGCGATCGCCATGAACTCGGCACAGGGAAGGCTTGCACCGCTGACGATTGATTCCTCGTAGCAAATGGGAACCATACGTGCGTGGATAGATTCGGCGTCCGGAAATTCGCCGGACTCTGACGCCAGAGGCTGTGCATATCGTTTTCGAATTTCGAGTTCCCAGTCTTCGAGGAACCAGAATGGTTAGCGACCTTTGGTCGAGCATATAAAAGCAGACGAGATGCCAGGCATGAACCTACTTGTCTTATTCAACCCGCCCGCACTAGCTGGTACTTGACTTGGCAACTTGATCTGTTTCGCCAAATGATATTCCTCCAGTTCGTTGGGCGCGAGTTCATGGGGGTCACGCTTTGTATAGATCCACCGTCAGCCTTGTACGCGCACATATCAGGGGGGAAGCTGTCGCATCTCTGGATCAGGTCGCATACCTCGGGGATAGCTTTGATTCGTCGACGATCCCGGGGAGGGAGTTGCATAACCTCCGTCTTGAGCCTTTGTTCAGCGGCATCGCCCGATGTCGGCTTTGACACGACGGACGGCTTGTCGTTCGCCGACACCCAGCTTGCGACACCATGATCTGGAAGATCCCTTGTAAGATTGCCGATAATCGCGCATACGAAATTGTTATGTAGATGCTCAGTTTTTTGATCGGCGCATATTATATGATCGACTCGCGACGACAATTCGCTCTGGTTCAGTTGTCCTGTTCGTTGGGAGAGAAGGGCGGCGTCAGCATACGCATTCAGGGTAAAAGTGGGACCGAGGCTTATAAGAAGATAAGAGACAGGAATGTCGAGAACAACAGTATAGCTAGACTCTCGCAAATAGAAAGTAAGATAGACGTGACCATGCACAGACATACCTAGAAGAAAGAGCGAGGTAGCTTCTTTGTATTCGGCCCAATTGTCACCGATGGCGGCCTTCAGCTCGGTGTAGATGGGCTCGAGGTCCAGGCGCGGCACGGAAATGAGGGCTTTGGTAGACTTCTGTGTTGGCGGAGCATTTGGAGCAGTGCTTTTGGACGAGGCTATTGTAGTAGAGGCCGAGTCTGTCCGACTCAGAGCAGCCGGATCGATCTGCATTGTTTGCGAGGGCTCGCCGAAGCGCGACGGGCTGCGCGAAGCCGGGGGTGGGGAGAACTACGCCTTCATGAAGCGCGAGTCATACCAGATCCAGGAAAACCGGAGGCGAAAACGATCGGAGTAAAGCGTGTCAGACGGTGTGGTCGACACGCCAGATGGAGAGACAGTGACAAGCAAATTGATGGGCGATGGGAGGGGGGAGGTGGAAGGAGAAGGGAGGGCAAAGGCAGGCCAGACGGATGAGGAAGTTCGAGGTGGTTAGTTAAGTGGAAGTTGGGTAAGTCTGGGGAAGATGGATTGGATTGAATCCCGCCGTCCATCCACTTGCAACTCAAAGGTCACCCGGTGGTATTTTACTTGCCCACAGACTGGACTTTCTAATTTATTATTATATATTTTTTTGTTCCAAATTAAGTCATTGTCGTCGTTTATTTACTTTGTAGCTTCTTTTACTTGACAAGGGCAATCTGCTTTTCTACGGCATCCCCCGCGCGCACTTGGAAAGATGACCACCGCGACTCTCTCTCTCTCTCTCTCTCTATACCTCTCACCGCCTTAGTCTCTTTGAGCTATAACCATAGGCAAATACACCCAATAAAAGAGTGATTTACAAACACCAGAATCAATCTCTATTATTCTCCTCACTAGGAATACAGCTTCACTGCATCCTCATGTAGGACCCCGAAGAGCCGGCTGATCTCACCCATGATCGCTTCAATCTCCACCGAAATTTGCCCCGTCACCAGAACTGTAATCGCGTCTAGAGTCAGCCATGTTTCCTTTCATTATTCCAATGAAAATAAGGGGCTCCGTAACGTACTATAGGCGTAAAGTAGGGCATAGTCTTCGTCTGTTGATAGCCGTGACGTTTCAATGTCCTTGCGATAGTGAAAGAGCCGTGCGAGGAGCCGATCTCGTGCATGCTCCACGCTGGGGAGGACGTCGCTCAATGGATACTCCAGCTTCATCGAGGAGGCCATGACTATTGCATTCGTCAATTACCAATAATCAATGGCTACATTCGTGAAACTTACCAGATAGCAGATGGCTAATGCGGGAGGATAATTGCTGCCTTTCTTTTACTGTATACTGAAGTATAGCGAGTTCCCCTTCCGATGCGGTCATATTCTTGACCAACTCCAGGTTGATGGCGACAAATGCATCCACCAGGCTTCGAGTGCGCCGCAAAATATTGCCATAGCTGGCATCCTGGAAGGCGCTTTTCAACTCAAACTCAGATCGCGCAGAGGCTTGGAGGGACTCCAGATGCGACAGGAACCGCTCCACCTCCAACTTCTCCCGAGCACTCATGAAGCCTGCAGTCTCTTGGGGGAAGGCCATTGTGGACAAAGGACCGCGCTTCCAGATCAGACTCATCCGTAGCCATAATAGGCTCAGGCCCTCTTTCAACCTTTCCCGGGCGCTGATCGGCCATATGACTCGCGTGATGATGATACCCCACACGCAGCCTGACAAAACCGCCGCCACTCGGTGAAGGGCGATTTCAGTAATGATTGGGCTATCGCCCCCTTCATCTTGGTCGTCCCTGCCTTCCTTCTGGGTAAGTGAGTAGGCGTATAGCACTGAGAGGTTGTAGGTGAGCATGATAAACCGGCCCATTGGACCTTGGCCGCGGACAATGATGAGGTAGAAGTTCCAAGTGGCCATGAGCAACCCCAGGAAAGCGAGAGCGAACACGTTTTCTGCACTCACGTACCATGAAAGGATGGCACACAGTGCCCCCAGGCATGTACCAAAGAACCGTGCATACCCCGTAGTATTGGAAGCACCAATCGTCATGGAACATACCAACATGTAGGACAAGAGCCCCCATTCACCTCGCCAATGGGAATAGAAGGGCCGAGTAGATTGGAGGAATGACGGCAAGGCATATAGTGCAGCGCCTGCTCCGACTTTGATCGCGAATTTGGTATCGTCGCGGCGGAAGAACCCCAGCGACCTCCATATGCGATAGCCGAGACGCTTCTCGGCGGCAGAGGTAACTCTCTCGATCTTGGCCGGTGAAGGGCTAACAGATGACTCCGGTGAGCTGGTCATATCCCGCCGAGGTGCTGCGCCTGTGTCATCAGCCGTTGGAGCCAACGACTGCTCCATGTCATTCTTCCTCGTTCCAGGGCCACCCCATCGCCAAAACTTAAGCCAGCTCCAACATCTCCCTGTCGGTCTTTCCTCACTTTCCAGTTGTAGTTCATCCAATATATCTAAAAGCTCTTTTAATTGCTCACCAAACTCCAGCAAAGAGAAACTGAAGTGTCCACAGCTTGCAGAAACCTCTTCCAAATCAGCTTCAACTTCTAGCTCTTGTACCCCGGTGAGCTCGCGTTGTCTATAGATGGTCTTGAGCGCTTCTTCGCGCGACTGTCTATAGAGCTCAAGCGCACGATCTAGACTCGTCCGGTAGCGACTGTTGACGGAAACTCTAAATTCAGGCGCGGGAGTGAACGGGATGTCTCTGAATATTTCTTTTAGGGTAAACGCAAGCGAGCGCTGTGGACTATTAGCATTCACTGATCTCCGCTTCATCTATCGACATGATAGCTCACCATAGAAGGCCCTAAATGGCTGATAAAGAGGGCAAATATATCTGCCGGATGCAGAGGATTCGTTGGGTTACCATTGGCGTTGTTCATATCAGCAGCCCCGAGTCTGTCTTCTTCGTCTGGTTGCTCATCGATTCGTTCCAGGAACGGCCCATCTTCATGGAGTGACCACGGACTTATCAAGGGCATAGGGCCGGTTTCGGGGGCGTGACTCTGTAGCTGTGCGAGCTCCGTTGGTTTGAGCAATTGGAACTGCAGATGGGCTGCACTGCGTAAACCACCCATATTATGAGTGATGTCCTGCACCCAACGAACTAACTTCTTCTCCAGTCGGTACTCTTTTTCCGTGCCTGCCACAAAATGCTCAAGCTTCGCCTCCCTTACAAGCTTGTCTAGCTGCGCATATGCTTTTTTATGGCGCGCAGCCGTGTTGGTGAACTCTTCAGTCTGGAGTTCCTCTTCGGAGCCACTGAGGAAGCTTTCAGTGATCAGAGCCAACATTGTCGCCAAGCTTTCAGTGACAGTAGTCAAGTTGGATCGGAGCTTTTTGCGTGCGGATATGGGGAAGATCAGAAAAGACACGGCCATTGTGATGGTGACTCCCATCACGACCATCTTAAGAACCTGAGAGATCTTCGCAAACGATAGATCCCCACTTTGTACTGCACCCTCCTTAGTTAAGACAGTTATGGTCGACAATGAAGCTAGGGAGCATGCGACGTTAACAAGCGGATCGCCGAGTCTCTGTTTCGTCCAACCAATGAAGCCTAGCCCGCCGCCGCAGAATACAATGAGCACGACGGCATGTCCCACGGGGAGCATATGTAAAGTGTCCTGAAAGAACATTGAGACACACATGCTGGTGAGAGAGATGAAGGCAGCATAAAGGAAGGCAAGAAAGGCACAAATCAAAGCCTTGTACATGCCGCCCTGCGATCTCGCTGGATGAAAGTAGACCGTGACGGTAGCAACCATATGTTTGCCATCTTGATGGCCCAGGAACGACGCAATGGCCGGGACAAAGGTCGCGAGTGATCCAAGCAAGTAAGCTAGACTGCACTTCAAAACGCCAATTCCTAGCTCCGACGAAACGAACTCATGCATCCAGGGCCATGTATGTTGAAGTCCATACCAGAGCCGTGCTGGGAGGCTCTTGGGGCACTCGATGACATTTCTGGGGAGAAGTGGCCGTCGTTCATCGTTGTCGCTATCCCCATGTGGGTCAGGATATGGGTTTCGTAGATTAATGAGGCCCTTGAGTCGCTGGCCCGTTCTCGGTAAGACGAAGGTTGCGTAGCGTAACTGAGAAAAGCAATATGGATCAGCAACGCGACATAAGCTTCTTCTATTCCCCGTGCTGACAGGCGTTTTTGGCAGGGTCGGGGATGCACCGTTAACCCGTAGAGGTTGAGGCAAGGGGAAGAAGTCTAGGCCAAGCAACCTAGCTAGCTAGATAGTAATGCTAGCTAGGTAGTGGTTGGAGATAGCTAGCTATGCAGCTTACCTTCTTCGGGCGCAGAAAGCGCCGGGCACCGCTGCTCGATGAGTCGCCCGGCAGAGACATGATCTGTTTACCTCATTTTCCCTTCCCAGTTTCCACTCGAGCGTATAGAGGAGACTGCCGGAACTGGCGACACTGGAACAGGAACAGGAACAAGGCCTTGTTCCACCATGATCTTGTGCGCCGGTGGAGAGCTTGGAAGGTCCGGTGACCAATGCGAGCGGGCATTGCGACGAGACTCACGCACGGGTCACGCCCGCGTCATCCCAGCCCGCTTTCTACACTCTGAGATGCCTCTCTACAAACTGGTAACATTTGAATAATGACTTGAACTCAGAAAGCCAGAGAATTAAAACTAAGCAAATACATTGTGGACCAGCCAAAAACCTCAAACGTTCACTATACACTTTGGCATATTCTCTATAAGTCGGCCTCTTCTCTAATTGAGACCTTCCACTTTCCATACCTTGACTGCCGCATCAGCACCAGCTGAGGCAATCTTAGATCCTCCGGCGATCCAGGCAACACCATTCACGCCTTCTTTGTGAGCGTTAGACACCTGAAGCCAGTCGCCGGGCTTGGACAAACTCCAGACGAAGATGTTGGTATCCAATGACCCGCTGGTCAGGTGGTTATTGTCGTCGTTCCAGGCAAGTGAAGTAATTCGAGAAGTGTGCGCCGTCCAACGATCAGTAACAAGGCTACCGTCTGCGACCTTGTAAACAAGGATGCGACCCCGAGAGTCGCCCACAGCCAGGAGAGATCCGTCGGGGGAGAAAGATAAGGCAGACACCGCATTCCGCGTGGCCTTGATGGTAGCCTTGGGGGAAAGGCTCGAGGCCGCGATATCCAAGATCTGGACGGTCGCATTTTCACCTCCGACAGCTGCAACGTTGCCATGGGCCGCAACCGCAGTGACTGGGAAGTCAGGCTTGAAGTCGCCAGTCTTCTGTCCGTCCTTGTAGATCTCGACGCTCTCCGACGCTCCCACCAACACCAAGTCATTTGCGGCTGCAACGCCCTTGGGCTGTCCCGACAGCTTAGAAGAGATTCCGGTATAAGTCTTAGCACCAATATCCACGGAGCGAATGGTGTCGTCCCAGGCGACGCTGTAGATCCGACCATTGCCTTCCTGTGTAGGCGCGAGACCTGCGATGTAGGTCGTGTGGCTGTCGCCTTCCATTTCTTCTGCGGCCCCCGTGGGAACATCCCAGCTGCAGACCCGGCCGTCGAAACTTCCAGTCCACAAGGTCTCAGCATCGCTGCCAGAGCGAGACTGGGTCAAGGACGTGATATTCTTCTGGTGTCCCTGGACGACCTGTCTGGGCTTCGGGGTGCCTTCAACTAGGTAGTTAAGGTCGCCGCTCAACGAAAGACTGATCAGCAGTCCATCACTTCTTCCCTGAGGCCAGACCACTCCGACCTGCTGGTCCTTGACATTTGCAGCCCCTTCCTCTCCCATGTTCCAACTCTGGGTAACCTTGCCCGCTTCCACGTCCCAAATCTTAACAGTCTTATCTGCGCTGGCTGTGGCAAATTTCCGCGAGTCTTTAGACCAAGAAAGGCCGAAAATACTGCCGTTGTGCTCTCCTTCGCCAATCTGGCCTCTGACTTCTCCCGTCTTGCCATCGTACAGCCAGATCTTGCGGTCCGCGCCAACACTGACCAATGTCGAGCCATCCGGGCTGAAGCCGACTCCATAGATATAGTTGGTATGCTTGTCACGGATTCCCGTGTTGAATTTGAATGGTGCGCCGTGGTAGAAGACTAGATTCTTGTCATCACCAGCGGCAGCCGCCCGCAACGGCCTTTGCTGCCTGATCGAGACGGAATTGATCTGTTGCGTGTGGCCATAGATCTCGCCGACAGTGTTACCACTGTCCCAAGAAATGCAGTGACCGTAACGCTGCTTTCCGTCACCGACAGCAATGATGCGCTGGGAATCGCCATCCCAGGCAAGATCATTGATCCGCCCATTCACAATGCTGTATTCGCCTTTGGTGATACCCTCTCCAACACAGTCCCAGACTCTCACTATACCACTAGCATCACCACTGGCAACATAGAAGCCCGAGGGTGAGAAGCGGGCAACAGTGGTCTGCGTCTTATGTTCGGTGTACTGCCTGGCGATGGCGGGGTTGTCAATCGAGCGGAGGAAAACCGATTTGTTTGCCTGAACATTACAAAAAAGGGACAGTAAGCATCGGAAGAAGCTTTATATTTGCACGAATTCCAGCAAAGTTTCAATGCCATACCGCATATGCGATCCGTTCGCCCTTGGCGTCCGCAGAAAGCTGGGTGGGCTGACCCCTGGTGGTGGAGGGGCTGGCAGCCCAGATGGATTCTAGGTGGCCTGTTAGCAATGAATGATAATCAATCGGGCAGTAGGTGGGAACGGACCATTCGTGATAGACATGGTTGTATTTACATGCAATGTCCGTCGCTAAATAAAGACACAAGTAGAATCAACCAAAGCTAGAGATGTTGGGTGAGGGAAACAGGGGAAGGGGGAGAAGCACGGCGATGTTTAGGTTGTTGACGTATGGGTGGGGGTGCCGCCGAAACACATGGGCCGCGGATGCTGCCGTGGGTTGACCGGGCAGGTACGTACTTATATAACTGCTGGTATCGTCTTATCAGAGGCATTAATGCTCATTCAGTCAAGTCTCGATTGCTGCCTGAAATTCCCCTTCGGTCCCGGTCATTGCGCAATGTCATATGTATTGGTTGGATTGAAATGAGGATAATGATGGTAATAGTCGTAGTTGTACATAGGCCATCCCGTCAAGGCTGTCTGGCTAGCAATAGAAAAACAAAGAGAGATAAAAAACACCAAGGAATTCAAAAGCTGAGAATAAAAATGAAGTATCATATCGAAAGCAACCCGAGTCCAGTCCGTGACCCTACACCCATGTTATACAGAGGAACTCTAATCAGTAACCACTTCCTCCCTCCATCCGCGACCTTGCTTCGGCCGCCAGAACTTCCGGGTGTCGGTGAACACTGGGCATGAGACCAAGTCCAACAGCTCTCCGAATGGCCTTGGAGATCTTGCGCTGGTTAACGGGCCGCAGACCCGTCATGTTTCTGTGCTTTATCCGACCCATCGAGGTGATATATTCCGACATGACAGAGAAGTTCTGTGGTGCATCAATTGTCAGCAATCAGCAATAATCTCTAGAAAGAACCATGCTCTTTTTTCTTTTCCAAGGGCTCAGAATGCATCGGCATACCTTATACAAATCCAGAGGGTTCAGGTTCAGTGCGTCAAAGGCATCAGTCGAGGGACTGTAGCGCTTCCTCCATTTCTTCATTTCTGCCGGGCTGAGATCATGAGGGGCATAGAGATCACCGGCTTTCCATTCACGCGTCTGATACCTCTCCAAGGCCCTGCTCTCACTCTGAGCCCGCTGCTCCTCGAGGAATCGGCGGCGGTCCACTGGCCCACGACGGCGGTTGTACACTTTGGGAGCTGTGTTGAAGCCAACGATTAGCAAAGGAACAATTGAAAGGGATGTGATCGTGATAAGTTCCCCCAAGATTCTGCCTATGAAGCGGGTAGAGACTGGGACTGAATAGTAGTATCACCTACACCGAGATCTGGGACCACGCTGAGGAGCGGGATTCGGAGCAGCAGCCGTCGAATTCCAGCGACAAGCAACACTAGCAGCAGCAGACACCGACCCAAAGGCCGAGCCAACGGTGCGCAAAGGCGACCACGAAAAGAGATGAAGAGCCATACTGGGATAGTGAGATGGCCAAGGAGTGGGGGAGGAGAATGACAATCCGGAGAGAAAAGGTCGGGGGTGATGAAGCTGGCCGACGATGCGATCGATTTTCTTTTTTCGGCACGCGCCAAGAGCCGCCTGGACTTCCGCCCGCAACTCCGTCTCTCTCCATTTCATTCCCACCTCTCGATCCAAGGAAACACACCTCGGTGCCATTGCGTCAATTGGCCTGATTCTCCAATCGGTCTCTGCATCCCTTGACGTCGTGCATACACCGTGCTTCATGGTGTCTGGCAAACAATTGTCTTATACTTCATACGTCTCTGCTGAAAAGGGAACTAGACAAGAAACGAAATACTCGACTTCCCTTCACCAGGGAGCTCCTCGCATCGACACGTCTTGATCAACATGCAGTCCCACCTGACTAGAAGGGTCTTTCGGGCCATCTTGAATAATGAGCCTCTTTCATCATCACGCTGTCACTATCGCCTCCTGCATACTGCTCGTAGCCATCGATCCCGCAAGCTAGGTCCTCTCTGTCCATACCATGCCCAGCGACGCGGGCTTTTCGCTTTTGCGGCTCCAACTGCCGAACCTCAACCTGCGATTCTGCCCTCTGAAACTGGACTGAAGCCAATGCGAGACTTGCTGAGATCACTGAGTGACCAGAGCAGAGGCCCCGCCAATGGAATTCTGGCCAAAGCTTTCCAGGACTTTGTCGTTGCACGCGCGGAAACGCCTGGAATCATTACGAACTACCATGCGAAGCTGCTTGTTACTACCTGGAAGTACCTCAGAGCCCGCGAGGAGGAACTGGAACGCATGGAATGGCAAAAGGTCTTTTCCACCGAGAACCTCGAGAATCTCCTCTACGTCCTGTCGGAGGCAAAATGTTTGCCAGAGGCGCACGAAACCGTGCGAAAGATGGCCCGTCTAGCTTTCTTGGAGCTTTGTGCGGATCATGGATTTGGGAACAATCACGTCAGCCGTCCTGCGCTTCTATCTTACATTCATATCCAGGCAATGCTTGGTAACCCAGATGAGGCGCGGCATGTGGTCGAGAACTTCTGGAACCGACTGAGCAAGACCAGTCCTTCCCCTTGGCTCACAGTCATGAAAGGCTATGCCATTATCAACGACAGAAACCAGCTCAGACGCACCACGGAAAAGCTGAACGAGCACGGCATTATGTTTGATCAGCATGCCCATGAAGAGCTGGTCAGCATCCTCGTTGAACAGGACCTGCTAGCGGCATTGAAAATGGTCTACGAGAGTCTCTCGCTTTCCGGAGAGGAACCCTCCGTTCCCGCGAAGGAAGCTGTCATCCGCTACGCAATCCTGAAGGCCGAGACAGATTGGGCAAGCTCTATCTTCGAGTCGCTTTCGCACGCACCGATTTCGGAGACCATCAATATCACGCTTCTCTGGGAAGCTGTTCAAACTAAGAGTGCTGCGGCCGTCCAGGAAAAAGCCAGAATTCTGACCGCTGGGAACGAAGAGGCCAGCGAATCACTCACCATCTCATGCGTGAACGATCTGATGGAATACGCCAACTCTATCAAGAACCCTGAATTGACCGTAGAGTTCGCATCTCTCGCCTCCCAGTGGGGCCTGGAGCCGGACTTGCAAACGTACCTGCTGCGATTGGAAGCGTACATTCAAGCTGGGGATGTGAAGACTGCACTGAGCTCCATGGAAGATCTGCACGATCCAGAGACCATCATGCTCGAGAACTTGCCATTGATGAACAAGCTGATCACCGTCCTTTGCTACTCAAGTCAGGAGGATGCCGTGGTGGAGAAAGTGGGCTCTCTCACCGATCCGTTGTTCGAGAACAACGTCCGGTTGGAAGCAGACACTCTGGCAGCGCTGACGCACATGCTATTGTACCGTCGTGAGTGGGAGGCCGTCTCCGAGCTCCTTCGTCCACGTCTCGGGCTCTACGACTCCGAAGAAAGAACCAAAGTCCGCAATACTCTCACCAACTTCATCACCGATCTGACCCAGGAAACCGATGACGCCTGGGAAATGTACAGACTACTCCAGCTCGCGTTCCCTGAATCCGGCGTCAGCCTGAGAACCGAGATAATGAGCTCATTCTTCAAGCGAGACCGTAGCGACCTAGCCTTCCTGGTCTTTGGACACATGCGACAAGCAGAAGACTTCGCCCGACGACCCAAACCCGACACCTACGCGCGGTGTTTCCAAGGCCTCGCGCGAACCCAAGATGCGAAGAATCTCGAACTGGTCCACAACATGCTCAAGCTCGACGTGGAAGTCGACCTCAACACGCGCCTCCTGAACGGCCTCATGCTGGCATACGCCGCCTGCGATATGCCCGAAAAAGCGCTGGACGTATTCCGCGACATCCTGCAATCGGATGAAGGCCCATCCCACAAAACCATCACCATCTTCTTCAAGACATGTGAAAAACACCACAACGGAATCCAGGAGGCCATGCGGATGATGAGCAAGGTCAAGCGTCTCGAAATCACCGTTGATCGCCAACTCTACATGGCATACGTCGAGGCCTTGGCCGCGCAGTGCGAGTTTGATCTTGCCACTGAAGCGCTGGACAAGATGCAGGCTGAGACTGGATACCTGCCGACTCGCAACTCGTACGTTTCACCTCTTCCCCATCTTTGAGTTGAACCCCAAGTTAGGTCCGGAATCATGTACTAACGTATACGCAACTACAGGATCGGATTACTCTACAACGCCATCCCGTATCAGTACTGGAAGGATGAGGTTGAGAAGTGGGCCAAAGATAAATACCCCGATCTGTGGGCGCAGTTGGAACAGATCGAGCGGACCGAGTATGAAGAAGGGCCGAAGTTCAACATTAAGGACAATGAGGTGGTCGTCTAGTCACTATATGCGTGTAAAATTAAGCTGGTGACATTTGTACTTTACTTCACTATTTATGTAGCATTATCTGAGCCTGCAGCATTACATATCATTCATGTGTAGTAACTTGTTATTTCCATTTATCCTGTCAACTACGCCTTGTAGATATCTATGCTACAAGACAGATCGATTGGGGTGTGGGTAGGAACTTTTTTTGACTGTGTCCTGTTAAGTATGTCTCAAAAAATCCAACAGTTACGAAAGGTGTAATTTTGCAAGTGTGGCAGCAGTGAATTTCAACCTGACTATTCTGGGGGTGTATTCAAGTTGAATTATCAGAGCAAACTACTTAGATGCAGAAGGAAAGAAAAAGAAGATGATGTATTAGGTCTGTATTATTCATGTCTTTTTTGTATCCCATGCAATGGATATCGTCACAATTAGAATATCCGTAACACTGCTGATGAGCAGTAGGTATGTATTTCCCGGAAAATGCATATCACCAAACAAACACAATCATAAAGAAAACAGGTATATCCGTCTAAGAGTCGTGTTTCGCGTTGAGCTGCGCAATACGCTTGGTCATGCTGTAGTCATCATTAGAAAAAATGCATCAAATGTTCTGAGAGGGAAATGAACGACTTACAAGTCAAAGAAGGAGAACTGGCTCGGGCTGCTACCATACTCATACACGAAGCGGCTGGCAAGGTAGCTGCCAAAGATGGCTCTCAGATAGTTCTCCGGCACCTATTAAATGGTCAGCATCACGTTGATGAACTATGTTGGGCTGTAAGTAATACTAACCCGCTGAAGGATGGTGTCGAGACCAATCTTCTGCAGAAGGAGGTTCGGCAGAGCATCGTGGAGGACGGAGCGGCGAAGCTCAACATTGTCCCACAACTCTGTCTTCTGAAGTTCTTCATCCAATTGAGTGATGGCAACACTGAGACGGTCGCTCAGGACGCTGCGAAGCAATCCTGTCTGCTCATGTTCGCGCCAAATCGCTTCAAACTCGAGAGTAGCATTTGACTTGATGACCTCCTGCACCTGCTTGACATATTCACTGTAGAATGTGGGCACGGTACCATCCTCGCGGATGCACATGTTCTCCACAAACTCTTCGTCGTCGAAAGACAGGGAAGCCAGGACCTCCAATGAGGAGGATGTTACACCTCCCTTGTTGGCAGAAGCATCCTTGAACAGGATGCAACCAGCCCTCTCGAGGCGAAGCTTGCTGTCTTGTGTAATGAACAGGTTTGCACCCTCGACAATGTACGGGATGGTGGCCTTTCCGTCCTTGATGAGTTTTCCAACAGTGGAGAGATCAATAGACTCAGGTCGTCCACCGCAAGGCACGAATGTATCATATTGCTGGTCACGACGCAGATGGAACAGGTTGCGGAAAATCATACCATTGTGGACCAGCTCGCCACTTGGCAAATGAACGTTGCTTTCGTCAACCAGAACCCGATAACCCTTGGGTGAGAGCTTCGACAGGTCGAACTCAGAGATGGTTGCCCGCTTCTTGGCGAGTCTGACAAGCTCCTCATGATTCAGCCCCTGGGGATCAACGATCACACCGGACCCGTCGACAATGGCGGTGTATTTCTCATTGGACAGGAGGATCTCGTTAGAGCCCAGATCGCCGTCAGGCCCACCAGTCTGCAACTTTCGGATGGTGCTCGGGTCGATCTTCAGCTTGCGGTAGATACCAAGCACATACTGACGGACCGACAGGGTCGTCATGCCATAGGTATCATGAGGGATACCGCCGAGCTTGGGGCTCTTGCCCGTGAAGAACGACTTCCACCAGGGGGCACCGCGGTTGCGGGCATGTTCCGTGGCCCAGTCGACCAGTTCGGCCGTGTTCTCGTCGGGTCCCATGAACAGAATCTCGTCCTTGCCATGCAAGTCCACAATCGGGTCCTTTATTCCCGGGCTGACAGGAGGCAGCAGCAGGTCCAAGATACTGTCGATGTACTTCTCGAAAGCCACGCGGGCCTTATCCTGATGGTTAACGTCAAGCAGGATCACACCCTTTGCGCCACCTTCGGGGATATCCTTGTTCTTGCGTTGCTGAGTATTGGCAAGGTTGTAGTTCTCGTCGAATAGTGAGCGCGCATTGATACTGTAGGCCTCCTTGTTCCGACTCTTGACAATACGGATGCCGCCACGAGCAATATCCCGGAATCGCAAGTGGAATCCACGGAACTCGGAGCTGATTACCAAGAACATACCGTAGAGGCGCTGGGGATACTCATGTTCCGGCAAGAAGTCGGGGTTGAGTCGGAAGCTGAGAGCAACCTTGGTTGGGGTGAAGAAGTTGGTCTTGAGGATGGAGGCGTTGAACACGCGGAAGGCACTCATGACCATTTCGTCATGTTCATTGGCCGCAGTACTCGAGATGAGCTGCTTCAGCTTGTGGCCGTCCAACACCTCGTCAACCTGCAGACGCAGGTAACTCAGGGTGGGGAGGAAGTCATCCTCGGCGGGACCCCGCGTTTGCACGTAATGCGTGTTGGCGAAGTCCAAGTAAAGTTTGTGGATGAGTTCCGGGTACTTGTTGACGATCTCCAAGATGTAGTCCGAGGTGAACGTCTCGGTACGCAACCTCTTCTTGATCTTCGCCAACAGCTCCGCATGGACGCTGTTGTTCGAATCCAAAAGATCTGTCAGGGAGATGTATTCGGATCCCAGTCGGTTCAGGAACTGCTGCACGAACACCCAGGCGCAGTGGGCATAGATTGTTTCCTGCAAGCTAAGGCGGCCACTAGCGAAATGGTGCTGGAACTTGTTCTGCGGAATGCAGTACAAAAGGGAGACTTCCTTGATGATCTGGTGGATGGCAGCCTCAATCGGGGGATACTTGGCGGCAATCTCCTTGTTAGGAAGAGGACGCAGGTAAAGCGAAATCACCGTGATGCCGTTGGAGAAGTTCTCCAGGTACTTCCGTGAGCTGGTCAGGCGGTAGTAGTGGTACAGATCGGAGAGCGCGCTGAAAAGCCCCATGGCAGAGCCTTGGCGGTAGGCAATGACCAGTCTCTTTTCGCGGCTCTTTTCAATCTCAAACAGCTCAATAACCGGGCCGGAGCGGCTCACGGCATTGCTGATGATTTCCTGGTAGATCGCCTTGGTGTTAGGGGTGGCTTTCTGCAGGAACCTCTTTTCGCCGATGATATCGATGTTGGTCTCGTACGGATCGGGATTAGGGTTGGCAAACTGGCACTTGTACACGAAGTAACAACGGAGCTGTTGCCCATCATCACCGGGGATAGGTGTCGGGGAACGGAAGGTCTCAACGCGATAGCTGTTGCCTTGAGTCGAGGGGTTGATATACTTCTTATCAATCCGCTGTTCATACCCGGGGCCTTCGACTGTTGCGATACCGGGCTTGCTGGTATCAATGTAGACAGCATGATCTTCTGCTTCCTTATCCAACCGGATTTCGAGCTTCTTGTCGTCACGGGCATAAGCTGCAACCTTGGCAGCATATAGCGAGAGAATCTGCGTGACGATAGCGTCCACAGACTCGGTCTGGAAGTATGTGTCGTCAATGCCGAGCTGGTTGTAGAACCACTCGGTTTCCCCGACGACAAATTCAATGGGAATGAAGCCTTTCTTCTCCAGCTGATCCATGACTAGTGAATGAGAGAGCAAAGAGTCAGATGAATTGCCACCGATAGAACTAGACGGATTTCGAATTCCACTCACCTTGCTCCATTTGCTTTTCCTTCCCTTCGAATTTGGCCGCCACATAGCCGGGGTCTTCCTCGGAGAGAATGCGATGCTGGCCACCACCGGGGATGGCCAGATGTGTGGGCTGCGGCGATGGTTGGCGCACGCTGGAGCCAGCTACATTGTCAAGGATCTTATTGTGGGGGTGTCTTTGGAAACCAAGAGGAGTTCCAGCTCCTGACTGAGAACCATCGTTGCTCCCGTAGAGTTTCGGCCCCGTCCGCATGGGAAGGGTGTTTGTGCCATTGAGGTGGCCGTCGGAAAGAGGCGACGAAGAAGGCGCGGGAGAGACCATGATGGGAGTGGAGTGGCAAGAGGAGTATAGAGGCTCAATTGAACTCAGAAAAGAGGCGGCACTAGTGGGTTTTATACCTGCTACCTGGTGAGCCATGCATGGATTAACAAAGACAGGAGCCAAGCTGCTAGCGATAATAAGAAAACTGGTTCGTGCGCGAGAATGGAGGGGGGAGGAGAGGGAGGGAAGCTGAAGCCGGGAAAGATAAGGCAGCCACACAGCTGCACGAAGATGTGCAGGAGATGGCGCCGGCGCAGAGAGATATAGAAGGAAGCAAGAAGGGAAAGAATGGAAATTCTAGACCACAAGCGACAAACCTACCTCAATGGAAGCGTCGATTGATGCAAAGGAAAATTGGTGATCTGGCGTTGCTACGGGCCAGGGCAATGACGAAAGCTCGAAGCTTATCGGGGAGAGCAAGAGAAACGAGCCAAACAGACTGAAACGGGTTCACTTGTCGGTACCAGCCATCAACCGACACGTCACCAATAAAATGCACAGAGAGGTTTGAGTTGAAAAGAGTTTTAGGATTTCACGAATGGAACGAAACACAGATGAGAGGGGAAGATGGAGAGAGAAGAGGGAAGAGTAAGTAATTTAGTGGAGAGGATCCAATTTATCCAAGAAGGAAAGAAGGATACAAATTCAAATCAGATCAGATTGAATCAAATCAAATCAAATCACAAGGGAGGTTATTCACTGTGATGGACACGAACAAAGCAATGGAAATCCAGTGCGAATCCACACGGCAGATGCTGGCTCTTTATACAAACTGGAGCTGAAGCCAGACGAAGAGTCGTATTTCCCCAAAGGTAAAACAAATAATAATAATTGAATAATAAACATTTCTTATTATCACATCGAAAGAAAAAGAAGAATTAGAAAATAAAAAATAAAAATAATAAATCAGAGATTTCCCAAAACGAAATTAATCCGAAATGGCACAGCCATTATTAAGTCATACCTGCAACACTTCTTTGGGAAGCCCAAATAGTCATCATTCGGCCAGCCAGCCAAACCCAGAGAGCCGGTGCTATGCGATCGGCCAGGAACGGGGCCCGGTCCGGGGCAAGTCGTTGGACGGCCTGGCTGTTTCTGCCTGAGGATCATGGATGGCCCGCCCTTGTGCATGGGTCTCCACGTTGCCGTTGTGGTCTCCAACTGTCAAATTCATGTTTTGTTCCTACTCAAGATACCACGGTGGCTAGATACTTTATGTAGTACAGATTCAATGAGGCTTGTACACCGGGAGTAGACTGTGCATATGAAGTGGTACTTTCATCCATGAAGATTTTTTATTTCTCTCCTTGCCTTACTCCCATGTACGTTCCCTTCTTTTCCCTTTTTCCTTTTCCCTTTCCCTCATTGATACTGGCCCGTCTGTGCAACGGCTCCACGGCGGATGACTCGATTCACGATGCCAAGTCGAGTGGGTCCCAGCTTCCTTTTTCGGTATCGCGAACCATTTTAGTTCAAATGAGGCAAGTGTGAAAAATACCGCAAGATACCAACGTGATTGGTAGCCCAGGGCTAAAAATGGAAAAATTGCCTCAGATGCTTTGGAACGGGAGCTGGAGTCATTGTGGCTGGTTTTGCCGGTTCATAGTTACTAACAAGGTATGGAGTAAAAAGGGAGTGTCACCTGAGTTCAGTCCAGGGGCGGCGGCGTCCAGGCACAAATTTAGAATAAAGTGAGTCTCTGTCGCGTGAGACTTCCTACGGGATAGATCCAAATTGAGATCTATTATTCACTATAGATAGATAGTGTGTGAGTATGTGTCTGTGTGAGAAACTCGATTGAGATGGCCGGTAAGGTCTTTGACCACCTGCATGCAGTGAGGTCAGTCAGTAAAAGTGAGTAAGTAATAAAGTAGGTAGAGTAGGTAGATAGTAGAAGGCCAGTTACATTTCTTTCCCCGTAAGATACTCCGTTACAGCATCCATACTTGCCTCTAAATTCCCGGTTTAGTCAGCTGACCGGACCGGCTGGAGGGGGCCAACAACTCCACTTAGTAGGGCTGTAGGTTTCGAAAGGGGGTTTTGGTGTGTCATGGTGGCCAGTCCGCTGCAAATCATCGCCGACGATGCCGAATTTTGCAGGTTTCTCTGCGTAATGGCGAGCATCAACGGAGGGAAAAATGCCGCACTTGATTGCTCTTCGGGCTTATCATATTAGCAACCGGGGTTTCTTATCGGATGTGTGTGGCAGATAGATAGCAGCAAGAATTCGAGTACTTTGTCATGGTTAATAGTGATCGGTTGAGGGTTTCTTCAATGATACTTACTACTTTAGACTACTATAGATACAGATTATCTTTTTTAGGAGTAGATCTATCAACTTGGCCCAGAATCATTGGGCTCCTTTGTGTCCAGCCTGATAAACTGACTGATAACTAAACCTACTTGGTACTTGACCGCATTGAGGGAAGGATGGATCACACACACCGCCATTACAATACCACTTTTGGGAGATTTGCACTGTCGGGGATAATTGATTAGTTACTTAGTATTGGGTAACCACTTAGTACAAAAGAAGTAGTATTGAGTTAGCACGCAATTTCCAATTTCTTTGAGTGTGAAGTCATATGTGTCCGTCGAAGTTTCCTCACGCATCTAGACTTGCGGGGGGGGAAGGATGGTCGATCGGTACCTGGAAGATGGCCCGTGGCTACCATTTCTGTACTATTCTCAATCCATTCCTAGTCAACTTGCGGGGAGGGGGAGGGTTTGAGGGAAACTGCCTCCTACTAGTCTCCAACAGTCCAACTTCCCCAGTCAAATGAAATGCTTCGGAATCCCCAGCCGGAATTCCCATTATTAAAATGGCTCAAGCCTACCCCGTGCTATTACCCCATAGAAAGTCCGTCCGCGTATCCTCTTTTCCCCAAAGTTCCAAATTCTCAACATTCCCCTCTTCTTCCAGAGGCGGGGGTGGATAATTGTTCCTTTCCCTCATTCTCTTTCAAGTTTCAATATCTTTCGCCCCTTCCCCTTGGCTGGTGGAAGTGGAACGGATGGGGATCAGACTTCCAAACATGAGTGGTTTTGCTCTAACCCACCGGAGGCTCCACTTGCTCGTCGTCTCGAATGGTCCATATGAAGTAATGAGAACTCCATCACTGGAAGACAAAAGAATACTCCCGGACCATGCGCCATCCCCAGCGGCTCCCATTCGCTGTCGGCTGCTTCGTTCGGTTGCCGTGATTCCTTGATGCAATGACGTACAACCCGCCATTCGCTGCCTGGATGTAATCCAGACATGCCAGGATGAGGCACGCACAAGCGGTGTCGCGCATTCTGCATCTTGTGACTCCCGAGTATTTTCACCGTCTTTGCTACTTGATTGCTCGAGCTCGGCTGCTGGTCGCTGATAGGTGCTTAGTCTTTGGACTTGTATCAAAGATACTCAGCTGAATAGGCTCTCGGACAGCTTTGCATGAAGACACGGCTGCTGCTGGGAGGAACTTTATCCCGGCGACATATCATCAGCAAGTCCGATCCCGACAGGTCACATACCAAGGCCAACTCTGTCACCTGCATTTCAGAGTTTCGAATGGTTGGATACAGTCAAGGCTGCTTGGTCGCTGCCATTGCCCTCGTGCACTGGAGGTAGTTAGGGAGCAGTATAATGGCTGATGAGCTGCAGACATCTATCATTTACACTCTGCAGCATCTGCATGCAAACCACGTTGATCAGCTTCCGCTTGGTTTGCTCTCACTCCTGCATGGTGCAAGCTGCAATACAACCGGCTTGAGGAGCTTGTGGTCGTCTTCGCTCACAATGAGTAGGTCCTCCGATAAGATCCTACTGGACGGGATACAGTTCACCTATCTATATTGCGTCGGGTGAACCCATCCATAATGCACTCAGCGTGCTGCATGGTGAACTAGTTTACACCTGCAATGATTGTCATTATAAAAGTTCGAAGTTGATACAGTGAAACTTTGCTCTACTATGTGTACAACCAATCGAACAGGCAACGAGTGCAATGGATTGAGATAGTGCTGTAGAAGATTCATGAGGGCTGATGATGGTAAGTACCCGTCACAGCGGACTTTACACTTCCCCTATTTCTCGCTGTTCAAATCTATGTGATCCCTTTCCAGGCTCTCTCATAATGCAAGGCACACAGAAACAAACACATGAGCGTCCTTATCATGCATCCGAGGGTCCCACTGATCTGGCCATCATTAGCAGGCCCAGATATAGAACGTTGAAATAACATACAATAGAGGCTAATCCCTTTTGGTTTGCCAAACTTTTAAGCTAGAGACGCCTAGTATGTCAGGTGACGCTGACAGCTGATAACCTACGGACTCCTCAGTGCAAAGACCACTCTGCATTAGGCAGTCTCCATATTACTCAGAAGGGAATCATTAGATCACACTATCAATCTCTAGTCGTCTACAAACAGCTACTATTGAATTCTGTCTGTCTGTCTGGTATAATTGAAACAATATGATACAACCTCCATCTACCGCTTCTTGATGCTCACATCAATGTTACCAATTGCCCACGCGGCAACGAACACGGTGAACAGGCCAGCCGTGATGGTCACGGGCTTGCGCAGTCCATCCCACAGAGAGTAGTCGTAAGTGATCTATATCCAATGTGTGAGCTTGACTATTCCCAATATTTATCCGGTGTATGTAGGTAGTTACTTACCACAATCTGCGAGTCACGGGCCTCATCCGTCAACTCCTCCACGGTCAAAGTCAGCGCCGTGCGTCCCAGGGTATCCATGAAAGTCTTGTGGCTGGTGAGCTCAGTCTGGATCTGGTTGGCACCGGGGAGGCCATTGCTAGTCGCCTTCTCGAGAAGCTCGTAGCGGACGTTCCGGGCACCCTCGGGGAGGATGATGCGCACGACAGCCTTCTCGTACTGAATACCCTCGGGGACCTTGGGGCCCTCGATGAAGGGGACCTTCAGGACGTAAGAATCAGCGCCGGTGACAGCCTTGCGAAGGAAGGCAGAGAGGTCGTTGTTCCAGCCAATGCGGAAGCTGTAGTTCCATCCGCCAAAGATGGGGAAGCGGGGACGGAGCTCCAGGGAGGCGTCGCGGTTCGGGACCTTTCCGGGACGGTAGCGGCTCGTGGAGACGTTGCCAATGTCGTCGGTGAAGTAGGGGTCCACGGAGCCCGGCTTAAGGGGGATCTTCAGCTCGCGAATAGCGGAGGATGGCAGCTGCTGGTAGCTGCTGATGGTCCATTCCACGCGGTTGAAGTTGTCAGTGAGCTTGGAGCCGTTGTTGCGCAGCCAGTAGCGCTCTTCCGTCGCCAGGTTGCCGCCCCAGTGGGACACTTCCAGGTCACGCTCCAGAAGAGTGGCAGTGATGACGGGCTTGGTGAACTCGTACCGGACACTAGCCGGGTAGGTGGTCTCGGGAGCGATGTCGGCGTAGGGTCCGTAGGTGTAGGTGGCACCCTGGCGCTCTGGATCCGCGCCCGACGTCAGGTCCGTGGTGGTGTAGTCGGGGACAATGGTGCTGGGGAACTTGATCTTGGTCTTTTGGGTCGCGGTCGTGTACGCCGAGGGAGCGTAGGCCGAGAAGGCATAGGCGAGGTACTGGCGATCAGTCTGGCTGATGGCCGCAGGACGAGGCTTCAAGGTGTTGAGGGCGGAGTAGGAGATGCCCAGGGTGATTTGCGACGAAGGGGCAAGAGGCTTGGGAAGGTGAACAACAAAGTACTGGAAGTCCCTGTATGGTCAAGAAGACAAAAGATCAGCAAGCCGTTCTAGATACATCCACCATGCATAGATCAAGCAACCGTGGCTTCGTCCTACACCAACCCAGCCATTGGCCGCCATTGCGGACGACTTACCTGCTCGAGTCGAACTCAGTAGCTTCCACCTCGAAGCGTCCCTGTTCAGGAGCCGATTTATCACGGACTTCTAGGGCACCGACCTTGTCGTAGAGGTCTGACGGGAAGGACAAGTAGTAGTCGGACTGCGGCTTCTTGTCCACATTCTCAACGACAACATTGACAGTCTCACGCAAATAACCCTTCTCCAAATTGGTGTTGCGGACGAGATTGGCGTTCTTAAACACTTGGGGAGGCTTGAAATCGCGAGGAAGAGCTACAGGGGAGCTCAAGGGAGTCGAGTCGGCATAAACCAAGCTGTTGCTGCTGGACAGGAACAAGCCGCACAGCGCAGCGAGTGCGGTAAACGGCCTCATAGTGGACGATATGGGCGGTCTTTCAACGACCGCGCCTAGGACCTATACACTCACCAGGAGATAGTCCCAAGGAGAAAGAAATGAGCGAGAGGATGAACGGGAAGGTGGGAGGAATTGGGCGATAAGTCGAGGGGGAGAAAGAGACGCGCGGAGATGCTGAGGTGTCCCGATGCGGGATTACGAATTACGTACGGCGACCGCCGCGGCCAAAACTTCCTGCTTTTATCGCCGATAACCCGCGATTCCTCCTTGCAACTCTATCCCCGCACTGTCTAGCTACGAGACTCTCGTTTTTTTGCTTGTAGTTTTCGGTGTCCCAACCATCGTGGTCTCCATGCTCGCTTCTCGAGCTGCTGCTCGTTCATGCTGCCGGTCAGCTAGAGCCCCGGCACGAGCCGCGGTAGCAGCCCGGCGCTATCACGGTCTCGCTCAGAGCAAGCTCTTCAAGGTGTCTGAGGAAGTCCGCGATGCTGTTGCTACTGGGAAGCCTGTCGTGGCTCTCGAGTCGACCATCTATACTCATGGTATGGTTTCTACCTGCTTGGTTGGTTGGGTATAGCTGACAATTACAGGATTTCCCTATCCTGAGAGCGTTGCTCTGGCAGAGTTGCTAGAGTCGGTCGTTCGGTCCAATGGCGCTGTGCCTGCTACAATTGGAATTCTTGGTGGTGAAGCACGCGTTGGATTAAGTCCCGAGGAGCTTGTCGAGCTAGCATCAACTGCGGAGAAGAAGAATGCGCTGAAAGTGTCTCGGCGAGACCTTGGTTACATCTGTGGCTTGGTGGGTGGGATGATTCCTCTTATCGATACACATCTGACAGTAGTAGGGGCTGGCTGGCAAACGCCTTCATGGGGGTACAACGGTGTCTGGCACGATGGTGCTCGCGCACTTGGCGGGGATCAAGATATTCGGCACTGGTGGACTAGGTGGTGTGCATCGCGGCGGCGAGAACTCCATGGACATCTCCGGTACGTGCAGCTATGGATATAACGAGAGTCCGGCTAACTGTAGCAGCCGACCTTACTGAACTGGGACGCACACCGGTGGCGGTTGTCAGCTCTGGGTGCAAGAGCTTCCTGGACATCCCGCGTACGCTTGAATACCTCGAGACGGAGGGCGTCTGTGTGGGAACCTTTGCCGATGGTCGTCAGGGCTCTGTGGACTTTCCTGCATTCTACACCCGGGACAGCGGGCTGAAGAGTCCAAAGGTCATTCAAAATGAGGCCGAGGCCGCGGCTATTGTCTGTAAGTCTTGCTGCATATCTCACTGACGCACCTAAGATACTGATGAATACAGACGCCCAGTCGCAAATCCCCGTCTCGTCGGGCATCCTTCTCGCCAACCCGGTACCACTTGAGCACTCTATTGCAAAGAGTGATATGGACCATATCATCGACGAAGCTCTTCGCCTCGCCGATGTCGAGGGCTACCATGGAAGTGACAACACGCCCTTTGTGCTGGCCAAGATCAAGGAACTCAGCGGCGGAAAGAGCGTGATTGCCAACCGAGCTCTGGTAGAGGCGAACGTGAAGCGCGCGGCCAAGGTTGCCGTAGAACTCTCCAAACTGGAGCGGTCTGGGGGGGCGCTCAATGAACGGTGAGCTGCCACTCGTGCGTTCAGACTCGGGATATCCTAATTGAGATGGTGTGCGCAGACACATGCCAGCTTTCTCCGGGACCAGTAGGGCTGACCAAGCGACTGAAACAGAGCTGGAGCATGCAACTAAGACTCCACTGGAGACTATAACCAAGGCGGATGTCCTCGTGGCTGGCTCCTTGGCCATCGATCTTTCCTGCGACTTTGCCCCGGCCGAAGCAAACACCACGACGCCCGCTTTGCAGACATCAAACCGCGCCGTCATCGGACAGAGCCTAGGGGGAGTTGGACACAATGTGGCCATTGCCGCAAGGTATCTGGACAGCTCAGTGTTGTTCTGCAGCGTTGTGGGTGATGACCTAAGCGGCCAAGCTGCGCTGTCCAGTCTCCGACAGGAGGGTCTCTCCACAGCCGGCATCAAGGTGCTCCCTCCGTCCTCCGGAGCACGCACGGCCCAATACATCGCCGTCAACGATGCGAAGAAAGACCTAGTGGTAGCCATGGCCGACATGGCAATCATGGAACTGCCAGAGCAGGCACTAGACTTTGACAACTTCTGGGAACCGATGATGTCCCGCGCACAGCCTCAATGGGCAGTAGTCGACGGCAACTGGAACGACGAGGTCCTAAGCAAATGGGTATCCCTAGCCAAGAAGCACAAGGCACGGGTAGCCTTTGAGCCCGTGTCCACAGCGAAAAGCCGTCGTCTATTCAGGTCCGCCATCAAACCACCTGACTGCGTTCCCAACAATACCGTCAGCCTGGCCGCCCCGAACCAGTTCGAGCTCGCAGCCATGTACCAGGCCGCGCGGGAGAACGGACACCTTGACTCAGAGGAATGGTGGCGGATCATCGACGCCATGGGCATGACGGGATCAGGGTCGCGCGAGCGACTAGTGGCCATGACCTCGGCGACGCTGGTCGACCAGGGAATCCCGCAGCAAAGCATCCAGCTACTGCCGTTTATCCCATGCGTGCTCACCAAGCTAGGCCGGGAAGGCGTGCTTCTGACGCAGCTGCTGCGGCCGGGCGATGCGCGACTGACGAGTCCGGAGTCAGCACCGTATATCCTCTCGCGGGCGTTGACGTCGGACGGGCTGATCGGGGGTGTGTACCTGCGGCTGTTCCCGGCTGCAGCAGAGCTAGATGAAAAGGACATTGTAAGCGTCAACGGAGCGGGCGATACGCTGCTGGGAGCAGTAGTGACAGGACTGGCGCGGGGAGGAGCGGTGGAGGAGGTGATTCCACGAGCACAAGAAGCGAGCGTATTGACATTACAGCAGGAGGGGGGAGTAAGTAAAGAGATATCCAGACTAGCTGGAAGTATATAGTGCATTCATACTCATCCATGATCTATGAATTGAATCAAACAGACATGCTACTACTACTATACATACTACTACGCACACCTAAAGAAACCAAAACATCCACCCTAAGAAACAACCATATCCACCCCCTCCGCCCCAACAACAGGCAACCCATCCCGACTCAATACCCCCACCTGCACCAACACACTGGCCTGATCCCAATAAGCATGCACGCGGGCGACCTTTCCCGCCGTGAAACTGGCCACCAGCACCAACGCCACTTTGACGTCCTTCCCCGTCGGGGGCAGATTCGGCAGTAACCAGGGGATAGCACGATCGTGCGTGAAGGTTAGGAGAAGTTCATCGACGATGCGATCAGGCCCTGTAGTGCGGGAGAGCAGACGGATGGATTGATTAGAGGGGGAGGGAGTGGGAGAGAGGAAGTGGCTGTTGGTGTAGAATTTCGTTATGGTGGAGGGGGTTGTTCCTATGCCATCTTTCATTAGTATCATGTATATATATGTATTATATGGGGTAAGTGAGGTATGCATACCACCAGCACAAGTAGGCACACACACCACGACGGGCGACTCTTCAATCGTGCATGTCTCTGTCTCTGTGCCCTTCCCGGCACCAGTATATAAATGTGAGGAAGAACTCCCACTACTATGCACACTCTCCATCTGCACCCCCATTCCACTGCCCACCATTAACCCTACCAGTTCTGCTGCGCGGTGACTGCGCTCGTCTTCTTCGTCTCGTTCACTACCCCCTTCCGCAGAAGTGGAAGATGAAGACGAAGACGATAAACACCGCCAATACTCCTCCCACACGTTCTCGACATCAGGCACGCGCCATTTCGTCGCGGGCCATCCGAACCCCCGCTTTAGGGTCTCGAGGGCGCGAGACCACGCTAGGCGTGCGGAGAGCCTGTCATAGTTCGACGAAGAAGGCTCAGCGAATCTAGGTGATGATTCGGGGTAGGTGAAGACGTGGCAGCGGTGGCGTTTCCGAGGATGGTTTTTGGTGCTGTTGAGGAGGGTGTCTGCGATTGAGGAGGTGGTGGTGGAAGTACCGGCGAGGTGGATTTGGATACAGAGGAGAGGGACGGAGGGGGGATAGGTTGTTGGTGTTGTTGTTGAGGATGTACTTCCTGTACTTCCTGTTGCTCCGCGAAAGGTATCTGGGGATGTACTGGTGAGGAAGTTGCTGTTGTTGGTGGTGCTGGTGCTGGTGAGAGGTCCTTCGGGGTAGTATGCCACTAGGGCACAGAGTCTGGGGAAGGGGTTTGTGGCTGTTAGTGGTTGATGGTGGGATTCGAGGAGGAGGTGGGCGGGTTTGTTGTATGCTTTATATCATACCATCAGTTACTATTATACAGAATATAAGAAAGATTAGAGGTGATTTTGGATAGGGGACCTACCAACGACAGCATATCTTTCCCCCGGCTCGAGATCATCTTCCCTCTCATGTAACAGATTCTCCAATTCCTTGCGCTCTTTATCTACATCTCCACAGCCATCTACTGCATTTTGACATCCCCGGAAGGGGAGATACTCGACGTCGAAGCCCTCGGCGCGGAAGCGCGATAGGATCCCCGCGTCGAAGTCGGGAGTATCGGAGGTCAGGTACAGTCTGCGTGGGGGAGAGGCTTCTGCTTCGCGACGACGACTGTGTTTGTCGTTGGCTGATGGGGGAGATTGTAGTGGTGTACCATAGTTGCTGGTGGTAGGGTTAGTGCCGGCGGAACTGCTGCGGCGACGACGGAGGTGTTGGCGGAGACGGTCCATTCTAGTAGTATTATTTTGAAATATTCCAGTATATAATGTGGTATAGTAGATGTACTAAGTAATATGGTCATCCATGGTGCGAACTCCGAGCATCCCGATTTATATATATACTGTATGCTGGCGGCTTATGCTTTGGCGGACATGCTCAGTGACGTCGACGATTCCAGGGTGTTGTTCTCATCTCACAGGGGCGACGTGGATCCATTCAGCCAGGGACGGGTTGAGTAGTATTAACTTTTGTGTGTACACCGTCAGTTCGTCAGTAGTTGGGTTGTGAATCAGCCCGATCCATTGCATACATATATGCGTGGCAATTCTATCGCATTATCGTATCTATCGTGAGTCAGTGACGTCGATCTATATACAAGTCTCGAGTTTTCCCATCCCTCGCATAGCGCCACCGCTCAATGGCGTCAACCACTATACCACGATGCTGCTGCAACATCTACTCGAAACTGGTCAACCAGCGTATCTCCTCCCTTACATTCCCCTCACTAGTCGGGTCCTCAACCAAATAGCACCGATACGCCGGGCGCTGCAAACTGCGCCTCGCGACCTCACAATCCACGCGAATATCCTCGATCAACGCCTCCGACGAAACATAATCATATTCAGGACGAATATATCCCAGAATCAGCAGGTTGAGTGGCGTGCCATAAAAGTCGGGCATTTTGTGGAAGGTGACCTGTCCGTCGGTGGAAGTAGTGGCGGTCGGCGAGGGGGCGGAGAGGGGCGGCATGATGTGGATTTCCTGCATTGCAGACAATATACCGTTAATCTATTGCATATTCAAGTGGTATATAGAGTGACAAAACTGGGAGGCGGGACGTACAATTGACTTGGACTCGTTCTTGTAGAAAGGATTATATCCGATGCTCAGCACCGCCGGGCGGATGGTCTCCCCCGTTGCGAAGCGCGCTGGATCCAGCGCCACGACGCCGTAGTAGACGCCTACGGATAATTCGGGATGCTGGGAGAGTTCATCGGCGGGGATGTTGGCTGTTGGGATGCCCAGCTGCGGTTCTTTGCGTCAGTTGGAGCTGCTGGACTTCTGGGTTGGAGGTGCAAGGTACCTCTTTGCTGCCCCGCCCGAAGCCTTTGATGACAGGTCCACTCATGCGGATGGGATACGGGGGCTCCGGTCCCTCATCGGGACCGGTGACAGGGTCGCGAGGCCGATCGGGGCGCATTTTAGAAGCTGAGATGAGTGGATGGTGTTGATGTAGTGGTAGGTGGAGGACAGAGAGAGAGAGCGAGAGAATAAGATGGAAGAGAGATCGGCGATAAGACAGGTGGGGCTATGGACTATCAAACGATGCGATTGTGGAGTTCAGGCTTCACCATGGCTTCCACCAACTGGCCAATTATCTACTCCCCTTTCCAGCTTACAGAGTTGCACTCTTATTCGCAGATAGATAAAATGGTATATTTCAGGATTATCTACGTTCATCCCGTTTTGCCGTAACTCCGTTCCTCTAATGGATGATATGACTCGTACTATCAGTTTAATCGTAACTATTTTACTCCATCTCAATCGTCGCCGGAGGCTTGCTGGAAATGTCGTACAGGACACGGGACACTACAGCAGTTAGCAGATATTCCTAGTGTTAGAAGAAGTATGTAACATACCGCCGTGGACCTCGTTGATGATGCGGGTCGAGCACCGGCTCAGGAACTCGTTGTCGAAGGGGAATGCGCGAGCCGTCATGACTGCTTCTGTTAGTCCATCATCACCAGAAAGATAACCAGCACACTTACAGTCGGTCGTCTCAACAGCACGCAGGATGATGATCTCAGCGTACACACGCTTGTCACCCATGACACCCACCGCCTTGCTGGGGTCCAGGGCAGCGTAGGCCTGCGCAATCTGGTCGTACAGACCAGCCTCGCGGATCATGGAGATGAAGATGTGGTCGGCCCGGCGGGCAATCTCCACGCGCTCGGGGGTAACCTCGCCGAGAACACGGATGGCAATACCGGGACCGGGGAAGGGGTGGCGCATGACCAGCTCGTGAGCAATGCCCAGCTGACGACCCAGGGCGCGCACCTCATCCTTGAACAGCTCACGGAGCGGCTCAATGAGTCTCATGCCCTGACCGTCAATCATGCGCTCTGTGATGGATTAGCGGGTTGCCAGATATTCCAGAACCGAAATACTTACGGGGCAGACCACCGACGTTGTGGTGGGTCTTGATGGTCGCCGAGGGACCCTTGAAGGAGATACTCTCGATGACATCGGGGTACAGAGTACCCTGGAGGAACCACTTGATCTTGGCACCCTGGTGCTCGGCCTCGGCCTCGATCTTCTGAGCCTCCTCCTCGAAGACGTCAATGAAGGTGTTGCCGATGAACTTGCGCTTCTTCTCGGGCTCGGTGACGCCCTTGAGACCATCCAAGAAGCGCTTGGAGGCGTCAACGACAGTCAGGTTGATACCAAGGTGCTTGTTCAGGGTCTCCTCGACGATGTCGCACTCGTTCAGACGCATGCAGCCGTTGTTGACGAGCACGGCGTGGAAGCGGTCGCCGATGGCCTCCTTCATGAGCTTGGCAGCACTGCACTTATTAGCCACCACCCAATCATTGAATCAATGGCAATCAACTTACACAGTGGAGTCGACACCACCGCTGACAGCACCCAGAACATGGTCAGTCTCGCCGACCAGCTTGCGAATGCGGGCAATCTCCTGGTCGACGAAGCGGGACATGGTCCAGTTCTGTTGAGCACCGCAAATGTCGACGGCAAAGTTCTTCAGGATGGTAGCACCGAGAGGGGTGTGGGTGACCTCGGGGTGGAACTGCACACCGTAGAGGGGCTTGGTCTGGTGGGCAATACCGGCATAGGGGGAGTTGGAGGTGGTGGCGATGGTGTGGAAGTCGGTGGGGAGCTTGACGAGCTTGTCACCGTGACTCATCCAGACCTTGATCTGGCCCTCGAGGCCGGCGAACAGCTTGTCGACGTGGCCCTGGTCGTCGAGGCGCTTGGCGTGGAGGTCGGCGTGACCATACTCACGCTCGGTACCGGCGTCAACGTTGTCCTTGCCCAGACGGTAGGCGATTTCCTGCAGACCGTAGCAGATACCGAGGATGGGGACACCGAGGTCGAAGACGGCGGGGTCAGCGTGGGGGGCTGTAGTTGGATAGAATGAGTATATGACTCTCGAGAATGGTTCCGCGGGGAGGGTTCCGCTTACCGCCGTCCTCGTAGACACTGTAGGGACCACCGGACAGGATGATACCCTTGGGCTTGAAGGGCAGATCGGCGATCTTCTGAGTGCATGGCAGCATCTCACTGTAGACATTGATCTCGCGCAGTCTCCGGGTCAGGAGATGCGTCTGGGGGAGAGAATTAGTATGTGAGTCATGGGGATGGCGGGGTAATTGAAGCACTGGAAGCGGCAGAGAGAGCGTGGTATAGAGGGAGAGCGTACGTATTGAGAACCAAAGTCAAGGATGAGGATGGTGTCAAAGGTGGCATGGGGAACCTCCTGGTCGGCCATTGTGACGGTGGGCAGTCTATCAGACCAATTGATGAACTTTCGACTTGCAGCTGAACCCGACAAGAAGAAGATCTTCCATCTTTCTTTGCCGCTCGAGAATTTTTTTTCTCCCGGGCGGTGAGCCCTGAATGCGGAGGTGATAAAAGTAGCCAATAAAATTGCATCTATCAAAGGCGGTCAGTTTGATAACAAGCTAGATGTTTATCAGTCACGTGTAAATTACATAATATGCATAATATATTCCAGGATACAGAGCTATATATGCATGCCAGCCCTAAATACAGAACCGACGACAACAACAAAACTGGCAATCTCCTCGACGACTCCAACATGTGAAAACAACTCATCAGTGTATATAATGGAAATGTAGATCACTCGTATCCCCCACTCACTTGTTCAGAGATTTTACCCTCTCTCCAAATTGACTCACGACAATCTCTGAAAACCAAGAGCAACCGAAAGGACCCCACTAAGCCCGATATAAACTAAAGCTGCGGCTCCTGCATCCCAAATACGAGCAGGACCAGAGATTAACCCCCTGAACATGGTTTAGCGGCGGACTCTGCCGCCTATTTTAGGTAGAAGGGTCTTGTGCTTCGGGGGACAGTTCTGCGCCGAGTCTAAACGGGGAGGGCCACTACGACACTCTATTTGCTGAGAGGGGTCGATTAGAAGGATGAGGCTACGCTAAGAAGAACCTTCAGGGAGATGAGGGTCTCGTAAACACGGAATACAGGGTTCTTGTCGTCAGGGGTCAAAGTGTAGCTAAGTAGATTGGGTTGTGACTTTGTGAGACATAAGTAGTACAAATTGGGGCTGGCTGTTCCTGTTTCATTCTTTCTTTGTTGTAATCACACTCACACCTGCTTCCTATTCATCTATCTCTTTTCTCCTATACGACAGTCTTTACTCTGATCGTACCTCTCACTGTCCCTACCTCTACCATTTACATACACACTTACACATATCATCGTCCAAAAGGATAAAATAACCGCCAAAATGCAATTCACCAAATCCACTCTCCTCACTCTCCTCCCCCTCCTCTCTCTCACTACCGCCGCCGACGTCTCAACCGTCTCCCTCTTCACCTACCACCCAGCGACCACCTCAGGGGCCGCCATCCCCGAATTCTCTCTCTCCAGCGTCCCTCTCGGCGCCTCCATCATCAGCGCCAACCCCACAGCCACCACCATGGCCGTCTCGTGCCTCAACGACGATAACTGCATCCTGCCCAGCCCCATCACCGTCACCGCGGGTCCCTCCACATACACTCTGTCCGCTGTGTACAGCACCAGCATGGAGGGTGTGCAGGAGGTGTTCACCATCGTCGAGGACTGCAAGATCACGGGCGTGACGCAGGGCGCGTCCTGCAGTGTGAGCTATGAAGTCGAGGCGACGTACAAGGGCGTTAGCACGAGCACGGCGAGCAATACGCAGATGAGTATCGCCAGTGCGGAGATTGGGTATGAGACTGTTAGCGTTACTGGGGGTGCTGATAAGTTGAGTGGTGCGACTGCGACTGGAACTGCTAGTGGAAGCACGGAGACAGGTATGGCTGGACGCAATGCTGTCGGGGCTGGGGCTTTGGCTATTGGTGTGGCTGTTGCTGGGTTGGGAATGCTGTAGATTATGATATTTGATTATGATTGATTAATTAATTGGCAGGGGAGTATGTTGTGGAGGATATAATGTTTGGTTATTACGTCCATCTATGCTTATATGTTGCTCATCATACTCAGTTGCAACTACATGGCTAGCTACCATAGCCACTTTCAATATGTACAACGCCTCTATGTCAGCCTGGGAATCATACACAGTAGCAATATGTACCAATACAAGACCAGATTGCTTCCGGTCATTGCCAAAACAAAAAAAGGCTAGCGGTAAAATAATCAACAATCATCCTTTTTGATATCCGGCCCGGGTATGAACATGAAACAAATATGATCATAAATCAAATGCACGGTAAGAACTATACCCTCATTAGCATCATCATCCTCATCATCATCACATCAGGGGAACACTGATATACTCACATTCATCACAATCAACATCGGTATGTCGAATACATCTCGCTTCACTGTCCAGCAGTACGCACATTCGACCTTGCCGTCCTTGAACCCTAGCTGGTTCATCCCTGCCTCGCTGGCGATTCCCCCCTTGCGCAAGTGGTTGTTCCAGCGCTGGTTATCCTCTGCGGCCGCGCCCTCCATATCCTCCTTCGTCTTGTACTTTAACAGCTTGCACGTTGTCATCACACTACCGCGCGAGTCGCCAAACGCCAGCCGTGCGAAATCCTCATAGAACTGCACCACGCTGTCATCATCCAACAACTCTGCCAAGAATACTGGCTGCGGGCGCCCGGGCGTACTGTCCACTGTCGACCGAGGCGTGAAGCTGCGCGACGACGCCCCGGAGTTCGGCATTGATGAACCGCCCGTGTTGACATTGAGATTCGGCTCTTTGCCGAGCAGCACATCCTTCTTCCATCCCGTCAGGATACTGAACTCCTTGCCCACCGCGGCGATCTCGCCCGTCCGACGGCACACGATGGTTGGCGTGCCACACGCGTTGATAAAGTCCTCATATTCCCACAACGTCCGCTGGAAGCACTTCTCCATGAAGATCAGGTCGTCCCGGTTGAGCGTCTTGGTCGTCGCGATGAATGACGGCCGGATCGACGCCAGCGCCTTGGCGATCTGCAGCGTCTTCTGCGGCGGGAAACGTCTTTGAATGAATGCCGTGAGGCCGTGAAAGCGGCTGGTGTATGCGTACGGCTCCTTGACGCTGTCGTAGATGGCCGACGGGTTGCGTTGTCGTCGCCGCACGCCGACCTGTAAGTTCTGATGCTTCAAGCTCGGTGTTGTAATCATCGGTCGTTGTTGTCCATGCGGGGCTAACCCGTTCGACTTGCTTGCCACCGCACTGTGAAACGGGCTCTCCTCAAGCCCGGTTGTCATCTGCGGGCTAGTCGTCGCACCGGGACTGTTGAAACTGGCCGGTCCGCTTTCGATAGCAAATGCATGCGGCGCGTCCGCTTTGCTCAAATGTCCAGGAATCGCGCTGCCTTGTCCCGACTGCGGATAAACCCCCGGCAGATGCGGTTGTCCCGGGGCCTGTCCGCTGGGCCATTCGTTGAGGAGCGGATCCCCAAACATGAACGGCTGCTGGTTGCCCGGGCTTTCCCCAAAGCCTGGTGCCCCAGTAATGGGAGTTGAAGCATATTGTGCCGAGCCACTGCGCCCCATAGACCCGCGCTGCGTGGCCGAATCACTCGGTGAATCGCCCGCCCCCGTCGCCATGTGTCCCAGCATGCCAAACTCCAACGCACCGTATCGGTTCTCGAAATTCATGCTGGAAAGGTCAAAGTTGAAGAGAGCGGGATCACTGGGATCGAAGAAGGGACCGGCGAACGGATTTTGACCCTGGCCTGGGGGCCCGGAGACGCTCGTGGACGGTGGTTGCGGGTTGACGGAGGGGAGGCTGTTGGTTCGAGCCGTAGGAGTAGCCTTGAGATTAAAGGTTGGCGACACCGGCGATTGCGAAGGAAACGAGCCTTGGTTGATGGTATTCTCTTGGTAGACATAGGTAGTCGACTGGGGAGTAGGATAGAAGTTTGCGCCAGCGCTCTGCTGACCGGTCGCGTTCACGGCATTGGCGCCATTCCGAGACAAGGGCAGGCTGTTGCGCATGGGATTGTTGTAGAAGGTCCCGCCAATCCCCGGCATCAACGCTCCATCCGGCGCATCGTGGAGGTACTTGGCCTTCTTCCGGACCCCGTCGTGACACGCATCTTGGAGACCGCGCTTGATGCACCGCTGACACGGT
Source organism: Aspergillus tubingensis (assembly GCF_013340325.1). Classification (NCBI taxonomy): domain Eukaryota; kingdom Fungi; phylum Ascomycota; class Eurotiomycetes; order Eurotiales; family Aspergillaceae; genus Aspergillus; species Aspergillus tubingensis. Next base: position 3,489,672 of record NW_023336280.1, on the reverse strand, counting down.
CGCTCATCACCTATGCGAAACCTCAATTAGTTTGAAAGTTCACTCAGACACACAAAAGATATGCGCCGCTAAGAGCGCGCCTGTATGGGCGCTAAACTCATGTGTAATCGGAGAAAAAAGGCTCGAATGCAAGCAACGCTGGAAGTAAGGTCAGTCGTACCGCAAGTCAAGTGTGCGCGCTGGCAAGCAAAACAAGCCCGTCTCGCCTTCTTCCTCCGGGGTCTAGACGGGTCTTTCGGGTTGGGCTTCTGGCCATTCGCGGAGGCACCATTCGCAGTCCCGTCGCCGTTGGCCTCGGTCTTCGGCTTGTCGGGTTGTTCTCCGGCGGCACTTATCTCCTGGCTGGCTTCCGTGCGCTCAGCCGAGGGAGCTGGGGAATCTTGCTCCTTCACTTCCGCGTTCATATCGGCAGACAATCAATTGTAACCGAGGTGTATTGTGTGTGTGCGATACGGCCGTTATCAATTCGTCCGACCGGGTGTTACTCCGCGTCGTAATTCGAGGCGATCAGCGACAGGGCAAAATGAAGCAGTTGCAGGGTGGGCGAGCGCGTGGGGTTGCCACCGTAAATTTTGAGCAAGACTGCCTTTTGTCGCGTTGCGAACCAGCGCACAACAGAAGGGGATCTTGGTCGAGAATCCGCTGATCAACCTCGCCAGGCTTTACTCTGGGAGTCGCAAAGAGATCGGTTGTTGGCCGGTCGGGCGCATAGAATCCACACGACGACGGCTAGGAATCGGTTGGCGTAGTGGTGGTAGATAGTGAGGAGGGTCAGCGACCACGAAGGACCTTGCGTGTGCTCAGTCAGCAGCAGTCAGAAAGTGAGACTGACTGTTGCGATGCGCCGAAGTGATTTCCTGTGGGCGTGGTGAAAAGTGTTCAGGAGAACAATGGTTAAGTGAAATTCCCTTTACTTTTTTTTTTCTTTAGTGTCCTCCTTGAACCCTTTCTTTTTCTTCTCTTTTTTTTCTTTTTCCCGAATTTCTATGTCACGCGGCCGGTAGTGGCAATGAGTAGCGTCGGTGGAGCGAACGACTTGCCGGGGCTGCGGGGAAAACCTGTCGTGTCCAAAGGGTCGAGATAGAGCGGATCCGATGAGCAGCGGCGCAATGCGAACGACGCTGACAAGAGGAGGGGAGATGATATATACGAAAGAGGGGGGGAGGGACTAACAGGAGGGGTATGAGAAGGAGGAGGGGAGAATCGAATGCAAGTGGTTAGGAAAACGCGGGGAAGGATTGGAGGAGAGGAGAGACAAGAAAGAAGGAGGAGAGAGGAAAGAGTCACTTCCAGTAGTTAGAAAGATAGAGTAACTGAGAGAGTGCGACCGACGGACTAATGGACAAGGCAGAAAAAATTCATGACGAGTTTGCAGGCAATTCAAGAGTTCAACACGAGCTGCTTCTTCTTGCATGTCTTGTCAGGTATCGTCCCGGGTGAGCCCAGTACGTTACCATACCGAGTGAGAGAGTCGCGTGTCTGTCTGTTCGCGCAATGACTGGGAGCTGACTCCCCATGCATCAAAGCTGCTGGTCAGACATATGAATCTCTATCTATACCCTATGCTATCTATCACTTCATATAAAAGAACCAGCGACGGGTCACTGCTCTGGTGGTCTAACTTCCGAGGCTAGAACCCAAATTTGGAGTCCTCAAATCCAAGGCACTTCGGTACTGGAAATAACCACGGATACATACATGAGCCATGAGCTTACATGTGCTTCCACGGCCTCTCCGCATGTGACGACACAGAAACATCGCATCGGTTTCTCTTGACCCGAGTATATCTTAAGTCATGAAGTCTATCCATCTTCCTGCTCAGAGAAGATTAGTTAGTCATAAATTAGCAGTCTTACCGTAATTGATTTAATTACTCAAACAAGACAAATACGAGCATCAACTCAAAATAACTGACAAATCCCCCAGACCCGACAAACTTGCCCTCTGCCTCCAAACAGTCTATACCCGTTGGGTACATACATACCAAGGCATCGGCGAGGACGATGGCGACCATTATGCACATCGGCATACCTATGTACTTTGACTGGTTTCGGCCCGTGCCGATAACAAAAAAGCAATGGTCTATAAGTAATCTCGGGGACATGCAGTCAGTTTCTGATTGATGTAGATTTCCAGAAAACTCGGAGTAGAAGAGCCTAGATACTTGACAGGAATCCACTGGCCACGCGAGATTCACAACCTGCTAGACTACTTAGAGACACCGAGCGACCACACCTTAACTATGTAGCTTAGTAGACAGCACGAACCATGACAGCATGTCTATCGCTCGCAATGGCCAATGCAGGTCTATTTTAGTAGTAGTACCCAAACCCACATACACCAATGACTTACATATAATGTAGTCTAACAACTCCATCCCCTCTCGCACCTCATCGCAAGTAAAAAAACAAGCAGTAAAGAATATCAAACACAAAGTTGAAACCCACAAGGTCATTACAATACCGTTGTCACTACACCCCATCTACTACTAGTAATCTAGACTTCTTCAAAACACAAACAAATCCCTCAACTATCACCCGACTCACCAATCACAGCTCTTGTCCTCCAGCCTCTTCCAAATCGAAACAATCTAAAAGTCATAAAATCAAATCCTCCAATGGATTTTCATTGCGTGCTTGGAAATGAGCCATTTCTTGCCTTTTCTGTCCCGGGCGGGCCCGATTAGTGGCCCGAGATTTCCCGAGGGGTTTGTATGAAGACCCTTCGTGCGCTTCGTATTGCGTGGGTGAAAGTGTGTGTGGTGTGTGGTGGCTGTGATTGAGGTTGCCGAGGTTAACAGACCAACCATAATATTTGTTATAATGGGGTTGTGGCACAGAATATAATCACCTATTAAAAATAACTTGCTGCGTTGGGTGTCATGGTTTGGGGAGGATAGCTTTGCAGGAACTATAGTGGATGGTCGCTTCTTCTGTTGTATGGGTGAGCTGCAGCATAGTATCTTACGTAGTTGGGACGGTGTTTTGCATGCGTATAACGGTATAACCAGGCTCATAAAATCGTCGGTATTCGTGCTTCTAGTCGACTAATAACTCTATAACATTATGGTCTACCTTGAAATAACCCTCATCCTTTGTCCGCTGTCGCCATGTCCATCCGTCCACTAATAAGCCCGCGTACGCATATCCACCAATCCGAAAGTTGCTATCTATTACTGACCGACTTTTGAGAGTGTGCCTAGGAAGAGCTCGAAGCGTGTAAAGATGAGAAATTTGCGCTGCATCATATCGCATCCTGATTTGGAAAAGAAACCCGCAGCTATGAGCTCCTGCCCGTCCCTTGGGTGGGTATCTACCGTGCAGCAAATCGGCTCTTCTGCCGAATCCGATTCCCGTAGCGGAAAAAAATATACCTGCCCATCAAATCATGTCAGTGGGAATGGTCACCTAGTATATAATAAACGACTATCAACTGCATTTGGAGGTGAATAGCCTAAAGCGTGCCATTGTGACTGCAGCAGTGCAAGAACAACACGTCCACCAGTGAAAATAGGAATGAATGGGATTGAAAAGGATACAAATCATGCACTTACGGAAACGGCGCCATGACAAGTGTCAGAAAAGCAAGTAGCGAGGTTGCCCAGTGATAACCCAGGTTGTTGTACACTAAAGCCAGCAGTTAGCATGTGGCGGTCAAGGTGTGCTGTGTCATTGGGCAAAAGCATCCACAGTTATATATAGACCAGTGTGAATAGTAAAAGTGAGTAGTGTTCAGTGAACGTCACAGTCCACCTCGGTGGCAGTGACACGACGAATACCATATATCACAAAGGGAGAACTTACTTTGTATGCCGAAAAGTGGAAACACTCCACCAAATATGGAGCGAGCAAAGCTGTTTGCTGCTAAAGCGCTTGCTGCATATGTCGGGTAGGCATCAACTAAGAATGTGAAGATTCCCGAGTACACAAGAATCGTCCTAGAAGATGAGGGAGCAATGTAAGTGACAAGAACACTGAGATTACTACTTATTCAAGACACGAAAATACCTACCCTGCTCCGAATAATGCACTTCCAATGAGTGGGGCGATCCAGTGTACCTGAGGGTAAATGGTCCAGGCAAAGATGAACAGCCCGATGGTAACAAGTGGACCTCCAGCGATAGCTGTATACTGACCGTTAGAGCAGGCTAGTCAGGCTGCGGACAGGATGACATATGACATACCTGGCGGAAGCCGCCACTCTGGTTGGAAATCATCAGACCTTCCCACAGCTTCTTGATGTTTCAATTCCAGGCGTGTGTAGTTGCGACGCCAGAAAGGGTCTGAGAATATGGCAAAGAGCATCCCGACAAACAGGCCTAGGAAGCAAAGACCACGCTGCCATAGCTCAAAGCCATATACGCTCTCGAATACCAACTGAAACGCACCGAAGAAAAGATAGAGTATGCCCAGCAGGATGGCGGAGAAGATGCACAGGTTTAGGCACATCGGCTCTAGTGTCAATAGCAACAACGGCCTATAGATCGACCGCAATACGGTCTGCGCAACCGAGCGATTCAGCATCTCTATAGGCGCTATCCATCTATCGTCACCGGTTTCCTTGCGGAGCTGCTGTGCCTTACGTCTCAGAAGCCTAAGAAATAAGTCAGAGGAAGATGATATTTCCGCAGGTCTATGCGGGCCCTTACACTGGATGGTAAGTCTCCGGAACAAAAAAGCCGATGAGGACTAATAAAACCCCGGTCCAGATGAGAAGCACATAGAAGGTCCATCTCCTGTGGAGTACAGGTAGTCAGCCTTATCCAAGTTTGCAATATCAGGAAGCATACCAAGTTGTGAACTGATTGATAAACCCACCAACCCTGCAGAAATCTGTCAGCAATTATCAAACGGTAATTGTTGTCGATGACCTACAATGGGCCAACCTCAGGACCGATGAAGGGGGAACTCGTGTAGAGCATCATCGGTGCGCTTAGTTCATGCCGGGCAAACAGGTCACCCACCGTGCCTCCCGCTACACTAAGAAATGCGCTTCCAGCGATTCCATTGAGAAATCGGCATACAATCATCGTCTGAATGTTTTTGGCCACGGCACATGGTATCAGCCATACGAGGAAGAGTGTGAACGAGCAAATGTAGATCCGTCTTCGGCCATAGAACTGTCAAAGATCAGCTTGTTAGCAATCACCGTGGGCATGGGGCTTGGTTAATGTACGAACCTCCGAAAGAGGCCCTAACAATAGTGGCCCGACAGCTTTGCACACATGTTAGTATATCGCATTCCAAAAGGTCTGATAGTATGGCTCTAACGCACCAAGACCCCAGATAAAGAAGGATAGACCCAAGGTCGCTATCTCCCGAGAACAACCAAATTCTTCCATGATCTGGTCATAGGTGACAGTGTACATCGAAGAAGTGCAAGTCCTACAGCCATCAATCAGCACCAAACCAATTGCAGTGGCTTCAGGATCTAGCCTACACGCATAGGGAGCCTGCTGAGCATATGATCACGATGAGCCAGCGCCTGACCGTGTTGAAATTGCGCGGGTTCATGGGGTCATTGTCATCCCAACTGACAACGAAGCCTTCTGAGGCATCAGAAGCTTCCTCATCTTTGTTGCTCAGGACCCTCTCTGCAACAGCTTCTTCATCGGCATTCTGGATGCTATAGCCGTCGTTCAGGCTCCAGTTGCGTTCGAGGGGGTGTGATGAAGCAGAGTGGTGTCTGCGCAGCCGCTCTTCATAAGAGGAATTTCGGGCAGTGATGGGAGCGAACATGCCATCAACATTGTCTTCCAGCTTCTCTCCTTCTGTATTACCTCGATCAGCTTGCTCTGCACTTGAGAAATGATCACTTGTGAACATACCTGTGCTTTCTTGCGAGCTTTCCGCCCGCTCGGTTGCAGAAGACATCACTGTCAACAGGACCGCGATGTCAGTTAAGTGCCTCTTCTCTTGTTAACAAACTATGGGGAAGTGAGTGGTCACAATCTTTTTGAGATAGTGAGGATCACCAATGCCGACCGGGGAATTTCACCTGAGACCAGCCGATCTGCAGCGGAGATTTAACCCGTTCACCAGTTACAGAGTTTGGCACAAAGCTTGTTAAAGCTTGGCTGTGACAAGAAGAATATAAGAAGGAAAGGAGACCAGACTAGCCCAAAACACCACACTGGAGTGTACTTTCGTGTTGTTGGGAAAGGCAATGAAAAGAAGACCTCCAGCAGTCTTTATATTGTACGATCTCCGCACCCAATTCAACGGCGGGGACCAGTACATATGACACGGGACGGTAATTTGGAGTATGGAGCGTTCCAGAGTCACGGTAGGAGGCTGAGTGGGTTAGAAGGATGACGAGAGAGAGGGAAAGTCGGTCGAGCTAAGGTGGTTAGCTCAAGTGTTGCTGATTGCTTGGGGGGGAAAGTTACTAGTAAGTAAGTAGTAGTAGTCTCGCCTCTCGGCCTCGGAGGAGAGCCGAGTGAGCTCCAACTGAGGGAAGAACACCCCGAGCTGCGAGCTACTACTACCACTTACTACTTACTACTCTCAGTTGCTGGTCCGTTAACCGTCAGTCAACCGGACGTCAGTGTTATAGATATGGAGGAGGGACCACCGCAGGTGAGAGATTCCGCAATGATGACTACTGAGATACAGTACTACTTATCTACTATCTACCTATCTATATTTTCCCCCCAGGTCCGTCTTGTATTTCTCCGCAGCGTTTGCGGAAGCTTTCCCCACGTGGAACCGCCACCCGAAAGTCATCCATGCATTGTACACTACTAACTGTGTAGTACTTACTACTTTATAACTGGATTTGATAGTATCGATCTGATCTAGGTTGAAAAATAAATCTGAGGGATACGCCCCATGCGCATCGCTGGGCTGGTTTATTCGAGTTCTTCTATTACACTACGCTACCTAGGGTCCAATCATCATGTTTCGCCCAACGACCAACAGGGCATCATTCCCAGCCTATCCAGCAGAATCATAATAGCCACCTTTTCAGTCCCGGAAGAAAAGAGTCAAGTCCAACAAAATGAAGAAAAGAAGTAGAAGAGAGTTAAGAAAAAGTTGAAGCTAGACCCCTAAAACTCCAAAGAATTCACACAGGATAATCGCCCCATACAAAAGCCAAGAGATTCCCGGGCCAAGCCTGCCCACACGAAAACAAAATCAAAATCTCAAAGAGAACGCAACTGTACATGAACACGACGCCGGAGTCATAAGGTCCTTTAGGCGGTGGCCTCAACGGGCTGCTGCTCTGCCTCTCCGCTGGCCCCCTCCTCAGCCCACGAGCCCCAGAGGGCTCGCTTGCCACGGATCTTCAGAGGTCCACCCACAGTCTCCGGTCGTTGTTCAACTTGTACGGCGTCCTTGGTGGCCAGCACGAGGACCTCGAAGAACATCTTGGTAGCGTCCGCCTTGGATGCCTTCTTCTCCGGCAGCAGATCCTGGAACTTCACGCTCTTCTTCTGCTCGGCTGCAGATTCACCCAGGCGTTCCCGGAGGATGTGGACGGCGTGCTTCGTACCAATCGACACGGGACCACTGTCGGCAACGACCGTGTCGTCGACATCCTCCAATGGTTGGTTCATTCCTTCGTCATCACTCAGGCGCAGAGCCTGGTCCTCCTCATCACCGGGGAACTCGATTTCGGAGCGTTGAAGCAGGGTAGAGTCAAGACCAACTCCCTCATCGACCGGCACAATGGCCTCTTCTTCGCCAAGCTCCAGGGCCGGCGCAGTGGCCGCATCCACATCCATGTCGGCAATTCCACTGTCGCGCTTCCGCTTCAGCTCACCCGCCTTCCGGATGGTATCGAAAGAAAGCAAGTCACGTAATTCCGGAGCCCAGCCACGTCCCCGGCCCGCACCAAGCACATTTGAAACAAAATCGCCGTTCTTCTGCATATTCATCAGAGTCAGAAGCACGGGGTCCCGAGGCAGCCACGAGGAGGGCTTCATGATTTCCTCGCGCGTCAAGTACTGTTCCCTGACATCCTTAACCTTTTGGTCGGTTTCCTTGTCTAGTGGCATGAGAATGACCTTGCGGCGCTTTGACGGTTGCTGTTGCTGATCATGCTTGGCGGTAACTGCATCATCTTCTTCAACTTCGACATTCTCGTCTAATTGGAAGGCTTGAGACTTTTCAAGGTCGTCCATCTGGTCGTTCTCCAATTCGGTCAGGACACTCTCGCGCTCGATTTCATCATCGTTGAGGGCAGGCTCATCATGATCATCGCCGAGGTCCATGGCGTCATCCGTCTGCAGAAGGTTATGGGGTAGAGCGTCGTCACCCAGATCCATCTTATCCAGGGGAGCATCATCTTCGCCAAGGTCCAGTTGCAAGTTGTCCACATCATTGAATTTGCCCCCATCGCTGAAGAGATCTTCCTCCACGGGGCGGGGAGCCGGGGCATCTCGACCCACTTCCATACTGAAGTCGTGGCCGAGTGGTGTTTCATCTTCGCCCAAATCCAAGTCGACCAGGGTGTGGTCCTCGAGGCGCGCAGGTTCTTGCGAAGCGGAGCGTCGCAAGCCAGTATCCGGGAGCAGCTGACTACCAAAATCCATCGAAGAACCAGGATGCTTACCCTCAGGTTCGAGGTTGAGGGTTTGCGGCAACAGGAGGGAGGAGTCCAAATTCATGAACAGGTCGGATTCGGTCAGCACATCGGGCAAGGTGATACCACCAGGGGCAACGACCGTAGTGGTCAAGTCATTGTTGTTCGTCAAACGGAAGGCCTAGGTAAGGAAGAGTTGTCAGCGACGGAGGGGTCGGAATATGCTAGAGGGGTATAAAGGAGCACCGACCATTTTGATCTTCATCAGTGCCTCATTGCAGTCATCCAGCAGATAGCGCGCTTTGCGGCTGTAGATGCGAACCACGCCCAGAAGCAGTTGACCACTCAATCGCAAAGCCATGGGGGCTTGGCCTTGGTCCACGATCGCACTGACACTACTTTCAATGTCGGATTGTAAGATGTGCGACTTGGAAAGCTTGCGCTCCAGGTTGGCCGACAACCAGACGCGGGCCAGTGGCCCGGTCTTTGACAACAGGGTCTCCGAGTAGAACATAGTGGCGGGGGGAAGAAGGGGAGATAAATCAATCCAAGAACCAAGTGTCGCAAGAATAAGATCCAAGAAGACAAGAGATAGTGCAGTAAGAAGAATACCCCACCCAGAGCGGTGGCTGTTGGTGGTGGTGGTGGTGGTGGAAGTCCCGGGCAACCAAAACGCCTGAGGACGCGCGCCGTATCCAGAAAACAAAAAGGATCAGCGACGGGTGCTCGGCCCCCTACGGGCAGTGAGCGAGGGAGGAGTCCACAGTATGGTTCCCGTTCAGTCCGACGACGGGTAGCTTGGGTGATGAATAAAGGATCGCGCAAGATGCGATCGTGAAGAGACAAACACGCCCTACAACGGATGGTTGGAGGGGAAACAAGAAAGAAGCCAAAAAGGGATTGGCAATAGTGGGATGCGAAAATGGAGAGTTGACAGGGAAGGAGAGAAAAAGAGAGGGGGCTGGGGTTGGGGGGGAGAGATTGTAAGGTTCGAAGTCGCAAAAGGTGGGAGGGAAACAAGAAGTGGGAACTTTGGGAAGGGAAAGAGTAGAAGAGAGGGAAAGGCGCGTCGACCGGCCAGCAACAGTTGATTGACTGCCAGGTTACTCAGGCTGGGAGGAAGGGAGTGGTAAGGTTATGTTGCCCAGCCTCCTCTTCTTCTGCCCGTCTCTGATTGGTGCGTATTGATGTGGCTGGGGTCACGTGTAGCAGTCTAGCTTATGTCATCCGTAGATCACCTGAGTTGTGCTGACTCATCATGGGTATCATGCTTATTCCACTAGTCCCGATATGGACAGCTCGGAACAACACGTCATCCGATAAGGCTAGGCCGCATCGGGCAAGGCATCATCAGCCGCACCGCCCAAGGATGAAGCCGTCAATAGAAAGAAGAAAAAGAAATCCCAAGGAGAAACTCAATGCATGAAGGAGAAGGACTTGATTGAAGATTACCTGCTCCGGGTCATGATCAGGGTTTCTCAATAAGACAAGGTTTCTTTGTGTTCTTATCGACAAAATATACTAAAACTACTTGACCGGGTGGGTTCTGTTCTCTCCTCTCTGTCTACTCTGCCCCGAAGTCTGGCCCAGTCCTCCTCTCCCTTCCCTGGTCGCCGTGTCCACTTAGCGACCTTTCCCCCCCATCTGGGCTAACCAATTGACGATTATTGATGCAGTTACGGCCAACTCGCGTCAAACCACCAGGAGAGACTGTGGCTTCGCCCATTCGCCGGCCTTGTCGATTTTTCCCCCAGAGCGATTACTCTCACATCTCATTTCCTCCTCCCCCTGAAAAAAAAAGAACACCTCGCTCTCTTCGATTTTAATTATTCCTTCCTTACTGTTCCCGACGGGATGCTAGCAATTGGTGTCTGATATACCTGGGCCTATTTTCCGTTTCGACAAAGCATGAGAGATGTCAAGGTCCGCAACGCCCGCGCTCCCTTTCCATAATGCCCAGATCCCCGATTCGAGACCGAGGTCGACAACCCCGGCGGACGTGCGCTCCAGTACTTCCCCTTCTGTAAGTGGCTTGCCTGTCTGTCTTTTGGTCCTCTCCGTCTGTCCCAACTACTTGTCTCTTGCAATCTGTCCCTTCTGCCGTCTACCTTCCGTCGGCGCGGCTAACTGGGGCGCCTTGCGCGGATAGACGTCTACCTCGACATATTCGCTCTTAGATCCTCAAGAGACCGCAGAGCGCTTACAGACCTCCCTCGTCCATGGCCTTAATCCCGCCGAGGCCGAGGTGCGCCTGGCACAAGAGGGCCCCAACGAACTCCCGCACGAAGAACCGGAGCCCATATGGCTCCGCTTTCTCAAGCAGTTTAAGGAGACTTTGATCCTCCTCCTTTTGGCCTCCGCTGCGATCTCCTTTTTCATGGGAAACTACGATGATGCAGTCAGCATTACCCTCGCCGTCACAATTGTGGTCACCGTCGGATTCGTTCAGGAATATCGGTCGGAAAAGTCTCTGGAGGCACTGAGTCGTCTGGTGCCGCACCATGCGCATCTGATTCGCGATGTTCCCTTGAACGGCCCTCCAGTGGCCGGCACCATCCCGCCGGCTCCTGGTGCGGAGATGGAGTTGCAGGAGCTGCGAAGCAAGAGCCCGTCCATCTCCACTGCCGTCAAGGCCTCGACTACCGTGCCCGCCACGGAACTCGTGCCAGGTGACCTGGTCCTCTTCACCGTCGGAGACCGCATTCCGGCAGACATCAGGATCACTGCCGCCACGGATCTCTCCATCGATGAGTCCAACTTGACAGGCGAAAACGAACCGGTTGTCAAGTACCCCGATGCCATCCGCAGCCCGAAGCACCTTCCTTCGCACTCCCCTAAGATTGTGAGCCCACCTCGATCGCCATTCTACGACGCCCCGGCCAGTGGCGCCGTGGGAGCCGACATCCGCTTGAATGAACAACACAACATCGCTTTCATGGGTACGCTGGTTCGGTCGGGATACGGACAGGGAATTGTGATCGGAACCGGTGCGAAGACGGAGTTTGGAAGCATTTCCGCCTCCCTCCAGGAAATTGAAAGCCCGCGGACGCCTCTCCAGCTGTCAATGGACCGTTTGGGCCAGGAGTTGAGTTACATCTCGTTTGGTGTCATCGGACTGATTGTTCTCATTGGCTTGATCCAGGGTCGCAAGCTCCTCGAGATGTTCACCATTGGTGTTTCGCTCGCGGTGGCTGCGATTCCAGAAGGCCTCCCTATTATTGTTACCGTGACGCTGGCTCTGGGAGTGCTGCGCATGGCTAAGCGAGGAGCTATCATGCGCCGGCTGCCGAGTGTCGAAACGCTGGGCTCCGTAAACGTCGTTTGCAGTGACAAGACCGGTACTCTGACTCTGAACCACATGACAGTTACCAAAATGTGGCACTTTGACTGCCCCGAGCCTTTTGAGGTCCATAATGATATTTCCTCCTTGACCCCCGGGCCTGCAGCGCGGACCGTTCTACGAATCGGCAACATTGCCAACAATGCCAGACTATCTCGCGTGCATGCCAACTCTCCGGCTAGCGCCTCTTCTGCCGCGGTCTTGTCCTCCACGGACGACAGGGCTTCTGGAAGTGTCCGTAGCAGATGGGTTGGCCAGCCTACTGACGTGGCTATCTTGGACTTGCTGGATACATTCGGCGAGGACGATGTGCGTGAGCGTATCAGCGCCCGTGTCGCGGAAACTCCGTTCAGTTCTGAGCGCAAATGGATGGGTGTGATCATTGGCAACGGCACCTCCGGTGACAATGTGGCCTATATCAAGGGAGCCCTCGAGCAGGTATTGACCCGGTGCGATACTTACTTGACCAAGGATGGCCGTGAGGTTATCCTGGATGAACCACGGCGCCAGTCGATAAGGCACGCAGCTGAGCACATGGCGGCAGAGGGCTTGCGGGTCTTAGCTTTTGCCAGTGGAGCAGTTAGGGATACTTCGAGAGGAAGAGCGTTTGGCAGTAGATCGGGTACGCCCGTGTCCAAGTCCAGCCAGAGTGATGACGATGACCGGTACAATGGACTAGTCTTTGCAGGCTTGGTGGGCATGAACGACCCTCCGCGCAAGGACGTTCACAAGTCCATCCGGCGTCTCATGGCTGGAGGAGTGCGGGTCATCATGATCACGGGAGATGCGGAGACGACCGCTGTTGCTATCGCGAAGAAACTAGGAATGCCGGTCAGTGACGCTCCCGGATCACGGCCCGTCATGAATGGGCATGAGATCGATCGAATGAGCACACAGGAGCTCGCGCAAGCCATATCCTCGACCTCGGTCTTTGCGCGCACCAGTCCGGACCATAAAATGAAGATTGTGCGTGCTTTGCAATCTCGCGGCGATGTAGTGGCTATGACCGGCGATGGCGTGAACGACGCCCCGGCACTCAAGAAGGCGGACATTGGTATATCGATGGGCAAGCTGGGCACGGATGTTGCCAAGGAGGCAGCGGATATGATCTTGACAGACGACGACTTTTCGACCATCTTGCGTGCCATCGAGCAGGGCAAGGGCATCTTCTACAATATCCAGAATTTCATTACCTTTCAGCTCAGTACCAGTGTTGCGGCACTGAGTCTTGTGTTGCTGAGCACCACCTTGGGCTTCAAGAATCCGTTGAACGCCATGCAAATCCTGTGGATCAGTGAGTTTATCTTCCCTAACATGCTTGAAACACTGCTGATGTCGACTCTTAGATATTCTCATGGATGGTCCCCCGGCACAATCACTGGGCGTGGAACCCGTTGACCCGTCCATCATGAACCGGCCACCCCGACCCCGGAATGCCCGTGTACTCACGAGGCCGCTCGTCCAGCGGGTGCTCACCTCCGCGATGATGATCATGCTCGGCACTCTGGCCATCTACATTCACGAAATGGGCGATGCCGATGACACCGCCAACCCCGGCGTACACTCCCGCGTGGTGACAGCCCACGACACCACGATGACCTTTACATGCTTTGTGCTGTTCGACATGTTCAACGCATTGACCTGCCGCAGTGAGGGCAAGTCGGTGCTCCGTGGCGAAATTTCTCTCTTTGGAAACAAGATGTTCAACTACGCCGTTCTGGGCTCGCTCGCGGGACAGGCGTGTGTGATATACCTTCCCTTCTTGCAGCGCATCTTCCAGACGGAGCCTTTGGGCTTTGGACATTTGTTCCGGCTGGTGTGTATTTCGAGTACCGTATTTTGGGTCGATGAGGCCCGCAAGTATTATATGGCGTTGAAACGACGGGGCACGGTGGGGGTAGGATACAGTGTCAATGTTTAATAGATTAGGTTATAGGTTATATGTATAGATGTTTCCGTTATACTTCGATGTCAGTATTGACAACCTACTTGGGCAATAAATCTAAAGATAAGGTAAACTGGTACCCAGTCAGTATCCGCAGTGTTGAAAAGTTTTGGGGAGTGAAAGAAAAAAAGCAAAACAAAAAAAGAATTGACCTACGCAGGACTCGAACCTGCAATCTCTTGATCCGTAGTCAAGCGCCTTACCATTGGGCCAGCAGGCCAGTTGTTGAAATACTGGCCTGTAATTTAATTTATGAGCCACAACAACACAGCAATACGTGTTCCCTCTACCTGTGTGGTCTGCTGGATACAACCACTGGGAAACAGTAGTCTAACCATGATAAGGGTGCTTTAGGTGAGTAGTAGTAGTAACTCAGTGGTGTCTGTACATAGTACTGCGGACTTGCCGTTACTAATACTACTAGTGGTAAGCTCGCCACTAAGGAAATGCTGTCGAAGATGGTATATATATTTGCCAGTCGGAACCGACAGTGGTTTGACCGGGTCGTATATTAGAGAGTCGCGAGGACCGAGGAAGTGAACCAGGTACTGCTACAATAGCTGCGCATGAAAGGTCTAGATAATTCGATTACCACTACGTACGTAGTATAAAGGGAACCGGGGAGTCAAAGAGCTAAGTATAGCTGGCTGACGTGCTCTGGCTCTCGGATTCCTCATCAGCATACAGCGGTCAGCTGCAGGGAGAGGTACACCAAATTGAGGTATCACATCCAAGACGGACGTATGCTGGTTCAAGAACCAGTATGTATTTCAAAGAACCGGCACTATGTAGGGCCATTGAACGGGCGCATGAAACACCGGGATCCCGAAAGTTCGGGGTCAGAGTAGGGAGAGGACCAACGTCGGGATAAGCTAGGGCTTTAAATGCTCGGCACCTCAAAGCGAAGACACTCCCCAGCAAACATTGCATTTCAGCAGAAGCCGTGAAAGTAATAAGGTAGGAAGGATGGTTATTGATACCATCACGGATCACCATCAAGCGGAACAGCATACCAGCGGCAACAACATCCGTTCCCATCGTCTCGGCATGCTCAACCCCGAACCCAGATCGCAGAATAAATCCGCAAGGGGCGATTGGCCCGGGCCATGGTGCCCATTTCTAATGGATCTCCGGAAGCAGAACATTCTCCGGACTGAAAGAATGAATTGGGACAGACTCATGGCCGTGCATCTGCAGCAGACGTCGAATTAGGGCTGGCAGGACAATAAATGTTAGGTAATGGTGTCTGGCCATTGGTCCCTGCAACGAACAGGCGACAGGCAAACCCATGATTGGCGCGCTCCCGTGACCGTTGACGATTTTAGCTCCGGTGATGGGCTCATCGTCCATACTCCGCCCTTGTGTCTCCTCAGTCGATCACCATCGTAGCTTGCCCCGTGGCATGAACCGGGACCCGATAGTGTGGTTCCCTGGGGGTCTGTGAGGGCACGTGGTCGACATGGATGTATAGTTTATTTTCATGTCATGCAGCACTCAATATTTGACTCGTGGCATACACACGGGCCATTGTGTCATGTTATGGCATGTCTGTGATGTCTTGAAAGGACAAGGTCATGCATGGCCACCCACGCAGGGAGTATAGCACCCCCACAAAGGAGTAGTCCAAATAAGCATCGTTCAGACTAAGACGCAGGAACTAGTAAGGAGTCAAAGATCAGCAACCAATTTAGTTACACGATATGCAGTAACATCTAACCCACCTGGTAGAGAATACTATCATTTTACTCGACAAGAAACCCCAGAGATAAGGGAGCTACTACTAGTAGTGCAGGCGGAGACGGGGTCAGGTTAGTTATATGGAGACATGAGCACATGGGAAGGAATCCTTTTTTCCTTTTTAAAGAAACTAAAGATAGGTACCAGGTACTAGTGTAGTTCCTATCTCCAGTGTTTCTTATCTCATTCTACTCTTCCCCTGAACTAAAGCATTGAGGGAACTGGGGACAGCATCTACTTATGAACTACTGCTAGACCGGATTGGGCAACGTGCTATCAGCACCAGGGGTCCCGGGGAGCACAGGTCCGATGTAGGATCATCTGTCTACTATCTACTATTATCTACCGCAGAATGACTCGGGACTTCTGTCGGCTGCTGATAGGCAAGCCGGGTTGGGTTGCCTAGTGTAGTCCCACCCCACGCGACTGCTAGTCGAGGTACCCATCCATGCTTTTGCGTGCATTTGTCCGCCCGGTCTGGGACTGTCATACAGACGTAAGTGCGATATCATCGTATGGGGGAGAGTAAGCAGAGTGACATATCCTCCGATCTGGATTACTAGCCAGTTAGAAGCAGTCGAGTACACACCATAAGACAATAAGTTATAGCACACACACACATTAAAATGATTGTAGGCACCATCACACCGCATCACAGGCTCACAGCACCCTCACCATCGGAATCCTCCGAGCCAAGAGCCAAGCAAACGCAGCCCGACTCGCAAGTTCATTCATCCCGTCCCCGTATCTCTTCTATCTAACTGCTACTGGACTAGAGCCTGGCAAACCTCCGAACCGGCGACTGCGCGACCCAACCTCGAAAGCCCGCCCGCCCGCTTCAGGCCTACCCAATTCCTGAAACTCCCGAGCGGACATCGGGTGAAACAGGAATGACAAGCGGACTATCATTGGCCAAGCTTCGTCGTTATCAGCGCGGTGGAGCGGCTCGAGGCTGAGCTAGGCCGGATCGGGCTCCGGCGGGACCCACCCCGGATGCAGGTGGCGTGCAGCTGCCCTTATCGTGACCTCCTAGCCAATCGATTCGGAGTGGTGATGAGCTGAGAGAAAATGGAACTGATAAGAAAGGTCATCTTGAGTTTTCCGATTTCCACGGAATAAGTTAGGCTTTCTGGTCGTGGGGAACACGGATGGATGGAGGGTGGATGGATTGAGCATGAAACGTGATGATCTTGTTGTCTTGTGTCTTGGCTTCGAATTGGCAGTTTACTTCAGGTTTGCCTAGTATGGATAGATGGATAGAAAACTAGGATATCCCTTTCATTTCTGTTTTGGGATGGATGTATCAGACTGGTTTTATTATTTCCCTGGTACATTGTACTCTTCCTTACATGAAAGACGCATTTCTGCATGTGAGACGAAGTAGGGTGCAAGCATGTGCCTTCCTGCCTGTCTGTCTGCCTGTCTGCCTCAAATTCGAGCCAGATCAAACACAGTCAGTACCCCTATCTATCTACTAATCTGGGAACCGGTTGCCCATTCCTTTGCCGGCCCAACTCGGCAACAGATAGGGCCCCAGGCCGCGAGTATGCGCTTTGTAGTAGCTCTGGAACGTGTTCAGTCTGTTATCATTGGGCTTGAAGGTATGCGTGATAGATAATCGCCAGCTGTCGGAGTTCCGCGTGCGCGCATATGGAGTAGATACATAAAGTAAACAGAAGCCCCAAGCCCGAGGCCCCCGGATTGCGCTGGTGCTGCTCTGTTTCTTCTCCTTTTTCCTCCTCTGCATACGGAGAGATGATGATCCAGGAAGCAGCAGACCATGCGGTGGGATGAGCTGGTCTATGCGGTCCTACAGTCCACCTACTCTCTGTCGCGTGGGCATCATCGACACTTTTGATACCATATACCATACCGTATACTGGGGATTACAGCTTACTATACAAGCAGGGAAACAGCATGGAACCTAACCGGGAGGCTATACGAACCCTCTCCCCTGGGACGAGTTTGCAGATTCAATGGGTCGGGGCCTGGACCGACGCTCTTCCCTATCCACTGGAACCTGAGCATGGTGGCTGTGTGAATGAACACTCAATATGAATTGAGTGTGGATGATGATGATGTTGCTGCTGTTGCTGCTGCTTATGATGATGAAACAGCTCATTCCAACAGGCTTAACCGAGGATAGTATACCAGGACCCAGCCGGGGCTAAAGTGGAAATATGACGGGGAGTTTTCGCCACCGACTTCTTTGGGAATAATTTCTGCAGTCCTCCTCAATCGGCGGCGGTCTTGGCCGAGGGCGGCAGTTTTGCCACGGACCCAATCAAGGGCCCAGAGCAAATACTCATTTTGCACTCACTGCAGAAGAAACTACTGACTGACAGGTAATTGGGAAACACAATTGATGTTTGTATATGTGTGTGTGTGGTTGTCAAGAGAGCTTCTCACGATCTATCAACTTTGACAAGTGAAGCACACGCAGCAAAGAAAAGTCTATCATCCTCCTTTCCATCACCAGCAGCGGCATCCATTCCTCCGCCGTTCGCCAGGAAACGCAACCAGTGGATTTTGGATGGGTTCTGGTGGATGATCGTCGGGCCCGAGTTTATTTTATGCCATTTGATTTTTCACCTTATCTCTCTCGCCCGACTCAGCGGCCTCCCATTTGGGCTTTTTTCTCACTATCTTTATTTTATTTGATTTGAATTATTTTCTGGCGCCTCCCTCGCGTGGTGGAATGAGAATAAATTATTGTTTTCTGATAATTTCCCTTTTCTTTTTCTCTTTTTCTTTTTTTCTGACTATTTACTGGAGACTTGAATTTTAGACTTTTTCGTGTTTCCTTTAAATCTTTCTGGGGTCTTCTTTCTCTCCCACGCGAGGCTAATCTGGAAATGAATTGAATGAATGAAGTTTCAAGGGCATATCAACTTATCATCCACCCGCCAAAAAGTCATCACTAATAGATATTATCGACGGTCGAGGTGCTCCACCCGCGCCCAACGTTTGAGCAAAGTTTAGGGACTTTTCCTCTCCTCTTCCTGCCTGGGCATTGACACCAACCTATTATCGCTGCTATCGGGTCGGATTGGTAAAAGCGCAACCTCGTCGCAGGTTTGAGGTCCCACTCCGGTGCCTTTCCAGAATCTTGTCTGCCCGGCCGCTCCACTCATCGGCCATCTTCTGCTTCATTCCTCAAGTCAGCACACTCTTATTTATATAGTCGACGCCCTCCGCGCCCCCCGTGGCGGTTTTCCCTTCTCCACATCCGGCGGAGTCGACAGTCTGCAGCATCCTTTCCCTCTCTTTCTCTCTCTCTTCCTCTCACGGCATTCCGTCTTACATTCCCGCTGCCGGTCTCTCAATCGACTCGCCCTTCTTCCCTCTCCCTCTCTCTCTCTGTCTCTGTCACTTCCCTCCATTCCAATTAATTCTCAAACCTCCTCTCTGTGTCACCTCCCTTTCTCTCTCCCCCTTTCGCCCTTGCAGATACTCTATTCGCCAGTTCCGTCTTCGATCTTCGATCCCGATCTCGCTTCTGCAGTTCCTGCCGCCACCCACTCGAACTACACCCTCTCCACCACCCGCCTGTTCTCGGCCTGAGAACATTCCTCGGCGGTGGTGACTTCACAACGCCCGTCAGAAGATCATTTCGACCCGTCAATTCCTCGTGTTACCTTCGATAGTCTTTCTTTCCCACCATGTCGGACAAACCTGGCGTCTTTATCCCGCAATATGCGTCCTACAACTGGACGGGCGCTCCCTCCGACTACGAGGCTCTCACGACCAACGATATCGGTGGCGATTCCAGTTAGTTACTCTGCCTTTGTTGGTCGTTTTGGCTTCCCATGACTCACCTGTTGGCTAGGAACGGAAAACTTGAACAAATGGTTTCAATCCGGTGATCAAGCATACATCATCGTGGCTTCCGCCATGGTGATGGTCATGATTCCTGGTCTCGCTTTCCTTTACTCCGGTCTCGCGCGCCGCAAGTCAGCTCTGAGTATGATCTGGGCTTGTATGGCTTCGTTCTCCGTCGTCACCTTCCAGTGGTATTTCTGGGGTTATTCCCTCGCCTTTTCCCCGACTGCAACCAACGGCTACATCGGTAACCTGCGCAACTTCGGTTTGATGAAGACCTTGGCCGATCCTAGTCCGGGCTCCCCGCTGGTTCCGAACCTCCTCTACGCTTTTTATCAGGTAATTACGATCTTTAAATGGGACTTTACAATCAATAGCTAACGCAATTGGGATAGATGCAATTCTGCGGAGTTACGGCAGCAATTATCATGGGAGCTGTGGCCGAACGTGGACGCATGCTACCCGCAATGGTGTTCGTCTTCATTTGGGCCACGATTGTGTACTGTCCTCTGGCGTGCTGGGCATGGAACGTGAACGGTTGGGCCTACAAGTACGGAGTTTTGGATTACGCTGGTGGTGGTCCTGTCGAGATCGGGTCTGGTCTGTCGGCACTTGCCTACTCCATGGTCCTGGGCCGTCGCCAGGAGCGCATGATGCTGAACTTCCGCCCACACAACGTCTCTCTCATTCTACTGGGAACCGTTTTCCTTTGGTTCGGATGGCTGGGATTCAACGGTGGCTCGGCTTTTGGGGCGAACCTTCGTGCCACCATGGCTTGCTGGAACTCTAACTTGACCGCTGCCTTCGCCGGTATGACTTGGGTTCTTCTCGATTGGCGCTTGGCTCGCAAGTGGTCCATGGTCGGTTGGTGCTCCGGTACCATCTCGGGCCTCGTTGCGGCCACTCCGGCTTCTGGTTTCGTCCCTCCCTGGGCTAGTGTGATTCTCGGTGTCGTGACCGGTATTGTTTGCAACTACTCCACCAAGGGTAAGTCACGTAGTTGCTTAACAGTTATCCCGTTCAATCACTGACGAGTTTACAGTGAAATACTGGATCCGTATCGACGACTCGATGGATGTGTTCGCGGAACACGGTGTTGCTGGAATTGTCGGTCTTATCTTTAACGCCCTTTTCGCGGACGATGCGATTGTTGGACTAGACGGTGTCAACACTGGATCAGGATCCGGAGGTTGGCTGATCCACAACTACAAGCAACTTTACATTCAAATCGCCTATGTCGTCGCTACCTGCGCCTACTCGTTTGTCATGTCCGCCATCATCGCCTACGCCATCAACGCCATTCCCGGTTTGAAATTGCGTGCCTCGGAAGAAGCCGAACTGCTGGGTATGGACGACGACCAGCTGGGTGAATTCGCCTACGACTACGTTGAAGTCCGTCGTGACTACCTCGCCTGGACCCCTCAGCAGCACAACCAGCTCGAAGACGGCCACCAGATCCCCGCCGCGGCGCGGTACGGAATCGGCGAGCACAGTGAGATGATGCTGGACGGCCACGCCCCGGTTGGTGTGGACAGCCGCGGATGCAGCGAGGGTGACTCGGGCATCCAGGAGCTGAAGATGCAGCCTGCGCCGCGACAGGTAGCAGAACACCACGCGCCGCATGAGCCCGAGCCGGTCGAAGAGCCTATCCCGGCGACTCAAATCAACGAAAAGGTGACGACCTGAGTCGGACTTTTCATCTTTTCTAACTTCTTAATGTCTTCTGTCTTCTTTTCTCTTTCTGTGATATCCAGCGATGCCTTTCTTATTAGCCCGGCTGAGCCACTTTTTTGTTTTGTACATGTATTACATTTGGCGGCGATTTGGTTTGGCGTTTTCAGGGACAAAGCCCGCGGGTTATGTATATCTACCTGTTGGGTGGATTGTATATATTAGGTTATAGCGGGGGGTTATTGTTTATTTTTGACTATGTTCGTTTCCTAGATCTTGCTTATGGAGTGATACCAGTACATGCATAGATAGTCAATTGATCCGTCCGTAACATATGATAGCTGCACTATACTGGAAGATGTAGATGTAGATGTCTGAAATCAGCTAGCCTAGACGCAAATGACAGCTAACAACGTGTTCCGGTACTACCCCGGAATTGCTACCAAATACCCCACGGCGGTACGGAGTAAACAGATAGACCACATGCATGTGCGGAGTACTCGACCTCCCTCCAAAAACAACATCCCCCAACATCGAAGCTGTCGTATACATACGAACACGTGACCGAGAAAACTAAATCTTTCATATACGCAGCGTGCTTGACCCAATTCATAAAATATCTAATATATATACAAAATTGTCCATACATGTATGCTAAATGTTCTGCATGGCCCCTCAGTTCCTTCTTCCTGTATATATGGGGGAGGGGGGGGTTCGGATGTATGCATGTAGAGCCTATCTAGCCCTAAGTACGCATGTATTCGTGTATGTAATCACTTTCCGTCATTCTGTATCGTCATTAATTGATTATTGTTGCAGATGCATTTCAGTGCAGGAAATTAGAAGAGAACAAGGTAATTACGTATTTGAAGGGCTTGGAGTTTGGTGTTGTGGTAAGATGACTTGCTTGGTATGTTGTGACATGCTAAGGTACTATATACAAGAGAAAGCAATACGTATGTATTTTTTCGACAAGACGACGCTGTCAGAACTTATTTCATGCGGTTGTAGAAAGGTAATAAGGGGAAAAAAAGTTGACTCTTCGCTGAGGAGAAGGTCGTAGACGAATAGGGAGAATGAAGAAATGTGGAAGGTGAAAAGTGAGAGACTAAACCCGCCTCACCATCCCTCTCACTCTCATCCTCTCTTCGCGACTCAACTTATCCACCACTTCAGCTGTCTCTCCACCTCGGAGAACATCTTCCCACTCGTCTTCGTCCATGCCCATGACCAGAACCATTTGCAGACACCGCGTGAACGCTTCACGGTGCCGGTACCGCCCTGGTGCCGCTTGCGTGCCGCCCACATCGACAGCGGCGCTGACCACTCCGGATACGTCGCGCTCGAGGCGGGTGGCGCCCAGGGCGTTGACACGGCCATGGTAAGACCAGAGACGCTTCTCCAGGAGTCGGGAGAGGTAGGCAATGGTGACAGTGAGGAGACGGTCAAAGGCGGATGCGGTGAGGATGCGGCTGAGAGGTAGGAGCAGTTCGGTCCAGGCGGCGGCGAAGCGCGGACGGACGAGCTCCGCGCGGCTGGTGGGGTCGTCGTCATCCGGGACGGTGCCATCGGCCATGTAGTCCGGATCATCGGAGTCGTAGTCATGGTAGACAGTGCGGGTGGGATCGGTGTCTTCGCGGGGTTGATACTCGATGTCGCGGAAGGCGTCGGAGAGGATGGGCCGGAGACGGTGTTTGATGACGTTATTGAAAACAACTTGAATGCCGTCTGTAAGGAGGTCGGTGACCTTGGACTCGAAGGAGGCGGAGAGGGATTGGAGGGTTTGTGTGGCGAGGCGGGCTTCTTCCGGGACGGGGAAGAGGGAGCGCAGAGGGTCGGTCTCCTCGACCTGGCCATCAGGGCCGATGGACTTTTTGGGCTCGGTGTGGTTTTGTAGGATGCGGCGGACGTAGTCGACGGCGACGTCGAGGTTGTTGATGAGGACGAGGAAGGAGATAACGAGTTGCTCGGGAGGTTGGCCGCCCTGGACGGCGGCGCGAGGGTAGCATTCGTCACGCATTTTGCGCTGGGTCATGCCGATGAAGTCGGAGCCAAGAACGCGCGAGAGCGTGGGCACCACGCTGGTGACGACGGAGATCTGCGACGTGACGAGAGACTGCTGCAGGACCTTGTTGACGATGTACATGATGTCGTCGACAGCGGACGTGATGTGTGGCGGCTCGGATTTGAGCGGTCTTTGCGGGTTGAGGGTCAGGCCGGAGGGCTGTTCGTCCAGCTGGAACGCCTTCTCAACCGACCGGCGGAAGAAGAAAGTAGTCATGGTGTTAAACGGAGAGGCCAGGCGGTCGTTGATCTTCTTCGCCAGAGTCGATTCCCGGAGAAATTGCGGCAGGGCGAATTTCTGGTCATCATCCGCTTCCGGGGGCTGGACTGGGTTAGTTAAGACAAGGAGAATGCGGTGGGTAGGACTTACATTGCAGGTGTCGGCCAGGAACCGGCAATATAGAGACCAACGACCAAGCATGACAGCCATCTCGTTGAGAAGCCCGTCGATCTCCTTCATATCTACGCCCTCATCATCGGCCGCAGCGGCATCGCGTACGGCAGGCGAGTTGGACCGGGGGGTTCCGCTGCGCTGCGGAGGGAGGAAGCTCTGCACGAGGAAAGTGAAAGCGTAGGACTTGGTGTCGGTCAGCTTTCGGTCAACATGGCGCTCGTCACTCCAAGTGTCCAGGATGATGCCTCCTTGGACATCGGCCTCCAGCTGCAGACGCTCAATGACTCGGTTCATCTTACGCGGGCCGTAGTGACGCTCCACCAGGCCGCCGTGACCATCGATGATCTGGGCGATATGTTCGAACAGCTTGGTCAGCGCATTGGCGTAGAAGAAGCCGTCCTTGCTTGGCGAAGCCCCTGTGCCGGCGTTGAGGTTGGATCGAGCTCGCGCCGCCACGCCTTGACAGACATAGCGGCCGTAGACATCCAGACCCACCTCGGACCGACCGATGAGGGGGAAGAGCTTGAAGAAGCGTGTGATGCGGGCACCGTTGTTCTCCTTGACGGCTTTGTCGAATTCGCGCAGGAACAAGCCACAGAGCGATTCCGCGGCGTTATCAAGCGTGACATTTGGCGGATCGGGCACCTCGGCCGTCGGCACCATTTCCGCGGCAAAGGCCCCCTGCGCGACCTCCGGGGGGATCTTGGAGGCCCGGTTCAGATAGCTGGCGGCGGTCTCCCAGTCCTGCGGCGCACCCATGGAGCCTGCAACGCCCAGCACACAGGCCTTGAGCTCAGAGACCTGTTCCACCACTTCCAGGGTTGCCTTCACGCGGGATTGTTCTAGATCGAGGCGACGGACGGCGCTGGAGATGCGATCGGCGGTGGTTGCGGCATCGGCCAGCATGCCATGGCTGATGGCGCGGGTGGTGCTGGTCTGGGAACCGAGATGGGCGCGGAGTAAGTCGAGTCGGCCCAATTCGCGAGAGAAATCCTTCTGGGAGGCCACGAGGGCATCCAGGCGAGCTGTAACAGAGGCCTCCTGGTGGTGCAGGTGCGACAAGGTGGCCTTGATCTCGGCAACGGAGCTGGCATTGAAGATGTCCGGGGCGGGATGCGAGGGAGGCACTGCATGGCCATTTGCCATGCCGGCCGTGGAATTGGACATTGTCTGTGATCAGACGAGGGCGAGATGAACCGGCGATATACCCAGTTGATCACTCAGAAGCATAGAGGGAAATGATGAAGGGAAAGGAAGGCCATCTGGCACTCGGCCCGCAGGCGGTGAGCAGCTGGGGAGCTGCCTGAGCCCTGAGGTGCTGCAGGTGCCTCAGAATAATGGCCACCAGGATGAAGAGTGTGGAAGAGTGAGAACAGCCTCGAGAGCTGCTTGAGATTCACCGCATTCTTTCATCATTGATCTTAGAATTGATATGGCAGGAATTAGATAGATTCAGGCGTACAAGAATCACGGGACATAAGATATAGATACCTCAGGCCGCCACAGGTGACAAGCAATTCTGCCGATTGCTGCATTCGACGTCATCTTCAGATTTCCAGTCGCACTTTTCTCTTCACGATATCGACGGTTTCACCCGCTGTCTAACCCTTGAACTGCTTTACTTTAAGCACCTCCTCCTTGGCGACTGGAACTGGTCGTATACCGTCATCATTGGTCGCCGTCGCAAACCCCGACACCAGCACGCCCGACCCCGAACAGGTCGCCGGCCACGCACCATGGGCAACGAATCCTCGACCCTGGTAGATGAGCACACGCCCCCGTCAGTGCTGGAGACACGCAGCATCGAGGCGATTGCCAAATATGTCAAGCAAAAGCCCGTGAAGCGCGTGGTGGTGATGGTATAAACTTTTCCCTCCGATTACCCCTCCCCCGCACTCTGTCAGATCGAATTCTACATCCCCAATAATGAGATTGAGTGGGGATATAGCTAACAGGAGGTACGTCTACAGGTCGGAGCTGGCATCAGTACTTCGGCCGGAATTCCTGATTTCCGCTCGCCAGACACCGGCATCTACTCGAATCTCGCCCATCTGGACCTGCCCGATCCCGAAGCCGTCTTCGACATCAGTTTCTTCCGCCAGAATCCCCGCCCATTCTACGCCCTGGCCCGGGAACTTGCCCCGGGTCAGTTCAGACCCACCATCGCACATTCGTTCATTAAGCTACTTTACGACAAGGGGATGCTACTGAAGCACTTCTCGCAGAACATTGACTGCCTGGAGCGGCTGGCGGGGGTGCCGGGTGATAAGATTGTCGAGGCGCATGGGAGCTTTGCGACACAGCATTGCATCGACTGCAAAGCGGAATACCCCGAGGACTTGATGAAAGAGGCTATCACCAACGGAAAAGTTCCGTACTGTACTCAGTGCAAGGGGCTGGTGAAGCCCGACATTGTCTTCTTCGGGGAGTCGCTGCCGGCTGACTTCTTCGACAACCGGGAGCTCCCCGAGCAGGCGGACCTGTGCATTGTTATGGGAACCAGTCTACAAGTGCAGCCGTTTGCCAGTCTGCCCGCATTCGTTAGTGATGGAATACCCCGCGTGCTGATCAACATGGAGCGGGTCGGTGGGCTGGGATCCCGCCCGGACGATGTACTGGTGTTGGGTGACTGCGACACAGGGGTGAGACGATTGGCACGGGCGTTGGGTTGGGACAAGGAGTTAGAGGAGCTGTGGGAGAGGACGAACCCGGACCCGGCCACACGGGCGGCGGAGAATGCATCCCCACAAACCCGGGAGGAGCGGCTGCAAGATGAAGTGGACCGGCTCACAGAGGAGGTTGATCGCACGTTGGGAATCTCGCAGGCGTACCAGCAGCGAGTGCGGCAGCATCTGGAGCGACAGTCGGGCACGCACGCGGAAGCAGCGGGTAGGAAGGAGAAGCAAGCTGCAGAGGAGAACGACCGGATTGGGGGATTGGCTCATGTCTTCCCGCATCTGGCGCGGATGCAGGAAGGGAGGTGAGAGGAAAAAGCAAAAGTAAGAGAGATCACATGGACCAGATGGGGATGGAATGGATGAGAAGGTCCGGGCGAGATGGCGTTGGGTGGCTGGAATGGAGAGAATCTGAGTGGACGAGACCAGAGAGATAGATGGTTCCTGGAGCTTCCTGGGATTTCGACGGGTGTCATGATGGAAGGGGAAAAAAAAAAGAAATTAATTGGGATGGATATAGGATAATGATACACATGATGTTTTGTAGTAAACTGGTTGATAGTAAACAAAAGAAGAAGAGGAAGATAATAGTGGATGAATTGAATGAGTTAAAGAGGAAGGAAGGAACTAAGAAAGAATGCGGGAAGAGGAAGCAGCAGTGATGGAGTACATACATAGTAGTGCATACATTCCTCCGCAGCAAATTGTCTCCCGCAAACAACATGACAGCTCTTAGCTTCATGCTATACTTATCTTGACATTGACACGTAGGTAGAGCCCGAACTACTTAAACTCTGGAGATATTTAATCCACGAGGAACGACAAGACATGAAGCGGCGAGACACCCAAAGTAACAACCGGTGAAGGCGATCCTTCCTCCACTGCGGGGCCCAAAACACTAAGTAACTTATTATTATTACTTACGTCTCCGAATCTGCTTGCTGCTGTTGCCCCACGTCATTTTCCCCCCCCTCGATCTTCCCTCATCCCGGTTTCTAACTCTGTTCTTCTCCATCTTCTCCTCGATTTCTTTACTACTGTTCTTTATCCTCATCTACAACCTCTCTCCCCCATCTAATCATCTCTTACCGTCATCATGGTTGGAATCGGTCCTAAGCGTCCCCCTTCCCGCAAGGGTAATACCAAGCTCTCCCACCTTTCCCCTCCATTTCTCGGGATGCCGATCGCTGACCCGATGGCTGCCCCTCTGCTTCTCCAGGTTCTATGGCCGATGTTCCCCAGAACCTTTTGCAGCAGATCAAGGATTTCGAGGAGCAATTCACCGTTGATCGCTCCAAGCTCAAGCAGATTGTCAACCACTTTGTTAAGGAATTGGAAAAGGGTGCGTCTTTTCCCACTTAACCCGCTACTAATGCGGCCCGGAATGCATCACTCCGACTGACTATATTTCTTCTATACAACAGGTCTCAGTGTCGAGGGCGGAAACATCGTAAGTGCATTGGCTCATGACATGCATCAATCGACTCAATTCGTCCGTTTTCTTCGTCCCGACTAACCTCTTTCTCCCCCCCTACCCAGCCTATGAACGTCACCTGGGTGATGGGATTCCCCGATGGCGACGAACAGGGTACTTTCCTCGCCCTCGACATGGGTGGCACCAACCTGCGTGTCTGTGAGATCACCCTGACCCAGGAGAAGGGTGCTTTCGACATCACCCAATCCAAGTACCGCATGCCCGAGGAATTGAAGACCGGTACTGCCGAGGAGCTGTGGGAATACATCGCCGACTGCCTGCAGCAGTTCATCGAGGCTCACCACGAGAACGAGAAGATCTCCAAGCTGCCCCTGGGTTTCACCTTCTCCTACCCCGCCACCCAGGACTACATCGACCACGGTGTCCTGCAGCGCTGGACCAAGGGTTTCGACATTGATGGTGTCGAGGGCCACGACGTCGTCCCTCCGTTGGAGGCCATCCTGCAGAAGCGCGTACGTCAATCCCCGATAGCAAATCACGCAAAGTTCTTCGAGCTAATGTAGCAATTATCCAGGGCCTGCCCATCAAGGTGGCTGCTCTGATCAACGACACCACCGGAACCCTCATCGCCTCTGCTTACACCGACACCGACATGAAGATCGGCTGCATCTTCGGTACCGGTGTCAACGCCGCCTACATGGAGAATGTTGGCTCCATCCCTAAGCTGGCCCACATGAACCTGCCCGCCGACATGCCCGTGGCTATCAACTGCGAGTATGGCGCTTTCGACAACGAGCACGTCGTGCTGCCCCTGACCAAGTACGACCACATCATCGACCGTGACTCGCCCCGTCCCGGTCAGCAGGCCTTCGAGAAGATGACCGCCGGTCTGTACCTGGGTGAGATCTTCCGTCTGGCCCTGATGGACCTGGTGGAGAACCGCCCCGGCCTCATCTTCAACGGCCAGGACACCACCAAGCTGCGCAAGCCCTACATCCTGGACTCCTCCTTCCTGGCGGCCATCGAGGAGGATCCCTACGAGAACCTGGAGGAGACCGAGGAGCTCATGGAGCGCGAACTCAACATCAAGGCTACCCCGGCGGAGCTGGAGATGATCCGCCGCCTGGCCGAGCTCATCGGTACGCGTGCCGCTCGCCTGTCGGCCTGCGGTGTTGCCGCCATTTGCACGAAGAAGAAGATCGACTCGTGCCACGTTGGTGCTGACGGCTCCGTCTTCACCAAGTACCCTCACTTTAAGGCACGCGGAGCCAAGGCTCTGCGGGAGATCCTGGACTGGGCTCCGGAGGAGAAGGACAAGGTGACCATCATGGCGGCCGAGGATGGATCTGGTGTGGGAGCTGCGCTGATTGCGGCGCTGACCCTGAAGCGGGTCAAGGCCGGCAACCTGTGCGGTATCCGGAACATGGCTGATATGAAGACCCTGCTATAATGACCTGGCGCACATATTTTTGAATTCTTTGGTGTGATTATTTATTCTCTGGTGTTGAGACGGGGTGGACGGAATGAAAATAATTGATTGAACATGGGTAGAGAAGCCCGACGAAAGTTATGATGAAGAATTGGCCCGGCCTGGTCTGGTCTGGAGCAATCCTTGTAGTGATTAAGAAGCCAACCAGGAAGCCACTGAATGTGTAACTCTACCGTCTCTACCGACTGGACCTGCCACCACCACAGCCAGTCTGTAAACACAAAAACCCCGCAGCAAGCAATGCAACCGAAAGGTAAAAAACGAAAGAATGTGCACGGTCACTCAGCTGGTCAGTGTTGGTTTGGTTGCACAGGAAGGAAAGGGGACCCCGATCAAACATTCCTAGTGGGATAGACGAAGAATGCTTGAAATCTCGTGGACCAGACAGACGGGATGGGATCATCTGGCCCTGACCACTGATTCAACTTGGAACTGGACTGGAATGCACATCGTTATGAATCCTTGCATGTATCATGTAGGAGCCATCATGGATGAACCTGGTAGATACTACAGCCCGATGTCATTTCGTCACTACCAGCAACTGTGTTTACTGTAGTAGTAGAAGTAGTAGTACTATATAAATATAGCCCTATTTACCCTCCTGCTTTACTCTGTCCCTTTCTTCTTCTTTTTCTTCCTTCAGCCCTCTCTCTTTACTACACCACCATTGATTGACGTTCCACCCTACCTACCAAACCCTCCTTCTACTCTACCTAGCATACCCAGTATCTCCCACAACTACTACAACAACAACAACAACAACCACCATGAAGCTCACCACCCTCCTAACAACAACCCTCTGGGCCACCACCGCCCTCGCCGCAGCCAAACCCCTCATAGAGAAGCGCGACCTCGCCACCGCAGCAGCAACACCCGCAACATCAGCAGCAGCAATGCACACCCCCAACGCCGCAGCATCATCTACACCGAGTTCTCGTGCGTCGGCAAGTGCCTCTGCCTCTTCGTCGGGTGCTTCGGCGCAATATGAGACGAGTAATAATGACGACGACGATGATGATTACGATGACGAGGATCACGACGACGAAGATGATGGTGATGATGGAAAGGATCCTAAGGGGGATGATGGTGGGGATAAGGGTGGGGATGATCAGGATAAGAGTGATGTATGTTCAGTTCCTTTCTATTGCATTTCTATGGATGGAGTGTGATGCTAACAAGTGTGTTTCATGCAGCCGTTTGATTTCGTAAGTAACACTGGTGTTCTGTGAGGATGTGATGAAGGAAGAAGGATATTTGCTAACGAGGAGTTTTTGTTATGGGGAATTAGTTGTCGGGGATTTTGGGATTGGTAAGATACTCCACCTCTAACTTACTTGATGCTTCTGGGATGGATGGCTAATTATTGTCTGGTGATGTAGCTTGGTGGATTGGTTAGTTCTCCTATTTTTTTTTTTTTATATTTCTTTGGTTGTCTTTTACAGGGAGACAGAGGGGGAAGGAATAGGGTTGGCATCTATGATGAAAGTGATACTAACTACGGCTCTTTACTGGTATAGGGTCTGCGGTAGACTGATCGACACGGACAGTCAAATTCTACTCTGTCTTAGGGCACAGCTTTCGGTTCAATTTTCTGTCTTGTCTTATTGATGATTATTTCTTCTTTCTGATGTGGTGAATGGCGGAGGTGTTCATAGGTTATTTCTTTATGTCTGTTTTATCTGATTTGCTTGGATCTGGTTCACTGTTGGTCATTTAGGGCTTGCTGTATCTCTGTTACACGTCACACATCAAGCGATCAATATGATTGAATGAATCTGCACTGGTATTTATTTACTCTACACTAACTCCATGTAATATGCAGTATAAAACTTTTATGGCTCTATAAAGTTACCAAGTAGGAATATTTACCCCCTAATCTCCCACAACCTGATCCGTCCCTGCTCATTACCCACAGCCAAATGCTCTGAGTTGGGCGAGATAGCCACCGATGAGATACGACCCAGAGGCGTATTCGACGTCGGCCAATTGCGGTACACCGTGCATGTGGGGAGGTGAACTATAGTCATCGTCATTAGTATTCTTTCCACACGGTCTATAATCAAAGTAGGAGGAGGGGACTCACCCATTCTCAGCGCATCGCGCTTCCACCGACTCGCCATAACAAAGAACTGTCCATCCGGCGCAAACACCAAATGGCTGATCGGCGTCGTGAGCTGATCAAGAGCCCGGACCGGCTCCGGGTTACGAGGAATCGCCGACTGTCCAGCCTCGACGTCTTCGCCCTGTGCTGCGTACGCCGCAGCCCATTCGCGACGATCATACACGTTGACCACACCGCTGGAACTACCAATAGCCACCCAGCGGTCTCCGCCCAGCTGCGTCCGGCCGGACCGACCACCCAGACTGAGCACCGTCGTGCCGACGGCACCGGCGTCCATCCAGCGCGCGACGACACGGTTGAGACGGCCATCCCATTCGGACACTTCACCGTTCTTGCTAGCCACCGTTAGACCCTCGCCGTCGCTCCACCAGGCGAAATCGGCCACGCCGCCGCGGCCGTCCACGCGCACCTGGGCAATCCACTGCGCCGTGCCGGAGTCCAGGATGTTGATGAGACCGCCGCCCTTGCGGGAGGTGCCGACCAGACCGACGTAGCGGCCACAGGGAGAGAGCTTGAATCGCTCCATGGATTTCTGCTCCTCCTTGCGGTCGGCGGTGCCGTTGACTTTGTCGACCTTGCCGGTCTCCAGGTCCCAGATGTGGAAGTAGCGGCGACGGCCGGAGGCGAAGATGCGGTTGCCGGAGGGCGGGTGGAAGGCCGAGGTGTGGATGGGGGTGTTGCGGATGTGGAATGAGGTGAGGAGCGGGTTAGGAGCCGGGGAGGAGGGCGAGATGTGGTGGAGGAAGAGCGTAGCTGCAGGTCCGGAGGAGAGGAGCAGCGGGTAGTTGGGGTGGAACATGAGCGAATCAACCGAGGACTGTATACTATGTTAGTTTGAAGTGATGCGCAACCTAGCAACAGAAGACATACCGGCTGGTCCTTGCCAACGTCCTTGAGACGATGAATATCCACAACCTCCTGGCGCATCTTTCTGCGACCGCTTGACGTCTTTTCCTCCACGTTGACAAGGTCCGTAGCGTTCTGCAGCAACTTAGCCAGCGGCTGTGTGGACGACGGCTCCTCATCATCCGTGTCCATCTCGTCCGCATCGGACTCATCCTTCTGTTGCTGCTTCTCAGGGTTGGCCCAGTCCGGCATCGGGTTCAACTGCAAGTACTGTCTGCGCAGGCGGCGAATATATTCCTTTCCGCTAATGACATCCTCCGATTCCGCGACACGCAGCTTCCTCAGCCTCTGGTGGCTCGCCAAGGAGATCGTAATGCGCTCGTCGTCGCTATCATGCCACAGCGCAGGCATACCAGACTCCTCCTCACTGCCCTCTTCATCCGACGGCACGGCGGGCGCCGCCTCGCTGAGATCCGTCGAGACCGGTCCGGCGCCAGAGTCAAGGAAGAAAAGCTACCACAACCCATTCGTTAGCAACCAGTACAGTTACAAACAAGAGAGTAAATTAGGATAGAACAAACATCAGCATCATCCATCTGCGACAAATCCTTCACCTCATCATCGTCTCCCTCCTCCGCAGACTCGTCCTCATCGCTACTCTGACCCGCGAGTACTAAACTGCGATCCTTCTGGTTCTTCAACGCGCCAAGGAACCCCTCGTCGTCGCCGAAGAGCATCGCCTCGAGCTTCTTCTCGGCTTCGTCCTTCTCCGGCACCGAGGACTCGTCGGAGCTCGTTTCATCGTCGCTCATGTCGATGTCGCTGGCTTCGCGAATGGGTTGGCCTGGTTCGAAGGGGGAGCGCGCGGCCGTTTTGACCTTTTGGCGGGACTTTTGCTTGACAGCCACTTTCGGCATTGTGAAGTATGTGTTCTCTGATTGATCAGAGTTTAGGGGAGAGTTGAATGGGTGGATAGAGGGGGTGGTGTATATCGCAGAAAGCGAAGCCGACAATAATTTTCTTCGGCGGCCGGCAGATGTGGGCGGTGAGGGGTGCGGTCACTGCGGTACATCTGCGCCTGGTATTTAAGGCATACTTAAATTACGTAGATTGCTACTGGAATCAATTCTAAATGCGATCTTAAAATTAATCACGTTTTAAACTATACGTATGCGTGGATGAGTTATAACGTGCAGTAGACGAAACAAAAGACATAAAAGCAGCTGAAGTAAAATCATGTACACGCCATCCTAATAGGACCATAAATGCACCAATCACAACTGCCATTGAATAATCACCGAGAATATCACCAAACGCCACATAACACACGTGAGTGGAGATCATATCAGTCCTTATTCTGGGACTTAAGCTTGGTGGATGACGACAACTCGCCATACTCGCCGTGGCTACTACCCGATCTGGCGGACGCGGCAGAGCTGTGTTCGACTTGAGCTGGGTTGTATTCGGCGGACTCGAACCGGACTAGATCCTCTTTTACAGGTTCCGAACCATCATCTTTCCCAACGGAGTCATCGTCCGACTCGAAGGACGCGTCTTCGTCCATGCCCGCCAGGAGCGCATGGCGATGCTCGTGGGTGTCATGCTCCGCCTCCTCAAAAGTATCCAGCATAATCGGCTTCTTGATGAACGTATCGATGATGTAATACTGTATTGCGTTCATGATGACAGGGAAAAGCAGCATCACGAAGATGATCTGCACTGCCGTGTTGCCTTCGGTCCATCGGAGAGCCCAATCTCCCACCTTGACTATGAACGGCAGCAGCTGGATGAGAAAGAAGACGCAAATCTTCATCCCCAGCAGTCCCATGAAGTAGATTATTGATTGCTTGAACCACCACGAGGCGCGTGGTGGACTTCCATAATTTCCAGACTCGATGGACTCCGGAGGACTCGCGAGGGGAGTATACGAAGCTAAGCGGTTGAGGAGGTGAAGGATGAAGATGAGGATCGGGATGCCTAGCGTGGTCTTGAAACGAAGCATGTCAGCATGCAACCCGTATAATGGAGCATAGGAATAAGCTTACATCGATTCCCAAATTCAATATGTAGAAGGAGCATGGGTTTGGTTTGTATTTACTCCGGATCTCCAGCTGGCCCGCCGAAAACATGGACATAAGCAGATTCGCGAGGTGCAGCATCGCAGACCCAAAGACTTGCTTCGAGACGTCAAATGCCCACACCTTCACTGGTCGCTGAGGCCTCTCCCTCCAGCGCTTGTAGACAAGTGATAGCAGCGCCAATGCCCCGAGCGCAGCTTGAACGAGAAGCGAAAAAGGCCCAAGGAGCCTGCATTCCCCGGTGTCGTCTCCATCGGTCGGATCTGGACCAGCTAAATGAAAAGGTACAGTTTGCATAGTAGGTGATGGTGATGGTGACGGCGTTATGGAGGTGGTGGAGGCTGTGGTCAGACTGCCAACCGCCGAGGCACCGACACCGCTACTAAGGGCTGCGATAGCCGTTGTTATGACTAGCCCGGTGAGCGATGTGAAGGTCATGGCGGCGATGCTGCGTCCGAAATACAGATGGAAAGCAAAACCAAGGAGAAGAGGCTGTAGCGAGAAGATATCTCGACAAAGTCCGAGGGATTTTCACGGCCAAGCGACTTGTGGCGGTAATGATTGAGGGGAGTCCAGTGACCTGCGGAGATGCAAGACGGCGGCGTGCCTATCTTGCGAGGGAAGTCCGTGTCACGGGCATATGGCCGGGGCAGAATTTGTAGATGATGGGAGGATTTCAACCAGAATTAGGAGCGCGACGGTGAATATAGACGAAGAAGGCAGGTCCTCCTTAACCAGCAAGGAACCGGAACCAGCCAGGGTCTCAGGGTAGAAGCTAGGAATTAAGTGGGTTTCATGGGAGGATGAGAATGGGGCGGAGAACCAGCCAGCCTTGAGTTATGAGGTCAGGACCAGCACGAGAACTCTAAGACTCTGAAGACACCGCCCCCGCAGCTGGGCCTCACTAGCGCCCGCCAAGCTCCTACCCGGCGGTCCTGCAAATTATTGCGCCCCCCGAGAAATACCCTGATTCTGGTGACCCTGACTATATTTGTTATGAACTATTTTTGGTTTGCGTGATGATTACTAGTATACTAATATCGCGTCTTCGACTACTCGGTATTAGATCAACCAAAATTTACTACACAAGTTTGGCACATTTTTTGTCATTGACTTTTATCTGTACTAACCGCAGGCGCACAACGCCCACAATATCCAATGGATCATCCGGCAGCAATCCAAGCCTTTGACGAGAATTATTCTCGCACTGTGGGGCGAAAACTTCGTTTGTGAAGGCCGGTCAACTCCCGAAGTCACAACAGAATCCTCAAGAACCCACGGAGGCATGATCCTCCAAGGGATTCCCACATCAGGACCAACGCTTAGATCATCAGTCTCTCGACCTTGTCCTTGATGGTCTTGATCTGGCCCTGGAGGTCACTGGCCTCGTTGGTGGTGATGCTGGCAGCAATCACGGGGCGGGAAACACCGGTAGCACGGCCGAGAGCAAGCTTGCTGGGCACGAAGACATAGGGGGTGTTCTTGTCCTCAGCGAGGAGGGGGATGTGGAGGAGGATAGCGAGGGGAGAGGTGTCGGCAGCGAGGATAACGAGCTCGGAGGTACCACGGTTAAGAGTCTTGGTGGCTGCAAATTCAATTAGCAGGCAGGCAGACAGTGAGTATCCTTGAGGAAGCACATACCCTCGTTAGCACCCTTCTTCAGCTGGCGGTAGTGACCAGCCTGCTGGACAAGGTCCAGAAGGTTCTGGGTGAGGGCCTCATCGGCGAGGGGCCAGGCTATAGAGATTGTCAGTATATGGCCATGAGAAAAACCAGACCTGGGATGTGCATACCGGCAGAAGTCTCAGACATTGTTAAAAATGTGGATTTGACGTGTGTAGCGGTCTAAAGAGGCTCACGCAAAGGATCACTGCCGTGTTGCAGATCTAAATGCTGGGGAGGAAAGGTGGTGGTGGTTGTAGAAGCAGAAGCGCATCTGGACCGCAGCGAAAAGAAATTCTTTAGAACCGCGGTGGGTGGGGCTGAGTCATGCCTATCGGCTCTAGGATTGGCCACAGGTTTGTGCCTCATTACCAAGGCATTTACAGACTTTCAGGCCTCATGGATCAGGCATCAATAATGACTGCCGAATCCAGGCTGATCGCCTCCTTGCTCCAGCGCCTGTGCTCCAGCTGTCATCGAAGATCGACCCTCGGTGGATCAGTAGACCCCAGATACTGGTCGGTGCAGTATCCAGTAGGTAAATAGAAGTTCATGCTTTCGTAGAATAAACCTGCTTCCGATCGCTACTTTGCTCTACGCATCTAGTGATAGAGGGCGTGTTGTTCCTTATCTACAGATCCCAGGGGTTTGTCTCTCTGCCTACCGTGTCTGGCATTGTCTGGCATCGGTGCCCCTTGGCGCCTGCAAGCCAACTGTCCAGGATCATCGGGTGCTTGAGTCGTCAGGTGCAGACGTTCCAAGCATGTTACCCCAATGCTGCACCTGCGCTATTGTGACAATATAATTGGCGCTTGGATCTCGCGGCTAACGAGGCCGGGAGTGGATACCATTAAAGCGAAGCTCAGCAGAGACATAAACTACCGCACTAGTTGGCTAGCCTTACGTCGGCACTCCAGGGGGTTTCTGTAGATACTTCACTAGTCGATGCACGATCTTCAACCGCTTGATCCACCCCCATGCAAACTGACGGCCGTTGGACGATCGTCAGATACCTGCCCACTTCTACGACTGACGTGGTCTCTGCAAGTGCGCTGGGTCAGTTCTCCCCTTGATCGGGGTCACTCTAAACATCCAAAATTTGAAGCAAGACAAGTCAAAACACCTGTAGTAAGCAGTAATCTCAGAGGGGGGTGCCGCAACAGCCAAAAGGTGGCCGGCGATCGAAATGATTATATTGGTAACCTTAGAGCCGGTGCAGCTAGCACCGACCCCGATTTGAAATAACCCATTCTGTATCATTCTCCTGAACAAAAAGCCAGGGTGTCATTCAACCCGCCGGCAACCCTTTCATACCCATGAATGAATAAGAGCCATCAAACCCATAGGAGAGAAAAACGCCAGAAACCCCACGACCAACCCAGGATAATACGCAGCCAGATGCCGGCAAAGGGCATGCAGAGAAAGCGAGCAAAAGCAATCATCACGTCATTCTATCCCATGTTGCTGTTTGAGACGCTCCAAATTCTCTTGCCTTTCCGCCAAGTCCTCTTTCGACCTAAGCATTTTCTCGGGCTGGTGATATAGAACTAGGACAGAAAACAAATGTCAGCCAATCGAATTGTCCTCATAATTTCTCTGCTTCATCTTCCCCTGGTACGGGATAACATACCGACGAGGTATCTGTTCTGGAAGTTGAATCCATTGAGCTTATCGCATGCCTGTTTGGCGTCATGAACGTCTTCGTAAACCACAAAGGCCGTGCCCTTCGAGTTATTGGCAATTCCCTGACGTATTTGGCTTGAAGAACAGAAACAATTAGCCTTGAATGACCAAGAAATGGGCTGAACGTGAGTCATGCGCAGATTTACCGGATGGGACCAAATTTGCCGAAGAGGTCAAAGAGTTGCTCAGCTGTGACGTTGTAGCTGTAAGGAGACAATCAGATTAGCTCTCGCTTTCTAGAACAAGATGGGGCGCCTTTCGCCTGATGGCTGTCGGTCGATAGGTATGCGACGATTGGGTTGCGAATCGAGGAGTAAATCGTGGGAAATCATCGACGTACTTGAGGTTCTTTACAAAGAGAATCCTGAAACCAGTCAGCATCGATACGTCAGATATGATACTCGTTCGGCACGCATGTTTGCCATCCAACAGCATGCAGAACAAAGGCCCGGGATTGAATGATGGCGGGCGACCGAAGAGGGGCAAGATTCGGCGAGCAGAACTTACCGATTGGCTTCGGGGGCGAGCTTCCGGCTCATTCTCGGGTGGGACAGTATAGGTCCTAAAAATGGGGTCGGGAGAGGTTGAAGATGAATCAGATACCCAGAGGGCCTGGAATGAAAGGTGTATAGCGAGGGAAGAGAGAGGAAGAGGAGGAGGAGAGAGGGAAGCAATATCCGCGACAAGCACGAGGTTCGGAAGGGAGCCTGCCTTTCCTGATTGGGACTAGTGGCTGGGAGGAGCCTCACTTTGTTGGTTCGAGACAAACGACAACAAGTCCGAGGCATTGAAGCCGACGGACGACGTCGGGGTGTAGATGGAACTGTCGGAGTTGAAGAGAATGATCTGGAATTATAGAATTACTTTGCTCTTAATACCTTGTCTGAGAAGTTGAGCTATGAAGGTGGAAAACCCCCCTTGGTATACTTCGAACTGCAAGTAGTAGTAGTGCTGCTCTCCGGGCTGCTCGCCGCAAACGATAGGATAGGATAGGGAGTGCCGGCCTGAGGCAGACTGGCGGCGCGCCCGCTTTGCCTTCCTTCGACCGGCCGTCCAAGCAAAGCCTCGCGCCTCCTCCTGCTCTGTTCCGGTGCAAAGCCCATCCTCTTAATCTGTTTTTCTGGCGCATTCTTCAATCGCTTGTTCTCCTGTATTCTTCATCATATTCTCCTGCACCTTGATTGACCCGTCTCAGACGTTTCTTTTTTCGCCCGCACCCGCCGCGGTGCATACTCGGGGCTCTCTCTTCCCGCCGCTCTCGATTGAACTCCCAGTCGGCAGAGACTCTCTCTCAACTTCCCCCCCTCAACCTCTCCGCCGTGCGACTCTCCTCCGTCACCCTCTCCTTCCACCACCCCGCCATCTCCTCGGTTTCCCTTCTGATTCACCTTTCATCTCATTGTTCACTGTGCGCTCTTCAGTCTGCCAGGAATGACTCTCTTTTTGCCTGCGGTGGCCTCTCTTTAGCCCGTGTGGTCGAACATCCCCGCTTTGCACCCGTCTGCCGCAAGCACGCCTGTTTCCTCCTCCGGGCCCTTTTCTTTCTCTCCTTTCCCTCCGATTTCATCCTCAGATCACACGATGATCACTGCTACATCCTTTTTGAATCACCTTGGGAGCCGACCGCCGCGGTATCGCACTCCCTCGCCGCCGCGACGCGCCGTCGAGCCTATCTCGCCTTGCTCGACCTCCGACCTCCGTGCATCATGGGTCGACCGCAACGTCTCCCGGGTTGCTGCCTCCGATCGCGACCACTTCCTACCTCACAATCCTACACATCATCATCATGCTGATGAGACAGCTTCTCATCGCTCTAGCCATGGCCGCTCCGGTTCTACCATCGACGCTCTCGCAACGATCGCCTTAGCGACGAGCCCGACCTTCGCACCTCTCTCCTACCGACCTCCTTCTCAAAACTCCACACCCGCCATGTCGCTATTCCCCTCCGAGCCCATCGAATCCACAGAACGCCCAAACAAGCGTCCGCGGTCGGAAAAGGATCCCTCTCCTTACACCCAGCACCGGACAGTGGCCGTGTCGGATGCAAATTCTGCTTCGTTGTTTGATAGCATGAAGACGGATGCAGAGCTTTTGCTGAATCTGGCCCGGCCCACAAACTTTCATCCTCCCTCGCATTCCGCAAAACGTGTCAGCATCGACGAGTCATTTTATCATTATGGGGAAGAACAAAAGCATCATGTCACGGCGGATTCGGGCGGCGCGAGCTGGAGGTTCAACGACGAAAAATATGCATACAGTGCACCCGGGCCCAACAACATGCCGTCTCGGCTGAGGTCACAGTCCGACGGTTCAGCTGCCATATCACGCCCGGTTATTCATGGCGTGCGACCCAATACAAGCTCCTCTACTCTTCCACCAATTCTCTGGCAGGAGGAAGGGGACGCTGAAAACGACTATTCCCCCACGAAGTTCACCATAAATGGTAGACCGAGCGAGACACAGGGACAACATTCAATGCACACCACACACGTCGCGCAAATGCCGATAGAGCATTCCTCCAAGATTGACGATGAAGCGGAGGAGTCTAACCAGGCTAGCTGCGCGGCTTGCAACCTTGTGCGGATTCCGATGGACACTGGCGAGCAAGGCGACGTGACATGGATCAGCTGCGATGGTTGTAAACGGTGGTTTCATATTGTTTGTGCTGGGTTCAAGAGTGACCGCGAACTCCGAACGGTGGACAAATTTATCTGTCGAGAATGCCGTCCTATATATGGACAGACTACTTTCGTGCGCAAATCGTCTCGGGCTCGCACAGCTATTGATTATGCCGGCCTCAACCAAGGGCTTGTCAAGGCCGCAACGGACTCTCTCGAACACCACTACATTGAACCCATCCGACAGGGCAAAATCCAATTCCTCCCCGAAAACTTCCCACGAATGCGTCCTGAGCTGGTCACTGCCGAATATTTCGAGCGAGGCAATGGCATGACGGAACCGATTGTCATCCCTGCGGAGTGGAACACTCGCGAGTCCGTTTCTATCAGTGATTCCGAGTTTGACGCTCTAGTACAAGAAGCGCCTACGCAAGAGATGTTTGACGAATTGCTGGATCACGTTGCTGAGCAAGAGGAAGGCTATGAGCAAGTGATAGATTGCGGCCAGGACCAGTTGGACATGGTGATACCTGAAGGCCTCACCGTTCGAAGAGTTGCGGAGCTTTACGGACCGGAAGAAAGAGTGGAGGTCATTGATGTCAAATCGCAACAGAACGAAGACAAAAGGTGGACAATGCAGAAATGGGCGGAATACTACGAGAGTACCGGCGACAAGGTTGTCCGAAATGTCATCAGTTTGGAAGTCTCACAGAGCCCATTGGGCAAGCTTATTCGTCGGCCAAAGGTTGTCCGGGATCTTGACCTTCAGGACTCTGTCTGGCCTGAAGAACAGAAGGCCGTCGGTGACTGCCCGAAAGTTCAATTCTACGTCTTGATGTCTGTTGCCGACTGCTATACCGATTTCCACATCGACTTTGGAGGGTCCTCAGTATACTACCATATTCTGAAAGGCAAGAAAACCTTCTTCTTCATCCCGCCGAAGGACAAACACCTGAAGAAGTATGAGGAATGGTGCAATTCTCCTGCGCAGGATTCCACCTTTCTTGGGGACCAGACCAAGGAATGCTATCGCGTGGATCTGTCTGAAGGCGATACGATGCTGATCCCCTCGGGCTGGATCCATGCCGTCTGGACTCCTGAGAACAGTCTTGTCGTCGGCGGAAATTTCCTTACGAGGCTGAATTACGGGATGCAGATCAAGATCGCGCAGATTGAGAAGGATACCAAGGTGCCAAGGAAGTTCAGGTACCCGTTCTTCCAGAAGATCCAATGGTATACCGCTTTGCGATATCTCGAAGACGACCCGCTACCGCAAAGCGTTCTTGACGCCTTCGCGCAGGACGAAAATTACCGCTTTCACCGCGCGTATCCAATTTACTACGAATTCGGCGAACGGACGAACAATGCGCCTGCCGGCTCACCTTATCACAACTCGCGCTTCTATTCTCAGGCGGAACTGGAAGGGCTACCAGATCTTGCAAAATACCTTTATCACACTGCCCTCATTGCTGGCGCCTATCTGACGGAGGGCGTGACGATGGATACTAGAAATGCGGTCAAACGCTCGATACCCAAGATGTCCGGGGAGCCAATCGATGCCGTGAGGAAGTTTGGCATCTGGGTCGCCTGGAAGCGTGGAAATGAGAGGGCACCGCATTGGACCCGCCCTGGCGTGGCTGAAAGCAATGCGAAGCTCAGTCTCGCGGAGAAGAAGCCTGCCGGAAGGCCCAGCCGTCGCTCAGAGCGTAATGCTGAGAGCCAGCGCACGTACGCCGAACGACAGGCTGTACAGCGGCTTCCCGAGCCGGCTCATGATCCAGCAACCGAACTGAGCAATAGTAGTGGCCCTAGTGGTCCGCTGAATGTCGGAGCTGCTATGCCAGACGGCCCGTCAAGCAGTGGTATCAAAGAAGAGCCTGCTCCTAAATCGCGCGCTGCACCCCGTGGCTCCGGACTGGGCCCTAAGCGCGTTGCCTGCGATGCCTGTCGCAAACGAAGGATCCGATGTCACCACAAGGATGAACATAACGACGGTATTTCCAGCAAGCAAACGGCAGTGACCGCTTTTGGTCCCAGCAACCATTCGTTGGCACACGACGCAGCGTCTGCGTTGAATTCACTTGCCGCTATTGCATCGGAAGCAGGCTTTCAAGACAATGGAAGTGGCAGGAATCCGGACCGGTTTGAAGTCGCTGCCAAGTTCAACTCGGCCATTCTGGGTACGCCGCGTGCACCGGTCAATGGACTCGGACTCAACGATGCCAGTCCTGAAGGCGCCAACACCGGAAAGAAGGGCCGCAGCAAGGCCTGTGACGATTGCCGGAAGAGCAAGGTTCGTGTTGTTCTTGAAATTCTATCTTACTCGCTTTTAATACTAACTGAAAACAGCGTCGGTGTATCCACGATGAGTACGGCCGTATTGACCCTGTCAAGGCGCAAGAACGAGCAAAGCCGCGCGCTACTGCTTCTGCCAAACGGCCTCGTATCAATGAAGAAGGAACTGGGCCAATGATTAACAAACGGATGAAGCAGGAGAGCACGTCGCCTACGTCGAGACCGGCACATCTCAGCAACAGCCGTGAAGTTGGTGCGCTGGGGATACAAGATACCCACATGCCCGATCATGATCATGCAGCCCTGGGTCTCCATGCCCCGTTCTCGGATGCGCCGCTGGTTGATAAAGACGCAAATCGGCAGTCCGGTATGACTGTTGGGGAAAAGGAAGCACCATTGGGGCCAACCTCCTATGCATCACCGCCTACGTTCCAGACTGACACGGTCGATGCTAAGGAAATAAATTCTGCGCCCGTTTCTAAGCCTACTGCCACCCTTGTATCACCACCGACCTC
The DNA here is from genome assembly GCF_013340325.1 of Aspergillus tubingensis. Lineage (NCBI taxonomy): Eukaryota > Fungi > Ascomycota > Eurotiomycetes > Eurotiales > Aspergillaceae > Aspergillus > Aspergillus tubingensis. The sequence goes on along the minus strand of NW_023336280.1, from coordinate 3,446,755 downwards.
ACTGGCCGACGAGACCGACGTTCCTCAGGAGCAAGCAGATGGGGAAGGGGATCATGTGGTAGTCCTGCACACACCAACCTCAAGTTCCCGGCACTCCTCGCGCCAGCCGCGCCAGGTCGACCGCTACATGCCCGAGACACATGTTTCCAAGCCGACCAAGGGGACGACCCATACTCCCACAGCTCGTCGTTCTTCGTTTGGTGGGTCAAGCGGTGGTGTGCGAAAATCCACCCCAGGTCCTTCTTCAGGACCCAAAAAGTCGGCATCACGCCCCTCCTCATCCTCGCATGCGAAGAAGAGTTTCTGGGCGACAGACGAGAAGAAAGGTGACCGGCATGCTGCGACGTCAACATCTCCTGGGCAGCCGGGCAAGAACTCTAAGCGGGTTGCGGACGAGGAGCCGGATGCTGAAAGCCTCCGCTTGATCCGGGAACTGCAAGAAGCCGAGTTTGGGCTACGCAAGAGATCCACGCGAGTGTGAGGGCGAGAAGGCAGCAGCGGATAAGTTTCATTTTTTTCACCATTTTAGACCACCTAGATCGGGCAACCGGAGAAATTAGGTTTGAGACGATCGGATTCGATCAATTGGCAGTGTTTCCTGGGATGTGGAGTTTGGTAGGGATGGGAGTCTGCTGGCGATGATCAGTTTGGCTTGGTCCATCGACATGCTTTGGCCCTTGATTATTGTGATTCCCTTTTGGCGTCTCGTTATTCGGCCGGCTTTTGTTTCTATGTATTGGGATGTGTTTATTTTCCTTTTTCACTTTCTGTACCTGGCGTTATTCATGTGGCGGTTGGGGAGTTTTCGACCAGATCGGTCTGTTCGTTCCTTTCCTGGGATTCCCATTTCCTTATTCTTTTCTGATGTTCATTCGATATCAATTTCATTTCTAACACTGGCTCCCGACCCCGGGGTCGAGTCACATCTTTCTACCTCTTCTCATCGTTCCTTTTCATCATCCGTTTGCAGTATTCTTCCATTATTATACCAGTATACCTAGCTCTGCTTCAGCGTTTACTTCTGCCTCTGCCCCGTATTTCTTTCCTTTATCTTTCCGTTTTGGCAATTCCTGCTTAGTTTTTCTTTTTCTTTCTCTAGGTACTAGCTAGCTGCTGCGGTGCCTGATCTATTTCCTAATCTCTGGATCTTGTGTATGTCTATCGTACTAGCTGCCTCTTTGTTGTAATTTCGCTGAGTAGTACTTATATCTATCAATTTCTTTTGAATTCGTACTGGGTGGTTGTTTGCGTAGAGCCCTAGCTTCCTTTTGTGGTAGAGGAGGGCTACTACTAGGGTGAGTGTCTATACCTTTAGGCCATTTTGAGTTCTAAACAGCATGACTTCTCCAAGATGCACCTAGGCTACAATACTGGAAATGAAGAAGTTGTGTTATGCTGGTACCAATGCATACATGTTTAAAATCTAACTACATCCCTATTTCCCTCTCAAGGGCTCCTCATCCCCATCCCTCCCACTATGAGATGGGTCATGATGCCGATCAACCACTTCCTGCTCAAACTGCCTCTCAACCATAATTGTATTCATCCCCGGCACCGGCTGCATCTCCGTATCATCATCGTCATCGTCCATGCTTTTCAAAGCCAAGATCTCAGAGCGATAACTATTCCCGGCTCCGCTGCCATTATTCAGCTGCAGCCAGGTATTGTGATGGTGGTGGGCGTTGGACTTTGTTTGGCGCTGGGTGGAGGAGGCGTGGGCGCTTCGTGAGCCGTGAGTGAGAAGTGTGCCCTTTATGCTGCGGAATACGGCAGCCAGGGATTTATAGATTACGGGGAGGTTGGCGCAGAGAATACCGCCGAGGGGTTCCCAGGCGGAGAGGATGCCCAGGGGGACGCCGGCCCCTGTGTTGAAGTCAGTGGGTTGGTTGGGGTGGATGCAGAAGGGAGGGCGATTGAGCTTACAGGTGTAGTCGGATGAGCCCTGGGTGACGACGACGGTTAGTCGGGCTGCGCTGATGGCGCAGGTTCTGGATGTGTGTTAGCTACGTAGGGGCGCTAGGTACTATAAGGTAGTGGCTGAGTACGTACGCTAAGCCGACGGAGAAGAGCAGGCTGAGGCCAATCTTCTTGTTCTTTGTGATCTGGAGGCGTAGGATGACGGGTAGGGGAAGGAGGAAGATCCAGATGTCGGTGACAAGGTTCGCAATGTTGGTGAAGTAGCTGAAGGCAACGAGGTTGAAGCATGTCCCTTCAACGCTTGAGTTCCAGAACTTTGCAATCGGCCGGCACTCCAGCCCTAGGACAATTTCCATGGTCATGAGCCACAAGATCACCCATACCACGGTTAGGATAACGACCAGGCGGAATCTCGGTGTGATGAAAATGCGATAATATAGTGCCAGCACGGAGAGCTTGGTGCTGGCGATGGCAACATCGTAGAAGTGACTGAAGATATAGTCGCCCTACCATCGGGTTCGAATCCGTCAGCCATATGAAGGTGGGTGTCGAGTTGAATTGGTTAACTCCTTCGTACCATCATGAATGTTTCGACTTCCTTGTCTGGCAAGGCGGCGACATGTCGTCCAAAACCATAGGGAGGACCTGTCGAGGTGGATAGTGGTTAGTTATACGATCCAGAGATGTCAACGGGACGGGCCGGTTAAGCGCACCGTAAACCAATCCACTGACGCAAACGCCAACACCAATGATCTATATGGAGACATTCGAGTCAGGATGTGCCCTTAAACACAATTAACTGCTAGATCGCTCACCGTAGCCCAGATCATCACGTAGTCGTCAAAGGTCAAGCCATACTCCGAGGATGGCCGCAGTTTGATCCAGAGTCGCCATACTGTAGTCAGGATCTCAACGGGGATCGGGACCGAATATGCCACAGCCACCTCGGTCACACGCGACTGAGCCAGGTATGCCGCTGAATAGTTTGCCCCTGCAGAGCTCATCTTGGATGGCTACAGCATCTAACCGTCGGACTGTATTGCAGCAGCAGCAGCAGCAGCAGCAGCCGCATCAGCAGCAGAATTCTGCAGGTGCTCCTCATTGTGTTTTGTAAGGAGGTGCTGGCCTGCTTACGGTGGGTCTGGCAGACCCCTCGCCCTCTTGTGTCTTCAATTCTTCATGCTGACAGCCTGACCAGGCCATTCCGTCGGCAGTCAGCCCATTTTGTGCGAGATGGCTGCAGCCAAGGGAGCACGAAGGATAGACGAGGCGCTCTAATTGCGGTTTTGGCCCCACGCTAAGTATCGGAGATTGAGCGACTCATCCTTCAGGCAGTGAGATAACTAAGTAGCCAGCTAGCTAGCAGACGGTGCCCAGTAGGAATAACCGGCGAGTTAGTTGGAGACTAAGATCGATGGCCGGTGCAGAACGAAGCATTGGACCGCCCACACGTGCCTACCCCGTGATCGAATGGCGGCCGCCCAAATTGATTGCGATCCACCAGGAATCCGCTCTGCTGCTCGCCGGCATCCCACCGCTCCATGCTATCCCAACTAGTATTAAGTGCTGACCCAGTACCTCACTGCTCTGCAACATGCGCTAAAAAGCTTGCCCCTGAGCTGGATCTGGGCTCGGACGCCCTGCCGCTTAATTGCCGTTAGTAGGACTGCCCATCCCTGCCTCTTTTCTAAGAATTTAATTGTTGTTCTGCAGGGAGTCCGGTTCGGTGAAACGTCTTGTTCATCTGACGGTTTCTGGTGAAGATGAAGCCCGGATACTGTTTGCTGCTCGCGGCCAGCGCGGCGCTCTCCTCCGCCAGCCAGCATCCCATCGTTGATCTGGGATACGCGACCTATCAGGGCTTTTATAGTTCCACTTTTAACTTGAATGTGTGGAAGAGGTATGTCTGAAACACGCCCCCATTGACCAACAGAAAGATAGTCTATATTGTGGACATGGCCTGATCTATCATCCAGTATCCGGTATGCAGCTCCTCCGGTGGGTAAACGGCGTTGGCAGGCGCCTGCACCTCCATTGCAGAACAACAGCCAGATCACATTAGCAGTGAACCAGCCCCCTGTCTGTCCTCAATCCGGGGCGGCTAAGACACCATACATCTACGGCTTCAACTCGGGGCCTGGCGATGAAGACTGTCTGTACCTGAATGTCTATGCTCCCCCGAACGCGACGGATCTGCCCGTCCTGCTATGGATTCGTAAGTCTTCAAACGACTATGTAGCACCGTGTATCTTAGCTAGCTTTAACGATTTATGGACAGACGGTGGTGGCTATGGGCTCTTTGGTGCGACCTATGACCCCAGCCCGATGATGAATACCAACAACAACGGGTTCATCACCGTGGAAATCCAGTACCGTCTGGGAGCCTTTGGTTTCCTTTCCTCCGAGGAGGTCAAGGAGCACGGTGTGACGAACGCCGGTCTTCTGGACCAACGCTTTGCCATCGAATGGGTACAGGAGCACATTGCCAAATTCGGCGGTGATCCTAAGCGTGTGACCATTGGCGGCGAGTCCTCAGGCGCCGGGGCAGTCATGTTACATGCGCTGGCATACGGAGGCCAGGAGTTCAACCTCTTCAACAACGTCCGTCTCTCCCATTTCCCACCTCGAAATTGACTGACAGTCTTCGCATAGATCATTGCCGCAAGCGCCTACTCACCCCCAATCTTCAACTACCACGACAAGGTGCCAGAGCAGTACTACAACGACTTTGCTGAACTGGCAGGCTGCAGATCGAACTCCACAGCAATCAAGAACTACGCAACGACCTTTGACTGCCTAGTAGCAGCTCCCAGCACCCTCCTGCAGAATGCCAGCGCCACTGTCTCTACGTCCGGACTATTCGGCACCTGGGCCTTCCTCCCAGTCATCGACGGCGAGCTGATCCAAGAACGGCCCTCTGTGCAGCTCGCGCAAGGCAAAGTGAGCGGCAAACGCATTCTCATCGGCGTATGCACCCTCCATCCTCCTCAGTCCCCCAACACTCACTAACAATAAACCACAGAACAACGCCAACGACGGCGTCCCCCTAAGCAACCCCAACGTCGTCACCCGCCCAGCCTTCAACTCCTACATCTCATCCACCTTCCCCCTCTTCACCTCCTCCGACATCGCCCTCCTCAACGAAGTCTACCAAACCTCCAACAGCCAACCCACCGACAACAGCCCCCGCTACGACACCCTCGGCACCAGCGGACCAACAGCCATCAACCAATCCGAAATGGCAACCGGCCTGCAACAAACTGTCTTCAACATCTTCGCCGAAACCACCTTTGCCTGTCCCGCGCAATGGCTCGCCGACGCCTTCAGCCAAGAAGACGACACCCTTTCCTGCTCCGATCCCCAACCCCCTCGTCAAGCCTGGAAATATCAATACTCCGTAACACCCGCGTACCACGGCGCCGATCTCTCCGCGTACTTCAGCGCGGACGCTACCTGGCCCGATAAGGGATTCAGAACGGCCTTCCAGAAGATGTGGGGCCAGTTTATTATGGCTGATAGTCCAGTGATTTCGATGGAAGATGCCACGGCTGGGAAGGCGAATGCTTCGGTTCCTGTTGTGGGTGGTGGTCGTAAGAAGGGTTATGGTAAGAATGGGACGAGGATGCTTGATTGGCCGAGTTATTCACCTGAGTTCCCGGTGATGATGGATTTGAATACCACCGGGGGATATTTGGTTCATGATGTGGTGACGTCGAATCTGTCGTACTGGATTCGGGAGGGAGATGGGGTGGTGAATCATTTCCGGTTGGTTAATTCGTCTGCTTGGGAGGGAGGGAGAGGGGCTAGGTGTGATTTTTGGAGGGATGTTTCGGAGAGGGTGCCTCAATAGTTGGATACTTATGTCTTGAGGGGGATTGTCTCCGGGAGAAACGGTTACTTTCTAGAGTCAACGCGCATATAGACTAGAGATAGAGTGTATATAGATAGTCATTCAAGAGTAGAGATACTTGTTCATTGTGGAAGGAGTAAACCATGTAGAGCGGAGGTTATAACCAATCATCTATTCGTATCGCTAGACTCCTCATATCTGACCGTAAATCATCCAAATTAAATGCAAACTACCAGAACGCCATCATACGGCTCCTGGTCCGTGTCCAAAACTGTCATGATATGTATAGTAGCGTAAGGATATAAGGTAGGGTCGTGTAACTCGTCCATCGTGGGTTTGAGGGGGAAACTAGCCCCAACATGCGCCAGTGGTCTATGCAGTCGACCAAGGAGATGTAAGAATAAAGGAAAACGCCAGGGTATATCCACATGAGATAACACCGGAATAAACAAATGCGCGCAAAGAATAGGTTATCAATACGAGGGGAAATCTGGAAAAGGGTAGGGATATAGTAGGAATAGGTTCCAACCAGCAGGGAGTGCAAGAATGCCAGCAACCTGACATGGGAACAATACCTCATGACTTTGCCACAGCTGGGGTCTGCCAAACGGCCAGGGGAGATCCCGTCTAGTCATGTTCTTTCTCATGTTCAGGTCGAGTACCCGCCCAGCGTTTAGCCCGCTTTTCTTCCCCGATATAGTTCTTGATGACGCAGACTTCCTCGTCCCGCTGCTGACAGACCTTGTGGCGGTTGAGGTGCTTGAACCGCGGTCCCACTGGGCCGTTGACATAATGATACTGACCCGCAAATCGATACTGTCGCTGGTCGCCTAGCGGATAGAACTTGTCGCCCCAATGGCCGTTGAAGTAGAACCACTCGATAGGGGCACTTGGCGTGGCAGTGGATGCACGAAGGTTATCACTATCATAATCGTACGTATAGGCGTGGGCATTCAGAAGAGGGTCCCATAGGGGCCCGCGGTCGGTTTGGTCGTGCAACAATCCCCAGGGCAGGATGTAGGCATGGATGCCTGGCGTGGCATACATGGCATGGGTGCCCATGGCGGAGTAGATCACGGGCTGACAGGGATCCATGGTTAGCGTCGGGAATCCCCTGGACGTGCGGGAGGGGAGCAATTTATATCTCTACTTACCCGCTGGCCGATCTTTTCGACAGCTTCGTAACTGTACGCTTCTCCCGCCGAGTGCGCGCTGAAGAAAAGCGCCTTGGGCTTGCCGTCGTGAAATCGCACCAGACAGTGCTCCCAGTCACCCACGTGGTTCCCGAACCGCACGTTCAGCACTACGTTGCCCAGATTGAAGCTGTAGAAATAAAACCAGAACGCATCTACGACGCCGTGGCCTTTGTCCATCACCAGCAGAATTGCCGGCGCGTTACTGCGCCCGCCAGTCTTTTCGACATGAATGGGCTCGCCGCCGAACCGTTTGCGCAACTCGGTTCGGACATCCTCGTCAGCGAGGTCTTCCGGGCGGAGATACCCCAGATCTTCTGGAGACCAACTGTCATCCTCTCCCTTCGATGATGAGAGACGGCCTGTGTCATACCACTGGGAGCGTTCCTCTGGTGTGTCCCCGGGAATAGGTCCGTCTATCCGGCCGTCCCAGTCAGGCCAAGACAGCTCGAGATCGTCATCGGGATCGTCGGGAATATTCTTCTCGCCTTCAATCCATGGCGGGCGATCCTCTACATTGTCGTTGCTAGTCAAGTACACGAACTCACCTTCTTGCCACTCGTTCAGCTGATCGAGGTCCTGCAGGGTAGGATGCTCCTCGTCCGACTGAATGGGGGTGTAGTTCAGCATCGGGGTGACATGGTAAAGATGTTCGGCAATGTCGCCCGGCCAAAACTGTTCATGCGAGGACAGGTAAACCAACGGCGCATATTGGAAGACATACTCGGGAATCTGCCGACGCGAGCGTTCAGCTTCATCCCATGCGGGCTGCTGGGAGTCGTTGAATTGCGCATCGCGCCAGGCGGCGTAGTGGGCCTCGTCATCGGGCGACCAGGGTCCCAAAGTGGGCTCGCGCTGGCCGTAGCGGGCCCGCACTAGGCGGAAGTGGGCGGTCCCGCACATGCCGAGCCACCGACAGGCCTTGCGATCCAGCCAGGACGGCGAGGAGGCAATCCAGCTCTGCTCGTCATGATCCTCAGCATACCAGATGAAAGCCGACGGATTTACGGCGCGCGCGGCGCTGTTGATCAAGACATAGGCAATCAATGAGGCGAGGGTGACAATGGCAACCCTGGTGGAGCGAATCATCTGCTGCACGATGCCGGGGGAAGCTTCAAGATCGGAGGAACTGGAACGCGACGAGGGGGGCACCACTAACCCGGACTGATCACCGGGAGTAGAAGTGGTGGACGGGGGTAGTGTGACCAGATTCCCAATCGGGACAGCTGAGGTGGGAAGAGCTGCAGCGACCAGGCTGTCTGCCAGATCGGTCACGGAGGAATCCTCGGGGGAAATTGCAAGAGGACGAGAGGCATCCGAGCCGAGGGGGGAGGGATGACAGAGCGACTGCGACAGTAGAAGCAGCGACAGCAGCAGCAGAGAGGGAGAAAAGCGACCGAGCCGGGCATTTGAGCCCGGAAGTAAAGGAAGCGGAGGAGACACTATAAGAAGCAGCAGCGGGCAGGCGCGATGACATTGTCAGTCAGCCGGGAAGGGTCGAGAACAGCAGGAACGGGTCTCGGAAGGTCAAAATGATGGTACAGAAGGGGACAGAATTGGGTAGTGATTGGCCATAAGGGCCATGAGTAATTGGTCATGATGGGACGATTGGTAGGGCAGACAAACAACAAGGCCGCGGGAGGTGATAGTGGATGCTTAGGGCTGAAGGGGGGGAAAAGGGAAGAACAGGGAAATTCGGGCATTGGAGTGGCCGAGTCCAGCACAGGAATTTGCTGGGAGCAGCAGCAATAGATCGGCTCGCACGGAAGCGGATTAGATAATGGATGATGAGGCACGAGTTCGAATGGGAAGACGACGGATGCAGCTTGCATTTGGCTTCCGCCGGTTGCCGGATCGTCATAGTAAAAAAGAGAGGAAGAAAGGGAGAACAGCGATACGGTGAGAGAGTGAGTGGGCATGAAAGTGAGAGGGGATAGAAGTACGGAACACACGGAAGAAAAGAGGGGCCATTGACTGACTGAATGAATCAGGTGGACTCACTGATCATGGATGGATCAATTCAGGTCGGAATATTGAGTAATGATGAAAAACTGAATTAGTTATTTTTTACTGTGCCTTGTGTGTACTGTGTACTGTGTACTATCTAGATGGAATGACCGAGTTCACAACTGCAACCGGATTGGAATGACAAGGAGAATTGGTGATGATGATGCAAGAAGGAGGGGATGAAGTCATCCGGTCGATCATCCAGCAGGGACTCACAGCTGCGGTGGATGCAGCAGAGCACTCTGGCTAAGACAAGAGGAGAAATAACCCCGTCAGTCAAACTGGAGCTGGAAGGTGAAAACTGGAGCTGATGGAGAAGAGAGAAAGAAAGAAGGGACTGGAACTGGGATGAATTGGATTACGGGAATTGATGGATCCTCAGGGTCGTAAAGTCTAAGGGTTCAGTCTGTCAGCCCTCAGCCTCTCATGGATGCCTGATGAGATGACAAACCCGATAGTCAGCAGGGTCTTCTTCTGCCTCTTGCCTCTAGACTACTGCCTCTTCTGCTGCATTCTATCATACTAAGGTAGCTAGCTAGCTACTAACAATCAATCAATCAATCACGAGAAGTTATGGGAAGAATTCAGGATGATGACTGGCTGCAACAGCTTGCAGTGGAGTGATTCACCGCCAAGTCTGGATCGTCGGGCGCCGCCGCGAATTAGTTGCCGCCCTGCCAATCAATCCAATCATTCCTCCCAACTTGATAATTCTACCATCATCATATCACTTTAGCTGCTTGCTCACGGTTGTCGCCAGCTGCATCCATGGCCCTACCCACTCCCTTAATGCTGGATCCAGCCATGCTGGCCGATTCCAGTCTGGTCCACCCCGAAGACGATGATGATTCCGAATATGAATACGAATATCATCCCACCGAAACAGAAGTTCGTCCTCACCTTGGCAGTCTAGCTCCCATGCTGCCTTGGTTGTGATGCTGACAAGTCCCCATCTCACCATCACTAGACTGTCTATCTGACTCTCGATCTCACCTCCCTCCACGGTCCCATCCGGCCCCCTCGTCGCCGACAACCACAAGATCCCTCCTCCCTCCCCACCTCCAGTCCATCCACACCTTCCCAGAATCAGAATCAAAATCATCACGATGACCAACCCGACGCTGCTCTCTCCAGCACCGAAGCGGACCCCAACAACCCCTCCATCGCCGACCGTGTCCAAATCCTAGGCCTTCACACTCCCAACCCCATCATCTCCTACCAGAACCAAATCTTCAGCGGCACCTGGGCCGACCAAATCGGCACTGAGCTACTCATCGCGCGTCCCGAGGACTCCTCCTCCTCACCACCGCACGATGCAGACCCCTCCTCCTTCACTAGTAGTAGTAGTCCGGTGATCCCGCTCCGTCACACCCCAAACTACGACCTCCTCGCAGCCAACAGCGTGAAAATCCTCGGTCGCAAAGCGAATCTCATATCCAGCTCATCCTCCAACGTCTACGCCGCGGATTCTGCCGCCGCCGCAGAACAACCCAGCGACAGCACCACCACGCAGGGCGGTGGTGTCATCCGCAAAAACGCCCCGCAAACCAATCAAGCACGATTCTTAGACCGCCTTGCCAGCCTTAAGCGCAGCAAAGGCGAGACCGACGCCGTGCGGACAACATTCAGCACGAAACGTATGACGAATCTGGAGGATCGGCTACGTGGTTGGGCTCGTACCGATGAACAGCTGGCACAGATTCAACGGTTAAACGAGCTGGCGTTATCCGGGGATGCGAACGCCATGGCGGAGCTGGAGGGACTTTATTCGCGATTGGGCGGACAAGATGAAGAAGAAGAGATGGATGAGAATGATAATGAACTGGGACAATAAGAACCCTCTACTTCGTATCTCAATCTTAATCCCATGGGCTTGTTTGGCTGGTTCCTCATGAGTGTGTTAAGCTAAGCTTAGCTACATGAGAGGGAAAGTTTCCTATCAGTGGAAATATACTTCCGCGATACGAAACCACACTGAACACTGACTAAAAAAAGAGATCAATCATAGTACTTCTGAACATGATTGATCTACGATGATCCAGACCCGACCCGACCAGGCCTTCGGATCGGATAGGATAGTTCACAAAAGTCATGTAACTGAAGCAGACACGTCACGTGCCTTAGCTTGGAATATCCGATGCTCCGACCGAGATCGACCGAGGTCAGGCTCAACGACACATGCGTTTGTCCCACTGCAGAACAAGACCTTAAATTGGGGCCGGGAAGAAGCTTGCTCGCCCCAACACTGATGGGTGCATTAAGTCAGGATCATCATCATCCGCGGCAAAGTTTCCACCGAACTGAATATGGCAGTTGATGCGCGTCGTACGAACCGGTTTGCGGCGTGATGGCGTCAGCGGATTCTTTTCCTTAGGGAGCTGCAAGGTACATCCTTGATTTGAAGGTGAATCTTGATTTTATTCTACTATGAGAAATCCCTGCATGTGATAGCGTCGATTTGATGCATACTGTACTATATACACTGTACTATGAAGGATGAATGTGATCATGATGAACGAGATACCGAACTACTACCGTAAAGACTCTCTCTCAACAGAACGAGTAATGATAATAGTATACACATCTATTCCCAGTACCTTCAAATAGTAACAAATAGACAGCTAAATCAAACCCAAACACTTGAAATAAAGCAAACCAAAAAAAAAAAAAAAAGTAATCAATCACATTATCACCAAACACCCCAATTCCCATCCATCCATCCGACCATCCATGAGACGATGCAATTATCCAAACCCATACCAACAAACCAATCAACGCTAAACCCCATTCCATTAATATCAAATCAATCAATGTCAATGAAAGTAGTAGTAGAAATAAATCAATCAACCCCAACGTATCCATCCAGTAAGCCCCCTAACCTAGCTTCACCCATCATACTATAGTAGTAGTATCATGGAAAGAAGAAGAATAAGGGGAAAGGAGAAAGGTTCAAGCCCAAAACCTCCTCATCTCCACAGGCGACGGAGGCGGCGGTGGCGGCAGAGGGAATTCCCATTCCAAGGGTAATTTCCCTTCTGTGTGATATGATGGAGAGGTGGGAGGTGTAGAGGTGGTAGTATCGATGGAGATCGCCTTGGGGATGTGTGTTGTGGCGGAGAGGATGGCGCGGGAGATGGTATCTTGGGAGAGAGGGAGGGAGAGATGAGGTCTCCGTGTTGTAGTTGTTGTTGAGGTGGATGTGGATGTGGAGGGTGGTGTTGGACAGCGGGAGGGAGACATTTTGGTTGTTTCCTCTTTCTTAGTTTGATGTAGAGGAAGTAAAGTGAAGTTGTTGGTTGTGTAGAATGGAGGTAATGAGTAGTAGTATATGGTGATCAGGAACAGAATTTATAGTAGTAGTGATGGTAGTATGTTAAGTTCCTATAGAAGAATCATGTCAATGATCTGTGTCCTGCATGTGCATATGTAGAACATATATATAACCGGGTGGGAAGAAGCAAAGAAGAAAAGAAAAGAAATATCATATGTGATGAATGGATGGGATGTATGCCGATATAGATCCTCCGGAGTAAAAATATCATGCTTTGCTCCGAAATCCGCCGAGGTAAAATAAAAAAAAAGTAGTAGATGACTGGGTGGATGGGTGGGTGGATGAATGGATCCAGTTTATTCTCTCATGAGGGTCCTCAAATCCCAATCCTCCTCCTCTTAGCCGAGGATTATGTCCGTGTTTGATTGAGTGGTGATGATGGTGTGTTGTGCAAGGGCAGAGAAAAAGAAAAGAAAGAGGGAATAATTGGCTTACCTCTTCTCTTTTCTTTACTATTGTCTGTATAGGCTATAGTTTGGTTGTTGGTTGCTGACTATAGTGGTGGATGGTGGTGGATGGTAAAGTGCCTCACTTGTATGTATGGAACAGAGTGAAGATGTATGGGAACCAAATAACCATCAAGTACCAGGACCCGAGTAGTACTCCAAGAGAGGACGAAGAACGTTTGAAGAGAAAAAGAATGGGAAGAGAAAAGCAGACAGAGCAAGAAGAAATACCCGCCTAAAATACCTTTTTTCCTTCTAGTACTACCACCACGACTCAGGTACACCTAACCTACAACCCTACTAAGCAATAAATAGCTTGCTACGTACTACCGAATAAAGGAGAACGAGAAAGGAACCTAAGGATTGGATGGAAGGATACATCCATCCCTTCCCGTTGCGAGGCGAAACCGAAACCAAAAAGAAAAAAAAAAAAGGAACAACCGCCTCACCCTTGAACAACAACAACCCCCGGAGCCAGGCGGCGGCAGATGGACCCAGAAAGTCGGGTCCAGGCCAGAACCCACCACATAACTACTAAGTACTACCCCAGTTGTTTTGCTACGTCTGGGCAAGGCGGGCGGGATGGTATGGTAGGACTGAGTGGGCATGGGGCATGCTTGGACGGAAGGACGGAAAGACGGAAACTGTCCCGGGGATTGAAATGAATGGGGGATTTGACTTTGGCTGGGGAAAAGAGATCAGCCCGGAGAAAGAACAGAACAGAACAAGACAAGACAAGACAAGACAAAAAAGGATGGGGAAGGGGAGTTGGGGGTGGATTTTGGGGAAAAAAAGCAGAGATGCAGACTAGACTAGTTTACTGTTACGTGTGCAGATGTGGAGAAAACAAGGGTCAAAAAGGAACTGACTAGTAGTTCAATGGCTGGAGTTACTTCCCAGTGGTTCTTGAAAAAATGTTTCTAGTTATGCGTTTCTCCATATTTCACTAGATACTACTAAGTATCTACTCCGTTCTTTTCCCATACCTTTTTTTATTTCTAGTGATCGACTTCGGGGCAATTCAGCCTGAGTTCCGGGAAAGGCAGCGAGTAATACTAAATACTAAATAGACTAGAAGCCCGGGAATACTCCATCGTGCAGAATATCCCATAATCCAGTTAGTACCGCTACAGTGGCGATTACTGTACAGTAGTACTCCGTAGTATGGAGTAAATGAATGGATCAGACCACGCAATCCTTCATGATCCATGATGTGATCTCTCCTCTCCTCTCGCCCCATTCCCTGGACACCTCACCTTCTAGAAACACACCAACTAATAGCACTAAACAAGTCCTGACAGAAAGTACGAAGCACTGCTACTACTACTTTTTACCTCTTTAGATTAACCCACCAATCCTTCGATCCATTCATCAACCCCAAAGGATTGCTGCCATCATTGCCGTTTCACTCCGTGGCAAAAAAGAACACACACTCCACAAACCCCGTCCAACTCATTTCAGTAAAAGCCCTGCTACGTACGTACTTGCTAGCCAGCAAGCAGCCAGCCCCTGCTTTGTTTTACTACTACTCCCACAGCAGCTTCACCCACACCTCCCCCTGGATTCATTTCCAACCAGCCAGCTAGTCAGTCAGCCAGCCATTGCAACGTAATCACCAAATAACTTACCTCCTACTCAATAACATAGTAACTATCAGCCCAACTATAGTTACTTACTTACGTACAGATATGGCAACTCTCCACAATTTACCCCATCCGTCCCTTCATCCCTCGTACCCCGAACTCTCTTCGTGTAACACAAACAATAATCCCCAAGAAAGAAAGCAAGTAAAGTAAAAATTATACGAGATACCTACATATATTTCGAATCTCAAAGCATCATGTTACATGTATACTTACTACATATTCACGAATAAGCTCGACCCAACCCACTGGTCAAGTAACTCCGAATGACGAACGAACGAACGAACGAACGAATAAATGAATGAATGAATGGATGAACCATTTCCCACCCCTACTTATGCCCACACTAAAAATAATTAAGTACGATCTAGTTCATGGGAGTTGCATGATCGGCTAACAGCTACGCTACGTACATGTACTGTACGTAGTATGTTTTTCTTCTCCACATTCCAATCCGGGCTTGCGAGGCTCTGTGCGTTTTGTTTGTTGGCGGGATACGTAGTGAAGTATGGGGTAACTGAAGTAGCCCTGCATGGTTCCTTTGGGGGGAAATGGGGCAGCAGCAGCTATGTATAGTTCTTACTAGTATATTCCATACATACTGGGTACTCAGGTGGAAGTTATGTGGATGTCAGTCAACTGCGCCAGGTTGCAGTGGCTTGGTGTAGTGACTTGGTGGAATTCTTCAGATACCCCTTAAGTAGTACTCCGTAGTTTACTACTACTAGTACTTATGTGGTAGAGTTTAAGATCTTTTTCGTCTGATAGTGCAGAATTCTACTATGATGATAGTGGGCGGAGGGTATTAGTTGCAGCTTGGGCTATTTTGATATCCCTTTGGAGATAGCTCTACACATCGTACTTTTCGTAGTCAAACAAATCATCTAAAGTAAAGATTGCATTGCATTATACAAAACCCGCCCAGCCCGTTTTAGCCATAATCCTCTCTTGCCCATCTCGCATTATCTATACACAGTTACAATCATCATCCCCCAGCAGATGAGATGAGAAGACATCCCCATCACCAACCAACCAACGCCAAACGCCTCGCAAACCGAATCAGTCAAAGCATCACCCCTTAGTAGCATGACTTTTCAAGGGACTCAAAACTACTCCTCAAACTTCCGCTTCACCCCATTACTCCCATTAACCTGCGCCGTACTGCCGGGTCTTCCCCGCTCCGACATCTGCGCCTGTCGCTTCTTCCACGCCGTCTTGATCGCAGGAGCCACCCGAATCAGATCCTCCTCCGTCACCCGGTCCTGGATACTTTCTAGCACCTTCTCCACCGTCGAGATATGATTCGCATCCGCCTTATCATCCCGAATGCGATGGAACCGCCAACGCCCCTGCTCATCCTGAGCGCACTCCACAATCGCATCATCCAACGGCTGCTGCAGCGCCTTCATATTCTCCCACTCCTCCGGCGAGACATACATCTCCCCGAAGGGGCGGTACTCATTCGAATTGAGCATAACAAACAGATGAAAGATAGGCAAGGCATCATAATCGTAATACGGCTCCGTAACACCCTCAGCCTCATCATCCGAATCCGGTTCCAGCAGGGGAAACTCCAAGCGCATTCGAAAATCGATAGTATTCTCACTGGGCGGCTTCCATTTAAGGATATGCTCATCCGTACCGATGCGATAGGGAGTACTCCGACAAGTAAAAATCAAGCCATCATTGCCATGAATCTTCTTCACCTTGGGGATAATATCCCGAAACATCATCTCAATGCCGTAACTAAACTGCGTCGATTTATCCTCCACGGCAAAGATCCGATGCTGCTTCTCCTCGGGAAACCGATCATACAGCGCATTATACGGCTTGAGCACCTTCTCCTTGAAGTACGCGAGCCGTTTATCCAGCGTCCGATGCATCAAACTCTGCCCATCGAGCACCAAGCAGTCAAATACAAGGTACTTGAGCTGCTGCGTGCCATCCTCGTAGGTATCATTGACCAGCTCGCCGTCGACCAGCGTATCGACATGGAAGCGCTGAAACGTGTCATCGTCCGGTAAAGGGAAGTGCAAGCCCGGGACGTAGCGGTAGTCGTTTTTGCGATCAATCAAGTAGTGGATTTCAGGAGTGTCGGAATCCGGTTCGCCCCGCGCAAAGTACATCAAACATCGAATTCCGTCCGTCTTCTCGCACACGTAGTAATCTTCTCGTTGGAGCTCGGTCAGATGCCGTGTCGAGAAACTGACGGGTTGCGCGCCGGGGAAGTTGAGATTATTGCGGCCGAGGAGGGTGGCAACTTCGCGACGGAATTGGTCGGCGAGTTCGGGGTCTGCTTTGATGCCGACGGCATCGAGATCGGGGACTGAGTTGCTCATTGTGGTCGGTCTGAATATTTCTGTATGGGAGGAGGGGAGGAGTGGGTGAGGTTATGAGGAATAATGGTCTGGAGAAATGGTGGTCACGCTGGTGGTAGAGCTTCTCGCCCGCAGGCGCAAGGCGCAAAAGGTGCTCAGCAGTAGGTGGGTAGAAGGAGAATTATATAAGGGCGTGGTGGTGGTGAGTTGGCGTTCGTTGGGAAAGTGAGAGCAGGCGCATTGAGGCAACGAAGGTAGCTTTGACTCCCATCTGCGGAGGTTCGGAGATACTCGGTGGCCTGAGGCATCACGTTGCCGTTCTTGTCGCCTGACAATGCGATACTACGGTGGAGAATGGCGTTTTTATTGACTTCATGCAAGCACAGTAAATGCCGTAGACTACGCATTGATGTATTACCCAACAGCCATGGAAAAAAGGCTTAGCATGCAGAATGAATTGCATTCTATCAATACGGCCAAAGAAGCACCGATTTAATTTACAATAATGCACGCCAGCAAGACTGAGCGCGGGGTATCTTATCAAATAGCAAACCCAAAGACCCAAAACCGTTCCAGAACGCCATCAAGCATCGCCCAAACTCCCTGCCCGTAAGCGGGCTATATGTATATCCAATCCTGGGAGCCTTTCGTCACTCGTTACCCAGCGAGAGCTCTACGAGATAGCCGCCACAGGCACCTTCTTGGCTTCAGGTGCAGGTGTCTTCGCACCAGCATCTGTCGCATTTTCCTGCGTCTCTGCCGGCTCCGGCTCATCCACGGCCATAGGCTCGGGCACTGACACCTCCTCTACAGGGGTGAACAGGCTGCCGCCATCCGGAAACGGAGAGGAGAGAGTATCTCCTGTCGAGAAGAGCCCACCACCGCGTGAACCACCCAATGCATGAGACAGCATCTCCTTGATCCGCACATATTGGTACTTCTTCTTCGTCGAGATCAACGTATGCGTCACCATCGGGTATGGGTGAGAGCGAGAAATGGCTGCCATGACAGTATCTTTCTCTTCGTCCGAGTCGACAGGCCCATTGTTATCCAAATCATCTTGTAGCGGAGCGTTCGCATCGATAGCAGCCTCTGTAGAAACCAGCATTAGCATTATCCCACCAAGCCCAGACTCGGGCACCATAAGCCACAAAACCACTTACTCTGCTGCCTCGCCTGGTTCTTCTTCTGATACGCCTGCAACAGCATATCATACGGCAACGAACGCCCCGGAACAGCTCTCTTCGCGCCCATCGAGTGACTCTTACAAGTCAACGACCTAGCGCACTGCGCACCATTCGGCAAAGTAACACCACACTGCTTCTCAACATCAACAGGGCCCTTCGGTTTAGGCACCTTCGGTTTGGGCTCCTCCTTCTTTTTCTTCTTCTTCGGCTCCTTATCCTTATCATCCTCCCCGGCCTCCGTCTTGCGCTTCTTCCCCTTTTTCGTCCCATCCTCCGCCATCCCCTTGACAGCGGACTTCTTCGCGCTCTTCTGACCCTTCATCGAATCTTCACCACCCTCACCCTTCTCACCAGCACCCACATCTTCATCACCATCCTTATCACCCTTCTCCTTTGCGCGATTCGCCGCATCTCGCGCCTCCTTCTTCTTCCTGGCCTTCTCCTGCTTCGCGCGAATACAACCCCGAATATGTTCCACCGCATTCTGCTTCAACACCGGTCTCTTGCACGTCTTACAAATGACCGTCTCGAGATGATCTTCTTCGCGGGGCTTCCCCGTCGGGAACGCAGCCATAGTCTTTTCATCGATATCAGGTAATATAGGCGACGAGGAACCGGGGGATTCAGGCACTATAAACCTCGCAACAACTTCCATCAGCATACCACCACCAAACCCCATCCCCAGACCAAGGGGAAGGATAGAGGGACAAAACAAACCATCACCCTTCTTCTTCCCGGACTTAGCATTCGCCGCCGACTTCTTCAACTTAATCTTCCCAGGTTTGGTATCCTTCTCGGCATACTTATACCCCGACGCATCGACCAGACTCCCCGCCGGGGTAGAAGAGGCAGAGGACGCTACAACACCAGTATTAGCATGGTTCGTAAATATAACAGCGCGTATCTTCGTGGATTTCCCCTAAATCATCATTGCGTGGTGGAATTATCCGGAGGGATGGAGGGGAGAGGGGGGTGCCTATAACGGACCTCTGCCGCCGGTAGCAGTAGCCATGATTATGAAACGAAACGACCGACCACCCACACACGCGCGCGCGCTCTTTCTTTCTCGACCGTCGGAATTCAAGGAGCGATATTGTCAAGGAAATAGAAAAACAGGATAGGATGGGATTGGAATTAAAGCTATGTATCTAGCTCCGACCGTGAGGAAAAAGGGGGACGGTGACGTTGCTGGGGGAGGTGCGGTATCTTAGTTGGTCGAGGCTTGCGCTGAGCACACTCTCACTCACTCTCTCACTCACAGTCCGGGGCGCTCCGCATTTGGGGAGGTCACGTGGGTGGTTAGTTGAGTGGTGGTCGGGTGGAGGGGGTTTTGAACGTCTGGGTTATTGGTGTGAAATAGTTTTGCTTGGAGATGTTATTGTGAATGATGAATGAGAGTTTAGTGAGGTTTGTTTGGGGTATTGTGGTCGCTGTGTTTCGGTTGATTCCTTTGTTGTGTTGAAGGAGGCTGCGGTGAGTGGATCATGAGTAAGGAGGGATGATGGATGGGTTCAAGTCGGCTTACTTGGAGACTAACACAACTATTCTTCATGATGGTGTTGAGTGAGAAAAAGCCCTCTTACATGCTTGATTATGTGAAATGGCTGTCACTGTCCACGTTGGCCAGTTAAACGTGTTACTTTAATATGACTGGCAGTTACATCCGCCTTGTGGTACATGTTTATTGATACAAATGCAATGCAATATGCAAATCCGCCAATATCATATGATATACAATCCGCCTACCCTGCATGCTTCGAGAAGCACAAACTACTGTTCGTTCCCCCGAATCCAAAACTGTTTGTTAAAGCCACGTCAATGGTGCGCTCCTGGGCCTGTTTCGGGGCATAGTTGCAGTCAAATCCATCAGCCAACCGCTCCAGATTGATTGTAGGTGGCATCACATTCTGGTCTCGGCGTTAGCAGTGTTATGTCATGTTTACCAGGGTCACTTACCTCGTTAACGGCGAGAATCGAGAACAAGGCTTCAATGGCGCCTGCACCACCGAGCAAATGGCCGACGGCTCCCTTGGTGCTACTAATGTTAACCTCCGTCGCCCGTTGCTTTCCTCCCGGTCCCAGGAGCAAGGATTTGATGGCAGCGTTTTCTGCTGCATCTCCGACCACGGTCGAGGTGGCATGTGCATTGACATAGTCGACCGCAGAAGGTGGGAGTCCAGCGTTTTTCAGAGCTTTCCTCATGGCTAGGAATGCACCTTCGCCGTTCTCTTTAGGTGCTGTCATATGGTGTGCATCACCAGAACAGCCGTAGCCTCTCAGTTCGGCATAAATTCGGGCCCCTCGTGCTTTTGCGTGTTCAAGTTCCTGACAACAGATTAGAAAGTTTCCTTCGGTAAGCGTCTGTTATGGAAAATACCTCCAAGACCAACATTGCCGCGCCTTCACCGACCACAAAACCCTCACGATCCGAGTCAAACGGTCTTGATGCCTTTTCAGGCGAATCATTAAAGCTCGTAGCCAAACTGCGGGCTCGAGCAAAACCTCCGACTGCTAGCGGATGAATACAAGACTCTGCTCCGCCGGCCAACATCACATCTGCATCACCGAACGCGATGAAGCGGGCAGCATCGCCTATAGAATGAGCCCCAGTTGTACAAGCCGTTGTTGCTGAGTGATTTGGACCCTATATCATTAGCAGTGGAAGACCAGGCGTAATGAAAGTGCTCTTACCATGAATCCATACCTCATGGAGATGTGCCCAGCCCCGAGATTGATCAGAAGCTTCGGTACGAACAAAGGTGATACTTTGCGGTAGCCCTATGGCTTGTGAGCATGGTAAATGGATGATAGACATGCCGTACTGACCCCCTTGTCATATGCAACAACTGTGTCGTAAATCTCATCAAAGTTGCCAATGCCTGACCCAAGGCAGACTCCCTGCCAAAATGTTATTGAAATGATGTCGAAAAGCACCGACAATACATACAGTAGCTTCTCGTTGTTCAAAATCTGTAGGCTTCCAGCCCGAGTCTTCGAGAGCTTCTTCTGACGCAGCCATGGCATACTGAGCGAACCGAGCCATCTTGCGCTCATCCTGCAGGACATCAGTTACAATCCTAACAAGCACTATTATATGCCTACATCTCGACTTAACCACTCCGAAGCCGTCCAACATCCATCCTTTCGTGCACCTTGCGGCACAACTGCTGCGATCTGACATGGCAGATCTGCAAACCTGGCATCGCGATGGTTGACATTGACGATGCCACAGTGACCATCCAGGAGACGTTTCCAAGTACGACGGAAACCTACGGAAAATTACTTAGCAAATATAGCAAGAGCATTGGTCGTGTACAGTTGCCTTCCTGGGCATGAATATGAGGTAGTGCAAGACCTTCCCTTTCCGGAAGAGTTGAAGTGGAGACGCTGGGGACCGAAAAAAAAAGATGGTAGAACCACGGCCATGACGAGGTTGTTTGGGACATGCTTAATTGCGCATGGAGGCATCACTCACCTACTCCTAGAGGTGTCACTGCTCCAAGACCAGTCACGACAACACGACGCATGGCATTCTGGGGATACACGGTACGTGATTACTATGGTCGAGGTACTTCACGTCTAGTCTCGCTGCGGGTGGTTGGTCTCCGCAGACTGCAGACGGAATGCAGGTCCAAACTCCCGCGACACTATACCGATGTTGGGGAAAAGCGGGAGAGACTAGAATGAATGGATGGAAGAAGATGGAAGAGAAGAAGTGGTGAAGCTCAACGCAGCCAATGGACGAGGCAAGAAATGGGGGTCAAGGGTGTTCCTTCCGCATTGAGACGATGAAGAAGTTGACCAAAAAGGGAAGGTCCGCACGACGTCAGGGACGCCAGGCATAAAGGCATCAATATTTCCCTTTACAGCCACATCCTGGCCAATGAGGGTCAATCTCCGTATCGATAAGAGATAGAGGCCCATCATCCCCAGTGGCCATTATTATTACTATTCTATTCATGGCATGTATTTTTTATGTCAACGCAACTACCACCGCTATTTAGTCCTCTCCGGTTGCTGCTCCGAATTTCCCCTCCTTTCTTCTCTACCCTATCTCTCTTACACCCCCAATACTCTCGAGTGAGGTCCTCAATCCCGTCATGAAATCCCTCACTTGGGCTGCTTGCCTGGCACTGGCTGGTACAGCCTTTGCCCACGCTCACCATGAGCACGAAGAGGTGCCCGAGCATGTGCGCGAGGAGTTGCTGAGGAAATGGGACCAGGAGGTAGGCATCCCAGTCCCAAACCACCTATTTCGCACTCACACTCACACACCATTCCAGTTCACCTTCTCCGGCATTGCCAGCTTTGCCCACCTAAAGCCAGTCAAATGCCTGATCGAACCCGACGAACGGTACGACATCGCCGTCATCGGCGCCCCCTTTGACACGGCAGTCAGCTACAGACCAGGTAAGACACCCAATAACCTCACAGTCTGCCCCCCCCAAACTCACTAACACCCCTCCAGGCGCTCGCTTTGGTCCGCGCTCCATCCGGGCAGCTAGCGCCCGCCAAATGGCCGGCACGAGCTACAACACCCGAGCGGGAATCAACCCCTACGCCTCATGGGCGACAGTCAAAGACTGCGGCGACATCCCGATCACCCCATTTGACAATGGCGTTGCGGAGCGTCAGATGTATGAAGCCTTCCTGGAACTGGGCTCTCGCCCGGCCCTGACCACTGCGTCCTCCAAGTACGGCACGAAGGGCATCTCAGCGGGCAAATCGAAGCTCGTCACATTGGGAGGCGACCACAGTGTCGCACTACCAGCCCTGCGCGCACTGTACCAAATCTACCAGAAGCCCATCACGGTGCTACACTTCGACGCGCACCTGGACACCTGGAACCCCGTGCGCTACTCCGCCTACTGGACCTCCGAACAAGCGCACTTCAACCACGGCAGTTTCTTCCACAAAGCCAGTCGCGAGGGACTGATCTGCAACTCGACCTCCGCGCACGCTGGTCTCCGCACGCGTTTGACCGGCGTCGACGACAGCGACTACACCAACCCTGGCCCGGAGCAGGGATTCATGCGCATCCACGCCGACGACATCGACGACCTCGGTCCCATGGGCATCGTGAACCGCATCATCGAGCGCATCGGTCTGGACTCCGACCAGCCCGTCTACCTGTCCGTTGACATTGATGTCCTGGACCCCGCCACTGCCCCCGGAACTGGTACCCCCGAGCCTGGTGGCTGGACGACCCGCGAGTTCATTCGCATCCTGCGCGGCATTGAGAAGCTGAACATTGTTGGCGCCGATATCGTCGAGGTGTCTCCTAGTTATGACAACAAGGGCGAGACTACGGCCTTGGCGGCTGCGCAGGTGGCGTTTGAGATCATTACTAGCATGGTCAAGGCTGGTGCGGGTGAAGAGTTGGGTGGATGGTATGGACGGAAGGTGACGCCGGTGGAGGAGACTGTTGTCGAGGAGGAGGCAGAGGAAGCTGTGGAGAAGGAGGAGGCCAAGGATGAGTTGTAAATGAGATATATGATATGAAGTCATGTGAATGTATGTATGTATGTATAATGAATGAGTTGAGTTACTAGTCAAGCCTGATGCAGGTACATCATGAAACACATAACATACTCCTAAGTCTAAGTAATCTTACTGTAAACTCAATCAACCCATCGAATAGGTATATAAATCCATTACCAGCAAATACTAGATACTATATAGACCAGACTAATCAATTAACTACTACCTCACGAAGCAGCAACCACAACCACAACAACAACCACAACATCTAACCATAATATATAAAGGGGTGGGTAACTTGGTCATCACTATTGTATCTGTTATCTAGTCCAGGCTTTGAAGACAATGAGCAAAGAAAAGAAAAAGGAAAAAAATAAAGGGCTGCAGCTCGGGAGAACAAATTGCACAGCAAATTTGGGACGGGTGGGATCGGCATGATAACAGATCGCAGAGTATGAGGGACATCAAAGAAAAGAAGATAGAAAAATAAAAAGAAAAACCATCAGCCAGCCAAAACAAGACGCCTCGACTTCCAACGCCGATAGAGACGATGAGAGGTTCGAAAGGGAGTAAAGGGGGGTTTGTTTGAGGAAGAGAAAAGGTGGGTGTGTGTGGGGTTGTGGAAACGTGTTGGTAAAAGGTGAAAAGGGGGTAGTTTAGGGAGGAATTGACAGTGGGGAAATAAGGTGGAGGAACACAGTGAGGGGATAATGAAGGTCGGAGGATCAAGAAACGACGCTGGCCAGGTAGGACGAGACGAAAGTCAGGAGACAAGAGGTTCCGATGGAATGAGGAAGAGCTCTCGATGGCAGATCTGCTTGAGGTAGACAAGGCTCAGCAGCGCAGAGACAACCGAGCGAAGAGGGAAGAGCACACTTGGGTGTTACGGGTTGTAAGATGTGTATTCACTCAAGAATCAGTGAACGAACACAGAATGTCAAGTCAGACGTCGGTCGAAGAAGCCAGCCACCTTTGTACGAAAGAATCCCCAAAACTCCATATTGCATAGATAAAGCACATTCAGTCTCCCAAAATCATACGACGTGTCTGCGATGCATCAATGACAGGCCTGGAACCCTCCGGAGCGTACGGGCCTGCCCTGTAAGATCCCGGGATCAATTACAGCAGGACGCACTTCTTCGACTTCTTGGGAGCAGGCTCGAGCGCGGCAACAATGGCCTAGAGTAAAGATGTGTGAGTAGATGCGACGATGCGGGATGTGGCGCGACACTAACCTCGTCAAAAACGTCCTTGAGCTTGTACTGCGTGAGAGCAGAACACTCGACGTATTTCACTGCGCCCAGCTCCTTGGCCATACGGTCTCCATCTTCCTTGCGGATCGGTTGCATCTTCTGGCGGGAAAGCTTCTCGCGGACCGCGGGATCGTCGCGAAGATCGGTTTGGGTGCCCACGATCAGGCAGGGGACACCGGGGCAGTGGTGGTGCACCTCGGGGAACCACTTTTCGCGTACGTTCTCAAAGGAGGCAGGCGAAGTGACCGAAAAGCAAACGAGGAAGACATCCGTCTGAGGGTACGAAAGAGGACGGAGACGATCGTAATCCTCCTGACCAGCAGTATCGAACAATCCCAGGGTGTAGGGCTCATCGCCAATCCTATTGCGCAACGGGGCTCGAGTCAGTTGCAGATTCCGATATTTGTCCACAGACACCATCGCATTGGTCGAGCCAGCGACATCGGGAGCACCAATGACGCTGATTGCGAGCGTGATATAGCGCACTCCGACAAAGTCCCGATATGCAAACCATGTCTCAAGATAGGAGGTCCCTAACTTACATGACCGTGACGGCATAGTTATCGAACACCGTGGGAACATATTCGGAAGGGAACTTGTTCGTCGTGTAGGAGATCAAAAGGCAGGTCTTGCCAACGGCACCGTCACCGACGACAACACATCTGCGACGAAAGTCAAACCATGGTTAGCCACTTGCCGCTCGAAGAAAGGATGAATGTATCGGTTTGCACGGAGAAATGAGAGGGAGAAGCAGGATAGAGGAGGGAGGTATCGAATGGGGGGAGGGGAAAGAGAGGAGGAGGGGGGAAAAGTGATTGCGGAGAGAAAGGGATAAAGATGATGAAGAGAACAACGCACTTAATTGTTGCCACAACCATGTTGTAAACTTTGAAGAACCGTGAAGTTTGCGGGAGAGAAGGTGCAGAGAATCACGGAAGGTCGTCTGTCGGATGCCGAAAGGAGAGCAGGGACAGGAGAAGCAGGAGATGCGGTGAACCAGGGGGGTGGAGGGAGGAGACGAGTGAGGGGGGAAGACCGATTGGGTGTTGAGAGAGAGAGGGGGGGGAGAGAGTGAGTGAGTGAGTGAGTGAGGAGGAAGTAGAAGGGAACGAGAAGGTGAGGCGGCTAAGATGGAGAGGACAGACGCGATGGATGGGCGAGGCCGTCTGGATTCACGGATGGGGAGGTGGTGTGCGGTGAATGTCGACGGTGAGAGAGAGGGATGGTTGGTGAGGAAGCCAGCCAATGTGGGAGGGAGGAGGCAGTAGGCGGAGGACGGAGACGATACCTTACTAGTAGTAAGGAGAGGAAGGAAAAGAAGCTGCTGCTACTTTTCTGCTTTCTGCTGCTGCTGCTGCTGCTGCTTTGCTGCTTTGGCTTGCAAATGGGGCAACCCGCACCGCACCGTTACTTAGTTAGCTCCTGGTTTAGTTATCTCTAGTTAGCAGGTTCTTTTTTATCGCCCGCCTTTTTTTTTTTTTTTTTTCACACCTCTGACAACAATTTCTCTTTATGATGGTTGCGAGTTGCGCCACCGTTTGAAGTAATTTACCCTGGGCTGCTGATGAAACTCCCAAAGGAAAAGACTTCCTCATCACCCCCCGTCACAACTCTTTTTCTTTACCCACTGAACGGCCAGATGAAAAAGCAACACAACGGCGATCCACAACCTAAGATAAGAGACAACTCACAGAGATCGGACTAAGGCCAATATGACGGCAACCTAGATAAACCACCCCCTTTTATTCTAACCTGTCGCGATCCTTCTCTCTTCCGGAATTTTTTTTTACCTTTAGAATCTCGATCGTCTTGACTTCCGCAATGATAGCGTGATGCCGAGGAAGCGCGAGGAGATGAGATGTGATGAGATGATGGTAATGGTAATAAATACCAGACCGAGGAAGAAGAGGGTGGAGGAAGGAGGAGAGCCAAGTCAAGTCATCCAACACCCCAAAAGCAATTAAAAGCCGCAACTTGATCGGATCCGATCGATAGAATAAGACGAAACAGAGCCGTGGTAGAAAAAATGACGAGAGTAAATAAAACCGATGATGAAGAAAAGGATAAAGAGAAAAGAGGGAAGAAAAGCGAGGCCTACTCTTTCAGTCCATGACAGTCACTACTTAACTACCTACTTCCTTACTACTTACAAACTCCTACAATAACCGATCATGCTCCATCAAAAGCAAAGCCATCAATCTCATCACACTCTTTCTCCGGGCCCCAGGTTTGCCTCGGAAGTCAGGCTGGCTGTCCAGTGTAAGGTAAGGCCAAGGCAGGCAGGCAGTAATGATCCTAAGGCTCAGGCGAAAGTAAAGTAGTAAAGTTAAGTAAGGTTAGGTAACACCTCCAGTTGGGTAAGGAATCAATCATAATTTCGCCATGAATCCCGTCACACTGAGCATCAGATGCTTGAGCCAATGAATCTAGCTTGCCCAGACGGTCGCACTGACTGCGCCTGTCCTAGCTTGATTCGCTACGCGCCCAAGGAGGAACAACCTAGCAGTTAGTGAAGCTAGTAGTCAGTAGGCAGTAGCAAGTAGCAAGTAGCAGTGATTGTGATCAACTGCCACCCCCAAGGGTGTCATCGACGAGGGTAACAATGAGGCCAGGGTCAGGGCTATGCCATGCCATGCTATCCCAACCTCGCACGGGGCTGGTTGGACAGCACCGACCGCCCTCTTCATCTCGTCTATCTACTGGCTTTGTACTACTAGTACTACGTACTAGATATTCAGCTTCGCAAACGCCCAGACCGACCCCAATAAAACGCCCCCGCGCTAAGTTTCATGACGGGGCCCAGATTCCACCCTGGGGATCGGTACATATCAATCTGCTTTCCCTTCTTCATTCCCCCCCCGTCCAATCCTCAGCGTTATTATCGTCGCACCACTACAGCAATCAATCAAAACCTACAGAAAACAGGGCGCACAAGTAAAATTCCAATCAAAAAGTACCAATGCTTGCTATATATATAGAACGTGACCCATAAATCATCTAGTCTAGTCGTAACATCTATAATATCATCCCGCAGGATCATCCGCTGCCGGCCGTTCTCGCCGTTGCAGCTTGAGTTTCATGGCGCAAGCCATCAAGGAGAACCTATAACGCCAAGTGAATGCTCGCACAAACGGCACTGTCGGCCTCAATCCAAAAGCATGAAAAGAAATGGCAACCAATCAATCATCAAAGTATATAGTTTGGATTGTACACAGTCCATTTTTTGGATCCCAAGTCATGGGTTTATCCACACCGCCTTCTCTATCCCATGCGGGTTTGCGACGGTTGACAGCAGGCGAAATAAAAATAGCGTGCCCTTGCAATCTAACCGGGATGTTCTCCCTGTATGTGTTTGTACAATATGGCAGATTCAAGCGAAGGGTACATGAACGCCAATGCGGTCTGTCAGGTTCGTTTCGCACGCCCCTCAGGCTCAGCCTCATCTTCAACTGGGATCGGCTCGTGGTCGGATGACTCGCTCATCTACTCCATCGTTAATCAATTGGTTCAACATCAACGCCATCTTCACAAGCACATACCTTATCCAGTTTGTAATTCGTCATCAGTAGACTGAGCGGGATCAGCGGAATCGTGACAACGAACGCCAGAACCAGGAGCTTATTCATGGTCTCCTGGTATGCGCGATTGATCGCTACCCGGACGGGGGATCCCATCGGGTAAGACAATGCCTTGGTCAACTTCCCGAAGATTTCACCCGCATCGGATTTGAACTCATCAGGGAGGTAGAGTTGCAGCTTCCTCGGAATATGATGTGTCCAAACGGCTCCTGAAATGGCTGCTCCAACGGCCCCACCCATCTCCATGGAAGTCAAAAACATTGCGGTCGCTGCAGCAACTTCTTGGTGGCTAGCAGAGGCCTGAACGCCCAACTGCACTGGAACGTTGAGGAGTCCACCGCCCATGCCAACGATAATCTGCGTACCCAAGATCTGCGCCGGTGAGCTTCCTTCCTTACGGTAGAGCAGCATCAACAGAATTCCACCAATGTAGATGACACAACCGCAGGTGACATAGATCCGGTACCGGCGCGTATATTTAATGAGCAATGACACGACGAAGGCAGCAATAGTCGACGTGAAGGCAAAGGTTTGGGTCACACGGCCAGCTGTGGCAACATCATAGCCCTGAACAACCTGCAGGTAAGAATAAAGGTAAGGTTGAACCGAGAAATAGAATGCCACTAAGACACATTAGCAGAGTGCTTAGATTGGTGGAAAAGTGTGGTCTTACTGAAGTAGAAGAAGGCCAAAGTACACCCTGCGAGCGCTGTTCGGTCTTTGAGTAGATGCAGGGACAACAGAGGCTTGGGAGCCAGTTTCTTTGATGTTTCCCAGGCGGGAAGCGCAAAAAGGCAGAGAATGCCAATCACAATCATCGCGATGATGCTGCCATTCTTCCATCCATTCTTGGCGTTGGAAGCAAGCGTAAGAGGGACCAAAATCAAGGTCACCGCTGTTGAGAGCAAGATCAGACCGAACATGTCAAGATCGTACCAAGTGTGGCGGATAATTGAAAGGAGGCCTCGTCGATGAGGGTGTCTAGGCTTGATCAAATTCAGTCTTCGAGCCTTGCGTTGGTTGAACAATAGCGAAAGTGCCAACGGAAGAAACGAGGCAGGTAGGAGGATCGACCACATTCCATAACCCCATCGCCAGGATGTATGCTGAAGCACTGCATTTGCAATAGTCGGGCCAATCCAGACCGTGACCAAGAATGGAAGCTCTGGTAGAAGCGCCAGGAGCGCACGGTTCAATAGGCTGCTGCTGTCAGCAATAAACACCTGTTGAAGTATCTGCAAGCCGGTAGATCCGGCAGAGTAGAAAATCTGCGCAGAGGCATATGTCTGAACGTTGGTCGACGCAGCCATTTGGATGTATCCTAGAACGTATATGAGGATGCTGACACAGAACGCTTCGAACCGACCGAAGACGTCGGCAACCTTAGCCATAGGAGGCTTGATAACAGCTACGAGGGTCAGCAGAGAATAAAAATAACCCAAGGGAGAAATATACTCACCGTTCACCACATTTTGAACAACGAGAACCGTAGAGATAAGGGAGTGCTTGCTGAAAGCACTGGTGGCATAAGCCGAAAGGGACATCACGGTTTGGCTTTCGAGCGAGGTACAGAAAGCCATGAGGAAGATGCTTCAACACCATTAGCAACCACGAAGGATATTGAGAGCAGACACCAATCCTGATAATTTACGAGGCTTACCTGACATATGCTATAATCAACGACCGTGTTGTCCATGTCAGATTGATCGCTTCAATCTTCCGAACACCCTCCTGAACCGAATCCACAGAGGATTCTACTTCACTATCATGCCCTTCAGGGTCGTATTCCGCCTGAAGGAGGCGCTCCTCCGCCTCCCTGTTGTCTTGATCCATTTGATCGAGGGTACCATATGAGACTGCTGAGCGGTGGTCAAGAAGGGGCATCGCGGCTGAGCCGTAATCGTTGATGGATGGTATCGCTGGGTAGCTATAAGATGACCAGGGTCCATTTATTGCGACAGGTCGTCAAATACTTCGTCGTGGTGAAGGTAGCAGATGAAGCAACAGTTTGAGTCCGATAGTTTCAATGTCGAAGTAGCAGGCATGAAAAGGACGGAGCAGGCTGACGATTGCAAGGCTAAGCGGACGTAAAAGGGTATCTGCGACCTGTACCAGCCAGATCCACCAAACGAAAAAGCAATACACTAGCCAACGAAGAGGGGGTATCAAAGTCTAAAGAATAAGCAGGGTAAGAAAAAGCAAAAGACACTAGCAAGATGGAGCACCCTGAAGCCAGGTTTGGGTACCACATGCATCAGTTAGGTCACCAAATCAAGCAGCGGAATGCGCAGCACGCGTGGATCGCCAGATCTGGCGTACAGCCCGGAGAACGGAGGCCAAGGGGCTCAGCTATGAGTCTGCAAGCCCAAATCAGGCTCCCCGATATGATTCACACCACTGGACACGATCGACAGGCCGCACTTATGCAAGTCCAAGTGGCAGGCCCAGGACCTAGCCTATGGGCTAAACGCCCGTGGCCCAGAAGGGTAGTGTGGCACCCGCTGAATTGCTGCACCAGATAGTCCGAACGGAGCTGTCAATGTTTTGTTTTGTCCCACGCCAGTCGTTGGTCGAATGAGACCGAGGGGACTTTCGGATGGGTTGGATGGTTGCAAAGCTTGTGCCTCGGCCACGGGCACCCATTGACGGGGAAGGGACGGGAGTTTCGTGCGTAGACGGATAGAAGGCGGGAAATGAGGAGGATCGAGTGAGCATGTACCCCTGGGCCTTGCTGCAAAGAAGGCTTCGACTGCAGGAGTTCACTAGGGAAAAAGCGTGGTGGTGTTGGTGGGGGGGAAGGATAGTGTGGCAAGGCGACCGGGATTCTGAATCCTACGCAGGCGGGCAACTGAACATCAGATATGATAAGATCACCTGGTCCGGCGGTCGGACCCGGAAAAAGGGAAGCCTGGTACAAACAATAAGATGGATTTATATTATTCGAGTTTATTACAATGTAGTTCTTGTGTTGAAGAAGATATAATAAAATAAGAGAACAAAGAGTATGTGCAGCATAAGCATATATACTGCTGCCCTTTTTATACTGTTCCTTTCAGACCGCCTGACATTCTGCTCGTAAGAAGAATGAAGGCGCGCATCATCCACGCTTCCCCCTTGCAGGCCGAACCTGACTGATCCAACACCGTACTACTAAGTATACTATTGCACAGCGTAATAGTACTACTCCATTCTCTCACATTTTTTCACCCACTCTTTGAATGTCTTATGGAGACACAGTGTAATTGTAATCACGCCAACGAAAGAAATCAGGGATCCCGGAATTATTTGATTGCTCAGCAAAGACTCTGCGTAATCGTTTTTGAGGAATCCCGGCCCCATCGCATGATTGGGGGAAGTGGCACAGCCGATGCTGGATGACTCGGGAACAACCGCTCCTGGTCATCATCCGTCGGTCACGGGGTGATGCATAGTCTCCGCAGCCTACAGTTTTACTCTTACCCCTCGAGCAACGATCATCCCGTGCGAGTAATAACAATCACCGGATCATCTGGGTAAGACCATCCTGGATAGGAGATTCGACACTTTCGAGGGGTGCGAAACTCCACAATGAATATTGACAGAAAGGCGCGAAAGCCGCAGGAAATTAATGCGATATTTTTCTGGTCGGTCGTGTTCACGGAAGACTCGAGCCGAACTTTAACGATCCACCCACTTACTCAAAAGGGTAAAGATATTGTATTGGGCTTCAAGTCCGGTTCGCAACCCTCCGGAATGGGTACACTGCCCACTGTACGACACCGCTGTGGTAAAGCTTAGCGTTGTTTTCTACCTCGTATAGGTTGCACACGGAGTTTTCTTGCGGTTGGTCCAAGATTCTTCAAGTGCTACTACTTTTTCTTTTCTGTTCGCTTCGAATCGGATCAGTTCATATGGGCTGCAGTTCTTGCATATAGACCAGATACTATTAGTTACCCTGCTCCCCTCTTCCACCCCCTCTTTGGATTTTAATCCCTCATCTCCAACCCAGCAGATAGGCCATGAGCTCGATTCTCGAGAAAATGTGAATATGCTGGCCACAAGTGACGCCCTGTGCTGGTGTTATTTCATGTGATCTGTTTTGCAGAAATCCATGCCCCCAATAACAGCTGGCGTATTACCTATCTATGCATTCAGTCATCCATGATGGTGGTGGTCGGTGCTTCTGGGGATCGAACCAGTGACGGTAATGGAGCTGGCAGATAGCCGGACCCTCAGTTATGATTGGCAAGCATTTTCAGTGACACTCGAATACTAATGTACTATCCAGCACACATAGATGACTGCTACTACCAGCTTGCAAATTCAGCAGTACGTTTTCTTACGGTCTGGGACTGAGATTGCATTGTACCATTCTATTTCAGGTAGGGTACCTGAAATCCATCATCCGAAGTATCAACATTATAGGGACTGCCAATCGATTCGGGACTATATCTAGATGACATGACCACCATGGACATTATGCATAAGATACATTTGCACACAGGACATCCATTAATCTGACGTGTCGAGTATCAGATGGCCAAAGTTCACCACCAGGTCCTCCCCCTCTCTCGAAGGCCGTGCTGCATAGAGCCCAACCCAGAGGTCTTGAACATCCGGTTCCTCGAACACCCAGGTGACTTCCCGAAGAGGAGATTTCTGGATGCCTTCCACGAGATAAATCCACAGGCTATTGTCTGACTCTCGGACCAGCTCTAGAGTCGCCGCTCCACCTCCTGACGGGACAGGCTGCAGACTCCAGTCCGCCCAGTTGTCTTTGGTGACGGTACTCAGGTGAGGTCGGCCACGGGTGAGTTCGATGCCTGTCTTGACCCATTTCCGGGTGCCTCCCGCACCGTTGAGGACAAGGATGAGTCCACCCTGGTCATAGTTTTGCTGCCAGACTGCGTTGAAGGCGACTCTGACCCGTTTGAACGACTTCAACGGAACACTCCGGTATAGAATTGGCGCAGTGAATGTGTCTGTGGATGGAGGTTTGGACCAGGCATCTGTTTGAGGGGCCGCTCTGATGGAGAACTGGGCGGGGAGGATCCCATCACCGGGTACCTTCTCGGAAGAATTGGCGAAAGTGAACTTGGTCATGATTGCCGTCTGATTCCGTGAAGAGGACGCTTTGGCAATGTCTGTGAGATCCTCACCCCGTTAGACGGTTTCGAACTGGAAAAGGGTATTTGAGGGAGGGTAATTGGAAAGGAAGGGTAGGAATGAGATGGAGTTATTCCAAAGGAACGAAATACAAAGGTCTTGGAAGGAGAAAGGAGAACCAGAGATGGATGATGTGAGGAAGAGCAGAGGTCTCTTGTAGCCAAAATGGCCTACGTCATATTGATTGGGGCAGCCAGCGACGCCATACTAGTAGTAGAGACTCCGAGCTAAAGCCAGCATCCGGATTGACCTGGGCCACAATGTACTCGAATAGGTATGCGGTCGCAGGGAGATCCTCACCGTCTGCGGTACAGGGTTTGGCCTATGACAGCTATGACTCTGGGTGAGTGGGGTAATCGGAGACTACGGGGCGATTAGAAGCACGACGATAAGGCCGGTCGGAAGGTAACTATGGGGCAATTGTCTGGTACTACTTTAACTGTTAAAAGTAGGTAGGCCTGATAGAAATCCCCCGGGGTTCCCGGCCGTTATCAGTAAACTCACTCCTCACTGGTATGATTTTGAGACTTTCTTTAGACACAATCCCCCCATGTGGTCCGGGGTTCCCTGCAGGGAGTCCCTTCCTCCCACAATGGCCAGTTCCACGATGGCCGGCAAAGCACGTGAGCGGGGAGACTCCTTTTCCACCGATGACATAAGCAGGCGTGCGCTCCCCTTGGTGGCAAAGGGGAAAACCCCGTGGCCTGGCGAGGCAAAGTTTGGGGAAAAGAGGATGGTTTGTTTGCCTGGTTGCTGGCCTGCCTCTGGTTTTTCCATGATCCATTGTATCCTAGGCATGGGCTGAGCAAAGTGATTGCTTCGACTTGCCTGTCAAGATCTGTTTGCCATGTCTATTGGCTACTATTATCCAGATGATTCCAGGAGAGTGCCCCTGTGGTCGCGACTCTTCTCATCAACTTATGCCGGTTATCGTCACCTGAAGCCTTCGGGGTCGAGGTACTCCGGTCGCTATCGTCGTTCTTTATTCCGCCGCATCTGCAACTATGTTTCTGCTGTTATCGGCGTTATATTCCTTCTCATCGTCCTGACCTCCATATTCCGGCCCTCCTATACCCAGCCGCCGCCACATTACTTGTCGCTTCGGAATGCGGTGTCTCAGTCAACGAAATCCGGCCGAGGCAACATCCGCAATGAGAAAGTCTTCATCGCAGCGAGCTTATATGACCCTGATGGTGATCTAGCACGAGGACATTGGGGGGACAGTGTGCTTGAGCTGATCGATCTGCTCGGAGAAGACAATGTTTTCTTGAGCATCTATGAGAACGACAGCGGTCGAGATGGAGAGAGTGCGCTTCAAGATCTGGCGGATCGGGCCACGTGCCAGAAGTCCATTGTTTTCGAGCAGCATCTGGATCTGGCCGGTTTACCGACAGTTGCCGTTCCCGGCGGTTCAAGACGGATCAAACGTATCGAGTACTTGGCGGAGGTGCGGAACCGAGCTCTAAAACCGCTGGACGACCAGCCGGGAGTGCGCTACGACAAGCTGCTCTATTTGAACGACGTTGCATTCAACCCGGTGGATGCGCTCCAGCTTCTGTTCTCCACAAATGCCACGGATGATGGCGTTGCTCAATACCGGGCCGCGTGCGCCGTGGATTTCATCAACCCATTCAAATTTTATGACACTTATGCGACACGCGATCTGCAGGGCTTTGGCGTGGGCGTGCCTTTCTTCCCGTGGTTCACTAGCGCTGGGCAAGGTCAGAGCCGCCAGGACGTACTAGCTCAGAAAGATGCTGTGCGGGTGCGGAGTTGCTGGGGAGGAATGGTAGCATTCGACGCGCGGTTCTTCCAGCGCGATACAGATTTATCGGTCATGGATGTACAGCCTCAGCTGTCTGGAGAGGACAAATCACCTGCTCGGTTCCGGGCGTCACATGATACGTTCTGGGAAGCTTCTGAGTGTTGTCTTATCCATGCTGATATTCAGAAGCCTCAGCCGGACCCAGAGAAGATCACAGACACGGGGATCTATATCAATCCATATGTCCGGGTTGCGTACGACACCCGCACCCTTTCCTGGTTAGGGACTACGCGGCGGTTCGAGAAGCTGTACTCTTGGATCCATGATATTCTCAACCATTTCGTCGGCATGCCTTGGTTCAATCCTCGGCGAACCGAAGTCCCCGGCCAGATATCTCAGGAGAAGGTCTGGATCCCTGATGAACATGAAGAGGGGAATGGGTCATTTCAACTCGTTGATCGGGTTGCGGGCAAAGATGGCTTTTGCGGACGCCCGGGACTTCAAGTCATCATCGAACATCGCAAAGAGGGCCAGAAGGGATATGAGGAGATTGAAGTACCTTCATAAGGGATTCGATCGATGTGTAGATATTCCCTGCATGCATATTGCATTGTTCTCTTTACTGTATAGGCCACGAGTTATGGGTACATAAATTTCATCTATAGACGTCCATGGACATAGTGCAATCCAAACATATCACATTTCGAAACCACATTGGATGGAACAATGATGCTTGTAGATCTGTGTTACGAAAACGCCCTCGAAATGCCATTCACCGTCGAGATCACCTCGGTCACAAGCTATTTTGGCGGGACTTGCCAATCATATTAGACTTCAAGTGTTATTCCCTACTATGCTATTTATATTGTAATATACTAGCCCCTCTTATTCCTTTGTCTGGCTTCCTCTGCAGTTGCTGGTTCATCTTTCTTTTCATCTGTTGCCTAGCATCCTTCCTCCTACAACCATCTTCCCTCTTGTTAGACACCTACATATCTCCTAATATCCCATCTCAAACGTTTCACAATCTCCCTAGTTATCATGGACAAGCGTCCGGTCCCCACAATGGAATTTGCCAGCAGGGTCACCAGTATAATCTACGGTGTCGTCGGAACCTTCATGGAGAAGACGTCTTTCGGTCTCGAAGAGAGCCGTCATGCTCCCAAGAAGACACATCTCTCAGTCAGTCTCTCCCTTTCCTGCTGTTTGTCTTGTACCGGCCTTTTCGCCCATTCAATACGTCTTGACGTAATTTACCATGGCACGGTGAGAGTCTTCTCGCTGGGCTGACTGCTAGACCTGAACAGGAACCCCCTCTTCGTCGTTCAGGTAACGAAGCCACGCACTTCACTGTCGACGAAAATAAAACTCGCCCATCCTCTGCTCCTTATTTTCCATCTCAGTCTTCTCCGTCGATACTTCCCGTCGACACTTTCCTTTCCACTTGTTCTCTTCCTTCTTCTTCTCCCTTATCTTCTTCGTTTGGCAACACCATGGAGGACAAGGAAAATACCAAGACGTTCCCTGTCGCCGATGTGGACGACACGGTCAGCTTCATGGCTGCTGCTCGCTCCTTGAAGCTGCCAAAGACTTATGGCACCCCTACTGTTGCTGTCGACGCGTCCAGTGAGAAGGCCAGTACTTCAATGAGTCGTCCCGAGTCTCGTGCTGATGCTGATGTTTTTGGTAAGTATCATGCTACCACAGCCATTGTTAAGTCGAGACGCGACATATCTAATGTTATTGTCTTCTGTAGCACCTTCCGGTCAGAACACTTATGACGACGAGTGGAGTATCAAGCCTGATGCTGAAGAATCCGAAGTGAAGCCCGAGACCCCCAAGGCTGGAGTGTCCAGTGTTTTTGGTGACTCCAAGCCCCAGGACTACAATTCTGCTGCTACTATCAGTGCTGGTCCTCGTGGTTCGGAAGCTGTAGCTTCAGGTGACGCCAGTGAGGTAGAGGACCGTGAGAACCTTACTACTTTCAAGAGCTGGGGCACCCCTGCTGCTCGTGACAAGCCAGGTATCATATATCATATCCTATCTTCCGGTGGTTAACTTACTTACACAACTTGTTTTAGCTTCTCGTGTCCGTCGTATCATCCTCCGAGGCTTGCCTGCTACCTGGTGCACCCCTGCTAAGGTTCTGTCGCTTGTGCACGGTGGCAATATTGAAAGTGTTCACGTCCATGGCAACGGAACTGCTCATATCCTCTTTTGTGAACATGAAGCATGCCAGGCCTTCTACGACAAGTATCCGAACGGCATCGACCTTGACAGAGAAAGAAGGATCACCGTGTTCGTGGAGATGGGCAAGGAGGTTGACGTGGTCAGCTCCCAGCTTTCTTCCAATCTATCTGTTGGCTCGACTCGCGCCGTGAGAGCTGTCGGAGTCGACATGAAGGCCAGCATGGCGCAACTGTACAACATGGCCTGTGGCAGTGGTCGCAAGGTTGAGAAGATCCTGGACTCATATGTGCCTGGAGACGTGAGTCTTCTTCTTCCTTTATCCCTCTTATGTATAGCATACTCATATTACTAGGCTCGCAACGTTGTCTTCCGCTTCTGCTCCATCGAGGATGCTGTGCGGTTCCGCGGGATTCTCGTGCGTGATCCTGAGTGGGAGCACTGCAACGTTCAGTATGCGACGGACCCGTAGGTACCCTCGTGTTAGTCTATGATGAATGCTGCTAACGTCGCTCAGCTGCGAGTTCGCTACCGGTATGCACATTGACTGAAATCAAGCAGACTATGTTTGGCTACCTTCATACGGGGCGGTTTAACAAGATGTCATGTCTAGGGCGGGTTCGGATATGGAGTAAAATGGCAGGATATGCAGGATGTATCTGGGGTTGGGGAAGATTGCTTAACGGACAGGCGTTGTGGTAACCTGATGGATTTATTTCACCTCAGATAGTCAATAAAAGCATGCGACATGCATGGATGTAGTTCCACCAAGGCTTGCAACATGAGGCAATATCCCACTACCAAATCATTGATTCACTATACAGCATAGAGTATAAGTGACGACTAGATTCGTGTAGCTATATGCGCGGTGGAAATACAGCTAACCCTTCCCAAACTGTATGACAATAACAGCAACTTCCGATACAACTTTCCCTCATAGCAAATTTCATAACACACAAGGTTGTGGCATAGCATACCAGTAAATCACAATACAACCCCGGACCTCTCGAAGCAGATTCATGACAGACAAGTCAACTTCTTCAACCCCGTTACCCTGGTCCTCAAAGTTAGACTATTCTGGCAAATAGGCACAGCAAACGTACACTGAACATCACTATAATCATTCATAACACGCCCTCGAGAGGTATAGATAACAAGAGAGAAAGGATGGAAAAGAAGGGCCTAGAGCAAGATCCCGTCGTGGCTAGCTTACCATACGTGTTTATGTGGTATGTAAGGTTCCAGTTAGCAATCGACTACCTGGGCAGAAATTAAAATTACTTAGTGCCTTGCCATAATTCAGCTAACCTGCTCAGGCAACCTCTTTGACTTCTGTCCTCCACTTCTCATCTACTTCTAACATGGTACAGCAGTCCTTCAGCCATGGCCGAATTTTTCGTCGAGAGGCACGGAGATATTGGAGTGATCAATACAGCATCCACGATGACAACATAACGCTGTATGCTTGGCTACAGTGAACCTTTAACCCGAAGCAACTCTTTATCTTCTTCGTTCTTTGCACAGTTTGGTGCAGACTCCTTATCAGCTCTCAAAAGGGGTTCTTTCGAGAGGTGGCCCGAGAGCTAGTTTATCAGCCATTGCACTATCGCAGTGGCTGTCTACTTTCTCATGGCAACACTTTTCATTCATGAGCGAAGGATTCGAAGGATACGAGTTAAGGCAAGCCACATTACATTGATCTGTCTCAAGTGATTTTATCAGTGCTTAAGGGCTTGCTACGGACAAGCTTATATTTCTCAAGGCTTATCATGGGACGCCTTAAGGCTTCATTCCTGCGAGGCTCGTCATTCAGTTTGACACTGTCATCATTGTGTGTGAGCAATCTACTCTGCAATTCTCTGCTCTGATCAAGGAACTAGTCTAACTTTTGTAGTTGATGCATATAGTTTTCTCGTTAAGATTAAGTTCTACTACGCAATAGAGATCAAGTGACGATCAGCCACGGCACGCTGACATGGCACGACAGGGGGAAGGCTAAGAAGGGGAAGGCTTAGAAGATTGACAAAAATCGGACGAGAAGCAGCGAGGAGACTACTCAAGGTCATCAGCGTCCCCCACCAGATGAACGTCATGATGCAGTCGGAAACACTCTCACAGGGTGAGCAGCCCATCGACAATTAAACCCTCAACTCTGAGAGTCCGGCTAACGAGTCAATACCTCAACGACCTGCAGGATGACATGGATGTGGTACAATATCATCTCAACGTGGTATTGCAGTACAACACAGCAGGGTCAGAAAGTTCTACGGTGTCTATAGATTATCCCTTAGTCAGTGTACACGTCTAGACGTACATGGTGCACATCATCCCAGTCAACACCATGGAGCTTCTGTGTATGGTCTGATCGTCAATGATATCAGTCACTTGGACAACGCCGGCTACTCTCGGGGCTGTCTGCTCTGCCAGTGAGACATTAGATGACGAAAATGGCGTGCATGAAGATATAATGTCAGCAGCTTTCGGAGCTTTAGTGTGCGGTAATAAGATCTAGGGGGTATGGCTTCCAATAGCTTTGCTGAGGGCAGCAGACAGCAGCATGGTCTAGTCTTCTCCTCAATGACCCTTATCAGTCAATACTTGAAGGTCCAACAAATAGATCCTCGCTGAATAAAGTAAATAATAATTGAACTTAGAAGCCAGTACTTTGTCTTAATCCATCCCATGTCTAACCACAGAAATAACTCAACTCAACCCTGGTAGATAGTATATCCGAACATTATATAGTGAGAAATATATATCGAGCAGTATTATACATGATCTACCAACACTACATCAGCCACGCCGCACCATCCTGAGGAAGCAAACAAATAAGCTATAATGCTCTTCAGATAATCATAACATCGCAACTATGCCTTTCATCAAGAAAATGGTCTGCCCATCAACCGTACAGAGCAATACATACCAATACACGAAACCATACACCACACATAACACGTATACAATACCATACACCGCCAAGAAACCGCCCTCGGACATAACGGGTATAATAACCCTTCTCCATTTATCTCAATGACCATCACAACTTCCCAAGCAGAATAGCAGGATAGTCAATCATCAAAGTCGAGAACAGATACCAAAATAGAGCAGACACAAATATACACATTCCACTGAAGCAGACCTATTCCCTCTCAACCCCAACAAACACCCACACACACAAGCATTGCCAAAACCCGCCAAAGACCGATCTCCAATCCAAACATTCCAATTACCCAAGCCAAGCCAAGTCAAAACCACCACAGCATACACAACACACATACATAAACCTAGCATTCCAAACCCAACATATCCTCAATTTTCAAACCCCGAAGACAAACATTCTGTGTAGAGTGATGTGACTCTACTTTTCCCTCCGATTCAATTTTATTTCCCCTCTGATTCAGAAAAAAGTCTCTCCTAGGAGTATTCTGATTCAAAATAAACTGTTTCCTAATTCTTCTCCTTCTTCTTCTTCTCTCCTTCAGTGAAATGATCTGCATTCTGCAGGGCTTTTTTTCTTCTTCTTGTCATGACTCGTGAGTTACATATGTGTGTATCGTACCCTACATATCCCCTATCCCTTTATTAGGCGTTGCCATTGTTGGTGCTGTTGCTGGTTTTGATGCTTGCGATGCTTGGCTGTCTTGTCTGCTGGGTTCTTATCTGGGGGTGAGTATGTATGTAGTCTAGTTGTGGGTAAAGGGGGTGCTTTCTCCGAGGAGATATATCTATCTGAGGTCATTCCATTTCATTATGTTGCATGGTAGGCTGAGACAGACATGAATGCATGCGGATAGAGTACTTACATAGTACATGGTACATAGGACATACTTGGTTTGAGTGATAATGCTGCATAGTAGGAGTGGTAGTATCACCGATGATTCTCCATTTAGTAGGACCCTGTCTACCTACCTGTCTGTCTGTCTGTCTGCCATTGCAGCCAGGTTCGAATGATGCATAGTTGCAGAGTTGCATGTGGGCACTGTGTGTGTGTATGTTGGGTCGAGGTGTGTGTCTGTATCCGCCTGCCTGCACCGGGATCTCGGACCGGTAAGTAGCTAGGTAGGTTGTTAGGTATGCTCTTCCTACTACTACTAATACTCTTCCGGTACGGGGAAGAAGAAGAAAGGGGGGGGAACTGTGGTTTAGTTGCAATGCATTTCCTGGGTTAGACTTGAATAACTCATTAGTATGTATGTTATGTTACGCTACTTATGTATGCTGGCTGTAGTGAGAAAGAGGGGGAAGGGGGCAAAGGGGAAGGGGTACACAAGATGGAAAGTACTTATGTATGCACCTTCTCACATGTAAATGTACTGCTACATACCTGAGTATCTACCCACCTACCTACCTACTTACTCTACGTAGTAGAAGTACCAAGTTAGATGCATGTGACTACTACTACTACTACACCATAGTTATGTCGATAGAGGGGACATAAATCATCTACTTATGTATGTTATACATAATATACTACTAATGAAGGATCAGGTTGACTGAAGAAGGGATAAGACGAATATCTTGGTATTCGTTTCTCCTTACATCGCAGTTTTCGTGCTCACTATGGATACTACCGTAAGTAGCAAGTATGGCAGTTAGATGATACGTAGTACTTAGTTACCTACCTACCGACCCCCGGATATTTTCATTATGGCAAGCGAATAGAAAGAGAGGCCAAGAAAAGGGTAGGCCGGGGAAGTGGAAGGAAGAAGCAGCAGAAGAAGGTAGTATTTGTCATTGTTTGTCGCAGACTCGCAGTAGTTACTTACCTCGGTCGGAGGGTACATATCCAGCTAGCTAGTTATTTAGTTTAATTATTTACTCTGCACTAGATTCGATAATAATCCTGTCTGCTATGGTTTTGTTTATACGAACACGACAATCATATCACAACAAATATAGGTATTTACAATAGCCGATGTTGAACATTGTTTAGTTAGTAAGTCAGTAGTTAGTTGGAAAGTGACGATCGCTTTTTTTGCTCCGCACAGCAAAGCAGCACGCGGGGCCTTGCCCGTGTGTACATACATCCATGTAAACTAAAAACTACATACTACTACTAACACGCTACGGAGTACCTTATAAGGAAATTGCCTGAAACAACAATGAGTCCAAAACCCATGGTTACTAACCGAATCCATTCGGTGCTCAATCCTGGGTCAGTCGGTCGGTCGGTCGGTCGGCCGGCCGGCTGGCCTTGTCAGTTCTTGTCTGTCGCTGTCTCTGTCTCTGTCTGCCTGTTTTTGGTGTCCACTTCGAGAGAGGGTAGGCACGCATCCTTGGGTTATTGGCAAGCAATAATTAGGCTAGACAAAAAGACGGATGTATCTTTCTGGGGCTCTCTCCCCTCCCGCGCCGCCAATTCTGGATACAACCCTAGGGTATGTCGAGAACAAAGAAGGGCCAAGTTGCGAAACAAGGTCGAGAACGGGGGGGTTAGCCTTGTTTTCCGAAGTGGATACTTGCACGGAGATCACCGAGAAGGGAAACAAAGAGAAATTGCTATGACGGGAGAGAGAAAGAGAGATATGTCTCATTGGTATTACTACGATGTGTGGGGTGGGTTTTGGCTTCTAGCGATCGTGTAGATGGTTGGCATTTTTTGTTTCGCTGGTGAAAAGAAAAGTCGGGTGAACCAGAGGTTGAGAGATGCTTAGCAATGGGGAGAAACCATGGGTTCTCCGGGGGTGGTCCGAGGACTGGACCGAAGGAAGGAAGGGAAGGACTCCTCCGTGGGTTTCCTTTAGCCAAGAAGGTCAAGTCAACAATTTACCAAGTCAGTAATAATAATGATGAGGTGGTTAGAACGTAAGGCAAGTCAACTAAACGAGTGTGGATGGTGGGTGAGTGAGGCATTCTGCATGACCGTGTTCAAAACTACTCCTAGTTGATAAAATCGCTAGTTAGTATCAGTCCGGAGTTAGGAGTAGTAAGTATCTAGTGTTACTCTAAATTAATATTCCGTCTTTTGAGCGGCTCCATAACCTCTGCTGGAGGGTAGAAGAGGAGAGGGGGTTGGTGGTCGAGAGTACTCCGGAGTCAAAAAACAGACGAACAGACGAGGGAGACGAATGACCCCAACGAACATGGATCGGAAAGAGAGGGATGAGACAGGAATCCGGCTGCCTCCATGCAGGAGCAGCAGCCCCAGTTGTGCGAGTGCGAGAAGAGACGAAAAAAAATAAATTAGATTAACTGGGACAATCAGTGCAGGCCACCGGCTGATTCTCGCAGCGCGAATACTACACCATGGACCCGACAGTCTGGTAGAGGGTGTGATAGTTGGGCATTAGTAGGCAACCTTGAGCAGGTTCCGTCCAGCTGAGGGGTTTTCTGAGTAGGCTGGTTGGTATCCCTGGTAAGTTTGGCAAATGGTCCCCGAGGCTGGGAGGAGGAGAGGGGG
This sequence comes from Aspergillus tubingensis, assembly GCF_013340325.1. Classification (NCBI taxonomy): domain Eukaryota; kingdom Fungi; phylum Ascomycota; class Eurotiomycetes; order Eurotiales; family Aspergillaceae; genus Aspergillus; species Aspergillus tubingensis. Next base: position 3,403,054 of record NW_023336280.1, on the reverse strand, counting down.
AAAATGCGAGGGAAATTGCACTCGCTGTCCACGGTGGGTTTAGAAAACCGAGGATGTCTTGAACAATGAAAATATTCATGAAGCTTTTCAACACAGTTGCTTAGATATTACTTTTTAAGCCCTACGTAGGTTAAAAGCTGGCTCGAGCTGGTACCTGACTGACTCAGTGGATGAAAACGGTTAGGCATTTCTTCAGTCAAGATTAAGGCGTGGTAAGCAAGGAGTAAGCTTACCTGGGGTACGTCTTTTAGGGGAGGTACTTTGCTTTGCCCGTGGCACCATTTAGGGTGAGTCCAGCGTGACACTGAAGAGGCGGCGGGCGCACCGGCTGTGACTGCTCTCAGGCTGAGAGAGAGAAGAGAATAACTACACTAGTTTAGCAGCAGCAGCAACTAACTCTTGGGTTGTTGTCTGAGACGCGGAATCGATCTCGCTTGCCGACGTCGATCGAACGGCCGACCGGCTTGGATTGGCCGTGAGTGAAGGCGTATGGTATGGTATCGGACCTTACAGCGCGCCGGCCCATCCGGGCTGCAGCCAGGCTTAACTCAACAGAGTCACTGTAGGGGAAGGCCTGATTGCTTGCATGGCAGGGGCCAGCTTGCTGGGGTCAATGCTTCCCTCTCTGGCTCCCATGGCGGCCCACACTAGTATGTATTCTGGCTGTAAACCAAAAAAGGCCCTTGGGGGAATGGGAAAGTCATCGACGCGATCATCCTATAGTATGCATCATTATTGGTTTGCGTCGGGATAATTATAGCCTCCTGTACTCCGTAGCCCAGTCCAGTCACTTTCCCTTCCTCCCCGACATACATCATCCTGACTGACTGACTGACTGATTGACGATGCACCGCCCTTGTGATATGAAATTGTTGTCGAGCACATGCATACATACATATATACGCGTACATACTTCTTTACTTCGTTTAGTTGACTTACCCACATTAGTAAGAAGTAGGTAAGCTACCACATACTAGTATAGCAATCTACGGTGTGCGGACCATCTCTGTAGGTACCAAATAACACTAGTACGTCCCAAGTCGGAGTTAGTAGTTAGCAAAAGGGTCGATAGCACCCGTCATAAGCTATTGACGGGGGACAGCCATTCCGAACGCTAGCCAAAAGACCGTCTACATACGGAGTACTTCCTTTCTTCTCCTCTTCCCCCCCTCACCCCCACTCAGTCTTTTAAACGCCGGACTCTAAGGACTTGGCTGGTCTCCGTTCTCCGTAGCGACTCCATCACGTAGCGTCAGGACAGATGTACAACGACTGCGCCGCAAATCCTCGTCTACGACAGTCTAGACTGCTACTTTAGATGTCAATCATTGGCTCGGAGTAAAGCTGATTGGTTGCAGGAATGTCGTCCGGCCGAACACAATGTGCAATAATGAAAGATGCCTGCATCTTGTCTCGCGCTTCCACTCCTTGTCGCATACATTAGGTGTCAATCTCATTGTCTTGTCCCGAGGCATGCAATTTATCCTTTTCCCCAGTAGACCGAAAACCAGAAAAAAAAAATAAAAATTAAATTAAAGAAACAAAACAAAATGGGTCTGCCTTACGGCGCGGCCAGACTCGGGATCCGTACGTATCGGGAATCGGCATCGCGCATGGATTACTCGCTTCTGACTACTATACTAAGCCATCTACTTGACCTGCTAGGCATAGCGTTCGCCACTAAGTATACTATGCAGCGGACGACGGGGAGAAAGTGAGGCCTGCGCTCGTTGCAATTGGCCCCACGTGCTGCGAGGCGCAGGGGTAAGAAATTCATCGGTGCCTGAGGGAATGGGCAGAGGAGGGGGGGCTCAAAGAGGGATGAGGCTGAAGGCAAACGAGACAGGCTGAATGACTCCTTCAATCAGCATAGTCTGAAACTTCCCGGAGAATCATCAAACCTGCCTGCACAGCTCCGTATAATGAGAGATTTTGATCGAGTAAATATCCTATAATAGTAGGTAAGGGTCTCACCCTCTTACGACATGTCCATCTACTACTTACTAGGTGTTTAGCATTTTCGAGGGTTAATCACCGAGATTTCCCAACTGGGTAAGACAAGCCAACCAATCAGAAACAGGCCGGTTTGAGTTTCATCGTCAAAAGTCCACCAATAAGCCAAGTAATTGCGGCGAAAAGTCAATGGCAGCAGGAATGGAGGCAGACGGTGTCCATTTTCACCGCCGTGGCTGCGGCCTCGGACCTGGAGCTGAAGCTTATCGTCAAGGCCGGCGGATCTGAACCGGCCGCGGCTTGGCAGTCAGGCTCCGGTGCAGCCCAGAGCTTAATAATGCGGGAATCCCTATAGGGAGCTTTGAAGAGAGAGAAAAACAAACGTAAAAAGGAAGTGATGAGCATGGTCGGATAAATTTTTTAGTTTACAGAGGAGACACAGTGCGTGAACATTACCTACTGTGGACAAAAAAAAAAAAGCTCTGAATACGAGAGAACGAAAAGAGGCGGGGGCTCCTTTTTCAAGATAGTCGATCCACCAGAACCAAATATCAGTAACTGCGCCAATTTCAAAAGGGTAAACAATCAATGATGAGGATCCTCTTGACGGACAGTTCAAGTATGGATATCTACACGGTGGCGCGGACAATCTCACCCAACACCACGCCACAGATCCTGGCGATCAAACGTGGTGAACGTGGTCTCAAATCCTACCACGCACAATGAGAAAGAAGGTCGGCTCATATCATCTAGCGCAGTAGACTACAATCCTTTGCCGCAGCGAAGGATTTGTCGCCCGGACCGAGCAGTGTCTTCTAGAACTTAGACAGGCACCAATCAATAATCATGGGCAAATATGCCCGTGGCTTTTGCCAAAGGTGCTCGTGAATATTCCTGCCGGATCTCCGTGCCAACCCCTTCCAAGGCTCTTAGCGTCGCCGTTCGGTGGATAGCCTGCCTGATAACTTTTTTTGGTCGCTATTTAGATCAGCCCCGATCCGGTCCGGTGGAGGCTAATGGTCTCGGAATGAATGGACTATGGAGACGGGAGGGAAGGGAAGGGAAAAAAATGGAGGCAGAGGCGGGGCCCATGGTGATTCTGCATGATGATCTGTTCAACAGATTGCTGATGTGAGGTAGTCAGCCTAATGAGATTCAGGTGATGTGGTTGATGATTGGAAGAGGCGTTGTGCATCACCACTAACGCAGTGGTCACTGCTTATCGAGAGGACGAGAGGGAGCATCAGCTGATGATGAGACTCCCCCAAACTGATCTGCTGACAGGAAAGAGAATTAATTACAATACCTCGCTTCCGGGCGAGTGTCGGCGTCGTCTGGAATGAATACCAGAGTCCAGATTAATATTTGTATTATTATTACACATGATACAGTTCTATTGGCGTGATAAGAAAAGGGTTTGGCGAGAGTGTCAAGTCTACCAATGATCGGTAATTCCGTCGGGTAAAAATTGTGCAATCAAATCATTTGATTAAGCTTTAGGATGCTAAATTTTGACACTATCCCTAGAACGAGAGCACTTCGGAGAGTGCTCCGTGTTGCGAATGCAACTCCAGCTTCACACTTCGTGGTTAGTTTATTGGGCTGTTAAATTAATTGACATCTGACATATCCAGTCCGCAGCAAATCTGATCTGGGCTAAACGGGGCGCTATAGCCTCTAGACTCTAGAGGAGAGGAATGGTCCAGTCGGATTGTTTGCAAGCTGAATTAAGACACCCCTTCCTTAGGCCCCGGAAGCTCTGGCCAAGTGTGGTGCCTCTTTTAGTCCACACCCATCTTTCATCCTCTGTTCTGACTGCCTCGAATACCAACAGCGGCCCCGCTTCTTCAAACCAAAGATGCATCCTCAACAACAAGTGTTACGGTCAATATGACCATCAATAGTCAGGTCGGTGTTCAGCATTATGAGTGGTTCTCAGCGAAGAGGAGATACACGAGGCTGCAGGAATAGACCTGGCCGTCTAAGCCATTGTCTGTCGACCCTCCCCAGGCAGCATATCTAAGCCACCGTCATGGTTCCATGCATTGGTCCATTAGAAGAAAGCAACGTCATGTGCAACGCCGCATCACCGTTGAGCCTTGACGACCTTGACAGCGACATTTTTGCTGTTGTGCGAGGCAGAAAGGATGGGTTACTACTGCAACTACCTTGTCAAGGGGTGAGGGGAAGTTGTTAGTGACCAAAAGGCTCTGTAACTAAACCCGACGGGATCTTCCCGTCCGTTCCGGTAAGTACAAACGTGTATGTTTTATACTGTTTCCCCTGATATATCCACTATGCATCAATTGACTACTCCTTCATTTCGCAAGTAGTGAATATCTTCGCACTGAAATGGAATCTGAGGCAAGCTTAGAGTTGCGATCCTTGATCGATGACGGGCCGGTGGCTTTGACGGAACTATGGTATAAGAAGGGTGGTGGCTTCAAGCCACCACGTAGTACACAATACAGGAACATATCGATCTTTCTGGAAGATCCAAACCAGGTGAGGCTCGGCACATATTCCGATATGTTGCACAATGGCAACACAATATCATCACAACATCCTTCATTAAGTTACTGTGTCCGGACTCGGTATGTAGAACGTGCAATGATTCCCGATCGGGGCACTCAACACTGGGTTGAATGGCTAGGATAGCCCCTGAAAGGTATTACTTCATACTTGTGTGCTGTCTAGGCTGGTCTTTTTGCATACCTCCCTGACCAGCAATAAGTTACACTTAACCTCGCTTGCAGGTTGACTAGTATAACAGGATATTATCGCCGCAGGTGCCAGTGGGGTCGATTTGGTTTCACCTACCAAGTGACAGCATCACTACATTTGGATTATTACGCAGGATGGTCGGTTGTACTTCGTAGTACGGAGTTCCGCTGGACCCCCAGGCGTTAGCCTAATCCTGAGGATGCTAGTAGTAGCGCTGCTACTAAGACACCAGCCTCTAGGCGCCGCGGCTGTGCCTCACTTCTTGCGCCCAAATCTGGCGCTGCCAGGCAATGCCATCCACCTCCTGGGCGGCGCTGCAAACTTGAGCCGCAACGTTCTGACTTCTAGGTCATTTCTAGCCAACGATCCTAATCAATCCTTCCATTCCTGTTGAGACCTCGACCTCCAACACTCTATGGGCGCTGCAACTGCAACGCTGTGCTACAGTTGCCTGACCGCTCGAGGGAGATGATCACTGCATTGCATCTGATGCATAACCTTCAATAAGAATGTGATTATAGACAAGTTATCCCGGATTCGATTAGTTACACAGCCCATTCCAACCCAGTCCCAGACACATGGGATGGGCTAAAATATCCACCCCCTCGCCCGGTTGTGTAATTTCTTACGAGTCAGTGTCCTGGCGTGCTCGACGTCGATTGCTGGAATGGAATTGATCCCTGCCGCCCACTTTCTTTGTTCTCTTCGCCTTGGTCTCCACCACCGAGGATTGCGACATGCTGGAACGAGCCAACTACTGACCTGCCGAGCTCCGCCATTAATTAAAATGGCCCTTCGTCATAGGTTGTCTGCCTGACTTCCCCGGCGATGAACCCTCACGTGACCGAACGCAGCTGCGGCTACGCGTCGGATGAGGAGAAGATGGTGGGAACTAAGGCAGAACAGGTGAGGGTCGCCCGTCGGGGGACGTGGCAGCAAGAGAGCTAGTAGTAGAAGTTATTGTTGTCGTCTAGCTAGTACCTTGTCTGGAATCACTCATCGTTGCAGCAAGTGCGACCTTTTGTTGCTACTTGCTAGCTGCCGTAGAGCAAGCAGTGACCAGCTTGTCCTCAATGGAGACTATGCCCCAGAGTACCCTCTCCACTCAAGTCAGGTTAGTTAGTTCTCCTGTCTCTCTTGTACGGAGCAGAGAGCTGGGGACGAAGGAATCTGTGACACTCCGGGATAGGATCTACAACGGGCGCTGACAGACGGATGATCATCCGCCTTTTTTTTCTTTTCGATTTTCAATTTTTTGAGTCTTAGACTTTCTGGCGGTCTGCCCATCATATTGCAGACGGAGAAAATGGTTGTTATTTCCTCGGAACCTTCCCCTCGCTTTCTGCCTGAGCGCATGCGCGTACGCATATCATCCAGATCATTAAGCGGGTGATGGACTAGTTAGCTCACTTGCCAGAGTCATATGCTCGAACAACTTGCATGGGGTAAAAGCCAAGAGGATATGCTACGCGCCTGAGTTGGGTTTGGAGCTTGCGCAGATTGACTGTGCCGCAATTCTGACCCTCAGCCAATCTTCGTTCGGCTCCAATACGCCGTGTAGCATTGCATCAGTTGAAACCTGGAACTAACGATGTCCAGGCCCTAATAATACTACTAACTGGCACCATACAAGTCCCCTTGTCATATGGAGCAGAAGAAGAGGAGGAAGAAGAAGAAAAGTGGCCATCCGATTTTGGGTAAATTTTTTTTGTTGCCTCGTACAGTAAGTCATGGCCGAGGCTGCCTCCGCCCTTTATTTAGGGTGGTGTTTCGCACTTGAATTTCGATACAGCTACTAGCTGATAAGCTGCCGATGGAACCTTGCCGTTTTCGAATGGTCCACTTAATGAAACTGTAATCGTCTTGGCTTTTCCCTGCGATGCCAAGCTAATGGACTCGAGGGGAGCTGAAGGAAAGGGAAAGCGTAGGGAGAAAGAAGATTGGAGAAAAGGCTAGAAAGGTTTGGGGGCGCGTGCTGCTGATTGACTCGACTAGCATGAAAAGATAAGTGAAGGATAACGGCTACTACACCACCATCTTTTACTACTATACTAGCACTCTATATCAATTTCTTATACGAAATACGATGAACCGAACCCCCATTCATTCTCTTCACCATAATAGCTCAGACACACACACCGGAATTCAAAAGCGAGAGATACGAGAATTGGAGTGATTTGGCAAGAAGCCCATCCCGTGATTTGTGTGCTCGTCTACGCTAGTTAATTAGGATGAGTTCGGGGCCGATCGGCGCCATACGGAGTTGTGGAGATAGTGACACAATTATCGGTTGTCACTCCTTTTTCCCTGGCCATCATGGGTCCTTTTTCAGGTTGAGGATGTGGGAACTGGGAACTTCTCGGCTGAGTGTGGGGGGTACAAGATTTGCTTTATTTGTGTAAGTACTGCTGCTTCTTGCTGCTGCTGCTGTGGCCACGGCCCACTTTGCCTAGAACAACCCTTCTCCTGTGGGTGGGTGTCAGGCACGGTCGATGGAGGCACCCGACCCGACCTTGAAGGGTGATTTCATCGGCCTTCCTTACAGCCATCATGTGCGACATGTCTGATATATGCATGACTTTGATAATACTGATATCAGATCTACTACCTGAGAAACTCCAGCCAGCCTGCTTCTTTGAGTCATAGAAAACAGATCTGTCAACATTGCCTATTCCTTTCGATCTTTTGTTACTTTTGTGTTTTGTTTTTATTTATTTTCTTTTCTCCTCTTTTCCCCTACTTTTCATGGATGATCCCTCGTAAGCTAATTACCTTACCGACCGGGTCTCTCTCTCTCACACAGAAAAAGAGAGTCCTTCCAAATCGGGCTTCCCCGTTGTCTCTCAATCAATTCTCAATTCCTCTCTCTCGCTCCAGACTCGTCCGTCCCGGATCGTCATCCCCGAGCCCCGCCGCGTCGTCTTCGACTAGGCTACTTGTCTTGTGCTTTGCTACTAAAACTTCCTCAGACTTAAAACAGAAAAAATGCGCCCCCAAACATACCACCGTGCTCAACCCAGGATGGATCCTCCCAAGACAATAAATGGGTCGGCTAGTCTTTTGACAGTGGCGGATTCAAATCCGCGGCAACTAGTGGGTTTGAGGATGTCAGTCAGGCCCGGCCTGAAGGAGGCTGACGAATTTACTCCAGATCGTTCCTTCAGCGGTACTTGCTTCGGAGTGAGATCGCAGTTCGGTCGCCAAGAGAGCAACAGGCCCTGCTATGATTCGTCCCCTCGTTTACTTGCCAAATGATGGTAATCCTTCACGGATCTTCAGCCCGCCCCTCCTTCTTCGCCGAGAGGTTGAATAATGAACACTTACTATTAACTATTACTGAATGCCAACCGAAGGGGTTATAATAGGTTGTGGTAATGATGCCGTCAACGTAGACGGCTGCTGACCTTTTTCTTCTGGAAGAAAAAGAAAAAAACGATGTAATCATTACCGAAGTAGGCTAAGCAACTTAGGCTTCAGCTTATATGGCAGGGTCTTTAATCTATTTTGGCCTGCTGGGTTTTATACAATACCCCTTAGTTGTGCCGTGTCGCCAGTCGCAAATCGAGGATGGAGATGCTACTACGTACCGATCAAGAAGTGGGTGGGATAGGAAAAATTAAATAAAAAAGGCAAATGAGAAAGGAAAGAAAAAAACAGGCTACATACCCTGTCTTTTGGGGATTCATTACATACATTCAAATCATCGCGCAAAGTACTACGTCGTAACCGACAGATGAGATCATCTGGAAATTCAAGTATCGAATAAGGAGGGGGCAGGCGATCGTCTCACGGCTGCAGAGGATGTGTTGGCAAAGGTCTGCAGATTGTTATCTGGACCGCGCGGTTCTGTTCGGGATGATTTTTATCGTCGACAGGAACGGCAAATAATCACTAAAAGGTAAGTACCTCGATTACCTAGTTTGGTTACCCGTGGTTTACTTCTTCAAAGTGGACCATCATCTCTAAAACTTAGTATTAAGAATGAGATTATTATTGAAAACGGCCGACCGAGCAATTGCATTGAAGGAAAATAAGAAATTCAGAAGGATCGAGGATACTAATCATTGTGGTTGTGGTAGTGGTGATGGTGGCCTCACGCAGTCAGTCAGTCAGTCATGGCTAATCCCTTAAGCTAGGTTGGGGCCATCCATCCCATGGCCCTCCTCTTTAGTCCATAGTAATAAGTAGTTGGTTAGTTAGGCTCTTTGTGTACTTTTCCCTATTCCAGCATTTGTTCTCTGCGTGTCCATTTACCTTTTTTTTCTTGTTACTTTTTTTATTAATATTAGATTATTTTTAAATTTTTTTGAAATTTCTCCCATTCCAATTTCCACCCCCTCCCTTTTTTTCCCCCCGGTACTAAGGCTCGGACCCACACACATCGTGTCTCCCGCTTGGCTGTCAGGTCGCCTGTCCTTCAGCAATGGCCCTGCGCAATCTGAGACCATAAGAGCCAGACAGCGTTAGAGCCTCGATCCTATTCGTAAACCCGTCCCGACACAACGGTACGCTAGCAAAGCCACTGCAGGTTGGGTTGCTGACTCTATTCCGCGCCCAATAAACGCGGCCCATTACGGCCTTTCTGTTGGCTTGCTTCGCCGGCTTCCTTTTCCCCCCCTCCCTCCCTCCTTGCCCTCCCTCAGGCTGGCTCTGGCTTCCCCTTCCCCCCCCTTCTTCTTCTTCCTCTCATTCACTGACTGCTCATTCCGTTTTTTCTGCTCCAAATCCTCACCTGCTGATGGACGATGATGGTCTTGCACGAATCCTGCAGTGATCCTTTTACCCATCCATGTTTTCTTTTTTCTTCTCTTCTGCTTATTTTTGTTTTTTATTTTCTTATTCTTCTCGGGTTTCATTACTTTTTCCTTTTCCGTTTACTTTGCGAGGTGAGGTGTAGAAATCGAATGAAGGATTGTTCCATATGCCAACTAGCGTCCCCGAAAAAAATAATCACAATAATAATAAACAAATCGAAAAATAAGAAAATCAGTAGTAGAGAGAGAAAAGATTGACCTTGCTTCCTGCTAACTAAGGATCTTCCCACCGACAAGTCAAGTAAAGTCAGTCAGTCAAGTCAGTCACATTTTTAGTCTTGCGTGACTCCCGTATAATCCCGTTGCGTTCGTTCGTTTCTTTTCCATAACCTACACCACTACCATACTACACAACCCCCCCTTTTTCTGTATCATTATTTATTTCTCCGAGTAGATAAAAAAAGAAAAGAAAAAAAAAAGTAAGGTCGGCGACCACGCTCGAGTGATTAGATTGGGCTAGCCATTCGAATTAATCATTCATTACTGACAGATAACTACGTAGATAGATAGATAGTAGTAGGGGAAAAAAATAAAACGAAACTAGTAAAGTAACCCGAACACAACCGGATTCATTCCAAATGAATCAATCGCTATTGACATCTTTCAGTGAGCGAACGAGCGACGTATGGGTCTCGAACATGTCCATCTCTCCAGAGATAGTAGTAAGGTAATTTAATTTAGTCTAAGTAGATACTATCTCTCTATCTATACTAGGAGGGTAAGAAAAAGAGACTGGAGTCATACTCAAAACAGAGAAAGTAAGAGAGAAAGAGAGGCTCGGAGCGAACAGTGGACTACTAAACCCACCGCGGACACAATCCTAAGCTAACTAACCTAACTAACTAGCCTCCCACGGCTCCACACACACACTCACCCCCCCATCCCCAATCCCAATGTAGATAAGTACAAGATGAAGATTGCTTGTGGAGTACAGCAGCAGCAGCAAGCACAGCACACAAAACGAAACTAGCTCCGGGCCACACAAACCCACTCCCCTCTCTCCCGGTCTCTCTGCCCCCCAGCCAGCTATGGGTAGTTGAGTGGATGTTGTGTCGTCTGATGTTTTTCCCGCCAGCGTCCGAAAATCAATCTGAAAAGGCTTGGAAATTGCAAAAGAAAAAAAATGAACCCTGCAATGCTTCGTTTCGGTCGACCCGTCTTGCAGCCTTGGAACGACCTATCAGGTTCGGGGAACTGAAATGACTTTTTTATTTTTTTCGTCTTGGCCTTTTCTCATGCAATGGCAGGGCTGCATGTTGTGGGCGGCGTAAGTTATTTATTTGAGTATGTGTGATGTATTACGGCCGAATGACGGCGTTCTTCTTTTTCGAGGAATTTATTTTTCCTTTCTGATTAAGTCTTCTTTCGGGGTTTCGGTTTGTGGTTACTACGTATTATTTGTTAGATGGTGTCCAGTTAGATCAAATCAAATCCCTAAATATCTTATTTCTAATAGATAGACTCCTAGGAGGAAGGATGGATGAATGAAAGGAAGGAAAGGTATGTGTCTCTTGAACTCCTCGCCGCGGGCAGATCGTGCGTCAAATATTTCCAGGTGAATTTGAACCAAAGAGAAGGCAAAAACCGAGTCATTTATTACGACCGCATTAACATTTCCCTTCCTTAGTAGTTTATTAGCTTAGTACGTAGTAGTAAAAGTAGCTACTGCGGAATGCAAATGGTGGGGAATATAAATACGAGAAAAAGCCCTTGCTGGCGTAACTCTGTTACGCATAACACGGTTTGACACATTCTTCAGCAAGCAAGTCAGTCAATCGATCAGTAGGTGATTATCTATCTATCTAGAGAGTTTTAGGTAAAGGGCATACTTGATCGCTCTCTCACTCAACCCACTTTAATGTACATCTTTGACAAAAGCAGTAACCAATTTGCGGTTGGCTGAGATCACTTTCAGTTCAATCAGTCAGTAGTATGTAGTAAGCCAAGAGCCTGAATAATGGCAGGTAGGGACTTACTGAGTTACTTACTTACCCAAACGTGGGGACTAATACATACTCAGTTTAGAAGGGCTGACTGGCTCTTTCGCCTTATGATACATACGTACCACATTTTTCCAGAACGCTTTTTTTTTATTTTATTATTTTGTGTTCAATTTTCTGATTGCTCGGTGTTAAATTTTATTATTATCGTATGGTTATTGTTTATTATTATTATATTATTATTATTCTAAATTTTATTATTGCTCCTTAGTCCGCGGCCATCCTTCCGGAATTTGTAATTATGCTGATAGGCTGGAGCGTGTGTGAGTGTGAGGGTGTGTCCCAGCCATACCGAGACCTGCGCGTTGGAACTAGAATCTGCATGTGCCAGAAGAAAGCAGAGTAACGAGCCCATGGTACTGGGGCAAAGGAATGGGTGAATGAATGGGGATAGTGCAGAAAGATTTGGGGGCCGATGAGGAGAATTGACATGGGGGGTAGTAGTAGTGTGTGTGTGTGTGGGAGGGAGGGATTTGACTGATTGTGTACATGACGCTCATGCAGATGGCTCTTTTCGAAGGCCTGCTCCCCCTCACTCCCCGCGTGGCCAATCCTCCGCCCAGAGGTAAGTAAGAAAAAAAGAGACAAGAGAGGGTAGGGCGCGTTGTTGGCTGGCAAGTTGAGGATGGTGTCATCATCATCATCATCTTCTTCTTCTTCATATCCGTGGCAGTTGCCAAACTACTAAATAGGGTTAAGGGTAAGTACAATGATAACTTGTGCGATGTAGTGTCAGTAGTGTAGTTGTTAGTTAGTTAGCTGGGTCGACGATTTGAATGACCCGGACCCATTAAGCTTGTCGTCAATTTGGCCCGGACCCCAAGCGATCATTATCATATCATTATTATGAGTTTGATTTTGATTATTCTTATTATTCATCCCTATTATATTACTATCGTCGTTAACTGACTGGGTGTTTTGAATTAGCAGTTACTATGCTACTCACTCTTACTCCTCGTTCTTCGTCTTTGTTCTTCGAGAACCTAATCTTGGGGGTGGTTTTTTTTAGGCAGTTTTATCAGGATCGATTCCTGTTCCCTTGGCCCTTCCTTCCTTCCGTCACTTTTCCCTTCGTCACACTTTTTTTTTCTTTTTCAGAGAAGAAAAAAAACTTTTATTTACGCTTTCGCTTGATTGTGGATTCTTCATTACGGCCTCATTCCACATTGACTTTTCTGATATCTAATCTGCACAGTGCACGAACTGGCCAAGCCGGAATCTGAGGGGTAAAGAAAAAGACGAAGGAGAAAGAGAGTGGAGTTGGAACCCAGATTCGAAATAAACTAGGAATGAAAACTACATCAGGAAGAAAAAGATAAAAATAAAACCAGAGAATTTAAAAAAAATGGAAGGAAATAAAAAAAAAAGAAAAAAAAAGAAAATAAGAAGCCCGAATAAAAATAAGGAAAATCATAGGAAAATCCGAACCAGATCATAAATTACAGCAAGCCCCGATTAATTACCCGATCCAACGGTGACCCTCTCTAAACTAACCTCCCTCAAGCGTCCAGTCTGGCCCTGCACGTCGTCGGTCTGCCAACGTGACCCTGTCGCGATCTCCACTTGTTGAACCATCCAATCCATCGGATGCCATTCTTTCATCCAGTCGTTTTCTTTTTATCCTCGCTCATCCTCTCCTGCAGTTCATCATTCTGAATGCTGAGGATCCATCTGGCGTTGAAAATAAGTGGCGAATCCTTCTGGTGCTTGACGGGTTTCCAGACGATACTATATCCTTGCATATAAGGCCTGGTTGCTGCTATTGTTTTTTGAATCTTTTCTATTTTGGTTCCTATCTTATTACTATTCACTGCTATCTATTTTGTTCATCTGGATCACCGGCCGAAATAAATACCGGTATACTATTTTACAGCCACCGCGAGTGAGGACATGCTTGCAGATGGACTAGGGTTGAAGGAACAGACGCGAGAATAAACCCCAGCAACAACAACAGGAGACTACTACTACCACTGCCACCAGTGGACGAACAGCCCTCCCCTCCTACAAGGCTTTCTCCTCATTTCCAACCAATATACTACCCTCGCAGCTCCCTGCTGGCGCAGGCGCTACACATCACGCCGGTCACCGTCGTGTACCCGCCGTAGGAGTGACTCTCCCCACGACCGGACAGGGGGCGCAGTCACTTCGGCCTCTATTACAGGCCAGGCAGTCCCAGAGGTTTGGTACGCTGCATGGGTTAAGAAGAACTAACAGGGACCCTTGGCCACCATTGCCCTCACTAAAAGTCCAACCGGGAGTCTCGTGCGGCGTTGGCGATGCTTTAAGGACTGGCTTGTCCTGGGAAATTAATCGGTTCAACAAAGCTTCTCATTCCTCCTTCTACCCTATCCACGTCACTTCCTCTGTCTCTCCCAAGATTTTTTGTTTTTTTCCCTCCTCCTCTTGCTCCCTTTCTCTTTCACCAAGGCACACACCAGTTGTAAGGTAGTGCAACTGTGTAGAAGCGCCTTCGGCCTTTGCTGAAAGAGACACACCCAACATCTGTCACATTTTTGATTTGTTTTTTTATTTTTTATTTTTTACTCCTTCCCTTTTTTTTCTTCTTAATCTCTTACTATTTTCCAAATTTCTTATTTCTTTTAAACTCCTCCCCACCCACCCCCCTTTGGTGCTGGCCTCCTCTGGTTAGTCCAACAGATTCACTGTGGGCGAGAAGTCATCGTTACTTGCATCTTCGTCAAATATACTTGGTCTCCTTTGGCGGTTGTTCCTTCCCTTCACTGGAACAACTATTTTTGTCTCCGCACTACTTCCTCCACCCTCTTACCACTGGAACATCATCTTCTCTTCCCAAGGAGGAAAAAAAAAAAAAAAAAAACACACCACTAAAGCGTCTATTGTTATCATCGCTGTTATTACACATTTACCATGGAGACTCTTCACGAGCGGCCACAGGCAAACTACATGCCGGCTTCTCGTCAAAGCCGCATGGCCATTGATTCTCTATTGAATCCATCATCAGAGAGAGAAAGTACGAGCTCTCGGATGCATTACAGCCACCCAGGACCACAACTGTCGCCTCTATATCCTCCCAGTCCCAACCAATACTTTTATTCCCCCTACTCAGATGGCCACCACCCCTACGCAGAGAGTTCTGCATCATCCCAGGACGCAGCATTTCTTCCTTATCGACCTCGATCGGCCGAGTCATCGCCTGGCGCATACTCGCGAGAGCGATATGACTCGGTTTCCAGCAGCTCCAGCAATGCTCCAGAGCGACGTCGACCTCCTCGACCGAAGTACGAGGAAGAGGAAATGTACTTCATCTGGTACCACCGCGTGGACCTCTGCCAAGAGTGGAAAGAAGTACGTGAAAGCTTCAACCAACAATTCCCTAGCCGGCAGCGCCGGGGCTTCCAGGGTATCCAATGCAAATTCTATCGCTTCATCAAAGAAAAGAAGTGCCCAACCTTGCGAGAGCAACGGCGTCTCCGTGACGGTGACTTTCTTCGTGAGGGAGCGGGTCTTGCCGCTGAATCGGGGGCCCCGCGATTCGGTGTGGTTGACTGGGTGGGGATATGGTATCCATGGATGCGTGAGTCGAAAGAGGAAGTTCTCAGAAGACGCATACCCAGGTGAAGGAGAAAATAAAAAAAAAGAAAAGACGAGGGGGAAAAAAGACCCTCCTTCACACACCTCCACTTCCTCACTCTTTCCTAATGACCATCCGACTCGACAATTTTGATGTCTTTGAAAATTGTTTTCATTTTTCTATATTTTATCTGGAAATTCTCTGATACAACTCACGGCCGTCTGAAGATACCTCTCTGTTTAATTCCTCGATTTCCCCCTTCTTCTCCTATCCTATCCTCTTTCTATCCTCATTTCTCTTTATTTCTTTTGTCAAATTTCATTTCGCTCTTTACGTCGGCACAATTCAGCATGTTATGTTACTATTACTACTACTACTTGGGAGGCTATCTGATCTTTGCTTGCATACATGCATCTTACACACATGGCTAAGGGTGGGTTGGTTCTCATCACTTTTTTGTTTTTAACACCTTTGAAAGGGTTGGCTACGGAAATAACAACTACTGGGACTATGGACAATCATCAATATAACCGAATTATTCTTTCTATCTATCTGTGTTGTAAGGAACAAGCGTAGAGGAACGCATGAATGAATGCGCGAATAATTACACCATGGGATTTCCCAGCCGCGGATCAGGCCATACTGTAAGGAAGCCTGCCCACTCTGTTGTCATAAACTCTTTTGGCACTTATGTCCGATGGCCGAGAGGTAGTGAGTGGTACGTATGGTTACGGGGGTGAGTGTGTTAGATACGGTATTTTATGTATAGTGTGTATTGTGATTACAGATAGTGAAGTATGCTGCAACTAGAAGACTTAGTTGTAGTGTAAGTCAACTCCATACGCCATGTCCAAATGGAATGACAGTGGTTTAGACCATTTTTTATACTCAAGGGTAGAACCGTATATTTACTTTTGCCTGAGAGAGGCTTTATGGGGGAGACGTGGGTTGTAGATGCTTTGAAGTATTGACATAAATGCTGACTATCAGTGTAGCGAAAATAAGTATAGTGTTATACCTGAGTATACCTTGATGAATATATCAGTGAGATTGGGAGACGGAATAATACACAAGTTGTAGACTGACGGAGTGTCTATCTGACTTATCTACTTGTTTCCTCTGCACCTGGCTGGGCACTTGACAATCTGTCATACGTACAAGTGAAATGGTAGTAGTTGAGATTATCTTTAAATAGCGCATTAAGCCATTGTGTTAGGAATACTTTACCCTCTACCAACGTATGCGAGTATGGACAAGTACCATGTGATATTAATATCCAAGTGTATTATAGTAATATATGCACTACAATAATTAGTATGACTAGCATCCACTACAACCCCAAGCTACCCAATCTATAGTCAAAAAATAATAGAGGAGCTTTGTTCTCCACCATAGCCACATAGTGGGGGTTTCACTATATGTCTAATATCCTCGCTTATATGGTTGATCTTATATGGGTTGACAGAACTGGGATGATAGCTAGATAGATAGCTAACATTCACATGTTTATCTCATGACAGTGTTTAGTATACTTAATGTCTAACTTATATATTCTATGTATACATATCCCACATACTAACCAGCCAAGTCCAATTCTTCCTATTTCTACTCGATATTATACACCGTAATACTAATACTCCAAGCATAGTATACATACACACACCCCAATCTAGACAATACGAGAAAATAGAATCCAAAGAAAGAAAGAAAAGAAAGAAATGGAACCAACCAATCGCCGACCCCCCTCACCTCACCAACCCAGAATACTTACCTTACTTACAATCCGAGACATGACAGGTAGACAGACCCAAGTAGACGAAAAGAGAACGACGCGTGGGAAAGAAAATTCTAGTCTAGTCTGCAGACGAATTCATGCTGATCGAAGGATTTTTTTTCAGATCCCGAACGTACATGAAAGTCAAACCCAAAGCAAAGCAGGAAAGAAAATAGGAATAGGAAATTGAAAAGAGAGGTGTAACCTGACCTGGTCTAACTTAACCTATCATTCACGTACATACATAAAACCTACAAATGGTTATTCATTTAGGCGGATGGGTGGGGTGGATGGAAGGATTTTTGTTGCAGATAATGAGGATTACTTACTGCATGATGTGGATGCACAGGCCATGGATGGAATTCTCGGCATGTAGAATAGTACATACAATACATCATACGTATATACATACTTACGTACATACAGCTGTATGAAAAGGAAGGAGGGAAAAGAGGAATCGATCAGGTGGGTTGGACAAGATGGAGGTGTTGGGCTTGGATGAGTGGTTGGCTTGTTTTGGTTGTGCATGTATGTCTTACTAGGTTTTTCAACGTTTCTTTTTTTCTTATTTTTAGTCTTTTCTTGATATTATTAATTATTTTAATTTATTTTTCTTCTATTCTTCTTCGCTTCTAATTTCAATCCCGAAAGATGAGCATGACTAGTACTCCCGTATAATACGATTGTTCAGAGAAAAGTTAGAAGGTTCTATCTATCGTATTATCAGATGACAGGGCGAATGATATCGGCTTGAGGATTGTTTGAAGGATTTGGACCCCGCATTACTTCGGTCCGTTAGAATCTTATTTTGGAGTCTGTGTGTTAAGGGTCGTGGGGGGTTTAGAAGTAGTAAAACTGAAGGAGGAGGGGTGGTGGTGGTGGTGAGATCAGCTTGATCTGCTGCTCTCGTGGTTCTTACTTCGTTGGGAATGGGAGGGGGGAAAAGGGAAACCGAGATGCTGAAGGATCGATCATTTTTCTCCCCGGAGGAAGGGAAGGAAAGGGAAAGGAAAGAAGGAAGGAAGAATACACCACTGCAATTCTGAAACGGTCCTTACTGGCCGGAGACATCGGTCGACTTGGCTTACGGCCTAGTCCTGTCGTCGCGGCCCAGCTCATCCTGCAGCAGCGATGCGGATGCAGATTATTTCTGCAGAGGCATGACGGCTGCTGATCTTGCGGTGAATCAGGGCCCTACGTCGATGACTTCATGGACGGCAAAAGAGGTCAGTCGAGTCGATTCGAGCCCAGCCTCATCGAGGAGCTCGTCGTCCTCGTCGATTGCCAGCAATAAATATGGCTTTAAAAGTACCATACATACGATGAAATCCTCAACCCAAACAAGGCGTGAGTTCTGCAGACGCAGCCACCCGAGCTAGTCTCGCTGCCTCGTTGTTCGGTCAGCCATGCCCCCATTCCCTGCTCACTTGCTTCCTGATTGATGGCTTGTGCGTGTCGCCCTCTGTGTGCGTGTGTCACCGTAATCCCTCCGATCACCAGCTCTCGTCGTCTGAATCCACGTGCGACCGAAACCCGAATCCACTACGATGGCGCCCCTCACTGGCTGAGTCGCTAAAGTCGAACTCCTCGTCATCAGACCGAGCGTACGTCCGGTATTTGTTGTAGATAGCCGTTGGATCATCCTCTTCATCATCCCACGACAATTCCTCATCTGGATAGTCATTTGCGGGATTATTTTCAGCTGCCCGGGATCACCCGTGGTGTTAGCCTTGTCTGCAGAAGGTCCTGCCAAAATTGCGATCGACTGCTTACCGTTCGAATCTGCATCCTCGCTATCCCACCGTTCCTCGTCCTCATCGTCTTCGACAAAGTTTTCCCAGTACTCCTCATCCTCCTGCGTGATGACGATAACTCCAATGTCTTGGCGATTCGCATCAATGCCATGCTGCCGCAACCAAGCCTCTTGGTCCGCATCCAAACCAACTAATGGGTCCGTAAGCAGTCCAGTGTCTGGAAGTGGCTTCCGTATGTACGTGTCGTAGACGTACTCCCCGTCGCTCTCGTCCTCTTCAGGCCCCGCGGACAGAGTGTTCGCCGCCTCTTCAACTTTCTCGACTGGCCCTTGCATCACTTGTGCGTCCGAGGCTCCCGCACGATGCTTATTGGGCGTGCGCGGTTGGAATTTCAACGGAGGCTTGGGCATCACCGAATGAGGCCGAGACGGTCTCGAAAACTGCGACCCCGATCGCTGCGTGTAGTCTGTTTCGGTGGCCGTCACATCCATTTCTGAGTCCAGCTCCAGAGCCACTTTCTCCAGTTCCCTTGCCAATCGTTCCGACTCATTCTCCCAATTACTCTGATGGGCCGCCTCAGCTTCTCTGTCCAGCACCTGTGAGATATGCTGCTTCGCAGCCGAGATCGCGCTCTTACGCTCCTCTCTCCATTTCTTCTCCGCCTGGTTCACCACCGGCCGCTTCCTCGGCCGTTCGGGCTCGGAGGCCAGAGCGCCCGCAACCGTCATGCTTGCCTGTTCATCCACCTGAGCAGCAGCATCAGCAACCATCGACGCTTGTCTCGAATGCGGCGTGCGCCTCAGTTTCTCTACTAGCACCGCGACCGCGCCATCTTTGCGTTTCTGGACACCACCGCCTGTGCTACGGAGCGGGCTCATTGGCGTAGTGGATCTAGATATCTGGAATCGGCGTAGAGATTGCGTCCGTCCCGGCGAGGAAGCCAGGCTTCCTCTCTCACTGGATGCAGATGACGCTACCTTTCTAGCGGCATCGATTCCATTAGAAGCTGGAACAGCAGATGGGGTTCCCGGCTGGCTTTCTGTAGGCGTTGAAAGCAAGGCTTTTCTCAATTTCTCCTCATTTTCTTTCCGAGCGTTCGCCAGGCGACGTTCCTCGCGGAACTCTGCCCCAGGAGACGTGGCTCTTACCAAGGGGACAGTTGCTCCTGCACCAGCAACGCGGTTGGTCACGCCCCCAGTAGTTGGATAGACGGTGTTGCTCACCGACCGCGGAGTAAGCACTTTTCTCCGCGCTGCTGAGAAAGAAGAGGGGCTAGACGAGCTGTCTTCATGGCTATTGCCACTGATCTGAACTCTTTGAAAAACAAAGTCCGTGAATCGACGCTTAGTCTGATGCAGCTCTGACTGAATGTCTGGAGATTGCATTAGCGTTGGCAACTTGGTAAAATGATCAAAGGCAGACGGGAACTGCTAGTGATATTCTGCAGTTGAGGGGCCTCGTCACTAGAAGAAGGGCCGCTCATGCAACGAATCAAGGGAGTCTTACATAAAGTCTCGACCGGCTCCTCTTCTCTGCGACGCTTGATATTTATTTGTTCTGGAGGCAAAGACATTGTGCTTCAATAGAGGTGTGAAGCGGCCTTTACCGTGTCGTCAAAGAACGGTGGTGATGAAGGACCTCGAGGTGGTGGTGAAATGAAATGATGGTGATCGCAGCGGCTTCGTTTGGTTCCATGGTACATCTTCATCCGGCCTAGCGCGACCGAGCGGGTATATGCTCACGTGATCGCAGTGTTGACGCATTACCCAATGCGGTAGCTGCTACTTCGTACAATCTAGTACTACAGTTCTATTGGGAGTAGTTTGATATTGTGACCACATGTCTGTCATTTCTTATGCACTGAGCACTCTTCTTCTCGTCTTTCTTATGTTCCTTGCTGGCGGATCCACTATTATCATCCTGGATCAATTACCTCCGCCGCTATATAAACCCTTGTCGTAATCAAAATGCAACAGGGGAGCTCTATGCTCGGGATTAGTTCCGTTGAATGGCATCACATATGCAAATAAGCAGCCTGAGACATCAACAGACCCCACCGCAACCGGTTTAGGATCTGGCTGCGATCTCACCCGCCTTCGTAGCCAACTGGAGATCAGAATCGGCCAAATGGCCAAAAAAAAAAGCAGAATCAAAGTATGGAAATGACAAGAAAGAAAGGCAAAAGAAGATGAAGAAGATCATGCCCAGCTAGCAATACATAGGATGGTATAGGAATAAAGGAATATTAAAATCGGTAAGAGGGGGTTGCCGGAGAAAGGAAATTTGCACAATTAAAAGAAAGAGAGAAAAACCAAAGTGAAGTGAAATGAAACCAATACAAAGAAAGAAATCGGAATGGAGACATCGAAGGAATTAGCCAAGTGGCAAAGCAATATAGATGGAACAGAATGCAGAAGAAGAATGGCTATGCTCATCAAGTGGAATAGCGGGCATCACCCTTGCAGCGGCAGGGTGCAATTATTTGGCTCCAATCTCCTCCTCAGCCCAGCCGGGCAGCGAACTCTCGTTCTGGATGGCCAATCCGAAGCCGGCATGGCTGAGACCGCCTAGAGCAGAGGTGAAGCTTGAAAAGCTGCTTTGCGGCTGATGAGCAATTCCGGAACGGGGAGGCTGGCTCGAAACAGACCCGAAAGGCTCCTGAGAAAACGATGGCAAACTCACAGCCCGGGAATGTTGCGCCCGTGGCACATTCAGGCTGCTGGTGCTAGCGGTAGCATGGTGGCCGGGGCCCGTAGAGCCGTTGGTTACATTCAAGAATCCGTTGGTCGACGGCTTGTGTTGGTGCAACGGGGCCTCGATGCTGCCGTTGGAAAGCTCACCAGTGCTCGCGCCATTGTAGAGCGACTGCTGTTGTGGCGGTTGAGGCTGGGACTGGAGACCAGCTAAGGTCATGGGGTCATTCAGCCGGTTTTCCTGCTCCTGAGCTTGCTGGGCGGACATTTGGTTGAGGTACATCGTCAAAGGATTGTTTGCACCGACATTCAGAATGCCAGACGGGGATGAGACGGTCTGCAGGGGATGCCTGTGGTGCTGACCATTCTGAGAACCCGTAGACCCTGGAGCAGGAGACAGCGCAGGATGAGTCGGGCTAGAGCCCGAGCCAGATTGGCTTAGGTTCTGCTGGAAGCCATTCAAGGCTGGAGAAGGTGACTGAGGTCCCTCAAACCCGGACCCATTACGACCCTGCGGACCTCCATTACCAGCTTGACGCGGGGGGTTTCCGCAGCGATCCTTCCCAAAGTTGATCTTGAATCGCTTGTATTCGTCGCGGTTCCGCATCCCTTCAATCGCCTTGATGGCATTGGCGATGTTGGTGAAATTGACAAATGCGCAGCTCTTTTCACGAAGCGTGTTGACGAGCTCGATCTCTCCATATTCGGAGAAATCTTGGCGAAGGCGCTCCTCCGACCAGGTCTCATCAAGATTACCGACATAGACATTACGAGAAGCACCGCCACTCACGGCCAGGGCGATAGCGGGCGGAAGAGGACCGGAATGCTTACCCCAGCCAATCTTCAGACGACGGTTATGAATCATGAGGCCCTGCAGGTTGCTCAGGGCGTAGAATGATGCAGCTGACGTAGGATCAATGAAAGTGACAAAGCAGATATGCTTATCGGGAATGTAGCGAATATGATGCAGCAAACCACCACGAACAACGTTGCAAATCTCCTCGATAGTCGTTTCGGGGTGAATGTTGCCCAAATAGATGGTCCGGTTGCCCAAGTTGTTGACTCCGCCGGCTGTGGTGGCCACAGCTGCGGCGGCCACAGATTGCTGAGCGAGTGCGTTGGTGATCAAATCACGGTCCGCCGAATTGAGGATGTGTGCATAACCAGGGGCAATACCCAGGAACTGAGCTGCATTTTGCTGCTGTGTTTTGGAGACATAAGCGCACCGATCTTTGCCGTAGAATACGCGCCTGGGTGCCTGCCACTTAGCCTCCTGAGGAAGTTGAGAAACAGCCTTCATCGCGTTGCTGATGGACAAGAAGTGGACGAATCCAATCGCCTTCTCCTTGACGATCTTGACGGTATCGATAGGCCCGAATTTTCCTAGCTCCTCCCGCAGTTCCTCTTCTGTCATGTCCTCCGACAGGTTGCCCAGGTATACGTTCCGCGATGCGCCGGACTGCTGCACAGCCAAAGCGACCGAAGTAGGCACCTGAGAGGGTTTGCCCCAACCCACCTTGATGTCATTCCCCTTGATGGCAAGCTTCTTCAAGATTGCATCCGAGTGAAAGTGGGTTGCGGAGTTGCTGTCCAGGAAGGAGATGAAAGCACAGTTCTTGTCAGGAAGCAAACGAACCGACTCGATTTGACCGCTTCGAACATGGTTCAAGATCTCTTCTGCGGAGGTTTCTGCCGGGATGTTGCCTAGGTATACGGTTCGGCTCGTACCCGAAAGCAAGCCAGGGGTCACCGAGGCAGCGGGACTTCCGTATCCTGCGTTGCCCAGCGGCCCCATCCCACCAACAGGAGACTGAGGAGCTCCCAGCATTTGAGAATTACCTATACCATCCGTCGACATCATACTAGAATATAGGCCAGCATTCTGCGAGGGCTGGGTTGGACTTCCGAGCTGATGGTGACTCTGATGATTCTGGGCATGTGATGAGGCATTCGTCTGAGGAAAGCCGCCGAAATTGGCGAATTGAGGCGAGGCGAATGCAGAAGGAGTACCCGGCTGAAAGGGGCTACCAAGCAGCAGCTGAGAAGGTAGCAGGGGAGTGAAGTTCATGTCAAACGCGGCGCCAGAGGCGGCCATGTTGTCCGAGACGGGAGCAGAGGTATTAATCGCAGGGATATTGGCTCGACGAGCGTTCCGGTCCGTTAGGCCCTGCAGGGGAATGTTGTTGGAGGCGTATGCTCCGTGAGAGAAGCCGGTGCTGTCCGCGTTGAGGTGGGAAAACTTGGAAGGGATCAGACGACTCGGAATGCTTGCATCGGAGGTTTGCATGGCGAGGGAAGGGAGCGAGTAGGACACAATTGTCCCCCTGATAAAGGAAAACGGAATAAGGTGAGTTCGTGGTCGATGGAAATTAACGATATCACTTAGTCAAGGGGGAGAGGACGTACTAGGCAATCAACACGGTAGGAATGGCCAGGAGAGAGGGAAAAAAGGCCGGGCCCGATGATCACCCCCGAAAAGAGAAGGGGGAAAATAAGGAAGAAAACAGAGACCTGGAGAGGCCAGAATGAGGGTAACCAAACTGAGAAAGAAGAGCAGAAAGGACGGCAAAGAGCACGGAGCAGAAAGACTGCCAATAAAGACGTGTCTAGAAGGGATCCCGCTAGTCAATTGGAATGTGCATGGGCAATGAGTGGTTGAGTTGGTGGAAACGGAGACAAACTTGCGCTGGTTTAGTTGCTTTAGGGGGGCTTTGCGGGTGAGGAGGCCGAGAGACTAAAGCAAGAGTGATGTTGTGCTCCGACTGAGATCCAACCGAGATTAGAATGAGAGGACAAAGATAAAAGATAAAAATAATGATAAAATAAAGGTGGCCCTGTCAAATGAGAGTACGGAGTACTGGAGAGGGAGAACGCCCCAGACCTGCCAGAGTGCCAGGTTGTAGCGGACCCAAACGTTGACAAAGAAGGTATCCAAAGGCCGCCGACAATCCAACTGAAAAGGGATAAGTGGTAATAACAGTAGACGAAGAGTAAAAGAAAAGCAAAGGGAAAGAGAGAAAGTAATTGCAAAGAACAATTAAACTAAAAGGTTACAGCCGCCAGTACAAGTTAAGCGGAAAAGAAGGGTGAGGAAAAAAGAGGGCCCCTGGTAGGGGAAAAAGGGGGGCGCGTGTTTGAGGGACACAGGCGCGATAAATAGTGAGGAGAAAATAAAGATAATAATGAATGAATGATATCCGCGAGGACAGAACAAGAACAACACCCTCCGAATTCTTCTCCTCTTGCGTTTCCCAAACTATCTTATAGAAATGCAAGTAAACAGTAATCAAACAATTGAAAGCTTATCAGAATATTATCATCAACAACTCAAGTAATTAAAATAAAATCACAATCGAACCAAGGGAACTGTTGTGGGAGAACCAACAATCCCAGATAGTAAAGAACGCGAGGAACTAGCCAAAAAGAGACAGACTGGTACAGGGTCAGGTAAGCAAGGAATGGGCCGAGACAGAGCAGCAAGTATGTAATCGATGTATCAAAGGGGGAGGAAAAGCAGGTGGGTAAAAAAGGGGATTTGCGGCAGAAGGATTCCTCAACCAGTCAATGCTCCATGGTGAACTTGAACCATCATTGTGACTGCGGGAAAAGTCCCAATGGATAATTATAGTAATAGCGTAATCAATTCTTGTGGAGTGAAAGGTTTTAGCAGATCCATACTTTTGAGGCAAAAGATGGGGAAATGGTCTCCATCCAACCATCTGTCATCCGTCGCATGAGCAGCACTAAGCAGCGGCTTTCCCACTCTGAAGCATGCTGCGCTTCCACGCTGATTGAAGCGCTTTGATCTGCTATCAATCGATCTCAGAATGGGTGGTATCAAGTAGCCTGCCCAAAGCAACCGCTTCTGGTTCGTGTTCAGACGATGGCCGACTAACAAGTTTGGGAGACAGCGTAATTTCGGCCAAGGCAGATGCTGAGAAATCTATAATTCGTTCTATCTCCCTGCAGCAGCGGTATCAGCGCCTCCAGGAGTTATGCCATCCCCTGAGATGCATCAGTTGGGTCTTTGCTTTTCCCACATTGCGATCGGTCATTCTGATCATAAATGATTGATCAATCAGCGGAAGTGCCAGAATTCGGGGCTAACAGGAGACTTTCAACCAGCCACAGCGTCTACGAACGATCTGTGTTGGTGGGGGTGTCCTGGTCAGCGGCTCTTGGTCCTGACGGACTATGTGTTGATCCGATCCGGCTGCAGAACAATAGGGTCTTGGCGCCTTAGGCCTACCTTCCATGGCGGGCCTTTTTGCAAATGGCCAGTACCATACTTCGTACAGTTATAACCCTTTCACTAATCCGTACAGAGTTAATACCCATAGGATTGCTGGTTGAGAAGACAAGAAACATCCTTAGAAGATATGACATAGCAATTGAGATATTTAAAACGGTAGCGCTTCCTGTCTCTATCGGCGTGAGGGGCCTTATCTTAGACATCGTTCGATGTGTCTTCTTCTTAGGACTACTTCATCCCAAGCATGAAACACTCGATTTTGCTCATGATTAATGGATCCGGTGCATAATGGCTACTACATCGTCCGGACGTAAGATTATCCCGGGTCTCCAAGTGGTTAGATAAGGTAGTATCCGTGCTGGGCGGCAGAGTGTATGCCTTATTGATGCCTGAATAATACGTGGGGATATCGGGATCCAAAAATTTACCCCTCCACTGTTCACTTCCACACTGTGCGAGTTGAACATCTTGGCCTCCATTCCCGCGGGACTTGCTGCATAGTCGCCTTCCTGGTCAGAGTGCTGGTCTACATGTGAGTGCTTTCTGTCATTTTGTCTCATCACTCAATGCCTATGAGCGCCCGATAAGAAGACTCTCGTGGTGACTCACATGCGTCTCCGCAACACATTTTGACTGACATCTCCGCCAGAGCCCAGCTCATACCCCCCAATTCACTCGCGCTGGCCAGATCCCTACACCTGAAGCACCAAAATGGCTTCTATCTACATTGACGAAGATGTCGGCAGGGACGACTCGACCGCCAACGGAACCGAATCTGCCCCCTACAAGACTCTCCTTCATGCTTTCTTGCAGCACGCTCCTACCGATGGCAACCAGTACTTGACCCGCAAGTCCCAGACTGAGCCCACGGAGGCAGGTGCCGACCCCGCGTCTAAATTGGAGTGGAAGCCGGCCACGAAGTCGGCGGTCAAGAAGGCCACCAACCTGTATGAGCAACGGAAGAGAAAGGCTGCGAAGGAACAAGAATTGGCTATCCGTGAGAAGCAGGAGGCTGAGAAGCGACAGGCTATCCTTGAGGAGGCAAAGAAGGTCGTTCTTACGGAGGACACATCACTTCCCAAGCCCACCAAGATCCGTCTTGATGTGACTGATCCGGCCGTTGTCAAGCTGGGATCCCCCGAGTCTGAGACTCCTGGAACTCGTGTTCGTGTGGTTGGAAGAGTTCACCGTCTGCGTGCTCAGAAGGACGTTATCTTCCTCACTCTGACCGATGGCTACGGCTACCTGCAGTGCGTCCTGACGGGCAACCTGTGTAAGACTTACGATGCCATGACTCTTACCCTTGAGACATCAATTGCTATCCATGGTGAGATGCGTGCCGTCCCCCCTAAGCAACATGCTCCCAACAACCGTGAGCTGCACGCCGATTTCTACACTATCATTGGCCGCGCTGCTGGTGACAAGGAGGCTATCACCACTAGAGTTGCACCTGATGCTGATCCCCAAACCCTCTATGACAACCGTCACCTCGTCCTCCGTGGTGAGACCGCCTCGTCAGTCATGAAGGTTCGCGCGGCTACCCTCCGGGCTTTCCGTCAGACCTTCGAAGAGAACCGCATGCTGGAAGTCACCCCTCCTGCCATGGTTCAGACTCAGGTGGAGGGTGGAAGCACCTTGTTCGGTTTCGACTACTATGGCGAGAATGCTTATTTGACCCAGTCTTCCCAGCTTTACCTGGAGACTTGCCTCCCCTCCCTTGGTGACGTCTTCTGTGTGTGCCCTTCTTTCCGCGCTGAGAAGTCGCTTACCCGTCGCCATCTGTCCGAGTACACCCACATCGAGGCAGAGCTTGACTTCATCACTTTCAACGACCTCCTCGATCACCTTGAGCACGTCATCTGCCGTGTTATTGATCTGACTCTGGCTGAGCCGGCCACCAAGGCTCTCATCGAGAAACTCAACCCCGACTTCAAGCCCCCTAGCCGCCCCTTCAAGCGGATGAAGTACTCCGATGCCATTGAATGGCTGCGGGAACACGACATCCCCAACGAGGAGGGCAAGCCTCACGAGTTCGGCGATGACATTGCCGAGGCTGCTGAGAGAAAGATGACCGATATCATCAACCAGCCCATCTTCCTGACCCACTTCCCTGCTGAGATCAAGGCCTTCTACATGAAGAAGGACGTTGAAGACCGCCGTGTCACTGAGAGTGTGGACGTTCTCATGCCTGGTGTTGGTGAGATCGTCGGTGGTAGTATGAGAATGGACGACTGGGATGAGCTCATGGCCGCCTACAAGCACGAAGGCATGGATCCTTCCCCGTACTACTGGTACACTGACCAGCGCAAGTAAGTCAAGCCTTCACGAGCCTCTCCCCGTCATGTAATCTCTTTTAAGAGACGTATAACTAATATGCATCTACTATTTAGGTACGGTACCTCTCCTCACGGTGGCTACGGTCTTGGTCTCGAACGTTTCCTGGCTTGGTTGTGTGCTCGTTACACCGTTCGCGACTGCTCCTTGTATCCTCGTTTCACGGGCCGTTGCACTCCTTAAACGCTTTGATGTCATAGACAGGATTTATAGATACATGATACACCGATTCATCCCAGATGTGATATCGGTAGTCATGGTAATACTCTCTGATATCGACTATGAAAGCAAATCGTCATGTTTCATGAAATCCTGGTAGCATTACAGGACCTATCGTAAAGTATCATTCTGATTGCTTTTTAATTTCATATTATAACTATATTGTAGCCGTCATTATACGGTCGCTTCGACACCAGCTTCTCATAAATGAAGAAATAGATGCCGTTGACGTCGACGTACATGAAAGCTATCGAGTCTGGAAGTGAGACCAGTGTGGGTCGTGATGAAAGTAAAGGATTACTCAAAGTGTGTCTTTGCACTATAGTCCGTCGTATTATTGATCCGTAGACATACGCAGTAAGTAGCCAGGGAGTCAGCACATCACTGGGAAGAAGTCGATGCCATAAGTGGGATATACTAAGAAGTGGGACACTGCAAGAAAGACCCGTATTGAGAAGGCACCACCATAGTCTGCAGCCAAGGATGTTGTTGGTTGGACGCTCAAGGGGGTTTAGCTCGGTTTGACATCACGAGCAGCGACTACTACTACTGCCTCTCTACATATGATGATCGCTCGATCACTTTCTCAACTCATTAGTCCTTGTTGTCAACTTTCGAATTGGGTGATTGAGTGCGACGCCTAACATGTATAACTGGTTTAGGTAAGTGAAGGCTTTCATTAATGCCGTTTCGGGGTTATTATGTGGAATCTCATGCAGCTTCCCTGCAGGAAGCAGCCAAGCCGATTATGCTCACTGGGCGCTCTATGTCACCAGAGTGGGCATTCAGAGTCACGATGAGCACATCGCTGTGTTAAGCCAAAAGTGTAGAGGGCAGATATGGATAATGGTGCGTCCAAGGCCGGCCTCCATTGGAAAAGCAAACTATGTCCATAGGGACGGTTACCATGGCCCCACTAGGAATACAGTATGCTAATTGAGATAGGTTGGTGCAACCAGAGCCCGATCGCAACACAGTACCTGGTGCGAGACACTCGCTGGTCTTAAGGATCGTACACAGCGTTCTCTCAGCACACGGCGGCCATCTAAGCTGCCGGCGGCGGCTCTCTCTGGTAGGATATGTGAGACGATAGATAGGTAGACTTTCCTTGACTTGAAAGACCCGACTAATATGGTACTAGACAGAAAGATATACGAATAACTCGTCTAGCTGTATCCCACCTCCTTCATCTGCGTTCAAAGGGGACCAGGACACCTTGTGAAGACCTTATCAAACGATCATGCGTCATGCGGACAACCTGCTGGGTATGCGAGGCATAACAGGGTTGAAGGTATTCAGTTTGAATTGTGATTATTCCGACCACGGGCCCCTTGGGCAGTCTGGCCGCCGTTGGCGGAGTTCTCAGATAAGGCTGCCAGAATTTGCTGGTGGGATGCATCCGAACGTATCATGGAAACCATCTGGTTGACAGTATCCTGATCTCCATTGCGGACTACTCCTAGAAGCTGTTCGAGAAAGCTTCGGTAATAAACCAGTTCCTCGGCGAGTCGGTCAGATGTTTGAGAAGAGTTGTCTGGAGGCTCGAGACGCGTGCTTTGACTGCTCTGGTTGTGACGACTAACGGCAATAAACAGTCAACCGATACTGTCAAGAGGATACGGGCGAAATGAACAAAGTTCTTAACAGTAAGGTACCTACCTGGGATCGCCGTTTAATGACGAGCCAGTGTTTTCTTGTCTCATCCTGTTGTCCGCAGAGGCGGGAGTCTCGAATTCTAACCTGTGGAGATGCCCCTCGTTTATTTTTCGACAAGAAGCTTGCTTGGCGGTGGAGTGTATATTATAATATTGCAGGAACGATAAGGATCAGATTAAAGAAGGGAAGTGGCGACTGATATCGAGGAAGGTCCAGGCTGAACAGTGCCCCACAAGACAAGGAAATCCGTCGATCTGGTGACAGGTGTACTCCGTAATATGGGTGCCTCTTGATTCCAAGAGCTTAGCCGAGTTACCAGTGGATGCAAGCTATGCCCAGGCTGTTGATGCAGTGGTTGACCACGCACTTGGGTGTTGCCGCCCAATGACCCAACAAGATTCTTCCGCTTAATGGTGGAATTATTGAGGAAATAGCTGAGGCTAGGAAGAGACAGCTGTCGGGTTGGGAAGGGGGAAGCGTCCATCCTCTGACCTAAGCCACGCGAACAGGGATTAACTATTGGCCAAAAGTCAGTCCTTCATTAGGGTGTTCAGCAGATCAATCACAGGCCCTGGAGCCATAGGACGGTATTGCAGAGGCAAAGCCCAGAAAGGATCATCATTGCGCTGTCCTGACCGGGCACGGTTGCTCCCTCGATGGTACCCCATCAGACCAGCACCATATGTGACCATTTTGCGGGCGACTTTGTTATCCGCAGGCACATTTCGCCGAGCGGGTCAGTCAAGAACCATGGAATAAAGCTACCCGCAACACAGAGCAATGTCAAGGTTAGGCCTGTTAGTTGGTTTGGGGGATCTTTGGTACTGTGCTCGCGGAGAAATCTCCCAGCCAATCCTCGCTCCCTCTCGTCTCCGCCGCCATTCGGGGAAACATCGCTTTTGTAGTGCACGCTAGAACATCTGGTGCCGTGACTATACGTCAACCGGATCACTGACCTTCCCTCTCTTCTTTTTTCCTCCCCAAGACTGTCTGGTCTTATCAAAGCTGATCCTTTATACCTACAATATCATGTATCAAAGTGGGAAGTTTTCGCGATGCAGCAGCCTGGCTCCAGTCGGCGAGCAGCCGCCACCAGCTTTTGTGGCTATTGTATTAGCCCCCGTTTGACTGTGGGAATGCTTCACAGCCTGGCAGAAGAGCTTGCTTCTATGGAAGCTATGAACTGACACTTATGTAACAGGCGTCACATTAAATGCTTTTTCTTTCGCAGACCTGCATACTGATGACGAGGAATCAGTAGAATCGTACCTGCCGAGAAACAGAATCGCCTCCTGACCTCGACTTTATCGCGACAAGTCTCTCGAAAATCGTCCTCCCACAACAAGAAAGAGAATTGGATTCAAAGTTCGGTGTCATCAGCATCATGTCATCTAGGATTTCAGCGGTCCCGCGTTGCGTTTTGTTGTCAACATTAAGAAAAACGGCGATTGTTTGTCTTCGGTGGAAACACACTGGTAGCGGCTGAGGGTACCACAATGGTATCAAGACACGGTTTCATCTTCGGATTCGACTACTCCAATATATACTGGCAAATTCTTGGCGTGGCACAAATCCACGGCATAGCTGGTTTGTCAGTGCTCTGAGAATTCTGCTCGCGGGCATGTCGGGGTATACACAGTCCGCCTCGCAAGTTCCACCCTTGTGAAGTGTCTCCTTTAGGAGCTGAAGACTCGCTCCAGTCATTCCGATGATCGAGTGCATCCGAGACGTGCCTTTCGGTCAAGCTCAGTACACTTCGGCGAAAAGGGAAAGAGGATACCACAGGAAGCGCGATGATCTTCGGTTTTCCAATCGTTAGGCTTTAGGCACAGTGACAACACCTCAGCTCGTGTTCGCGAGCGCCCCCATCGGTTCGGTGTGATCGTAAAGCGCATCTAGGACAGTTTGCCGTATTATACCGAAGACATCTCTCTATGGCACCGAAGGTCGTTGCTTGTGCTGGACTCGCATGGGTGGTAAGGACCCTTGTTCGAACGAGCGCCAAGCTTTGTAGTCTGGCTCGATTTGACGTGCAGATCTAGCGTCAATCCTCGATGGTTTCATCACAATGAACTCAGTCATCCACCAAATCTATAGCTTCGTTGCAAGTCTGCAAAAGATACACGTGGTGCTCGGGACTTCACACTTTATATGACTACCGTCTGTTGTGTGACTCCGGAATAGTTTTCTCGCTCGTATCACAATCGTCAATCACGCTCGTGTGTTGGATCAGCGAATGAGTATGCTGTCATATGTTTGGTTACGTCACGGGAACTAGTGCGCTTTAGCATGAACGTCAGGTCTGTCAATGTACAACTCCATCCGATACGCCTCCATCGAAAGTGCCATGTGCGACGTCCTAAGTTGGATCCGTACAACCAAGTCTGGCTTTCTTGTTCGGGCATCAGCATTGGGCAGACTCCACCGATTGAATGCTGGGTGTAGTGCAGTCTATCGAGTTTGAAATGATTGGGTGATACTGATAAATTAGTGGAAAGGTGCTGTTAAGCAGCTGCATACTAAGCTTCGTTCGCGCTTTGGCACGCCTTGTCAGTTAAATGCCAACATCTCGGTGATCAAGGCATCCATCGAAGGCATCGGGTCCGACCCTACAAATTGTCCAGACCTGCCAAAGTCCATTCTGGCGCTCCACCGGCGGGCAGGCTGCTGTAATAGTTCGGAAGATGTTATGAGGATCTGGTTTGCTCCACTTCCAGGGATTGACCGGATTCGCAACGACGGAAAGTTCCATCGCCCGTCATGAGAACACTGGCTATTGTGGACGTGGGCAAGACGTCTCGGAAGTAGAGGTAAGAGCCAACTGTAGATGACTATATTTCGGCTCTGACGAAACCACATGCAGAAGGCGAGCATACGCCCAGTGTTGTCCGTGCATGCGCAAAGTTTTGCAGAAGCCAGAAATTTGTGTCGAGAGTGAAGTAGTCTTCGCTTACCAATCGATTTTCAGTCTCTCTAGTAGATCAATCACATTCGTGGATTCTGCTCCGGGTTAGGCACTGGCAGTTAAGAAGAAGCAACCATAAAACCTGAAGGTGATGAGGAATACCTACTTGGAGAGAAAAGGGGGGCGGAGGGAGCAGGGCAAGGGCAGCAGCAACCAGACGAACCGGTGGTTTCTAGCGCCAAGGTGAGTGCCCATTAGCGAAGGAAAATACATCCAGGAATCCTCATTGGGCAACTACTGGACGCCTCCGAAATCATCTCCCGAACGCGAGGAAAACAAGGTCATGCGTTTTGGAAACGCTTACAAACTATCAAGGCGCATGCCTTGAGAGAATAAGTGGGAGAAGTTTGCATCCATACTAACCTTGTGACTCAAAAGATCCGTGCAGCCTTCACAGTGCCGGCGGACTCCTCGCATCTGACATCTCTTCTATGACATTGCGGGTTAGCGATGCAAAGTTATGGCTTGTACCAGTGAAGACTTGTCGACTACACTTGTTCAGCAGCTTCGGAGCATGCCATGAGAGGTTGCAGTTCAGAAAGTGCAAATTTTGACAGTCAACAACAGGCCTTTCTCGGTGTCTCGATTCGGGTGGCATTCAAAGTATGTCGGTGGAGGCGCTCTTCCGCGTATTCATTGCGAGCAATGAGGAACCCAAGAGTACATCGCAGAGTGCAGTGGTCTGCCTGAATAGGTCATTCTAACGGAAGGCTATATCTATACTGACTGGTCACTGTCGACTTGGAAAATAAGGAAGAGCGATGACAACAACGGCAAAAGGCAAATATCTACTGGGTTCCGGTCGTTTTTTGTCAGAACTTCTACTGAACCATGTCTCGAGGCGGAGCCCTGCGGCCCAGTCTCAGCCAGATGTGCTGGCACCATTCCGTGAGCCTGCTGCCATAGCCTGCCCTACGGAAATTGTTTCCGGGCCACAATGGAATCTGGCAGCCCATTTTTTGGGCCGGTTATGCAGCCTTCGGAGGAACATATGCCTATTCTCATACTAGTGCATGTCCTTCCTCGCACTACTCCGTACAGGCTACGAAGATATTCGAACTAGTCCACCTTAGCACCCCCCATATGCAGGGTCCTCCAGGATGATACTACCCAAGGAAGGCATCCGAAGCTTGCATATGCAAGTCATTATCAGCTTAGATTGAAGCACATCCGAGCCGGTCCTGGCTAGCTGAAGAAGTGTCCCTCGGGAAATTGCCACCCTGGTCTACGACTCCTCAGGGGTGAGATGACTCGCGCAATGTCCACGCACGTCTTACCATGTCAGAATTTGTGGGTCGCGCCCCCTTTTAGTTTCTTCATCACACCCTCTTTGGTGTGTGGATTAGAAGACATGGATTGTGGAAATAGGATTACACGTAGTTTAGTAATTTCTGCCCTGAAGAAAGTACTTTACCTTTATTGGATTAGCTCGACGGGTTTGAACACGTCCTCAGGGAGACTAATTTTTCTTCACGTATTCATTTAGTAGTATCATGATGGTTAAGATCTGATTGACTGCTGTGCAGTATATATTTTATGTCATGTCTGTGATGAATTAGTTATGATACGACCTGATTCTTACTATGTACACTTCACTAATTTTCATCTGCCCTGTTAGTATGGATGTATAATCAGCCGAATCGATGTATAAAGTTAGTATTACTATTTTCCTGCATTTATTGATCTTCGTCAATGCAAGCGAGATAAATGACGCTGTTTGAGCTTGGCCATACTGACATTATGTGTTACATAACCTTAAATATACTTACTGTAGAGAATACCTTTCTCCGAATGCCAGTTAGTGTATAATTCCTACAGTTGTTTTGTTTAATTTCCCTTGCTCCGGATAATTTATCCCTGTATGTATAGTCATGCCTCCTATGCGTGGCGCGTGAGGCCCTTCCGCTGGGAATGTGAGACATGCCGTAGGTAGGTAATCGGCCACAGCCACATATTATTCAGCCACTCGCAGGATAGGGATAATTCCTGGGAGATATAACGGATGTGTTCTGTGGTATTTCCAGGAACACATTGAGGAGTGATGGGAGATAAGGATTGATCTCTGAACAGAACGAGTCCATATCGATGTTGTTGACGTCCTTTTGCTCTGCTCCCGCCAGAGCATACCAAAATTCGTTGTCATGGAATTCATGCTTGTAGGAGAGCAGCATTCTTTGGACCTTGTTTCCTGAGCCTTTAGCATAGGGACGCGACACAGTAATAACAGGTGCAATTTACCCCCCCTTGCTTCAGAAATAGCAAGGGGAAACGGAGCATATATAAAGCAACTTATGTGTCGCTGCCACCCATGTACGTGATCGCCTGCATGACATTACCTATACTTGATTCTGTCCTCTTGCCGAACTTGCTCGGTGTCCACTCCCTCGTTTTCAGACTGCCACTCATTTGATCAAATTAGCAAGATGCAGCTTACTGGTCTTTTCGCTACGGCTTTTGCCCTCCTCGCATCTACTGCCTATGCCCAGACTGGTTCCCAGGGTACTGATACTGGAAACAAGTTTTGCACGGGTCAATGCCTCCCTAAGAGTTCCGATCTCCCCTGCAGCAAGCCGGAGGTAAGCACATCCTCGATGCTCGGCATAAAGTCCTCACTGACCGTTATGACAGTGGCAAGCATCATTGGGTTGCTACATGTGCTGCCTCGATAATGATAATTCGGGTGGCTTTGCGGACAGTCTCCCAGACGATATTCTTCCTGACGACATTATTGGCGACGATAACTGAAAATAACCAACATGTCCACCCCTTTGTGTCCCAGATCGGTTGCCGTGTAATCCTTCTAGCGAAATTATCGGGTTTCTTGTGCTGTGCTTAAAGAAGTATCAAATATCCGGTGTCCTGGGCATGTACATTATGTTGCGATGTGTTGTATTGATTCCCTCATAAATCAATCCTTGCTTGTATGTGTATTGTTTTCGATCCGAAAAGAAAAATCTCTCGTGCCTAAAGCATGTTATTCCCAGTAGTGTGGGTGGATCCGCTAGATGGTTCGTAGGCGTGAGTTTCTCGACTCGGAGGCTCGTAGTTGGAAGAGTAGCGCGCGCGTTGCGTAGCCGAGACCATTAAATAACATTGACTGCAGATGGCCGGCCCTTCGACGGCGCACTGTGCCCAGCACGGATGCTATCGAGCCATAAGCAATAGAATTCGTTCCTATCGCAATTGTATTATCACTTTCGCCTATTTTGGCCCGTTGGCCTATTTTGGCCTGATTCACGCTGCGTGTCGGTTGCAGCACGCTTGGTACTGTCAGATACCTTAGGTCTTCGTTTCCGTGCCGGTCCAATCAAGTCTCTGCAGATAGAACGACGTTAATGCAGCCCTAGTCACTTCAGAGAGGATGTGCTCCCGCGACGCAT
Organism: Aspergillus tubingensis; assembly: GCF_013340325.1. Lineage (NCBI taxonomy): Eukaryota > Fungi > Ascomycota > Eurotiomycetes > Eurotiales > Aspergillaceae > Aspergillus > Aspergillus tubingensis. The sequence goes on along the minus strand of NW_023336280.1, from coordinate 3,366,983 downwards.
CTAGTCAAGCATCTTCTCATCCACTCTGCATTGTATTGTATCCTAGCTCTTTAGACCCCAACGCTGCCTTTATATCATAATTCGTGCGTTGCTATCGTGTTCAAGCAATGTCGTCCGTCGGTGCTAGTTCGGCCTATGGGTTTTGTCGGTCGCTGGGCCGTAGTTTCTGCTATTGCCAGTGTTAACATCAACCTGACCTCCTTGTATGTGAGGACAGAAGCTCTGGACCTCGACCAATCGCCGTATTTGGGTTATGCAGCGGGTAGGTTGTGCACTGAGCAACGTCGTTGTTCGCATTGAGCAAATTTGCTGTTGGCTTGTACCAACAAGCCAGCATTCAGCCTATCGTGGCATAATTTCCCTTCCAAGTATATGTCTCATCCTTTATGTCTAGACATTCATTCGACCATATGTCTTGTTCATTGATGACATGCAGCAAAACATGCATCTGTTCCTGTCATTGCCGACCATGGGACATACCCGGCCGAGTGGATCAATCTGTGTAACCAGCCTCGAGAGTTGACGGCGTATGACCCCACAGTGATACAACTGCAGATGTAGGTATTCAAGGTATCTTCAATCTCTCGTATTGTTGTAGTCATGGATGATTGGTTCTACCGAAGTATGTCGTTCGAAGGGAAAGTGGGATTTGGCACATCTGGTCTGCGGGCTCTCCGGCTCTTCGTTAGCGGTAGGTTAGCAAGAATCCAAGAATAGCATCGTCTTGGACACGGAGCGAGAGGTGGACACAGCATCTGGCTCCATGGGTCGCGATATGTATATCAGCTGAAAGACACTTGTTCTTGACCAGGCATTCTGTGGCCTTCATAGGACGAGGTGGAGTCTTCGAACAGCTTCACAACTAAGGAATAGTCCAGGCTGTTTCGTGTCCAGGCAAGTCAGGGACAAGTTCTCCTGTGTGACAACAGAATCTGAAGCGTTCTACTTTCGTGGAAGCCACATTTGAGCCTGCAGTACATTCCATCATGTTCTTCATGGGCGCACCACGGCAGACGAGGTAGGGATATCGTGATGCATAAGAAGTACTTCGACTCCTAGATATCGACGGGAAAAGAAAAGTTCTTAGAACCTAGCTCCTTTCTGACGAGCACAACCTGGAGCCCAAACAGGGAGGTCTGGGAGGAGGCTAGGAGAGCAGAAGGTGAAATCCTTGAAGCAAACGTAGTCGATGGATGGGGGAGACGGATGCATAAACGAGATGCAAAGGACAGGAAACCTTGCTGGACATTGTTCGGATGCTTATTCGATGCAGAATTTGACATCGGGCTGATGACAAGATGGAAAGAAAGAAACAACGGGAGGCTCGTAAGATTCAGTTGACGGGGGATGGATGGAAATGATTTCCGGCTGGCAGGGCAAATGTGCTTGCCGTCCCAGGAAAGCTCACCAAACTAACATTGGTACCTTAGCTCTGTTGCACTTGCTACTAGTCTTTGACAAATGAATCTGCTCTTTTTACGAGTTCTTTATGATACGAGGTTCGCTTCAAGTTGCCTAATCTAGGCTTTTGGGAATCTCAGGGTTCAGTAAAAGGGCAGATTCTGAGTTTACAATGAACTCATCTTGCAAGATTGTACCCCTATTTTTGAGTTTCCAAGAATACTCTGATGCTAAAGTATTCGTCTATGAGCTGATTATTTACCCCTCAAGTGTTGGATTCCAGAACGCAGGTTCGTTAGCAGATATCCAGAGATAAAGAAGACAGATGATAGGCTAAAGATACTAAAATCGCTGAGTTGATAATGGGCTTTCTGCGTCCTCAAAAGATAGTTAACCCATACCAGCAGATGCACCACTTGCAGACACCCTGCAGCTATATAAACGCATGTCTAGTGCTTGGCTGACATCTTCATCGCCTCTCCTTCTTTTGCTCTTTTGCCACCATAATCTTGTCGTTGTGAGGTCCAACGAATGTAAGCGTATTTATCCAACGCAAAATGAAAATTATTTTGTATTAAAACCGGGCACATCCACGAACAGGAATTTACTCCGGGCTATGATGCTCAAAAGCTATGCCATAGTACACATCAGGAGCAGAGAGAATGTTGGGGAGCAGGCGTTCTCTGCTTAGTAGGTGAACTGCATGTCATTAGTTTGTATGACCTGCGCGACATTATTTTGTAGCTTATTCGCCAATTAAGCTTTTTTTATGATTCATGTATAGCATTAGGATGCTGCGAGCAATTATCCTCTCTTTGCTGCCTGTTACTTGCCACTCGTTGAATGCATAACATTATACATCATTGTATGTATGTGCTTAGTCAGTTATACTTCACAATACAAGGGCGCTCGGCAGTGGCTCGGCAGTACTGTTAGTTTGTGACAGCAGCTAATTAACCTTACCCCATGGTCGGTCTAGTGGTAGATCACAAGTTGATAGGTAGATGGTCCAATAAATAACCGAGTCTTGTTCAGTTCTATATAGTGACACCCACTCGTCTATACATATGCCCAAAGTCCGTGTGGTATTAAGAATCTATTTAAGCATCCGCTATGTGCTCAATGTCCAAAAGGAAGGTGCCGTTTCCACGCCTATCATCCATCGCTTCGTAGTACTCATGCTGGCTCTAATGCATCTGTTGTGTTTTTCCCGCTCAATATTTGCATATACCAAAATGACTGACAACAGAAACCAAAAGAAAAAGAAAGATCAAGATAATGCTTTGAGGCTAGCCCTTTCCATGCACATGCACAACATCTGAGCGCTTGCAATTTCGACTAATAATTGTAAACTCAGTCGACTTGGAAAGCGTCAAAATTGTGACGGTATGATCACGGAGTCTCCTCCAGGGAACGGGCAGGTATATTAGAGGTCGGCGAACCCAAGGCCGTCTTCAGGGTCGGCGTCTTTTCACTGGGCTTCTCATCCCATAGCGCACTACTGGCGGGGAAGATCGACCCATCGTTGGAGATATTAACGGCAGGGGCATCTTCCACGCTCACATGCACATGAGGCACCACTAAGTCGAGCCCTTTCGAGGCGCTTGGGCAACCAGACATCTGGGGCTTGTGCCGAGGGGGCAGTGGACGATAGGCCGAGTCATGCATATAGCTCATATAGTCCGACCCATTGCTGCTCACCGACGATGCAGCTGTGGACGGCGTGTGCATCAGCGGCGGAACAGACCCCGTAGCACTCCAGAGTGCCGACAAGCTGGTCGAACTGCGGTGATCAAACCGAGGGCGCCGGACCGGCATCATAGTGTCATCACGGTGAAACTGGGAGAGGTAATTCCAGGCCTCTGACGACGCCAGAGAACTGGCACCGGATCCCATAGGTATCACTGGCTTCCATTCGGATGGATCCTGATCCGTCTTGGCATCATTCCATTCGCTGGGTATCCTGGAGATTGAGGATCTGGCGGCACCTTTCGTGGGAGTCATGGGTGCTACAATCATTCGAGGAGACATAGGAGGAGAGGCAGGTGGAGTTGTTGAGGAAGACATGGAGGAGTTTGATGAAAAGGAAGCTGAAAGTGGTTTGTGGGAGTCTTTGCGGCGACAGCTGCAGAGATAATGTGTTAGTAGAAATTTATTGAAAGGAAAGAGATAGCAATGAGACAAAGGAAGGACTAGGGGGAACTGGTTGGAATTTAAACCAGCAGTGGAGGCTGTGCAGTCAAGGCTGTGGCGCGATAAGGAGTCTCATACCTTTCGCTACAATATAAGAGGGAATTGTCAGGCACTGTTATCTGTTTTTCGCACATGGCGCTGTAGATCGGTTAGCTTTGATCCTGAAGATAAGCGATCATTTGATATGCAAGGGGAATAAGCGACAAGGTTAACGGGGATGTGCGAGGATTGGCAAAAGCAACCATGCTGGGGAGAAGGCAGGGCAGAAGATACTAGGATATAGCATAACACATACCAAAAGTTGAGAAAGCTAGCCGCCATCTCGGGCTGCCGGTCGTCGTCCAACTCTAACTGCTTGGTGACTTGTCCAGAGCCTAGTTTGGATATAGAGTGGTTGACAAAGGATGTTCCTCTCCGATGTAAAGCCGGCCGTGAGTTCCTCAGCTTAGGGACATTGGAGCCCGAGGAAGTGCGGCGATGGTGGTTATTGCTTTGAGTCATGGATGGCGGTGAGGATCTGGTTAAGTATAAATATGACACCGGTCCAAAAGAAAAACCATCTATCTGAAAATAATTCGGCGATGGTACCTTGCGCCGAACCGCGCCAGTTGTGGAGCACGAGAGCTTGCCCCTATGGGTCAGAAAGTATGAGGGATTTGCGTCTAGCAGGGATCCAACTGCACAATTGGTTGGACCAATGGCCTCGCACGGTAGTACTGGATGATATAGTTTCGTAATAATGCCTCAGTCCTCGTTCAGCCGAAATGGCATGTGCCGAATGAATCGAGCTGAAACGGCAAGGGAATACACGCCTGAGCCGTTTCTTATTTTTGATAAAACCCTGGCAATGAGAGGCAAATATGTAGCGGGCGAATGCCAAATTCTTTGTAATGACAGTAACAACGATAAGCTTTTTTCTTTTCTGCTCTGTGTGTATCTGCTGTGGTACCAGAATTGGTCAGATAGGTCACAAATGAAACCAGTCTCACTAGTAGTACTACTAGAACGCTGGTGGCCCGGCTGAGGGAGCGTTATCACCGGCCTCTGAGTGGGGAGAGATAAGGGACAACAAAGTAACAAACGGGTAATCGACAAACGAAAGAAAAAAAAAATCGTAAGGATAATTATAGCTAGGAAGGGAGACATACATACCAAAGGAATGGCAGTGTATTCTGTTTCCCCCTTTCTGCGATTTAAATCCCTCTTTGTTTTCTTCTTGGTTTGGCCCCTTTCTTATAAACCAGTGTGCCGTCTTCTCCAAGGTACACCGCACGTGCAATGGGCTTGATACCGAAAAGGGCGGGTGTAAGTAATGCTAAGCGGGATTATTGACCGGCGGTGATGAAGAGAGTATCGTGCAGCCGACTGGAAAGCAGAAAAATCGCTCGGAGAATAACTAGGCAATACTGAAAGAGGGATACCGAAGGGAGCACCAGATCACAGGCGCCGGGACGGTCAATCAATTGTATAAGAATAGCCTAAGAGTAATCGAAAGGTCTTCCTGTTGTGGTAGTCGAAAAGTGTCAAGGCTGTTTGCGTCTCACGATAAGAACACCAAAGGCAGAGAAAGCGAACAGCCCGATAGATATAACCAGAGCCGGAAAATCGATTCAAGCAACAGAAATTCTAGAACTTTGTTCCACCTACATGGGGAGAGCATGATGGGGGGATTAGGTTAGCCTTGGTTTCTCTTCACATCCCCAGGTGTGCCTCCATTCGGCCCATTACTAGTTACCGTGACCACCCTGGGTGACGCCCGAGCACGTCAGGCCCGGGAGGGAAGGCGAGACTCAGTTGAGTCACGCCATGATTGGGCTGGGGAAGGGAGTTCTAGACTGCCGGACTGCCGTGTGCCGCCTGCCTCAGGCAGCACAACGCGCAATCGTCCGTCTGAATGGGGAAGGCACACAACAGATTCGGCTTACCTCACCACCCATAGATGATCTAATCCACTCCGCGTACGGAGTATATGACTGGGGAACGTTGCAATGCTCCGCCGGAACGACTCTTTTTGACTTCTCCTTGTGGACTGACTGGCTATATTTAGCTGTCACTCTGGATCCGGTGGGGAGTGTATAGCGGATGGAAGACGAAGCACACAGAAAGAATTTTTCGTCCTCTCCGAATCCGTTGTTTCCTCTCGTTGCTCTTATATGGTACTTGTGCGTAAGTACTGCGGTGTTCTACTAAGTGTTCGGGAGTCTCTCTTATGTCCAGGCGGGGTACCCATCGCGATAAGGTAACCATTAGTTGCCGCGTCCATCTTGTGCAGAGACCGGAGCGATAAAAGCCCTTCCCATTGCCCCTCAAATCCTCATTTGGCTTTCCTTGAGATTCCGATATTTTATTTTTCCCTTAACCGACCGAACCACGCTTATCGGGTGAAGGAACACTACCATGCCCTCAACCATTCGTCGCATGCGAATGACATGTCGTCGTCTTGGCTTGGCTGGATCTCTGCTACGCGGGGCTCTTGAGGTCTGATCATCACTGCCGACCAGCCCAGTTTGTCACCTCAAATCGGGCAGCCATCGTCAACACGGAGCGTCAGCTGTAAAACACCCCAGCTCCACATCTGCTGGTCTAGACAGTGCCTTGGTGGCCGGACTCAAGGGGAACCAACCAATGCTTAACGTACAGGCTTACACATGGACTGTTTCTCCATCCAGAGCTCAGTGCTTTTCTGCAGTGTCCGCCCCCCTTAATTGGATCTGTGCGGCAGGATCACCCGCCGTTAGATCCAATGAGTGAGCCCTATCGCAGTGCGGAAGCAGTGATTCGGAACTGGACGCCAGGGAGGCAGTTAACCTTGGCTAGCAAACAAGGAAATGCCGACCCGGATCAATTCTATGGCTTTCTGTCGTTTCGGGATGGCCTATATTGTGTGACGCCATAAATGCCTCGAGTAGTAGTTTTACTTTTCCCTTAAACTAGCCTGTAATCGAGAGAGAGGCAAAAGAGGAGAAGGGGAGGAACTAGGCAGCAAGAAGAACCGGCGAAACCGATAGTGGCCTGCTCAGGTGGCTACCGCCATGAGGCGAAGCAAAGCCGTGATGGACAGAAATAGATGAGACAATTCTCTGAGGCGAAACAAAAATAATCCATCCATATTTCGGCAGTCCCACACGGCAGCAGAGGTTTAAACAAAGGTCTACTATAATGTCATCAGTGATTGCAACGTTCGAATCAGTCTATGATGCTAGTAACTGGGGATGGAGTCCATAATAGTGGGGCAATGTCACTGACTGACTGGCAACCACAGTGCAGACTACTATATTTACTAGTGCACACCAATTATCCGGAGAACACTTATTGGAAACTGACAGATAATTGGTTTGGTACAGACTGGTGAATAATGCATTCTGCATTTGTAGAAAACAACAGAAGTTGACACGTTCTCGATCGTCCTGTGGATCAAACTTCTTCATCCATTAGCAAATATTTATACATCCGACGTTGAGATTGGATGTTACTAAACTCGATGACGGATGGGGATTCCCACCCACTCGTTCCAGGGATCGTCCCCCTTTTCGGCTTTACCGCAACACATCATTTGAACTGAAATATTCTGGATCTAGGGCTCCATAATCTGATAGGCACACACATCCACATTTCAGTGTCCCGACCTTAGCGGTAAGTCTGGACTAGTATCAACAGAGCAAAAAGGATCGTCCATTGTCTCCCCTCAAGGTCAAGTTCTTTTAGCTGACGTTTCTCTTTCGAATGTCTACAACTATCCAGGTGAAGATTGTAATTTCCCATGTTGCGTACACGTTTACGGAGTATCACAAGTCCAATTGTCTGTCCAATCTGGCCTGTTGCATTTTGTGCTTCCATGGCCCCGTAGTTACTTCTTACATGCGGGGCAGGCGTTGTGTCCCCTCCGAAGCCTGTACAATGATGTATCTACTCTACCCAACAACTGCACGTTTCACGGGTCATCATCCATGCGAATCGAACTAAGCCGACTAACTCAATGGGAGTAGAGTGATACTCTCACCATGCGATCGTCGCCCCTGCCTTGATTTAAACCGAATCATTCGATATAAAGGCCTATCACACGTTCTCCCCCATCTTGTTAATCACCGTCACATGCGAGGTTACCGTATCAGGGAAAATAGGAGTAGATATCCTACTTGCACGCGGACACCCTTCGTTCCCCCTTATCTCTCATTATCAAAAAAACAACGACTGACTGGACACAATTATGGAGGGTCTTATAACGTACTTAGCTACTTACAATATTCAAGGTTTCTACACCGCAACTTCCTACAACTTAAAACCATGATTGAGTCAAGGACAAGAAGTTCATTAGCTTTGAAGGCTGATTAGAACCCACGGACTCGAAAGAGGGGTAGGCATATAGATAAAGCTTACTCCGTGTGTATTGTACATGTCTCTCTACCAACTTATTAGGAAGGTAGATGGAAAGGCTTACTGTATGTTTACCATAAGGGTAAAGTTATGGTATTGAGGTATACTAAGTAGTATCATAGTTGTGTAGTAGGCAAATCGACCATCTTGTCCCACCTCTGGAAGCTACAAGATTAATTCTTAGGACATCATTGAGGGAAATCGCTAGCAAATTTCACTATATCTGCTCGGCATTGTAAAATATGTATACGACCATAATGACTGTCCTACATGCGCTCTTCACTTGTAACTTCGTTTGCGGCGGGCACCTTCCCCTTCGGGAAGCATCAAACATCATCATTTTCTTCCCCTGCTCCGCTTCTGCATTCTTCTTCTGCCTTTGTATCTAGCATCAGATGGAATAAAAACAAAATGTCACTTCCTAAAGCTTTTTGTTTCTTTGCGTATTCGATATCATACACCCTCAATCATTGCTAGCAAACACCCCAGATCGGGGTGCAGTCAGCATCGTTGCGTTTGTAGGCCATCAGGACACATCTTCCGCGTGCGGAATATTCCTCGAAAAAGGAAGCATAGGATCCATTCAGCGCGAGTGCCAGTACTAGTAGTACTAGTAGTAGCAGCATTAGTAGGTGCTGACCTTTGAGACTACTGCTAGTGGCCATTACCCCTCACGCCATCTCATCTCCTCCTCAATTCTCTCACATCGCCATACCTGAACATACGAAGAAAGGTTCGACGATCTTTCATAAAGAATGGCCTTGTTCGAGGAGCTCAGCCCCTCCTTCGTGGCTACTATAACTCTAACTTTATTGCTTGCCTATCTGATAGGCTGCGCAGTGTATCGCCTGTACCTTAGCCCCATCGCGTCTTTCCCAGGGCCCCCGTTGGCAGCTGTGACTTGGTTGTGAGTTTTGAATTCTAGTTCTCAAAGTAGCCCCTGCGAAGGAAGGAGGGAACGATGAAGCTGACTGCGCGCTTCAGCTACGAGTTCTATTACGATGCAATATGTGGTGGCCGGTACATCTTCAAAGTCAAGGATATGCATAAGCGCTACGTGAGTAGGATGACCTCGTTGTGAATAAAACCCCATATATAGTGACACTACAATTTATAGGGGCCCATTGTTCGCATCAACCCCGAAGAGCTTCATATCGAGACTTCGGCCTTTTATGATGAGTTGTATGCACCCGGCGGCAAGAAGAAGAGGAATTTGAATCCCCAGTTCAAACATCAATTTGGGGCGCCCGACAGTACCTTTTCTACTATAGAACATGATTTACATCGCATGCGTCGTTCTGCTCTGAGCCCATTCTTCTCAAAAGCAAGTGTACGTCGTTTGCAGCCTGTCATATGGGAAAAGGTCGACAAACTCCTTGAACGTCTGCATGGATTGAAAAATACGGGTCATCCAGTCCGCATGGATATTGCCTACGCTGCGTTTACCAATGGTATGTACAACGGTGAAAATAATAAACCTCCATTTATCCAATATACTCACAGATGTAGACGTCATTATGCAGTACAGTTTCAGCCACTCGCGCGAGAGGTTGCAAAAACATGACTTTGGTGAGCCAGCTCAGGAGGCCGTTCTTGCTATGAGCAAAGTTGTACATTGGATGAAGCACTATCACTGGCTCATTTATATGGGTCAGCTTATTCCGCCGTGGATTGTATCATGGATTAGTCCAACGTGAGTATGATCAATGTTGTGTTCCTGCATGCGTAATGACACATCAAAAATTGGAGCTAATCTGCAATGCATGAAAGAGTTGCAAACGTGCTTGAGGATGAACGGGTACTACAATAGACAGCTTTCATCAAATCTTGAGAAGTATTGCTAATGAGCCGCAGTCCTTCACCCGCGATAATGTGGTCCAGGTGCACCAGATCATGAACGATAAAGATACAGGGGCCGGAAAGCAGCCCAAAACCATTTTCCATGATCTGCTAGCAAATCCGAATCTTCCAGTCTCAGAAAAGAGTGTCGAACGGCTTGGCCAGGAAGCCAAAATACTCGTAGCCGGCGGAACTGAGACCACATCTTGGACACTATCGGTCATCACATACTATCTGCTGAGCCAACCGGATACTCTATCCCGTCTTCGTACCGAACTAATAGCCTCCATCCCCGATCCTACGGCACACATCGGTATCGAGGTCTTGGAACACCTTCCCTACCTTACTGCCGTAATTCAGGAAGGTCTGCGGCTATCCTATGGCTCTGTTGCCCGGCTAGCACGTGTATCCCCAGATGAAGCAGTTCTATTTCACGACGACAAGCGTGGAAAGGACTGGGTAATTCCTCCGGGGACACCCATGAGCATGAATGCTGTTTTTGTGCATCATGATCCCGCCATCTTTCCGGAGCCAAGCAAGTTTCGTCCGGAACGGTGGATCGAAGCCGAAAAAGAGGGTAAAAGATTGAATGGGTATCTTGTGTCCTTCACAAAGGGTTCCAGGTCGTGTTTGGGTATCAATCTGGCCTATGCAGAACTCTATATTTGCGTCTCCAGGATGTTTAGACTGTATCACGGTGCAGAGAATGAGTCAGGTGCGAAAGGTGGGAGGTTGGAACTGTTTGAAACGTCCAACAAGGATGTTGAGTTTGCCACTGATATGTTCATTCCTGCTACCAGGAAAGGAAGTAAAGGCGTTAGGTTGCTTGTTAAGGGTGATTAACGATCCTTACACTCTGGGTATTGATGAAGATTGGATGAAGACGACGCAGCAGAGTGTATAGTACTAGCACGCTCTGTTCAATACATCCAGCTTTCAGTACACAATTTAGCAACTTGCTAATCTCACTCAATGTCACCAGCGAATAAAAGCTGTCTCTCTCTCCATTAGATCTTGAACCTGACAAGTTTCTTTCTTCATCCCATCCCTACCATTAAAGGACAGATTGTCTACACATTACCTCTTACAACCAACTAAGTTTGAGAACACACATCTCAATCCCCAAAGCAAACTAAAATACTAACCTATCTGTCTCCCAAAGTATCACCTCCTCCATCTTATCTGTCTGATTCGTATACAATCCGTAACACAAACCATACAACACATTTGCACCAGTCTCACTATGAGATATCAAATCTAGATACATGTGTAGCACACCCACTACTACACTCCTTAGTATTACCTACTTATACCCTAATTTGAATACTTCCCAGCAGCCAGTAAACAAGTATCTTCCCGTGAAACAAAACACAATTCGTAACCACCATATCTGTCTACAGGAGTAGGAGAACCCAGAACGAAAAGTCGCCACAGTTCCTACTTGCAGATGACCATCATGGCGCAGCGCAGACGAGGGAGTTCAGCTGCGATGGAAAAGGAACTGTGAATGATGTGGGTGCCAATGGGCACTTCGCATATAATAATGTTAATACTTTGTTTTAAGTATCTGCTGCATCTCGTGGATGTCGCGTGCCATTGGCACGGACGTTTCGGGCTGGTTTGGAATTTGGCTAGGTACTGTACGATGTGGTTGGTTGGATTCGTTTCTTTGAGGTATTTTATCCGTGGGGCTACTAATGCGTTCGCTGGTTCATCCTTTTCTTGTTGGAGATGTGGATGTGATCCGGTATGGTGTACATGGTGCATAAGTTCGGGAGGTGGAGAGGTGGTTTATTTACTAGTAGCTGACTTTGCCCCCGGCATGCATACTGATTACTTTACAGTTCGTCTTGATACTACGTATGATATTTGTAGCCGTGTGATTAGAGCTGATGGTGTAGATGTAATAGTGGGTATCTTGGGCATAGAAACATGAACACGCCGGTGCAACATAATAGCAACCACTCCTTCTTTTTCCAGGTCAGGCCTGGAATGGGAGAGGGAAATCATTTATCAACATCCATCGGATCGCCCGCGGTAGCCGCAACCGGTGTGGGTGTGGGTGTGGGTGTGGGTGTTGATGCGGACGCGGGTGCGGCTGCAGCTGAAGGGCCGGATGTAGATGGAGCAGGTGCCTCCGCGGCGGAAGTCTTTGCTTCGTTCTCTTTCTCTTTTTCTGTCTTGTCACTATTAGTGGTGGTGGCCTCGTTGCTAGCGGCTTTGTCGTCCTTTCCGCTCTCTTTAGTTTCTTCTTTTGCTTCAGGACCGCCGAGGAACCGCGCTGGTACTCCTCGCGCAGCGACTCCGACAGGACCAACGTAGCATCCCAGCATGGGACTCCAGCTGTACTTTTGTGCCACCGTGTGTCGGATTTCGTTGTAAGCATGTGAGTTTGCGAAGGGCAGAGAGGTTTCGGGATCCCGATAGCGCGAGGGTAGTGATGTAATAACGCAGAGGGATGAAGAGATTTCTATTTTGCGGTGTTAGCATGTCCAATGTGTTCGTGCATGCAGTGGGGGAATAGGTGCATTGCATACTGGTTAGCCTAGGAGGTTTTTTGGCGTTGAAGTAGATACTAAACTCGCGGCTTTGGGCGGTCTTGTCATCAAAGTTCTCCAACACCGTAAGGGTTCGTCCTGTTTGCTCGACAACCTGAGGTACCTCTGGAACTTGCGGTTGTGGGGTTTCCCCATTCGCAACAGCTGGCTGGTCCGTATGCACCTCCGGAGCCTCCTGGCCCGGTTGTGCTGGATTGGGCGTCTCCTTCTGCGGGTTAGTCTGCGAAGGGGCGGCATTTGCATCTGGTACTGTGGTAGGGGATAGCTCCTGCTGCACCGTGGCAGGTTCAGACACAGGTTCAGCGGCTGTGGTTGGTTCAGGAGCTGTTTCCTTCGATGCATCATCGGACTTTGCGGCCACAGTTGGTGGATCTTGGTCAGGCTGCTTTTCGGAGTCTAACGTAGGCTTCTCGCCAGACTCCTGCGACGTAGGCTGCTGAGCTTCGGCTGCGTGTACAGCGTCGTCTTTTTGTTGTACATCTGGCTTATCATCTGACTTGCTCTCCTCCGGAGCCACATCTGGAGCCTTGGTCTCGGTGTCTTCCTCTTTCTTTTCATCTTCAATTTTTGATGAACCAGAGTCTGGTGCTGCTTCTGTAGCCGACTTGTCGTTAACTGCATCTGTGGCAGGCTGCACAGGATCAGCAGCAGCAGCCGGAGTAGGGGCAGCAGCAGTAGCCTCTGTGTTCACATGAGAAGGGGTGGATTCCTCCATTGGTGTATCGGTGGGTTCCTCCATTGGCGTATCGGTGGGTGCTTCCTTTGGCGTAGCAGTGGGTGCCTCCACTGGTGTATCAGCGGGTTTCTCTTGGAATACTGCGCCATTGGTCTGGGTGGGCTCAGACTTTGTTTGCTGCTGTTCAAGGTCTTGGTTCGGCTTTGCAGGTTCTGCATCGCCGGGTGTTTGTGGTAGCGTAGAGCCCTCATTCTGAGTGGGAGGAGGGGCTGTTTGCGACGTGGCAGAACCAGCAACAGTGGGATCCTCGGTCGGTTTTTGCTCTATCACATTTTTATTTTCTTTGTCCGTCTTCTTGCTTTTCTTGCGTGTGGTATCCTCCTTCTCTGGTTTGGCCGTAACGTCAACTTTGCCAATGCGCGTTAAGCGACCATTAACCCAGGTTGCTATGCCGCTCCAGTACGACATGACTGGGCCTTCAAGGCGGCGGTTCTGAAGGGCTTCAATTTTCGCTCGTCTTTCTTCAGCCTTCCTTTTTTCCATTTCCTCCCATCGATTTAGACTCTTGCTGTTATGCCTCTCCACCCTTTCTGCTTCTGCAAGACGCTCGGCTTGCGTCATCTCCTTCGGTTTGAACTGGGCCTTCCTTTTAGCTGCTTCCTCCATGGTGGCGATGAGACGGATGCGCTTTTCTTCGCTGTCCTTCAGGCGTGCATGCGTAAGTTCCTTGTTCTGCATAGTCTGGCGACGAGAGGATGATCGCGTGGGCCCTTCCTCCGGCGTAGGGATCCATGAGATACGTTCCGACTTCTTTTTGGGGCGAGGAGCAGGCACTGTAGACACAGCAGTAGGATCGATTTTGACCTTCTTGCTGGCTATCTTGAATCGAAGGTCTTCTCGAGCTCTCTTTTTCTTCTTCTCTTGTCGCTCCTCCTTCTGTATCTGTTGCTCCCCCTCCATGTCGTCAGCTCGAGACTCGGGTCCTTGATCATCCTCATCATCCGAGGAAGACTCAAAGCGCATATCATCCTCTTCGCCCCCTTCTTCCTCCACATCCATCGCAAACTCGTTGTCATCCTCCACTTCCTCGAACAAGAGCGCAAGGTCATCGTCTGCGGCGGCGTCCAGGAGGGCTGACATATGAAGGCCGGCAGTGCTTCGCTTCGCACGCCCCTGAATGAGGGACTCAACCGGCGCCTCCTCCACTGAGGAGGGGCTTTCATGATCATCTGCCATTGTTCGTGAGGACAGTTGTTGATTCAAAGTCGGCAAGTGAGGAACATTAATCGTTTATCGGAAGCCGACCGTAAAATCACGATAAAACGCGAGTCCGGTCGGGCGCGTATGAGATCGGCCAAGCGTGATACTTTGTGGTAAAACTATTCATTTATTTCATTCTAGAAGAATCACGTAAGACAGTTAATCCTCAAATACCACTAATGTGTGGAGAGCAAAAGGGAGCAAAAAGAGAGTTGAGCCCAGATTATTGGAGACTTAATTGTTGCACCGGAGCTCTGGCAAGGCGGTGCCGGAAATCATTGCAGATACAGCGGAGGGCAGTGGCGGGTGGTGAGTTGATGCCTCAGGTGTATTATATGTCAGATCACGTGATTTATGTATGTGATGAATGGGATTCAGAACCCGGATGTCACCCCAATAAGTGAGATGGAATAATCCTAATTCACGTAGCAGGAAATTTTGTATGGGCGTATAAAACCAACCTACCTGATACGATATAGCATGAGGGGCATCCCGAGTCTTCCGGGCAGGGGACCGCAAGCATCCAGCCCGACCCGAGAATACTCTGGGTCAGGTACCGCGTTGCACAAGTTCCTGTAAGTCACAGTAGCTGCAGGAATATTGGCTTGAAATAAGAAAAGTGAAAACCACATATCCATAGTAGCCTGTAGCCTGGCCCCCGCATAACTAACTGTCTTACCGCCATGGTTGATTAGCTTGCTGTATGTCATGACGGATCCTCAAGGGATGTGGCAGGGTTTACTTAGGAAGTACTCCGTCGTACAGACTACAGGCAGCGTTCCTGCATAAGAGTTCCGCCGATGACTTCACATCTTGAATGATTCCACTTGAAATATCCATCCCTTCACAACAGAATGTCTTCATCCCTTGCGTTATGGATTTCATTGAACCCACGAGAGGGATTTGACATGTTTGCTCCAGGTTTAGTATCTACTGCAGTACTCCGTAGTACCCGATATATATTCCGTAATCATGACAGATGTGGCTCCGTTAAGTTCGAGTATAAGTAAAGCTGACAGTAAATTTCTTGGGAAAGAAACCGGCAAGGGAGTATTCAATCGAACAGCTTTTCCAGCTATGCGCCGATCCATTTAACATCATGAAAAGGCAGGTCATCCGACAGACATACTTACTCATTGCCACAATCGAGGGAGGAAAGAAGAGAGGTGATCAATGTCAAAACACATGACGGACGGTGGAATGCGGGGTCTTAGGACGTTTCAGAGTGCCAATCACCCAGAACTGGGTCGCATCCCTCCCCCGTTTCAGCTTCGACAAGGATGTCGAAAAGGCCATTGGTACGCTTTTCATTGCCATATGCGTGAAGGTTTGATCCGGATTGGGTGTAGACAAGAGGTGCCGCAATAATATATATGGATTCACCTTGGTTTCAAAATTGTAGTCTACCTTATCGCTCTGCACTGTGACCTTACTAGTCCCGAATAAACTGTCATTTACAGTGATTTACAGAAGTGAAACTGAATTATTGAACATTTCAAAACCAAGAAAGTTGTCTTGTAAGGCTGTCGGTCATTAACTGTTGATGCTATCCAAAAGCATCGACTCCACCCGGGCCTGATCTCTTTCCCCTTTTAGAATTGTACACCCATTTAGTGAGCGAAATTAGGTGGGAACTCGACTCAGTATTCGGTGAGAGCAAGACCATAAGATATTATTATTACTGAGCAATATTCACATCTACGTGATCTATAAGACAAAATATTGATCGATGTAGTAAGCACTATGGAAGTATACCGACAATTATCAATTATCGCTGACAAGAGACTATTGCGAAGAGAGCCGATCATGGAATTGTGGAAGGCTGAGGGTGGAAAATGCGCTATTTAATAGCTTCTCGAAAATCGAATTTAGGAGGGGGATCGATCGATGAACCGAACGAACAGGCCTGACCCTCTCTGTTTCCCCCGGGGGTTCGAGCAGAAGCAGCAGGAAATAATGGTTGATCGCCAGCTGGGCAGTGGGCACGAGCACACCAAGGGATGAAGATGGGGATGAAGGATGAACAGGGAAGGATCCTTCACCAACATAAGAAAAGACCATCAGAGTCAGAAAATTAGGACAATTTTTTATTTTTATTTTTTATTTTCATGCACTTCACAGGCACACTTCTCGAGTAATAAAAAAAAAATAAGTAGGGAATGGGTGAACCCGACCGGCCAACCAGACGAGTGGATATGACATGCCCCCCCCGGGATCCGGCAAACCTGAGCTCCCCAACTGAGTAAACTAACCGCCTTCCTCCTTCTCTCTACTCGAAGTCTCTTTTCCACCTTTTACCTTTTCCCTCCGCGCCGGTGCAGCAGCTCTACTCTCTTCCTTCTTCACCAAACATCCACCGCCATCTATTCTTCCTTCTTACGCTTCCTCCTTTCATGCACCCCTTTCCTGTCTTACTCTCCCATTTTACCTCCCCTTCCCTTTTTCCCTCCCCCAATCTCTTCTCTTTTGAGTAATCCTTCAATTCAGTATCCCTTTTAGTATCGTCCCATCGTCGGTCTTTTCCATTCTTGTATCTTTTTCTGGCTTCTGCCCGAAGCCGCGCAATTTATTCCAGCCACCCTAAAAGAGTCCAGCGACCCTTTTCGGCTTCCCTTCCACCCACCACCACCCCCGTACATCAACGACCTCCGCGTTCCTTTCTTTCGCTCTTCCCACCCCCTCGCTCGACATTTTTCCCATTCAATCTCCTCGTGTCCTTGCGGTCATTTCGAGCGGGTCCTTGCGGGTTAGCGATATTTTTGAACACTCGGGACCTAATCACTGCGGTGGATCGTGGCAATCGAATCTGGCCACTAGTCCAAAGATTATCTTTACTACCCACGGTGACAAAGCTGACTGGGCCTTACGCTTAACGGACAACTATTGACAACTACTTCATCGATCTCGCTGTCTCTCCTATTTCCTGAGCATCCGTGCTTGTTCAAGCTTACGTATTCTTTCGGACCCAGTCCTCCGTCAACCCCGCCACGAGCACATCCACACACCGGCTGGACGCACAGAACGCTGGCTTCCTCGAGCGTCGAACTTTACGTTCATTGATCAATCGTTTCAGCTTTGATTGCTCCGGTGCTCCCCATTGGCATCGGCTCTCAATTATCGACGTTTGGTTCTCAACACACTGAACTGACACATGACCCTCGCGAGACAATCCTCCGATTGAGCAGCATCTTTACCGATCCGACAACTGCATATCATTACTTGTATTCATACACAAGGTGTCCGGTGTCCGCCTTCGTTTGAGGTGGAGGGAAATAATTCATAATGCTCCCTGTTTCACGACCGGATGGTCATATGAACCTCAATTATATTCCGACCACTCAACCAATGTCGGGAACTAGCACAGGGCGTAGCTCCCCCAGTGATCTCTCTGGATCTGCTGCCATCAAGTCGCCGTTCGGCCCATCGAATGGTCTGAATGGAGCCGCAGGCGCAATTGGCGGCGCGAGGCTAGGGGCTGGATCCCCTTCTCATGAACTTGGGGCTCGCTTGTACTCTAAACGGTAAGCACCCTAGTTATCTCGATGCGCTTATTTCGTTTCTCGCAGACTAATGCCTGTTTTTTCCCCCCTACATTAGAGCGCGAGAGATCCAGGCAGAGGAAGGCGTTTCGCCCAGTATCTGGGGCCCGCCGACTAGCGGTCATTCCACCCCTCTTCGCGAGAACATCCCGGAGTCCCCAAGCCAAGAAGGATTCCCAGATCTGGTGCCTACCTCCAGCGGCTCGATCAATAGCCCTGGCCGGAGAGCAAGAGCTGGGACTGTTCCTTCCAGATTTTCGCCCGTCGGTGCATTGAATGAGGTGAATCTTCAACAACCATATATGCCTCAGACCTCCCGCCCTACGCCGTCAACTAGCCCTTTCCGCCCATCCGGCGTTTCCGGTATCGACACAGGCGCAAAGACCGCAACTGCCCCTGGTGGGAGCAGCGCGGGATCTCTTTCGCGTCTCCGAGCAGGCTCTATGCCCCAGAGAGCAAACTTTTTGGGTTCTTCTGGTCCATTTGGACCGTCCTTGTTCTCTACTAGCTGGGCAACCGGACGTGAGCGCGCGACAACACTGACAAGCATTCGCTCTTCTGAAGGACCTGCCTCTCCCAGCCAGTCGTCATTCTCAAGGGACGGGCTTGCGGATACCGATGTGAAAACGCTAGACTACTTGGGCTTGGCGGAGACACCGCAACAGGCACGAGCTACGCTTGTGCGGCCTGATGTCAATATGCTCCTTCAACAGCAGCAGCAACAGCAACAGCAGCAGCAGCAACAACAGTCTTCTTTGCCCCCTTTGCTGGCGGAACTGGCCATGATGAAGAATAACAGCCGTATCCGATCGTATTCGGTGAACGCGAAAGAGAAGTATGCTGATGACGAGGACTTGGAGTATGAGAGCCGCTACTCGCAACTTCCCTCTGGCACCGTTACTCCTTCTGCGGCTGCAACAGCAGCCCAGTTGGCCGCAACCCAGGCTCAGATTCATCAGCACAACCTTGCTGTACAGGCATTCGCCAACCACGCATCTGCCAGCCGACCTCGTGCCAGGACGGCTGGAATTTTGGAGGCCCCTCCCCAGCGCTCGTCAATCCGCAATTACCTCGCTACTCCTTCGCGTCTCGAGAACAGCTTTAGCGCCGCTGACCTCAACATCGCGGAAGGCGGAGAATACGATGAGCTGTCGGAAGCTGTTCAGCTCATGCATCTTGGTGGAAGTGGTGCGCCTAACGTGGGAATGCGGCAAACGGGAGACTTGGCAGACGAGAACAATCAGGATGGCCCTACTCGTGCTCTCTGGATTGGCAGCATTCCTGTCTCCACCACGGTCACGTCTTTGGAGGCGATCTTCAGCCTGTACGGCAAAATCGAGTCTACTCGCGTTCTGACCCACAAGAACTGTGGCTTTGTCAACTATGAGCGCATTGAGAGTGCCATTCAGGCCAAGTCACTTCTCAACGGAAAGGAGATCTTCCCCGGCGCTGGCCCTGTCCGGATCGGATATGCTAAAGTACCTGGCACCTCTGCTTCTGGCACGCCCGGTGTCAATGGAGCTCAGTCTTCACCAACTCCTGATCCAAGCATGAACGGACCTGATGGTATTGTGAGACCGGAGAGCGGCACCAGCATTCCGCATATACCTTCTCTTCCCGAGCTGCAGCCGGAAATGGCACAAATCGTCACCGATTTCGGGGCCACGGAAGACGATGCTCACAATATCAGCGCTAGCATCCATCGCGCAATTGCCTTTGATGCATTTGAAGATGAGATTCCCCCGATCGCCGAGCCCAGCCAAACTAGGATGTTCGACGCACCGCGGCTCCGTGATATCCGCAAGAGGATCGATAATGGAGCTTGCTCAGTCCAGGAGATTGAGGAAACCGCCGTTGCGATGCTGCCGGAAATCGCAGAGCTCGCGTCGGATTATCTCGGAAACACTGTCGTCCAGAAGCTCTTCGAGTTCTGCTCGGAATCCACCAAGGAGCAGATGCTCGGACCCATTGCGCCTCATCTTGCTGAAATTGGTGTCCACAAGAACGGTACCTGGGCCGCACAGAAGATCATTGATGTGGCCAAGACTCCGAACCAAATGCAGATGATTGTTGATGCTCTGAGGCCATACACCGTTCCGTTATTCCTTGACCAGTACGGTAACTACGTTCTCCAGTGCTGCCTGCGTTTTGGCGCACCATTCAATGATTTCATCTTCGAGACGATGCTCAGTCGGATGTGGGAGATCGCCCAGGGCCGCTTCGGTGCTCGGGCCATGCGAGCATGCCTTGAAAGCCACCACGCCTCGAAGGACCAGCAACGCATGCTTGCCTCAGCCATTGCTCTCCACAGCGTACAGCTTGCGACGAATGCCAACGGGGCTCTGTTGCTGACATGGTTCTTGGATACCTGCACTTTCCCCCGCCGTCGCACCGTGCTTGCACCGCGCCTGGTCCCTCATCTCGTGCACCTGTGCACCCACAAGGTCGCCTACCTGACTGTCTTGAAGGTGATTAACCAGCGCAACGAGCCAGATGCCCGTGAGATAGTGTTGAAGGCTCTCTTTTTCAGTCCGGGCGACGAGGTACTGGAGAAGATCTTGAGCGACCAGACATCGGGCGCGACACTGATCTTCAAGGTTCTTACCACACCTTTCTTTGATGAGTCTATGCGCGCCGAAGTGGTGAAGAACGTCTCCAAGGTCCTCACTAAGCTGAAGGCAACTCCCAGTCAAGGCTACAAGCGCTTGATGGACGAAGTTGGCTTGTCATCTCGGGGAGGTGCTCGCGATAATCACCATGGACGTGATCACGTCTCCAACTCGGACAAGCAACAGCACCGCCCAACCTCCCGGCAGGCGGCAACAAACTACGGCTCCCAGCAGTCCATGGAACGTCAGTATGGTGCGCAATTTCCTACCATGCTAGGTCCAGGTCTGGACGCGACCAGGCCCGTTGCCTCCGAGCAGCAGCCCAACCCCGCTCCTTTCGATCCATACAGTATCAATGGAATGAACAGCATTGGTTCTGCTGGTGGTCTCAATCCTCTTAACGGGGTTGGTGGAGTTGGTGTTAATGGTACCGGCTTCGGCCAGGAGCCCTTGGCGCCTCTGACCCAGCAACAACTGCAGTATCAGGCCTACCTGGCTGCACAGTCCCGGGGCCTCTCTCCCTCGGGACTATACCCGAGCCTCGGAAATTCCAGCTTTGGATACCCGGCTGGAGCACCTTCGGCTGACAGTCTTCGGGCTCTGCAGACCCCGGGAGTGCCCTTGGCTGGCGGTCCTGGCCAGATGAACTCCAACCCTGTGATGAACCAACCGACTTTTGCCCCCCAGCAATTCAGCCCTGTTACGAACTCCGCTCAGATGTATCAGTATCCTACTCAGTTCTATTCCCAAGCGCAGCCAGCTCAGACACAGTCTGCGGGTGGACGACGTGGCCGTGTGAGTCATCCCCAGCATATGTGAGAGCCTACGGCTTGTCTGGGCGACCGACGCTAATGCGGATTGATCTCCAGCATTGAGGCTTTTTTATAACTCTTTAATTCGCCATTGACTTCAACCTGATGTATAAAGTTTTGCCCTTACCCTTTTTTCGATTTCCGGGATACAGAGAGTAGTATGGCTATAACGAAATGACCCTTGTCACACCTAGACCGACGCTGGATCGTCTTGGAAACGGAGGAAGGAGGAACGAGATGAGAAAAAAGTGTTGTGAATTTTTTGTCCATTTGAGAGCATAGTGGTGTTGCCTTTGTCATGTCAATAAGCATTTAAGTGATTTCTGCCCCTTGTGGCTTGGTTATATGTTTTTCTTTGCTATTATTCTGTTGGATATGAGAACAGATGGTATTGTTTATTCTTATTATTCGGTTACTCAAGGAGTGGATGGTCTAGCCAAGCGGATGCAACCGATGGCCTGCGTTTGCATGATGATGAGTCCGGCTGTATTAGCCACTGAGCTGTGCTCCACTGGTTGTGGCTGGAATCACACATTACAAGCTTACAGCGAGAGACTAGTTACAGGGGTAATCAATGTTTAAGCCATGGGTATATTGCAATAATTGTTGTAGCTATCGATAGAAAGCCACCAGTGTCCCTAGCATACAGTCCAATACCACAAACACTAGAACTCACCTTCCATCAATTTCATTTTCCCTCTCCCAACCTTCGAACCGTCACAATGCCACCCTAAGTCAGGACACACATTATTCCAAGTAATCCCTCGGTCTGACCCGGTCTGACCATGGCCATCAAGTCTCCAATACTTTACGAAAACCCCAGTGCCACCGCCTTTGTGATCGATATTCCCAGCTCCATCGCGCAGGCACAAGCGCTTCCAGGACAGACGCCGCCGGCATCACAACCCCATCCAGCCTCTTCTACCCGAGGATCCTACCATGGAGAAAGGGTTCTTTTATCTTCCGCCCCCTTGAGAGAACCTTATCCAACCTTGACAGAGCCCAAGACCGAGGCCGCGCGGGCAAGGGTTCTAGAGAGAATCCCGCTTGCCGAGAGGCAATATCACTCCGAGATCATCGAGCCGCTGGTGGTTGAGAAGCTGGCGGAGCTCAAAGGAGCACTTGAAAATAAATTTGAGTGGTGTCTGCCTCGCAGTCTCATAAACAACGATGCGCCAGGCAGTCCAGAAGATCCAGCCCAGAGTGAACAGATCCAACCAGGGAAGAAGAGGAAACGGCATCGCAGCACTACTACCACATGTTCATTTTCATGTCTGAACCCAGAGTCTGGCTCTATCCACTCAAACACACTCTCTAATACTCGCAACGACCCTCCATTAATTCTATCACCTGGAGAAAACACATTCTCATCCATCTCAGAGCTATCCAACAACCTGGTCAAAAACACTTCCATTGAGCCAGCTACAGTGAAGATATGCTGTCAATCAATGTCAACAACAGAGGCATCAAATAATGACAGCACAAACTACAACTACCACTCCTTCTACATCCCCCCATCATCCCACTTCCTCCGCTGCACCATCCCCATCTCCGAACCTATCCACAAGTCATCATCACAGCTATTACTCCCGGATCTACCACACGACCAGAAATTCAATCTAATCCTCCTCGACCCACCGTGGACGAACCGCTCCGTGCGGCGCAGTGGGCATTATCAAACGCAGTTTTATAAAGGATGGGATTTGCTTACGGAACGTATATGTGGTGTCTTACGGGGGTATTTACAGTATGATGCCTTTGACAACAGAGAAGACGGCACTAGTGCAGTTGCTAAGGGCCCCGTAGCAGCCATCTGGATTACTAATTCCGCGAAGGCGCGGAAAACAGCCTATGAGGCTATTCGGGGTGCTGGGCTTGAGGTCTGTGAGGAGTGGGTTTGGTGCAAGGTTACGATGGATGGGAGGCCGATTGTGGAGGTGGGTGGGTTGTGGAGGAAGCCGTATGAGGTTCTTGTTATTGGTAGAGTGCAGAGTGCTTGTGGGGATGGGCATGGGGATGGGGGTATTGTGAGAAGGGTTATTGCTGCTGTTCCGGATGTGCATTCTCGGAAGCCGAATTTGAAGGAATTGTTTGAGAGGATGTTCTTTAGTTCTGGTGAGACAGCCGGTTGTGTGCCGTATGCTGCTTTGGAGGTCTTTGCACGGAATCTGACTGCTGGGTGGTGGGCTTGTGGGGATGATGTTTTGAAGTTCAATTCTGAGGAATGGTGGGTTGATAGAGAAGATAATGACATGTGAATGTGAGCTTGATATACTCATACAACGAATCACAACCATCCCCAATATCATCTACCATACGGTAACCGGGTATACAACAACTACATACATCCACCTCACCAACTCAATCAAAAACCTCCCCCAAACTAACCAGACTAAACCTCAAATCCCCCTCTCCACTCCCACTCCCCTTCTCCACCTCCAAAAACCTCCTAACCCCCAACTGCAACGCCCTCTCACTCAGCGCATCCTCCTCCTCCCCAAGCACCCCCCTAACCAACGGTCCCTTCCTCCGCCCATCCAACTCCCAAAGCGTGCCATCCTCGCCCTTCACAAACGCCACGAAATGCAAATCCACCGAGTCCTCCGCCGCCGGCGCATCCGTATCCCCCAACTTCGCCGCATCCGCATGCGCACTCTCCAACGCCTTACTCTCATACAGCAGATCCGCGCGCTGGATCGGCCCCAACCCCTCTGCTTCTTTCAGCAGGTTATCTAGGTCCGAGCCGGGGGTGATGTGCTTCCGCGGCGTGCCGTTCGATACGGCGTGCAGGAGCCCGATGAGTCCGCATGCGTTGCGGATCGTTTGCTTGAACCACATTACGGGTTCGTTGGCCCCGGAGCCCGTGTATTCGGGGAGGGGCGCGTCTTCGGTACGTCGGGTTGCTTCGTAGGCTGCGGAGACGGGGAAGACGAGGAGGAGGGCGTAGGATGGGCGGGGGATGAAGGCGAGGAGGTCCGGGCTGTCGATTGACCAGACGTCTGTGAAGCCTAGGGTGGGGGAGAGGCCGAGTTGGCGGACTAGGTGGGTCATTACTTCGGGGTTGTTTTCTGGGTATATTGTGTTAGCTGGGGTGGGTGTGGGTGTGGTGGTTGAGGGGGAGGGGAGGTACCGAGGGGCACGAAGGCCTTGTTGGTTTGGGGGGCGTCGGCTGTGTCGGCCATTTTGAGGATGTGTAGATTGTATGTAGTGGTGAGGTTTGCTGTTGAGAAGAGGAAATGTTGACTGTGTGAGGGGTGAGAGATGTGTAGGAAAGTTTGCGATGGATGGCGGCGCCGTGAGGGGTTGACGTCGTTGGTGGTGTTGCGGGGTCGATCGAGGGAAAGTTAGTTCCGCTCCGATATAGTTAAGTAGTCTATAGATTAGATCGGCATCAACAATGGAAGTATGGGTTTGCTTACAGCGCTACCTATGTATATGCTTGGTTTTATGGAGTTTACAATGGGAGTAATTGTTGTAGCATCGTAACTCATCACTTTCTAGGGTCTAGTATACTCTATCAATTCGGCAGCGGCTTCTCTCCCCGCTTCAAAGGCCCAAACACATTCGACCAGAGTTCACTGGCTTCACCCAGGAAATAAGTCAAGCTGACATCTGCCATTCCAGCCTCTTCGTCTCCATCGAGTGTCTCCAGTTGGGAGATGATGTTCTCCAGCCCGAACGCCTTTCCTGTCGCCTGAGTTGCACCCGCCTCGAGCATGACATTGACGACATGCACATGGAAATGGTAATACGTCGGTTGATCTATACAGCACAACCACATTAGTAACCAGATACCCCAAGTCCCAAAGCACCAGAAATAGAACTTACAATGCACGTAAAGCTTCAACTGATCCGTCTCCAACTGGGGATACACCCTAACCGTCTCCTCCAACAGCCTCTCCCTCAGATACTTCAACCAAGGGATATGCTTCTTCTTCAGGTCCCTCAAGGACCAAATATCCCTCCTCATGACTAGCGCCAACAAATGCAATGACCCCATGGTTTTCCGATCCCAGTTCAAGTCCGGCAACACCAAGAACCCTCCCTCCTCAGTTCCATCAGGTCCCTTCTCCCGAAGAATCACGTCCTCTTGCTCCGTGCGACCCTCAAGAATATTAAATACCCAGTTCAGTCGTCCTTCCTCACGCTTCGCGCTCATATACGGACGGATAGAGTCCCGGTAGACCTCTGGTGTCTCGGTGACCATGCGCACAACCTGCTCTGAGTATTTCTTGATGTGTGACTCCGTGCAGGGCCAGATGAGGTTGATCTTGAGGTCCGGGGGCTGCTGGCTTCCTGGTGTAGAGTGCGAGGAGGCTAGGTACCATCGGTAGATGTCGTTGTCACCGAGGTTGTTGACGTCGGTGATGGCGGCGTGGAAGGCTTGGAGGGCTTCAGGAGTTTCAGTTGCAAAGGCGGCGCGTTCAGCGATTAGGATGCCTTGCTGGTTGTCGATGGTACCCAGGATAGCGATGCGGCGGCCACTTTGGTCTTTGGGGTTTGGGTTAGTTATGTTGCTTGCAATGGTCTTGTCTGGATGTGCAGGGAGGGGTGATGGAGGGGCTGGCTGGCTGGTGGTTGGTTGCTTGCCTTGTTTGAGGAGTCTGCTCACCTCGAATTTCGAGATGAGTGCCTCCGGTGAGACCTTCGCATCGTTAGTGGACATGGTGAGGGGTCTGTTGAAGATCAGAGGTGTCTATAGAAGTTGTTGTAAAGCGTTGACCCTACCCCAGATATTTGTTCTGGCGGCAGAATCTTGAGGGCGGTCAGGCTTATCTATATGGATTCTCTATCGGATCGTGGTATTGGATTGGTTCTAGCAGCTATCCAGATGGTTGTGGTTACAGAACTTCTTCCGTTGGGTATCTCTGATCATGCGCAGCTAGCCTGATGCTCCATTTCCTGTCCTTGAATCAGGTAGCCTTTCGGCGAGGTCGCAGTCTGCTTAAAGCGACTCGGAGCTTGGACGTCCCTTCTACCTTTGACATGCCGCTAGCGCCACGGCTCTAGCATAATCCTTGTCCATATATGGCTGATTGCAGTAGGTCGGTGGTGTGACTTCGTGTATGGCGATAGGGACGCATCGAATAGGGGGCTTTGCTCATGTGTTGACAGGGTTAGTCAAGGAACCCATCCAGCCCGCGGACACAAATATGTGCCCTCGTTTCGAATGAGATTGTTCACCGTAATCCTTCCCTCAAGTAGACGATTGCTTTTCACTGTCAGGAGTCGTATGCATCTACACTGCATTAGCCTGAGGACAACCCTTATAAGAATATCGACCTACCACTTCAGCCAGCTTAATCCACTCCTCCACTCCCTTAACAAAGGTCTCATCTGCCGCAGGCACAAACTCATGTCCCCAGACCACATATTCGTCAAAGGTGCCTTGCTTCTCAAGGATCTTCACGGGCTCTTCTGGTGTGACTTCCTCGACCTCGACGTCGGCGCTCGTACGGGTAGCAGGCATCGTACGGTCTGTGGGGGTTGCAATGACACCTAAATCAATAAGATTAATGGACTGTCAAAATTTGATGTCCTGAAGTAGGTCTCACCCTCGTAGCCTTCAGGGATTGCGACTCGGCGACCCCTTAGCTTGCGGCCGCGAAAGTAGGCTGTCTGCAGGTTCTGATCTGTGATCTATGAGCATTTGTTGAGGATTGCCGGGCGCGAAGCAATTAGTCTATACCTTTCTCATCAGTGGTAGGCGTCCAGTAGCGACCTAGCGTGTCAACGGGGCCATCGTGGTGGATGCGACAGGGCAGAATGTTCGGAGTGAATTTATCGGTTGATGTCTCGTTGGAAGAGTTCTGGGCGGGTTGGATGGCGAACATATTGAAGTGTGTCAAACGGAATTGCGTGTAATGCAGTCTAAGCAATGTAGAGTTCGAAAATCTGCGTATTTCGTTCTGTTGAGTAGACAATTGTACTATAGATGTTCGGAATGATGTCGGCAAGGATAATTGAGCAAACGCGACGCGTAGTCGCGAAAAGGGCGGTTAATTCCGCGGTCCGCTTTAGTACCAACTGGCGGGGGGGTCATTGATTCCGGCATGTCCTTGAATGATATACAAGTGTTACGAGGCACATCTCTACAGTTTAAGTAGTTTGGTATAATGCTTGTCTATATTCTATTTACTAAACTTCTCTATGGATAACCTTCAACTTCATGAACTTGGGGTATATCGAACAGAACCAGCCATTGCATCCAAAATCACCTCTTGCGGGTCTTCTTCTTCTTCTTTTTCTTCTTCTTCTGATCATCGTCTTGGTCTTTCTTTTCGACCACTACTCGCACAGGCCACTTCTTAAGATGTTCCCGCTCGAATGTATCCTTGTCCCGCCGGTACAGAAGCATCGTAGCCCTAGCATCCTCCACACTGGAATGCGCGCCATCCTGGATCTCCAAGCCAAGGAACTCCGAAGCCAACATCTTCAACCTAGGGGAGCCACCGCCAGCAATCTTTCTGTATGGGGCATGTTTGCTGGTGTCTCTGATGTCGCGCTTGGGGTGGCTGAGAAGAAGAGCGTCCAAGTCGTTACTGACCGCATGTCCCACGAGTATTCGCCCATCGAGGATATTGATAACGTCTTTCTGCACCTGTTCGAGTGTTCGCGCCTCCACCATATGCTTCGGAAGGATGCCGCTGACATGCGTCCGCCAGTCCGTGACCATTTCTTTGGGTCTCACGTAGGAGTCGTATATTTGTTCGCCGTTGAAGTTGACGATACTAACTCGCGCGAGAGCGGAATCGTGATCGGGATTAGGGCCAACGCCCACCATTTCGCAATCCATCGCAACATATTTTCCTAGTTCCGCGCTAATAGGACGTTAGTAGTTATTCAGAGTAATGCCTTTTCGCAAATCGGCAACAAAGGTGTACTCACGTAGGTGAACGGCCTTCATTAATCTTCGGCTTTGATTCCGCAACAGTGACCGTAGAATTCCTCCGAGACGTCGACTTCTTTGTAGGCTGCTCAGCGCCATTCTCGCCGCCATCAGTGCCGTTTGTAGACATCCTCTTTCTCTTGGCCGAGACCGGTTTGCGCTCAGGTTTTTGTTGTCCGTCGACAGTTTCTCTTTTCCGCTTCTTTACCACACCATTCTCCGTCTCGCGATCCGAGGGTTTCCGTTTCGTGGTGGAGACGCTGTCCTTTTTAAGCGTCCCCTGGAGTTTCTTCCAATTGCTGGAGAGGTTTTTCAAGTCCATTCCAGTGATGAGCCTCCAACTATTGCATGGTGAAGGGATCTGAGAATCCAAGAGGGGCCGGAGAAAAAAGATGGGCGCTGCGGAGACTGGCCCGGCAACTTTCCAAAAGCAACCTTAACGGTCCGCGCTAAATTTTCGGACGGGCCCACCTGCAAGTCTCGAACGCTGCGAAGTAGATATTGCTGGTCAACATGCAAAGTGTATTCTAAAGACAATCTTACATTGTCTATACATGGTCTTGGTGGGTATAACTACAAGAAGGAATGAGATTTGGCTATAGTCGTAAAGTTCATGGATTTAGTTGAGGCTCATACAAACTTTTCTATGTCCAGCACTAGCCATATTACGTGGAATCTATCTTGAAAGAACCGACACAAGCAAACGCCAAAAGAGTAAATATTTACAGACCCGGAACCTTGAAGTCCTTGTGAGACCACTTCACTGTCACGTCTCTCTTTGCCTTCTTTGCCTGCGTAACCGGCTTGCGAGACTCCAGCTTTCCTTGGACAACCAAAGTGCGGAATCGGTCGTCCAGCAGGTTGCCCTCGGGCTTGAGCAGACGCAGAGAATCCTGCAACTCATCTGGCAACACAACCTCCAGAGGCTTCTCAGGAGCGCTATTGATTGGATTAGCAGGGCTCAAAGCAAACACAGACGAGTAGATCACTTACTATAGCTTTCCACCAAGCGGTTTCCGACGCAAAACGGTATCATCACCCTCTTCCGAAGAACTGTCCTCAGATTCCTCGGCACGAGCAAGCTCCTGTGCCTCCACAAGTTCGGCGGCCTCCTTAGCCTTTGCGGCCTGCTCTTCCTTCTTCTTCATCTGCTCTTCCCACCTGGCCTGCCTCTCTGCTTCCTTGCGTCTCTTTATCTTGTTCCTCTGTGCCTTTGTCTTCCGCTCCGGACGCTTCTTATTCAGCCAGTCCGGCTTCTCATATTCGCTTTCAAATCCTTCCCACGCGCTCTCATCATCGGACTTCACCATACCATCATCGTCTTGGGCTTCGGCGATTAAGCGCTGCCTTTCCTCTTCTTTACGCTCTTCCTCCAAACGCTTCTTCTCAGCTTCGACGGCCTTCTCTCCCTGCTCCTGTAGCAGGCGATCCCAGTCCTCGAACGTCGGGTTATAACTGATTCCGGCAGTAGGCTTGCGGACCGCAGGAACCGGCTTGCCATTTGCGGCGAGTGAGATCGGAGCCTGCTTCAAGGTAACCGGCTCTACCTTGGGCTTCGGTTTCTCCAGGAAGTCGAACTGGGGATCGTCCAAGGGAGTGGGATCCTCTGCATCTCCCCAAGGGTCGTAAAGGTCATTTTCAGCGGGCTTGTTGACCGGGTTCCCTTCCTTAGCCACCTGCTTCAAACGCAACCAGTCTTTCCTCGTAACCCAGTCGCTCTTTTGACGCTTGTTTGTCGGTTCGATAACACCGTCGGTAACCTTGGAGTTCGTGCGCTTGCGAGTGTCGAGACCTGGGATAGCGGAGCGTTGCGCCAAGATTTCTTCCGACTTCAAAGGCTTGTGCTTCTTCTTGTACGCTTCACGGATTTCTGATGAACCCTTGGTGTCGATAACGAACAGCTCATCGGACGGCTTCTCAGAAAGAAGACCACTAGGAGAAAGCGACCAGAATTAGCTTGTTGTGCCCAACGTTTGCAGAGAAGTAACATCAATCCTTACCCTTTAATCTCTTCTTCCTTCAGAACCCGAAGGCCTTCCTGAACCTCATCGATATCGACATTTTTGCGCCAGGCCTTCTTGCCTTTGCGAGAAGGCTGCTTATACTGCTTTGGTGCACTGACGGCTTCAGACATCTCGGAGACCCCACCGGAATTTAATCGGTGTGCAGTACTCTTGTAAATATTTGATCTTTTTTCGGAGTACTAATTTTTGAATATTCCAACCAAAATTCTGGACCCGCTTACCTAAGAATGCGCGGGGCGACGCTAGTGCGGTTGTCGCGCTAAGGTTCTGCGCGCCTATCGCGGGCCAGTGACGAACGCCGCTTCAGGACTTGACCTTGCTTTTCACCCGCGTCGGTTCCTTATCGACTCTGGTCAGCCTGGACCAAGCAGTCCAAATCGTTAATATATTTCGGCCTCTGATTGCGCTTCGTCGCTGTATTATACTACTTTTTGTTTTATATCAATTTGTCGCTGTCAGCGGCTGCAGAACTGCCCAGCCATGCCTGTCGTCAAAGGAGGTGTCTGGTAAGTGCATAGCTATTATGCATGCTTTTTGTTGCATTTCACTAACTGTAGCTAGGACGAACATCGAGGATGAGGTGCTTCGCGCGGCGGTATGCTACAGCTAACTCCTGTCCAAAAGCCGACTGGTCTGCGATTGGCGATACTAACGCTACATATAATAGGTCTCGAAGTATGGTCTCAACCAGTGGGCGCGTGTTTCTTCCTTGCTAGCACGAAAGACACCAAAGCAGTGCAAGGCGCGTTGGGTGGAATGGCTGGATCCCGGCATCCGCAAGGTCGAGTGGTCGAGGGAGGAGGATGAGAAGCTGTTGCATTTGGCCAAGTTGATGCCAACACAGTGGCGTACAATCGCACCTATCGTGGGACGGACAGCAACACAGTGCTTGGAACGCTATCAGAAATTGCTGGATGAAGCGGAAGCGCGTGAGAACGATGAACTTGCTTTGGAAGGACCCGGCGCAGAGTCAGCTGCTCCCAGTGCTGACGATGTGCGACGGCTACGGTACGACTCTTGATACCACACGCTTTGCTAGCTTCTTTTTCATATACTGACAGTACCTAGACCCGGCGAATTGGACCCCGATCCGGAATCTAAGCCCGCTCGTCCTGATACCATTGACCTCGACGAAGATGAGAAGGAAATGCTGAGTGAAGCTCGCGCTCGTTTGGCGAACACACAAGGAAAGAAGGCGAAGCGGAAGGCCAGAGAGCGGCAATTGGAAGAATCGCGACGACTTGCAGTCCTCCAAAAACGACGTGAACTCAAAAATGCTGGCATTAACATCAAGGTCGTTACCCGCAAGCAGGGTGAAATGGATTATAACGCCGACATCCCATTCGAAAAGCCAGCAGCCCCCGGATTTTACGATACCATGGACGAGGAAGCCCGCAATGAGAGGCAACGTGAGATGTTCGATCCTCGCAAGCAGCAGCTCGCCAACAAGCGGAAGGGAGATCAGGATGACGAGGCGGAGCGGAAGAAGAGGAAGAATGACAAGGGTGGCAACTCCGCGGCGTTCGCCGCTGCTGCTCGTGCCGGCCAGATGCAGAAGATCCGCGAGGCGGAGCAGAGCAGCAAGCGAAGATCCCTTGTCCTCCCGGCCCCTCAGGTCAGCGAAGGTGAAATGGAAGACATCATCAAGATGGGTATGGCCGGTGACAGAGCCAGTAAAATGGCAGGAGACGAAGAAGGGGCTCGTGGTCTGGTCGGAAACTATACTGGCATTGTCGGTGGGACTCCCATCAGAACACCTCGCGCGCCGCCAGAGGAAGATCACATCGCGAACGAAATCCGCAACATCAGAGCTTTGACCGAGACTCAATCATCGTTATTGGGAGGCGAGAACACTCCCCTGCATGAGGGAGGGTCTTCCACTGGATTTGATGGAATTGCTCCGCGTCGTCAGCAGATTGTTACACCCAACCCGATGGCAACACCGTTCAGGCAAGCCAATGGCGTCGGTGCAACTCCTATGAGAGGTGGTGTTGGGCCTGGTGCGACTCCCTTGCGGACCCCTCGGGATCACTTCGCTCTGAACCAGGCAGAAGGTGGGCAGCTGATTGGAAGTACACCCAGGGATATTAAGATGCACGAGAATTTCATGCGTCAAAGCATCCGCAGCAAGCTGGCAGCCCTGCCAAAGCCCAAAGAAACGGAATGGGAGCTGGAAGAGCTTCCTTCCGAATCAACGGAACCAACGGCTGCTGCTGAGTACGTGGAAGAGGATTCAGCTGAGCGCGATAGAAGGGAAAAAGAGGCTCGAGAGCGCGCCGCAGCGGCCGAGTTCAAGCGTCAGTCACAGGTGTACCAGCGATCCTTACCTCGGCCGAGTGTACTAGATATCGATGCGATGATGGAACGGGTGTCTCACATCACGGATCCCATCTCCAGTCTTGTCGCAAAGGAAGCCGCTCTTCTCATTGCGCACGACGCCCGCAAATTCCCCACCCCCGGTGCTAAAGTGGAGGGCAAAGCTCGCAAGCTGGAGCAATTAGATGACAGCTTCATGGAGCAAGCCCGTGCGGCTATTGCAGCGGAAGCCGCCAAATCCGAAAAGCAGCAGGAGTGGCAGGAAAACTTCGACGAGCAGTGGACTACAAAGCATTCCAGCGCGCTACCAGGGCTTTCCAACTACGCTGACGATGAAGAGGAGGATGTGTACCAGCAAGAACAGCGAATGATTGCAGCGTTTGACAATGTACAAAACTCTCTGCTGGCCACGGCAGAACGGGGCAACAAGCTGGAGAAGAAGCTCGCTTTACATTACGGAGGCTATCAGAACCGGGCGAAGATGCTCCGGACTAAGATAGTGGAAGCCCACACAGCCCTAGAGAAGACGACGGATGAGCTGGATGCCTTCCGTACTCTGCAGATCTCGGAACAGTCCGCTCTCTCACGGAGACTTGAGAAATTGAGAGATGACGTGGCATTCGTGATGCGCAGAGAGCGGGAAGCTCAAGACCTGTATAGGACCCGGAAGGACGAGCTTGATGAGCTCGTGGCAGGAACAGGGGGAATGGTTAATGGGTGGCATTGAGTGGTTTAAAACAGATACTTAGCTTGAATTTGAATCTGCGTTTCTGCAGCTCGAAATGTAATTATACTTTCCTATCAACTACTAGAGACTAGTACTACTGACCGACGTGCTCTGCTGGCTCACTGGTGTGTGCTTCGGCATTGCTAGTACTAAGTATTGATGCTATTATTGCGATCACACTCACATGGTTGTACTATTTAGCGGTTAAATATACTGAAGCTATATAGTACTAGTAGTATGCTTCTCGTCTTCAATGACCAGAACCAATTTAAACGAACTCCATAATACTTTATATTAGCTACTGTAATACCCAGATTTTAAGCTATTACAATTCAGACACCTCAACCCGCAAGCAATGCCATGGTGAGTAGGGCGATATAGACTATTACCACTGCAGCAGCACGAACCCGACGGATCCATCAAAGTAACCGGCGCAGCTGGGGATGGATGGATGACCAAAAGCGGATGGCAAAAATCTAAGGCGGTCTCTTCCGGTGCATCGCAACGGAGAATCCTCCATCACCTCCTACGATCCCCTTTCGCGTTTCCATCGCGCAGTTCGCTCCACATAGCGATTTCATCTAAATAACCTCTATAGATATACTGAGAATCACCCCTTCTTCAATATGGGCGGCAGGGACGAGGCCACCGGGACCCCGGACCCCGTCG
This sequence comes from Aspergillus tubingensis, assembly GCF_013340325.1. Taxonomy (NCBI): domain Eukaryota; kingdom Fungi; phylum Ascomycota; class Eurotiomycetes; order Eurotiales; family Aspergillaceae; genus Aspergillus; species Aspergillus tubingensis. Next base: position 3,333,097 of record NW_023336280.1, on the reverse strand, counting down.
AGAAGGGGTTCGCCACCCTCAATACCATCCGGTAAGTCGATGAAATATTTCTTTGAGTTAAGACTTAGGCTTTACGGGCCTGCTTTCCTCGGTCGCATGAACTAATCAAGGCGATAGGATCGGTGTCAAGGCCATGGTGCAGAAGGTCAGTTTGTTCGTCGTGATCTTTTGCGGTGCGGCCGTGGAAGTCACATGATACTCATCTCTATACTGGGATCGATTGCCTATATCGGAATGATCACTGACTGGTCGGTCTGTGTAGGATGGAGAACTACGAAAAGCAGAAATTCTTTCGATAAAGCAGCGGAAAGATGGTCCTTCTTTCTAGTATGTTTCATGTCCCTCTCTAAAGTGTTGTGATGTTTGTACTAACCACCTCAGCGTCCACTATGTCGACTTCAACAAGCGTCTTGATGGTAAGTCGGGCTTTATTGATTGATCTACCATGCTGCTCATGCTCACTTTGCATCTAGAATGGATTGATTCCGGAAGAATAGACCTGTCACATGAGGTTGAATGGCCTCAGCCAGAGAAACCGGAGAAGAAGAAGACCGGACCCGGCAACAAGGCCCCTAGTAAGAACGCCCAGAAGCGTGCTAGGGCCGAAAGCCGGGATGTATCAGCGACGCCTGATCTTCTGACTGGAAAGAACACCAATGTTGGCAAAGCCCAGCGTCCGTCCAAAGCGGGCGGCAAAGAGAACCGCGACGAGACCTCCGTAAACCTCTCCATCGGAGGTTCAGAAGCTGTCTCCGCGGATGGAACCCCCAAGCCTGACTCGGATGATGTCGACATGATCGATGTCGGCTTTTCCAAAGATGAAAAAGAAGAAGCGAAAGCATTAGGTCTGATGTCGCGCGAAGAAGAAATCGAACGCCTACGTACTAGCGGTAGTATGACCCAGAACCCAACAGAGATTCACCGCGTGCGAAACTTGACCCGTCTCCAAATGGGCAAATACGACATCGAGCCCTGGTACTTCTCACCATACCCGGCATCGTTCTCCGACGCAGACGTCGTATACATTGACGAGTTCTGCCTGGGATATTTCGACAACAAGCGCGCCTTCGAGCGTCACCGTTCCAAATGCACCCTCGTGCACCCGCCCGGAAACGAAATCTACCGGGACGACTACATTTCATTCTTCGAAGTCGACGGCCGCCGCCAACGAACCTGGTGTCGCAACCTCTGCCTACTGAGCAAACTCTTCCTCGACCACAAAACACTGTACTATGACGTCGACCCCTTCCTCTTTTACTGCATGTGCAGTCGAGACGAAACAGGCTGCCATCTCGTCGGCTACTTCTCCAAGGAGAAGGACTCCGCAGAAGGCTACAACCTGGCCTGTATCTTAACCCTCCCTCAATACCAACGCCGCGGGTACGGCCGTCTCCTCATCTCCTTCAGCTACGAGCTCGGCAAGCGCGAAGGAAAGCTCGGATCGCCCGAAAAACCTCTCAGTGATCTCGGTCTCCTCAGTTACCGACAATACTGGCGAGAAACTCTCGTGGAACTACTCTTAGAAACCGGCCGGGAATCCGTCAGCGAGCACGACCTCTCGATGCTGACTTCCATGACGGAGAAGGACGTCCACGAGACTTTGGTTGTGTTCAATATGCTCCGTTACCATGTACGTTCCCTCCCACTACCAGTTAGGTACCCCGAAAGATACAGCTACTAACTAATCATTACGATATAGAAAGGAAACTGGGTCATAGTCCTAACCGACCAAGTCGTCGAAGAGCACAAGAAGCGCCTCGAAAAGGAGAAAATTAAGGGCGTTCGCAAGATCGATCCCGCCCGGCTGCAATGGAAACCGCCCGTCTTCACTGCTTCATCCCGTACCTGGAATTGGTAGGGTTACTCAATGACTGCAGTCTAAAAGCATCATGGTAAACGGGAGCGGGGAAGCCGGGGAGGTTGATTGATACCCTAATCTATGGAGTCGGTGGTGTACTGTATGTGTCTGTTATGTATGCTTGCTGCTTGCTGTTTTTGGAGGTCTTGTTCCTTTCTTTTTCTTTTCAGGGGTGTATGGATGTTTTGTAAATTAGATTACTACTACTTACTAGTGCCTTGCAGGGGGAGTTTTGTGGCTTAGCATGGGATGGATGGTTATATTTAGCGTTAGCAGGGTTTCAAAGGTGTTGTGGAATTCATCTTCATCAGTCGGTTAGTACTACTATTTCGATATGAATATCTAGTATCCATCAGATGGTAGTATTCAAGATGGCGTAATGCTGTACAAGTACCGGCAAACATTGTGAATGGCGAACATTATACCTTTCCAGCTGATTTCGCAGTTGACACCATGATCAGGCAAGCCTCCATACCACATGTCACTACATCTACACTCAAAGGAACAACACATAACTTTAAAGTATTCGAATGCACACCTCAGAACAAATGCTAGATACACGGTTCTGCACGTTAACACAAAGCTCCCGTACCATTTACCCTTTCCCAGAATCTTGGCTCCGGTTCCACAAGCTATAGAAAAAAGAAAAGAGGGGATCCAATGGCTCAACGACGATGATGTACAATCGACGGAGCAGGTGAAAGCGACAGGGAGATGGATAAAGGGGGTTGCGTAAGATGAGAGAGTAGGAGGGGAGGAAGGGTTGTGTGAGTGAACTGCATTGATCATGATACAGCACCGTACATGCGGAATTTGGGAGGTCAAGTTTCGAGAAAGGAGGTAAGGATGACGGGGTACGAGCAGATGAAATGTTGTGGGGGGATTCGGAAAGACGTGACATGGGTTGGGTAACCCCCGCGAAGACAGAGATAGAAGGAAGCATCGAACATGGTAGTAGCGTGTGATGAGAGTTTGTATAAAATCTGGTAGCAATCGTCCCGCTCAACTCATGGCGTATGTTACTTTGTGAAGAGGGGGAGGCGTTGACAATATGCGCACGCAGGGAATATGGCACGGCGAGCGAAGAAACATTAAAGGAATACTGAAAAATTTCAAACCAAACCCAAATCCTTCGGATTCCCTCGCAAGCGTAGCTAATCATTACCGAAATGTAACGCTCAATGAATTTCTGAAACCCGGCAAAAGCCAACACAAGGCTAACAGCTGAAACTCGAATCATGAGACTCCACTCCGCATGGAAAAGAACGATTGACTTCACTGGGATCCGCTAAAAGTACGGGGTCCCCAGGATGCAGTCCGGGACTGACGTCGCGGAGAGCTGCTGCCATTAGTTTGGGACGTGGCAGGCTTCTTTGCTTGTGAGGAGGCGTTTCCCTCGCGCGGCTTTGTAGTCTTTCGAGGTTTGTTATAGCCTGAAGGGCCGCGTGGGCGAGGGTTATTTGCCCCTGCCTTTCGAGGGAGGGTCAGGGTCTTTGCCAGGGCCGCACCGGGGAAGCGGATCGAAACCTTTGTGTTTCCGGCGGAATCCCTATCGTTATATCCAACGAAGAAAGGCTCAACGCTGAGAATTTGCATCGACTTCAAGTGCTTGGACCGCAACCGGGACTGCGAAGGTGCTCGCGCAGCCTGCCATGCCGCTGGAGGCGCTCTGGTTGGGACTCTGACGACTGGTAGAGACCCTACTTCACGGTCCTCGAAAATCTCCTCAGCTTCTTCAACTTGCTTCGCACTTACTTCACCATCTCCGACATGAAGCTCGCCGTTGCAAGGAAAGGAGACTGAGACTGAAGCAATATGCAACTGAACATCGAGAGGTTCTTTGGTCGCTGATGTGACCGCCAGCGCATTTCTCTTTTCGGGTATCGTCTTCTTGCCAAAGAGAGTGTTTATTTTCTCCTGCCAGGATGTAGCTGGACGCGGAGGGGCAGCAACCATCGAGGCAAAGGTGGGAGGCGGTGGCGGCGGAGTTACGACTTTAGGAGGAAGTTTGACAATGGGTTTCGGCGCAGGAAGATGGACCAGGGGCCTGTTCGACGCACCAGTATAAACTGGGTGGCTTGACATCTCTTCAGGGGGAGGCGGCGAAATACTCCGGAAATAATCACCTTCGTCATTCGCCGGCTTCCTCAGATGCTCCGTTGCTTGAGGGAAGAATCGTGAACTTCGAACCGGAACGCTGCCGAGAGGACGAGCAGGAGTCTCAGTGAAAGGCAAAGAGCTGACAGTGGGATCAAAACCAGGGAGAGGATTTGGCAGAGGCGCGTTATTGTCTGCTGATTTAGAGGTTCCGACAACTTGTCTCTGTCCAGCCTGGTCACCGGTCCGGACCTGCTTCCAGGTTTCGTTGAAGGTAACAGGGAGTGAAGAAGATGGTCCCTCACGCATCGAATCATACTCGTTACGAAGCCTCTCGTTCTCCTCTGCCTCACGTTTGGCAGCGACTGCATGGAAATTGTTCCAGGCCACTGTCTGTTGTTGCCGGTGCGAGTGCTGCGAGCTTGGTGGTCCAATAGGCCCCGGACGCAGCATAGGGTTTATGTTGTCATAAGGAACATGCCTAGCTTCCGGGGACGGTAACGGAGAGATAGATACACCATCCTGTGGAGATCGCGAAGGAGCGGAGAAGGGTTGAGTCGCCGGGGCGATGGGTGGCTGATCAAGACCTAGATGGCTGCGTATGGAGATATCTCTCCCAGGGAAGCCCCCTAGGCTTTGCTCAAAGATACCGTTGCCTAGCGTCTTGTCATTGCTGAGAGGCTTCCAAGGATTTGATATGGCAGGAGGTGCCGGTCCCACAAATTTTGGATTCGGGGACCAAGGCAGATAGGTGTTGGGGGTAGTAAGATTGCCTCTCCACTGGGAACTTTGTTCGTCGACCTTGGTATCCGGCAAGTTATCTGAGCTTGAGGTTTCAGCAACAACAGTTTGCTGAGATCCGTTCGGCAGGCTAGTCTCTTGCTTGGGCTCACGCGCCGGCGAAGACGTGCGTCGCGCAGTAGCAACTGGTGGTGCTTTATCCGTATGGCCCCTTTCCCTATCCACAAGCTTCTTCACAGTGTCTGGATGGTGGACCTTCATCATTCCGTATTGCTTCGGCTCCCCGCTCGGTTCAGGTACTGGAGGTTTCGGAGGAGAATGGGCCGCTTGCGCGGTAGCCTGCGCGATGCTTGCCTCGGGCTTACCGGCATCAATGGACTCCTTACGCCTTGATTTTTGCTTTTCGGGCGGAGGACCAAGCGCCTCGAGCTTCTGCCGGATCCTTTCACGCTTCGCAGCCTCTTCCCGCTCCTCCTGCTCTATTCTCCGCTGCCTAGCTTCCATCCTCTTTTCCTTCATGATGCGTTCTTGCATAGCGACAGGGTCTTCCTGAGGCGGTTGGGGCACTGCTGGCTGCTCTTCCACTGTCGGGGCAGTGGGTGGCTGTGCTGTCCCGCCCGGTACATTGGCTATTCTGTCTTGCACATTTGCAGCACCTCTTGAAGGCCAAGGACCAGGACCACGTCGGGAAGGCGATATCTCGCGTTGGGAAGCTTCCTTGGGAGGTGGCATATCTCTAGGAGGGATGGCCGCTTCAATCATTCCGTTTACCTGTGATCCTCTCCTAGATTCGAACACTTTCTGGGGCACATCGGGTCTACCAATCGACATCCGACGCCCAAAGCTGCCACTTCCCCCGCTCACATTAGACGATGTTCGACGCCGTGTCCAGTGCATACCATCTTGACCGCTCGATCGGTGTGTCTGGAAAGCGGCTGAGGGCTCTGCTGGTCCACTTTGTTCACCTTGGGCAGGCCTCTGCAACAAGGCAGGGGTACGGTAACTCTGTTCAGCGCGCCAAGGCCCTTTCCTCGTATCAGGAGCAGGCTCATAGCGGCCAGATCGAGAATTGTAGAGCTCCCGGGTCCCAGACTGCATCTCCTTCCAAGATCGGTTGAAATCGTCCGCAGCAATTTCCTTTGGAGGAAAGGGACCACCGGAACCGTCAGCCGGGTAAGGTTCCCGAGCAGGAGCCCGCATCGGCGGTTGAACCTGGATTGGAGGAATAACAGGTGAGATCTTTTCAACCGGTGGCAGAGGTGCCCAAGGCGACTTGACGGGCGGAGGGGCCGGACTTGTGGATAGTAGAGGAGATTTGTCATTCAGTCCCTTTGCAGCAAGACCGGCATTCTTTGCTTGTCTTTCTGCATTTGCTCCGAGTCGAAGCACCGTGGGATTTGGCCCAATAGACGTCGTAGGTTTCGGTATGAACTTTGGCGCTTCCTTGATGCTTGCTGCTGCTTGCTCAACTGGAGGGAACTCCCTTTTGAAATCATCTGCCACCGTGTCTTGGCTGGGTACTGGAGCGGATGGCGCAGGCTCTTGGTTGGTGAGGTTAGTTTTCGTGCCATCAGTCCACTCAATCGTCTCAGGAGCCCAATCATCCTCGTCGTCATCTATGTCTGCCCATTTCGCTTCGCTTCCCCCGCCGTCTTCCTGTATCCTTGAGGTCATATGGATGCCGTACTGTTGTTTCAACTCTTCGTCGGTCAAGTGCTTGGGAGGCGTTTGCTGGACGGCTGCAAGGACAAGATGGTCAGAAGCACATCTCAGTTAACTGGAAGGTTTGTAGTCTTACGCCGATTCCTATTCCAAACTTGGTTCGGATCCGGTCCAGCTCCACCAGGCTTGGCTGCACCTGTTCCCATTTTCGATAACGAGTCGCGTAGACTGCTGGTAGTCTTGACGACCAAGCGAGGACGGGAGGTTGGCGGCGGCGTCCCCAGAGGGGTAGTGGAAGTCATAGGGGCTGTAGTGAATCAGACTTAATTCCTGTGTATTACACGTGAATGTAAAATACCTTTCTCAGAAGCCTTTGTTATCGGGGGAGTTCCCGGCGCCTTGGGAACAGAAAACTTGGCAAATGTAACCGGCTTGAAGGAGGTTGGCTTCTTCGAGCCGGCACGAAGCCTGCCCTCTGTTCGACTGGCATCGGACTCTGAACCTCCCTGAGACGCTGTGTCCTCCCCAGCATCTGACCCAGACGTTACTCCATTCATCTCGAGCGCCCGTGCGGCGACCGGCAGAGGACCAGACTTTGGGGTATCCTGCATCGGGTTCAGTAGGTATGTTGCGAGGTCGTTGTCGGCATCACTCACGCTCGGCGTCTGATCGGTATCTTTTGTTTTGTTTTCTCGCTCTGACTTTTCGGTAGTTCCCGTTCCTTGTTCACCCTGTTTGTCACTCGCGTTCGTCTCCGGTTGTGTTGTTGTAGCGGTGTCTTTAAACTCCCCCGCGTCCCCTCCAGCAGATCTCTTGTCGGTGGTGCTCGCAGGAACGTCGGAAGGCGAAGGATCGCCGCCCGACAGGGTTTGGTCTACCACATCGTGGCTGCTCTGCTCTGCCATAACAATTCTTGAGTCTGTGAGGCCAACAGGTTGCGACATCTGTTAGACAAATGTTCTGAAACTGTAAACACGGAAACAAGTGGCGACTGTAATCCTGAACTTATGAATGCATGAGAAGGGACGGGCTGAGAATATACCTATGGTCAGGTATCAAGAATCGCCACGGTTGAACTGTAAGCTCAACTACTTGAGCCGTAAAAGCTCCGAACGACCAGGTGGACGGTGGAGAGGGGACCAGTGTTAGGAGGCTGGTAACCAAGTGAATGTCGAGGCAGAAGGGCGGGGGCGTGAGAAGGCTGGCAGTATTATGGTAGAAGGCCGCTGCCCAGAGAGAGAGTCCCGAAAGGGAGGTTCGTGTCGAAGGAGGTGGTGCTTCTCGGGATGGTGATCGGGTGATGGCTGCAGTCATGGACGATGACTTGACGGTTCAGGTTGAGGCACTAAGGCGGGCTGCTTTCGGTTAGCGCGCTGGCCTCCCGCAAACCCTGTGGCTGGAGCCGCGCTGGAGTTACTTACTCTCTTCGCGAACCGAACTGCTGCTGTGCTTTGCTCCTGGGCCGATTCAACCTTGCCCACACCCCCCTAGAGAAGGGGGAAGAAAAAAAAGGACCAACTTATTTTTAGGGTTGCCCATTAACTCCTTTCCTATTCACCGGTGCTGTTATTCACTATATTAGAAAAATACTCTACTGTTTCGGAGACCCTCCCTTGACAGGTGTATCGACCTGCCGAAACGGCACCGGACCGCATTCCCGGGGTACTAGCCTCCTGCCTCAGCAAGGAAAATGCTACTGTTTTCGACCAGCTCCAAGAAGGAAGCTGGCAAAAAGTTTCATGATGTACGAACTGACTGTCAAGTCTTCCTGGCATAACTTCACCACCGGATCTGGTGACTATGGTTGCATCGACATGGTCAAAGGGGCACTAACAATGCAGGCACCATAGGCTACTGCGGACTACCCAAATTGCGGCCTATGCTACTAATCATCTATAGGAACCATACGGAATACATTGGTCGATCCGGACCTGACTAGACTCGTGTCCTTTGAACTAACTAGTCAACATTTACAAACAGGTCTTCCTGTTGGAGATGCTACATCCTTTCCACATATATCGCCCGTGTCTTAGACGAATCACTAAAGCGGGCGGCTCTGACTCCCAACAAATCTGTTGTCCATGTGCGCTATGACTCCGAGAAAGGTCACCAGCCTTTGGCTCATTTTCTGACCCATTTGCACGGAAACATGCTTGCCCATGCGCCATTCGGGTTGACAGTATGTTGGGAGTCATGTTGTCTGACGAAGTAACTTACGGTGCTAGCTGATGGTCTCTACTGGATCCGTCAGTGCTGCCTGATGGCAAATCGACTAGCACATGTCGCAAACTGGAATCTGAGAACAAAGCATAGCGTTTTGAATACCAAACACACTTTGCCACTGTGTATACTGTGACTAACAACTTTCCGGGGAATTTCCGGGCACGTCTTTCATGAAAGCATACAATCACGAATCGTTATAACTGTTCGCCTGATGAAAGTGACACTCGATCTGAGCCTGTTGAGTTTGAAAATGGTTTCTAGCACTTGACCGTTAGCGACGTCTGACCTAGTAGTGTAGTGGTAGCCTTGCCAAGGAAACATTTCTCTGTGGAATAGGAGACCCGTTAGAAGGAGTAGGGGAGGATTCATAGACTCGAACAAGTAACTTCAAGTTACTAAACGTATATATTTCACTCGCCATCCTAGTAGCAGTCGACGATGTATCACTAGTATGATAGATTTAAGGCGCAGCGTAGGATCTAATATAGACATTGATTCTGGCCTGCACGTCACTGATAACCCGATAAGGGTAAATCACTGGGGATGGAGAACTAATCTACATATAGCAAGTGAAGAGCGACGGGGGACAGACAGCCTTCTTCGGGCGGAGGCTGATAATAGCACCTAAATACTATATCCACTGCGGGGAATCGAACAAAGATGGGTACTATCCAGAGATACAAATAATATCGTAAATCAGCCCTACGTGTACATGTTCGATATGGCTTTCGGATAGGCAAGGCTACATCTAACGTCCCAGGCTTAAACTCGAAGAGGGCCAAAACTACTCCATACGTCACTTGTCGTCCCAGGCATACGGTTGCGTACCGTAGACACCATGTTGCAGGGTTTAAAGGATCGAATGGCGGGTTTAAAGGGTTGAGAGAAGGTGCTGGGTTGATCAAATCTAGTGTTGTGTCGTAGAAGCCATATTCGCAGATTTTTCGGTATTTGGCAAAACGCATGGATATCATTTTTTCGAACAGGGAAATGGAAGTTTTGTTTTTTCTTTCATTCCGGGGAATCTATGCACAGGATTTAGATGTGATAGAACATCTGGGAACCCTCTGTTTCGCTTCGTCTCATTGCAAAGGCCCACCCTAAGTTTGAAAAACCCAGAAACACCAAACAACCGCATCGACCGTTTTTGATTCGTTTAGATGTGGGTGTCGTAGGGGATGGGGGTGATGGTCTCGGCAGCGGTACCCTCGACGAGGTGAGCCTCACGGGGCATGAGGGGCTGACGCTTCAGGTGGAGGTGGACACCCTGCTCCTTAGCCTGGCGCTTCTTCTGGGCGTTCTCCTTGACACGCTTGATGAAGTCCTCACGGGAGCGGGAGTGCTTGACGTGCTCGATGCGGACGTTGATGCGCTTCTCGAGGTAGCGGTTGCGGACGACCTTGTAGAGGAGGACACCGACGGAGGACTTGGTCACGTTGTAGACGACACCGGTCTTACCGTTGTAGACCTTGTAGGGCATACTATTTCCAAATGTCTCAGCAAACCAATTATTCGTTCAAAGTTTTCGAGCATCCCAACACGCAAAACCCTTCATGTCGGAATCCCCATAAATCTCAACCGGGCGGAATTTGTACTGACCCCTTCTGAACGGCACCGTTGACCTTGATATCGACAATGTCGCCAACCCTAAGAAAAATATCAGATCCTGCTCCTTCACGCAAATATTATCCAAATCGGCGAGAATTTTCGGCGTACCGGTAGGTCTTCAGGTAGGTCGACAGGCGAATCTGGCCGTTCTCCTTGAAGTTACGGCTGAAGGCATACTGAAAAGTTCGTCAGCGGTCGCGTTTCGGGCCAGCGAAATGGTGCTGCAAAATTTCCTGGGTAAAATCGACATACCCGAGTACCGGCTCTCAAACCGTGCGAGTGACCCATGTCGGCGGTGTTGGTGGTGCTGGTGTTGAGAACTTGTCGACGTCGAAGAAATGCCTCGCTATGCCGCCCTTCGCGATGGTGTAGACTTCTCGGGTGCTTAGTGCGGCCGTTCTCCGCCGCCGAGGGCTAGCCCTTGCGCTAGTCCGCTTCCGGCTCCACCTTCGCTCGCTTAGTTCCCTTCTCCAAAACGCATCTTCAACTTCAGATCTTCCGCGATTTTCGTGAAGTTTGGTGTGTACGACAACCTCGCGACAAGCCGAAATCAGCAGTCATGGCCCCCGTCCCGTGAGTATACGACCAGCGATCAGCTATACCTGTATCGCATCATTCTAATGGCAATTTTCTCAACAGCCGCGTTTACTCCAAGACCTACAAGGTCCCCCGTCGTCGTAAGTAGCCTTATCAGTCTTTGCAAAAATTCGATAACTTTGCGACATGGAGTTTATACTAACATGTTGATATAGCTTTCGAGTCGGCCCGTCTGTTAGTACTCTCCGGCCACTGATCAGAAGCGTGCTTCTGTTTAAGTCGTGTGTTCCCATGCCTAACTGTCATCGCTAGTGACTCGGAACTGAAGATTGTCGGCGAGTACGGCCTGCGCAACAAGCGTGAGGTGTGGCGTGTCCAGCTCACCCTGTCCAAGATTCGTCGTGCTGCTCGGTATGCGCACCCCACTTCGCATGATCATCGACTATGAGAATGGCCGAGAGAAAGTGATGGAACAATGGCTGACTGTTGGAACAGTGAGCTTCTCACCCTCGACGAGAAGGACCCCAAGCGTCTTTTCGAAGGTAACGCTTTGATTCGCCGTCTGGTCCGCATCGGTGTCCTCGATGAGTCTCGCATGAAGCTCGATTACGTCCTGGCCCTCCGCGTTGAGGACTTCTTGGAGCGTCGTCTTCAGACTTGCGTCTACAAGCTCGGTCTTGCCAAGTCCATCCACCACGCCCGTGTCCTGATCAAGCAGCGTCACATCCGGTATGCGCAACCGATAACTCCTTGGCCCAAGGACGCCAAGTTACTAACCTTCAAAATAGTGTCGGCAAGCAGATCGTCAACGTCCCCTCCTACATGGTCCGCCTGGACTCCCAGAAGCACATCGACTTCGCCCTTACCTCCCCCTACGGTGGTGGCCGCCCTGGCCGTGTCCAGCGCAAGAAGGCTGCCGCTGCTGCCGGTGGTGGTGACGACGAGGCTGAGGAGGACGAGGAGTAAAGGATTAAAAATTGGAGTACGGACGGGTTTCGTTAGCCAAAATAAAATCACGGGGCTCCGTTATGGCTGCAGCATAGCGTATAACGTTGTACGATCATGCGATTCCATTAATGAACTAGTAGCCTACGGCTCGATTCCCATACCATCTGGTTCCCTAGTCGTAGTAATCCCTGAGCACTGAACACCAAGTAATAATGTATGGCTTATCCACCGCAAACGCCATGTCCCTAGACCCAGTATCGTCAAATCATGCCTACGCCTAGTGCCCTCATCCTGTAACACCTAGAAGGTTTTTGAGAGTTTCTTCCGCGCTCCGGTACCATCTTCCCGTCTCCACCAGCCCGTCACTTTCGCCTTCCTCCTTCTTTCTCTTAACCTCTTGGGCCTGTGCGATCGCTTCTGTCTTCCGCCGTTCTAGAACACCCAATTCACGCTCCACCGCCTCGGCCTCTCGTGTCTTGCGGGGCAGGGTATTCTGCACCGCAGCAAGTTGTCGATCAAGAGCCGCAAGCTCCGCCTCCCGCTCAGACAGGAGACTCAGCGTTGCAGGAAGGGGGAGGTTTTGCGATTCTGGGCCGTTTGCGTCTGATCCTTGTTTTGCACGTAGCTCGGCAACAGTGGATTCAAGGTTTTCAATCGACTCTGGAAGTGTTGAGAGTTGGGTCATTTGTAGCTGGACATTCTTGTAACCTGTTTTAAGATTTTCCATCGTTAGGACAGTCGTTGATATGGTCACCAAGCGAAGCTCCACGGACATAAGTCATTACTGTACAGAAGATAAGGGAGTACTCACGATTCGCCAGATCCCTACCCAGCTTCTCCATCTCCTCCACCATAGTTCGGACTTCTTCTTTGCGAGCCTTGAGGTCCGCCTTTACTTCCGCCAACTGCGCTTCCATCTCAACATTTTCATTGTGACCGACCACCAGGGGCGGATCGCCCACAATCGCACGCAGAAATTTCTCCTTCGTAACTTGCTCAACGTAGGAAAAGCGTAACTTCGAGAACAATTCCTTTCCGAGTATGGTCAGCACGAATAGGTGGTCTTATAGAGCAACCCCACTTCGGGAAATTTTGTTCATACTTTATAGTGTGTCAAGTCCGCTTCCAAGGAAGCAGGTGTCGGTGTTTCAAAGGTAGATACATCTGACCTACGCTTAGATGGTGATGAGCGCCTGGTATCAGAGTCAGGGGAGAATATCGGCTCGCTGATGCGGAGGATGTTCAATTGTGTTTTCAAGTCGCCATTGTCGTCTGCTAGTTGCTGCAGTTGTTTTCGTGCTTCTGCGGGTGTTAAACTGGCCATTGTATCCTTGATAAATCCGTGAAATCCCTCAATAACCCAATATAGTCAATTCCAATGGCAGTGTAAGGGTAGATCTATCGCGTCTTCGAATCAATGAGATGAGGGGTGAAGGCAAAAACCATTAATTATCGCGCGTCGGCAGAAACATTGCGGAGGTAAACAGATTCATCGGACCCACCACTTTATCAGCCGGGCGGTGAAGTCACCGGTCAGCAGCGTCAATATCGCCGCATGTATGGCTCTTGCCTCCCACATTTGTAGACTTGGCCGCGCTTTCCTTTCTCTTTATAGATTCACTTTCGGATTGGATGATACAATTACTGGATGGGCGCTATATATTAATATGATATAAATATTTCTATTTCCCCACTTCTACCCTCCCACTTTTGCTCCAGTCCCACGGTCCGACAGCATGCCTCCCAACACCGGAAAAGCAATCGGCGACCTCAGCGACGATGCCTACGTTGCACAGGTTCTCGCACGAGAGGCACGGGATAGCTCCCTGAAATACTCGTCACATGGATTGGAAGCATACATGCCCAAAAGGTATATACTTTCTCTAGCGAATACTTTACGACGATCATTGAGCTGACAATTTATTGCTGCAGGCCTACAGGCGCCGCTCCTAAACCGAACACACGATTCCTCCGACATATAATCCGAGAGACGGACAATCACAATACAGCATTGAAACGGAAAGAAGAACGGGAGGCCAGGGAGCGAATGCGACAGTTGCGGAACCAGGCGTCATCCTCTTCAGCGAACGATACGAATCGCGATCAACGTCGTAGTCGGCGTACGTCAACCGATCGAGAGTCGCGACACGATAGAAGACGGGATCGTGAGGACAAATATGGCTCTAGTCGAAGGAAACATAGGAGTCGCTCCGCATCGGAGGGGAGAGGCCAATCGCATAGGAGCCGACGGAGGCGTGACCCTCAAGATACCGATGACGACCGGCATAGATCCTCGAGAAGGAGTCGTCGCCACCGATCTGATTCTCGTTCAAGGAGTCGATCCCCGGAACACGGCCGGGATGTTGATTCTCGCAGCCATCGCCGACGATATCGCAACCGCCATGAGTCGTCACGATCACGTTCGCGGTCCCCAGGAGCATCTGACAGGCGCAGGACTAGAGATAGCGAGCGCAGGGGTCACCGCAGTTCTCGTGATAAGGAACTGTCTAGAAGAAATAGTACATCGACAAGCAAAGAACAAACGTTTACTCATGCACAATTCAAGGAGGAAACGCCTTTGGATGATGAGTCGGATCCTCTTGAAGACCTTGTCGGACCCCTACCGGCGAAAGATAACGATCATGGGTATTCAGCGCCCATTCGTTCCCGCGGTCGCGGTGCCTACAAACCCAACATGAGCAACATCGATGCACACTTTGCCCCTGACTACGACCCCACTACGGATGTACATTTGGAGGATGATGATGGGCAGGCAGGTAGCTGGCCTACCCGCCGTCCTGTCGCTGGTCTAATGACTGGAGATGACGACTGGGAACTCTCTCTGGAGGCGTTGCGTGATCGGGCAAAATGGAAGCAGAGGGGCGAGGAGAGGTTGCGGGAAGCTGGCTTCAGTAACGAATTTGTGGACCGTTGGAAGAGCAACACTACCTCCACGCCAGCGGATGACTCAGAAGGCAGGCTAGAGGATGTGAAGTGGTCTAAGAAGGGTGAGGGGCGAGAGTGGGATCGGGGCAAGTTTGTTGATCAGGATGGGCATATTGACGTTAAAGCTTCCTGGTGATATCAGTTGATCTTGGGGGTCTTTACATATCTAACATATTGTGAATCACAGCTCCCTGGCGTTATATAGATTACTTTCTTACAATGATATCCACTGATACGGGCCAGTAGCTTGTATCTGTTCTTCAAGCATTGATAGTACTAAAGCCAATCTCTGACTAGCCTGTAGTACTAGTAATCACCATAGATAAAATCAGCTGCGGGGTGTGGTCTAAATAAATCCAGGCCTTTATCAGAACGCTAGGAAAATATATTTGAATCCCGAAGGATTCTCAAGCTGCATACCAACCACTCTAAGTGAAAGCAGCTGTGCATTTTATAAATAATGCCGACTCAAAGCCCAACATTCCTCGAATAGAAACATAAATAAAAGCTTCTTTCTTTTCCCCCTCACTCTATAGCATACTGCTCCCCCATAAAACTCTATTTTCCTCAGGCACAAAACAACGGGTCTACACGCCAAGACAAGCCCCTCACCCGGTTCCGCACTTTTGTCATAAGTGCGGAATATCGCAATACTGTTGCATAATCACCTGAAAATGGCCTCATCGCTGGTAACAATGAGTGGATAAGACCCGACGCTCTTTGTGGCAGAGTCCAAGACTTGATTGGTAAGACATTAGACAGACGTACTATTGGGGGTCTTTCTGGTCATAGTTGATTGGTATATGTTGTCGCCGCTATCCGATGGCGGAACTTGGTAGTACTGTCGGATATGGACTCGGATAGCAGCTGATTTTCTTACCATCGTTCTGCTTGAGAATACTGCTGCATTTACTATCAGACAACGTCTAGAATATAGGGGATTATCATCCGTACGCTGAAGATTGGGTTAAAGGCTGCTTAAAGCGGCAGTTGATCAAATTACTGTCTTTAATAAGCCCTCCACACGCGGAGCAGGCACATCTCATTTGTGTACCTCCGACGACGCCTGAGCTCAAATGACGGACCAGTTTGCATATTCGTATCCCTCACCGTTAGAGGGATATGAGAACCTAGAACCGCTATCTGAGTAAGTAAGGTGAAATACCGATTCAGATAGATGAATGGATGATATATTGTTTTACGCGTTGAGCCTAACCCGTGTCATGGTACAGAGAGAGAAACGAGGATGGAAAGTCCTTAAGAAACCCTCAACATGGGATTCTGAGTAAGGCATACGAGGAGTTCCCGGACCCTCTCACCAAGGGTCGTCGTGGGGGCTTCGATATTCATATCTATCACTTCCAGGTTGGTGGATACTTGTGTACTGAGCATCATAGTTTCCTGGCTGACTTTGCATCATAAAGAACAATCCAGATCAGGTTGCTTTTGCAAGAGCCCTATGGGAGAGGATCAGGCGCGAATGTGAGTATTATCCCCTTTCCAAAATAGCGGTTTAATACTCGTGTAGTAACACTACTGACTTGAGTAGTTCCCGAGTTACGAATCTATCAGTTCTTCGACAGGCCGATAGGGCCTCATCCAGTGGCCATGTTCGAAGTTAACCTTTTCACTCCTGCACAATTTGGTGCCTTTGTGCCCTGGCTTGTTGTCAATCGGGGACCCTTGAGTGCATTGATCCATCCGAATACGGTGGAAACCGAGGAAGAGCGTAACCACACCCAACGTGCTACTTGGCTGGGTGAAAGGATACCTCTCGATTTACGGTTATTCAAGTTGATGAAAGAGGCGCAGAAGAGAAAGGAGCTTGAGGCGGAGAAGAAGGCGGCGGCGGCAGAAGAGAAGTTATAATTTTGGTTCTCTGTTGATCCGTGCTCACTTCGGGATGGTGTTGGCTTCTATGTAGTCAGTCGTATTGCCTTGGTTGACTCCAACAGTTTGAACCCGGAATGGACGCTAAGAAGGCTTGTCTGTTTATGATATCCAATAACATGTTAGCATATGAGCATTCTCTGGACCTGAGCGAGCGAGGGGTATTCATAAGGCTAACAAAGCATTTGAATGAACTATGCGCCAGTCCATGCATGAGACACCCGAGTAAATCCCCTCGGTGAGGTGGTCAATGTCTGTATGGGTTGAGAAGCAAGGAATTTGGCATGGGATAAAAAGCGCATACCTGACTGGTTACAGACAGCATCACGGGACCTGGCCGGAGCAGAGTGTGACCGGACGATCACATTCATCTATGATCCCAAACAAGGGCCCATCAGATGCACCACTCCAGATCATGCTTATCGCAAAACTACTCATTCGCGACCAATATGGTTGCAGAATGCTTTGGACCCTGGGACTACCCCTGCAATGAAGATCGCAGGTGGGCAAGGAGACGGCCACATCTGTTTCTGCAGCCAGTATTCCACACGGGGCTGAGGAAAAAGCAACGATTTGCCTTCTTCTGGTCCATCACCTGCCACAATCCCCGGACTAGCCTTACCAGTGAGGGCCCAGCAATAACCCTCGACATGGAAGTGTCAGAAGGTCAGATAGACATTGGCTTGCAGACTGTACCACACCGTGTGGCAGGTCCATACTCTCTACACCTGATATGCACATCTGCAATATAACTTCGCTAATACGCTGCTGGCTACAGTTTGGGAACAACACTGCTGCGCGTTATCTGCACTTGCGCCTTTAATAGTGGAAACAGCTCTCTCTACAGTTGGTTACACTTTTTGATAGAGAAATCAATGACAGTCGACTAGTCAACATGTGGACCTTTCTAATGCAGTTCTTCTCCACTGTGCTGCAGTTCCGCCTGTCAATGACCAAGCCCAACGAGACAATCGTGGCCTATAATCTGACATCAACCGCTTTACCATGCTATGTAATGGACTATGGTAAGCGATTTCTAGGATAGCTACCTGCACCACTATTCTAATCCAAAACCAGCACCGCTGGTATGGCTATATAGCAAGGAAACATACATGCCTTCGGATATCGGACAACAGCTTGTACACACAACACCAATGGTGAATTATACTGCAATCAAAGGAGCACCATCGCCGTTAACGCTCAATAACCTCGCAGGACTCAACAAGTTGGGAAACACCAGCGTCTACCTAACCTCAATAGAGGGCATTGATGCTACTCCAGAGCCAGCATGGTTTCGTGGAGTGAGGCCAGATACAAATGGTAAGACGAATGGAGCTGTCTCATCGACAATCATCACTCGTGATCATGGAAATGGGACAGTAGATGCATTCTACTTTTACTTCTATGCGTAAGTGATCCGTAGGACTCAGAGCGAGTTACAGCCCATGCTGAAAATATGAAAGGTACAATATGGGAAACACAGTATTGGGAATGCAGTTTGGAGACCACGTCGGTGACTGGTGCGCAACACCTCTAATTCTCTCTACATCAATTCCCAACTGATATCCCTAGGGAGCACAACATGATTCGCTTTGATAACGGAGTCCCACAAGCAATCTGGTACAGCCAACATGCCGGAGGTGAAGCCTTCACCTACGACGCAACAGAGAAGCAAGGCAAAAGACCGATCGCATACTCCGCAAATGGTTCTCATGCCGTATATGCAGTACCTGGGTACGTATGAACTGCCCCTAGAGAGCATTATAACATCGGCTTTCCCCAGAAAACAACTATAGCTAAAACAACATATGATAACCTAATGGAATACATAGCACCCACGACCACGCCATCCCACACCTCAACCTCCCCTTCGGCTTCGTAATGGACTACACAGACAGAGGAACCCTATGGGATCCCATCGCAAACGCAAACGCATATAGCTTCGACGCAGCCAGCCAGACATTCCAGCCCTACGACCGCAGATATCCAGTCAACTGGCTGGAGTTCAATGGACAGTGGGGAGACGACGCATTGCCGGGGGGACCGGAGCTCTTTGGACAAGCGAAATACAGTGCGGGCCCGAACGGGCCTAAATTCAAACACCTTGTCAGGTCGACTGTTTGTCCGGATAGTCCTTGCGTCGTGCTGCCTTTTCGTATTTGGGATGATGAGGAGGGTGAGATGATGTAGAGAGTGTGGTAGTTTTTCTTCTTCTTCTTCTTTCATTTTTGTTTATATATACCGTTTTTGTTGATTGGTTACAGTGCAGGGTAGAATGGCATAAACCGTTGAGAACGGGGAGGGGACAGAGAGAGGGGAGTGGATATAAGTGGAGATCGGAATACAGGACGGAGTACTTTGTAAGACAGGGTATACACTACTACTGTGTGGGATTGTGGATTAGATTGTTATGTGTGTGTGTGTGTGTGTGTGTGTGTGTGTTTTCAAGTCAGCCTCTTGGGAGATTGATCATCTGATGTTCTAAATACGGCTGCTTTCTGCTGCATCCAGTCCAGATTCACATTCCCACTGCAGGGCAAGAGGGAGGAGAACTGACTAGATAGAACGCAAATTTGGGACTCACATCAACTAGTCTGTATTACAGAAGCTTATGGTAGAATGGCCTAGGTATGTTCTTCCATCAGGTATTTACTGTAGACTATGCTTACTTCCTACTTCTTGAGTTTGGCTGTTCCTGATAGGGAGTGGTCCGACAGCAACCTCTAATAACTCAGGGGCTGACCGGCACGAGCAGGCGGATGAGCACGGGAACATGGGCAAATTTGGGAGGGAGTAAGCTGATTGCTCATTGCTGGGCTGCCAGTAATCGTTTAATAACAGTATTATTATTACCCGACCACGTAAGGTTTTCCGACTATACTGGATTAGGGGGTTGCCTCCCCGCACTAAGAAAAGGGGCGGTTTTGTGTGTGTGTCTGTCTTGTCTGTTTTGCTGGTTTGCTGTCTAGAGGTATCGGGAAGAACCGAAATGCCGAACTGTTCCTGTCGCCCCTTTTTTGATAGGATACTTACTATATCTCTGTGTGAGTGATCATCTGTTGTATTTTAAAGCAGTCGGACAAAGTCTGATCGGCATGCTGGGACAGGAGATATGATCGCAGAGTGACGACAGTAGGAATGGATGCATGCCATATGCAACCAGAATCTGGTGGTGGACTCAAGGGATGGGATGACAGTCGATAGCACGTAGTACCCACGTGTGGATGGAGTTTTGATCACCGCCTGATCCAGCATGAGGATGTATCCAATCCGTGTCTATCGGCTAGACACTACTGAATTGGTTCCGGTCTAACTTCTAGACCACCGAGTAGTTATCTAACTACCCCAATTCTGGCTGACTCCGTTAAGGAAGTAGTTAGTTACTGCACGAGCGTTGAGATATGGGTGTTGGGGAAGATCATTCATTATTCAGGCAGTTGTGGCTCCCTCCTCCATCTGGACGTTCTCCGTCGGTACAGTGGATTTGATCGGCCTTTTTACTTTCTAGACTGCCCTTGGTATTCTCCGTAAGGTGTTAGCATTCCAACCGAAACAAAGCAGAGAAGAGATATGATGCAGATATCATTCCAAATAAGCTGACCTCGCCCCCCTCCCCTATGACCCCCCCCGGTTATACCAACGCAAACGGTGTCGTACTGCATTGGAGAGACGTGGACTGAAATCGCTAAACGGGCTGCCGCTCCAGTGTGCGAGCCAAAGTTTCCAGCTTAGCCGTCCGGCCCTAGACCAAGTCGGGAGTTAGAAGCAACCTAAGTAGCAACCTAATACATTCGGAGAGCGTGCTGAGTGGGGGAGAATGGGAAAGGTCGAGCTCCCCTGCTGGCTGCCGTTTTGCCCCTGAATTTCATCCAGCTCCAAAAAAGCTTCCCGAGCTGCTTCTCCGCCTGAACGAGACAACGAGGTGCAGCGACAAAAGAAATTATAGAAGAAAAAAAAAGAAATAAGGAAAAACAACATTCGCCTCAAAAAAGAAAAGCATAAAAAAATAAAAAAAAAAAGACAAAACAACAACAACAACCACAAAAGGGTGTCGGAGAACTCAGCAAGCTCTTGAGACTCCCAACAAACAGTGACAGGAAAGTGAGAGGTCAAGTCAATTGGGTCTTTTTTGTTTGCGCAACGAGTCGGTTCGGTGACAGGAAAGCATTGCCTGTTCTCCGTTCTCACTGGTCGATCATCATCTGCCCTCCAGCGCCGTCATCCTTTTTGTGCCGTTTCTTTCTGTTCCCACCCTCTTCATCCTTCTCTTCTTCTGATATTATTTGATCTTATCGCAATTGTATGCGCCGCCTTAGTCGGACGCTGTGAGCAGGCTTCTCCTCAACTCTCCCTGGTAGGATCGTGAGTCAAAAAAGGACAGACAGACTTAAAATCCCGTTTGTTCTTTCCATTAAAGCCCCGCTGCTTCTCTACAGGCGACGTGGGTTAAGATCGACAATCGCTTGCTGGGCTTGTGCATGTCGATTCTGTGATTACTGAAAAGCCGTGTCGTTTTTAATTGCATCTTTGGTCACCGACACTCTAACTTTGGTCGAGTATTTATTCTCTTGCTTGATCGAGAATCGATTCACTCATCGAGGCAGTTGTGCTACAACTGGACAAAAAGGAGGAGGAACACGCGACTGGTTCCAGAATAAGCGTGTAAGTTTGGTACGTTAATCATACAACCCGAAATAATATTATGATCTTTCAACAATCCCGCAAGACCGCACAATCATTAGCTTAGTCTTGATGGAGTCAAGTTTCGATTGTTGTTCATGAGTTGGGACTGACTTCGTTTGTCTTTCGGGCTAGGGTGATTTAAATCAATTGAACCAGCTCTGGGCCTTCCTATTCAAGATCGAACCCAAGAAGAACCCGGGTACACTAAACTAACTGATCCTCTGGGACGAAAAAGAAGAGTTGCGTCTATATCTGAGACACGATTCATTCCCTGCGTCCCCACTTTTTCTTTGGCAAATCCCCCCATTTTGTGTTACAGCCAGTGAGTGATAAGGGTAGGGAAGAGCCCGCCCATAATAAAAACCAATGGCAACCGCTTCACCAGCACCCCGGACCCCGGGTCGGACTCAGCCTTCCGCAGAAGTCCCTCCTGTCGTCACGGACACCAAAGACCAACGCCGAACATCTTCTTTGGGTTTTCTTCGTCGCTCCAAGTCTATTGAAATTCTAGGCGAAAGACGCTCGTCCGGAAGCAAGAACGGAAAGAAGATGCCGAAGGCTCAGACGGCGGGAGAAGAAGCTCGTCGCCAGCGCGAGTCAATGATGTATCAACAACCCCCGCGTCTACCTGATCTCTCGCCGGCTCCAGTTCTTGAGACCTTTGGTGGCGATGAGCGCCGGGACACTGTTGCTGCACTTGCAAGCCAGCCCGACTCATCTCAGCAGCAAGCTGTGCCCCGCAGTACGATAAGCACGCCAGTTGCCCCGGAACCGAGCGACGCCTACGCACGAGCAGAGAGCATGACACACCGTGGACGCTATAGCTACGCAAGCAGTGCTGTTAGTACCGTCAACAATCCGCGTCGGCTGCGTCGGCGCAAGGATCCCACCCCGTACAAGTAAGTCGCTTTGTTTACCGTCAATCGCTCGGTGGGGTCAAATTCTCATGTGCTTCTAGTGTCCTTGTTGTCGGCGCAAGTAACTCGGGCAAGACCTCATTTCTCAATTTCCTCAAGAAGTCCTTGGAATTGCCGCCGCATAAGCACCCCTCCCGTTTACCAGAGGAAATCGCATACCAAGCTCGCCAATCCCCCGCCAATGAGGGCTACGTTTCCCACTATCTGGAGACAGAGATCGACGGCGAACGAGTCGGTCTGACCCTCTGGGACTCTCAAGGCCTGGAGAAGAACATCGTTGACATCCAGCTACGAGGGGTGACTGGGTTCCTGGAAAGTAAGTTCGAGGAAACGCTAAGTGAGGAAATGAAGGTTGTTCGGTCACCTGGAGCTCGCGACACCCATATCCATTGCACCTTCTTGATCCTGGATCCAGTCCGCTTGGACCAGAATATAGCGGCTGCAGAGCGGGCTGCGCAGGGAACCCCCAGGGCAACCGATACACCTGTCGTTGGTGTTCTCGACGAGCGTCTTGATGTTCAGGTCCTGCGAACCATAGTGGGCAAGACCACAGTTGTTCCGGTTATCAGCAAGGCCGATACGATCACCACAGCCCACATGGCGTACCTCAGGAAGGCTGTCTGGGATAGCTTGAAGAAAGCCAATATTGACCCGCTGGAGATCCTTTCTTTGGACGACCAGGAAGAGTACACATCTTCTGAGAGCGATGATGAGGACGAGGAGGCGCAAGGTCAAGATACCGAACAGGATGCGGAGGCCAGCGCTGCGAACGAGGAAGGTGCAGAGGCCCGGTCTCCACGTTCGCCCTCCCAGCGCAGTCAGGACACGCGCAAGTCTTCCGGTTCCCAAGCCGTCGTTCAGCATATTCCTTTCACCATCTTGTCTCCCGACCCACATTCACTTAGGGCTGGCGATGAGCCTGTTGGGCGCAAGTTTGCCTGGGGGTTCGCTGACCCGTACAACTCCGAGCACTGTGATTTCCTCAAACTGAAGGAGGCCGTATTCAACGAATGGCGCTCTGACCTCCGCGAAGCGAGCCGTGTGGTCTGGTATGAGAGGTGGAGAACCAGCCGCTTGAACCGTAATGTTTCTGTGGCCAGCGCTGCACCCCAGAAGAAGCTGTATGCGGGGAGAACTGGACCGGATGTGCGCCGGTTCCGCTAATGACTTGCAGCCGGTCATCATTCAATACCCCTTCAGCATAGCATATCTTGTTCGCGAACCTTCTCTTCTTTCTGTTCGTGTGGACTAATTTCGACCCTTCTTGTTACCTGCTGCTCGCGGTCGCGACCGTGTACCGTCCTGGACCCGGAGGGATACTGTGTAGTTTTTGACTAATGACGTTAATGCCGACTTGTCTCATTGACTGCCCAAGCCCTCTTGCGGAGAAATGTTGGGAACCTTGGCCAAAAGTGCCATTAATATGGAAAGAAAAGATACCCCTTATCTGCCTTGAATGGGCCCCGGAACTCATGAGCGAAGCGTCCCAGCATGTTGTGTTTTACTTCTTCCGAAGTCGCCTGACTTGGACATTGTATTTTCTGTTTCCCATTTGCCTTCGAGCATAGTTGAGAGAGACACCCGATTTCCTATGTATTTGCGCAATTGTACTGAATTGAGTGACTTTTTCTTTTCTTCTTTCTGATGAACTATCGCGAGATTATGCTTCCATTTCTACATGCCTGTGATATCAGACTAGGTGTTTTAGTGCCTCCACATCTGCACAAGCCCGATCTTGTGTGCCCAACACAGCATCTGGCTGAGTTGGCCAAGTTACTCTTTTTCTTTTATGCTTCTTCTCCCGCACTTTAACTTTCTGACCGTTGTTTAAATCTTATCTTCCATCTTCATGTATTCTCCATATTCTCTTCGGCCACTTGCCATGATTAAAGAGCCACTATTCAACCTTTGATACCCTTCGGTCCTTGTTGCTGGGCCATGCTTCGTGTCCCAGACATCCTATTTTGGTCCATTGGCCAGGAACCCCGGCTGATGCTGTTGTAGACGTTGAACCAGCTCTTATTTGCCAACGGCGTCGCCGCTTGCCTTATGCACTGTTCAGCTTTATCTGTATGAACTGTTCTGTCGATCAGTCATCTACCTATGAAGGAAGAACAGATCATCCTTTCCCAGCTTAGTCGGAGCCCGGAAGGCCAGTCCTCCCGTAGTCAGGAAGCATCAAAAAATTGCTTGCCTGATTTTCCGATGGTCAGTCATCTGAATGAATCACCAGTAGATTTAGAACCGGTGGACAGCGCCGGCCAGCTAATTCAGCGCCATGCCAGGATGCTGCACCTTCGCAGACTTTCCTGCAGGCTAAAGATGGCGGGATCGGCCAAGCTGAGTACGAGACGACCAATGACGCTTCGTTGCGCGAGGGGTTCGTCCAGCTGCCGGCGGAGAGTATACGAGCGCTAGAGCGACGTAAAGAGGGGCGGTTTGACTCACGGTCTGGCCGGCAGGAATGTGGATTCTGGACCCCAAGCTTTCTCGGCCGTCATTCGTGAGACCAGTGGATATCTGTCGCACATTAATATCGCGCCCAGTGGGCCGGCGTTGCGCTCGCAAGGCTGCAGAGGACTAATACTGTACAGTGCACACAGAACAGTGTGCGGCTCCGTCCAGAGGGCGTTGGTTGCCTCGAATGAAGGATTGGAATGGGAAAGTACAGTAGCGAATCTTTCAGTTGAGGATTGATTCACTGATGCCCCGGCACACCAATGACAAAGCTCCGTGCCCTTATCCTGCAGTCCCACTACACATAAACTGCTTGCTTGAAACCCCGACTGGGCCAATTTCCCCAGCTGAACTCTACGCGATCCCGCCGATGATCAGTTGCTGTGTCTCCCTCCCACCACACACAACCACCATCTGCTGCTCTTGGCCGCTTCCTCCCACAAGCAGTGCCACTCTTTCTTCTTAACTTCTTCTTCCTCTTCGTCTCTTCCTTCTGCCCGTCCTCTCTTCCTTCTTTCTTGCGTTCTTCTTTTCCGTCTCCATTCACGCTTATCAAGCTAACCTACGCTCTCAAGTAACCTGAGAACTGTGTCCTCCGTGCAAAGCTAGTTCCTAGTCTGCACCATATCTTGGCTCCTCTTGTGTGGGCGATCGGCTGTCGCACTTGTCGCACTTCACCTACCCGTGGTGGTTCATTCCCCAGCCTTGATCCATGTCGCTCCAGGTGGACGACCCATGGTCGCGAGGCCGTTCCAAGTCCCCAAGCGGCCGTATCCGCGAGCGTTCCAAGTCTCGCGATTATCGCGATCCGTCCGCCGGTGATCCCCGCAGTTATTACACCTCTGACCTCAATGATGGAAAGCTCCGCGCTCGATCACGCAGCAGAGGTGTAAGCCCTGGTGGCGCTCATCGGACTAGCTCGCGGTATGGCGCTGTTGGTCCCGATTTGCAGTCTGATGGACGGGAAGCCTACCTGCGACCCGAACTCGGCCGCGATCATTATTATCAATCCGATTCGGGAGAAAGCAAAGGGACAAGGCGTGACGCCGGGCCGCGCAATTCACGCCATCGTTTATCTGTTCACTACGAAAGTGAGTCTTCGCTCGACTCGCTGAGTTCGGACGATGATGATGCGCTTGCATACGGTGATCTTCCCGGGAGCCGCGACAACAAAACATACGGAATCTCAGGTCTCAAGCGTTATATGCCTAAGCTTGGTTCTACACGTCGCAAGGATCCTGCTATGATGTCCGGGGCTCTTAATAACGATGCAGCCCACGGCAGCAGGCCGTCGCACTCTCACACCCCTTCGAGAGAAGAAATCAGAGGTAATTTCGCCAGTCCCGAGCCTTCCCCCTACGGTGGCTATCCTGCATCATCCACAGCTCAGGCCAACTGGGCACCGGTCCCAGAGTGTGAGCGACCGGGCTTCGTGCCGCCAACTTCTCAGGCGCAAGCTCCATCCATGCCCGGGGCATTTCCGTATCCTGCAACCACTGAGCCCTCTGTACCTGCTACAACAGCAGCCGCCACTACTTCCTCCGTACGCTACGTGACTCCACAGGGCTTGCAGGAGACTTACTCATCGTTTAATGGCCGTCCACTGTCGATGCCTGGGGGGAACGCCTATACTCATGTGGCTTCGGCACATCAGCGCACTGCTTCGACTGATGCGACTGTCAAGACACCCTACGCTGCCCCACCTCAGTACCAATACGCGCACATAGATCCAAATGTTAAATATGCTTCTAAAAGCGCAGCAGATAGCGCAGCCAAGCCGGTCGCATACTCGACAACACCCCAATTCTCCACCAAAGCCGGAGCTACTGCAGCCAAACAGCCACAGGTTGCCGATGTCAAATATTCTGCTAATCCTCAATTCTCTAAGGTGCCTACCACCAGCTCGGGCAATAGAATGGAGTACGTCGAAATAGCGCCTCGGACCACCACGCGTCCTCACAGTCGCTCCGTATCTTCTGTCAATAACCTCGCGGTCGAGGGCCCCGACCCGACCGGCAGGCCTGTCAGTCCAATGCTGGAACCATACAAAGGCACGTATCAGAGCATATCACCCATGCCATCACCGATCGTCATTGCCCCCAGGCTGGACGGCGACATTTCCGATATGGAGCCTCTTGAGTATGATTCGGATGAAGAACTCAGGGTACATAGACGGAAGAAATCCAAGGATGATCGGGAGCGTACGACATTGACAGTCGAACGCCCAAAGCGGGAGAGCAGCCGAAAGAGGGAGAGCAGCCGCGTGCGGTACGAGCACCGTGCTTCTGGGGAACTTGAGAATGTCGTGGTGAGAACCCCCAGTCGCAGCCAGAAACGCGTGTCATTCTATGATGCGGGTCCGGATGCCGCAGCGCTTCACGATGCCCTGGAACGGCCACGACATCCCGATAGAAAGGCTCTGATCCGCATACTGCCGCGTTTGAGTGCAGATGAAATCATGGAACTCCGCGACGAGTTCAAAAGACATAACAAACTGCATGGGAAGGGAATCAACATTGCCAAGCTCATCAAACTTAGGGTTGGAGTCGATGCCTTTGGCAAGGCATGCCACGCCACCGCTCTTGGTCGCTGGGAATCCGAAGGCTTCTGGGCGAACTGCTTTTACCAGTTGGGCAACTCTAGGCGTGAACTCCTCATCGAATGTCTGTTCGGTCGCACTAACCGAGAGATCCGCGAGATCAAGAAGGGCTTCTCAGATTCACGATATAAAGACAGTCTGGAGAGGTGTATGAAGGCCGAGTTGAAAGGAGACAAATTCCGCACGGCGGTGCTCCTTGTCTTGGAAGAGAGCCGACAGAGCGAGCGCGACCCAATTGATATGCGTCTAGTGGATGAAGACGTGCACAACTTGTATGCCGCACTAATGACACAACATGGGGGAGAAACGCCCATGATCTACATCATTGTGCGGCGGAGTGATTCGCATTTGCGAGAGGTCCTCCGTGCGTATGAAAAGAGATACGGTCACAATTTTGCCAAAGCCATGATTAGCAAGTCCCGAAACCTGGTGGTATGTTTCCGAAGGAGTTATCATTTTCAAAGATTGTCAATGGACTAACCGAGATTAGGGAGAGACTCTTGCGCATATTCTCAATGGAGCCATCAACCGGCCGATGCGCGATGCTCAGCTCCTCCACCAAGCCCTTCGCGAGTCCCGCCCGGGGAAGGACCGGTCAGACCTACTGATCTCGCGCCTGGTCCGGCTGCACTGGGAACCGCGGCATCTGGAGCGCGTGAAGGATGACTTCAAGCAGCGATACGGGCAGCGCCTGGAATCGGCCATCAAGGAAGAGGTGTTGACCAGCAGCGGTGAGAGCGACTGGGCGGAGTTTTGTATCGAGTTGGCGCGCAGTTCGAAAGTCTTGGCTACTCGGGATTACTAGATCTCTCTCACATTCACTCACTCACAGAGAGGAAAGAGAGGGGGTGCATTTGAAATTCAAGATGGCTAGAGGAACAGTATGATGATATTTTGGCATGAGTGTTTCAACTGATGATAACGACCATGATGATCAAGATAATGATGACGACGCAAATGATAACGATGCGGTGAATGTCCATTCGGGAGATATTGGAGGCTAGAATGTTTACCATCAAGTATCAAGAAAATCACTATCCATACTACTCTTCTTGAAATGGAGGTGTGAGGCGAGAGATGCGGCTGGACTGAAAGATTAGCGAATCCACCGTGGGTTTGGGACCCAAACTGACTAGTGACCCCCTAACCACCGGCTAGAGAGTCTAGCAGCATCTCCAGAGTCCCTCAACAGGGTCAGATTTTGGTTAGCTCCGATACATCAGGAGCTGACTCTGAATTTAGGATAGTTAACCAATGAGAATCAATGCTTTCGGTGATCCCTGAGTATTTATCTATGACCATCATAAAGTATCTTCCTAGTATTTAAGTTTTTATGTATTGAATTGAGAGAGTTCTATTCCTCCTGGATGGATCTGAGATCTGAAGGGGAGAGGCGGGACACAGACAAGCCAAGCAGCGGACCCGCCGCGACCGAGCGGGAAGAAGATGAGGAATGAAGAAGACCCTGTCACACACCCTCCCTCTCCCAGACCCTTAATGACTCGGAGTATAGTCCAACTCCCCTTTCTCTCTATCTGCCTAATTATCTACCTACAGAACATGGCCCGATAGTTGACTCCTTACAGGGCAAGCCGGCCTACGTAAGCAGACCAGCCATGCTATTCTTGTCCACTGCGCCGAGATCAAACCCAAGCCACCGGGCCTCTCTAGTGGTGGGCGCGGCATCGCAGGCAACATTAGCCGTCAGTCAGCTCTGCCCTATTGGATCGCCCGTCCCAAGATTGCGTGGGTGCGAACATGTTTAGCGCTCTCTCTCCTGGTTCCATCTTCCCTCTCCTGAGTCCTGACTGATGGCAAGAGTGGTGGGTGTGTTTGGACGGGTGTTTGGGAGACCTATGCCGATCTTCGGGGTGCCCCAGTCGAACAACGAGACTATCTATCTGGGTCCGCGGCGTGGGTTGGGACTCTCCAATCCGTATAAGGCGCGTGTATCTGCAAATCAGCCTTTCATGATTTCCTGCGCCATGGCTGATCGGGTTTTCCTTTTTCTCTCTTCTCACCTTCCTCCTCCCCTTCCTCTTTCCTTCTCCGCCCCTGGCCTGTCCCTCCTCCGCTCGTTGGGTTTTTGCTTTGCTGGGAGGGTTCATCATCACTCTCCGCCCGAACCATGATTTGGTGTCTGTTCGCCTTGCTCTTTTCGCAATTCACTGTTGCGCAGCGCCACGATGAGGATCTTATGTCCTTTGTGACAGTGAGTTGACCATTCCTTTTTTTTTCTCAACGGCTAAGTAATGCATGTGTTGCTCTCGTGCTCATGATGATCGCCTCAGCTCCCCGAAGTTCGGGCCATGAAATGGGAAATCACTCACCATGACCGGGACCGCGCCGCACCGGGTTACTGGTTTGTTGCTCCCTACGGCATGATCGATCCCGAATCTCCGACTCGTAAGTATCTGCAGTATCAGGTCGGACCCTATATCTATGACCAAGATGGCGTAAGACTCTACCCCCTCCACCGAGTTTTAGAATCGGTCGATTCGTCAACATGGCTAACTCAATCGCGGCGATCAGGTTCTCATTTGGGCCGGATCCCCCATGTTCGATAACCGAAACACCTTCGACTTCAAAGCGGTGCACAATATCGACGATAAACCTCACTTGTCCCTGATTGCGCAACGGTCCTTCGATGAAACTGTCCCCGGAAGCGGTCTTATTTTGAGTCAGCATTATGAGGTGGAGTCGGAGGTTTTCAAGCTTAACGATACCTGGGAATTCAATGTCCACGAGTTTAAAGTCATGGATGGAGGCAAAACAGCCCTGGCCTGTGTCTATCAGTCGAAAATGCTGGACATGGCTGATGTGGGCCGTCCCGGGGAACAGAAGCTTTTCCTGACGGGTGGATTTGCAGAGTTGGATTTGGCAACTGGTGCGCCGCTGTTTGAATGGGACTCATCCGATCACCTGGGCTTGCATGAGACCGACCGCTTTCACACCTGGGAGGAGCCTATGGGTCAATGGGGATTCGACTCTGTGCATATGAATGCCGTGGATAAGAATGAGGCCGGCGACTACATTATCTCGATGCGCTTCACCGATACCATCTATATGATTTCCGGCGTAGATGGCCGCGTGATGTGGCGACTGGGTGGGCGCGAAACCAATTTCGTCCAGGACTTTGTCTTCTCCAAGCAGCATGATGTCAAATTCGTCTCGTCGAACGGGACGCACCATGTCATTTCGTTCCTGAACAACGCCTCCGACGAGATCACCACCGATGAGACCATATCCTCAGCCCTATTTGTCGAGCTGGACACGACCGCCAACCCGATGACCGCCCGGTTGATCGCACGCTACAACCGTCCTGACGGCCAGCTCTCCCGACTCCGTGGCAATACCCAGCTCCTCCCCAACGGCAACGTATTCGTTGGTTGGAGCCAGTCAGGCTACCAGAGCGAATTCTCTCCAGAGGGAAAAGTCCTAATGACCGCCCAGTTCGCATCGGACCGCTTCTCGACCTACCGCGCATACAAGTACGAGTTCACCGGCCGGCCTCGCGCGCCGCCCGATCTGGTAGCATCCGTATACGGCACGACCGAAGACGACCTGACCACGATCTTCCATGTCAGCTGGAACGGCGCCACCGATGTAGCCGCCTGGAACTTCTACGCCCAGGCATATGACGGCGGAGCCCCTGTGCTGATCGGCAACGTCTCCAAGACCGACTTCGAGACCATGTTCGTTGCCCACGGCTTCCTCGACTGGGTGTCTGTTGCGGCTGTCGACCACCAAGGCAATGTGATGGGCACCTCGGCCGTGCACCGCACCCAGGTTCCCGATAACTGGGAGGCCGCTGGCTTTGTGGGTTCATCGAAAGCTCCTTCCCCGATCAACCCGTCGAGCATTTACAAGGAGGCCCAGGCGGGCGAGGACCACTCCTCCGCCTTGTCAAATGGTGACACCAAGGACCTTCTTGCGGCGCTGTCTCAAGCGTATCAGGTTGTGCGTGGCCTCGGAAATCTTCTCATCTTCATTCTGGTTGTCTCGTCCTTCGCGGGAGTTCTCTTGGGCGCATTTTGGGTTCTTCGGAGGAGGAGAATCCAGCGCTCGCAGCCGTATCGGCATGTGCCTTCGGAGGAGAGTTTTCCGATGGAGGAGACGCCATTGAGGAATAATGCTTCTGATTAGAGATTCATGAAATCAAAGATAAAAGAGACTGTTCGATTTTTTTTTGTATATGTTAGTATAGTTGCATGATTCTTGTATATAGATACGTACCTTGGCATGTGCCAGTATCCCACTGGTTCTTTGTTTAGTATAGATTGTATTTGGAGTGAGATGGAAGCATCAGTAGACAGTCTCTAATGAGCAAGAAGAGAATTTCCCACGCACGTCGATAAAATAAAGGTACTATGCTCTCCTAAGCATTAATTTAGCCCCGATAATATTCTTTAGTTCGCGAAACGCAATGAGTGAGAGCAATGGCGCGATCGGAGTTCTCGGACTATTTGTTATCTACAGCTTACTTAGTAGTATCTCCCTACATCATTGAC
The DNA here is from genome assembly GCF_013340325.1 of Aspergillus tubingensis. NCBI lineage: Eukaryota > Fungi > Ascomycota > Eurotiomycetes > Eurotiales > Aspergillaceae > Aspergillus > Aspergillus tubingensis. The sequence continues at coordinate 3,301,420 of NW_023336280.1, read as the reverse complement.
TTTGTATCGTATCTAGTAGACAATAGAATATGCAATACATCATGCAGCAATAGAAGTTAGCGACGCTGGTTACTTTGTCTTTGTAGCTTTGAGACATCATTACTATTGATGGAGTTGCATTAGTAGTAGAATGGTTTCTGTTGATTATAGGATATTTATCTATTAGTTTTTTGATGAGAAACCTTAAGAGTTGATATCTACTAGCAATTAGCTAGTGTGTCTTTGCTTTTAACAATAACTATGCTTTATTTTTTTATACTTTGTCAGTCCGGATCAGCTCTAACATTATTAGTGGGTCGGGTTTTGCAATCAATCCATGGGTCGGAGGAGTTTGGCTCTGGTGGAAATGAACAATCAAACTAGCAAACAACCAAGCCATTGTTGTTCCTGGACTACTACTACCCGTGGAATACTACCTACCCCTGACCGTAACTAACTATAGTTCATTTTTGACCGAGGTGGGTGCGGTGTCTTGGATTGTTTTTTTTTTTTTTGTCGACTTGAAGCTGTTCTGCGTTTCGTGCAGGTTACTACTGATGTCTTGTCTGTGAGACACATGGTGCAGCATACTACTTAAGCAGTCTCAGTACTCTGCAAGAACATCAGATCATGCTGGTTATTGATCGAGTTGCATAAACTACTTAGCAGTCAATCAGTTAGTCCCCTGTGGCAAAGACCGGGCGCAAAAAAAGAACAGTCGAAAATAGAACAGCAATCAAAAGCAAAGTGGACTGGACTGGACTTATTGTTGCCTGGTACCTGCATTGGCGAGATGACGGATCATTTCTTCGGTGGAACACGATCTGGGATCTTGAGCAGGGAATTATAATCTTACTGATAGTAGAATAGCTCAGCTGGGTTAGCTGGGAGGAGAGAGAGAGAGAGGCACGGCCAGAACTCCGCGTTGGTCAGCCTGCCGCCATCCGATCCCCGGGGAGGTCAAGGCGTCCATCTCCAAATCTCTCTCTCCCTCATCTCCACATCTTCGCCAGCCATGGTCGATGCTCACTGGTCGAGCATAGTCACACTGCAGCCATGCGCACCTCTTCCCTGTACCTCTCTCTCTGACTGGTGGACTTCGTGGTTCCTGGACGCAGGGGAATGAGGGGGAAACCCCGAGGTATCGATGTTCTCACATGATGCTATCACAAATGTCGGTCACACTGACGGGGCTCCAGTTTATTCTGCTTGTCCACTCGCTGTACTGTAGATTTTCGAGTCCACCCCGATGCTGGCCGTTTGGCTTTACTTTCCTCCCCTTGCTGGGAACTGTCGTGGGACTTGCGATCGATATGAGCAGTATCTAGCTTGGTTGGGATAACCGGTCTGGCGGTGACTGATCGACTCCGGGGGTTGACTTTCGATGGCCACGATACTATATATGATTTACCCTCCGAATGCAGCAATTCAGAGTTCTGCAGGAGTCACCGTAAGAACTCTTATTCGGTGGGAGGATCGATTGGCACCAACGCCATGTTACTTCCTGCCGTTTTCAGACGGTCTCCTTTTCACATGGAGGATGTGTGTGTGTGTCTTCCATCAAAATTGTTTGTCAGTTGTTTCACTCTCTTTCCGGCCGCATCCACTTCATGTCTCCGCCGCCATAACTTCGGTCAAAAGCGATGTCACCTGTTTCCTCGGTTAATCTATCGTTATTGCTGGCGCGGAACTCATGATATTGTCACTCGGCCATTTCCGCTTTCAGTAAGTAGTCATATGCAATATCGTGCCGCTTGCAAAGACCATGGGGCCTGGTTTGACATTGTTTCGTTCATTTGCGCTCCTTAGGGCTCCAGTCCATGGGCTCACCTGGATTTTAGAACAAGTATATTGCTCGAGCTAGTGGCGTCTTGCTTTGGCCCATTGATTCTCTTCTTGGCCGAGTTATTTGCTTTTGGCCCGAGGCTGTCCTGCAAGCCCAGCGTTGTGTGAATGGGAAATGGCTCCGCGAGACCACATACCTTAATCAAAGACCTCTTGGTAAGATTTGATCACACTCAGCCACGCCCCCCTCCCATACCGGCCCCCCCTTTCTTCCATGAATAACCTCTTTGCTTTTCTCGGACATATGGATGCAGACCGCATGGGTCCTGTCCACTCGGAGACTGACAGGTCAGACGACGCTGGGGGGAGGTAATTTCTTATCGCGCAGTTCCGTGCCGTCTTCGAGAACTTGGGGATGTTTTGTTTTTGACTGGAATCTCCTGACGATCAGGGTTGTTGCTTTTGATTCAAATATGCCCCCATTCCCTCATTTCTTCCCGGAATGCTGAGTCGATTGCCCACGCCCTGAAACTGTGCCTGACATTCCAGTCCCCATTCCAGGAGTTACCTATCTCATTCTGCGGAACCTTAAGTGTTTTGACATTGCCTTTCCTGTGGGGAATAACAAAAGAAGTACTGCTATAAAGGACTATGTGTGCCTGTTGATTGTCTTGCACTCAAATTTCACAATGTATCAGTTCTTCATAAGTTTATTGGTTACGGTGTTGGCCGCTTCGGCCAGGGCTACCTCTAGTTTCTCGCCTGCCCGGCCGCCTGCGATACCGCTGGCTGTCAAGTCGCCGTACTTGAGCACTTGGCTGTCTGCAGGGAGTGATGGAGGTAATGGTGGGTATCTTGCAGGTGAATGGCCGATTTTCTGGTCGTAAGTACTCATACTGATGGCGTTTGATCTGGAGTGAGATAAAAGCTAATAATATCGCTGGAATAGTGGCCAGGTCACTGGCTGGGCTGGTATGATTCGTGTTGATGGCAGTGCGTACACCTGGATGGGAATCCCTGGACCGGAAACTGTGACACAAACCTCCTATGAGTACACATCTACGAAGAGTATTTTCACCATGAACGTTGCCGACAAGGTGGAGATGAACATTACATTCCTTTCGCCGATTACACCAAACGATTACAAACGGCAGTCGCTCGTTTTCTCCTATGTCGATGTGCAGGTTGAGTCTCTCGATGGCGAGGCCCACGATGTGCAGCTGTACGCAGATATTTCGGCGGGTGAGTACTTGCCCTACGGACAGAAGATACATTTGCGTAGCAACGGTTGGGCTGTGTCTAACCTACTGGTATAGAATGGGTGTCGGGAGACCGAACCACGACCGCAACATGGGATTATGGTACCACCGATAACGGTGTCGCCTATCACAAAGTCAGCCGCCAAACCCAGCTCGCTTTCTCCGAGATCAGCGACCAGGGAGAATGGGGAGACTGGTACTGGGCCACAGACAACAGTGAAAGCCTGACCTACCAGTCTGGTGGAGCTGTTGATGTACGTGCAGCATTTGCTGCGAACGGAACGCTAGGCGACTCGCAGGACTCTGACTACCGTGCCATTTCTACCGACTGGCCTATTTTTGCATTTGCTCATGACCTTGGATCTGTGGACTCCACAGCTTCAGTTCTATACTCTATCGGTCTTGCCCAGACCGACGCAATTCAGTATGAAGGAAGTAGCAGTGGTTCCACTATTCTACCTTCGCTGTGGACCAGTTATTTCAGCACGGGCCCGGAAGCTGTAAGTCCCACGAGATAAGGTTGCTAGGGCTATACTAATGCCGCTTCCAGCTGGACTTCTTCCATAATGACTATGCGACATCCTCTTCGCTCTCGTCGGATCTTGATACTCAAGTAGCCCAGGATTCCATTGCCGCAGCTGGGCAGGACTACCTGACGATCACTTCTCTCACGGTCCGTCAAGCTTTTGGTGCTACCCAACTGTGCGGAACCACGGACAACACCTACTTGTTCATGAAGGAAATCTCGTCGGATGGAAACGTGAACACGGTCGACGTCATTTTCCCGGCACACCCCATCTTCTTATACACGAACCCTGAGCTTCTCAATCTCTTGTTGAAGCCACTTTTCGAGATTCAGGAGTCTGGAAACTACCCCAACGCATACGCCATGCATGATGTAGGGAGCCACTATCCCAACGCTACTGGTCATCCAAAGGGCGATGATGAGGCAATGCCGCTGGAGGAATGTGGCAACATGGTCATCATGGCCTTGGCATATGCGCAGAAGGCGAGCGACACGGATTACCTGTCTCAGCATTATACCTTGCTCAACCAGTGGACTGCGTACCTTGTGGAGGATGCAATCTACCCTGCCAACCAAATCTCGACGGATGACTTTGCAGGCAGCTTAGCGTATGTGCAGAACCCCGCTTATGTGATATTAGATGCTAACAACAGGTGTAGAAACCAGACCAACTTGGCCTTGAAAGGCATCATCGGTATCGAAGCCATGGCTGTTATCAGTAACGAGACTGATCACTCTGATAACGGGGCCAATTACACTGCCATTGCTCACAACTATATCGACAGATGGCAGATCCTGGGTGTCGCGCACGATGCCAACCCTCCTCATGCGACGCTTGCTTATGGCTCCAACAACACCCACGGTATGTTCCACCTCAATAATGCCAGAGTACGTATACTGACAGCTACTAGGTCTCCTATACAATCTCTATGCCGATCGGGAGCTGGGCCTGAATTTGGTTCCACAATCTATCTACGACATGCAGAGCACCTTCTACCCCACTGTCCAATTAGAGTACGGAGTACCGCTCGACACTAGACACAACTACACAAAGGGTAAGCTTGACACAGCTCTACTATGGTGTTCACTTACTAACCTGTTCTACTAGCCGACTGGGAAATGTTCACTGCGGCCATCGCATCAACCAGCACACGGGACATGTTCACGCAGCTTCTCTCGAAATGGATTAACGACACGCCCACAAACTACGCAATGACTGATCTCTACGATGCAGTTGGCGGAGGGTAAGCAACAGCCAGAAACCACTTCGACTTCAATCAGCTGACCTGTTAATAATAGATACCCATCCAACGTCTTCATCGACCGCCCCGTCGTGGGCGGCGCTTTTGCCTTGCTCCTACTCAACCAAGGCAATTAAATCAATTCTCTCGTTTCATTCCGACTCATCCTTGCAACTGTGCATAATATCCCCCTGCTTGGTTCAACGGAACCGTTCCATTCTTCTTCTTCAGCCATTCGATGTGCAGGTCACTCGTTATACATTTATATTGAGCTCTTTATTGTTACTATTGTTATATATTGCTTAAGCAGGAATATTGCCCCCTCCCCGTCTTCTTGCCACTTTCGTTCAGACTTCCTCTACTATGGATATTACGGTGAGGAGGGGTTTACAGTGCATTGGACAATCGTCGAGTACATAATTATCTTCCTAGGAAGCTGCAAATATTACTTAATTATCTTACCTACTTGGCTCTTACTGTGTAACCTCAGATCGGTAGACAAACACATAGTTAACTGCATTTGACTAATATGGAGCTATTCATGGAAACAGATCTGGCTTTCAGTGAACCCCAAGAAAGACATGAACTTTTGGCGCAAGTCACCACATAATCCATAACCATCATTCATCCATACCTACACCCATACCAAGTCTTCTGTATCCTAGAATGTGAGTAACTAAACTCACAGCACATCATGAGCAAGCTCATCATCATCATCCGCAACAGCAGCATCCACAATAGATGAATCATCCCATCCATCGAAAGAGCGAATAAGATCTATAACACAAACACAAGTCAGTCTTACCCACCCACTCATTACAAATATACCCATAAGAAGAACAAGGGATATACATACCATAATACAGCATCATCGCCTCCAGATGAATATCGATATCGATCCTCTCATCCACAGTATGAATATTCAGCGCTTTACCCGCTCTCGACGGACTCCACCTATAAATATTCCTCGACAAGGGCCAATAGAATCTCGTATCGGTATTTCCAGTCATGATATCTCCGCTCACAACGACCTTCCTGCCCTCGAGACTCGGGACAGACTCGAACACGGAGCGAGTGACGCCCGAGAACCGGGCCCAGACGGCGTCGGTGTCGGTGTCCGTTGGACTGACGGGCGCGGGGCTGAGTGCGCCGCTGAGGGTAGTGAGGGTGAGGTGGTTGTTGAGGGCAGGGTCGACGGTATCGCTTTCGGGGAAGGCCGTGAGGGAGAGGTTATATTTCTTCACGATGGGGGAGATGATATCCACAGCGCGGTTCTTGATATCATCTGGGGTTTGGTGCAGTGCGATACGGTAGTTGACGAGGGCGCTGATTTTCTCGGGGAGAGCGTTGGATTTGACGCCGCCGTTGATGATGTCTGCTGCTTGGGAGGTTTGGAGGATGAAGCGGAACTTGTCGCCGCGCGAGGAGGCCAGTTTCTCTGCGAGAGAGACGTAGTCGCTTGATTGGAGGGCGGAGGCGAGCCAGGGCTCGACTTGCGAGGGGGAGTGGCGGACTTGGCATTCGAGCATTTTGCGGGTTGGGTGGTGGGTGTCAAGGACGGGGACGAAGAGGTCCTGGCGTTCGAGTTCGTAGATGATCTCGGAGATGATGCCGATTCCTGTGTGTGGAGGGGGCACGGAGCTGTGGCCGCCTGGGACGGCGAGGGTGAGGACTACGTCGATGCTGCCCTTCTCGCCGACGCCCGGGAGGGCGTAGACGATGCCGTTGGAGGTGTCGTCGAGGACTTCGAGGCCCATGCCGCCTTCGTCGAGGATGAAGGCGAAGCTGTCCGGGCCGTATTTCTTCTCGAGGAATTTGGCGATGGATCCGGCGCCGAGGAAGCCGTGGGATTCTTCGTCGAAGCCGAAGGCGAGGACGACGGTGCGGGTTGGGTTCCAGTTCTGGGAGAGTAGGTCTTCGACGACGGACATCAGTCCGATCAGGACGTTCTTGCAGTCGCTGGCGCCGCGGCCCCAGAGCCATTCGCCGTCGAAGTGGCCATCGAAGGGGGGGTAGGTCCAGTCGGCGGGGTCGTTGATGGGCACGACGTCCTGGTGCGCGGTGAAGAGCAGGGGTTTGAGCGAGTCGTCTGTGCCATTGAGGGTGAAGACGAGACCGAATCGGTTGATGTGATCTACGCGGGCGTAGGAGTGGCTGGATTGTGTTAGATGGAGTTGCGTGGATGGGGACTGCGGACGTACGTGAGGGGGAAGAGGGTCTTTAGGAGGTTCTGGAAGTCGAGGAATGGAGCGAACTTCTCGTCGTAGGGATCCTTCATGTAGTCGTCGATTGCGGTCGGGACCTGGACGGCCCTGGAGAGACGATTGACTTGACGCGACTTGAAGGAGGCATCTTCTACGAACTTGAGAGCTGGGAAGAATCCGTCGTCAGGGACCTCAACCTTGGGTGCTAGCGGACAGAAGCCGTCGGTGTGCTCTCCGAAAGTAAGAGAATCGAGGATTTGCTGCGGGGAAGGGATGCTGAGGGCTGCAATTGAAGGGGCAAGCAGCCCTGCGACAAGGGGAAGCAATTGGAACTTGGACATTTTCAATTCCATTCCTGGGACATTTTCTGCAGAAGATAGGAACCCTGGGGGAATCGGAGGATAATAATGAGGAGAAGGGCAAGGCCGAGGCTACGTCAAAGCATGGGGTTATCTTATCGCAGAGTTGCGCAATCATTGCCGTGATAGCCTTTCCCCTCTCCGTATCGCTCGGGTTGATAAGTTTGCCGGTCGGAGAGCGGACGGAACCGCTCTGCTGGGGAAAGAATTGCCATAGCAGGAAGGTCGAGGCAGGCGAGATGAAAGTGCGGTAAGCAAGCTTGAGTAGATTGATAGCATGCAGTAACGGGTTCTGTGATGCATTGGATTGGGTATATAGCGGAGAGCTTCATGGAGGTATTGGAATTGAGTTGCAATGGCAGTGACACTAAGTCCACTCATTGATAGACCAGCAAGACCTCAACATTGGATTATTTTCCACCACAATGTCAATCAATGAAATCAATGAACCCTCAGCATAGCATCGGCCGAACCCGTCCAGCAGCGATCTCTCCTGCGTAAAGGTGACAAATCAAGGGATGCAATGTTAGTCATTAGTCTCACAAGGATTGCCAATAGCAACACCCCTTTCGTTCACTTGTTGCATATTATCGTCGGTCGGCAACATTGGCAGTCAACATTGACTGGCGGATTTCACCAGTCCGGGACTTCCCCCTGCCATTGTAGGGGATCGTATCAATTGTCAAACATGAGAATTGTTCGACACAGCAGCCTTGGCCTTGGCCATGAGGCTGTCTGCAACAAATTCTGCAGACGTCAGTGCATCTCCGTGGCGCGATCAAGCTTGTGGATGACCGGCGCTTAACATGGCCGGTGATTTATGCGGGAGATTCGAACACTGACAGAAGCAAATTAGCGGAGTGGCTGACGCTAAAGCAGAGCGAGTGCGACTAAGTAAGAACTATAAGAATGTCGAGGGAGACGAGGAAGAGTGAGGCCCAAAAGGGGGAGAATTGGGAGTATCAGGTGCCAGTCTCGTGATCGACACCAATCGAGGCGAAAAAGTACAATGCAGCTTCAACATGGCTCCCTTTTAATCCATTTCTCCATTCTGCCTGCCAACTCTGCCTTCCGACTTTGGTTCCATGGGTCAGGAACAAAACAAACAACAAGCGAGCATCCACCACTGAAGATGCTAAGAATACTACTACTATCTAGGTAGCCCCAGTCCGACCAAGACACAGCCTCATCTAACAAATAAAATTTGTCGCAGACCATGAACGTCATCCTCCTCTCCACAGGGGCTCCCCAGCCTGACGACATCTACAGGGCCAAAAGAGTCTGACAATCGATAGTCGGCCGCGTGGTGGTCTCAGAAAGCAATAGTGCGACGATCGTTACATCACCGGAACAAACAACATCCCTCGCTCGGGTACCTGGCGAACGGTGTATCCGCATTGCGGAGGCTTGTAGCCACTCAAATGGGTCCTCCCAAGACCAACTCCGTCAACTCGACAGGAACCATGATGAAACATCGCCCCCAAGACAGCAAGGGATCGTCCATAACGCGCGGGACGTGGAGCCGAGCGAACCATTTTGGAATCCGGAGAATCAGATGGGCGTTCGTTCACGCGATCTTCAGATCGGCATTCTACTGCGTTTCACACGCCGATTTTTGTGTCAACTTCGGGTGTTCCAAAATCCCAAGGGGTTGGGTCGGGTGCCAACCCCATCCTGAACGATGGGATAATCGGATGGATCATATTTAGGTTATGCCTGCCAGTGAGTTTTGCTGATATCAGTTGTTTCAGTTCGTTCTTTTATTACTTCCTCTCGTTTTCCTGCCAGTATATAACTGCTACTACATACATACAAAATCCACTCTCGTTCATTGAAGAAAAAAACGAAAAAGGAAAAAGCCTTATAACTTCCATTCTTTCATTGTCCTTCAAAATGCCTAAAGCCAGTGCCACCAAGATCATTTCCCTTTCAATCCTCTCCTTCCTCACTACTGCTTCTGCCTACACCACCGCAGGCTGCTATAGCAGTGCCGGCCAGCTAACCTCAGCGGGCACATATCAATTCCAATCCGAAGGCTACTGCCAGCAAATCTGCACGAAGCAAAACAAGCCCGTCTTTGCCCTCCACAATGGCGACGAATGCTACTGCGGCGACTCCCTGCCTCCTTCAACAGCGAAGGTCTCTTCCACCCAATGCCAGACCCCTTGCTCGGGATTCCCTTCTGAAACTTGTACGTATACCTCCATTACGCCCTCATCTATCGCCTTTACAATCATAAACTAATACATACTGCACTATAGGCGGCGGCGCCAATGCATGGCTAATCAACAACTCCACCACTGTCTCGGAGTCCACCACCGACGACAAACTTGTCACAGAACTGAAACGTGAATCCACCGACAACGTCGAGAACGGCATCGTGATTGCCCCAGAGTCCGATGACTCCGACTCGTCCTCGGGATCCTCCAACTCCTCCCCTGATACCATGAAAGTCAACCCTACCATGGTGGAGACCGGTATCCCCATCGCCAGCTCCGCTGCAGACGGAGGCGCAGCCAAGTCTACTGTCCCGAGCGTGATCCTTACCGCGCCGTCCATGACGGGCGTCACTGTCCCTGCTACTGGTGCTGCTGCGGCCTCGTCGATGGTTGTTGCTGCCTCGTCTGCTTCTGCGTCTGCAACCGCTACTGCGTCCGGAGCCGCGAGCAGTGGTTCCGCCGCGGCGAGCCCATCAACTAGTGCAGGTGCTGCTGCTGCTATCGCAGGTGCTCCTGCTAGTGGGATGATCGGGGGTGTGTTCATGGCGGCAGTTGTTGCGCTCGGACTGTAGATATCTCTTTCTACATTCGACATTCTATCTTTTGGAGTATAGATATAGTTACGTGGGTCCAACAAGAGGGGAAGCATTATCTTGTATAGATAGTTACGGATGTACGGTATGGAAGCGGGGCTAGGCATTGATTGAAATAAGGTACATACCTATAATAGGCTGGGAATAATCGCGGGTTCGATGCGACATGTACTTTTTGGTTTCTGCTGAGCAGTAAGCTAATTTCTTAGTGATAGTCACTTTCGTTGTTTAAGATATCCCTATTTCAATTTACCTATACTATATTTCACTATTCCTTTCGAAACCCACTCCACAAATAACGCCATCGGCCCTAAACAATACCACACCTCATCTCCATCGGAGTTAATTACCCCATTAGATAAGAACTAAGCAGCAGTAGTCCGCAGGATCACTGAGGCTAAGCAACTCAACTACTGCCTATACAGACTAGATAAAATCCTCAACGTACCAACCATCTATCTGCCCAGTAGATAGATACAGAATACGAGAGCACCGACACCATACACAGGTAAAGTCGGTGAGTGAGAATCCCCGGCCCCCAATCCACAGCCCATTCATTCGTCAACCCCTCCCCCTTAACACCACCGATACAAAGATAATAGGTATCTGTCTGACCAGCCCTGAAATCCGCCCCCACTTTTGTCCTGCAAGGCTCTGAAGGAAAAAAAAAAAAAAAAAAAAAGGAAAATACTGGAAGGCCTGAACGTAGTCGATAACCAGTCATCTTATAGGGATTTAATGTATTCTGCACTTGCAGGCAGGTATTATTAGCTGCCTGCCTGCCTTGTAATAAGTGGAATTTACTTATGTTTAGTTGGATTCGCAATGCGGCGCGCGCCCCTTCGTCTTCTTTTTTTTTACTCTTTCGCTCTCTCTTGGGCAGAAGTGTCCTGGGGACACGAGTGACTTTGTGGTTTTTTTCTTTCCCTTTCTCTTTCTAGTTGATTGATGAGTTTCTGGGGTCGATTTTCTTTTGATCTAATAGTCTAGAACGTGGTTCTCATCCCCCCCTCTTTTCGTCTTTCAGTATGATTGTCAGAGGGATCAGAGCGACTGCGCTACTCTGTCTCCTCCTCGCAACATGCACCCCGACAAGCAGCGCAACAGCGACATGCTACTTCCCTGACGGCACCATCGCAAGCAACAACGTTCCCTGCTCGTCAGACACGTATTCCGCATGTTGTGGCAAATCCGACGTCTGTCTATCGAATAACCTCTGCATGGATACGGGGGAACAGCCGTATGTTCTGTCCCGGGGGGCGTGTACGGATCCGAACTGGGAGTCGGATAATTGTCCGTCTGTTTGTCGTACGTACATACATGATACTTCCAGTGTTTTTCAGTAAATTTTAGTATTGGTGAATGATGATGGGGGAATAACGCTAATCTTTGGTTCTTCTGTATTGTATAGAAAGTATCAACAAAGACGGCGGCTGCTCGATAATAAATCTTCTGTATGAGAATGGCGTCTCGACTTATTGTTGCGGTACTCCGATAAGCAACGGCAGTGATGTGATTTGTCCGCATGGAAACTCGTTTGAGGTTGCTACCGGGAAGATGCTGTATGGGTATGCGGCGCTTGCGAACTCTACAGCGGATGCGTCGTCGGGGAATAGTACGTGTACTTCGTCGAATTCGTCGGCCTCGGTGGCATCTTCTTCGGCCTCTTCGTCTTCCTCCTCGTCTTCCGCGGGGCGGGATACAGCCATCGGTGTTGGAGTTGGGGTCCCTCTGGGCGTCATTGCGGGTGCTTCGCTTGTGTGGGCGTTTTGGGAGAGGAAGGAGAGGAAACGGATGCAGAGATCCGGTGGTAGTGTTGATGGCAACCTGGCAATGGAGCAGGGGTACTCTGCGCCCATGGTGAAGACACAGCGACCGCCAGTTGAGTTGGAAGTCAATGGTGCGAGGCATGAGCTGGTATCATGATGCTGTGAGTTGATTGATAGTTCAATGTCCCCTTGGTTTCATGAATGTACGAGATACACATTGATATTTGACAAGCTGAATAATAGCATCAGCAAGTGCTATATAATAATTCATTATGAGAAAGCATTGTGTTGAGTGTCCGAAGGGTTGGCATCAGTGCTCTGAACGTTCAATTCATTGAACGAAATGCCACTCGTGCCTTGACTCAAGAAAGCAAGCGCATCTTGATCCAGGTCGCTTTCCAGAGATACGTAATCCTGAAGTTGCATGTTCATCTTGGCAATGCCAGGGAACCCCAGAAGTGACCCTGTGACCGGTCCGTCGAGGAAAAAGCCTGGATCGTATGTCTCACAAGGGTCCTCCGACAGCGATAAGGTCTGATCAATTGCCATGAGCGGAAAAGACTCTGAGTCAGGAGCAAGAGACGGATCTGCAATCTGTCCAACGCTGAGCCCTGGATCGATTAGAGGGACATTTGCGGAAGACGAGTTACTCGATGGTGTCTGCGCGTGCTGACAGGAAAGCAGCGCTGTTTGGGGGATGGAGGATGATCCAAGCTGTTGGAACGCTTGCTTCGCACGCTTCATTCTCTTTTTCACCGGCAGTGAAGCTGCTCCAAGTCGAGATATTACGTCTCCTTTACAGGCTTGGTGCAGCTGATCAGCAAGGTGGGCTAGCTGATTCTGTCGCGAGCCAATCATATTGCGCTCCTCGATCGAGCCATGCTCATGTTTCGCATATATGTACGAAAAGCCCCTGCTGCAAGTGTCCAAAGCATACAGAATTATACTCGATTCATCAACGCTTCGAAACTCTTGCGCAGGCATCAGATTTGACACTTTGGAAGGCCTTTGTTGAATAATGGTAAGAAGCGCAGAAGCCGACTGGCAAAATGGACCGATGACAGACGGCGAGATCGCCGGCCGCTTTTGATCATTCTTGTCTCCTGAGAAGAGCATATGAATAGCAATACTATGATATGCACTTAGAAGAAAAGACCGTGACGATGCGACGGTGACCTCGTTCTTCACCAGCTCGATGGCATTGAGAAGGATCCTATGCATCCTCGACGCCAGAACAGATCGATCAAAGCAAGGCTGGAAAAGCTGATGTAACTCGTGGAGATGCTGTTTCTGCCATGGCACAGATTGCTTATCTTTGTTCTCTGTGGGTGCATTGAGATACAGGGTGTAGATATGGGCCACTGTACTGGTGATGTGACTGAGTGGCCACAAGCACTGGGTAGCCTGAATTTGTGCCTGTAGCGTGGAGATGTTTCCCGATGCGCGATCTAGGCGGAGAATAGCTGAAGCTGCCTCATCCAGGCACGGGAAGTCGGGCGTCGTTTCCGGAGTGAGCAGCGAGAATGGCTGATTGCTTTGCATGAACCCCCATGTTGTGGTGGCCAGGCAGATCCAGTAAACATTCTGTGCCAATTCTTGCTCGACGGCACCTACATCCACACCGTTGAGCTTTCTGCTACACTTTCTGTGATCACCCGCCTGCCAAAAGGTGTACAAAGTGGCAATTATGCGACAGGCGTAGCCTGTGAAGCAGGTGGCACGTCGGGCATGGCCGAGGCACAACTCCCTCCATCCCACCATAAACAGTGCCTGGGCTGTAGAAAGAACGGAGGGGTGTCCAAGCACCACTGTGCGCTGCTTCAGCTGCAATATAGCAAAGTTGGATAGTGTCTGAGGATCGATTGGGGCACAATTATGCAGCCCGCTCATGATGGGCTGTATGTCATATGCATCAGCCAGTATGACGGCTAGAAGAGCCTTATCTACTGTATCATCCTGGATTGCTGTAGCTAGAAGTGTTTTAGACACCAGAGGTGACAATGGATGGGCCGAAAACCACACATCAACCAATTGAAGAATCAGATGCCTCCCCAGCACCATCAACGGGTCGACAGCAGACTCGAGAGGGTCAAACATCGTACGCGTGGTGTCCGCTGCCAGAGTTGATACATAAAAGTTTTGATTCGGGGCCTCCAACTGCTGAACTCCTAGGTGACTAAAGCGGAGCGGCAGGATGCCCACCATCTCCGACGCCATAAAGGACAGCAACCCATCATAGCTCAAAGGAAGCTGTATTGAATGGATTGGGGTTTTCCGAGGAGACTTGTCCAACTCCCGTTGATAGGTAGCGATTGCAGTTTGGAAGATATTGGAGCCCGAGTCAGTCTTCGTGATAAAGTAGGCATTGAATCTCCGCTCCAGCTCATTGCCAACATGAATATTCAGGTCGGAGCTGGTTGCAGATTCCTCGTAATTTTGCACTTGTGAATTAGGCGTCAAGGAACTCTCTGCGTTCGCTCCTGGCCGCGACGAAGTATTGCTACTATCATGTAGCTGAGACGTCAATGGACGCAGTGAAGTTGTTGTTCCCCTCTGCGTGGGCCGGCCCTTTCGAGCTTCCGGACTGTATTCGCAGCTGAGGTTACGCTTTTGACAGGCACTGCAAATAGATTCACCGGAACATCGAATCTTCCGGGTACGACAGAAGACACAGCTGCGTCGCAGACCCATGATGAGCTAGGGACGCACTGGGAGGGAAATAAATGTGTCTACAGAACATCAACATGGCGGATGGTTGTCAGCACAGCCTCGTCATGTGAAACAGCCCGAACCCACTGCCCAAATTGGCAATAGTTCTGGTATCATGCCCTACTAAAGGCATGTATGGCTTTCAACATAAACTTTTCTACACTACATCGAGCTGCAGGAGGCAAACAATTATTCCTCCTGTCCTAGAGATCGGATCTGCTTCCCGTACTATATTATATTAGCCGACATGCAATATGATCGCTCAGCACGATCTGCAGAACCCGATCTAGAAGTCTCCTTGCATGTAGAATTGCCCGAATGAGCTACCGACCAGAACTAGTATCTAATAATATGCAGCGATCTGAATGATCAACACCAGACTTCATTGCGGTGACGGTCGACTACAATAGACTAGTTGCCTTACTCGATAGCTCCCTGGCTATATAAATGGGATCATACTTCCAGCTCTTGATCATTATTCTCTACACTCTACACTCAGATTACTTTCAATTCCAACATACAACCACCAAAAGCCAACCAACCAATATCCCTGACCACCATGAAGTTCTCTGTTCTTTTCACAGCCCTCTTTGCAGCCCTCGTCACAGCTGAACATGTGAAAGGCGGTGGCAAAGTGTCTGCACATGGAAAGCGCCAGGTAAGTAACTAAGCTGTATACATCATTGCCTTCATTCACAAAGAAGGGATACTAACTTCATAACTAAACTAGGATCTTGAAACGTGCCCCACCACTGACGCCCGCGATTGCTGTTCCGCTTGCTGGGGTGCTTCTCAGTACACTCATATTGACATCCCGGAGTGCTGCGGCAAGTGTGGCTGCTAAGGGATCACTAGAGATAATTTGCTTGGGGGACTGGCAACCATGTATTTCATAAAATACGCTGTCTTGTGCTCCGAGAATTAGCAGTGATCTACCCATTTGTACCTGTTTCATCATGTCTTGGCTTAGGTTTTCCCTACTGGTGAAGGTTTCCCTATGCTGTTATGCGAATGCAAAGGCTTGATCAATATTGAATCCATGACTTTTTCTTTTGGTAACTAAAATATAGTCGTAAATTGTGCCTGACAATAATGTGTCTTCTGAGGAGTGAAGTCGTGTTTACTTTTTTTGTAGACATCGTCCATGCCAGTCTGTAATCACCTTACCTTTTCCAAGACGGACTGACTATGGGGAGATAGTAATGACTTATTTGAATGTAAAAGACCATTAACGAACAAATCATTGGGTACAATCTGATACCCCGAAATTAGCAATTAATACTGATAACAAACATTATTGAGAGTCGCTGCATTATCCAATCGTTCATAAACTAGACTCCAGTAATAGGCCTCAACGTATCCCGGTATCCCCAGAGGTATCATAAATCATGTCGTCACACAAAGCATTATCAAAAGTCCCTGCTCTGAACCCACAGACAGTGTCCACTTTATTCCCTACGATCTGGGTCAATACCTTGATCCCGGAGCTTCTTCTTGTCCACCCCCTTCATCGTCACGTCTACAAAATTCTTGGGGATCGGTAGGGACTCCCTAAGTTGATCAGTGGATTTCCTACATCAGAGAGGCAATGACGACTTACCGAAGGAATTTGATCCTCAAGTTCCTCGCACGATCCTTTATCTGCACCTGGTTCCGATTTTCGAATCGGGCTTCTCCCTCCCTTTCAGGCTGTATCGTGTTCTCGTCTTCGATCTTCGTCCACGAAACACCGTGCTCTTCGATCAAACGTATCAACCGGCGATCTTCGGCATCTGTCCAGCCTCTGGTTCTCCGCTTAGGTACCGGTGGTGGCATCGACTGGCGGTTCTCTGCCTGCGGCGAAGGGGCCTGCGTACGAACCGGGGAACCAGCAGCTTCCTGCGACCTGGACCGATGTCGAACCTGGGCCTCGTCCCCGGCTCCTTCATGGCCACTGTCTACCCTTGCGCGCTTGCTTTGTCGCGCCTGCGCGGGCTTTTCGGCACGCCGGCGTTCCGTAGCCACCTCACGGTCATCGGTATCATATTCCTCTTCGCTCTCAGAGACAGTCTCGGTTTCACGTCTGCGTTTGGGGGGCCGTCCACGAGGTCTCCGTTCCGCACTTCTCGGTCCCGACGTCTGGCTGACCGGAGAAACGCGCACTGCGTTTTCTTGGCGGTCGATAAACGCAGGTCGTGAGCTATTAGAAGCTTCTGGAGTGGCCCGCGACCGAGAATTCGCCATGTTCCAGACATCCCTGCTTGAGGGGAGCGAAAGGTGGTTTTCCATTCTAGGAGGCGCCAATGTAGACGCAGGCTCCCTGCGGGGTCTTGGGACGGACCGATTCATCGGAGGACTATGGGACCTCTCCGGATGGTTCTCGGTATGCTGACTTATATCAAGTGGTTCGTCGCATACGAAAAGTTCGGTGTCTTCGGCCGTTGTGTGTTCATCGTTCAGCCGGGTGTCTTCATGTGTCTCATCGCCATCATTCAGCTGCGTATCCTCATAAGCCTCAGTGTCATCGTTAACCTGCGTTTCATCATTTACGAGCGTGCGAGAAGCGTCAAAGGTAGTCTGGACCTCATTGGGCGGTGCTGGGTCCGTTGACCTCTGGCGAGGTGGGATTGCAGACACAGTCTGTCGCCTGTCGGCTGCAGGCTGATCTGCCACTTCAGAGGCATTGGGTACGACTGAGTCAGATTGTCGGCGAGAGGTTGACGCATCAATTGACTGACGAAGCTCTTGCCTTCGTTGACCCATCCGGGCGATAGCGTCTCGGTTATTGAAGGGGCTTTCCTCGGTTAGCCCATGGACAAAGGGTGAATTCTGAGGATACTCACTATTTGCGAAACTTCTTCTGAGGCCTGGTCTCAGAGGGCTCTTCTGTTACAGCAGAAGGCAAAACATCGCGGGCGACCGAAGCGACTCTGGGCGCGCTTCTCTCTGGTTCAATGATCTCTGGGACTGTGTGAAACGGGTTCTGGGCAGACATGGGTGTTGCAACCTTTTGTGCATTTGTAGAAGCGGTCGCAGGAGGCCTTGCTTGCGACGAAGGCTGCGAGACCTGTGGCGTACCTGAAGTAGTAGCAGACCTTCGTGCTGTATTCTCAGCCGTCGCTAGACGATTGGAAAAGCGCCCACTGGGCGTGGACAACGCCGGAGTGCCGCTGATACTTTGACGTGACTTTGCAATGGTGTAAAAGCTCTCATGCATGTCTATGGAGCTCATTTGGCCTTTCAAGTCATTGTTCACCTCGTCACACCTCTTGCGAATCCATCGGGCGGCCTGCATGACGAACTTCTGCCAGCGGTAGTCACCCTTGAGTGCTTCGATAGTACCGTCGACTTCCAGAACGACTCGCATATCGTCATAACGGCTTTCAACGTCACTCCGATATTTCGATGGAAGTTCCCCTCGGGCATCAGTGAACCTCTCCAGATTGAAGCCGCGAAACCGACGCTCCGCATCGCTGGGTGCGTCCTTGGGCGCGTCCAAGAAGAAGCCAGTTGTCAGTATCTCAACTGGGTCAAAGTCATCATCATTCTGATGTGCCTCAAGCTGCATTATCAAGTACTGTGTGCGAATCTCTAGAGCCAGCTCCCAAGTCTCCTTCTCCAGATAGCTCTCATCAACAGATTTCTGAGCACCCCTTTCCACCAGATTAGCCATGAAAGGCGACGGAAACTCATCATGGATGGTGGAAATTGCCTGCTCTGGAGAGGACTCAGTACCAGGTGTAGCCAGGAGCATTCGCAACGCAAAACGAGCACAATTGGCTTTGTAGAGAACCGGCTTCGAGTAGTCTTCAAGCCCACTGACTTCCACAATGTACTCCACATCAAGATAAGTGAGAGGGCTCTTTTGACCAAAGTACTTCGCTTCATGGTTCAAGTTAGTCACAGACCGCTGCAGCCGTCTGCTCTGAGTGCCAGCAGGATCCCTCAGCTGCTTCGCCCTGCTCATGATGCTGACGGGATCTGCCGACCCAGGAACGAGGAAATCAAGTACATTGGCAGCTGCACGCTCCAAGTCCGGCAGTGCCTCAACCATAATATCCACATCCAAATCATGATCCGGTTCTGAGGGCAGAATAGTTGTACCGGAGATGTTGTGTTCATCTTCCGGAGTCTCAGGAATGACCTGGTTCCCATACTGGGGGCCGGTCTTCTGAGCCGACCTTTGCGGTGATTCTTCAACCACAACATCTAAGCCTGCACCAAGAACAATGAGAGGCGCCCCAAAGAACCACTAACAGTACTAAGAAAGAGACTCACCCTTCCCGCTCACTGGCTCCTTACTTTGGGTGCCCCACCTTCTCCGACCAGCACCTGCCGACGGCTCGCCATCATCACCACCACTACCACGAGGAGCCTGTTGAGTTCGAAGTTCCTCTAACTCTCGACTCTGACTTCTGGTGACACGTCTCCGCATAGGACTCCCCGTCCAGACCCCTTGGCCTTTAGACAAACCAGTCGAGGATTGTGCGACCTCTCGTGACTGAACCAGCCGCGCCATTCTGCCACCACAACAAACGCGTCCGAGAAGAATGGAAGGCGGTCAGCCGTCCGAGCACGTGAAATCGCGGAGCTATATACTCCAGAAGGTCTCCTATCGATGCTAGAAGCCTCAAATTGATGCAAATTGGTGATTACAACTGTGGTTTTGATGCCGCGGTGATGTTGTCGATGGCTGGGACAGCGTAGAGTACGGAAAAGGACACTGGTGGTGTGTTGGGGTACTAGCGGTGAAACCCTTGGGGTAAGTTGCTTACTAAGTGCTTAATAAGATGGTGCACTAGGCCCAGGTAGGAAGGCGGTATTAAGAAACCCTTAAACCCTACATAAACCCTAACCAAAACCCTAGAAACCCTACAGTTTACCATGTATTATCAGACCATGAATTAGAGGACCATTTCGACTACCACCACTATTAATGGATCCTTACTATCGAAGAAATGATTGTTAAAAGGACATGAACCTGTGGATATCAGACCTCAGTCCATGTGACTGATATGTACGCACGTACGTCCGCTTTCAACTGCCATTAGGGTTTAAGAATAGAGAATGACCTACATACATAATAGCTTAGCCCGCAAAGCCACTGGGCCGAATCTATGACTGATGTTCATTCTGCAAAGGTGCTAGGCCGGTCATTGAATATGGATCTTCAACTTCTCATGAACATGTGCTAGTGCGCTCATTGTACTCAAGGGTCTATTACAAACTACTAGGCATGTTTGGTAGAATGAAAAGGATGAAGCTGTGGTGCAGAGGATAGTTAAAATGGTTTTTGATGGGCAGTCGTGTTGTTTGGTTTTGCTCAGACTTTGGATGTATTCTTTGTCTTTTGACGCGGTACCAATATTGGCCTGATAGACTGGACGGGTATATGCTTGGATTGAGTGTAACTGATTACATGGATTGTTGGAGTTGATTGCGCTCACTGTGCAGCACATGCTAGTTGCCCTACTGAGGTTAGTCCGAGGAACAAAAGTACTTGACCAGGATAGTCGCATCGATACACTACAAAATACGCATCACTGTGAATGATAAATCTAATTATACTGCATCAAGAATTTTATTAAAACATCGCTAAGGCGCGAATATTACAAGCACCATATCGCATAATCTATACTGAAGAGAACCACCCGATATGTGAGACACAAGCGGGAGCAAATGAAGGTCTAATAGATGGCTTCAACCAAGTAGATGACACCAAAGACCAAGAATGCCGTGGCACCGCCCAGCGTTACTGTGACACGTTAGCAACAGCCGTGAAACTAGAAAGGAGGAGTACGTACCGACGCGCATGCTGACCTTGCCAGCAATAGCACTGCCGCCAATAACGGCGGCCGCAGTGCAAAGTCCGTGTCCGGAGATAGCACCGATGGTCACCCACCAGTAATCTTGACCGGCAGCCATAGCAATAGTTGCAATCTGACTGCGGTCACCCCACTCACCCAGGAAGGTCATAACGAAAGTCTGAACCCAGGCGGGACTGAGAAGGAGCGAGAAAAGGTTGTTCATTCCGACAAGAACATCATTCCAGCGGTTACCAGAGGGAGAGGAAGCACGAGAGGACGACGATGAAACACTCTCGGGAGGTGAGGGAAGACGGTTGCCGGAGGAGCGAGACTTGCGACGACCGACGCGGCCAGCCTCCAACGAGTGGGGAGTCACGGACGAGCGGCGACGGTTCATACGCAGCTGCTCCTGCTCCTTTTCTTCCAGCTCCATTTCAACCTCCTTCATCTCCTCTCCAACACCCTCGTCGGGCGACATTTCGCGACCTTCCTTGAGCATCTTCAAACCGAACACGAAGAACAGAACGGCAGCCAACAATTTCGTCAGAGACTTGGGAATCAGAGTAGGTACTGCGTGTCCTAGGACAGCGGAGAGAACAGTCATGAAGATGAGGGCGCTGAAAGCGGCGGAGAAGACGAGCAGACGCGGATGACGCATAGCCATGAGCGCGGCAACCAGGAAAGTCTTGTCACCAATTT
Organism: Aspergillus tubingensis; assembly: GCF_013340325.1. Lineage (NCBI taxonomy): Eukaryota > Fungi > Ascomycota > Eurotiomycetes > Eurotiales > Aspergillaceae > Aspergillus > Aspergillus tubingensis. The sequence goes on along the minus strand of NW_023336280.1, from coordinate 3,280,292 downwards.
CAGATACGATGATCATGGTGAAGGAGAACAACAACGAGTGGAATGCAGTTCCCTCCTCCAGCGGCTCGCCAGGCTTGTTGCCCGAGGAGCCATGCTTATCGAGACCGAGAGGGCTATCTTTGACCGTGGCCGGGGACTTGGGAGGTGGGATGTCGTGGGGCTTTTCTGGCAAATCTGCGGGTTTCTGAAATACATCAGCAAGCGTCATCTAACCTCATGATAAAGGTCTCAAATACCTCCAATTTTCCGAGGGTTGAGTCGGTGCTCGATCCCTTGGTGTCCTTGACATCGGCATCCTGACCCGCCACTGGCAGCTTTTGCTGCTCACTGTGCGGCAACGGAGGAGCCTCCTTCGGACTGCCCGGCGTCTTTTCATTGTTGTATGGTTCCCTCAGCTTCTCAGACACCCCACCTTCTGTCCCACGAGTACCCTCCTTGGGGCCCGTCCGATGAGGATCATCCATCACGCCGTCGTTGGAGTAGGGAATTGGGTTGCCATCAGGGCCCAATTGTTCCGCTTTAGGATCGGACTTTGCCTTTTCCTCCGACAAGGTGGTAGAGCCCGTCTTCTTGCGATCCCGCTCTGCACTTGTTTCCACCCAGGGACCCGCATGTGGCCGACCATCCTTGCCGTCGATCGGGGCGTCCAGCGTCCCTTTGGCGGGCTTGGGTGCGGCGGCGGCATCTATTTCGACGGCATTTGGAGTCGAAGCTTCGCGCTCTGCGAGAAGAGCGTCTTTTGCACCGTTGTTGGCCGAGCTCGGATCCGTGAGCGCGACCGAAAGCGCAGGAAGGAGGAAGAGGAGAAGCGACGAAGAGTGAATCTTCATGGTGTAGGGCTATTATCGTCACAGTTGGATCAATTGCAAAGAGATTAAAACGTAGTGTAGATGATACAAGCAGTAGTCCACATGAACGGATAAGAAAAGGCCGTAAATCAAGGATTGACGAGAAAGTTTGGTTCCAGGTACGTCGATCGGTGTAAATCAAGCCACGACAGCGATCCGAGCGGACTCAAGACACGCGATCGGGAACAATGGCGAGACGAGAAACGAAGCGCGGAGTCAACGAAGTGGACTGGTCATATGAAGCAAACAAGTAGAATACATGCAAGAAGGGAAAGGAGCGAAGCCGATAAGCGGTCGTCGAGGGTGGCAGGAAGCAGGAATCTGGGAGGTTTCTTTTCCGGCCGCAAAGGGGCAATGCCGCCTCCACATCACGTGGTGCCCGCTTGCGGTGGTCTGGTTCCTTCCCCATTTACTATTAGTTAGTAGTAATAATCCCTCCTCCACTCCTTGGCCAGCCATCGTCTGGCTTGCAACTGGCTGCAATCAATGCAACAATTTCTTGTTTCAGCTGTCTCATGATGTACACAATTTGGGGTAATTCTGGGGTCTAGCTGAGCCTGCTTGCACTGTATTTTAGTAGTCTCACAGCTGAATGCTGACCCCTCAACCCAATCGGGCGTGGTTGAATTTAGATGACTGGCGGGCCGCCGACTAACTAGTACTTAAACTAACTATTAATATCCCCCCTCTTTGATAGTTGTGCCTGGCTGCCTCCCCATCTACATCTCTCCGGGCGCTGCACACTTATTAGTACCACCCACGAAACACTTGGCCTGGGATCTATCTACGTACTCAGCTTCCAGTGCAATCAAGTGCGTACTTGATGAAATGAGGATCTTAATATCATTATCCTACCGAATGTGAATCATGGCAGATGTTCTTATCGCTGCTGTGCAACACCAATAGGCCATTCACTAGACAATGCATTCAGTGTTATCAGCCTTCTCTCACTACAAACTCATCGTATATGAAATTTTCACTATGGCACGTCCCTGTCACCGCTCATGACGTCAGCCTCATCTTTGTTGACTCTCCTGGGTATCGACTTCGAAGATGTCGGACTCAACAACAATCAACAACACGCTCGCCAGCCCAATCGGGTCCCTTGCCTCCAGTCCCGGCAGCACCCTTGCTTCCCAATCCGACTCTCCTCGAGCGCGGCTGAGCGCCAGCAGTGGCTTTGGCTTCGCCTCCGCCTCCGCCTGGTTTGAGATCTATCAGAATGAGCCTGAGAAAGCTCCGGCCACGCAGTTGCTGAGTATTAGCGATAATCCCGATCATCTCGAAATTGATACCTCCAGCCTTGAGGAGCACAGCCACTTCAGTGACGACAGCACCGACAGCATGGAAGACTACGATATCGTCAGTGGAGCGAGCTCCCCAAGCTCCCTGTCCTTCCAAATCGTTGAGCCAGAACGCGAAAAGCTCTACCCGATCGCCATCACCGTTTTCGTGGGAAGTCCACGTGCTCAGAAAGATCGACCCGTCCATCTCAGCTGCATTGTACTCACATCCGATTGGCGCCAGGACTTTTTCCCGAACTCATGCAAAAACAAAGCCGACAAGGCAGTGAAATGCAAAGACATCATAAAGTACAACGAGCAGTGCCTTCCTCAGATCGCCAAATTTGCCTGTGCAATTTGCTCTGAGCCGACTCCCGCCCGCAAATTCGTGCACCAGCCCATTATGTTCACACGGACTAGCAAATCCGGACTGGAGGATGGACCCCGACGCCGGCTGATCATGCGATTGGGACAGCTTGTTCATAGTCGGTGGAGGTTCCCTGATATGAATGCCACGCTTGGTGGATCAGCGGAAGCTCAGGTCTTTGAGGTTGCCATTCCGGTGTGCAAGAGGTCAGGCTGCGGCATAGCAGGTCGGACGTCTGCCCACCAACTCATCCGGGCCATTGTGTCGTCCAATGCGGACTTGGATCCCTCAGCGCTGGACCTCGACATAGTTATTCCATTGGCTGATTTAGGAACCGGTATAGGAGATTGGACACCAGACAGAGCAGAGATTTTGGTGACGAAGCTCGGGCCGGACTGTGTGCCTCTGGAGGTACGCAGCCATGTCGAAGCATGATGGCTGGTCGGGTCAGGAGTTTGGTTATGATCTACGACTTCAACGCGGTAGAGAGACGGCGTATGAGCAAGATGGAGGCGTCACAGAGAAATATCTTATCATGAAATTATGACTTGGGAAATATTGGTGGATTTACGAATGACGAACGGCCGGAAATGAAAGACGCGACAGATAGAAGTCGATCTAGAACAGACCGAAAAACGGAATTTCATGCCCATCAATTCCGCAGTAGACAGTACCCACCGTAGCCTGCCAAGTAGGAATACGTACTCCCGACCTAGACTCCAGCATCCAATGTATCAAGTATGGCCTGACTCGGCAACCCACCCACACGTCCACGTAGACTACGTACATCAGATAAGCCCGATCTCAGGCAACCACCAACCAGACCATACCCACATCCTTCAAATTAAGCATACACAACACTACTAGAAAGCTAGACCATTCGACAAAGGATCTGTCATCCGCCCCAATAATACACCGATCGTACGAAATCTACGGTAAAACCCACTGCCACCGCGGCAAATCATCCCTTAATCTACCACCCGCAGTGTGAGTGGATCCCCACCTCAAACAAGCTTAAGTATTAGACTAGACTAGCCACCGTGAGACGAAACACCAGAACACTTCTAGACCGGGAGATGGGCTCCACCCCCTGTTTGAGATGAAGTGATGGACGTATAATGCGGTTGTTATATAGGTGGATGGGGGTGAATATATAAAGTAGGAAAGTTCCTGATCGGTCACCACCAAACAAAAAGCTTATACAAGAAGCAAAGAAGAAGAGAATAAAAATCATGCAGACCAAATCCCTCCTCACCATCCTCCTCAGCGCCGCTCTGGCTGCTGCTACCGTTGACCCCGCCAGCTCTAACACGAAGGGAAAGTGTCCGGGTACTTATAACTGCTCTGGTGTGTATCCTGTCCTATCCTATCCATATTCCATGATAATATTACCTACCCCCTACAAGCATAAGAAACAATGATGCTAATAATGATACTAAAACTATAGCCGCCAAAACCTCCACCGCCATCCAGGCAGCTGAGTGCTCCCACAACACTCGTACTTCCGGTACGTCCACACCTCAGTCCCTAAAGATAGAATAATGTACTGATAAATGCAATGTAGGAACCCAAACCTTCGCCGTCTTCGTCACCGACCACGAATACGACTCCTCCTACGGCGCTCCCTACGGTACCTGCAGCGCGTACACTTGCACCGCGCCGACGGATAGCGAGATGACGGATGATGATGATGATTGCTGGACGTTCTTCTGGAAGTAAGCCTTTCTACACTTCCTTTTCCATCGTGTGGTATGTTTCATGATAGGTAAATGCTAATTGATTGTTCTCTAGCGACAACGGCGAGTCCTCCGGCGTTGGAACCGGATGCATTCGCAGCCCTGACGACGGAACTTGTGGATGTGAGGACTCTGATGGAACTTTTGTTTATGGGGGAACGGATTGCTCTTAGTTAACTTCCTGGGATAACTTACTGAGTGTTGGGTAGAAGGGATGCTACTGGGTAGTATGTATATTGATTTGCAGGTTCTGAATCATTGCATTATTTAATTACTAGTAGTATATCCCGGAAGTGATAAATCGCATAATAGCATAACAGGTACAGTACATGATCATAGCATCCGTATCCTTAACATAAACATGCCAAAAACGGCACCTGTTCTACTCCAACCACGCACTCTCAAGTCACAATTATGTCCTCCCCGACCCATCCAACTCCGACGGCCCCCTAACCATCGCCTCATACATCACCTGGCCCTGTCCGTGTCCCTGCCCATGCGGCCCCTGATAAATTCCTCCCCCAACCTGCTGCTGCATCTGCATATGCTGAGGCGACTGCTGCCCATTCCACCCCCACATCCCCTGCCCCAACGGCGGCGACAACCCCGACCCAACAGTCGCACCACTAAACTCACTCTGCGGCACCAATGCACTTCCCCCATCCATCTCACTCTTCCTCTGCCCTCCACCACCACCACCGGCAGCAGAATTACCACCCCCCTTCCCCGTACTCTGCCCCGGACTCAACAGCGCCGCCCACCTCGCGGTCCGCTCATGTCTTCCATCCTGACTGGACATCCACTGCCGATAGACGCGATTTCTTCCGAGGAGGAAGAACAACGCGCCGAGAATGGCGATGAAGGCCACGGAGCCGATGACGATGCCGACGATGGCGCCGGTGCTGAGCGCTGGTGAGCTTGTGGAGGGGGTGTTGGAGGGGGATGAGGTTGAGGTTGAGGTGGATGTCGGGGCGATGGTGCCTTCGGCGGGGATGGATTGACCCGGGACAAGCATGTAGGGGTAGGTCTTTGCGCGGTTGTATTGCGATTCGAAGGTCATGGTGGAGTTCTGAAGGGTTAGCTTCGATGAGAGAGGGGAAGGGGAGGGGGAGGAAGTACTGGGTTTATGACGCCGACCATGCCGTTGCCGATGCAGGAGTCTATGGCGGTGCAGTAGAAGAATGTGGGCTGGTGGTTGTTAGTGATGCTTTGGATGGATTAGGGTGGGTGGATGGGGCGATGTACCTCAGTGTCGTTGACAACTAAGGACCAGGTTGGGGGCTATGTTATGGGATTAGTATGAGGACGAGGCTGATATGAAGACTATGGGAGTAGTCATACCGGTCCAACCAACTGTCCATCCTCCTCATTGAAACTATTGAATATTCCCGAGTAGAAGATCTCTCCGCTGGCAGGCACACAAGGCGCAAGATAGTCTGCTTTCACGACGGAGTGATTTCTCGGATAGAACTCGAAGACGATAACATCGCCGACCGCAGCGGAGACATTATGAGGCGAGTATTGATGGGGATCTTCCTTTGAGCCGACCTGAACAGTATGGGTTGCTATCGCGGTGGTTGTGGTGGATGTTGCTCTGGTGGTGGAAGTGGTTGAGATGTCGGTCGTGCTGCTGTGAGATTGGGCTGATGCAGTAGTAGCGAGCAGCATCGCCACGAGGGCGAGCAGATGGGCTGCCATTAATATGGATAGCATTTCATCAGGTATGTGCGCGATATACTTAAGATTCAAGACGGGGAAGTCGTTCCGAAGGACAGGCAAAAAAGGTCGACGGGCGGCCACAAAGAAAGCGAGAAAAAAAGACGGTTGCCCCTGGATGAGATAACAAAGAAACTACGATGAGATGGCCGGAAAAGATGATGCATAGGCAGATGCCCGAATGCGCAGAAGAGGGGCTGAGGATTATTTTTCCTCCTACGAGATGCATGGATCATGGATGGACAGCCTCTTCCCAACTCACACCTCGTGTTCCCGCATCCATCAGCCCGTAGCGCTGACTGGTTAGGGCTGGACACGATGATCTTGGCAGCAGCGGCCTGTCCTGTCATCAGGCGGGATGGATTTGTGTGTAGCTTCAATATGTTTTACATTCATTTGACAGGTCTCGGAGGTAAGAATAGGGGTCTCTGTAGTATCTGTATCTAGACTGACGTGCTGTTTGACACTTGGATCAATGTGCGTCGGTATGTGGTCAACGGCGGATTGCCAGCGTCTTTTACTCGTAAAATCAAATGCAACAATTGGCATCCATCCTCGTCGCAGCTGTCCTCCGCTGTCGGAACCTTAACCGTTGCGACTCTTCCACCAGAAGTGGTGGTTATGTTCAGATCGGCTACGTTCCCCTCCGTGCTCGCGTTATCCGTGGACGGCTCCAGATACTGGAACCATTCGAAGGACAGACCATCTCCATCGGGATCATATGTCTCTCCCGCATCCAAGGTGATTCTCGCCCCCACGGACGCATTGACAGTGACAGGATGCAACCCGCCCGCCCCGTTTACAACCACCACCGGGTGATGGTTCCATGTCTTGTTCGTCTCCGAAGCAGACAACGTCCACTGCATGCGTGCCGCAAAGTCATTCTGGTATGCCTCTCTCCAACGCCAGATTGTCGCTTTGTTGGAGGTGAAAGTTTCGTTGTTCATGCCGATGACCTGGTCCTCCGTGTCGCTGTAGTGATTGTCCCAGTCACATGTTTCACACACTGGCGCGTACCGTCCGCCCCAACTGCCATAGTTCGGGTGTTCGGGATCACCCAGGCCGTTCTGGATCATATACAGCAGCGTAGGGCTATCTCCCTCCATGATATATTCGAAGTCGGGATACTTGGCTCCGAGTGGTCCGATCCGGATGTTCTTCTTCAGCCATTCGTGCGTCACATACGACGAATCTGGGCCGCCTTTATCGAAATCATAGTTGATCTCGCCTGAGATCCCCGACCAGGCAGCCACTCCATACTGATTAAAGGCGTGCATGGAGTTTATAAAGTGGATTTCTGGCCAGTTGTTGCGGATCCAAGCCCCAGTGTCGTCTTGATCGGAGATGGTGTAGACCCATAGGTTTGAGCGGAATGATGCTGCCTCAGAGGGAGAATATGTGAGAGATATGTTCAGGAGAGCCTGTGCAAGGACGTTGTCGCCGCCCCAAGACAAGACCCAAAGGGGCTGACCAGAGGTCGTGTTGGTGAGACTTTTGATGAGGAGTTCAGCGCCGGGGCTATAGGTGTTGTTGTCCTTGAGAGCCTCCATGCCATATACCTTCATTGGGTTAGTGATGGTCAATGTCTGTGGTGCAGGCTGGACATACCGGAAGACCATGAGACACAATCCCTCTCATGTATTCTGCCGAAGGATACGGCGAATCCTCGGGAGCATGTTTATTCAGGTTATCTACCACCTTCGCGTAGGCATCAATGGTCTCCAGCATCAAGTCCGGGCGTACTTGGTCCTTCAGCCATGTGGAAGTGACGGCCACAAGCCCTTCATTTTGGAACTGGTTACTGTAGACGAGATAGCGAACAAGAGACTCGGAGTCATCTGGTTCATTGGCAATATCCGACAAAATAAAGATGCGCGGCTTGGTCGGATAGGAGAGAAGGGATCCGTTCGAGCTGGCTCGGCCATGAGGGAGAGCCAGAGTCAGCCCTGCGCCGAGGAGCGGTAGACACCCAAGAAACCTCATTTTGAGGATGAATGTGACTGAAGAGAGACTTGTCCAATCTTACTCACAACAGCTGGAACGACAGACATATTTATACCCTTTGCTGGACGCAAACGACTTGTTTGTCCCCGGTGGAAATTCGGATGATGGTCATGATGCAATGCCGCGATGACACCCGACAAGAGCCATATTGACTACTGATCGGCATGCGGGGATGCGGATGCCTGCATTGTGGGGTAATAGTCACCGAAGAACCCTCCTCAGACATCACAAATGGAGATGCTGGACGAGAATCGCTGAAGAATATCCACTCCACCTCCCGCTTTGGCGTGGTTAAGCATTCCGCTTTCAGTCAGTCGTGGCTCGAACTTCCCGATCGGGAATACCTGAGGTGCTCCTCCACAAATTTATCCTGAATAGCCGGTTTGCCTGGATTTCGCGAGTCAACTATTGAACGATTCTTGCAAGACCAGGGTGAAATAGTGGGGAGTGTGAGGGGTCTATGCCAGCTCATGACCTGGGCTGTATTAACTGTTTCCCTTCCGTTGTTTCCGGGGATATTGCCTGAGAGAGAAGACTCATTAGCCAGCTGCGCTCATGTTAGCAGTGGGTTCAAGGTGGACCCGTGTGCTTTGCTGCACAGTTCTTATTTGTTTGCCTGCTGGCCCGCTTTGACTGGATTATTGAGCACAGGATATGCCCGAATAATAACTTTCACTTCGCTATTGTGCACCAACTTGCCAGCTTTAGTAGTTTGGAAATCTCTGCTTTGAGTGTGTTCACATTAGAGCAATTAAAACTTTTGCACTACTACTAACTGGTACATTTTGTGCTAAATATCAATGAAAGACTGATACTGCTGACCTGTTTAAAAACCACACTCATAAGGGCAAGCTCACAACACTCGCTTTCGAGGACAGCACATCGTTCCCCCAATCCTCCTCCTCCAGATCTTCGTCATCCAGTGCCACCGGATTCAGCGCCAGCGATCCCCGAGGCACAAACGAGGAAACAAGGACCAGCAAGGATATCACACTGAACTGCACACTGGCCACATTCCGAATAGCCAGATGGATATCACCCCCTCCAACTGGACCTCCGGTTTCCACATATACGTGGTCAATATAGCTTCCCAGCAGCGGAGATGTGATGGCATAGAGGACAATATAGGTAGAGTACAAGAACGCCATGACAGCCCCGAGCGCAGAAACATTTTTCGACGTTGACTCCATTCTTGTCAGCGTCGCCTGGATATACGCCGCCAGCGAGACATCACCAGCCGCCCATCCGAAAGAAACAGGGACAAAGCTGAGGGCAGCGAACAAAGCATCTCGGACCCGATGCACTGGGGGTTTCCAGAATGGCAGATACCATGTGATGAGAAGCATGAGCGCATCAACTCGCAGCCAAGGCATGGGGGTGCGCACGCGGTTATTGAGGAAGATGACAAACAATGCGCCAAACAGTTCTCCCAAATTGGACCCTCCCACCATAATCTGCGACCATGCGGCGTTGCCTAAATAGCGACGCGCAAGTGCTGGCATAACTGCACTCTCGAGATAGCGATGAGCATACAAAGCAATTGAATACCCGGGCAGCAACCAGATAAATTTGCGTGTGGTGAAGATGATCCGTGCACCCACCCAGATGGACTCTAGAAAGAGCTTGATTCCTCTCAGCGCTGCTCGGATATATGTTGTCTGGTCAGGGGTTTCTGCCGTTTTGTGAGCTTTAAACACATCATCTCCAAGGAAGGACCAGGCAATAGCCGCGAGTGTAAAACAGATGGGTGTCACGAGGAAAGAATAATTGTTCCCCAGGCGAGGAATCAGGGCGAGTGCAGTGCAGAATGCGCCAGCGGTACCTGATACCTCGTAGAAAATGTGAACCAGAGCGTCCAGGCGTCGTAGTCTCTTTAGGTTTCCGCCAACAATGTCCCTGGGAATGATGCGGCGGATGAGCTCGACCATTCCATAACTAAAACCACTCACGCAGTAAATAGGGATGATACTGTCCGTGTTGTAACGACCATAGTAATGGAAGTCATTCTGTGGGTGGTGAGGACGGAAGGCAGCCGGGACAAAGGTGCCACCAGTACAAGCATCTATGATCAGAAGGATGGCGCTGAAGATGCCAAAGACCAACATGGCTGCCATCAGAATCAACCGAGCTGGGTAGCGACGAATCAGGGGAGCCATGAGTATTGACCCAACACACTGGCAGGCTTGATTAAGGCCGACCATGAGCCCGACGCGTTGAAAGGTCTTGGGAGGCATGTTGGCGCGAAGGGCATCATAATCGTAGCGGTTGGTGGCGAGTGTGATAATCGATCCATTGAACGCCTCCAGACCAAACTTGTAAAGTATGATGCCTAGAATGTAGCAGGCAGCTTCGCGCCGTTCTTTGGGCGTGAAGTCATTCCAGCCGTTGCGAACGCTTTTGAACAGCCCCATTGTGTGGGGATGATCTGCTGTCACAAATCAGAGAAAGAGACGAGAACTGAACAGCGTAGAGTCACCACAATATATGGAGCTAAACAGGATATTCTGCGAAGTGAACTGCGATGTTTACATGAATCTGCACGGCCAGGGAATAAACAGCAGAGACGCTCTGGCGTGCCATGTTGATGAAGTTCAGCTGGGAATTCCTACGCAGGGACTAAGTACACTACATTGTGGATGGCAGAGTTGGAGTGAATGGATCCCAAGATTGAATCTGGAATGAGGGTAGTTTGGTGTGAAGGAGCCATGACAAGTGAATGGAAGCTGAAGCTGACAGAGATTCTAGAACTAGCGAGCCTGAGGCAGCGAGGCCAGCACATGCATACACATAGCACACGTCTATCAAGGCCTGAGGATCTGTCATATTGACTGTTCTCTGCTGTGGCAGGAAAACTCATGTCGCAATACCTGACTGATGTACTGCAACAGACAGATGCATTGTCATTATGTATCCGGCTACTACCCACCAGGCTGCACAGCTTATTAGACTTGACTTATAGTTGTACCCCAGTCCGGGAGCCAGTCCGGGGCACCTGGAATGATTGGACCGCCATTGCGGGCGATTGTCCAGCTGAGCAGCGACCGAGATCCACCTGGATGTCTTGCGCTGGACGTTGAAGAGAAAGACAAAGTGCATCCGATGACGACATTTTGGTCATCCTGTGCGCTCGGAGCGCTTTCTGAAGCCAATCTTCGTATCGCCTTTTGGGCCTCACCTCCCCTGATCGTCTCTACAATCCTGGTTGCCCGGTCTGGTTTGCAACACCAAGCTTAGGCTTACCCCACCCTACAAAGTCCGCTGCAGCATTAACCTGGTTGCTGCTTGCAAGCCAGTTGTTCTTCAATTCCAGAATGACATATCAGATGATGAGCTACTGGCGCGCCCGATGATCCCTTGGAAGGATCGCCTCGTGAAATAGACCCCACCAAAGCAACAAAGCAACAAACGGTCAGTCAATGGGTGAAACACGCCAGAAGCCGGCGAAAGAAAGCCACAAAATGCAGCCAAAAAAGGGGGGAGTATGGGTGAAGAAATAGAAAGAGGATATTAATCTCACGGAGAATTGGAATTGGGTATTTGAGTCACCACGTCGTGCGTGCTTGCTTCTTGCATGGTGTCGACATACAGACGGACCGTCTCGTGCTTGGCAGATAGGCAGGCCACGTGCATCCCCGACCGCATGTGTTTCGCCTCCCCCAAAAGATGGGAAAGGATGGGAATGCTCAGCCATCGCCCATTTTCACGGTTCCGGAGGGGTTGAAAGTTTCCTAGTCCAACCACTCCCAGGTAGCTTATTTCGTCACCATTTTACATTTTACGAAAATTTAAGAATTAGCTATCTACCTTAGTGAAGCGGCCTGAGTCAAACAGCTATGCGCTGGTGGTTTGGAGACCTCCCATGTGAGCCCATGCATGTCCGGCTTGTCGATCGGGGAGTTTAAATCTGGTCAATCTCGAGCCAGCGAGGATGCCCATTGGGAGACGCCAGAGGTACTTTGTCTTACCGCGGGTGTGGGGTGGAGCAGTGAGGTACCCATCCGGTACCGCTGCGGTGCAATCAAAGAATGACATTGAATTGACACCCCGTTCTCAGCTTAGCAGCAACCACAACTGACTTGGACTAACCTAAAAAGATAAAAAACTAAAATGGAGGGTGGTTCTTATCGGGAATCGCCTTCGAATCTTTTCCCCCCCAAATCCTAAAAATCTCAAAACGCCATCGTCCACTCAGCCGCGTGATCCCCCGCCCACCATCCTCACCGACTGATTCGACGCTGTGTTTCTTTTTATCATTCATATCATTGTTTGTTTGGGCTTTCTCCTTTTTTTTTTTATTCCTTCCTTTTTTCCCTAGCTCTTCGTGCACCCTGAGGATATATATGGCTTCCTTCCTCCCCCACCATGTTGCCTGCTGAGCCTGCGCAGTTGCCGGTTCTGCTTTTCCGTCGCAGGCCGTGATCGTGTTTAGTCGCTTCGAGGTGTGGAGATACTATATCATTCTCGGGTTGCTTGACCATCGTTCGATCAACAAGTGGCCTGTTCAGTCTTTCTGCTCTCTTTGTGTGTACATTATTTCATCTGTGTGGTTAGAAACCCACAACGCATGTTCATGCTACCCCTAAAATCTCCTCTCCTCCACCCTCCCAAGCTATCGCCAGGGTCCTAGCTAACTAGACGCTACTTGCAGATACTAGCTTCGATTCACCAATTGCGGGACCCCTTCCCCGAACCGTTGCTTTGATTCCACTGCAATGGCGACCGGAGAAGAGCCTGCCACGGCGTCCCCCGCACAGCAGTCGAACCCAGCTAGAAGCTGGTGGAAACGGCTGCGGGGGTCTAATGCCCCTGAAACGCCCGCCATTACCACGAGTCAAAGCCCTTATCGCCCCAAAAGGACTCTGGGTATCCTAAGTGACAAGGAGACGGATGAAGTGCCTGGTACGTTGCAGCTGTAGGAACAATCATTGGCCTTCGAGTACGATCTTGCTGACATTCACATGCGAATTTAGGGACCGTTCTTCTACTCTCGTCAAATCGCAATGAGCCTCTCGGTCTGGAACATCAACCGCACCGCGAATCGCATTCGTCGCTGCCATCGCCTTATCCACCGTCCCGTTCCTCTTCTCGTGCTTCCCGTGCCTCTCGTGTGCGCCAGCAGAAAAAGAAAACACCGGATGGCAACATAGTGTTGGATCCTCAACCCGATGACTCCATGAACGATCCTCTCAATTGGCCTGTATGGCGACGAGATGCAGCTCTGGTGTCGTTGGGGTTCTATTGCCTGATGGGAGGCGGTATGACCCCAATTTTGGCCGCCGGTTTCAGTCAGGTAGCTGCTGCGTATGATGTGACCACCCAGAAGGTCGCATATACGACGGGGTTGTACATGTTGGGTCTTGGGATTGGGTCCGTGATCATGTCTCCTACAGCTATTCTGTATGGCAAGCGGCCGGTATACCTTCTCGGAGCGACCCTTTTCATTATTTCGGCGGTCTGGTGTGCATTGTCACCAAACTACCCCAGCTTGGTCATCGCTCGTATCTTCCAGGGCATTGCAGTAAGCCCGGTCGAGTGCCTCCCCTCTGCCACTATTGCTGAGATCTACTTCCTGCACGAACGAGCGTACCGGGTCGGTATATATACCCTCCTGCTCCTAGGAGGTAAGAACTTGATTCCCCTAGTGAGTGCAGCTATCATTGGGAGTCTGGGGTGGCGCTGGGTTTTCTGGATCGTTGCTATCGTCGTTGGCGCTTGCCTCGCCCTTCTTTTCTTCTTTGTCCCCGAGACATTCTGGGATCGCACACCTCGGCCACGGAAGGCTCACAAGCGTCCCAGCTTTTACCGTAGCGTGTCGAACATTGTGTCCCATGGATTGCGCGGTCGACCGCCTCACGCTCATCGCCTAGAGGAGAATCCGCCGGATGATGACCCTAGCTCTCTAGAGCCGAAGAAGTCCAAGAAGGGTCATGTTGGATTTGTGGATGACCATGACGAGGAACCAGAGACCATCTCCGAGAAGATAGAGGAGCCGGCTGGCCAGGATCCTATATCGTTAACACCAGAGCGTCCTGCCACTGAGTCGACGCCAAGCGAAGACCCTGAGAAGGCGGATGGGCTCCTTCATCCTCCGCCATTGGCACACATTCACCCCCATGATTTAGAAGCTGCTCGGGAAGCGGCGATCTCCCCAACTCGCAGTGAGTCGCTGGACCCGGGTCCGCCGATCACGTCGGCGGCTCAGTACACCAACCGACTCCGGGATCAGCCGCCCATCCCGTTTTCTTACTATCTTCGCCCGTGGAATGGCCGGATTGCTCACGACAACTGGCTACGCGTCGCGGTGCGTCCATTCATACTCTTTGCATATCCCTCTGTGCTGTGGTCGACTGTAGTGTATGCTTTGTCTGTCGGCTGGCTCATCGTGCTGTCTGAGTCGGTTGCTACAATTTATGAGCAGCGAGACACTTACAACTTCACCGCACTGCAGACTGGTCTCATCTACATCTCGCCCTTCGTGGGCGGCTTGCTGGGTACCGCTGTTGCTGGTAAAGTGTCTGACATTATTGTGCAATATATGACACGACGCAACGGGGGCGTCTACGAGCCGGAGTTCCGGCTGGTGATGGCCATCCCCATTGCCATTTCGACCACCATTGGACTGATGGGATTCGGTTGGAGTGCGCAGGAGAAGGATGCTTGGATTGTGCCCACCATATTTTTCGGCATTATCTCATTTGGATGCTGCCTGGGAAGCACGACATCCATCACCTTTTGCGTCGACAGCTACCGCCAGTATGCAGGGGAGGCACTGGTGACATTGAACTGGAGTAAGAGTAAGTTGCACCAAACATAGCATTCCCGAGTGATGTGGATCCGCAAACTAACGATGGATGCAGATGTTTTCCATGGGCTGATCTTTTCGCTGTTCATTGTTGACTGGCTGGATGCGGAGGGCTCCCGGTTGGTGTTTATCGCGCTGGGAGTGATCCAGCTGGGCTGTCTATTGTTTTCGATTCCCATGTACATTTATGGCAAACGGGCCCGGATGTGGACGGTTCGGATGCGCCTGATGGAACGATTCTAGAGGGCCGAGTGGCCGGGCCGGGACCCTATTGGAGGGACGGATCGGATGATTCTTGATTTTGGGTGTAGATCTGGGCTGTATCATGATACCTATCTATATTAGATCGTACATATAGTTGACTATTTGCTGACGATTGGAGCTGTCATATCGCCATCGAGCCCCATTCGATTGTGGGAGCAAGCCCTGCGGGGGTGCTGGGGCTGATGTCAAGGGAGGGAGAGAGGGCGGAATGTCATACAGCATCCACAATGAGTAATTGTGCCCTGCAAGTCATCTCTTTCATGAATATGAAGAGTGGTGTGAGTGTGTGTGCATATGTCCCGGGCCACCCACACAGCCACCCCTACACATCCCAACAGTCACCAAATTAATTTCAATTAATATCCCGTCCCCATCCCAAAGTAAGGATCTCAAGTACCTATCCACAGTATCTAAACCCGGTTAAGCAAGCCACAAATCTCCCCGCCCAATCCGGATTCTAGACCGCTTAGTCACCGCCATTGCATGGCCCGCCAGTTGAATGGCGGCTGAACGGGCACCAGCTGCAGCCCATGTCGATCATGATGCGCCCCACGACGTCAGAGAGCAGATGGGGCCTTACTAGTGACTGCCTTATTCAATTTGCCATCTCATTAGTGTGTCGATGTGCTGCAGCGGCTGAGCATATCCGCACAAGATAGATAGCCTGATAGACAGGAAGTAGTACCTCGACACCTGAGGAATGGACCAATGCGGGCCAGACTGGCCCCTGACTGGTGGCTTGCCAGCCCGGAAACGGGGATTTAGAACCAATGAGGATCCACAACAGACCCCTTGACCAACTGGATTGAGTCTAGCGCCAAACAGCAAAACCGGTATTGCGATGTAGAGACTGGCCAATCACGAATGGAATACAACAGGCTGAAATCAATCTGAAATGTGTTTTGAATCACGGCGCGGAAGGGAGACCCTCGGTTACGGGATTACTTGGAACCAAAGGAACGCAAGCAAAGCAAGTTGTATGATTAGACAATTCGATACTTTGGGTACCTGGTGGAGTTGGCATCCCGATCACTGGAGGTCCCACGCCATCCCATTCGTCGGGGCATTCGTCCATCATTCTGATCCGGTCTGCCAATACCTTCTTTTTCGCTTGCCACCTTTTACTCTTTCCTCGGTTGCCACGGGATGACTCCCAGGTACTGAGCACTGACTGACGACGCAACCCCCAAAAAAGTAGTTGAATTTGTGCCTGTCTGCCGTGGAATAAGCGTGGGCCGGAAATCCGACTTCCCACGGCTGCCATCTACTTCCAATACTGGCTCTGCTCGACTACAGACGCACTTTCGCCCTCTTCCTGCACGCAGTCCTTGATATTAAACAGCTCGCTTTCCAACCTTGTTTCAGAGCTTTCTTTTCTCTTTTTCTTCCCTTTCCCCTTCGCTTGCTTTTTCCTCTTGCTGCTGCTGCTTCTTCCTGATCTCTCTTCATCCTTTCTCTCTCTCCCTTCCATCAGCAGTTCTTCCTCCCTTCCTTCCTCCCCCGCCAGCATTTTTTGCCACACTCTATTTCAATCGGGCCAGCCACCATCTACTAGTCCCCACCCAGGCCAGGATGGATGCGTAAGGCAATCGACGCCATCGCTTGAACTACTCCCCTTCTAAACTTGATTCTCTCTCTCTCTCTCTCCCTCTATCTCTCTCCCCTCCTCTCGTCTCTCTATCCTCCTTCCCCATCTCCTCCCCCCCACCATGGAGCTCGCTTCCCCTCCTCCGAGGGACGATGATCATAGCACTGGCCGGAGGGTGCGCGAGCTATATCGCTATTTCCGCCCCGAACGGACAGCCAGTTATCAGGAGCGCTATCAGAGTATCTCGTCCGACGACGCACCACCACCCACTATTCTTGATCCTTCTTTTCCGCCGCCATCCCCATCGCTATGCTCGCAATCGCAGTCCGGTCCCGCCATCGGTCCAACCTCGACGGGGCTAGTGCCCGAGGCCTTGGTCTTGGGTGACCCTAATGCGACTTTAACGTCTTTTGCGCAGCTGGCAGCTTTGCGTCTCAATGTTGAGCGCGTGTTGATCAGGTACGATACCAGTGCATTTCTTCGACATGTTTTTCGCCCTTGCCGTGCTGACTCAATGGGTATGTAAGTGTGTCAGATCGTCAGTCGCAATTTATCCTCGCTCAAAGCACTCGCACTGGCAAGGTCAGTGATTACGAGTCCGCTGGCGATGGCATCTGGAATGGCTGTTCGTCCATGTCCGCCAACGCCTGGAGTATGTGTAAGGTGGGTACCTACTCGTCAGAGAAGTTCGTAGATCGGTTACTCAACAAAGTATTGCGTCCTTCGTTGCAGGCTACTGTTGCGCTCCCGCCCAACAACCGAGAAAAAGGTCAACACAGCTTCCTGGTGGTTAACGACCTGAGCGAGGATGATCGCTACAAGCGTCTTCAGTTCGTGCAGGGCGAGCCAGGTTTCCGTTTCTACGCCGGAACGCCCTTGACAACCCACACCAACATCAACATCGGCTGCTTTTTCGTTCTGGATACCAAACCACACAATGGGTTGGATGATGTGGAAAAAGAGACCCTTGGGTCGTTGGCAGACTTGATAATGGATTACTTGAAGGTCAGCCGCCAGGCGTCAGAAGGTCGTCGTGCCGCTCGATTATCGCGCGGTCTCAGCTGTTTCGTCGAGGGCAGCTCCAGCTTCATTGATGCCTCTCATCCGTCATTCGCTGGCAGCTCTGCCGCTGCACCCAGCACCCCACCGTCGTCGAGCCAAAGAGCCAATCACTTGTCCGTGGGCTCCTTCAACAGCTTCGATATGCCGTCAAGACGCTCACACAGCACTGATGCACGTTCGTTCAGCTCTGCATCAGACTATAAAGCCGATCAAGCAGTGTCGTCGGGTCCTGACACGCCGCTACCAGACTGGTGGTCCGGTAACCGCCAGAAGGAATTGAAGGGAGTGGACGAGTCGCAGGGACACACTTGGGCGTTTCGACGAGCCGCAAACCTGATTAGGGAGAGCTTGGAACTCGGTTCAGATGGTGGCGTCATCTTCGTGGAGAACAGCAACAGTCCGATGCTGGACACGGACACTGGCAGCGATGGCTCTGTGGAGGGCAACACTCCTGCACCGGTGTTGGCGATCTCTACCAACGATGAACCATTTGCGCCGGGGCCAGGCTCCAGGGTGCTCTACCCCGCCGCGAATTTCGACAGCACCTTTCTTCATCAGCTTTTGCGACGCTACAGCAAGGGGAAATTGTGGTCGTTTCATCGAGACGGTGTGATCTCCAGCTCCGACGATGAGACCCCTCGGCAGAGTCGATCGCGGGCACCGAAGGGGCCGGAGATCGGCAAAGGCGGGTCGAAGAAGTGGAAATCCATGGAGAACTCCATGTTGAATCTTTACTTTCCGAATGCCACTCAGGTTCTTTTCGTGCCGCTATGGAATTCCGCCAACTCACAATGGTTCGCCGGGTGCTTCTGCTGGAACACGGAAGAGACGCGCGTCTTCAGCTCGTCCGTAGAACTCAGTTCAGTTTTGGGATTTGGTTCCTCCATCATGGCCGAGTGTAACCGGGTCGAGTCGCTCATTTCCGACCGGCAGAAGGGCGACTTCATTGGCAGTATCTCGTAAGTTGACTTCTCTCACATGTCTCACTAAATATTAAACCTTGTTCAGACACGAGTTGCGCAGTCCGCTGCACGGTATCTTGGCGGCCGCCGAGTTTCTGAATGGGACGAACCTGGATGAATTCCAGGGGTCTCTCCTGGAGACCATCAATGCCTGTGGGCGTACCTTGCTGGATACAATGAACCAGGTTCTTGATTTTAGCAAGATCGTATCCTTGGAACGAACATATCGCAGCATGAAGCGGAACAAGACATCGGCCACAGACGTGAAGGGCATGGACCGGTTTTCTGCCCACTTGGACACCTACGTGGCGACCGACTTGGCCCTTCTGGCAGAAGAGGTGGTGGAAGGCGTGTGCCTGGGTCATGCATATGGTCAACGATCCGCAGCCCCTTACGATCAGCCTGTTGTCTTGCCGCTTGCCCAGCAGGGCCAGATCCAGCCCGACAAGAAAACGAAACCGAAACCTGGTTCTGAAGTTGAGGTGGTCATGGACATTGCTCACAACGACTGGGTTTATCAAACGCAGCCCGGAGCTCTGCGACGTATTGTTATGAACGTCTTTGGCAACGCCATGAAATACACGCACAGTGGCCGCGTGTCGCTGCACTTGGAAGTTACGGAGGCATCCGAGGGCCGCGTGCGTCGGAATGGTGTCGAAGAATTAGTGACATTGACGGTGTCGGACACCGGCAAGGGTATCTCGGAGGAGTTCCTGCGTGGCCGCCTGTACACGCCTTTCGCCCAGGAGGACACGCTTGCAGTCGGCACAGGCCTGGGTCTTTCGATTGTGAGAAGTCTCGTCAAGGCGCTGAAGGGCAGCATCAACATTCACAGCCGGCCGGGAGAGGGAACTATCGTCAAGGTCTCGTTGCCTCTCGTGCGACCTGGTCCGGAACTGGAGCTGGAAGAACCTGCCCGTCCCGTGTCGCCATCTACGAGGGAGCAGGAGATGTTAACCGAATGCCGTCTGCTGCGCGAGGCCCATGTTGGCCGACGCGCCGCCATCCTTGGCGTGGATCCCGCCGACGCTGCCTCCCATCCTTTGTGGTCCATCTACTCGCGATACTTGATCGACTGGTATGGCCTCGAGCTTGTTTCATGGCCGTCAGGCACCCCTGTGGACGTTATCCTGGCGGAGGAGCAGAGCTTGTTGGATGGCCTGAGGCCAACCGGCGACGCGACTCTCCCTTCGCTCTTGATCCTCTGCAACAAATCCGTCGACTACACGACCGCGCGTTCGCAATGGGCATCCTTGGCGAATGTGGTCAACATCGTTCGCCGCCCATGTGGACCACACAAACTCGCTCGCAGCATTCGCAGATGTCTCGATACGCAGAGTAGCAACGCCGCACCACACACCCTCGAGCTCCCCGAACGGCCACGCCAAACCACCATCTCCTCCGGAAGCGACCTTTCACCCGGAGAGAGACTATTCGAAATTACGACCGACACCTCCGAGCTCGCCCCAGATATGACTACCAGCTCCGGCTCCACCTCATCAGCTGAGTATCCTCGCTCGCAAGACTCCGACGGCATGGATGCACCTCTATATAGCATCAACTCACCTCTCCCGATCCGCGCCCCATCACCCTTCAAACAACCCATTGTAACACAAATCGAAAACGAGCGACGCGCCCGCGTCCTCGTAGTCGACGACAACAGCATCAACCTGAACCTGATGCTCACATTCATGAAAAAGCGGCAACTTGCGGCCCTCGACTCCGCCGAGAACGGCAAATTAGCTGTCGACGCAGTCGAACGGGCCCAACATGGCTACGACATTATCTTTATGGGTTAGTCCTCACCAACATTCTACACATACCACTTAAACATTCTAACAATGAATACTACAGACATGTCCATGCCCGTAATGAACGGCTTCGAAGCCACCCGCGCCATCCGCGCCCTCGAAAAAGAGCGCGGCGCAACATACAAACCAGCCGTTATCATCGCATTGACGGGATTGAGCAGCTCGCGCGATGAATCCGAGGCCTTAAATTCGGGCGTGAATCTATTCCTTACGAAGCCGGTGTCGTTCAAGGAGGTGTCGCGGTTATTAACAGAGTGGGAGGAAAGGGGGCTAGACGATCGGATATCTTTGTCCGGACAGGGACAGGGACAGGTGCAGCAGCAGGGGTTGGGATCTAGTTGACGTGCTGTGGTTTTCTTTTATTTCCTTTTTCCCTGTTGCCTTTATTCCCCGGTTTGCTTTTTAAAGTTATTTGTCTGTTTTGGGATTACTCCGTATACGGAACATGAGGCATGAGTGATACCCTGGTTGTTTATGGCGTTTTGGGTGTTCCATATATGGCATCATCTTGCATGCATGCATGGTTTCTTTCTGGGATGATAGGGGATGGCATGATATGTGATGGACATTTTGCATGATATACATACTACTACTACTGTTACTAAAGCGAGTGAGCGGATATAAAAAGGGCATATGCATATGCGGTCCATTCAATACTACTATCAAATAAACTACTCCCTTCAACTCCAAAGTTACTGGACACTCCGTCCATCTCCCGATGCTCTGCTGAAGAGATAATTCTACTACTACCTGGAGGCAACACCCTTCTGCATGGCTCCCAAGTGCTCCCATGCCAATGTATCCTCGCCCAAACTCCATGCCATAACACCCCCGAGTCCCAGCTTATCCACAATGTCGGTGAACTTGCGTGCAATCATGTCTGCCGTATCCCATGTCCAGAACACATTGACCTCGTCATCAAAGTAGTACTCTCCACCCATGACATCGTCCAGTTTGGCGTTCTCTTGCGCGCGCCGCCATGAATCCGTGATTGAGATGCCTTTGCATGTTCCATAGTCAGATAGACAGCCTGCTTGGCAGAAGTCGTCGGTTGTTCCGCTATATCCACCACATATTAGCATACATTCGCATGGAGGATAGGCGGGGTTGACATACCAGTTTCCGTACTGACTGCAACAACTTCCAGAGGGACACTTCGTCCCCTTATCAAACCCGCAGGTGCCATCCACACTCGTCTTCAGGTTAGTCGGAGGCGCACTCATAACACTTTTTTCAAACGTCAAACTCCCGCTTTTTCCATTATCGCTCCCATCTGCGTTCTCCATAACGACAACCTTGCACCCAATCGGCTGATCCTCACATTCCTTCTCATCATTGGGATCAGTCTCAAACCACTTCGCATAATACGCCATTCCCAGGTTTGTCTTATTACCAGGGAGGCCAATATCCCGATACGCCTGCACGGTATTGAACGAATCCACAACAGAGGTATGGTGCATTGTGACGTTATTCCGGCGGTTCATGAGATCGTACGACATGATGTTCACCATATCGACCGAGGGCCAGATCTGCGGGCCTGTGGTGTTGGTGAAGGCGATCATATCTTCCTTCTTGCCGGGGACCGCAATAGAGAGAAGTTTGTTGGGGCCAAGGGCACTTCGTAGCGCTTGGAGGAATAAGGGATAGGTGGTGATTTCAGATACTTTAGCACTGTTCGGTGTTGTCTTGTAGTCTTGGCCGTTACCGCCGGGGTATTCCCAATCAATGTCTATACATTTCGGTCAATACTAGTTGCGGGACAAGATAGCGAGGAAGAGTATGGAGACATACCAACACCATCGAAACCAAGCTGGTTCACCATAGTCGCTACGTTCTTCGCATACTGGTTGCGAGAAGTCTCATCTTTCGCGGCCGTTGAGAACCCCGAGCTATCGCCCCATCCGCCGATAGCGATCATGAGCTTAGTCCCCGGGCTGAAGCGACTGCGCATGGTGGAGACAGACTCGAAGGGGGTAAATTGTGGAGGAGAGTTGGAGTTGAAGAGCGTGGACTGGGCGAAAGCCATGATAGCGTGCGTGATGCCTTGAGTTTGGTTGGAGCCAGGGAGGCCACTTGTGTGGTACCTAGATTAATTCCCCAGTTTTGTTAGATGCGTATAGAAAGAGGTAGGATGAGGAGGATGTTTTTGGTACTCACTCATCGACGTACATGGCGAACCGCATGCTCGCCACGCACTGTAGGCCCATCAGGCCAAGGGCGATTATTCTCATATTGCTGATTGTTGATACGTTGATCCTCTGGGTCTGTTCTGTGTTGTTCCACCCGGAGACAGCAAGCAGAGGTATATATGGTGGTGGTGGTGGTGGTGCGCGTTCTTTTGAGTCACTCCGGGCTGTGGTGCTAAATATGTATGTACCTCTTGTATCACCATTCGCTGCCTATTGAACGGAGCCTGCCGTTATGAGGGACAGATGGCGACTCCTACCATTCCGATCAGTCTGGGGTCATCGCCGCAACATTCTGGAGGAGATGCCGGGTGGATGCTCGATCGCGGAGATGGAGGCCAGGTATGTCCGTGGCTGCAGAAACACTAGTTTCCAGTTATAGCATAGCTTGAATGAGGGTAGTGTGACTTGCTGAGACATACAACATGGCGATTGGGGAAGCTGCGATCGAGAATTGCCACGAAAGGCAACAAACATACCAAACAACATTCCGGCATGTTGGGGCCTTGGTGGGATTGTGACCGGCTGGCTGGGCTGCATTGGCGGATGAGACACCAAAAGCTACATCTATTTGTCAATCAGGGTGTTGTGTCTTTATTTTCTAATCTGAGCTGAATCGTACAAAGGAGGGTGTCAAAGTTAAACTTCATTATTAGCGCTAGACAAGTCTGAGTTTAGACTGTAGGGTATCTTCTAAATGAAATATAAAACCGAGAAAGCGTACAGCTAATCCCAATGCCGCCGGATGATCGGCCGCGCAGGGTCCCATGGCCCTGTCACCACATTCTTATACTTCTGTAAGCTGATGAGCCACCAACTACATCCCCCCATGGCCAGCGCCGTTAGGATGCTCCCCAGGATCGAGCCAACCACCGCCGCCATCCATCCTCCACGCAGGGTGATCCCTACCGCGCCGCCAGCAACCCCGACCAGAGCCAAGGTCAGCAGTACATGCCCAGTCCATGACACATGACGCAGCTGCCGGCGAAAAATGGGGAAGAGCCCAAACACCTCAATTGAGAACAGCATCAGGCTGAACACATGTGTGGTAGAAGGTAGGCGCGACGCCAACACAGTCGAGGCCATCACCGCTGCATTAGTGGACAGAGAAGCCGGGAACTTAGTGGCGCCTGCGCCCTCCCCACTTCCATAGTCAAAGGAGAAGATGTTCATGATCAGTAGCCAGCAACTCATGGCCCAGATCGAGTCACTCGCCGTAGATTTGGTAAGAGACTTGAGGATCGGGCTAAGCCCGAGCAGCGCGAAGTAGATCAAAAACGCCGATTTCACAGTGGACAGCCGCTGCCGATTCCGCGAAGAAAACATCGACAAGTAGTCTGGCTCCTGAGAACCAGAACCGCCACCCAGGGCTCCGTTCGCAGGCCCAGGCGCAGGCGATGCGGGATCCTGTGCCCCGTAGGCATCACTCACATACCCCGTGCTGTGTCGCTGGAGAAGTTCACTTGACTCGCCCTGCGACATGTTCAACCCTAGCCCATGCACCTGGTTCTCCTTCTGGCCATTGGCTCGCGAGCTAGTGCCAGATGGATTGACAGAGCTGGTCATGGAGCTAGAACTGGAGCCATCGTCACCCTCCAGTGACCGCTCCGCCACATGCGCATTTTCCACATGCTCTCTCAATATCCACGAGTCCCAAAAGATCCATCCCAACGCTGTCCCGACACTTCCCCAGCAGACCACCGAGACTGGGCTCACGCGGCCCTGAACAATGCCGACAAAGCAACACACAAATATAGCCACAGAGCTAACATGTTGTACAATGACCGTGGAGTCGGCCACTAGCGGCCAGAAATCGTAGGGCCGCACTCGGGGATTCCGCTGGAGGTGGTCAAGAAACGTCTCGGTGTCAGTGTAGTTATCCGGGTCTAAGAGAACCAGTGAGCATTTCCTCTCAGATATGTTTCACAATGGGTATGAAGCGCACATGATTGTTTCACCCACAGCAGCTTCTTCCATGCACCCTTTCGTCGTCTCCGTCTGCTGGTCCCGCGCACCTTGCGGCTCCCTACTCCTGGGACCGCGGGCGGCGGTCGCAGGGCTGCCACGGAGGCAGCAGTGCCCGAATTGCCATTCAGCACTCGGAGAGAGTCATCGTACCCCGTCTGGGTCGGCCGAGCCCGAGGCAGGGACGAGGTGTAATATGCATCTTCAGGGGCCAGCCGGTTGGGATCCGGGAGATCTCGTTGCGCGGCGGTAGGCTTCACGCCAACCGTGCGGTTCGGATGGGTCTCGACGGGAACGGGGGGAGGAACCGGAGGAGGCGAGTCGGGCAGGGAAGGCATGGAGGAGCAGCGGGATTCATGCTTGTAGCATGATGTGATGGATCTATAGTTGGCGCTGAAGACACAATTGCGCTGGTCGGTGACGCGAATCCCATCCCAATTCAGGCCTGCAACCACGTGGTGATTAGTCAGCTATACTACTCTGGACGAATGCGTGTCTCTGAGATGGAATTGCACACGGGAAAAGAAATGGCCAATTAAATTATGTATCTTGATAGAAATATTTCACAATTTGTTTGAATGATAGCATACGACACAAGAGTCTCGACAACACTCCCACTCATGCTTGTAACACGTGCAGAACGTCAATCACAATCCGGTCCAAGTTGTCCACCAAGCCCAGTGCCTGCTCAACTAAGAGGCGAAACTCTCCATCACTGTCTTCGAACAGGTAGTGTTGTTCACGCTGTGTCGAGATCTGACATGCCAGTATCTTAACCTGAGCGTCTCTATCGCAAGCTTGATAAAATGCCGTGGCTTTATCAAATAGCTCCTTCCTCGACCTACATTCATCCAGTGGAATATAGCGTATCGCACCGATGACTCTCTGGGACCCGAGGCGAAATACAACCTTGCTAGGCTTCATAGGCTCAGTGGTGTTGCTTGTATTGCTGGTGTCGGTAGTTTTGTGCCGCTTGTGTGGTGGCGAGGGCACGTACTTCTCTTCTTCAGATGATGAACCTGCTTCCGATGAAGATGACGAGTCCGCTTCCGTATGCTCTTCGCTCTCCTGTGCGCGACCTCTCATAGAGTACCGTTTTGAGCAACTTGCCCCCACTGATTTTCTTCTGGCTGTCTTATCTCTTGGGGACTTGCGACGGGTGACCGAAGGAGATCTGCTAACATCCTCGCCTGAGGAATCCTGGAGCTCCTTTAAATGTTCCCAGGCTTCCGAAGAGTATTCGATTTCCTCCAGGTCGCTGCTAAACACTCGGACTGCGCAGTGTTCTAGCTCCTCTTTATCATCGACGCCAGACCATGGCCTAAGGTATGTGCCATGGACAGTGCGATGAGGCGGATCACAATAGACGAACCTCGCTGTGCCATTCGCCTCATGTAGCACGAGCACACAGTACTTGCGCGGTTTTGTGACGAGGTACCATGTCAGCTCGAGCTCATTGCCTTTCCGATCAAACACTTTCCAGACCATCGATCCCAGACGTCCACTGACTTTGCACCTCGGATATTCGTTCCCCTTCTCTTCATGCCAATGTTCCAAAATTGTCATCAGGTAACTAGGAAACGGAATGTCAGGTCCCAGCTCTGGCTTCGGGTTGACGTGCACCACCTGGCCGTCGTCGTTATCGCCTGCTTGAGACCCATCTGCAGAGACTGTTGGCTTCTGTTCTTCGTCGTCAGACTCAGTGCGGACGATGTGACGAGAGGCGCGCCTCACCCTATAAATGACGCATGAGAGTTGTCAGCCAGCATGTATCCAAAAGCAGCAATTGATCTTACCTTTCCTTCCAGAAGATGACGGCGCCGTCTGCAGGGTTCATATTTAGTCTGGACGCGAAGGTTAGCATGGGTCAGTGCAAGTCAAGAGAGCGTGCTCGAATGATTTTAGTTTAATTGACTTACTCCTGGAGGAATTGGCGCGTTTGCTAAACAAAGACACGTCCGCTGATTATACCTAGCTCAGAGGGTTCTAAAGACGTCTGACAGTTGGCCTTCTTCTCGTTAGGTTATTTTTCATACCAGAGAAGCTGCTTAAACATAATGTGGCTTGTCCGTCCAAACTTTCAAGCAATGGTAGGTGCCTTGTCACCCGCGCAAATCACCGTTGTTATGATCTCACAATTCAATAGTATGAAGTCTGAGTATGACTAGTGAAGCTTTTCCCAATTAGCATTTCTAATATCGAGTAGGTAAGCTCGGACTCTTCCGTACAAGTGTAAAGCTCAATTCAATTGAGACCAACAACTCAGTGCACAAACGTGAGGCAGCTTGCACTCAATGTCTCAGTTTCCAGAAGGTATGGGTGCAACAGAGCAGAGTCACGACGTTTGAAATCAATGCACATGCACAGTTCCAACGTGAAATTGAAGACCCGTGAAATGCAATAGAGTGGATCACCGAGAAGATTATGACAGCTCAGTGCATTAGAAGTGAAGAAAATCCACTGCTCTGCACACTCCATCGTACTTTACCCCCCGGGGTATGAAACGGTATTTCCTGACGCGTTCTGGAAACCACCAATGGAACAGTTTGCCTCACCTCAACTGATAACCAGCTGGTAGTGAATGTTCCTATTACATTACGGGACCTTCTTCTTCAGCTCATAATAACCCCGGGATGGATAGTCCGGGGAAAATATGCACGCATCCCCATCAAACTCTAACTTACTCATCTTGACCCACGCGCACAAAGTCCAAAAGCAGATACAACATCCGAGCATGGACTTTTCCCAGTTTCTCTGCAATTGAAGACAAATTCGCGCCAAGACACTCTAGACTACTCTGTTCAGCCTTCCAAACGCAGATCTAGCGGCCGACTGCATCTGGCCACTGCAGAATACGAACGGAGGTTTGTTTGCTCTTCTCCTACACCACGGCGTTGGGTGGGCAAGCCTGTTTTCTTCCGGGCTAATATTGGCTATCTCTGTTTGGAATGAACTTTACTACTTGCAGTTTTTCTGCCCGATGAATCGGCAGGCTGAACATGTCATCCTTCAACCGGAACGCATTACTGTTAAACATATATTGTAGCGAGGGTAACTAGTACTACAGGATTCGGAACGAGCGTGACCGATCTATACATAATCATAATGACCTAGTCATCAATCAAGGACCATTTGAGCTGCCACACCCAACATGATATACAACAACAAAACCACATAGCAGACAACACACCCAACGACAGCACAACCAAACACAACTTTTGCGCCACAAGAAGCAGTCACCAACCTATCGGTGAGTAACCACAACTGAAGCGGTGGACAGATCAGGCAACTACCTCAAGCCGAGAAAAAAGATTGAAAGTACGAGGCGGCATGGTTTCACCTGAATATATAGTCTGGTGTCATGTTTCGGGGAATCTGAAACATAGCCAAAGAGCGTCCTTGCTGGGGGGTGTTGGACGTGTTACGCGTACGAAAATGGCTGGTATCCAATGCATCAGAGGTTGAGTTCTGACTACCATTACGTCCTGGTTAGTGCGACCTACTATCTGAGTATGGCTGGCTTGGTGGTTAGAGATGTGACGGAGCTCCGATTGGATTAGTGTGCATAGGATAAGACGCATATTGAAGTATAGGAGAGAGGAGAGATAAGCTGGCTGGAATAGGTTTTCGGCTTAGGTGGTAGGGTTACGCCATGGCCGATAGTATGATTGTAGGTTCGCCAGTCGGAATATTGGATGATGACTGCAATATATTGAAATCATCGAAAATCCTGGTCTCCTTAATATTGGCTTTCTGTCTAAATGCTATTATGATGGTTTGTCCTTCTATACCAAACGGGATAACAAAGCCTTCCAACTTAGGCACCGAACAAGGACATCCAAGCGCGATTGCCTTGTGCTTTGTGGGCAATAGATGGATGGTCGGGTTCAAAACAAAAGCCCGAAAGAGAAAATGGAGTTAATGCAACACAAGGAAACCGAACAGTTATACAATTGGGTGACATGCTCTTATCGTTGTTCATCTTAATCAATGCAGGGAAAAGATGTCTTCAAACGGGGCAGCCTCAAGAATTAAAGGGGCATAAATATGTTGGGTCTAAGCAGCACAAGAATAACACAGTAACGGGTATCAAACGCTCAAAATGATGGAACTGGACGCGGCTCGCCCAGTATGATGCTGACGGAAGCATGCAGTCGTGGCTCTTCATCATGATTGGTTCTGAGGATCAGAATTCTGCTGCGCTTCGGCTACCATTTTGGCCACCTGCGGCATGGTTTTCTCATCGATGCTATTCCTCCGGCCCCAGTTAGCTGGCTGCCTACGGAGGAATACGCCAACTGCACCGATATAGCCTTCGTGGCGCAGGAAGTAGGCTTGCTTCTCGCCCTTGGACCAGAATTTAATGGCGTAGGACAAGGTGTTCATGGTCTGCCGATGACCGCGAATAAACGAACCGCCGAAGTAGATGTGTTTCACTTGATGCTTTTCGGACTGCAGATAGGCAATCTGCCCAATGTTGTTACTATGAAACGTTAGTCCCAGCCGCATATCGTGTAATTGAAGACGCGAAAAAAACATACCTTATGGCATAAAGTAGGCTCCTACTCATGTCTTCGTGCTGGAACTTCGGCTCGCCATTAGTTCGGCCGGCTTCGCCGTTGGAAGAACTTTCCCCATCCAAGTCCGGCTCCGTCTGGTTCTTCATACGGAAGACCTTGCCAAATGTACTAGCAATTGCAGTGTTTTTGAGACCAATTTTACTGTAATCCATGCCGTAAATGTCACCAACCAGCATGTCTACCCCGCTATTGTCCCCTCGGTCCGCCATTGCCAGCATGTCGTCGAAGGTGCGGGCACCGGTCAATAATGACATTATGCCCCAGAACGTACCGCCACCGAGGTGTGTGCCGCCCACACGTTGGAACTGCTTGGGACCTGATACTTTGATCATTGATACACCGGAGCCAATGTTGACTAATAGATACGGGTAAACATCCGGTCGGGCCTCGGCAAACTGCATCGGCTCGGTTTCACTGTAGGTAAAGACCTCGTTCGGTATCTCAGTGATGAAGAAGTCAAGGCCTATGCAGAATGGTCAAAACTTGGACTTTGCTTGTCTCCGTTGCAAGTGAGCTTGTGGTTGCAGCATACCCGTAATAAGGCACTCCATCTCGTCCTCCCGAATAATGTCCACATTGAGTGCTTCCTTGAGCTTATCGTAGTATTTGAAGGCGCCTCCGCCCGTAGCCATTACACATAAAGCATCTCCGGATGGCCCGCCGAGCTTTTCGTGTTCCTCTTTCAGTTGCTTTATGAAGTCAATGCACAGATCAATGCGGGATGTTTCGAAATTAATGAAGTTTAGTCGACCGCCATTGTCGACAGAGTCCAGCTCCCGTGTGAAGTAAACCAATTTCGCTAGCGATCCGCCAATCTAATATCGAGGTAGCAAGAGTTAGTCAATCAAGTTGTGGTGGTGGTATTGCGCCGAGGGGTGCGATTGCGGGGAGCTTCAAAATTGTGCGGGGAACCGCGGGAGCAGCGAAGAAAAGAAAAAAAAAAAAAAGAAAGTTCACTCACGTCTACAGCCACATGGCTCACCAGACCAGTGTGATGTGGAAGACGAATATCATGGCCCTCGTAATGAACTCCGTCAGTTCTTACGGGACTCTTAGATCGTGGGTCATCATCAACGATAAAGGCGCCCTTGACGTTGATCTTGACGGATCCTGGATTGGTGATGGCCTGCTCCAGGCGACCACCCCGGGCGGCGGAATTGGATGTGGACGAGGACATGTCGTGTCAATGGCATAAAAATACAGAGAGGAATGGAGCGATGGGACCAGGGGAATTAGATGGACAGCAAGGAGCAGGTGGCCGTACCGGCGGACGAGGTAGTTACCATCTCGGAGTAATGGGATCCCGTGATGGTCCCTACGGCGTATATCTCCTTCTGCCCGCTTTTGTTGAGGTCGGGTGGAACCGAATTATTATTCTGACGGGCTGGGCATTCTTAGTCAACTCCTGCTCCTGAACAAGTTCGGTCAGACAACGGGCGGAAGGGATCCAAACAAAAGCAATCCTTATGATTCCCGGTGAGTTGGTACTTGCAGAATCGCCGGTCTTGTTGTTCATTGCAGGGATACACTGCATCCAGCCAATTCGGAGGATGGAAGGGGGTGGCCAATGACGTTGCCCAGCCGAGTTGATACCTCAGGCACTAACATGGAGTTCTCAGGCATGAAACCCCACATATTGAGGGTCTACTAGTAGTACTAAGAAATTCTAAACGGCCACTCGGTTGTTATCAGATGATCGTTGAACATAAGATCTCGATGTACTTGTCAATGAGATTTATGCCTGCGGTTTTCGGGTTTCTGGTGACCTCTGTCGGCAATTTCAAAGTACCAGTGACTACTAGTATAGAAGTTATACTAACAGTTACTGCTGTGTGCGAGTGACGTTCAATTAGCAGTGACTAGTCATGCACATTCCCGGATATGTCTCCCGTCACTGTGTAGTACTTCTTTTCCTGCTCCAAACCGCGCTACTGCTTCACCCAAAGTACTAACACCCAACCAAGAACCAGTGGTCTAGAACCAAGAAATCACCAACTCTCACCAAGCTACTACTAACATTGCGGTATAAAAATCATTTGAAAGATAAAAGGCTAGGCCAGAAGCTTATTCGGTATTCAAAGTCTGCTTTTGTAGAAACTTGCGTATCTGTGAATACTTCTAGATTTCTGCGGCCTTATACTAGTAGTACTGTGGTATATCACTATATAATGGATGGAGAGCACAGTCACTTGGTATATCTATAATTAGGTACATAATACGTTCAGATAAGCATACAAACACCTTTAACCTTACGACCTATTGTATGCAGAGAATTAGGTTAATTTATAGCTGTTCGCCGGTATGTTCCGCGAGTTCTGCCGACAATAAGCAGGAAATCAGGAGTATTAAAGCCGACTGGCTTCTGTATGCCAGCTCTGCATCAAATGAATTTGACTTGACTACTACCTGCTCACCTGAGGGGTGCTTGCTGTTCTGCTAGTCCATTTATTCCCCGCAACTCTTCTTCTCTCCCCTGGCAACCTGGAGTCCTGCAGACCAGCAACATTCACTACCCAATTTCCATTTTCAGCACTGTGTTCCATAAAATTTCCTTCCATTATCTGTCATTGTTTTGCTCTTGCCATCTCTCCTACGCGTCTCGCGTCTCGTTTGTTTGAGAAAGCTTTCTATCTCCCAAAGCTTTACTTCCCCTCACATCCTCCCTCTCACTCCTCTTTCCAAGTCCAATTCTCATCTCAGGCGCACTCGGTACACTTTAAGGATTAGAGACGATACTCGTTCTCTGTAAGTATAACACCACTTCTTACTAAGATTATCCCTCACTAACCAACCGTCTCCATCTAGATAAATCCAGATTCATTCGGGTTACGCGTGTTTGAACCTGCCATTGTCCCTATCGACCAACAATGGATAGCTTCAACGTCTCGGATATGAGCACCGCGCTCAAAGAAAGCACGGGCAATCAATCCAGTAATCCTACCGAAGCTTCCAACGCTGCCCGCGAGAAGGGTTGGACGACTCCCAAAGGCTACGATTACGAAAAGTATACTTCTACTCTTCCGCCACTCAATCAGCCCCAGGGTGACAACCAGGAGGAGCTTCCTGAGTGGGCTGCTCAAGCTGCAAAATATGAATGGAAGGATGAATTTGGGGACGTTGGCCCACAGAACCCTGAGCTCGAGGAGATGCTGTTCCGCAGCGAATATACTAACCGAACCGGCTTGAAGATCGGAAAGTAAGTTGGCAATACTATACTTGCTATCGATTCATGTCTAAATTATATTAGTATCCAAAACATCGAGGTCATCGCGGAAAGTCGTGAGAGACCAAGTCCCATCAAGAATGTAAGT
The DNA here is from genome assembly GCF_013340325.1 of Aspergillus tubingensis. Lineage (NCBI taxonomy): Eukaryota > Fungi > Ascomycota > Eurotiomycetes > Eurotiales > Aspergillaceae > Aspergillus > Aspergillus tubingensis. The sequence goes on along the minus strand of NW_023336280.1, from coordinate 3,247,807 downwards.
CGTGTCATAGTACTCACACGATTGAATTCGGCTGACAGTGTCTAGTTTGATGATGCCGGCCTTCATCCTATCATGCGCGAGAATATTCGCTTGTGTAGATACGAGTTCCCGACCCCAATTCAAGCATATTCAATCCCCGCGGTCCTTACTGGCCATGATTTAATCTCCATTGCTCAGACTGGTAGGTGAAGACCCTCACATAGCAGAGTCATGCTAACAGAAGCAGGGTCTGGAAAAACTGCCGCATTTTTGATCCCGGTTCTGTCCCAGCTGATGGGAAAAGCTAAAAAGCTGGCAGCTCCGCGTCCCAATGTCGCAGCTGGCTACAATCCAAGCGCCGATTCTGTTCGGGCTGAACCACTGGTGCTCATTGTTGCTCCTACCCGTGAATTATCAACCCAGATTTTTGATGAAGCGCGACGCCTATGCTATCGCTCCATGCTCCGTCCTTGCGTTGTGTACGGTGGTGCGCCAGTTCGTGACCAGAGAGAGGAGTTGCAGCGTGGCTGCGATATCCTTATTGCGACTCCTGGCAGGTTGCTGGATTTCATGGACAAGCCGCACATTCTCTCTCTTCGTCGTGTCAAGTAGGTTCCTCACATTTAGTGCGAATGTAACTAACATGACCGCAGGTACACTATCATCGATGAAGCAGACGAACTTTTGCAGTCTGACTGGGAGTCCGACTTTGCTAAAATCATGTCTGGAGGAGGCAAGTCATTTCAGAAACTATAAGCATTTCCATATACTGACGATTTCAAGACATCAATGAGGACGCTGACCACCGCTACATGATGTTTTCGGCCACTTTCAACAAGGACTGCCGTAAGCTGGCGCGCAATTACCTTGCAGAAGACCATGTCCGTGTGCGCATCGGAAGGCCTGGCAGCACTCATGCCAATGTTGACCAGAACGTAAGCATGCATGGCACTTGTCTCAAGGAACTTACTAACTATGCATTTCCCAAGATCATCTACGCTGAACCTCCTCTTAAGAAGCAATGCCTCTATGACCTGCTTTTGGCTATGCCGCCTTCGCGTACACTGATTTTCGTGAATTCCAAGACCCAGGCAGACTTCTTGGATGATTACCTTTACAACATGGGTCTCCCGAGTACCTCTATTCACTCTGATCGCACCCAGCGTGAGCGGGAAGATGCCTTGTAAGTTATTACCCTTCATACCTCGTGCTCCAATATTAATGCGGTCAAGGCGTGCATTCCGCACTGCAAAGTGCCCCATCCTTGTGGCAACCGGGGTTTCTGCTCGCGGTCTCGATATCAAGAATGTCATGCATGTTATCAACTTTGATCTTCCACGGGTTCAGCATGGTGGTATCACGGAATACGTTCATAGAATCGGTGCGTTACCGTCCCACAATTCAAAGGCAAAACTATGACATTAGCTAAGACTTTACAGGACGCACTGCACGCATTGGCAATGAGGGCCTTGCCACCTCGTTCTACAACCATGACAATGATGCGGACCTCGCTCCAGATCTGGTGAAACTGCTCATCGAGAACAAACAAACTGTGCCTGACTTCCTCGAGTCTTATCGTCCTTCAGATGATGTTGTCAAGTTTGATGACGACACTGATGATGAAAAGAGTGGTGGGGAAGACGACGGTGGTAATACCGATGCCTGGGGAGGAGGAGGAATTCCGATGGAGTCTGATGACGCCGAAGAGGATAACTCGAAGTGGGAGTTTTAATCCACGTCCTGACTTTGCCACGCCACTTTTTACCTGCATATCGCCTGGAGATCCATTCCTTCGATCGAAGCTATGGAGAGGAAAATGGACGGAAATAAAGAAAAACAAAGGAGAAAACGCCATATGTTCGTGAGTGAAAGGTCATGCTCGTGGGGAATCCGGTAATTGCGTCTACTTCCACTTCTTCCTTTTAGAGATCATAACATGATTCACCAGACAGGATCTGGTGTGCAATTGTTTGACTCCATGGCACAGAGACGATTTGCAGCCTATCTCTCGCCTTGGGATCTCACAGGAGCTTGGAACTGATTGTCCCTGAGAATGGACACAATGGATCTGGGCTACCTGATGGATCCTACCAACTGCGGGTCATGTTGGGAGGCAGGGTGGGAGCGGGGCAAGCAATTGTCATTTCCCTGCTGTAAGGAGACTTAACATAATGGTAATCGATCTACTAAAAGTCTTTCTTTGCTTCAGCGAGCTAGAATTCCTAGATATGCGCTTTCCTTCGGGTGCACCAACATGCTCTTTCCTCGGGTAGTATGCAGCCAACCGGTAAATAACTTCTCTCTCTCACGTAGACTTAGGTGACACATGCCTTGGAGATTCAGCAATGCTGAACCTACACTAGAAATACTAGTAGCTGTGGGCTATACTCAAGATTGTGCGCAATCATGGTGACCTGCAAGCAGTCCGTCATCCTCCTTATACTTATAACCTTCGCCACCTCAGCTGCTACTCGTGTCTTCTTTCCGAGCAACACAACTAGCAGCAACACCACCGGCACCCCCTACAATCTCACCGCCCCTATAATCATTGATACCTTCAATAACTCACATCACAACACCCTAGGCTTCTGGCACGGGGGCTTAGAAGGACTCAAGATCGACTATGGCCACAACTACGTCCGCTTCTACCCAACAGATCCCGACCATAACTACAATACGCAGCTCTCACCAGCAACATGCTTCAACCTGCTACCTTACCGGACAACTCACTACTTACATGTTCAATTTACCGGTCATACCAACTTCAGCGTTTCTCTCACCCAGAATAACATCCACTGCGACTCCACCCGCAGCCCGTTCCCCGAAACCTGGGACTCTGTCGAGGCCGCCAGGTATGCACGCGGCAACGACATATACATTCCTCTCTGGCATTTCTACATTGATTACTCCAGAGCCGTATCGGTGTCTTTCAACGGCTTCTTCTCACCTGGAGCAGTTACTCTCTACAAGGTTGAAATTGTCAATGCTGGTAGTGTACCCGCTGGGTTCCCGATCCCACGTCGCGTGGACAATGGTCGTGTGCTACTGAGATGCTCCCGACCCGGATCGTTTGCGTTTGGAATAGATGATGGGCAACCGAGGTTTGCTCAGGAAGTGATGAAGATACTCGAGGAGGAGAATATTCTGGTCACATTCTTCGTGGTAGGACTGGGACTGAGAGATTTGGACACCAACTTCTCGAGTGTTTACCGAGAGATGTTGAAGCGAGGACATCAGGTGGCTCTGCATTCGGATACGCATCGGAAGTGAGTGGCCCTCTATCATCTGGCTACGATTAGGAACTGACGATAAGTAATTACAGATTGGAAGGGTTGGATTCTGTTGAAGCCATTGACCGCGAAATTGTGGACAATATCAAGTCTTTTCGACAGATCCTTGGGATTGAGAGTATGTAAATCTTGGTTACGATCATTGTAGAACATCGCTGATTATTGACAGGTCGCTATTTCCGTCCTCCCTTCGGCACACTCGGGGCGAGAACCCGTCAACGGCTCGCAAAATATATCAAGGATCCTCAGATCATCAATTGGAGTGTGGATATTGAGGATTGGCTGTGGGCGGATACCAAAACCCCCGAAAAGCAGCGCGAGGCCTTCATTCGAGACGTGAGACGCGGGGGCAATCTGGCTGTCATGCATTTCCTCAGTCCGACGACGGTGCAATACTTCCGTGAGGTCATTCGATTTGTGAAGAGCATGAACGCAACGATCATGCGCATTGACCAATGCCTTGAAGACCCACAAGCTCCCCCTCTAAACATTACGGCCCCTTGACTCAGGTGTCCGTGCCTTTCCCTTCCTAGTTTCTGTCCTCTATTGGCTCCCCTGCTTTGTATCAAATCCATTTTCTTAGGCATCACTATGAGAGGTTATTATTGCTGTTATTCCAACCGCTGTAAATACGGTTGTATGAAAGTAGCCAGCTCGAATCCACAAGTGCCTTCAAAATATATTTAATCCGGTAAATCACCAACGCGTGTAGCTACTCTGCCAAACCCATACTTTGACATCTACGAGCCACAGCTAGCTTTAATCTCATAATATTTCCGATTCGGTCTAGCTAAACACCTGTGACAAGCTAGCATATATATACGCTAGCTTCCATGCTGGCTTTGAACGCAGACACACAAGTCAAGTCAAGTGAAGTACAGAAAAATAGAAACGAAAGTACCGACAGTCCCAGCGCCGTGGTATTGATGCAGGGAAGAAAAGCAGATGCTCAAGATAAGACAGAATGGAATGGAAAATACCACCGACTCCTCTCCCAAACGCCATTTCAGCATCGCGTATACATATACATATACGTATGCCGATGCGATGCAACTAACGATGCATGCTACTGGGCAAGTAGCAAACTCAATCAATCAAGCCCATGGTTATACAACACACATGAATCAGAATTCTGATTGTTGAGTGTGTTTTGGTTCTTTGAGGAAGAAGAAAAGATAATGGTAAAGGGATAATTCGTCCCGCGAATTTCAAGAAAAGGGAAACACGCTCAGAGTCCAAAGTCAGGATGAGGACAGCGCGGCGCGTTGTCCATCATGTGGTCGATTGTGCTGAGGATCCAGCCAGATCGAGCTGTCGGGTTCCTGACTCCCAGTCGGGGCGTTTCGCCCGTGAAGCAGACGCCGTCGCGCATGACGAATTGCGCGCAGCTTCGGGAGCTGGAGCAGAGGGTTTTGCATTCGTGGAAGTCGGTGATTTTGGGGTGTTCCTCGTCGGAGAGGTTGTCCCAGCTATCGCGGACGTTGGAGAGTTCAGGGTAGATGAGTTCTTTGAAGACATCGCGGTGGAGGAGGATGTTGCTGGTGGCCTGGATGTGGAGGGGTTGTGTGTTAGCGGGGGTATCCTGGGTTACAGGGAGTATGGGGATGGGCTTACCTGTCGGCGTCGGCGTTTCTCGAACTCGTAGAGATCCTGGATCTCGTGGGATGTCAGGTGGTGGAATGCTACTGCGGGGAAGCACCATGGCTTGCGGTAGAATCCCTTGGCGAACTCGTCCAATTCTCCGACGTTGGAGTTCTGCAGGATCGGCCATGAGTAGCGCAGGGTGACACCGGCGTCAGCGAGAACCTTGCCTAGGACACAGTCGCCAGCCCAGTGCCAGTCGGTGTATTCGTTCAGTTCTACGGTGCGGGTCGCGTACTCGTTCGAGGCGAGTTGCATGGCGGGGTTGGAGACAACGAAGCCGGATCCGCCATGCGCAAAGATGACGTCTGCGATCTGGGTCTCAGTGCCGATGTAGTGGGGTTCTTTGGGATCGAAATGCGAGAGCCATTCGAGGAGCGTCGGCCAGGAGAAATAGGTATCTGCCTCCATGAAGACATACCATTTGGCGTTATTCTTGTAGGTGAGGGCCTGTTGCACCATGGGAAGGAATTTCCATTTGTCGAGCTTCCAGCCCGGATTGTTGGGCTTGCCGATGTTGGAGTTGGCCTCATCAGCGAAGTCGGCCGATTCAAGACCGGCGCGACCTTGTTCACGGAGACGGTTGTAGAGGTTGAAGTCGGCAACGGTGTCTCGGACAGTGCTGTCCATAGTGCGGAGAGCGTCATGGATTTTGACGCCTTCGATTTCTTCTTCGAAATCCGAGAAGATGATATAGTTCGGGACGCAGCGCAGGGTTGTCTGGAAGTGAACCGGGACTTTGTCGAGGGCTTCGGTGACACCTGTCTTCATGACCACCAGGACATCTTCGATCCCCTCGAGAGGGGGGCATTCGGGCGGCTCATTCGGAGCGCTCTGCGGGGTGGTCTGCGGAGTGCGGAGCTGGGTAGCGCTACGGGTGTAGAGCTCCGGGCGGATGGAGAGAAAGTGGTAGAGGAGGAATACACCCAGGAGGGAGGAGAGGATGGTGATGCGACGAAATCGACGGATTGCCATTTTTGAAGGAGCACGCCGTGAGGGGAAATTAAAAAAGGCTGGGATGGAAGCGGTCGCCGACCTGCAGCGGAGCGGGATCGAGACGCTGAATGCAATAGAGATTTGAAACAAGCAAAAATTATTATTGAGCAATCCTCCAGACTGATTTCAAGGTGTCAATGCATCGTTCGTCGTCACTGTGCGCCAAAAATGCAGAATATTTCGGGAGAAGAGCACTCGGTCGTTATTTGCCGGCGGGGAAATTCCTGGGGAGAAGCAGGAACGGAGGAGGCTGAGACAAAGGGATCGGAGTCCCCTGGCGGTGGAGGGGAGAGGGAGGAACAGGAGAGAAAGGAGGAGGAGAAGTAAGAGCAACAGGGGAAAAAGATCGAGGAAGTAAATCCCCGAGATCGACACCAGGCACGTTATGGTTATTATTATTGTTCGGAGAGACAAGAGGGCGTGGAGATGGCGACGTAGGAAGGCACGTAGACGGGCGAAGATCGGCCCACGCTGGCCGGCGATCTGGAGGGCTCCTAAGCTGTCGATGACGCGTTAGCATCGGAATGACACCGTCTGACTGGAGAATGGAGCTTGATCCATCGCTTAGCTTGGGGGTCTTCGCGGCGCCTAACCATGGATTGCTGAGGAGCTGCAAACCTGAAACCCGCCCCTGACGAGACCCGTCAACCGGTGAAGCTGTCAGAAGTTGAAGAACTTCCGAGGTTGCTCCATCTTTGGTGAGAGGATCAAAATCAAACTCTCAGTCGATCAATCACATCATTATGCTGTTTCTGGCGTTAAGGGGGGAGGAAGAGGGATGAACATAGGAGATTCCCACAATGGATGAGGGAGACACGAGAAAAGAAGGGGAGGGGCGGAATGTGTGTGGGTGTGTGTTTGGTTCACCTCAAACCCGGCATTTTGGCCCCTTTGGACGGACTGATTGTTTAAATCTGACAGCAGCACTAATTACTGTTACGTCTTGAGCATGGTGGTTGAGACACGGTAGTTAATCCATCTCCTACGCTAACTAACTATACAGAAACCTCCCGCTTACACAGTAGAAACGAGTGAAGGACCCTAATTAATCTATCTGGAGAAGACCCTCCTGCCTCAGGTTTAGCTGCATTCGTCATGCTTCCAGAAACGCACATTTGAAACTCCTTCCTCTCGCACGCCACACTTTGAGTGTCTCGACCCAAAATCCATGTCTAGGACTTGGCATTGTGTTGAGCAATTTTGGTCGAATGCAACTTGACCAACTCAGGGATGATCAAACTTTCGATCTCCACTCCCTCAGCCGAGATGATGGCCTCGTCTTCCAACGGTCTCTGACTCTGCCCGCCCCCACCGGTTTCTGCCTGGGTGGATTCGCCCGCCCGCTTGGCTTCGGCCAAACCAACCTGCGCCTCACTGCCAGAAATGCTCTTGCTGCGCCGCGATTTCGGCACCCGGATCCAGCGCTCGTGCGGGGGGTCCAGGGTCACGAACACCACCTCCCATTTGCGCGTGGTCAACAAGTTACCAATCACCAGATGGTGCGCATACCGCTGGAGTGCCGTCTGCGCCTTGTATACGAGCAGGTTGGGGTCCGTTTCAAGTTTGAACGACACAATCATACTGCCATCCGGCGCCCACCCATTCACCAACCGATGTAAGAACTTCGGGACAGGGTCCAGATCGATGATCAATTTCTTACTATGAGATGACGGTTGCGGCTCAATCCCGCCCGTGTAAATGTCCGACGAGCCAACCGCCTGGTCCTTGGTCAAGTGGTCCGGCAGCTCCGACGACTGGATCTTGTGCTCAGACATGCGGTCGCTGGGGATAAAGAAATCGCTCACAGCAGCGGCCAGGTAGAACAGAGCGTTGGGACCCAATGGCTTCATGAGCTGAGCCAGCGACCGTAGTTCGAAGAGGTACTCCGAGACTGTGGTGAACGGAAGCAGGAGCAGGAGGTTGTTCCGCTTCGCATAACGATACTTGCGCAAGACATCGCGCATTTGGTCCTGGTACTCACTGCGCACCTTGATCGGTCGGTGATCCGACTCGTTGGTTTCTGTGGCATCAGGCACCGGTTCCTCCTCATCCATGAAATCCAGAAAGCAATTGGTCGAGTGGCTGTAATGCCGCGAGTATGGCAACAGACTGAATTGCCGATGTAGGAAAATCACTGCATATCCCTCCTGGAGAAAGTATTCTGCCGACACAGCACCTCGCGTGCCCGCGCTGAAGTTGTCAATGAAGCGAACAGTCTGGTTCTCTGTACAACGGTCAGAATCTTTCTCACGTGCACGAGCCATCCCACGAACCAAGAGGAACGGTGGTGCCCCCCGATGTCACCAGGACAAGGCGTCGGTTCGCTTGGGCGTGGTAATCGACAAAGGCTCGAGCGAGGGCTTCATGCTTCGGGAGGGCTTTGGGCGGGGGGTAGTTGTTGAAGTAGACCGACTCGGCCTCGGCGGGCGTCATCTCTGGCGTCGGAGCGGACGTCATACTGAAAGGTATAGCAATTGTTCACTGTTATGCGACTGAAATGTATGTATATCCAGCAGATTTATATCTATCAATGCGTTCAAAGAGTTCTACTGCATCAGTGCAGGCAAAGGCGGGGATAAGACAAAGGTCGGTGCGGACAGGTGAGCGACGGAGAGGATCTGGAAACCACGACAGCTCTGCAAAAGCAATCTGCTTATTGCAGCCAGAGGACAGGCGATCGACAACAGAGAACGGGAGGGAATTCAGGAGAAAGATCGAAGTCTTGGTGTTTTGGTGTATTCTGACATATGCCGGGTAGTTCGGAGCACGGGGTGCGATAAGTATCGCGACTGGTGAAATGCCAGCCCGCCACCTGTATGCTGAGGGATTAGCTTTTTCCCGACTGGTTAGCACGCACTGATGGCTATTTCACAATGACCAAAGCAATCTACAGATTTGGCTTTCTGCAGATAGATAGTTTGGTTCAGATGGTCTGGTGGAATGTTGTTGGTGAACTTCCACTTTTCCTTCTCACCGGGAGGGGCATTACACCGCCTTCGGCTTATGACGCACCATCCCCGGTTCTCGGTTCATTCCTCTTTCATCCATCCGCATACAAGTCTCCCCTTTCTATGTTGTGCATCACTAGGTCAAAATAGGATTGTCAATTCATATTGTTGTGAATATTATTACTATTACTGCATGGTAGTTCGCATAGGAACAGAAATATTAGCATGAAAGAACATCAAAATATCACAAAATCACAATTTCAGAACTTCAAGGTCTGGAGAGCAGACTTCAAATCCTCCATCTTTTGCTTCAGGTTGGCACGCCGCGCTTTAATCGCTTGCGATTCACCGGCGATTGCTCCCAGCTCATCCGACCCCAGATTGATGACCCATTCCTGGCTAAAGACTTCGAGGGGGCTCTCAGGACCAGTCAGGAGACAATGCTCGATTGCCTGCATGTGAACATTATCCACAAATCTTTCGCGTGCGACTTGATAGTAGGACCACAGGATGTCATGGATTTCCCCTGTGATATGTTCCACATTCCCCTGGTCGCTCGCAGACTTCTTGACAGCATCCAGATCGACCACCTTCATTTCTGCGTTTGACCAATCATCATTTGTATATCTGGCATTGTCCTCTAATGCCTGAGCAACACGGGCACTGCGCAGTTTCTGGAGGGAGTGGTTGAAGTAATTGTTTAGCGTATATGGTCGGCGGTTTCTCTCAACGGACAGAAGGAACATCGCCTGGGACATGGCATTCTTGTATCTTTGTAGAAGGTCATCGAGAATGCTGGACCAAATCTTGTGATAGAGCTGTTTGCTCCCGCAAATCTTTCCCAATGCCGTACTCAAAAAACGGCGAACTACCATGATTACATTACTCACGTGTCCGCGGGTCATGGCTTCCCATTTGCCGGTCTGCTCCTTGAAAGCATTGCAGAGAATATTGTTTCCAAAGGTCCCGAGATCAAGACCTCGAGACTCAGCATATAACTTTTCAATCCAGGCTTTGATATCCCCTTCGGGATCCTGGGTGCCCTCCACGCGGCTGACAATCTGCTCTAACTCAGGGAAGTTGTTAGGGTCAAGGCCTTCACGGCTTTCGTTTACATGCTGAGCCAGAGAAAAGCGATCCCCGGCTGCCATCTGGGCATGCATGTCGGGTTTCCCCCTTGGGCAGTTTTTATGGCGGCCCTTCCCGTGCGGATTGTTGTTCATGTCGTTGTATGGTTGTTTCTTGTCAACTGCATCTGAGGTAGGGCAGTCGAAGGGCAAAAGATGCGCTTTAGCCTGGAAAGTTGAGCTGAATTTGTCAGAAAAGTTGACAATGTGAGTGAGAAGCCGGAGATCACTCTCTGCAAATGCTTCATTTTCTGTATAATGAGCATCACGTGCAGCTCGTGCGAGGCTCTGAAACTGGCGAGCTATACCACTCAAGAACGCACGCTGTTCCTGTTCAGTTTGGCGTGCAGGGCCCAGGCGGACCAAATCTTGATGGCACGAATCAATCTGGTTTTTGATATCCTTGCGAAGTTCAGGGAATTCGCGCTCCGTAACTTCGCTCAGAAGTTCTCCCAGCCGTTCTCTTAGGGCCTGGATGCCAATACGGTCTCTCGGCAAGGTATTCCAAGGCTGGCTGTCAAACATTCTTTCTCCTTCCTCACCACTGAAAGAAGTGTCTTGATCTGCGCCCTGGTTTCTGACCAAGTAATAGCCAAGTGTCAGCGGTCTCTTGTGCCCCAGGACCAGTGAGCACAAAGCTGCCTTGGCGCTTTGCTCGATCACCAGATCCGGTTTGGTTAGCACACCAAGCGTACGCTCTCCATTTCCATCATAATCTTTGGCCAGCTTGAGGATCTCCTGGGTAGCAAGATCGACGTTGCTTGGGAGCACAGCCAAGATCACCGTGCGAGCATCTTTGATATAGTTCTTGACCATGTCTCGAACTAGCTCGATATCACTCTCAGTCGTAATGCCAGGTGTCGGGTCTCTGAAGATTCCCGGCACATCTATGACGGTCAGGTAGTCCTCTTCAGGCCCGCACAGCTCGATCCGGAGCACGTCTTTGCTGAAGACCGATCCTTCCTTAGACGAAAGGTCAGTACGAATGCCCATACACTCGTCGACCTATTCAAAATGTTAGCTTTTGCCAGGAAATACTAAACATCGGTTGAACTGGACTATCCGAACCTCCTTCAGGATTGCTGGAAATTCCGAGCGAAAGTCTTTGGTGCCTCTGAGGGTCCTCTTAAAGCCCTGTACCTTCGCCCTGTGCTCCAGGGAAGCATCGCCGGCAGGGATTATCGAGATTTCGACCGAGCGATCGTCCTCACGACGGGAGGTTATCTGCGTGGCATAACGGGTACAAAGTTCCAAATCACGAGGAAATGGAATCCTGGTCAGGCTTGCCAGAAGAGAAGATTTTCCAGAACTCTGGTCTCCAACAACAACCAACTGGATGAAGATCAGTATCACTTGTTGACGTTTCTCCCAGGTTACATAGTCTTACCTGAGGAAGAGGAACATGCTTTCCAATGTTTTTCTCTCTCAGCTTGTCGATCTTCTTGAGCAACTCAGAGCTATTGAGATGCTTGGGGCCGCTTTCATCTTCTTCGATAGCCATGTTGACGGTTGAGCCGGCAGGGAGAGGAAGGCACCTGCGTTGAGTCTGAACATAGACCAACACAAAATGACTTGGGAAAGAAAGGAAGGATGGAAGCGAAGGAGAACTCGTGGGGGCAAGGCTTGACTATGAAAATTCATTTCCCGGGGCATGTGGCTTCCGGTGAATTCTGACTGCCACATTGGGCGTAGCTGTCAACAGTGAAAGACAAAGCCCGAATTCTCCACAGTGAATTGTGGGCGAGATTTTGGGATAGGCAACGAGCCCTTTGTGTACCAAAACATCCGCATAACACATATAGAATTCCTTATAAAAAAGAATCAGTGTCTTCTTCATTATATCTTGAGGTGGTCAACAATATGAGGTATTCGTAACGTGCCACCTTCTAGGAGAGGCAGGAGCAAGAGATTGAGTACTGGTAGAGAATCTTGGATAATCTTGTTGCTAGAGATAAGGAAACTGCGCAGGCTATGGTCATATACGATTACCCATGGAACTGTACTTTCACAGAGGTCACAACATTCTTGAAATGTATTATATCAGATGTGGAAGGCATAGGCACTAAGAAGCTATCATGTAGACTAAATTTGAAATCGTAGACAACATCCAACTCTGATGGCCTAATTAACCCCGGATATGGGTCATTAATCTCCTGTGGCCTCCATAAGGACTGCGATTCTATCGTCCCTCTATATCATCAACAGCGGATGAAGCACCCACGACCCCTCATGTCAATTCACAGATTCTTACGCGGTCTGACCGGCATCACAGGAGTAGGAGCATCGATATGCGCGGTCCACTGCGTCAATTGAACATCTGCCGCGGTGAATGCAGTACTGAAATTTTCGGCGAGGAGGTAGTCAAGTGGGAAGGCAGGATTGAACTCAATGGCCTTGTCAATCTCATCCATATCCTCCTTCGAGAGATCGAGGCTCAGAGCTTCGATGTTGGCTTTGATGTGCGCTACACTCCGTTGTCCAATAATAGGGAAGACGTAAGGTGCCTTGAAGCGGACCCATGCGAGAGCCTGAGTTTAAAACATTAGTTAGGCGGCTTTTATACGTGGCGCAGAAGGTCGGTATAAGGTTGAAGCTCACAATGGCATAAAGGCTTGTCTCATTCCGTTTGGCAACAGCCTCCAACACATCAGAAACCTTGTCATCCTCCTCAGCCCGGAGCGCCGCTCGTCCAGAGCCCTTATACTCCGCGTTGCGCTGCTCTGCGGGTCTGAACTTCGCCTGGCCTAGCACTGCAAAAGGTGCGATTGCCATCCCTTGGTCGCGACACATAGGCACAATCTCATTTTCTAGATCTCTGAATCCAGCATTCCACTTGCCCTGGTAGACAGAGAACGGTCTTAGTCCGTTTGCGCGCGCGTATGCATTTGCCTTGACTACTAACCAAGCGGGAGTACCGGAGACGCCCAAGTAGAGGACCTTTCCGGCCGAGACGAGTGCGTTGAGACCATGCATGACTTCCTCCACGCTGGTGGTGAAATCCCACCAATGGACGTAGAGAATGTCAATGTAGTCAGTCTGGAGCTTTTCGAGGCTGTTCTTGACGGATAGGTTCATGGATTTTACTGAATTTCCGACGAAGTTCGATTGGATGGGCTCAGTGGAGACGTGTGTGCGGCGAAAGCCAGTCGTGTATTTGGTTGCGATGCTGCCATTGTCAATATCAGGACATACTGAAATGTAGCAATCAGATGGTGGAGGGTGTGTACCTACACCATCTGGTCTCGATTCCCACGTTTCTTCATCCATTCTCCAATCCATGTTTCGGATTGTCCGTCCTGGTATACGTTGGCACTAGGGAGCATAAGCCTGTCGCTCGTCGAAAGAGTCAGTGGATACTTTCTGCACGTACGTGTCGATGAAATTCCCGCCGTGGTCGAAAAAAGTATCCAAGATTGCGAAAGATACGTCCTTGCTGCATTCGCCCATGTATGGCTCCCTGCAAGATGTCAGTGGTTCATTTGTTCAATTGCCGGCGACAGGATAGACTGACCAGGTTGTTCCAAAGTTCATAGTGCCCAGACATAGCGGAGACACCTTGATACCAGCAGTGGGTGACAAGACCTGGTGGAAGCCCAGGAGGCACTCTGGTTTTGGGACAGGACCAGCCATTGTTGCTATACTGATGCAGTAGAGGTGAGAAACCGATTTTAGATGATGAAGATGAGTCGAGAGATTGGGGCACCGGTCCTCCTTATATGTTTTTTATCATGCCGGTCTATGAAGCAGATACATCCATTCAACTCCGACTTGCATGTAGTGTAGGCTGCAAACCTGACCGCGTAATTGTTCGCATTGTCAGACTGCATCCATCCAAAAGACGCTTGGACATTGCCAGTGACGACGCATCGGCTACCTATTGCGGAGTATGCAGTAGGCTGAAGCACTGACGTACTAGGGTTGGTAGGCTGTCTAGGATCTGTTGGATTTTAGTTTGCTGACGTTAACATGGCCAAATTGCGCCAAGAGCTTGACCCTGTCTGGTGGGGCGGGAATTTGCTTTTATTGAAGCTTTTTGTATACACTGCTCCTATGATAGGCTCTCGATATATTATAATAGCGCTTGCATAGTATAGCTCATGTTCTGTTGGTCAAACCACAATTTCAAGGCATCCTATGCTGCTATATATTTCCGCCTGGGTAGGAAGATGATGAGAGATCATCATCGGGTGTCCGACTAACTCATCCATGCCCAATTGATCCCAGATTTGCATATTCCAGCAGTAAGTACTCTTTATGCCTCGAAGTGTACTTACAGGGCAAGTTACCATCGATAAGGCTGCCTCTTCCCAACTAGGAAAGAGGCAACCTTGTGAGGCGGATGTCACGTGAGTATATGGATGGAGCCGTGGCAATAGGGTGGAAATAGCAGAATCCAGCCCATATTGCAGTTCGATAAGCCGAACTGTTATCGCAACGCACCGACCCTGACGGGGGAGGCGTGACACCTCGTCAATCCTCCGCATTCATCACACCCAACCCGCATCCACTATGCTGGCTTTCAAGTAGCAGCAAAGATTATCTGTTTTATTTCTTTGCTGGTTGACGTGTACTTTCTGGGTATTTAAGTAGTTTTACGTCCGCAGATACGAGTCCGCGATGACGTCCTTCAATCAGTCCGGAGACACCAAGTTCACCGTGTTTATTCGCCTTCCCTTCCCCAGGGGTGACTTTGTGGATCCTCCTCCGGTAAGTGCCGCTAGTCAACTGATCTCCATATCGCTGACCAGACAGGTGGAATGGAACGCTGCCAAAGACCAGGCTCTGTGGAATATTCTCTCGCGTCCTTCAAAGGGAGATGATTTAGACTGTAATAGTGTGGCCTAATGATAGTCTGAGATCCAGAATGCTGACGATACCACAGGGAAAGCACTGTACGATTGGCCTTATCGAGTGTTGGGGCATCACTGATCAACTCTGTAGGGCAGATCATTTCGATGTGACACTGCAGTTTCTGCTTCAACAAGCAGCATGGCTCTACGATCGGCAGCTGTCACAAGTACGTGCACAGATGAGTAGAGTGCCCACCACACAGTCAACGTCTACATCTCCTGCTCCTGGTTCGGTGTCGGGTAGCACGGCGCTGGGTCAACAGACAAAAGGTGCCACAAATGCAGGTGAGTGCTCTCCGATGATACTCATTGAGTCTTCTGACAATCAAAGGCCCTCGAGCTCCGTCGCGCCTCTCGTCACAGCAGAAAGATAGTCTTCCACAGCGTGGCAAGTTTAATCCGGCCTCATGCCTGTATCTTTTACTAATAGTCAACGAACTAGCTCCCATTCCCCGACGTACCAGCTCAACAACTACCGTCAATCAAGTCAAGACTGCTCGTGAACCAGTTCGCAACGATACTCCTGTTGCAGAGCCAAGAGAGCCAAGGCGCGAAAGCTATGCCAGTCGGCCATCTGCCGGAAAACGGGAGCAAGCTGCAGCGCCTCCGGCTCCGAAGTCTCCCCCTCTGGAAGATGACACAACATCTAGTTCATCCGAGTCTGAATCCGACGACGACAACGCCTTTGGAAGTCGTCGTGGTCTAAGATTCAAGCCCCCCTTCGGCAAATTCTCCACACATAGGGCTGGCCTGAGGTACGACGAGGAGGATGAAGACGAGTCCCCTGCTTTCCTGCCAGAACCTGAAAGGGCGTCGCATGAAGCATCTGGGCAGGATCTCAATGCTACGCTAAGAATGAACGCCGAGGATGCCTCTGAGTCACATCGACGCCCATCGGCACAAATGATTTCCAGAACTTCAGTCACGACCGAGTCTTCCGCAAGCTCTGCTAGCTCTGGAGTCCCAGTTGCACATCCACAATCCGATAGACGGCGACGGTTGAATCAAAGCGGGGGGCCATTGAGTCCTAGACGGACAGGGGAATTGGCACATTTTAGTCCACGACAATCTATGGCTTTAAGGAGAGAGGCAAGTGACGGGACGCCTAGTATGGGGAGCAGCTTTAGTGATCTAGATGGTGAGGTTTTCTTGTGTTTGCATGATAACATACTGACTTTTGGTCTAGATGCGAGCGTCACGCAGTCCGCGCTTGAGGAAGCACTTTTGAGCAATATTCAGCACGGTGGCATGGCCAGTCGCATGAGCACAATTAGTCAGGCGATTCGTAGTCGATATCTAGGACGGACGGAGGATATGTTCTCGTAAGTTGCAGTGGCGCAGAGTACGATCCATCAAATTGTCTATGAAAAGGGGCTGGCCTTTCAATAATGTTACATTATTTTTTCATATGTTCGAGTATGATATAATGCTTGTGATCTGAAAATAGAGACAACTTAGTATTTGAATGGGTGCCGCGACCTGCCATTGGAATCTAAACTCAACAATATATTTCAGTTAACCCCGGCTGGGAGTATAGAATGTTCCCCCAAATAATGGTGCAACAATACTGCAACTACATAAGACTACGAAAAGCAGTTCTAAATATCAGCTGGGGACATATTATGGGCCTCTGTATGCTTGTCCTTCTAGCGTAGTTACCCCCCTGACCGTTGTGTTCTCATCTATTTGTCCCATATAGTACAGAGACTAGACCGACATGGCCCAACTTCAAATACTCGAATACGAGTTCGACCAAGAATATACACTTCTATACTGGAAACTAAAAGCTTTCAAGTTCCTAATACTGTGGTTTGCATCTAACTATCCCCTCACCACACATACTGTCTAACCCGTGGGCGACATTGAGCGATGGCTCGGGACTGTCCATGTGCGATTTTCCATCACTATAGTGCAAACTCGTGTGTCTAATCGCCTTTTAAACCATTATACTCGACCCAGCCCACCATATCCCTGCAACACTCACCTAACTTAATAATAAAAATTGCCAACTTATAATAATACACCCACCTCATGAGCAGTAGTAACTTATTAAGCCAAACCACATACCAAAACAACACACAAAAACTCTAAAACACCCCAAACTCCCTCCCAAAGGACACACAATGCCGTCCGATCCGTGCTTGAACAACAAACCCAAACCCAAACCCAAACAACAAACTAGTTAAGTAACCGCACAGGCAACAACAACAGCACCAACACCAAACCTACACTAACTACTAGACTAACTAAAAAAACCACACTAAACCCAAACAAACCCCATACTCAAATACTACCACACCATCACAATTCACAACAGCCAAGCTCGCCCGCCAAGTGATTCCGATATTAAACTACGCATTTACCGAACCGATCTAAAATCTCACCAGCTACCACCCCTGTCACAGTTCGCTTCGCTTAACTTCCGTGCAAAAACTATCCAAGCTAAGCCAAGGCGGAGGAAGGAATATTAGTTATTTTTATTGATGAGGGGGAGGGAAGCATTGTACCGAGGCTACTACCCCTGCAGTAGTACGGAGTAGATAGATAAATAGATAGTAGTGTATTAATTTATGCTAGTACGAATACGAGATAGGAATGTAGGTAGTTAGTAACTAGATACTGAGTTTGTTCTCTCCTGCCCTGGAAAATGGAAAGTTTATTGGAGATAAGAGTGTCTCACTTATATGCATCCTTCGTTCTATCCGACCGACCTAAGTATCTACTATCTAGTGAATAGTACTGAATAATAGGAGGAGTGGCTACGGAGTTAACAACCAGCCAATAGAAAAGTTAGAGATAATCATTCATACAGAGCAAGGAAAGCATAGCATAGCACAGCACAGCACACCATGGCACAGCCTGAACTCAATGATAAAGTTTATAACAAAACAAAAAAGTCAATTAATAGCATCGGGTGAAACCGACGAGTGTGTATTAGTGCGAGCACTGTGTTGTGTTTCTCGCACTACCCGACATACCCACTAACTAGCATTTGATGTTTTCACCAGCCCCTAGCGATCCTGCAGACAGAATAGATTGATAATTATCTGCCGTTGAGATCTTCCGAAGTTTTCCTGTTGAATTCGGAAGTGACTAGGATCATGCCATAGAAAGGCAGAGACATGAACATCGGACGCTAAACTGGAATCGAAATAAGCCTTTGTGGGTGTATCGCCAAGGTTCCTTGGGACTTGGGGAGGAAAGGACGGAGTCTGTCAGAGAGAACCACTAAGAGTGTTTGTTTGGTGTAGGTTTGTAGCCGACCCGACTACGACCCGCTCCGGCTTGGCAGAGTTTGGGACTCTCAGCTGAGCCAGTGCATCTTTGAATTTCCTTTCAGGGGGACGGATGGGTTTGAGTTTTTGTTTAGTGCACAACCTCGAAGAAACAGGGAATAAATGGTATTATATGTCATTCACACATCATTAGGTATGATTATGTAGGGTCATCAAAGCTATATATACAAGAAACATAGAGAAAATTATGCATTATGAGGTTCGTCTCGTCCGAATCGGATTTAAGACGTTTCATCGGCAAGAAAGTGAGGAAGAATGAGGGGAGCCACAGCACCGACCACTACAACCAGCTGAGAACCTCGTGGCCGGCCGATCGCTAGAATCCCCCCGGCCGAAAACGGGGGTGGAAGCCCGCCTCAGCTCCGTGCCTGAAGGTCCTTTCCAACACAAGAATCGTGAAGACTGAGTAGGCAACTCGGTAGTCCATACATTACGTGTACTATCGTCCCTGGTGGGACCGTGGACACAGTAGTGTAGTTGATTACCTAAATCCGACGGCCGTGGCTGGACGGGTAGCTGTGACGGTGGAACTGATCTACCTTTCACTTGCTCAAAGTGATCGGAGACAGTCGATGGAACGTGGATGCGGCCCCCGCGTGGTTTGGATGATTGGGGCCCCAGTGGTGCTGAAAAACGTCACTGTGCTTCGATACAGCGGGGTTGTTGGCAATTGCGCTGCATAAACTCTTCGCGATCGCTGGAGCCTGAAGGGGTTCAAATCCTGGCATGGAGATAGGGGGTTTTGTTGGTAAGGCTGTTTGCGATTCAGGGGTCATGTCGCCGCGGCCAGGCGAGGAAAGGCGACTGCCTTCCTGGGAGGAACTCAAGGTCATAGCGACTGCTCATCGGCTGTCGAGACGATCCATAGGAAAATCGTGGGCTGATCAGTCCTTCTGAATGACAATCTCCGTCGTCTTCCTGATGATGAAGTCATCATGTCCATTCGCCTGAGCCCACTCTGTGTTATCGCTACCAGTCGATGCGGTCGACTTGTTGGTGACATGTCCCACCCCACCCATTTCAATAATGTTCTCTTCACTTTCGGTGCGTGTAATCCCGTCCGCGCGTCCGGTTCGAGTATCGTAGATGGTAGGCATGTTGCGAGTCGACCGAGAATGCACTCCCGATTTCCACCGTGCATTCGAAGCGTGGTCGGTTCCGTACTGGGCTTCGTTGTATCGGCCTTTGTTGGTGTACTGACTCGTTCGCAGGAAGGTAAGTGTCGATCTCGCGAGGCTCCAGACGAATGGCAAGTTCGTCACGTACATGCCGATCGATGCCTCCCGGAGGTACCAGAATTGGTAGCTATCGTCGTAAATATTGTAGAATGTGAAGTATTTGGAACTGATGGCACAGGCGATCTGAGGGGCAGAAGATGCAAGTTAGCGACTACTAGTCTGGGGGCCAAAGCCAACTCGGGCAGGAACGCACCACCACAATACCCATGGAGAAGACCACGATCACGGGTAACTTGGTCTTCCAGGGCATTTTTGCGCGGATGAACATCGGTAGTATGACGCAAAGAATGAAAATATCGGAACTGATGTTGAAGACGCATTGTACCACTTCGTAGCGAAAGTAGGTGCTGCACTCTTTATGAGGTGGCGGGAGCGTCCAATATCCGGACAGGGGGCGACAGTTCAGGAACAGCACCAGCTCCGTGGCGATCCAGCCAATAAGGGTGTATCCGGCGATAACTTTAACCAGGCGGTGCTGCCATAAGTTCGACCTGGAAGTGTGCGTCAGCAGTTGCTCAGCGTTGACTTTGAGATTGCACCTACGTTAGTCGGAAGTGTACCAACAGCATGCAAGCCTTCAGAGAGTAGATGGTGCAGAGCTGGCACTGTTTCGAACATCGTGTTAGGATTTGCTGACCTAGAATGGGGAAGCAAACATACATTCTCCGAAGCAAACTCGATCTTGGAACCTCTGACTCTTGCAGCAATCTCGGAGGCTGAGAAACTGTAGTACAAACTCGGAGGTTCATAAAGATTGCTACCTCCTCCTTCGATGATATAAATGTTGGTAACTGCGAATGCTGTGTAGAATCCCTGCGATCACAAGCAGAGCGCGTTAACACATGGCGAAAGGTATGACACAGTGCAGTGCATGCAACCTACCACAGCGACCACCATAAGGTAATCTTCAACCTGGAATCGAAATCCGAGTCGCTTGTAGCGGGCAAACCTGTATATTTGTTACTGATGATGCCCACGAATGATAGGCTATCTATGAACAACAAAGGGTTGTACATACAGTCTCACCAGGAACAGCAGAATAGCAATGCTGTACATGATCCAGGTCTGCACGACCAGATCATGCGGACTGCCGCCACCATCATTGGCCATCATGGGTTCTATGGGAGCGCAACGAGAAGCAACAGGGTCATGGTCGCAAGGACTATTCTGGATCTAAAGTACGGGGTCGCTGTTTATGAACTTCTAGAACCTGGCAGGCTATCAAGGCCGGGGCCTGCCAGACTTAGCCTGTAGCTAATTAGGGCTTCGGATTGGAGTATTGTTCGGGTAGGAGTTAGTACTATTAGCTTTCTCCTTCCTATGGTTCATGTGGCCGCTCACCCTTGGGTGGCGGCACGAGGAGTAAATTAAGACGGCTGAGTGGTTATGGGGCATAACGCGCCATCAACGCTGAATAATTTCATTTATTACAGGATTCGAATCCTTGCTAGACTGCATCCCTGCATAAACTAGAAAATTCTGCACAAAGTCTATTTGTCAAAGCCGGGAGACCCGGATTACAACGTGCGCCGAACACGAGGTAGATAGACTCAATAGTACACCAAATATTGTTTCCCAAAGGTGGAATAGAGCTACTCTAGTCGTGAGGTTCTTGATCATGTCTCGAATAGCGCCAGCCACAAGGCTGGAAAACATCATAGATTCGGAAATTCTCCGGCGCTTGAGAAGCGGGTTTGCGTTTCGACTTCCAACATGGACCTCATCAGGAGATGACCGGGGTTCCCCGACTAAGCTTCGGCTACGTATTGTGCACCCACCGTGACAGCCAGTCAGATGGATTGGAATGCACGAGCAGACCAGCTTGCCACGTACAATCATGTCTCCTGCTTTTTCCTCACTGTGATCGAACCATGAGGTGGAAGGCAAATCGAGGGCCTGTCCAGGATCTCGAATTTGCCGAATGATAGATTAAATGCGTGGCCATCCTCCACTCCTAAGGGCCACCGGTGCAGAAGCCAGCTGGTCTCAGGTGGAGATGGATAGACTGACTATGTAGTGCCGTTAGTAGACAGTATCGGAGCTGCGGAACGCCGAAGAGACTTTGGCCTAGTTAGGCTTTTCTTCGGTCCTCCAACGGAGGGGTAATCCATCGTGCAAACTCGGTGACTCGATGAGTACGCGTTCATTTTAAGATTCGTACGCTTATCTCCGAAAAGCCTCGCTGAGTTTAACGTCAATTGTCCAGCCAAGGCGTATAAATTGTCTTCCGGCCAAATTCGTTTCGTAATGTAGCCACGAAGGAGGGCGGAAGGCTAAAAGTTTGAAGGGTGACTGTTGAGCTACTGTGCAACTGTTACCGTGCTACCGTGTCGAGACCCAGACTAAAGGCGTGGGGAGCTGGATCATGGCGAGGAACGGACCAGGCAGACTCTCTCCCTCACAGTTGACAATGGAGGAAAAGAACGGAACGACGGCTAGACCTTCCGCTTCACAGAGCGGGGCACGTGCTCCACTTGGATCGTGATAAGGACGGGCCATGCACTGCTTGGAGACATAGTCAAGTCTGCCTATGAGCCATTTAATATCGAGTCAGGTCAATAAAATTTCCACTCAATCAAGACTTTTAATATACAATCTGCACCATAGGTAGCTGAAACGCCGTCGCAACCGGAGATGATGCTGTAGCCTAGAACTAGCTGGAATCCATCAGCCCATTTCCCTCGAGAGTATTTGCCCCTGGGCGGTAGAGGGACCCCGGCAGAATATTAGTCCCCAATGAGGGCATTTTGCTAACCCCAAGACAGTTTAGTGGTGGTCATGTCATAAACTTCAAATCAGAAAAGGAACCGGGAGAACAGGAAAGGGAAAGTCGGGGACAGGGAAAGAGATAAGCCTTCCAGATGAAAATAGCAATCGCAGCATAATCTTCATGACCCATGTCCAGACCCTTTGAGGTTCATCCACGGCAAGGGTGATGACCCAGGGAACACCAAGGCTAATCACAATAAGATGGCGCCCAGCGGGATCGGAGAGTAAGAAGGAAATGAATTAATCTCGTTGCTTGAACCGCTAAGCACTGCGGGTGCTCGAGCCAAGCATGGATGCTGCCGCGCGGGTCCTGTCATTGGCGGGTGACTGACTTTTTGTGGCCAAAACGAAGAAAAAAAATTTCCTAAAAAATAATACGGCGAAGCCCGAGCAGAAAAGCCAGAGGAGTCATTCTCCGCCAACTACTTCCCATATTCGCCGGATCCAACTCTACCTTAGCTTAGTCCCTGCTCTAGTGCCAACTGCGAGGGGGGCAAAACTCCTCTTTATCCCCCATCATCCGGCCCTGAGTTTTTTCCCGCCATGCAGCTGGGCTTGCATTAAATCCTCCTGGGTTCTCTTCAACGGCTGCATTTCGATTTCTGAAAATTGCGGCCTCAACGTCTTTTGCTTCAACCGAGGATCCCCTCCTGCGCCAGCTCGCAGACCCTTTATCACCATATCCAGCATGGCTGATACCATGCGCGACGAGGAGAAGGGCCACCGCGCCGCTCCAGCCGTAGAATCGGTCTCGTCTCCCTCGGAAACCGGGAAAGAAATGGCCTCCTACCCTTCTTCAGGAAATGCCTGGACGAGACTTAACGCTCGTATTCAGTCCATCAAATTCCTCGAAAGCCGCGGTATCGAGCGTGTCCCAGAGTCTGAGCGCCATGCTGCGTCAGCATCCAATTACATGCAAATGGCTTTGCTTTGGTTTAGTACCAACATCACCGCTAACAACATCGCAATCGGAATGTATGGGCCTCTGGACTATTCTCTGAGTTTCGTTGACTCGGCGCTCTGTGCGGTGTTCGGTGCTTTCCTTGGTGCAGCAGGTGTGGCGTATATGGGAACTTTTGGACCGCAGAGTGGTAATCGAACTATGGTAAGCAACGTGCCACCTTCTAAGGAAAGTCAAGTAGTGCTAACCAAAGACTTTATAGGTCGTCGCAAGATATTTCATGGGCTACTACCCGAGTAAGATCGCTTGTCTTTTGAACATTATCATCATGTTGGGCTATGGAATGATCGACTGCCTCGTGGGTGGCCAGGTGCTGTCCGCGGTTGCTGATGGTGGGTTGACGGTGGTGGTGGGAATCATCATTATTGCCATCATCACGTGGATCGTTGTGGTCTTTGGTATGGCGCCTTTCCACGTGTACGAGCGATGGGCCTGGGTGCCTCAACTCATCGCCATCTTCGTCTTGGTCGGCAGTGCCGGCCCGAAATTCGACACCAACATCAAGACTACTGGCGACCCCCAGACCGTCAACGCCAACCGTCTCACCTTCTTCTCGCTCTGTCTCTCCAGCTCCATTGCCTGGGCCCCTGCTGGCGCTGATTTCTTCGTCTACTTCCCTCCCACCACCTCGAAATGGAAGACCTTCACCCTGACCCTGTTTGGTGTCGGCCTTGCCCTCTCTTTTGCCAACCTTATGGGCGTCGGCCTCGCCAGTGGCACGCTAACGAACCCATCCTGGGCGGAGGCCTACGACACTTCTGCTGGAGCTCTCATCATCGCTGGATATGACGGTCTCGGCGGATTTGGCAAGTTCCTGGGCGTTCTCGTCGCCCTGGGTCTGATTGCCAACAACATTCCTGGAACCTACTCTGCCACCCTGGGCTTCCAGATCATGGGCCGTCACCTTGGCAGCCTTCCCAGATGGTTCCTCTCCTGTATTTGTGTGATCATCTACACTGCTTGCGCCCTGGGTGGCCGGAACCACCTCTACGATATCTTCGAGAACTTCCTTGCCCTGATGGGCTACTGGGTGACCATCTATTTGACCATCGCTTTGGAGGAACACCTCATTTTCCGCCGCACCCGTGGTTTCGACTGGGATGCCTGGGCCGACCGGTCCAAGTTGCCCCTGGGTCTTGCTGCTCTTGCTGCGTTCCTGATCGGCTGGGCGGGTGCGATCGTCTGCATGGACCAAATATGGTATGTTGGTCCGATTGCCAGGATGGTTGGTTCGGACGGCGCGGACCTGGGTATCTGGGTGGGTGTGTCTTGGGCGATGCTGGTGTTCCCGCCTCTGCGGTGGTTGGAGCTGCAGAAGATTGGTCGATAAATGAACTCTGCATTGTCCCGGAGAAACATAAAAAGAATAGAAGTGAAAAGGAAAGGATGTGTCCTTCTGTTTGAGACATGAGGGACGATAAAGATGTATGCCTAATCGATGCTATATAACGGATTCTTCCGCACTAGATAATGTGTTATGCTATGAGCAAAAATATCAATATACCAATTTCATCTTATATTCCAGCAACAACGATCTAAAATTAGAAACAAACACACACACACACACACAAAATATCTACTTATCCATGACCACACAAACCACTATCTCAAGACAAAGCTATCCTTCCTTCGTTGCACAGAAGATATTCCCAATGACCGCCATTAAGGAATTACGTCAATGTTGGATGTATCACATGTTTTGCAGCCAGAGGAACTGGGGCGAAGTCAATTTGCCTATTTAATTGTAAATGTGAACGGAAGACTCCAAGACCGCTGGCGAGATGATCAGTCTCCTTTTGCTGATAATTTGTTGACTGTGTTCCTGTTTTCATGGAATGTGAAAGTGAGGTATGGACATGAGTAATATAATTGCGATAAAAGATGAGGTTAAACCCACCATTCGTGAGGTATGTACCGGTGTTATTGCTGTACGATTCAATTACGCCTCATCGCCTCGGTTGCCCGCAAGGAAAATGATTTCTCAAGGGCATCGATCCGTTTTTAACATAAGCTACATGCGCATGAAGAAGGCACCTAGGCTCTTTGCCACCCCATTATCCTGGACAATTTCCGACAGGAAGGTCGCGAAGAAATGCTTATGAAATGATGTATAATGTGATTCATGCCCAGATGAAAGGCGGGTCATACACGATGACGCCTCTTGCGCGTGCTGAGGGGGACAAACAGGCTCTATAAAGACCCGGCGAACATCTCTCACTCTCTTGCCTCGATATATCTCACCATCAAGCTACATCTTCCCACGGTGCTAGATACTACTGCCTACCTGCCCGATCATTACAGCTCTCCAATCGAAACATCCACACCCACAACCACAATGAACGCCGAGACATACAACATTCTCAACTTCGCCGACACCCTCAAACGCTCGTTTGAGGAAAAGGTTGACGAACACGGAAATGTCTCCAAACGTGGGTTCAAGCGCGACGACTTGAACGTGCTAAGCACATTACACCAATGGCTCCAGCCAAGTCCAGAGCTCCAGGGCGACCTCTTCCACGCAAATCTTATCATGTGCAGCAGAAAACATGGGCCGGTGTTTGTTGCCGTTGGGTGTCAGGCACCTGATCCATTACTATCACCTGACGGGCAGGTTCTAGAATGGGATCGAGAGCGCGTTAAGGTAGTATTGGGTTTACTGAGAAATAAGCTACGATGTTTGTTCGCGGACAAGAAGAACAAGCCGCGTGATGGGTGGCCGCAGTATGGGGCTGTTATTTATGGGCAGGAAATATGTGTCCTCAAGGTGAGTCCTGAAGGTGGTGCACAACAGGTGGAGTTTGAGGGGGAGAAGGTGCATGATATTCTCTGGGGGAGGATTATACGTCTTTTGGATGGGATTGTTGAGGAATTTCAGATCCCGGCTGAAAATGGGACGCAGTAGTAAAACTGCTATTTGGGGGATTTTCGGGATGGTTCGGATATGTGTGCTAGGTGTGAATTGACAAAATTTCCCATCGTTCTTAAGGCTACGTTGATATATAGAATATGTGTAGACGTAGAGTATATGTTTGTACTCACCTGAATGATTCTAGTTACATGTATAGTATTTGATAAATACTCTCTACGTGGATGGTTTTGCAGTTCTACCCGCTAGTGTAGAAAAAGGTGAAACCAGGAGTCAGTAGGCCAATTTTCGAACGCAGTTGCAGCAACATAGGGAGACCTGCAGAGAATGACTACAGGGAAACATCCATGGTTACATACCACATCTAGATCACGTACCAACCGATGCCTGAAAAGCTAAACTCTAAACAATGTCCATTGGCCTGGAATCTTCCTGACACCCCAGCTGTATTTCCAGGGTGCCTAGAAGGTTCCTTCTGTAATTGTACTGATTCAGATTGGTGCACTCAATGAGTCGACTGATATTCCTGATTGATATGTATGTTGTGTTGGGCAGAAAAAGGCACGGCTGCGAGAGCCATTCTTTGATCTTGTTCAAGCTGAGTGGTGATGTCTGAGGTTGATTCCGGTTTCGTCAGCGTACGTGAAGAACTTTTATATCATATTACCTTGTATGTATCTGACACCCTCTGGGTTGTTTCCAACTATTTAGTAGATGTTATCAAGGGTATTAGATTTCATTCTGCTCGGGGCACAGACACCAGAAGCCAATCAGGACAAGATAGAGGTAATTGACGGAGATGTACGTATGATAATACTGGATGCTATATGAAATATCCAGAGATGCAGCCATGCTATCCTCAATAGCTTCTTCTGCACGTGCGTCTGGCATGGAGGAAGGAAGTTAACATATAAGTAAGCCTGTGACCCCTTCGTCTGGTCTGCCTTTCTGTGTATCAGACCGGCAATTGCTCTCATTGGTATCAACTGCAAGCTTCGTCCATCAATCCAACGATCTCTATTCACTTCGCACACACAGACACACTATATACTGTATACTATACAGCATCATCCGCCATGAACACCCCAATCTTGGAAACGCCATCCCCTGATCACGGCTATCTCAGTCTACTCTCGCGTCTACTCCAAGAACAGTGGGTAGAACGATTCGATGGACACGGATACGTCGATGAAGCAGGCTTTGAGAAAGATGACTTGCGCTCAGTGATTACAAGCGACCACAGCTACCCGTCCTTCACTGGCCGCAATGTCAAGTATGAAATGCTGGTTGTCACCAGCACAACCTATAGCTGTCCAGTGTTTCTGGCTATTTCTGGTCCCGAACACGCCGACCAGAATGAGTTGATGGCTCTTATACGTGAGATTTTCAGACGTGGTGTGTATTCCCCCGGTGCTGATTGGCCAAAGTTCGGGGCTGTGCTTCGTGGACACAACATTACCTTGGTAAGGTATAGACGGAATGATACCTTGAGGACCATGGAGGAACGCAATATTCTACATGGTATTGGTGCTTCCTTGGGTGATCTGGTCAGACATCTTCCGATCGCTGATAGGACCTTGGATAATCCGTATATAAGGAGGTGAAGGAGTAGCATTCTAGTCAGGAGGATTAGAACTGAAAATATGAAATGTGTGACAGATTTGAATAGACATGATTGTGATATCTTGGAATGCTAGTTGTTCCTATAGCAGTAGTTGGACGTAAGCGTAGAGCACATGCCCTATCAGAGATAGTGGATGTGAAAGATTCGAGTGGAGAGCGTACTTATATTCGCGAGCGGAAATCCCGTGACAGACGGGTGAAGAGCACCTTTTTAGGTCGAGGGGCGGAGCGGGGTTGAGTCAAGGAGATGGGGGTGTGGAGTGGAGGGTGGCATGGGGACAGAGAGCGGAAGCGAGGCGGGCGAGGGCGCCGGAAAGCACACCCCAATATGTGAGGGCAACAGTGGTGACTGACTGGTCAGGCGCTGGCTGAGAGCCCGGTGACACAACAGTATGCCCCGAGCACCGAACTCTGCATTCTCAGCTAGGCCATGGTATCAATGTATGTTGGCGCTAGAGGGATGCTTGCTGTTTTCTCTTATCATCGCCCGGGTTGTTGAACAACAACGTGCCCTGTGACACCAACACACCCTGACTCGGGGTGGCCAGTCCATAATTCCAAAATATGTAATTTTTTATGATTTTTCTAGCCTCTGTTTGGCCACTTGTCTTATACAGCAAGGTCTGGAAGCTATTTCAAACCGTACTGAAAAATCCCCTGCCTTAATCCAATAACGTTCTTTCAGAGGACAGGAGCCACCTTGGCAGCCAGGTAACTATATGTTTGAGCACTCTGGTGTCTCGAACCAAGTCCTCTTAACATAGCCTGTTACTTCCGCTGCAATTACCCTATGCCCCGTCTTCAAGGACGGCCGTTACTTTAGATGCCAATATCCGTGAAAACAGTCCGGGATATAGGATGTAATCAACACAAATCACCTCTGTAGGATAACGAATACTGGGTCTGGCTACACTCCGCTTCGATCTGAGCATGACGACTGTTAAAGGCTCTAGAGGATCATCTTTTTCAGCATTAATTGGATTATTCAGCGAACGTTCATCGACTATCTCGTCAGGGAGAATACATGCGCAGATACATTTAGGGTGATTGGATCGAAACAAGATGAGGCAGATTTCGCGAGAACATTTTTTAGGGAAGGGGGCCCATTCTAAGCATCACTGGTTGTATGAGCTGCTAGCAAAAATTTCATGGCTTGGGAATTCGAGAGCCTAGACCATCTAGCCTACTAACCACCACCTGAGAACTAGACTGTGTGAATGTGGCTATTCGTATTCGCAAAGGGGTGTCTACATCGATCTCGAGCTAGCGGCCATGACACCAACGCTAACCATGGATACTGAATAGTATAGGTACTAGAGCCCTGGTAAGACATACTAACTACCTAGCGGCTAGTGCACTTTAAAATGTCTCAGCTGGGATCCCTGCATTTTCCACGAGTTCAGTTACGACTAGTACCTCATGGACTGCGTCCCTGAGATGCTTTAATGTGCTACAGACGAATTTGGCCATTGTGCGACTTGAGGCTAACAGCTGACAGAGCCACCAAAATAGATGATCAGATAACGTCAGCTTAAGCTTTTCCAAGAGTTGAAAAAAGGTCTGATCAGATTGAAAGTGTGGTCGCACGAGACACGCCGGAGGATTGTCGGGTAAGGTTCAGACCCACAGCAAAATGACGGGTCTTTCCCGGCGAACACCAGGACGCCTCAGGCGATCCTACGTTAACAACGTTACGTTGAGAGATCCACCTCAATCTCCCAGAGTTTAGTAGTATAAGTAATTTAGGCTCCATCCATCAACAATCAGGCCACATAGCCTTTGCTGCCTGTAGGCTGGCTCGATATAATGCGTGAGTAGGTAGTGCTTTAATGTCAAAGGAAATCACCAGGTACCTTGTCCTTGAATTTTCTATGCTTAAATACTACAGACCTGCCCCATTAACATAGCCACGGCTGGGGTTCTATTTTTCTTACTGGCATTACTGTATTACGCAAAATAGCGTTGCCTATGGCCTCAGCCTTGCCCTAGCGGCTGCAGTAGTGACTATACTAGGGCAGTGGTACTATTCCTAGTTGGTGAGTACTTTTGCTTATTATAGATTACTGGTCGAAAGAAGCATTATTTCTTAGTAAATCATGTAGCTCAAGATGAGCAAATAATATGCAGCGATCGGCAATCACATGAATCTAATATTGAAAGGGCAAAGTGTTTGCTCTGCACAGTAAGCCCAAAAGTAAGCGCCCAAAAGAAATATGAAGTAGGCTCCGACTTCCAAATTCCCCTGTCAGATCTCCCGCTCTAGTGACATTCGACACTGTCGTGGCCGGATTCGTCATGGGACGTTTTACGAGGGGCTGGTACGAGCCCGTCGCTCGCACTTCGTTTGATGATGCCGAAGAGATTGAACTGGCGAGGGATGATTCGATAGAAGGGTATCCCACTCGCGCTCGAGTCCCCCGCGCCAAACGTCTCTTAGCCCTTCTGTTCCAGACCTCACGAGCAGCGAAATGGCGCATACAACGACGTTATTCTCCTGACACCTTCACAATCCGTAGGATTGTTTCCATCCTGTTTTGCGTGCTGGTTGGCCTAATTGTTACAACCTTCGCATTATTCCCGTCCTATACTCACTTGCCTCCTCACTACCGTGACTTGCAATTAGCCGTCCAAGGCTCCACAACCCCAGGCCGGGGAAATCCACATAACTCTACCGTTTTTATCGCGGTCAGCCTTTATGACAAGACTGGGGTTTTGGCGGGTGGCGCGTGGGGCCAGAGTCTTCTAGATCTGATCGACATGATCGGGCCGGACCGTGTCTTCCTGAGCATCTATGAGAATGACAGCGATGCAACTGGTGAGCAGGCATTGTCGGCGCTGAGCGATCGAGTCCCTTGTAACAAATCCATTGTTTACGACAAACATTTTAACTTCACGGGCTTTCCCACCGTTACACTACCCGATGGATCCAGCCACGTGCGCCGCGTGGCCTACCTGGCAGAGGTCCGCAACCGGGCCCTGCGTCCCTTGGATGATCTGAACCATCGGTTCGACCGCCTCCTCTTCTTGAATGACGTCTACTTCGATCCCGTGGATGCCCTGCAGCTTCTTTTCTCGACACATACCCACGACGGCCGCCCGGATTATCGAGCCGCATGTGCGGTCGACTTTATCAACCCGTTCAAGTTCTACGATACCTTTGCCACGCGCGACCTTGAGGGCTATGGCATGGGTCTTCCATTCTTTCCGTGGTTCACCACTGCGGGTAAAGCCCAGAGTCGCTCGGATGTACTGCAGGGAACCGATGCCGTCCGGGTGCGTAGCTGTTGGGGAGGAATGGTTGCCTTCGATGCTGGGTTCTTCCAGCGCGCCATCCCAGCAGCAACAGACACGGATCAGCCAACATATTACCGCGGACGTCGCGTGCCTGTGCAATTTCGCGGTGAGGAGGATCTGTTCTGGGAATCATCCGAATGTTGTTTGATACATGCGGATATTCAAAGCTGGCCCTCTTCCTCCATAGGTGCGGCCAAGGCTGAGAGGGACGGCGAGGAAGATTCAGGCATCTATATGAACCCCTTCATTCGCGTGGCCTACAACCCTCGCTCTTTCAGTTGGCTCAGGGTTACTCGTCGGGTAGAGAGACTTTATTCTATCGCCCATTGGCTTTCCAGCACTGCGGTTGGTCTTCCGTTTTATAATCCGCGTCGAGCAGAGGTTCCTGGCGAAGAAGTGCAAGAGACAGTCTGGGTAGGGGATAATTCGACAGAAGGCGGATCATTCTCGCAAGTGACACGGATAGCTAATCACGATGGATTCTGCGGCAGATGGGACCTACAGGTCCTTTCTCGTCGGGAAGAGACTGGCGAAGGGGGTTGGGTCTCTGTCCCTGTCCCGGCGTTGCCGTCATGAATTTGCCTGCTTGGGCTATGAACATCTGTTGCTTCATTTTCATTTGGATTTTTGTCGAGCATTCATGAACCATGGCGCCGGATGTACTAATGATGTATTTAGAGAGCAATGGAAATAATAGATTATTGTTCGTCACATTGTTGAACCAAAATTGAAAGCATATGACTATTGCATAGAGCACAATATAGATAGCCTTACACGATTACCAGCCTTATCATATCATGTCCGAACAGACTATATAGTATTCAATTAGATTTGGGCTCTCTAACATACAATATTGCAACTGACAAGTCTCCATTGAACTAACTATCTCTCTACCACTGACTTCTTCTGCCCGCTGTGAAGGGGCTTCCTGCTACCCTGTGCATTATTGCACGAGTCTAATTATCCAGTTAACGCGAGTCTAATCATAAATTATAATAACATCATCCCAGCTCAGATAAGTCCGAACTTACTGCTCGATACATGACATCCTCTTTCTATTTCACTCTGCTATCTCATCTGCTTGCTATACCGTCCAACTCTGAGAAAATGTCACGTTATTTGAGTATTATACCCCTCCCAAAGTATCTTTTATCATATGTACTTCTCTTTTAGTTATATTGAGTCAGGTAACTCCCAGGGATCAATACCAGCATAAGTTTCAACTACGATCCACATATCCATATGCGTGAACAGAGATCAACCGAGGTATGACCGAAGTGTGAAGCAGTATCTCAAATAGTGTTTCATTCCAACCTGTTGGTGGAGTAATGCTTAAACTCTAAATCTGCCTCAGACTACTAACAGAGTACAAGCATGAAATGGGCCACGGGTGTCCGAGTTTCAACCTCAGACATGCCGCATCATTTCCTACTACTTACTAGTAGCTAATTGGCAGATAGTATCACGACAAAGAATATAACCACTGCACCTCGGCTCCCAGGATGTTCGGAACATCGCG
The DNA here is from genome assembly GCF_013340325.1 of Aspergillus tubingensis. Taxonomy (NCBI): domain Eukaryota; kingdom Fungi; phylum Ascomycota; class Eurotiomycetes; order Eurotiales; family Aspergillaceae; genus Aspergillus; species Aspergillus tubingensis. Next base: position 3,215,410 of record NW_023336280.1, on the reverse strand, counting down.
GAAAACCTCGAGTTACACAGGGACAATGTCCCAGAGCAGATGATCCGCTTGTCCTACTATATAGCTGTTGAGTCTTGCTAATGGTGTTGGGTGAAATTCTCCGAGCGGTACTCGAATGACACAAAAGCATGGCCTCGTGCACCAAGCTTTTGGTGGAATGGGTGGTTAGTGGAATCGTGGCCCGTTAGTGGAACCGACCAAAAATGGCGCTCACGATAGCCACGCGAACATTTCGTCATCCTCGGGTGGAGCGAGCGAGATAAGAAAGGGAAATTAAATTGGAGCGAGTATCCTACGTGTTCATTCATGCCCTGTCTCCTGAGCATCTACTTAGTACTTACAGCAGTGCTGCAATTGATATCTTGGCTAAGCTCACCTTTTGTGCCTGTTCGTCTTCCTCGGCAAACGGCAAACAACCCCGCAATGTTCTCCATCGTGTACCTTTACTACAAATTTCTTGCGTTCGTGATCAGACGGTTCATCGCCCCCGAGAAAAATACGCAAGCTACGCCAGATGACGTCTATCAAATTCCGTCGCGGGATTCAGGACGGACCATCAAAGCCCACGTCTACCGAAATGCAACCGCATCCACTGGGCCGACCCCCGTGTTGATCAACTTCCACGGCAGTGGGTTTATGCTCCCTCGTCACGGAGCCGACGATGCATTCTGTCGCCAGATGAGTCGCGAAACCGACCGTACGGTCCTCGATGTCCAATACCGCCTAGCACCCGAGAATCCCTTCCCCGCAGCTCTCAACGATGCCGAGGATGTGGCCAAGTGGGTTCTGGGACAGCCCGAGAAATTCGATCTTAGCCGTGTCTCTTTGTCGGGGTTCAGTGCGGGCGGTAACCTCTCCCTGGCTGCTGCGGCCAACCTGTTCTCGCCAGACACCTTCCACTCCGTTCTGGCGGTCTATCCCGTAGTGGACCTGCATACGAATCCGGCGTTGAAGACCGCACCGGATACTTCAGGCAGAGCGATCCCCGCTTTCATCTCGAAGATCTTTGACAGGTGTTACACGCATGCTGCATATGATACCCGTGACCCGAGAATCTCGCCGCTCTATGCTAGTGCCGACCGATTCCCTGCGCGGGTGATGATTGTCAGTGCGGCCTGCGACAACTTGGCGCCTGAGGCGGAGGCGCTGGCGGAGAAAATTGCCAAGGAACCGGGGAAGGAGGTGGTGCGGCAGCGGATGCAGAGCTGCAATCACGGCTGGGATAAATCTGCTCGCCCGGGAACGGTGCAGGCTGATGCAAGAGAGAAGACATATGCCATGGCGGCAGCCATGTTGTCGAGGTAGATGTATTGTCTCGAGAGATGTATCATAGACACATATCTACACAAAGTGAGATTTTCTGTATCGCAACCTCGCTTTCTTAATGTGTAGCGTGAGGTAAAAAGCGGTGAAGATGGTCAGTTGTCAGGATGGATAAGACTCAAGCCATCCATGGAAACATCAGACCACCATCACCACCCCTCCTGCCTAGTCTGGCACTAGGAAGCGACCCAGCAACTACCGGTCCCCATCGGTTTCAATTGATCAGCATGTTACTGGACGAGCAGGAAAAAAGCGTGATGAAGAGAAGGGTCTGGAAAAACAAAAACTCAGGAACAGTGGGCCACCATGCCAATCCTTATAACAAACCGCGTGGGATCCTGAAGCGGCGGTTCCTGGCCTTAAGCCATGGTGTTGCAGTGGCTGAAACCGCGGTTGACGCTGTTTGGTCACTGTGGTGGGCGGCTGACACTCAGTGGCCCTACCCTATACCCTACATCATGGCCCGATTGAGGGGTTTGTTTCAGAAGTGACGGGCGGTTTGCCAGGCAAAATGGGGAAGGAGGTATGAGGATTACGCGGGTAACGTATCCACGCCCTGGTGCCTGAGTCGGTCCCGAGGTTGAGAGTAACATGGCTGACAGCCTGGTTGGTCACTTTGTGTCAGATTCAACAATGGCCATTATCACTCTTTTTGCCCTTTTTCCTGTTTCTCTGTTTTGGTGACAGGGGATATGGTAAAATACTTAGTTTCTGATTTAAAAAAGAAAAAAAAAAAAAAGCGCCGCGATAATCAACGTGCTGATTCTGCAACGATTCCCCATACACACTAAAGCACACCACCCAGCCCACCCCCCATAGTGGATGCAGCAGATTACCACTGGGCCTCCGCCGCCGTTTAATGAGGAAGAATCGGTCAGGCGGGCCGTGGGTCGCAATAATAACAATAACGAACTTGAGGCCCAAATCAGGTTGTCGCATTGCCTCTGCTGCTCGCTGTTGGCCCGCCGCAGAGTAATCCTCTCTCTCATTAGCTCATTCCCTCCTCTTTGGACTCCTCCGTCCTCAGTCGACGAGTCGCCCTCCTTTCCCTCTCCTTCTCCCATCCCGTCTCTTTTCAGATTTCGCCCCTCCCCGCAAGTCGGATGCTGCTCTTGAGCGCCTCCATCTCGTCCACCGTGCTTCTAGTACTGTGGACGAGCCTTCTAGCGTCTCGCGATTCGCGTCGTTGATACTTGAACCCCTTTTCTTTTACTACCTTATTATTTCGTACTGCCCATCTTTTTCATTTTTCGAACTGCCTATCGGCGTTATTGTTATTAGTGTCATTTTCTGCCGGGATACGTGCTCCATGTGTGATTAACGATCCCGCCCATCGCCAATTGCATCATGGAGCCGATATATTTCACCGAGGTCGACGAGTCTCGGTACCGCACTGAAGTTCTTCTTCTACCTTCCGAGGAGTCAGAAACGGCGCGACAACAAAAATTGGTGGAGGATGCACGTCAACTGGGGCTAAAGGTGCCGGAAGTCGAGGTGGTGGCATCTCTGGCTGCATCCATTGCCTCCGGTATGGTGGACTTGTCCTCTCCCATCAGATCCTCTGGCTCCTCGACCGATCGCAACTCAACATACGAAGTCATTCCGTCCCTCGAGACCCCGCCGCATATCGATCAACTTGCCTCGTCCCTCTCCGATTTTACCGTCGCCTCCGAGCCTGTCCAGGCTGGCAGCACTCGGTCATTCGCGTCCATGTCTACTCGGCCGACATCTTATAGCTCTTTTGAGGGAAGGTTGGCGCCGGGGATAGATAGCCTAGCCGCTAGGCCACCCGGGAACCGTGCATCAATGTTTAGCATGACCTCCGCGGACAAAAGGGAAAGAAGAAAATCAACGCTTAAGTCGGCAATCGGGAAGATCCATTTTAGGAAGAAGCGATCGCCATCCCCCGTCCTCCTTCCGCCCGCCGCGCAGATCACCGTCGCTAAAGGCGAAAAAGGCGTCGAACGAGTATATATCGAGTCGAAACCGTCGGAAGCACAAAATAACGATTCCGCCGAGGAAGATAAACAGGTTCTCAGGCTGGAGATTCCTGTCTTCGACCATGAATCGATGCAGCGAAGCTTGGATGATACACAATTATACCAGATGCGCGAGTCCCACATAGCGGAGATGAACCGGCATAATGCTTTTCAGGATGCATTCATGGCACAACTGCGACGGAGACAGCAGTCTATCGTTACGGACCAGCTTGCAGAGAACAAGCGCACGGAAGAAAAGAAGCGCGAGAAGGTTCGTCACTTTTACTAATGACTGTATCATAGTTACTGACCTTTGCAGAACACGGCCGATGCCATCCGCATGGAGGAACGACAGCTTACAGTGGAAATGGAGCAAATGCGAGAATTCGAACGCGCGAAACTGAACTCGCGCACGCGCATCAAATACATGGAAGGGTTCTTTAACAACTCGAGCCCGCCGCCATCGCCCGTATCCGGATCGAAAGCAGACACAGTGCCGAGTCGCAAGTTCACCGCGCAACACAAAGCTCAGTTGGCACAAGAGTACCACGATCACAACACCATGGACCAACTGCATCAAGCCAAGATCAAGGTGTTGCGCGACCGCCAAGAACTGCGACTCCAGGAAGCTATCGCGCGAATGGAAAGAGAGCTGGACGATCTGATTGACAAGCATGCCCTGGAGTTTGCGCGGATGCAGCAGAAGCATCAGCAGGAAGAAGCAGACACTTTACAAGCATTTGACGCCAAAAAGTCGAGGTTACGACACCGCTGGACCCTGGAAGAAGCCATCTTGCGAAAGAAACTGGAAGTGCAACACGGGCACCCGTACGGGCCGCTGCCCCCTTTGTCGTTTAACGACTCGCATTATGAAACGCGCGACTCGGCCATTTGCGTGACCGACCAGACAGGATCTGCCAGCGGTGATGAGGGACCGGTGCACCACAAGAGAGGGGGACAGGTGCTTTGATTACGATGTGATGCCTAAGTGATACCCTTTCCTTTTTCCCTCGGTCTCATCATGCATATATGCAGTTCCTATATACTACTACACTAATGTCTCATACTCACTACACTTTCTACACTTTTTGTAATTAATTACTTTCTTGTCACTCCTTGGCCTTTCGTTACACTTCTTCTGTCGCTGCCTGGTGTCGTTCAGGAGCGAGCATCCAGCATCATACACGACAGCCGCTTTTATACAGGTTCATTCATGTGCATAGCGTTGATAGTGGATATTCCCCTTCATAATAGACCTTGTTTTATGTTTCCAATCGGACGGTCAGTCCACAATATGAAATGATGAATTCTAACAAAATCGGGAGTATCTGAAAGCACAGCTCGCTAGTCATGCACCCAGTAGACGCCAATAAATACACATAAGACCCATATATCCGTCAATCACACATCAGAAACCGGCGAAGCAGATCCAACCTCCTTACCATTCCCACGACGCTTCCCCAACCTCTCCAACAACGTCTCAACCCTCCCATCCCCTCCCGTAATAACCCCCTCAGTCTGCTTATCTCTCCCACTATCCCCAATCACCACCGCCCGTTCCACCACCCCCGTACTAGAAATCTTGAACCTCCCCACGCGCCCATCCTCCCACTCCACCCGCACATAAACCGCCTCCAACGCCGTCGGCGCCAACGAGACAATCCCCAGCTCATTCTTCGCTATGCGCGTCTCCTCCCCAGCACCACTACCCCCAGTCGCCGCCGTCGTAGAAGCATTAGGGCCAAGAATATCCCTCTCCCACGGCCTCTCATCATCCTCATAGATAGCATCATCATCATTGACCCCGCGTCTCACAACACCCAACTTTTCTCGCAGGTAGCGCACCGCATCGCACCGTAGATGCCACACGACTAACTGCTTGCGCACTTCCCGTACAAAGGACTTGAGATCCTGTTTGCGCGTCTTGTGTTTCCATGGTTTGAGCTGTCGCTCCTGTTCCTGGTCCTCGTCCATCATCGCGTCTTCTTCCCCATCCTGGGAAGTATTTAGAGCGGTTGAAGTCGGCAGAAACACTTTCTCCAGTTTCCTCATATCCACCACTGCCGGAACGGTATGTTTGTGTACGCGCACTTCTCTCTTCTTCCCTCCTTCTTGGGGTGTCTTGGGGGATATCCGTCGGAGGAGAATGTAGTATGGTTTCGTGTATGTTCCGTCGCGCGCGCAAATGTCTATTCGGATGCCGAGGAGGTTGGGAGATTCGGATGTGGGTGAGGGGTCAGTGAAGGGGAAGGTGGTTGTGGAGAAGGCGATGCGGTGGTGGTTCGTTTGCGCGTGCGTCGAGGTGCTTTGGATTAGGGGGGAGATGTCGGTCCATTGTTGTTGGTGTTGTTGGGAGGGGAGGGTTGGTGGTTGGGTTTTGGAGAGGCGTTGCAGTGCGCGCGAGGAGAGGAGGCTGCTTGTTAGGATGCGACGGCGGTGTTGGAGGGTGCGGACTAGTGATCGGGTTAGTTGGTCGTTTGGGAGTGGGGAGTTAGGGGACGGACTTTCTGCGCGAATGGAGGAGATTTCGGAGTCGAGGTCGTCGGTGTCCATTTTGTTGGTATAAGGGATGTTGTTTGTTGTTTGGGTGGTGGAGGGTTTAGTGATGGAGCTCGGGCGGAGATAGATACGACTACTATGTTTGGTAGTGGTGATAGGCGGTGTTTGTTGACAGGAGCTGCATCACGTGAGGGGGGATCCCGGGCCCGCGGCTCCTTTGAAGGTTGCAGTTCGATTGGCGGGTGAAAATGTATCCTGGTCTGTGATCCACCGTGCTGGGTCGGCTGGGTATTTGCTTAGTCCTTACTTTTGGGGGAAGGGGAGGAGAGTTGAATGTTTATCCCTGAATAGGCTATTGAGGTGTATGTTGAATAGAGTTGTTATTGTTGCTATAATGTATAAGTATTAAACCTACTATGGTGGAGAGGTCAAGTTGTAGCTATGAGTCGTCATAATTGGAGGCTCTGTTGTCACACAGGATTACCCCAGCACGAGATCTTTACTTAAGGTACTAATTCCATCTGCATCTGAAGAATCAACGCATGGAGGGATCGCCAGGCCCTTAATGCGCAACATTAATAATGACGGCTGACCACAGCCAATCACAAGGGAGCCATCGCCGGTTCCAGCCAAGCAGCTGTGGACAAACAAGCTTGACGCTTGAGGCCAGCTTGCCTCAAGTTTACTCGCCTCTCTCCACCACGTCGAATGGATGCCTCATCCCGGCCTGTTCCAGTCCTTCCTTCGTCTCCCTCTTCCCGTCTTCCCCCTTTCTCCGCTTCTTCCTCCCTCCATGACCCTGCGGATCCCTACTCTTCCCACGAACATCGTCATTCCGCAGCGGATCGTCCTCAGGAGGTGGAACTCCAGTCTCTAGCATGCAGCACCGACACGCGTGAACACCACCATCCTTTACATTACACAGACCACCTCTCTGACTATCGCCCCGAACACTCCGCCGTTCTCTCACCTTCACCAACTGAACCCGACGACTCCGATTCGGATTCCCCCAGTCACTCTCTACACTCACGACACCCGCACGCTCCCTCCCATCGTGGCAAATCACCCATGAAGCGCAAAGGCCGCACGGTCTTGAAACGCCGCTCCAAGCCCTCCTTGACCATAGCGACGGGCCAGAACGGCTACGCGAGCGACAGCATGGATTCCTCCATCGAGATGCGAAAGAGGGACACCTCTGTCGAGTCCACGTCCGCTCGGGCGAATCGCCTCATGTCACGTCCTAGTTTCACTCTCGACCAAGATCCTCCAATGACCCCGCAAACGCCCGCCATGACGACGACCTCTTTCGCGAACCTGCCCGCCAGCGACCGGAGAAACTTTTTGCTGCTGTGTGTGCTATACTTCCTCCAGGGTATCCCCATGGGTCTGGCCACCGGGTCCGTCCCATTCCTACTGAAGCCGTACCTGTCATACGGTCAAATCGGTGTCTTCTCACTCGCATCCTACCCCTACTCGTTGAAGCTGCTTTGGAGCCCTATCGTCGATGCCATCTGGAGCCGGCGGTTCGGCAGGCGCAAGAGTTGGATCACACCCATCCAGGTCATCGCCGGATTGGCCATGATCTATCTCGGCGGACGCATTGAAGAGATGATGCAGCAGGCGGGCGCCAATGGTGGTGCTGGGGTCTGGAACTTTACATACTGGTGGTTCTTGCTGGTGTTCTTCTGCGCTACGCAGGATATTGCGGTCGATGGGTGGGCAATTACCCTCATGTCGCCACCAAATATCTCCTACGCATCGACTGCCCAGACCGTGGGATTGACAGCCGGCCACTTCCTGTCCTACACTGTGTTTTTGGCCTTCAACTCGGCCGACTTTGCAAACCGCTGGTTCCGGGCCGTTCCTGCGGATGGTGGATTGCTGTCGCTGGGCACGTACCTGAAGTTCTGGGGCTGGGCTTATCTAGTTGTTACGACTTGTCTGGCCGTCATGAAGAAGGAAGACCGGACGCATGAACGCGATAGCATCATGGACGTGTACCGCAGTATGTGGAATGTGCTGAAGCTTAAGAACATTCACACCATTATCCTAGTTCATCTGATCGCCAAGATTGGTTTCCAAGCCAACGACGGCGTGACAAGTCTGAAGCTGTTGGACAAGGGATTCGGCCAAGACAACATGGCGCTAGTGGTGTTGATAGACTTTCCTTTTGAAATCGGGCTGGGATACTACGCTGGCAAGTGGTCGACGGAGTACACGCCCATGCGGCTGTGGTGCTGGGCGTTCATCGGACGACTGGCGGCAGCCGTCCTGGCCCAGATCACGGTCATGATTTTCCCGTCGGCCGAGCAGGTCCCGTTCTGGTACCTACTGACTGTGATTGGAGAGCATGTGTTTTCGACATTCATGAACACGGTGATGTTTGTGGCGGTGAGTGCATTCCATGCGCGCATCGCCGACCCAAGCATCGGCGGTACTTACATGACGATGCTCGCAACGTAAGTTTTACTACTCTACCCTACAAGTGACCTTCACTAATCATATAACAGTGTCTCCAATCTGGGCGGTACATTCCCCCGATACTTCATCCTCAAGCTAGTGGACATGTTCACCGAGGCAACATGTGTTCCACCAACGGTGCCACCTACGTCCGAGAAACTAAAGGGTGACCTCGTCACGGAGGCCTTCTCATGTGCACTAGAGCCAGACCGGACACGCTGCGTCAACGGAGGAGGCACCTGCCACGTCCAACACGACGGATACTACACGACAAACATCCTGTGTGTGTTGATTGGCGTAGTGACATTTTTCTTCTTCATCCGGCCGGCTGTTTTGAAACTGCAGGGTCTGCCACTCCGGGCGTGGAGATTAACCCCGGGCAGACACTAGCCAGTCCGTTTCCATGATGTATTTTAAATATAGCATAAAACCTTCAAGAGTCTAGACATGAATGAAGAATCCGACGGATGCATTGAAAGTATCCAGATGACACTTTGTGCGAGGGTAAGCGAGCCCATGGTTCGCTCTCTGGTCCGGATCCCTGCATTAGCGGAGATGTGAAGCACTAGCGTGCCTGATCTGCAGGGTCTGTCTGTATGATATAAATATAGACAGCCCAGCCTCCTCCCATATTATTTCCTCTGACTTCCCATGAATAATTACTGTGATTACTAGTATCAAAAATGAAGTTCACCCTCCTCCCCACCCTAACCACCCTACTTCCCATTCTCCCAGGGGCATACACCTCCTCCTTAGATACCCTCCGTTACAAAAACGTTCGCCCCCCTTTCCCCCTTCCCCAAAATTATAATATTACTCCCACTAACATCACCCCACTACAATGGTATACAGTGGGACCTCCGCCTCTTCTCACCAGGCTGCGACCCCAACACCACCAGCTTCGAGCTATCCCTCTTCCACCGACAAGGCGTGTCAGGCACAGCAGATGGATGCCAGACCCTCGATTCCAGCGTGAATGTGTCCGCGGTGGACACCTTCTCGTGGAAGAGTCCCGGCGCGACGACATACGATTTATGTCTGTATGATGTGTGCGGGAGCAGCGGGAATGGCTCTGGAAGGGTAGAGGTGATTCGCGATGGGTGGGAGGTTTGTGTTAAGTATTGGGGGTGGATGGGGTGGGGGGTTGTGGAGCATGGGGGGGATTGTTGACCTCCCTTCTTCTCTTCACTTCACTTCGCTTTCTCCGGCGGTTGATGATATGTTATGGTGGAGGGGTATGAGATCATATGTAATAGATATGAAAATGGTATATATATATATACAGAGCGGAGATTGTCACGACTAGTTCATTAGTATAATTAAGCCGTCAAATCCCTCACAGCCCAATCCACCAACGCCCTCGCATACCCGCGATGCAACCTCCCCACCCAAGCAGGAACTATTTTCTGCGTTTGTTCTTCGTCACTGATAATCTGGTAGTCGTGTGCCGAGGCGAATCGTACATCGACTACCTCTTCCCCCTGGTATATATACACTTCTGAGATGTTCAGCTCGTGTCGCCCCCCGCTCATCAGTCGCCAGGGGTATCCCCATCGGGCGATTTTCTCGAAGAAGAGGCGCGGTTCGTCGGGCATGTTCCATGATAAGAGGAGGCCTGTTGTGGGGGAGGAGTGTTGGGCTGTGAAGACGGAGTTTAGGAGGGGGCGGCGGTCGCTTTCTTTGCTTTTTTCTGTTGTGGGGTCTGAGCTGTAGTTGTGGGGTTTGGGGGTGATGAATAGGGATGAGAGTTTATATGTGAGTGAAGATGTATTTGTAGGTGTCGATGTAGGTATGAACTCTGGGTCTGTGACGCCCGTATCCCCGGGACTGTAGGATTTATTCTTGATTAAGCCGGCGAGGCTGCCTTCGACGATTAGGGGTTTGGTGTTGAGGAAGGTGAGGACCCAGGCGTTGGTTAGGGTTGCTTTGTTGGTTGTGGTGGAGTCGTGGGTTTTGGGATAGGATTGGAGAAGTGTGGAGTATCGCTTTAGGAGTGATTTCACTGGTATGTGTTTGGCCTCGTAGACGTCGATTTCGGGACAGTGTTGGGTTGTTGGGTTGCTCGGAGTGCGGAGAGCGAGGCTGGTGGTGGTGGTTGGGTCGATGGGAGGATATTTGGCTTCGAGGGTGCAGAGGTAGCGGTGCGTGGTGTAGGTTAGGATGATTGGGGGTGTGGTGAGGATGAGGAGGCGGGTTGAGGGGCGCATTATATCGTTTCTATTGAAGGTGTTGACTAGTAGTAATGAAGAAGGGGAATATATAAGTAAAAATTGAAGTGGTTGTGTGCAGGATATATATAGAGTCAATGGGATAAAGAAATTTGGGCTGAGACTTGTGCTTGGATAGCTTCGGATATAAATAAGGAAGATCACTCAGTTAAGAATCAGGCTCCGAAAAAGATTTGGTCGTATGACCCTGAGTTCCGCTAATTAGCTGTTAGTTTACTATTACTTGGATTGTGTTAAGGGTTTAGTCCGATGCAGCCTGGAGGATGATCTGACAGGATGTACAATAGACGAACACAATCACATAGCAATTCAAATATTAGTATACTTTTAAGCCCAAATAAAACCCATTTCTCATTTTGGATATAATCTATTGCAACTTATGATCAGACCAGCTCATGCCCTGATAGATACTCTGTAGTAGATAATAGATTAAACCCCACCAACCCCGACCCACCCCGCCAGCCGATCATCTCATCACATCACTTCCCCGCCCAAATTTTTCTCCAACACCAACACCAACACCACCCTCACTACACCTCATTCTACATACAAACAATTCACAAACCACACCTCTACAATCAATAAAACACAGATCAACATGTCCACTCTCGACGACATCTTCGGCTCCTCCCCCCCACCCACAACCCACCACTCCCATCCCCACCCTCCCAGCACCACCACCACCACCGAACCCTCCGACCTCCCCTCCCTCCGCCGCCAACACGTCACAGCCGGCTACCGCGACGGCATCAGCGCCTCCAAAACCTCCCATGTCCAAGCCGGCTTCGACGCCGGTTTCCCCATCGGCGCCCAACTCGGCATGCGCGCCGGTACGATCCTCGGTATTCTCGAGGGCGTGCTACGCGGGTACGACGAGAGCCAGAAATCCGTGGTGAAGAAGCTACCTTCGGCGGGTGGTCGGAAGGGTGCTACCAGCACCAATGGCGCCGCCACTGCTACTTCTACTACTCCTACAATTACCGACGAGGAACGCCAAGCCAAGCGTGCGGAGATACTAGCGTTGTACCAACAGGCCGTGAAGGAGTTGGATGTGCGGAAGGTATTCGAGGGGATCAGTGAGAGGGAGATTTCGGAGGGGGAGAAAGCCGAGATTAGATTGGGAAGACAGGGTGAGGGGGCGATAGGGAAGTGGGAGGAGAAAGTGAGGGTGCCGAGGTGGGAGGAGAATATGGATGCGTTGGAGATGAAGGATACTACTGCTGCTGCTGAGGGGAAGGAGGTGGATGTGGAGGAGAGCTGAATGGGTGATTGAGGATGGTACTTTTTATCCTTCTCCCACCTCTATTTTTTTGTTTCTGGCGGGCCCTTGCGCCTGTCGGAATTCAACTAGAGGATCGGGGCGATGTCAGCCTAGCCTGGATGTTTTTTCCAGGAGACCCGCAGCAGGAATTTCCCTGCTTGCTTGCTTGTTTGCCGGCAGGCAGTCTTGGCTTGTATGCAGTGCTTCAGAACTGCATACATACGTCGGGGTCTGGTCTCGGGATGGCTACCTGGCTGGTTGGCTGGCTGGCTGGCTCCCTCCCCTGCTGCTGTCGGGACGGCAGGACAGAATGGCCGGATGGTCGAGACGGGACGTGGCTGCAAGGTACGGAGGGGACTTTGTTTGCATGGCGTTGTGCAGCTATGGCTGGGTGGTGGCTAGACCACGCTGGATGTGGAATGACTACGTTGAGAGTATGTAGTTGTGCCGAGCAGAAGACAGATACTATCCATCTATCTATCTACATGGTGTTAGAAATGGTTTGAAATAGTGAGTGGTGTCCCAAACCGCCACTACTAAAGCCTAACCTATCCATCCATCAATCTATACAAAGAAAGTTCCTAGCTAGATACGATAGACCAAAACCTAATGCACAAGACCAAGCCAACCAACCAACCATTCAACCAAAATTGACAAAAGTACTAAACTAATAAATCGAGTCCACTAAGGCCGCTCAAAACCGGTTTTATGACGCGAGTCACAGATGGTTGAAGAATCAGTAGTAGCCAGATCCTCCCTCCCTCATTTCTTCAAGGGATGGAACGGAACATCCCTAGTAAGCCCGAGCTAGCCCGCGGCCGCGTCGCATCCCATCCCATCGCTCCAAGGGATGAATGAATGAGTGAATGGATAAACCAGGGACCGAGTAGATTTTTTACTTCGGAACCCCTCGCTGGAAAAACCCCACACATGCCGGTGGAAATTCTTTTCAGTAGGTGGAATCTGGGGCCTTTGTGGTTCCGTTTGTTTTGGTTTGTTCGTATTGGGAAAGAGAACATGGTGTCGGTCAATTCATGAGGTATGGATGGATGGATGGCTACGGTGAGGAATGGGGTATTCATTGGGTGTGGTCATTGTGGTTTTCTTTGTTATTGTATTTGGTATGTATGTTTGTGGTATAGATTGAGAAGAGCTCAGTAATTGATGTAGTATGGAGTGAGTGACAGGCGCGCCCGTGCGGGCAATTGCAAGCAATAGTAGGTAGTGAGTGTGGGTGGTTAGGAGCGAGTGACAGTAGATAGATAGACAGACAGACAAGGAAATGGGTGTCATGATGGACACAAATACAGACAGGCATCAGCATAAATCAGTAAGTAAGTGAGAAAAAGGAGTGGTATGAGACCAACTATCGTAATCAGTTCGTTGCCTCATCGTTACATGAATCATCGCAGCGCGTTCGCATTGCATTGCATCGTTTCGAGACTACCGGTGAGATTTCCATCTCGTCGGATATTCGTCTCGTCAGGTCATTGATTGGACATGGGCATGGATGGTGCCGCGCATCCATCATATGTATGTGGATGGTCATCATCCGCCGGTAGGGATTTTGGCGGGTCGTTTTGCGTTCAGCGTCATAAACATTAGATCAATCATGGCGATCCATTCAGTATCGTCGGACAGGGCCGTAAAGGGTGGTTTTTGGTAGATCGTAGCAAATAGCCGTACATCATTTAACGCCGTATAGGACTTTTGGTTTTCGAACAGGAATGAGAAGATGAAAAGGATCGGGAATAACTACATGGGTCTGCGGGACCGAGGAGGTGTAATGTCGCCATGACAGCCCAGCACACGCAAGGACTCCCACACCCGTTTATAGAGTGGGGGTCGTGCCAGGGATAGGATGGCCTTGTCGGATCGCTCTTCGCGACAGAGGGTGCACACTTTCTCACGCTCCGGGGAAAGTGACTTCTTCGAGTCAGACCGGGGTCGGCGGCGTGACTTTGCTTGCATTGCAGCTGCAGTTGTTCGGTCAATGTCGATGGTGCGCGCTTGACCGCTGCCGCGCCTGGACTGCGGTGGTACTAGAGAAGTCGTGGATGGGGCAACCAGTCGCAAGGTCTCAGCTGCTGGCCGCAGAGCCTCTCGTGACCGCGCCTTGACGGTTTTCCGCGCGGGAGACGGGCAGAGATCCTCTGGAGGCTGATCGGGCATGGAAGAGAACTTCTCCAAATGATTGCTGTGCTGGCTGTTGGGTGTCTGCGGAGGTTGAAGCTTTGGTGCCGACTTGGCTACCCTTAGATGCACTCGACTGCGAACCTTCTTCAACTTGTCCATTGGCTTCTTGGACAGCGACTTGGGATCGACCGACTCGGTGTCCGAGTCGGATTCCCAGACTGACTGTTCGCAGTAAGCTGGTCGTGACGCTGAGGTGGATGGACGATCACGCGCTGAGCTGGCGGTGGGATAGCGTTCAAGCAAGGGCGACCCTGGACTGGGACTAGGTACAGGACTCGGACAATCATTTGAAGGTATGAACATTGCTTTCTCAAAATGAGTGGCGTGTGGCTCCATAGTCACGGGGTTGATGCGAGACGGGGGAGAGATCATTGACGGAGCAATAGGAGGCCGGATTGGTGGAGGGGGTCCCTTCCTGCCGCTATGGGCAATGCCATTCCGGGCTCCATTAGGTAAAGATGGCAATGGCTTCCCACGATGGGAGGGAGGATCGTGACTGTCTCCTTGGTGCATGACCAGGGTATCCGACGACGCGTTAGGCGTCGCTGTATGCGGTCGTCCTTGTCGTACAGGCGTGGAGGGCTGTGTACACAAAGTTACTTGCGACTGGTTCAAGGGGGTGGACGAGTAAGGATATACGTTGTGTCTAGGACTGGGCGGGATGGGAGGGGCGTGCACTGGCAGAGACTCTACCGCGGGGAGGGAGTTGTCAGGATAGATGGGAGCAGAGTAATTGGATGAGAAGGAGCTGCTGGGTGTCAAGTCTGGTGTCGCTTCGGTCTGCACTGAGCTGAACGAACTGTGGTCGTGATGTCCAGAGGCTGTTCCCCACGGACGGGATGATGCAACTTGCTGAAGACCAAGTTGATGTTCTAACTCGACCACAGACAAGGTAGATCGGTTGTTGTTGGATCGCAATCTCGCAGATTCACCGCGTGCAGTGACAGCAAAGGGAATGTCTTTGGAATACACCGAGGATATCATTGAATACGGGTTACCTTCTTCACTGCCTCTCACATCGCGACTACCCGGTCGACGACTGCCCCAGGGCGAGGCGCCTCCTGGAGTATGCTCCAGGTAGAATGGATCAGGGACTGACTCGTCAACAATCTCTGGCCCTCTAACAGTATAGAATGATGATGCCCGCTTCCTAGGTGGCGTAGCTGTTGGCAAAATGCTTGCAGTCTGTGATCGGTTCCGGCAGCTGTGAAAGGCGTTGGATTCGCCGGGAGGCCGAGGATATCCGTCAGCCATGGGCTATGATTATGACGCTGGTGTGAATTTGATGTGGTGCATTCAGACACGCAGAAACTTCATGAGAAATGAAAGGGACGGATGCAGTTCATACAGGTTCAAAGGAGAGACTAGGTACAAACGAAGGAATGAGGATGGCCAGAAACGAAGAAAGGGTCAAGGGCGGAGGGGATATGTTTATACATCTCTTCCCCAAAAATAACAGTGATGCCTATCCTGGCCTAGGGCAGCCCCATTGCTGGACGGTGGCTAGGTCGGGGAGGAGCCCCGGCGCATGCCAATGCAGAAAGGCATAAACAAAGCTCGAACGTCCGAGCGCACTGACTCTGAGGACCTATCAGACCTTACATGGTCTCCTTCGGTAGGGATGGGGATGTGCAGCAAGGCGGCAGACCATAGACGCTGGAGCAAGGGAGGCCCCGGAATCCCGATCCGCAACTTTGTTGACGCGGGGTCCTGGTTTTCTGACTCGGCATTATAACCTTGTGCAGTTTCCCTGGAGTTTCAGACTCGGCCTGAGAATGGTATAATGTCAACAATTGCTGTCTGCAGCGTTGCGATTCAAAAGCATTGTGGGCTTGTCAGCTGAGGTCTAGGGGCGTGCCTCCATTATCATCAGCTATCTACTCCCAATGTTCAGGTTTGGCAGCGCAAAAATAGGGCCTGCATGCATACAGTCGACCGGTCCTGCATGATTGTCCCGCTAGTAAGCGCGGCTAGCGATACTACAGGACCTTTCTGAATGAGGCCTGCCTTTGCTGTCAGTGCGATTTCGAGGAACCTGCGTAGACAATGTTCTGAACTATGCCGGCAATTCCACAGCCGTGGATACAGGCTGGGGTCTGTTCCAGGAACCTGGTCTCAAAGAAAGAAGCAGAACAGAGGTGGTCGCGGATGGCAGAGGCAGGACATGCCGGACTCAACCACGGCTCTGGTGGCCGATCGGCAGCCGATCTTTGGGTCTGGCCTTGTTATCCGTGACCTCCATCTCTTTGTTGCGGGTCATTCTTCCGCTCATTAACCTCGAGCGATAATTAGACCAGACTGTCAAAGAAACTATCTTCTTAGTCGAAGTTTCCGACGTAGTTTTTCAGTGCCAAAGCTCAAGTTCTGAGCAGATCCCATCTGACGCAACTGGTTCTTGGCAATTGGCTATACAAAGATCATGCCACGACCCGCATTCCAGAATTCCAGGTTGCTGCGGATACTGCAGTTCAGGATTGGAAGGCCGGAGATCTTTCCGGTGTAATTGATCGATTGAGTTTAGTCGTTTTCTTAGAGGTGGTTGTCTGGGTATAAGAAGGTCTTGCCCCCCACGCATTTATTCTCCGAAACGGCTGGCTTGCCGCTCTGCTGGACTTGGTACTCAAGTCCTTGCTGTGAGGTCTGCAGAATATTGGCTGTTTTACCGCAATAGACTCCCTAGCTCCTGTCCTTGAACCAGCCAGTTTCTGAACCTGAAGTCGGTGAAAGTGGTTTCTTTCGTTTGAGATTTGGGTTTGGCATAATGTGCATCTATCGGCAGCAATCGTCCTTGCAAACCGTTACCCTCACCACAAGAGTAAAACCGTTCCATAGCATGTCATTGAAAACTCAACCACGCCGTGTCTTCCTGTCTGCCTGGCAAAGTATCTTCTATCAATCCATCCATGCCTTGCCCTCGTTTCGTCTAGACTGATCACTGATCGCATCATGCCCATTTGCGTTTACTTTGAGTAAGGCCACTCTGGCCTCGGGCCTGTGGCGGCTCGAGTGACTGACAGTGCCGCTTTACGAGACTTTGTCGTACAAATTTAGCAGGCATCTAGACCGTCGGGGAAGCACGAAGTTGCATGGCCCGCATTCCCGGACCTGTGCATGACGATGCGGTTTTGCATTTACTCATGCATCTCTCCCACAACTGCTCCGCCGGTTATGCATTGGGATCATTTTTGCACACCAATTCGGTGTAGTGAGAAATGTTTTGTGTGTAGGCCATTGTAGGTGTAATAGGGCAGGTCTTTAAGCTGGCTCTAGTTTCCCCATATGGATGTTAACGCAGAAGCGCCAACGTTTCTTGCCAGTCATAATTATTGACGCCTCCCGGAGTTCTTTTGCATAGTTCATTGATGCTTCTTCACGGGTAATTCGGGATGAATGCGCACGATCCTGACGCATCCTTGAGCAGCTAGTCTTCGTTTACTTGCATGGGATCAAGCTCAGCTGACTACTTGTGCGCAGGCAATAACAGTCACTATTTGCCCTGTCCTCGGATTGTCGCCCCGCTGGACTTCTGAATCATTGCCGAAACATGGATGTATAAACGGATTTGAATGTTATTCAAGCATTACCGCAGCCCGAGAAAACGTTATGTAACTATTCTAGTCAGGAGTGGCTGTTTTGTTAGAGTGGTGAGACTTACTGCAAGGAATCTCGACAGGTCTGAAACCGGGTCGGACGGATTGCCTCCCTCGAACTCAATTAATACCCGACTCAGAAGGCCCTTGCCTATTGCTCGTCCTTTTGCAAATTTTAACCCTTCAGCTATAACCCCGAGAGTTCACAGGTCCAATTTCCACCAAGAGGCTGAAATTGCACCTGGACCCCACGATCAACGTCGAAATCCTGTTTTATAGAACCTATAGCCCCTCTCAACGAAGGCGCCCTGGTTCAGCAATTGCTCTGGTCTCGTAGGAAACGAGACAGAACTGATTCATCACATTTACTTACTCCCCTTCCGAGAAACCCTTTTGATATATTTTCCGAGTGGTTGTACCGCTTATTGTGCGACCGTGGAGGAATAAGCCAACGCTCCATCGTCATCACCACCGGGTCTGTGCTTTTAGATGGACCCAGAGTGGAGTTGATTCGACAGCCGGCCCTGGCCGTATCCAGGCTCTGAAAACTCTAGCACAGATCATCAAGGGGCCTCTTTCCTTCGTATGGTGCCAATCATCCTACTTTCCTTTAGGCTTCGAGATCGAGAGGCTTCTCCAGCAAGAAATGACGGCCTGAACTACCGAAAGTCTTCCAGAGACCTGATTCAGTACCTGGGCCACTGGCCAGGTACATGGCGGTGCTAGTTGGCAGCTACCTAATCATGGCGTGGAACTAAGTTGAACCCCAATCAGGAATTGCCAGCACACCCGCTAGGGATTGGGCCATTACCACGACGAAGCTTGGACTAGCGTTGGTTTCTATATATATGTCTTTTCCGACGGGGCCATGATGCAATACATATGGAGTGGGTTTGATATCATCTTAGAGTACTGTGAAGCAGTGTCCATTTCCAGTGGAAGGGAGAGCGAACGACCAGGAAAATCGTTCGATGGATGATTTCATTGCTATAACCCGATGAGCAACAGGGCTTCGGAAGACAAAGAGAGACATGAATTGCCTACATAAAAACCAATTGATTCACCTTGGGTAGACAATTATTTTGTTGTCCAACCAACGGGCCATCTGAATCATCGTAGTCTATCTGTGCGACCTTTTCTAAATTGAAGGTGGGAAGGTAAGGCGTGTGGTAAGAATTATCTTGGCCTGCAGTGTTGTGAATCATGGCCATCGGCGGGTCAACCATCCTTCTTAAGTGCCTGCGGCGAACATCAGAGATTGAATCCGGTGCAGTTGGGGGTGGTAGTGCAGATCCAGAGAATCAGTCTTCCTCATCGATCGGGAGGGTGGATATTTTTTTTTGGTGCCCGGCGTGACTGACAACGCGCTCCTCAGTCGATTTTCCCGATCTTTTCCCGTTTCAATTTCCCTTCCTTTTCCACCCTCCGTCGCCCGCCTCACAGTTAGCTAGCTGTTGTTCATACAACTCAGACCGCTGCTACCCGGCCTTGAATCCTCCGCGGGAGCCATTGGGCTTTCTTGCTCTGCTCCATGACTGCTACGAGCCTCTAGCGGTGCTCGTTGCGGTCTGCAGGGCGCTTCCTGGTACAGGTAAGATCCCGTCGCTGCAACTGTCTTCCCGATTCCCAGCCATCGTAATTCTGCGACGGCGTCTCCCTATTCGACCAGCCACTGCCTTCAAATCCCCTCTCACTCTCGATTTGCGTGGCTCGCTCTGAACTGCTTCCACGCGCCCCATTACTATTCTGTCGTGTTTCGAATGAATATACCCACTGTGCAGCATTCTTTGTGCTAACCCATCGGACATACACAGCGGCGGGTTCATCTTGTGTGCTGGATAGTGCTAGATACTGCTGGAGCTGTGCATATTTCTCCTGACACGCTGTCAAAACCCACGTCTGGTTGCAGGGCTCTCGTTCCTGGTCCCATTCTGTAGGGGCCGAATCCCAATTCGCACCCACGTTGTCGTCGCATATCCCGTTTCAGCATCCTCCATCTTCAGCGGTGTCTCATCGCAATCGCGCCGACTTTGACGAGACCTACGACGTTAACGACCCTACAACATTTACGACCCTTTCACCGCAACGCCAGCAGCAGGCTGCTTCCCGTGTCCTTCCTGACTCTACCCATCATCCGTCACTTCGACCCTCGAGCGCTTTCGGAAGCACTCGTTCATTGCGGAGAACAGCCAGACTTTCCCAGCGACCTCCGTCCGTATATGGTTCCGGAAGGCCATCCCAGGTAGAACAGACTATACCGGTGGTCGTGCGACCCGCTTCGGAACACCAAAGTGGTCTCGCTGCTCTGCGTCCAGCACTGTCTGAGGCGCAAACCGAAGAAGACGACGAAGAGGCCGACTCGGAAGAGGAATCCTCCCGGCGACCAGGTGAATCGTACTGGCCCCATAGGACAACCAGTGTCTCCCCGCGCACCGCGTCTGCTATTCTCTGGACCTTGGAGGAAGCACTTCGCAAACCAATTCCGTTTACACTAGACTGGGAAGAAGTGAATGCGCCCATGTCTGACGTCGCGGGTGCCCCCGGTCCGTCAGGCTTTGGAGCCAATGGCCGTACTCAGAATGGATCTACTCGCGCCACTCAAGGTCCGGTCCCTGTCAACCCACACCCTGCAAGTGGTGTGCGGACGCCCACGGATATCATGAGGCAACGCCGGGATCGAGAAGCTCGCAAGAAAGCAGAGCAGGAGGCGAGGGATCGGGAGCAGGATGACATCGAGCGCAGACAGCAACAGGAGCAGAATAGGCCCGGTCAAGCTTATGCTGCTGGCGTTGCCGGTGACAGAACTTCGCAACGAAGGACGCAAATCCCAGAGCGGTCTTCCACAACGACGAAACGACCAGAGCCTCAAGCCTCTGCGTCTATCCCTGGAGCTGGTGGTGCACATGGACCTCTGAGGCCGACTACCTCGGCTGGGCAGCCCAGTGCATCTCAACAGCCTCAGGCTGCCCCGCAGAGCTCTGCCGGGTGGTCCAAGCAGCCAGCTCAGTCGGCGTCTGAACAGCCAAGTTCCCAAGGCCAGCAACAATCTCGTAGAATTCCGTTCCCTCACGCCTTCGAACGATGGGAAACACTCTCATCCCATTGGGAGGGCTTGACTGGTTACTGGATTCGCAAGCTGGAGCAGAATAATGAAGCGCTCGAGCGCGATCCTCTGAATCAGCAAATGGCGCGCCAGGTGACGGACCTTTCTGCCGCTGGTGCCAATCTTTTCCATGCCGTGGTTGAGTTGCAGCGCCTGCGGGCCTCATCGGAGCGCAAGTTCCAGCGTTGGTTTTTCGATACCCGTGCTGAACAAGAACGCTCAAAAGAGTTGTTAGCGGAGCTAGAGAGGCAGGTTAGGACTGAGAGACAAGCTCGGTCTGATGCTCTCACTTCACTGCAGAAAGCAGAGAGCGACAAGTCACGCGCCGAAGAGCTGCTGAAAGAAATGCGCCGTGAGTTGCAAATTTCCAAAGACGAGGCCCGCCGCGCATGGGAAGAATTGGGTCGGCGCGAACAAGAAGAACGCGACCGCACTACATCCCTCCGGAATGGAGAACCTACATTAGTCGGAGGCGTACAGGTCGTACCGATGATCCCAGGCCCCGCCAGTCGGCATAATACCAATCGCCCGCCAACCCGAGAAAGCCCATACGCAAGTGGTGAGAGCGCCGCGAGGACCACAGCGGTGACGGAAGGTCAATACTATGAAACTCCTGCATCCCCAACCGGCACCGATCCTTTTGTGGAAGGGCATAGGCCCATTCAGGAACCTCCATCATCATCTCCGGAAGCTCAGAGACAATATCCTGGACATTTCTATGAGCAGGGTGCCGCATATCCAGCTCGGCCAACGTCTGAGAATGATGACCGCTCCTACGGCCCCAGCGTTGCTAGTAGCGAGCAAGGAGAAGAAGAGGCCGGCAGCAGCTACCGCCGCAACCCGCAGGGCCAGCCAACTGCTTACCAGCCTGCCATGTCCGAAGCGAGCGACGAGTATGAGCATGGGTCAGTAGAGGAAGGTGGATACCCACCCAGTTCTATGCCCACAACATCCGGACCTCTCTATGGAGGCTACACCCAGTCTGTCGATTATAGCGGCTCGGGATGGGGTGTAGGGACAGGTTGGGAGTCCGTAACCCCGCGCCATCGTCATCCTACGCGCCTCAGCGATGTAATCGAAGAAGAGGAACCACGGACGACTCCCAGTCGGGCCAGCTTAGCCAGTCGAAGTGTACAGTGAAATACTCCCGACTTCCTCCGTACATACCATCTTTCAACAACCTTCGGGGTCAAAAGATGCATTTGCTTTATTCCTTTTCGTTTATACCAAGTCTCGCATTGTCTTTACGCCACGAACCGTGTCAAAATACCACCTGTCGTTTTCGCTTCATCGGTTTCTCTACTTTTCTACTTTACTGTTCCATTATATCAACCTGCGTGCCCTTGTTCCTTCGGCGACCATACTTCCCGGCGAGCAATAAATTGCATAGCAAGCATGTACGACTGCTCCCCTCGCGGAGTGCATTTGACAGGACCGGCGTCATTGGACAGGAGGTCAGGTGTAATATTTGTAATTTTACCACTCTTAATGTCTTCTCAACCATGGATTAAAGGCCCTATACGTGGGTTGCATCCAATTCTATAGATGAATGAAGAAAAGTCCTATAACCCATTAGCCCGCACCAAAATACACGTGACACGAAGTAATCCTAAACTGCCTAAGGCGCAGACACTAAACCCCATATAGAAAACCAATCCTCCGGACCGAGCTGTCTCGAACATCCAAACCTCCGCCGCGGACTCCGAAAACCACACCTACCTCAACGCAAGAAAATCCGTGCACCAGCGCCCCCTCCCCAACCCGGGCAAACAACAACAACAGCAACAATGGCATCAACAATGAGATCCATGAGCCGGATCCTCACACGGACCTCTTGCTCCGCCCTATCCCCAATCGAACACACCGCCGCGAAGACGACCGGTCTCTTCTCCGCCAACCTCAGAGCAGCAACGAACATCAACAGCCGCAGCAGCAGCAACAGCAACAATGCAGGACTACTACTCCGCCGCTCTTTTTCGACCTCTCCGTCTTGTCTTCGCGCACGCACAATGGGCCAATTGAAGGCGCGGAACTCGACGGGTCCGTTCTCGTGGAAGGCGGCGCTGCTGTTCGTTTTGACGGGCGGTGGTATGATTATTTACTTCCGGGTGGAGAAGGAGAGGTTGGAGAGGAAGCGCATTGCGGAGATGAGTAAGGGGGTTGGGAAGCCGAAGGTTGGAGGACCGTTTACGTTGAAGGATTTGGATGGGAAGGAGTTTACGGCGGAGGATTTGAAGGGGAGGTATAGTTTTGTGAGTATTCCTTACCTTCTTTTTCATGGGGTTGGGGTTGAGGCTAATTGTATATTGTGTTTGGGGATAGGTTTACTTCGGATTTACTCACTGTCCTGATATCTGTCCCGACGAGTTGGACAAGATGGCCGAGATTATTGATAAGGTGAAGGAGGCTACGAAGGGCGAGAATGTTTTCTTGCCCGTCTTTATTACCTGTGACCCTGCCAGAGATACGCCTGAGGTGCTGCGCACTTATTTGAAGGAGTTCCATCCTGGTATTATTGGGTTGACGGGAACGTATGATGAGGTTAAGCATGTTTGCAAGCAGTATCGGGTGTACTTCAGTACCCCGAGGGATATTAAGCCTGGGGAGGATTATTTGGTTGATCATAGTATCTATTTCTATCTGATGGGTATGTTTTTCTTTTCTTTCTCTTCCTGCAGCTGGGGGAAGCTGAAGCTGACTTTGTTTGTTTGACAGATCCCGATAACGACTTCGTCGAGTGCATCGGTCGTCAGGATACGCCTGAGTCGGCCACGAGGACGATCATGGAACATATCAATGATTGGAAGCGGGAGGGTAAGCCCCTTAAGAAAGACTAAGTGGTGATGGTCTCTGCCTGCCTCGATGTGTATCATAGACAATACCCTACTCTGTGATTGTAAAATAAGACTGTCAATTAGCATTCTCCACCCATCACCATTTATTGGCTTGACCACTCACCTACCGACTTATATCCTCTTTCACCCCTGCACTAACTTCCCCTCCGCATCCCGATCCCTATTCGCCCTCCACTCCCCCTGCCCATCCACAAACACCTCTTTCTTCCATATCTCTGCTTTCTCCTTACACAGCTCCAACACCTCCTCTCCAGCCCTCCACGCCGCGCCGCGATGTCCTGCACTAACCGCAATAACGATACTGCTCTCCCCAATCGGCACGTCTCCGAGCCGATGTCCAATCACGACACCCAATAGCTCATGTTTCCTCACCGCGTCCTCCGCGATCTTGGATAATGTTTTCAGCGCGAGAGGCGGGTATGCGGTGTAGCTTAGTTGTGCGACGGGGCGGTCTTCGAAGGAGTTCCGTGTCGTTCCGAGGAAGAGCACATTTGCGCCGGCGTTGGGGGAGGAGATCTTGGATAGTGCGCTTGTGGGATCGAGGGGGTGGTAGGTTAGCGTGATGTGGGTGTTCAGGGTGGGGTTTGTGGTTGTGCGGGGGTAGGTTTGGGGGTCGAGGTGGGGTGGTATTTGGTCGGTTTGGGTGGTTGGTGTTGTGGAGGACATTGTGGGTGTTGTTTGGTATAAATGTGAGGGGTTATTGTGTGGATGTATTGAGAGTGGTGGGCTCAAGGTGTCCCTGTATTATTCCGCTTGTGGGGAGCGGATGGTGTTTACGAGGTGGATGCTGACTTGAGGGATATAATGAAGAAGGTTAGCGTAAGTTGGTACGGCCAATGCGGTGAGATTCAAGGAACAGAGCTTGGAATGCCATACAAAATGAGAATGTGAATGCGAAATGTGCCAGCAGCTTTGGGATGTTAGATAGCGGCGTGCCTTATCTCCCACCGAAGATGCTGCGGGGAGCTGGTCCCTGATGGAAGGCGGTGAAGACGGCTCGGCTTTACAGGCGCAAACGGGCTACGGAAGCGGTTAGCGGCTGTCGAACATAATGTTTTCTTGGTATGTAATGCCGGCAGAATGCATATAATGTTGTAATTAATTCATATAAGCTCCGTCTACTACATCCATTCATTCGATTCCCCACATTATTTCATCATATATTAGCTTATCCTTGAGCACTGTCCTCCACACTGTCGTGTTGCATCCAAACCCGGATAGGAGGAGATCTGTCGGGGACAAGAGAACTGTTGTCAATCTCAGCTTAGCTCTCGTTTAAACATGTTTGACGGTTAAGTGCATCGACTGCCCGACTTGCAGTCAAGTAACATTGTCCGTGCCAAGGAATCCTCTGAAATAGGGATTAACATGCTAGGCTGCTCTTCTGGGCGAGAGGGACAATAATCCAGGGCATGCCCTGCTCCGCTGTCTAGCAAACAGGGACGGAGCTAAGCTTTCAGCCGGCTTGACCGCGTCATCAAATGCGGGGGCAAGCCTTTCCTGTCGCAAGTCTATCCATTAATTTGCAGGCCGCAGTGCAAATAGGAAGGCGAAGAAAGACTATCCCCCGATGTCCGGCACGGTTCAATAGGGTGAATGCTTAAGTTATGCAACTCGTCTGTTCTCTTGCTGGTGGAGATGAAACAAGCACACGGAGCCGTCCCGCACTAAAGGGTCAGCATGTCCCGATCAACCTCACACGTTCAAAGCATTGTCAGGCCTTCTCTAATCCACCGTCAGGCTTTAGACAGTGGACTAATATACCTTGTTCAACTGGCATCTGACCCGAGCAGTGCATGCAACGCAGAGGTGGGTTGTGCAAAGTGCAGCCAGGACAAAAGGCGAGTAGGACGTGTACGGGGATAATGTCGGACTTCGCACCATCTCCGTTATCCGATGTCCGTAGGGGCACCCGTGTTTCCCGCATGAAAGGAAGGATATTACGGAGCAGCAAGGCTCAATCTTGGGGAAAAGTGGGGAAAGGGGAAAGCAGATCTTAGAGCAAATGGAGTTGGGGGACGAGGGGCGTGAAAAGCAATGGGGAATATAAAAAGAGCTTGCATCACCCCCGCCAACTTCAATTGACAATTGGGTTTTAACCATCGTGATTCAAAGCAATGAAGCTCCTAATTTGGGGCCCCTTGCTGGCTGGTGCCGCATATGGCCGCGTTATCGGCACGAGGACTCAGTCGAAAAGCACATCGAGCTCGTCAGTAGCTCCAGTGCAGTCACCCACCGTCTACATCGATACATACGAGAGCACGGTGCAGGGCAATAGATCACAATACATCTCTTCGGTCTACAACTTCAAGGCAATCCCCTTTGCCGCCGCCCCGACTGGAGCTTATCGTTGGCGTCATCCGCAGCATGTCAGCGGATGGACGGGCGTCCGTGACGCTACCGAGTTTGCCCCGGACTGTCCCCAGCTCGGGTCGAGCTATTATAGCGAGGACTGCTTGTATCTCAACATCTGGACTCCCGACACGGCCACCCTTAACGACGTGCAGAATAACACGGAAACCGGGATCGGCGTGGTACCCGCCTCGTCCAGCAGCAAGCTTCCAGTCTACGTCTGGTTCTATGGGGGCCGCTTTGGCTCGGGATCGAGCAGCCAGGCCTTGTACGACGGGGCCGGTCTAGCCGCCAAGGGGGTTGTGGTTGTGACCGTCAATTATCGACTGGGCGCGCTGGGCTTTTTAGCCCATCCGGAACTCAGTCAGAATTCGTCTAGCGGTACCTCAGGCAATTACGGCTTAGTTGACCAGCAGGCGGCATTACACTGGACGAACGAGAACATCGCCGCCTTCGGTGGCGATCCAACCCGCATTACTATTGGCGGCCAGTCAGCAGGCGCCGCTGCTGTGCTCGATCATCTCAATAGTCCGCTTGCAGACGGGCTTTTCGAGCAGGTGATTGCTGAGAGCGGAGCCACTTACCCTTCTAACCCCCTGATGGGGAGTGTGGCCGAGGGGTACCGCCATCTCGCCGTCGCGGAGGCACAGGGGACTGCGTATCTCACCAGCCTCAACCTTTCAGGGATTGCCGCAGCCCGTGCCGCCCCAGTCGAGGTCTTCCTGGCCGGCGCCGACGCGAGTGATGTTACCTACGTGAATACGGTCTTTGCCAACAACTCGGTCTATATGGAGCCCCCGCTGTTCCGTCCCGTCCTGGACGGCTACGTACTACCGGCTACCTACCAGGAGATGTTGCAACAGGGAAATCATACCATCGCCGCGGTTCTGACTGGCGGAAACCGAGATGAAAATGGTGCGACCCCGAACCCCGGGATGACGGTCGAGAGCTATACGCGCCAGAATCAGTACGAGTTTGGCAGCGTCGGCCTGGCCGCTGAGTTCTTCCGACTATATCCTGCAGGGAACAGTAACAGCAGCGCCGATGCCGCCAGCAATACCTTCTATCAGGACCAGACCCGCATATCCATCTGGGAGTGGGCCAACGAGTATCAGGCTGGAGTTGTGCGCAACACCTCGGGCAACAGCACTGTCAGTACCTACACCTATTACTGGACCCATGCTCCCCCAGGACAGGATGAGGGCGCATACCACATGAGTGAAATCAACTATGCGTTCAACAACTTGTATGCGACTGACAAGCCTTGGAAGCCTGAGGACTATGCAATCGCCGACCGGCTGTCCGACTATTGGGTAAACTTTCTGCGCTCTGGGAATCCAAATGGCCCAGAGCTGCCCAACTGGCCGGCCAACGATGCTGCTGAGCCAGTGGTGATGGAATTAGGCGATTCGTGGGAGCCAGTCTTGGTGGCCTCCGCCGAGAAGCGGTCTTTCATGAACAAGTGGTTCAGTAATTGGCCGGTGTACTGAGCGAGGTAAGCTAATGTCAGGTCTCGGATTAGCTGCAATGGTACAACAGCGGGACCCCAGGTTTGATCGTAACATAGTTGGCAGAATAGGATAGGGTTTGAAGACTACTTTTCATCAGTTATATATTCTATGCTCACGGAACAGGCTTTGCCGACGCTCCAAAACTCCTCGTAAATGTGATACTAGTTTAAGATGGAAACTGTACATATCAGAAGTAGACATCTGCATATCACCTGAGGCGAAAATTCAGCACATGATTTATCATCATTGTCATGGTCTAAACTAGTTATGTCCTGTTGCAGCAACCCTGACATACACTTCTGGTGGTCCGTCAGGAACATCTTTAATCCGCACCTGTGCTAAGCTCACCGGCACTAGTGTGCCTCGGTTAGTCTACCAGACCGGCAGCCAACGGCGCGATCTTGCGTCAACTAACTACTATATCTATTGAACACTGGATGTTCCAATCTGCGATAAACTAAACGTTTCACTTGTTAATCCGAATCGCTTTGATATAAAGTTCTGCGCTCCGAGTTGAGTCCATCATAATCACTAAAAGTCGAGGAGAGATGAACGGAACACAATCATCTACAGCCAACATTGTCCGGCGAGCTAAAGTGAGTTCGTTTAATCTTAAACTATATAGTAACCAGCTAATCAGGTACACCTAAGGCATGTAATACCTGTCGGCGTAAAAAGGTCAAATGTGACGGAAAGCGACCTATTTGTTCACCTTGCCATGCGTTCAATCTCACTTGCGGGTATCAAGATGTCATGGACCGCCGGAAACGCGAGAGTCGGTAGGTGCTAGGCCTACTTATATAATAAGAAGCTACCACGCATATCAGATGACTAACGGGCGTAGCCCATATGTTGAACAGCTAGAGAAGCGAATTGAAAAAATGCAGGAGCAATTGGAGAGTTTGACTAGATCTGGAACTGAAATCCAGCGAGGCGTGGAGAATACCCGACGATCAACTTCGCCGGGCACGTCAGTCGAAAGCAGTACTAATTTAGGGGAGCCAGAAGACCAAACAGACGGAGACAGCATCCCTGGAATGTCTCAGGTACCATCTGACAAGGGTCCTCACCCTCCCGCCGAGAATGATCAATCTATTGTCATTGACGCACAGGACGGGAAAATGCGCTATTTTGGTAGGTTGCAAGATCGTCGTCTGGTCCGTGTCCCAGTTATTGATCGAGATTAGGGGCTTCGTCTGCATTTTCTGCACTGACAAATGCCGAATTAAATGGGCTAGAGGCACAGCCGGATATTGGGGTTTGGCGACGCGCACCTCAAAGAAGTGCTAATCCATGGCAACTTTCCAGCTGGGTTCCTCAAATTCTTCAAGATGGCCTTGAACGGCGCATTTTCGAACCTCTACCATGTAAGGACACGACTGTCCAACTAGTGCGAGAGTACTTTGCAACCTTTAACCAAGCAATTCCTCTTTTTGAGGAGGGCTCGTTCATGAGGTCCGTCGACAGACAATACTCATGGAATCCCGATAACAATGCATCATGGTGGATCTCTCTTAACATTGCTCTGGCCATATCATACAGAGAAAGGGCGCATGCATCTTCTGATCCTAGTGACAACTGGAGAAAGTCGTTGGGACATGTTAAGAATGCCTTGAACGCTGTCGTTGACGTCTTCCTTCGTAACACTGACATTGCCGCCGTGCAGGGTCTCCTGGGTCTGGCGCTTTACTTTCAAGGTACACCTAACCCACAAGCCCTTCTTATGTTCGCGGCTGCAGCAATGCGTCTGGCCCAGTCAATAGGACTGCATAGAGAAAACGGCTCTGGAGCTTCACCCGAGGCGGAGCACAGGCGAAGAGTGTACTGGATCGCTTTCATACTTGACTCAGACATTTCCATCCGGGTGGGCCGCCCGCCAGTCCAGGATCTCGAAGACTATGATACACATTTACCGACAGAGAATCCACCTGACGGCAGGGGCATATTAACGATTGACGGTATTAGAATGAATTACTTCCGTCTCCTTGCTCAACTAGCCCAGATTCAGCAGCTTGTTTATAAAAAGCTTTACACGGTAACTGTTCGTCGAGAATCGAGTGACGATGTTATTGAGAGAATAAAGTCTTGTGAAGACGCGCTGTTGAGCTGGAAGAAGACCTTACATTCGAGGCTTCAACCCCAGCGCAGATTTTCTTGTAAACCAACTTATTTCCTGCAACATGTCCTTCGATTACATTTCGCATATAATTGCTGTTACTCAAACCTTTATCAGGTGTGTGTGTTTCAAGCAAATGCTATCGAGCGGTCTAGACAGGGAACGGACGAGGATATTGCGCCAATAGTTTCACGCTCACTCGATGCAGCACGTTCGGCATTGGCTCTACTACCACATGTACCTTCGCTCGGCTCTACCTCGAAGTGGTGAGTACTTATCGACGTCTCCAAGAGGCTTACGCTGACCTTGATCTTTGAAGGAACATAATTTACTTTCCAGCGGCAGCATGTGTGCCTCTTGCCTTAGGGATACTCGCACAACCTGCACATTCAGAAGCTGGGGACGATCTTTCAATGATCCAGGATGTTATTAAATTTCTCACATGTACTTCTTCCGAGGAGCCTAATACATACGTCGACTTTGTATTGGGCATGTGCTCTGACTTAGAGCGTTCTGCTAGGAGGGCCTTCTTGACGGCGCAACCTGCCCGCAACCACCATCCAGCAATTATGCAGAATAACGAAAATGACAGGCCTAGTCTATCTAGCCATGGGATCAATCAAAACACAGCCCCCAATCTTTCCGACGCGTTACCGACTCCTTTTGGTAGCGCTTCTGCGGCAAATATGGGAAGCGCTCAGTTTACTAATGTCACGCCGCAAGGGCCCTACCCAGATATCGGTTTTCCGGGACCTTTCAACGAAGTTGATCAAACGGCTAACTGGCAGTGGTCCTTACCACCATTTTGGAACTGGCAAGATCTTGTTTCAGGTGTGCCTACGTTTCCGGTCGTTCCGGGAGTGGATATACCAGAGTCCAATATGCCAGATACTTGAGATGTGGTTGCTTGACTCAGAAAACTATTTACAAATCTCCATACTCCGGGTTGTTTCAAAACCAATTGATGTCCCTACCATGATGGCAGTGCGGGACAGGAGGAGAAGTCCATCTTGGCGTCGACTCCTCAAGACCTAACTTTGCAACAGGCTTCAAGAGAGTCTGGCGGCCCCATGGTCCTGGCTCCTTGAATGTCGTCATGAACCTCGAGTCCTCATCCAAATCATGCGGCAATCCTCTTTTCCAACAGTCAATGACTGGGATCAGGACTTCGGAAACGTATTGATCAGGAGTAATCTCCTTGAACCCAAATCGCTCGACTGTGTCTCGTACCGCCTCAGGGGGGTATAACCCTACTTCCTTCTCCAATGCAACTGCATCAGCAGCAACCAAGGAGCTAGTGATGTGATATGAGCCGCCTTCAACTACCCGCCTCTTTACCGCAATCATGGCACCAACCGCACCGACAATTCCCGTTATCATATCAGACACAGGGAGTGGTGGCAATACACTCTTTCCTTCCTCATAGCCTTGTGATCGACCCATTACATATTCGCTTCCAGATGCCGCATCCCCAATTTGTTGCCAACCAGGACGCTCATGGAACGGGCCATCTGGACCGTAACAGTTCTCGTCGACGTAGATGATTCCCTTATTCCTTTTAGCTGCTATCTCCAGCATGTTGCGGAGCCCCAGTCCTTTCCGCTCCAGGGAACCCATTCTGAACCCTTGGATGAAAATATCAACATCTGCAAGCAGTTCTTGCAGTCGTTCTATGTCTTCCGGCTTAGTGATGTCGAGGTCAATTGTCCGCTTTCCCGCATTCAGTGTGAGCTGGAGTGCCTAGAACCCAAGAAATGTTAGTAGGCTTTTACACGACACTGGATCAAGGCAAAACATACGTTAAGGTCAACTAGCCTGCTACAATTCACACGGATCACGTCCGCCCCGTAGGATGCCAAGGTTACGCCGATCTGCGGCCCAGCAATGATACGGACCATCTCCAGGACCTTAATTCCAGCAAGTGGCCGCTTGTCAGATAGACCCTTGACTAGAGGGATTGGAGGTGTGGGCTTTGCATATGTCTCGGCCGTCACATTGACCAAGGGGTGTCTGGACAGGCGTTTACCAAACTCCGTCTTCCTCCAGCCCTCCGGAGAGTAGCAGATGCTTCCACACAGACCATGACGCACATTGTGCATTTCAAGCTCATCGGGCGACCACTTGATGATATGCCCTTGGATATAGTCATAGTATTCTTGGGGTGTGCTGAAAGTCACATCAGGGTTGATTCCCATCGTCCTAAGAGCAGCGTTTGCGTCGAGTGAACCATGAAGCTGGTACCACACTTTGGGATCTTTCGTTTGGTAAATAGCAGTTGCCCGACTTGCTATCCCCTTGCCGAAGCCTTGTTCATAATTCCGTTCGAAGAGTGAACTCAACTTCCCCGACCGTGCCAGGGCGGATACATCGGAACCATTGATGTACGTGGTGAATACAGATCCGAGCCAAATGCCTGCATGGTCGGTATTGACTGTCACACTATTCTCCGTCGCGGGCTTTCCATCACGCAGTTCGAGAAGCTCATTAGCCACTACTCCTCCCATGGCATGAAGCGCAGCTGCCATGACGGGTGATTTGATCGGACCTTGAACCATAGGCTCAGGTCGTCCTTCGAAGTGGACGGTATCCCATAGTGCTTTGTTCTGGGTAAATCCAGGGGTTCGAGAGGCGAGAAGCTCAAACACCCGACGAGCGTCTACAGGCACTGGAAGCACAGTCTTGTCGATGAAAGTGCCAGGTCCGTAGACCTCCGTACCGGGAACAGTTTCGTGGGCCAGTGTCATTGTTGGTTAGAGTTATGTCAGTACCATCAAAGAATGGGAGAAGAAGTAGACGGAATATTCAGTTCAGGATAGAATGAAGAAGATAATCCAGCGACGCGACACTATCCCTTGCGTTAGCTGTCATATTCATATAGGAGACAAAGAAAGGGCCCGGACATTCTGGCTCCACGGCCCGCGGGGTTCCAAGTCCGAGGTCCACGGCACAGCTACCAGCAAACTGGAAATGATCTACTGACCCATGACGTTTGAAAGGGGTTCTGATTGACTAATGGACGCTTAATTCACTATACTGCTGCACAAGTTGGATACAGTCTGGATAATCGTTCCATATCCGGTGAGGGGTCTTGCCACGGGCCACGGGGACACAAAGGATGAAAGTCAATCATAGCCTTTTAGGGATACAGACACCAAGAAGCAAGGGGATGCTACTGGTCCACTCGGATGGAAGGGTCCATGCTCAACATCCTTGACCCAAGAGCTGTTCACTATTCGACGACGCAATTCTTTGTCCAACTACCTGAATATCCGAACGATGGCCGAGGTACGGGAACTTGGTATATAAGGCGCGGTTCATGTATACCAAGAAATGCGGGGATTGAGTCTATCTTTGAAGCGACTACCACTGAGGTTGAAACCTTGTAAACATGTCTTCTGCAACAGAGACACGCCCTGTTAGGGTAGCCAACTGCTCTGGATATCATGGTAGGCAACCCGACATTCTGAACGAGACACTCAAGCTGAAATTGTATGGCAGGCGATCCGGCGTATGAAATGTACCGACAGGCAACATTGGGAGATGTTGATTTTATAACGGGTGATTATCTTGCAGGTAAGCCATACTCCTCTTACTTCTACGAAACAACTGCGGTTCTAAGCTCGAGTGTGTAGAAGTCAATCTTGCGAACAATGCCCAGGCATGGCGAGAAGGAAAGCATCCCGGATACGAAGCTACTGCCTGGGAAGGACTTCAACAGACCATCGAAGTGATTGCGCAGAAGCGTATCCGAGTGGTCATCAACGGTGGTGCTTTGGATCCTAAAGCTCTTGCACTGAAGACCCAAGCTCTGGTAGGCCGCACTACTTCTATATACTAGAGTTTGGCGAGCATACTGACACAGCTTTCTATTCTATAGGTATCTGAAAAGAAGCTTGATCTCCGTGTTGCGTACCTCTCAGGCGATGACTTGTATGATCGCGTTGGACCAAACATGCCAGCCACTAAAGAAGAGCTGACCCATCTTGATGCTGGGAACTCAGATGTGGTACCTTCGGATCTCACCTACGCATTTTTGAACACATCAGACGGGACGGCAGTCCCAATGGTATCTGCACATGCGTACTTGGGTGCCCGTGGCATCGTGGATGGCCTGCGCCGAGGCGCCGATATCATCATCTGTGGCCGCGTTGCTGACGCAAGCCCTGTTATCGCTGCAGCATGGTACTGGCATAACTGGTCAGAGACAGACTACGACGAGCTTGCCGGATCGCTGATTGCTGGTCATTTGATCGAGTGTTCTGCGTATGTGACTGGTGCCAATTTTGCTGGGTTTGATAAATACCCTCTGGATGATCTTGTTGCTCCCGGGTTTCCTATCGCTGAGATTGCTGCGGATGGCACATGCGTCATCACGAAGCATCCAAACACGCAGGGTATCGTGAACTCGGAGACTGTTTCCAGTCAATTCCTGTATGAACTGCAGGGGAGTACTTATCTCAATAGTGACGTGAGTGCTTATATCGGCGATGTTGCGGTCAAAGACGTGGGGAAAGATAGGTAAGTATCTTTGACGCGATTATTTTGGATTGGCGAATATATCTAATCATGGTAACATGAATACAGGGTGCACGTGTCGGGTATTCGAGGATCGCCTCCACCCCCGACGACCAAGCTTGCTGTCTTCTACCGAGGAGGATATGAAGCCCAACTTCTACTCAATGCAACTGGGTATGCTACGGATAAGAAGTGGGATCTTTTTGAGCGGCAGATGCGTCATTTTCTTCCTGAAGAAGTCAAGAAGGGTTTGGAGACTTTGGAGTTTCAGAGGTACGACTTGTCCTTCCCGTGCTCGTTCACTGCCTAACATTCGTAGAATTGGAACTCCCGCAGCCAACCCAGCCTTCCAGGCCGAAAGTACTACGTATCTGCGTGTATTCGTGGCATCACAGTCAGAAAGCGCTGTTCTTGCTGTAGCAAAGGCTATGAAAGATATCTCTCTCAAGCATTTCTCCGGTACGTGGCCCAATGTATTTTCTTTTGTCCAATCACATGTATATAAACCTGTCATCTAACGAGATGGTAAATGTAGGCTTTCATACCTCACTGGATACTCGAACAGCCATTCCCCTGCCGTTCCTCGCGTACTACCCAGCACTGATAAAGCAATCCGAGATCCACGAGAAAATAAATATGATAAACGCGTCCAACAACATCAGCTCATACGATACCGGCCATCCCTCACAATATCAAGACCTCACGCCCCGGGAGAATTACGACTCAGCAGAACCACAAGTGTTCAGAAGTCCCACCAAGGAACTCCGCTTGGGAGACATTGCTCTTGGCCGATCCGGCGATAAGGGCGGAAACCTTAACTGTGGGATTTTCGTCACGAACCCCAAGCACTGGGCCTGGCTTCGATCATATTTGACCAGAGATCAAATACGAGAGCTCATCGGCAAAGATTGGAATGATAGCTTCTTTATTGAGCGCGTCGAGTTCCCTAATATCATGGCAGTGCACTTTGTCATCTATGGGATTCTGGGACGGGGCGTGAGTAGTTCGAGTCGGCTTGATGGGTTTGGGAAGGGGTTTGTTGATTATATCCGTGATAAGGTGGTGGATGTTCCTGTGGAGATTTTGGGATGATGTCGTACTGGAATATGCTTTTTCTCTGTACATGTTTGTCTATCCTATAGTGTGTTCGTTCTTGAGATAGGGAATTACAAAGTCATTCACCACAGTAGTATCCAATTAATATATCGAAACAGAAAATGATGAGTTTTTGTATTTTGCACTTTGGTAATTTTCTGTATAATGAACAGATTAGTATACTAGCAGATAAAATGTATTGCCAATCCTACTGGAACCTTAGAGGCTTGGATTCGTTCAAAGTAAAAGGGCTGAATATGAATTGGCTATTCTATGTAGACGCAAATAGTCTATACCATTGCTGCTGAGGCGACTAGAGCCCAGAAGGACCAAGTTCGGTGCCATTATTGAGAACCACAGGGTTGCTCGAGTACATAACACCAACCATACGGGCCCACTTGTCTTCGCTGGGGTTTCTCCAACTGTGAGTGGTAGCGCGCTGGATGACCATGTCACCCGGCTTCTGAATGCGCTTCTCGCCTGACTCGAGAGTCAATTCGATCTCGCCTGCGACCTGAATGACGACGTCGAAGCTGAGGGTCCGGTGGGAAGGACTGCCTTTGCCGGGAGGGGTGTCGATGTACCAGATCATACCACGGCCGTCGGGGAGGGTGACTGGAGGCACGCTGGCAGTCTCCAGGTACTCCGTGTAGTTGGTGAGATCGGTGCCATCGAGCGTGTTGGGGGTCTTGTCAGTGATGTATCCTAAACGGAACAAGGAACCTCCGAGATCCTGTCTGACGGCGAGGCTTTCGTCCAGCGTCGTGTTGAAATGAGAGATGCCGGTCTCGAGATCGGTGTCGGTGATGACACGCTGGGGGTTGGGGAGTGGCTCTGGAGTCGACATGGCTGCAATGGAACTGACTGCAGGGACGACAATGCAGTCAGAGATGCGGGTGCCATTTGAGGTTTATGTGATTTTCTTAGGTAAAACCATGCTGTATATTGTCTCCGTATGTCTGGGAACTTACATTTCTTTGTGTTCTTATACCACGGCTCTTTCACTGCAAGGATTTGGCTTTGTTTGATTAGACTGAAACTAAGCCTCAATTAGCAAAGTATGTTAAGTCGAGATAGGCTGGGGCCAAGACAGAAAGAGAGCGTAGGCTCAAGAGATAAGCATACCAAGACCAAGCCTTGTAAGGATGATATTGGGAAGGAAGCAGCTTATGAAAGTGGCGCGCGAGGCTAAGCATCGTAGGCGGCAAGAGAGTAAAGAAGGTCAACGACACGAGGCCGAATTTATAAGCGGGGACCGGCCTCTCTCACTAGAATGAGACAAAATATCGTAAAGCCTCGTCCGACGGAGAAACGAAAGGCACCCTCAAGGGCTCAAAGGATTAGAACGGGGCGGGCGCAGTGAGAACATCCACAGCGGCATCGCCCGCCGCCAAAATGACCAGCCCTAAATAGACTCATGCTTGGTCCAATCAAAAACTAGCCATGGGTGGTTTTCATCCGGTCGGTATCCCTGCGTCTTGAGGTCAGTGCAGTGGAGAGACTGAACTGGCTAGTATTTGATTGGCTCCAATACGCCTTTTTCGGCTCGAATGAGCCGACCATTTGCGAGCTACTGGTTGGTGTCCTAGGATGCAATTAGTGATGTGCTTTGCTGGATACTCAGGGGAACAGCCTTGTGTATCAGGTGGACTGACATGTAGCCTCTTCTCGGAGACTCGGGCTAAGCTAAGTGCTAACGCCGACCGATATCTCCACTACCCATGTAGTGTCTGACTGATGCCACCAATTACCTTGTCGAGTGTGGCTCATCCGGATCCAAAGACCAAGCCAGTGCACGAGGGCCACTACAGACAAAGAGAAAGAAGGCTTGGTGTACAGAATGAATTTGACTTCAAGGTCCGGTTGACTGCCGGGTATCCCACTATACCCCTCAAAACACTAACTAGAAATCATCAATACAGAATAGTAAAAATTGTTGTTGCCTGATGATCCCTGTTGACTTCCGTAGCTTGCCCAACCAATAATAGATCCGCAAACAATTTACGAATTGTACTTGTCGACTGCTGCTTCAACTTGTTGGGTACTCAGGTTTAATGTAATGACATCCGTTACTTGTCTACGGGCCACACGCATTATACAGCTATTCTTCAGGGAAAATAACCCTACTCATAAAGCCATGGTAAGCAGTTCCGATAATAAAGTAATGTGTTCAACTATATCCTTGTCTTGTCATGACTGACTCTCACTCATTCCAATACACCAGCACCGATCGTTGCTTTCTCTTGGTCACGCAGAGCAAGAAGCCATTTAGCAGGCACTAAGCCCTAAACAGGCTATAAACTACCTACGGAGACCTCAAAATGCAGCACGGTACACTACCCATGAGTCCATGCCCTATTGCCCATGATACAGTGACGGTAGATCGACGTGCTGTTGCGTCAATGAGGACAATACGCAACAATAGGAGTATGTGCTTACCAGGAGCTGTTATGGGGAGGCACATAGAAGCCGAGAATGCTTTTATAAAGCCATAGAGCTCGCAGGCTGTCCTGATTGAGAATCGGCTTGGTTGCGTCGTGGTTACTACGTCTTCACGAATTTTTCTTTTGCTTGAGACTGGTGAAATCCTCATTCCTCATCCAATAAGTTGGCTCTTATTTACGCTTTATTCAGTCGCGCCCGCATCCAGTGTTCCCAAAGGCAATGGAAGCAACGAGACTCATACATGTGGTCCTGCCAATGGTGATGCGCTAGAGTGCTTCCGTCTATGCCTGCATCGTGATAAGTTTCGCTAGAACGTCCTAGGCCGGGTAATGCGTCTAAGTGCACTTGTTCCCGGTTTCCCGCACACGTGAGAGGTTGAGGTAGTCCTTTTGTGTCTATCTTTTGGCACAGGATATGGAGGGCTTCCTGCAATTGATTGTGTCCCTTCCCTACCCGAGCTAGACATGCCATCAAACGACTTATAATCCTTCCGTACGGGTGGAGGAACAGTAAAGACGGTGCTGTCGCGACATCTTTATTGTCTCGTCCGCTGGTGATAAGGCCAGAACAGAGACTGCAAGGGATCCTTTAAATATTTGAGTGGATTTAAGTAACATTCCTCTAATGCTGTTGACCGACTATCGAGGAATTTGAGCGGCCGAATAAGATGGAGAGGCGGTGTGGATCTACACGGATCCGGACATAACTATTGAATTGTGCGCAATAGAAGCTACATGACAAATCAAATTGGCAAATGGTGGGACGAAAACAAAGCAAAAAAGAATCATAGGACTCATAAAGCAAATCCCTGGAGCCGGCTAGCAGATGCCGTCGAGATGAGGGGGAGTTTCCACTGCATGCACAGAGGCCCACCTGATGTATAGAGTTTGCTCCAAGGTTTGTAAACTCATGTCCACAATCTAATTTTGATAGCATTTTATCATATATGATAAGTCCTCGCTTTACAATATACCAACATTATGTCTATTGCTACCGACGACACAAAGGTGACAGTGACGCCGGCCACCATTTCACCCTCCGAAGGTTAGATAGACCATATATGCCTTGACGACATAATATACTAAGACACATATTAGCGGGCCAATCTTCTGATTCAGAAACTGTGATAATAACCTGGGATGGAGACAACGATCCCGAAAACCCAATAAACTGGCCCCCTTGGAAGAAGTCAGCTGTCACCGGAATTGGGCTCTTCGCAACCTTCATCGCTCTAATGAATGGAACCATCATCACGCCCGCGCACTATGCAATCGACAGACAGTTCAACATCAATGAAGCCAACTTCCCAAACTCCTACTGGATGATCACCTCCTGGGGCGTGGGAGGTGCTCTTTCTTCTCTTGTGGTTCTACCTGTCATGGAAGACTTCGGCATCCGATACGTCTTCCTGGCTGTTTATCTGATCTACATTTGCTTCTTGATCCCAACGGGTGTGGCGCAGAACTTCGCTACGCTTATCATCACGCGGTTTTTCTCCGGTGGATGCGTTGCAATTCTAGCTAACACAGTGGCCGGAATCATATCTAATATTTATGTTGGGAATCGCGCACGTACTGTTCCCCTGAGCATGTATATCACCATATACTTGGCATCCAGCAGTTTGGGGCCGGTTATTGGTGCTTCGATCTACCAATTCTTGTCGTGGCGTTGGATTGGATATCTACAGCTTATTTGGACTGGTCTTTTCTTCCCTATCTTTGTGTTTGCATTGCCGGAGACCCGTGGCTCTGCTATCCTAAAAGCCCGAGCACAGAAACTACGCAAGGAAGGCAGAAAGGCATACACACAAGAAGAGCTCGAGACCACGTCTATCGTCCAAATTGTCTGGAAAAGTGTGCAGCGACCATTATACATGCTCTGTACAGAATCAGTGGTGTTCGTCTCCACAATATGGTCTGCTTTCAGCATAGGAACCATCTACCTATTCACCCAATCAGCAGAGCAAGTCTTCGGCGAATTATACGGTTGGGATGCCGTCAAGGGAGGATACGTACAAGCGGCCGTTGTTATCGGCGAACTCATCGGTTGGATATACTGCCTTCTCACCAACCGCTGGTACTACCAGTCCGCCTTACGGAATACAGAAACCCCAGGAAAAGAAATCCCCGAAGCCCGTCTATACCAAGCCCTAGCAGGCGGGTTAATCGGTGTCGCCGGAGGCATGTTCGTCTACGCGTGGACATCTTACCCTTCTATCCCGTGGATTGCTCCAGCCATTGGTCTTGCTATGGTCGGCGCTGGCTGTACGTGCGTTATAGTCAGCAACGCAAACTACCTGATCGATGCGTATAGCATGTTTGCGGCGAGCGCTGTTGGAGCTATTGGTTTAGGCGAGAATATGTTCGTTGCGTTTCTTCCGTTGGCGGCTCAATCTATGTATACGAATTTGGGGTCACATTGGGCGAGTTCGCTTTTGGGTTTGGTTTCTCTGGTGTTGGCGTTTGCTCCGGTCGCGGTCTTTGTTTGGGGGAAGGAGATACGTGCTCGGAGTCCGTATATTAGGGAGGCTGCTGAGGAGGAGAGGAGGGATGTAGTGGGCTCTGCGGCGGGAATAGATGTCTAGTGATGTAGGTTATGGTTGGCTTGATTTTACTCTATTCCTCTGCTTGAGCTGGAATGTCGAACGCACATTTCGTATATTTTGTCGGAACGCTAACCGCTAGACCAAAAACGATATATCGCGTCTAGTCAGACCAGCGACGGAGAGATTACTGTCCCAACATATTTCAAGTGAAAGTTCGTTATAACTTGACATAAGGGTGTCAAGAGGAGAAAACCAAGTTTCACCTCTCTCCAACATGAATGCCCTGTCAAATTATCTCAGGCTATGTTTACCACTCAAACACCACCTTTCCCTTACCCGACTTAAACTTCACCTCCCACCCATACCTCCCCTTCGTCAACCCGTCAGTCTGCAATTGAATCCCCTTTGCGTCAGCCACTGAAGTAACGGAATACCCCACCGCCGCCCTCGTAGCAGGCACCCCCTCGGACCCATCAGCCCGATCAACCAAATCAAACTCGACCTTGTTCTCACCATACAAGACCCTCACCTCCTCAATAGCACCCGCATCAATCGAAACATCCAGCCCCAGATCTGCCAGATACACCCGCCTCCGAACGGTATCACGTGGCTGCACGATAACAGTATCATTCGAGGAAGATGAATCGATATTCCCTCCAAAGCTAACCCACCCGAACTCAGGATGTTTCAACAGAACCGTTACAGCACCAAGAACCTGGCCCAGAAAACCGGGTCCATAGTCACCGGTGTAGTCATCCCATGCTAATGTCTCTGGGAATGAATGGAACGACATGGACCCGAAGCCGTCGGACGCGACGTTGGTCGTTGGACCTTGGTTACCTCCGTAGCCGATGCGGAGGTCGTAGAGACTGGATTGGCTTGTTGGGTTTGTGAGTGAGCGGTAGTTATCGAGCACGGGTAGGGCGTTGAGACTGGATCCGTAGTGGTGGATTTGGCGCTCGATGCGGGAGAGCTTTCCTGCTGTTCTGTTATTTGTTAGTGTGGTAGTGGCTGATTGAGAGGGAGGAAACATACGTAAAGTCCCAGTATCGCCGGGCGTTGCCGTTCCAGCCCCAGTGGGCTACGGTGGGCATGTATCCTCTAATAGAGGCGATGGTTTTTTGTGCGGTGGATGTGTAGTTAAAGTATCTATGGACAGGAGTTAGTTAATTGTCGGAGGGGAATAGGTGGTGTGGACGTACTTGGACCACAGATAGACGCCTTCCTGTCCTGTACAATCCCAGGCTTGCTCGCTACCGAAAGGATCTTCTTGCGTGGACCACGCTTTGGCACGGTCGCGCATGATATCTTCCATCTTTGTTGCTTCTGTCGTGTAATTCTCGGCTTTGAGATCGTTAAGCAAGTACATCCACATTGTTTCTCCCATTAACCCAAGGTCACCGTAGTAAGTGTTCTGGCTTCCGTCAGGTTGGGATCCAAATGTGAATAGTACACTATCGCACATATTAGTATGACCACATTATCAGTCTCTAAGAGATAGATACTCACGTTTTGTAAGCCTGCAACAAGTACCACTTCGCTGGCCGTAGGGTCAAAACACTCGGGGCGATCCGACCAGCACGGTACAAACCCCAATATAAACAAGAAACATGAACGTAGTCATACGCTCTATCAATCAGATAAGCTGCCTCTTTATCCCAGCTTCCGGTCCAATAGATATCAGGATCGTAGTCATAATCTGGCATAAAGTCGGGGTCGTAAAAGAATAAGCTTTTCCGAACACCGTACTCTGTGGATCCGTTGGTCAACTGCAACCGAGACCAAACAGTCTCATTGACGAACTGTTCCAGCTTGGCAACTTCAGATGCAACGGGCTGGACTGTCTGCTTCATTGCGGCAACAACAAATGATCCTGCACCTCCTTCGTCGCTTAAGCCTGCTATCCATACACGATTGTCCTGCAGTACGGGGCCGTTCACGGAGCGGTCGTGTGTGATTATGGAAGGGGCGCGCCCGAATGGATCCGAAGTATCGGTATACCACTGGTTTTCTTCCAGAAAATGGCCTGCATTGGATAGAGTACTGGGCCCCGCATCGGTGATGTAGTAGTGTAAGGTATGCTTCAAGCCCGTGTCGTACACTATTTCGACTCTACATCTGCCGAACGTGTCCTTGCTCGGTACCAGCTTGTACCCTGACCAGACACTGCTGCTAAGCTCCAAGGATGTAGCCGAGAGACATCCATCCGGTGAAACATCCACAGAATCAGGCTTAAGTGTCGTATTGACAAACAACCGCCCCTCAAGGTCCTGAGTCAACACATATCCCGGAATACCAACAGCAACCGGATGTCCGAGCGAAGAAACAGTAGATTCGATCTCATCGACACTTGAAACAGCCGTAAATCGCAGGGCGAAAGAGATCGATTCGCCTGGCGACAATGTCAACGATGTTGGCGGATTCCATGGCTCAACGCCCTTCCATTCCTGTTCCGCATATGCCTTCGAGTAAACCTGCCACTCATAGTTGCCCTCGAACACTTGACTCTGATAAGCTAGCGATGTATCAGTGTCCTCTGTGAGAAACCTCCATGCTTCAAATTTTGTATCGAGGTTTAGAGGCGTGATGACGAGATGGGGCCCCTGTCCGAGAAGCCGAGTGACCTGGGCATATCCGGCTTGGAGGCCGATGAAGGGATCGACCAGGACACACTTCTCTCTCGTTTCAACTGCTGTTCGGTCTGTGAAAATACTGTTGAACTCGATGGGAAAGCCGAGACTGCCGATCTCGATGGAGCGAGTGTTTCCGTTTCGCAAGGTGAAGTTGACGGCTAAGTCTCCTTCGTAGTCGATCCAGTTCCGCGTGATGAAGAACCGGTCATTGGTGACGTTCCCGATCGTCTGGTCAAGATTCGACGAGAGTATGGCATCCGAGGAGTTGCCCCTAGTAAGAGGAACGCGATTCTTTACAGTGTCTGCATCAATCCATGAGTTGGAATTGCCTACTCGGTAGCGTAGAGTCAGGTCTCCGGTGTGGTAGTGACCATTGCCACTGCGATTAGCGAAAACATCATAAGGAGAGAAGTCAAAGGACGAGTCCAACGAGGACTTGAGTGATTTCAGCACGCCAGAGCCATCGTCGAAGGCACCAGTAAAGTACTTGGTGGAGAAGGTAGTGCCATGTGCGAAGGGTAATAGCAAGGGAAGGATACCCAACAGGATGTTCATTTTGTAGAAGGATACCCACCGCAGTTCTTGGTATTCGACTGATTGTTAACCCATCCTCTTTTTATTCACGCCAGTCTGCGATCTACACCACTCCATAAATTAATGTTACATCCATGCTGCAGGGATCGGCGTCTTTCCCGGAATGAAGTCTGGATTTAACCGGAAATTGTATGATTCTTGTCTAGGTGCGGAATCTCATCGGAGAATTTCCTAATTAGGCTACAAACTTGCATCTATCTGACACTTATATAGCCTGGGATTACTGGAAGAGGTATTAACCTCAATCCGCCAAGGATTTGCACCATTTCTTTCTCATTGTCTTTCTAGGATGTAGCCCCGACCGTCATTGGCTATCAGAATGCTGTTACTGAGATGGCTCGGATATCTAGCAAGCCTTCGTGACTAAAAGCCGTGTACGGCTTTCAATATCTGCTTAGCTG
Organism: Aspergillus tubingensis; assembly: GCF_013340325.1. Taxonomy (NCBI): domain Eukaryota; kingdom Fungi; phylum Ascomycota; class Eurotiomycetes; order Eurotiales; family Aspergillaceae; genus Aspergillus; species Aspergillus tubingensis. The sequence continues at coordinate 3,171,709 of NW_023336280.1, read as the reverse complement.
CATTCAGGCCAGCATGGCTAAAAATGGATCTCCCGAGTCCCGCGGTCTTGAGGCACACTCTGCGATGAAACTAGACTCCCACGGTCCCTCGCGATGCGGCCAGGAGCGAAGAATTCCCAATGCACGCGCGCGTATAAGGGGTTCGCGGCATCTTGTCGCAACGAAGGAGAGAGGGAGAATAACGCCCATGTCAAGACATACGCTAGGGCGATTAGCAAAGCTAGCGATAATAACTTCTGTAAGGGAGAGGATGTGTTCGAAAGAGGGATTGTAGAAGTCTAAAACATCGTGTTCGTTTCCTAGTAAGGAGATATTCACAACAATGGAAAGGACTTGTTGGTGTAGCTGCATGGTGTGCAAACTTCGCTGCGCGTTGTGGCTGAGCTGGTGGTAGGAAGATATGCAAAATAATTCAAGTGCAATGGCGAATCGGTTCAGTCGGGAAGAGAGCTCGAACTGTATATCGGAAAGTTGGCCATAGTTGAGGCTTATCTCTTCCTGGGAAAGGCGGGAGGTGAATAGATGAAATTGAAAAATCTCGCCCATCAATGGTTCAAACGTCAGCCGTGCATCGAGGAGGCTGTAGAAAAGCCTATCATCAAGAACTGGGGTTCCAGGGTTGGGGCTCTTCGAAGATTGCGGTTTTATTGGCTCCTCAATGCCAAAATAGGTAGATTGGACCTTCAGGGAGGCAAGTGATTCGCCTAGACATTGCCCGAAGACAGAGCTGAAAGCGGCAGTTGCTGCCGTCAAGGACTGGTCGTCCTCTAGTATTCGAAGCCCGTTCTTCATGTGTAACTTAGCAGTATCATTCTGTCCGCGCATCCATTCAGTCATAATGAACAGTACACAGCACACTAGCATGATGTCGCGGAATCCTGGGTCCTGAGAGGCCGATCGCGAGTTCAACCATTTGTACGCTCGCCCGCATTGGTCGAGAGCAAAACGCTGTAAGGCACTATCTAGGTTGTTCTTGTTAACTGGTATCCCTCGAGCTTCATAGTCCGCATAGACAGCACTAAACGCAACAAGTGCATGAAAAGCAGCCGGCTCAACTTGGCTAAGTTGGAGGACAAGCCGTTGCCACAGAACGCAATCGAAGTAGGCGACTATTGATGGTCCTATTCGGTTCTGGAAGAACGAGATACAGCGTTGTTCATCGGAAGTCAACTTCCAACCAAAGCGATGAGCAATATCAGGTACTAACTCGGTCAATGTGGCGGTAGTTCTTCGGTTTGGTAGTCGCTCTGCGTCATATCCGTCACACTTTCTACCCGTGGATGTGCAGCGCTGGCACATTCCTGGAGTTTCATCACACTTAACATGGCGCAATCTGTAGAAAATTAGATGGTGTCTGAGTTGGGCCGTTAAGGCTTACTGACCTACAGGTTCGACAACCTGTCTTGCTCTTTTTACTGGATTTTCTCGTTCGACGGCTCCTATCCATGGCTATTCAATATTTCGCTAGGTCGTAAGATGGACATTTGAGGGTGTGGGTGCAACAAGTGGTTGAAGTACCTGAGGCAGAAGGAGCTAGTGATTAGCGCTAGACGCCGGGCAGCGCATTTGGGGGCAGCAATCCATCGTGGAAGTCTTTTATGACCACCGTTTTTGGCATGCACCAATAGAATCCGAAGCACAGAATTTTCCTTAAGGTCAAACAATGAGCCCCTCTCATCGCCTTCGAATTACATTATCTTGCTCGACCATGTCCTATCACGTCCAACAATTGCAGTGTCGTCCCGCTTGGCCCCAATTCTGGACAGCTTGGCTTAATAATGCGCTAGCACGTTCATGAGTTTTTTTTTTTTTTTTTTTTTTTTTTTTTTTTTTGCCGTTGGTAATTGTCCAAGCCTCTGAGTCAAACATTTATAGCCATTGCCCATTGACGTAGGACTTTCTCGCGTTGACCCAAGAATATATCACGACAACTGAAAAAGATATCTATCCACGAGACTCGCCTATGATGGTGATGTTTCTGCCACGAGGTCAGATTCCTTCCCACCCAAAACCGGGTAGTTGTTGGTGATTTTGCTTCCTGTTTATACTTCGTACACCATATGGGGGGATGGATTTGTATAGCCTCATTTAGTCACCTTCGTCAAGTATATACTCAGTCTCATCAGAAGTATTGTAGTGGACTGAGACCCACGGCAAATCACCGGGACACCCGCGCCGCACAGACGCACTCCACCAGAGCCAGACGGAAATTATTTGGCGTTTATTTTCTGGGTGCCATTGGAAACGAGGTATGGATAGAGGAGCGATCACTTCATTAATAGTTCCTGGGACATTCCCAACCTGATAATATAGCCGAGAGAAAAGAGAAGCGGCGAGAGTACTTAGCAACAGTTTCCCAGCTAGCGGAAAGCCACCCGCTCAGCATTGAGGAGCGAGTTAGCGTGAGGCACCCCTGCAACTCGCCGTAGAAAAAGTAAAGGAGTGGCTGCCGAACAATGCGACATACAACCTTTATCCCTGCATCAAGAGATCGAGTATGACAATGATCAAATAGGTACTATACACTTTCCATCTTTTGAAAGCCTCAACAACATCAATTATATCCTAACCGCAACACAAGCCGAATCTCAACTTCCCGCGGATAAACAGAAATGTACCCAAATGCCAGCTAAAATCTGACCGGGCCAGCGCACGGTGGTGATCAACAAGATAATATCTACAACAAATTCCTACCCCACCACCATTACAATCCAAGAATAATAATCCAGATTTCTCTCTTTTCATAATCCAAAAACTCCGACATCGACATAATGTCTTCTCCAACCCCCAACCCCAAAACAATCCCCCTCCCAGGCCACTTCCCCAACACCATCTCCGACGCCCAGCGCGTCTTCAACGTTCTCCAAATTGGAGGCATCGCCATCGTCCCCACAGAAGTCGGCTACGGCCTCCTAGCCTCCTCCGTCGAGGCGATCGAGCGATCCTTCGCCGCGAAACAACGCCGTCCAGGACACGCCCACGGTCTGATTGGATCGTACGAGCTGCATCATGAGCTGCACGTTCTCGATGCGGAGAGGTTCAACATGACCCGCATTCTCACTCAAGACCTCGACATGGGTTTAGGCATCGTGGCTCCGTACAGACCAGACCACCCTATTCTGGCGAAATTCACCCCGAAAACACTAGCCAATGTGGTCAAGGATGACACGATTGCGATGTTCGTGGGTGGGGGTTCATTGTTGCGGGAGATCTGTAGGCTGAATTATGAGGCTGGGCAGGTTATGGTGGGGTCTAGTGCGAATTTAAGTGGGAGGGGGCAGAAGTTTCGTGTGGAGGATATTGAGGAGGAGATTTTGGAGGTTGCGGATTTGATTGTGGATTATGGGTTGCAGAGATATCATGTTTATGGGAGGGCGTCGATTGTGATGGATTTTGGGGAGATGAGGGTGCTTAGGATGGGGTCGTGTTATGAGTTGTTTAGGGAGAGGATGCGTAGGTTTTGGGGGGTGGAGTTGCCGGAGGATCCGGTTTATAAGACTTAATGGTGAGGGTGGCTAGGGTGTATATAGACGGGGGAATAGAAGGAAGAATGGGCAGGCCGTGAGTCAATAGAATGTAATATTCGCCAAATCGTCCATATGTCTTCCTCCAGCAACAGTCTTTAGATATAATTCGACAAGCCAAAATGCAAGCCCGTACCGGCGCCTAATATTCAACAGAACGTGAAAGGCGAGCAATGGGTATTTGCAGCCCCGGATAACTTCAATATGCTAGACCGAACCATGCAAGCGAACCAATAGCCTCCCTCCAGCGGGTGAAGCAGTGAAGGTATCATAGAGACGCATATCCTCCTCGGTCATGCTACTATCGATCTCCCCATCGAATCGAAGGAAGAAAGCCGCAACTAATTTATTGAGCTCCATTTGAGCCAAGCTTTCATCGTCAGCACGTATTAGAGTATCTGGCAGATTTTAGAGTCACTCACTTCAAACCTATGCATTTTCTGGGGCCCATAGAGAACGGCGCCAGTGCCTCTTTCTGCAACGCCTCGTTCTCCGTCTCTAGCCAGCGCTCAGGTCGGAATTCTTGAGCGTCAGGGAAAGCTTTCTCATCGAAATGAATTGTCCGATTTTGTGCGCCCACAACTGTCTGCTTTCTGTAAGTATCATGATGTGGAGGTAGATGATAAGTGTAACTGACCCCTTTGGGAATTGGTACACCTGCAATAGTTGTGTCCTTGACTACGGTGCGAGGTAGGATGGCAATAGCAGCGGGATAGCGACGGAATGTCTCTGAAATAACCGCTTGAAGATACGGCAAAGAAGAGCACGTCTGGCAACGGTTTAGTCAACTGGAAAGTGATTGAATACAGATAATACATACCCGATGGTCCGGCATATTAGTAGCATCTGGGAACGCTTCTCTCAATTCCGCCTTGAGCCGGGTCACAACATCTGGCTTACGCAGACATGCCCAGAGAAGAAATGTGAACGTATTAGCGGTGGTGCCGCTTCCTGCGAACCTGGATTAACCGTCAGAAGAAGTCAACTCTATATGATGGAGATCAACATACATCCCGCCCATGCATTCCTCTGCCAACTCCGAGTTGGTCAAGGGTCTTCCGAGGAAGGCATCTTCGTCACCATTCAGTGCCGCTCGTAGAAACGGAGTCTTAGTGCCCCTTTCACGGCTCCTCTTAATCAAGTTGACCGAATACTATGATCTTCAGCTCCCGTTGATAGCTCAGCAACTATTCTAGTAAATTTCACTCACGTTCTTCCAGGCTTGGACTTTCCTGAAGTAGTCACCCACATACCCTGGAACATATACTCCCCATCGGTCTAATTGCGGGAGGAACTCTTTCTTTGTGGAGGTCAATTTGTGATACGAGGGAGCACTTTTCAACACTTACGTAGATATAGGTCGGCTTCCAGGCCTGGAGATAGGCCATTACCTCATGGCTTCTTCCTGAGGTAACCTGGCCTGGATCCTCGTCGAACATCAGGTGGTCTATGCCGCATTATATCAGTGAAGTGTGATAACCAAAGCCAGGAATTCTGCACTCACACACCACATCAAAGGCAAGCCAGTGGAGCCAGGGGTAAACATCAATAGGACCATCAGTTGACCGTGCCTTCCATTGTTTGAGAACCATATCAATCTTGTTGGAGATATGGGGCTCGAACTCTAGCATGGCTGCCTGCGAGTATCCCCGCGCGAAAAGCTTCCGTCGCTGCCGATGCGCCTGCACATCCCTTGGTTCGATTAGTACTTGGCCTGCACACATGCTGTCGGACCTACCGAGTGGAGAAAAGATGGTTCTCATGGAAAACAGTCTTCGCCCGCTGGATATAACAATTAACCCCTCTTGAATCGCATATATAGTGTCATGGGTCTTACGTAGAAGGTTTCCTCTTTGACCAATGCAAGCGAGGTGTAAATAGCTCGTGCAGCGGCAGGCTCAGCGAACGACAACTCGTTTGGCCCAATTCGCACTACCGGTCCGTACTTGAGATGAGCCTCGTGAATTCGGTCAGACTTTCGGCCAGTCCGATTCCCAATCCTGCTCCATAGCTTGGAGACTTTTGCAAGTGGTGGTCCAGGAAAGCTGCGGAGAGGATGGAAAAAGAGATTGTAGCATGTGAGGGCTATAAGGTAGCCCGGAACGGAGAAGGCAAGTACCAGGTACAACATCTTCTATGAAACCTCTGCAGCTTGACCGAGTACCACACTCTACAAGTATGCTATGTAGCCAACCATGGTGACCGTTGACCTTTAAATCTTGGACGGATAGCTCGGCATACTGCCCCTCGCTTCCCCAACTGACCCATCGACTATGAAAACCAACTCTCACTGCATGATTTAGTTCTTGATCGACCATAGCATGGCTTGGTATGGGAGTGGGGTACGTTACACCAATTACAGCTAGATGATTCGGAGTTGAGACGCCTAATGAAGCTTACCCCGCTCGTTGACGAAGCCAATCGCGCGGGTTCGATTCGTACAGGGCCCTGCACTTGCCAAGTAGTAGCCGCCTGTCCGTTGCCAGTATGTGTCGCGGTGGTGTATATAACCGGAAGCATAGAGAACACTACTATCTTCAAAATTACTATAAGCCGGCAGCCATCGTGTACCTGCTTGTCTTTGGTTATCTTAACGATGGTGCGAATTCACCCCTGAACGGCAAGGTTATTCGCATCCACCTCGCTACTCCGGCGTTGAACTAGTGCTTTGAAGCCATCGTTGGGATAAGATATGCCTCAGCGACGATTCAATATATTTTCAGAAGTTGGGACTCACTTTGATTCTGCGGTCATACGGGTGGGGGAAGGACAGCAGGTGTGTAGCTTTTCAGCTACCATTTTGTTCCAGTGGTACTATTCTCTCTAACTAATGGAAGGTCTGTTTAAATAAGTATACCAAATAACATTGAGTTTCACCTGTCAGGATATCGGATATGCCACGGACCAGAACCGAGTTGGACGAGGTAACACAACGTCATGATGACTGAAGAGACGACAATATAAACCAGTAACTATATAGATAGGTTTGTGCTCCATCCGTCAGCCATTCACTCTACCCCATCAATCACATTTATAACGAACAACAATCTGTAGTGAGGGCTTAGCATTGTGCCAGATACTCAACAACAATCATGTCTGCAACAGGTGGCCAACCACCGACCGTCATCTCGGCAACCCAAACACCAGAAGAAGAGGCACGTATACTATTCAGTAACAGTCCCCTATGTGTCACTCCTAACAAATTAATCACCATATGTAGGCCAATCTCAATATCGCAAAAGAATACATGTCAATTGCCTACTCACCAACCCAGAACAAAGGTGCCGAGTCCGTGCGCCACCTGTGCACTCCGGACAGCTGGTTTTGGAGTCCCTCTACTTTTCCTGGATGTTCGACGCCCATGGACTACGCCGACTCGCACGCCCATGTCATGGCGTCGGTCAATGATCTGCATATTGTTCGCTATGACCAGGCGTGGGCAAAGGATGGACATGTGCTACTGCGATATACGGCTGAAGGATCGCATGCGGGGAAGCCGTATAAAGGAATTGAGAGATCGGATCCACCACGGAAAGCGAGATGGAGCGCTGCTGCTATCTTTGATGTTCAAGATGGCAAGATCAAAAGCTTCACGAAGGATTGGGACCAGAAGGTGATGCAGGTATGTTGCTGGCCATTGTGGGTGGTATGCCGCTGTGGGGCAGTAGCTGATAAGGACCGATGATGCAGATCCAGCTTGGGTGGGCGCCGGTGCAAGAATCGGATGATCCGAGGTGGAATCGAGGAATGTTGGCCGACCCGGAGAAAGCCAGGAAGGCGAAATAGTATGAATCTTCTATGGTGCATTTATGGGATGCGATTTTGTCTATCTTGTGCGTTCGTCAAAATTATGTCTGTGAATTTCTCAGTCTTAGTCTACTACGCTTTGTACGATCAAATTGGACATGGAGGGAATAATTAAATGGCGCTTTTAGTACTTTTGTGGAACTGCAGTAGACGAATCAGCATCCTTATCGCCAGCATTCAGTCCACATCAATCTATAAATGGGGCCATAACTGACACCTGAGGCAGAAGGACCAACATTATCTCCAACGCGCCTTCCTATCCTGGGAATCTAACAGCACTGGCGGTGAGGGCGGGCGAGCTATGACGTGCCGCTCTCGGGGCCACCCTCTGGCCCCCTCTGTTTTCTCCGTCAACAAACCTCCAAAACAGTCCATCTCTACCACGGTACTCCTACAATTCTCCCTAATTCACACGTTCGGAAGTCGAACATCCTCATAGCCATGTTTCTCAACACTGGCCTTTCCCGAAAAGTTCTCAAACCGTATGTCGCCGAATTTCTCGGAACGGCTCTCCTGATCGTCATCGGCGATGGCGTCGTCGCTCAGTGTCTCCTTTCCGACTACCAGTACGGCACTTGGCTCTCGATCAACATTGCCTGGGCCGCAGCTGTCTGCATCTCAGGCTACCTTTCCGACCCCGGTCCAACTATCAACCCAGCTGTGACTATCTGCATGGCTCTCGTCCGTCCCACTCCCGGACAATGGCGTAAACTTCCCGGCAAACTCTTTGCTCAGTTCCTTGGTGGCTTTGTCGGTGCCGCCATTGTGTATATCAACTACCGCTCCGCCATCAAAGACTGGGACCCTGAGTTCACCATTCCTGGCGGCTCGATCCTGAGTCCCCGTGGACATCACTCTGCCGGTATCTTTTCGACTTACCCTGCTGCATTCTTCGAGTCGAATTGGGAGGCCGCATTCTCGGAGTTGCTCGGGTCTGCAGTCTTGATGTTTGGTATTCTGAGCATCTCGGATCCGGTCAATGCGATCAGATTCCATTCGCCTCAGGTGACAGTGTTCTTCCTGCTCACTGCTATTGGAGCTGCGTTGGGCTGGCAGACTGGCTATGTAGGTTCTTCCAATTACTGGTTCTTATCAGTATATCAAAGCTAACTCTACAGGCTATCAACCCCGCGAGAGATTTCGGTCCTAGACTGTTCTCTGCTTTCATCTATGGCAGAGAAGTCTTTACCGCGGCCAACTATTATTTCGTTGTGCCTATCTTCGCTCCTATTGTCGGTTGTATCGTCGGTGCTGCCACTTACGACTCCTTCCTCTATGAGGGAGACGGGTCGCGCATCACCGACGCTCTGGACAATGTCGAGGATCGCGATGGCGCTCTGCGGTTGCACTAAGCTACGTTGCTACCCGTGGCTGATAAGCTTTACTGAAAGACGATACTGGCTGAATAGAGGGTCTTGATATGACCGCTTTTCTCTTCAAGACGACTGACGAAGATATGTACAACGACACAAGGCTGGGTTTTATGGGCAATTGTAGCCCTGGACTGTTTGACATGAATATTAGGATGACGGTGGCGACAGATGTACGATGGTATACAGTATATATTTCCTCATTCTTATTCGATCGATGTTATGCGTTTCATTATTAGTTTATGCCATGATGGCTATGGTGCTAGCCAATGCAGTGTGACAGAGTTCAACGAGCTTAATAAAGCTGAGGAGATTATCTTAGGCTTCAACTTATTTACTCAAACCTCCCAAACTCCCCCCTTAAATATTCTAATACGTTACCATTCCATTTATAATGTCATGCCCGATTCGCCGGCCACGTGAATATGTTCAAGATGTTTATGACCAAAGCTATTACATTCTATACCCCAGAGAAAACTTTTCGACAGCGCCACAGCCGAACCGTCTGCAGTTCGATACTACAATGAATCCAGATATGTGTCTTTCCCCCCAAGCTTGCCCACGGACCCCGCCCATCATGGCCAGGATCCTCACATCTGCATAGCTGACATGGGACTATGTTATTGGTTCCGAAGAGCAGGGTCGTCTCGGCCAATCGTAGCTTTGGCCGCTGTGAGTATTTGCAGCACGAGACGCAACGCTAGCTGTACCACTCACAGATCCCTCAAACCTGTGCAATTGGAAGCTGTGGCCAGCAAGACTTCCCCGGGGTACTCGTGGTTGGGATTTTTGAGGCAAGATACTCATATGCCAGACTACCACGGATGCTATAATAATGAGAGGCTTTTGTCAAACAACTTTATTAAATATTTGTTTATTTTCGCAGTGAGTTTGGAGATCTCTGGGAATATTGGGATCGATTACTGTGTAGAGTACCTCGGATGGTGGTGATGAGCGGAGCCGGAGCTGGTGCGGAGACCATCTAATGAGCCAGAGTGTCTCAGAACATCACCTCCCATCCCAGGTACAACGGAAGTGGGTGTCCTGAACCTTCCACGTAACGGTCCTCTCAACCATCCCAAAAGCTGGTCCACAACATCGTGGGGTGTGAGTGGCAGACAATGTGCGACCGGTGGATGGTGAACCCACCGAGAATTTCTCCGCACGAGCGTCGATGAATGAGATGTAGCAGAGACTGCCCCGCGGTGCCCATCAATCGAGGGGCAGATCAGCCAATTTCCTGCGCCCCTCTGACCTCTTGAGCTCCTGATAAGGACACGACAGCTCCTTCTCTCACCAACGTTCCGAACACACCAAAAACCACCTAAACAACCAGCATAATGGCCAAATCCGCCTCCCAGATTCACCGCGCCTGGTGGAAGGAATGCTCCGTTTATCAGATCTGGCCTGCTTCATATAAGGATTCGAACGATGATGGCATCGGTGACATTCCCGGAATCATTTCCAAGCTGGACTATATTAAGAATATAGGTGTGGACATTGTTTGGTTGTGTCCTTCATACAAATCGCCCCAGGTGGACATGGGCTATGATATTGCCGATTACTACAGCATTGCGGATGAGTACGGCACGGTCGCGGATGTCGAAAAGCTCATCCAGGGGTGCCACGAGCGGGGCATGAAGCTTCTTATGGACCTTGTGGTCAACCACACTAGTGATCAGAATGAGTGGTTCAAGCAGTCGCGCAGCTCCAAGGATAATGAGTATCGCAATTGGTATGTGTGGAAGCCGGCTAGGTATGATGAGCAGGGTAATCGGCACCCGCCCAACAACTGGGTGTCGCATTTTCAGGGTGAGTCTGATGCTTTGATTGGGGTTACTCTATATTTTTAGTGGGTGTTCTGACGCACTTTGTAGGTAGTGCCTGGGAATGGGACGAGCACACGCAGGAATACTACCTCCACCTCTATGCGGTAGAACAGCCCGATCTCAATTGGGAACACCCGCCCGTCCGCAAGGCGGTTCATGATATCATGCGCTTCTGGCTAGACAAGGGCGCGGATGGATTCCGCATGGATGTCATCAACTTCGTCAGCAAAGACCAACGCTTCCCGGACGCTCCTGTGAAGGACCCTCGTACCCCTTGGCAGTGGGGAGACAAGTACTACGCCAATGGACCGAGACTGCATGAATACCTCGCAGACCTGGGTAAGATCTTGAAGGAGTATGACGCCTTCAGTGTCGGCGAGATGCCCTTCGTTAGAGATACCGAGGAGGTGCTCCGCGCTGTGCGCTACGACCGGAACGAGATCAACATGATTTTCAACTTTGAGCATGTGGACATTGACCACGGAACTTACGACAAGTTCGAGCCTGGAAGCTGGAAGCTCACTGATCTGAAGGCCTTCTTTGAGACGTGGCAGAAGTTTATGTACAACAATGATGGGTGGAATGCTCTTTACTGGGAGAACCACGATCAGCCGCGGTCGATTGATCGCTATGCACAGGCAAAGGAGGAATTCCGCACAGAGGCAGGTAAAATGCTGGCGACAGTTCTTGCGCTGCAGTCTGGTACGCCGTTTGTGTATCAGGGTCAGGAAATTGGAATGAGGAACGTCCCCATCGAGTGGGACATGAATGAGTATAAGGACATCGACTGCCTTAACCACTGGCATCGGTATGATTTCTCTTCTATACATGTCGAAACTATTTACTAATTGTTCTCAATGATAGACTTCTTAAGTACAGGCCCGATGACATCGAAGCCCAGAAGAGCGCCCGTCAAGAGTACCAGAAGAAATCCCGAGACAACGGCCGCACACCGGTGCAGTGGTCCAGCGCACCGAACGGTGGATTCACCGGCCCCAGTGCAAAGCCTTGGATGTCCGTCAACCCGGACTATGTTCGCTTCAATGCTGAAGCGCAGGTCAATGACCCAAACTCGATCTACCATTACTGGGCCGCCGTCCTTGGACTGCGCAAGAAATACCTCGACATCTTTGTTTACGGCGATTACGACTTGGTTGATAAGGACAGCCAGGAGATCTTTGCCTACTCTCGTCAGTATGAGGATCAGAAGGCTCTGGTTCTCACTAACTGGACTGAAAACACACTGGAGTGGGATGCTACCGCCAATGGCGTGAAGGGAGCCAAGGACGTCGTTTTGAACTCATATGAAAGCGCTGAAGCGGCGAAGGGGCGGTTCTCGGGACAGAAGTGGTCTCTACGCCCGTATGAAGCAGTTGTTCTGTTGGTAGAGGCTTAAATATTATGACTGAGATGGTATAAGCATAAGGGTTGGTGATATATAGTGCGGCCTTAGATGGCCGCCAAATGACCATTCTTAGTTCTCGTTATACACAGTATCCTTGAGTATTAGTCTGTCTGTGCTGGTGACTACGATAGAGCCCCATTACTACCTCGATAAACCAAACATCATTTGAGGCATATTGGGCAAGTGAAAGAGCCTCAAATTCATACCCTGTTACTATTAATAGGCCGTTTCCCAGGACACTGTGTACTACATTGACAACCATCACACGAGCTACTCGCCGCCCCGATGTTTCCTCTTGAGGGACATCAATGAAGCACTAAATATGTCCTTACGTCCAATGCAACTAGATTGTGTGTGAGCGGCTTAGCTCAACAACTCACTACATGAAAGAAGTCAAGCCCATGTTATTCATCAGACGCACCACAGATCCACATACCCAGACCATGTCCACCTCATCTCTATTCACACCTACCATTCAATCCCCCCATCAACACCATTAACCAACATGGCTGTACTACCCTTCACTATAGACTATCCCGTGTCTTAAACACCCACTCTCCATCATTTATTCACATCAACAACACTATTCAAATACCCCGATTCCCCCAGCATGATCATTACTCTCTTCCTTTCCTCATCGTCCTCCTTCCCTCCCTCTTGACCCCATAAACACCTTATCACCAAATCCTATCCTACAATCCACATCCAAAATGAACCTAACCCTCATCCTCGCCCTCCTCGCCACCCTAGCAGCCTCCATCCACGCCGACGGCCCAAGCTTCACAGACATCTGTAAGCCCACCCCAACACATCCCACCTTGTCACCAACATACTGACCGACCAGACAAACCCCAATGCCACAAGGACACCGACTGCGGAACCGGATGCTGCTACAACGGTCTCTGTCTCGCCTACTGTCTCCACAACGAGGATGACGTTCACACGGAACTAGTCCGCAGTTTCATCGATGGTAGAGCCCCCCTCCTCCACTTATCTATGCTACCATACCCACTCACTAAAACACACCCAGAATCCCGCCTCCACACAGAAGGAGACATAGACACCACCGCCCCGGTCTGCCACACGAACAGAGACTGCGGGAACGGATGCTGCTACCACGGCCTGTGTCTCGCGTATTGTCCGAATGATATGGCGAAGCGGGGCGATGGGGATGCTACTTGGCGTTAGTACCTCCTCCTCTTTGATTCCTTTGAGGGTGGGATGTGTTAGCTGACGAGAGTTGGGTATGATAGAGTCTCCTGGCAAACCGCCCAGATGCAATCGCAGGACTTGTAAGGGTGGGTGTTGCCGGAAGGGGCTTTGTACGTATTGTTATATGGATAAGAGGGATGATGGTGTTGATGAGGGGGTGTATGGGTATGATTTGGATGGTGATGTCGATTTTGATGTTGATGTTGGATTTGATGTCTACGACGATGACGGTCTCGATGTTTATGATGATACCGACGACGCAGCATCGGCACCGGAGATGCATAAGAGTGAGTCCAACCCTACTTCCTTCCGATGGCCAACCGACTAATGAGTTCAGGATACTCCATGCCTGATATCGACCTCCTCCCCACCTCAACAGACATCATCCACACCGACGGCATGTGCAGCAAGAAAACATGCAAGGGATGCTGCTGGCAGAATGTCTGCATGGCTAAGTGTCCTCGCGGTGAGCAGGATGAGGTTGTAGACGACGGTCAAGAATCCGAAGAGGCTTCTCTTGACCTCGTGGACTGGAACCTCCCACAGGTTGTCTGCAGCCGTACAGCCCCGTGCAAGGTTGGATGCTGCTGGCATGGGCTGTGTTGGGGGTTGTATCGGTGGAAAGGTAATTAAATCATATTATGAGAGAATTCGGGGGATTCGGTTGGTAAATGAGTTCAACTGGGGACGGACGAGCAAGAAGGAGTGCACTTCACTGATTGGATTTTGGTATGCTTCGGGACGAAGTAATCGGATGATGGTGCTGTAACTCAGTACTTGGTATTGGACTTGCAGTCCTCTACGAATTAATGAAGACGCATTACATGCAATCTTTTCCTTCGTACATGAGTAACTATTCCTGAAGTGTTTAACTATCGTAACCTCATATCCTTAAGATCTCTAGCATACACCCCCGATCACCATACCCCAACCTCCACTCACATCAACCAAACCCCCAGCACAACCGGAAGCAACCCCCAAACCAGTCTCGACACCGCCAAGTTCCTCACGCCCGCACTCGTCATCAACACCTTGGGCTCATACGCCGCAGGCTCCGTACTATTCCTCGTTCCATCCCAGCAATACTTCTCAAAGCACCGCTCACAAACATCCGGCACCTGGGTATTCGTCCGATCGAACGAGCGACTCAAGATCGCGCAGCCCGCGCAGGTCGGCCAATCCTCATAAGACTTCCTCGACCCGTTACCCATCGTAACCACGTTCCAGCCATTAGTGATCATCTCGTCACGCTCCGAGATCTCGTACTTGAGCTGGAAGGTCGATTTGTTCGACAACGTCGTGTATGGGTAGTTAGGGAGGTAGACGACGAGGGGAGCATGACCTGTGATGTTACTGCTATTGCAGCCGAAGAAGGTCGGACGGGTGTTCAAGCCCTGGTTGATGAAGGTGCTTTTGTCTGGAATGCTGGGGAAGGCAGTGCCGTTGCCGATGCCGGTTGAGTTGAGACTGCGTTCGTAAGTGGCCACGAGGGGACTGCCGTTTGGCCAGTTGTCTGAGGTACTGGCTGAAGAGTCAACGGCGAAGATGACGTCCACTTTGCGGGCGGGTTGAATGAGAGGATGGAGGGGAAGGTTTTGTTTGTCTTCGCCGCCGTCGACGACGTTCAGGTCCGGGGTCTTTTCGTATGAGATTGTCGCGTTGCGGTACTCGTAGAAGGGGTTGGGGGAGTAGATGGCGATGTCATCGTTGCGGTCGCCGAGTTCTTCGAGGATGCTGGCGAGGACCGTTTTGAGGGCTGATGGGATGTCGGTGGTGTTGAGCTTGAGGATGAATTGGTTGAAGAGACTGGAGGAGGTTCCCATGACGAAGCCGGCGTTGTCGAAGCCGCGGACGCATGATCGACCGGATGGGACTTCGCCGTTCTCGAAGTAGGAACCGAGGTATTCGAGGGGAGCGAAGCCGAAGATGGATGGATCGAAGCTGCCGAATTCCCAAGGGTTGAACTCGTACACGGTCGAGTTGCTGCCGATTAGGGTCTCGCCTGGGTTACGGCCGTCGGCGACGAGCAGTGGCATGGGCATGTTTCCGTTCTGGAAGTCCTGGGTCAATGCGATCGATGACCAGGTGTAGCCGGGGCCTCCGTCGGTCGCGTTGATGAGTTGGTAGGAGAGTGCGCGACCCCAGTAGTCGGTGAAGGAGGTGTTGAAGCCAGCGTCTTTCTTACCGGCCACGACCTTGGCTAGGTCGCGGTAGTACTTGGCTGTGTCCCAGGCTTGCAAGCCGTTGGTCTTGGGGCCTTTCGTGATAGAGTTCTGGAACTGCCAGACTTCGCCCTCTTTGTAGGTTTGTAGATTGGAGACGGTGGTGAAGTTGTTGATGTAGATTGAACCTAGGAGCCAACCACCTCCGGAGAGCCCGGACAGGTATGTGGCTGACTGCAGAAGACCACCGAGCTGTCCATTGTGTGTTGAGTTCTCTGTTCGACTGTCGAATGCTTTGAGTGCGCCGGCGCCGTTGGTAAGTGCTCTGTAGCCACCGCCAGATACGGCAATACCGATGTTGGGGATGTTGGTGATGTTGGACGAGTGGCTGTTGATGTATGAGACGGCGTCAAATGAGCTCATGTTGATGTGGCCGAAAAAGTCTTTCATCGCTGAGACAGTCTGCTTACGCCGCACATCGAGCCATGCTGTCTCGTTCGATGACAGGGTTGACGCGCTGCGGATTGTCGGTCTGTTTGCAGGGCAGGAAACGTTGCTCGGGGTATAACCGTCAGGAGCATTGTCCAATGCGCGAGGTGAGATGTCTGCAAATGTGAGATCGGCGGTTGTGGGAACAGCGATGCCTCCTATGAGCGGGTTAGCATGAGTTAGTGCTGCATGATGATGTTGAAGATAGGAGATATACCTTGGATATACTCCAGGGCGGCTAGAGCCGTAAAGAGTGCATTAAACTTCATGTCTGCTCTGGGTTGCACCAAGTGACACGTCTAGCATAACACAGACTCCAGTGCATGATAAATGAGGGTGCTCCGCAGGGATTTATAAGAAATTGACGAGCGGACCACACTATTAGCGCTTATTTATTACCAAAATCTCCGAGCACAAAAATGAGCTCAGAGAAATCTGAGGTGGCAGGGCCAAGCCAGGCAAGGCGCAGCATGTAGACATTGTCGGCCCTGACTTGTGCTGCCAGAGATACTACAGAAGACTTTGTTGTGATTGCATTGTGCCCCGTTCAACTAAGCTAGTGCAGAAACCCCGTCAGGGTCCATGAAACGGGGAATTCCGATTGGAGAGTGGTGTCAGGCAGCAGAATAATATTGAGGCGATCCAAAATAGTATCTTCCTGTGTGGTTTCATTGGCACCGCATAGGCTCAGCCCTACGGGGCAGCCCGCAACTCAGACCCTTCCGGGTTTCCGAACGAGGAACAATGTTTGGGTAGACCTCCGTACGAAACCTCTACAATGGCCTCTGTTGAGATATGACAGGACGTCAATGGACCAGCACAGCCACTGAGTATTTCAGTCAGCGCATATCCTGCATAAACTACAGGGTTCTCGGAGCAACAGGGCGAAATTGCTGGCTGCCAAGACTCTATCAGCAACAGGGCTGGAGTGGAGACCCTCAATTAGGCAACTGCGTCGTTCCAACGGTCTATTATGGTTCGTTTACCCCTAGTTTGATGCCATATGAAGTAATAAAAGCCGCTAGCAGGAAGTTATTGGCCGCGGCTTAACCGTTATTGGCGAAGGAACAGCAACAGACTTCCGCCAGGAAAGCCACCTGATTAGGTTCGCTACCGACACTCAGAAGCTGAACTGCACTTGGCATTGGGAAAGAACAGTTTGGATCACTACACGTAGAACTGAAGTGAAGTCATATGGATGCTATCTCTACGGTTACAAAGCAGCACACTATGGCTCAGATGACAAGTCATGCCATTAACATGGAATTACGCAGAAGCGACTAGGGAAGAGATGTGATGTTGTACAGTGAGACCTGGAATACCAGGGCGACTTTCATAACAATAGCACCAAGAGTTCAGTCTGGTATTAGGAAAAGATAGAGAATTGTGCATTCAGAGTGAATACATTTAGATGTGACATATTGGGTGATGGAGATTGAATAAGCTGCTCGTGAATGCAGCAGGGCGGTCAGATTCTGCCGAGTCCGGGGCTTTCTGGCTTCAAGCAATGATCCGCTCATCTTCCACCACTATCAATCTCCTTGTATCCGATCACCTCAGCCATGTCTCATTTTCATCCGGATGAGGCCAGGTATCCGCCTGGTCCATCTCACAGACCTATGCCCCGCCGTGACGACCGGGACGGCCGCATGTACGACGATCGTTCGCCATCCCGATCGCGCTCGCCTGGCGGTATACGCTCTCCTCCCCGCAACCAGTAGCACAGAGCGCATGCTTTCCTTGGACAAGCGTCAATTTGCTTCTTCAGATCTAGCTGTTACTAACTAAATCACATGAGAAGATCTCTCACGCTCGCCTCCCCGTGGGCCCGCGGCGGACAGAAGACCCGATTATTCCAGAGACCGAGTCGACTCCAGACCCCGTTACCGCAGTCGGGATCGC
Source organism: Aspergillus tubingensis (assembly GCF_013340325.1). NCBI lineage: Eukaryota > Fungi > Ascomycota > Eurotiomycetes > Eurotiales > Aspergillaceae > Aspergillus > Aspergillus tubingensis. The sequence goes on along the minus strand of NW_023336280.1, from coordinate 3,154,009 downwards.
GATGACTTTCGACGGCGCTCGTCGCGCTCCCCTCCTCCGAGGCGAGGAAGACCAGCCTACCGGGATCGCGACCGTGAGGGCTATCGCTCTCCGGGATACCATAGTCGGAGCCGAAGCTACAGTCGCAGCCGCAGCCGCAGTCCTCGCCGCAACCGACAACCGCATTACGGACATGAAAGCAGAGAGGTGATGATGGATGGCCTACCGGTGGACATGGTGGAAGAAGACGTTCGACAACTCCTTTCCCTTGATTTTTGTTGTGGACTCGGAGCGGTGCTCCGCCCAACATCTTTGATGGCAAGAGGCTGAGAATGCATGTCACCGGGTTCCGGTCGACGTGGTTTACAGATTACCAACGAGTTGAAAGAGTTCTATCATGTTGAGGGTCTAGATGACGTTCGTGTCATTCGTGATCGACAGACAAGTGAGTGGGATGTAGCTTATTCCTGCTGCAGTGCTAACATGTGGCAGAGCTGTCCCGACAACTTGGATTTTTGAGGTTTCGGAATCTAAGCTTATCCCGAGCATTCGTGGAGCGCAACTTTCCTACGATCTACCTACATGGACCCAGCGCACAGGACGACCGCGGCACAAAGGTCCGCATCGCATATAGCCGTGAAAGAGAGGACCGTGCTCGTGCGAGAGCAGAGGCAGACTGGAACTGCATGATGGTATGTTTCACGGGGTTTTCTAAGCATGGAGCTAACAGATGCAGTGTGGAATTGTGAATTACTCTACTCGCCAAAAATGCTTCAGGTGTCAAGCGCCCCGGCCAGGTACGTTCACTGCGGCTTCCATCTTGTATTGCGTTTCTAATCTGATTAGATGCCGGCCCGGCTGGTCCTCCTGGGTTGCCGGCACCGAAGGTGGAAAACCATGGCGACAATGATGCTGCGCCGGAGAACCAACCCTCTCAATTCCTGCTCTTCCGTGGACTGGAACCTTCGGTAACGGAAGAGCTTCTCGCCAAAGGTGTTGCCAAGCTGTATCGTCCTGCATCTGGGAACGAGGCACCAGGCAATGGGAAGAAGGGGGCAAAGGTGGCTTCTACTACAGGTGATTCCAACCTTGGTGCCAGGGAGGGCTCCATCCGTCGCGTGTTGCTGGTGCGAGACCGTCGCAGTAACGAGAGCTGGCGCTATGGATTCGCCGAATTTGCGACTATTCAGGTAAGCATGTCGCTATTTGCTACCAAAGCTTTCTAATGCCAGACAGGATGCACAAGCTGCTATTACACGTTTGAATTCGTTCGAGAAATTCACCATATCATCCAGACCGGTTCTGGTCAGCTACATTCACGCCGGTGTATTTGTTCCGGTGCTCAATCCCACAAGCAACGAGAAATTCACATTCAGTCCTCTGAACAACCCATCGCTGAAACTTATGTACTGGGACGAAGAGGCATACGCCAATGAGCTTACGGTATCGACGGCCGAACTCGACAATCCAAAGGGAGATAAACCAGCGGGTCAATCCGATAAATCCAAGGATGCAGATAAAGCGAAGAAGCGCAAGGCGGAAGCGGCTGCCGCTGCCGGAGCGAAGAAGATGGCAGTCCCATCGCATCTGCAATTCTGGAGCAACCGTCACGCCGAGTTGCATGGAATCCAGAAGAAGGACGCGGACGAAAAGAGCACAGAGCATGGCTCAGACCGCGGAGTCTCTCCATCTGAAGCAACCGCTCCACCATCCCAATCCTATGCCGATCCCAACCGCAATTGCTGCTACTTGTGCATGCGTCAGTTCAAATCATCAGCAGAAGTTAATCGCCACGAGCGGCTCAGTCAACTCCATCGTGGAAATCTACAGGACGAAGAACTGGTAGCCAAGGCGACAGGCAAGCTCATCAAGCACGGAATCATCCCAGCACCAACTGAGTATCGTGACCGCGCACGAGAGCGGCGCAAGGCGTTCGGCTCTAAGCCCTCAGCGAAGAACCGACCCGCTCCGCCCCCGCCAAAGGAAGAGGAGCCCCCAGTACAGACCACATCAAAGGGAGCATCTCTGCTCAGCAAGATGGGATGGACGGGTGCCGGCTTGGGCGCTCAAGGCACCGGCATGACCGCGCCGATAGCCACAGAGGTATACGCCCAGGGCGTGGGTCTAGGCGCGCAAGGCAGCAAACTAGGAGACGCAACCGAAGAAGCCGGGCGCAACACGCGCAACCGGTACGACGAATTCCTGGAGAAGACGAAGCAAACAGCACGAGAACGATACGAGCAGCTAGACCGATAGCATGTACAGTAGTTATTCCTGACACCGTCTTATGCACGCAATGCGATATAATACAATAATCCATCCCATAACAAACAAACAAAAAAAGAGTAGAGATCCATCATTCAAAAAGGGTATCTTCCATCATATCCACCCCCATCCATTTCAAAACCCCTCACTCCTTCTTCCCCCCCTCCACAGCCGCCGCGGCGGCAGCAGCAGCAGCAGCCGCACTCCTCTCCTTCTCCCTCTGCAACTCCTTCCCAAACTTCTCCCCAAGCACCTTCTCAACCCACCCCTCCACCTCCCTCTCCAACTCCTTATCCTCCCCGCGCATCAACGCCCCATCCCCCTCCACCATCCCCTTCCTCACGAACCGCCTCATATCCTCCACCCCATTGATATCCAGCGCGTACAGAAGTCCTCCCGCACCCATCATCCCGAACGACAGCACGTTCATCGTCGCCAGATGCAGCGCCTCGAATGCCTCCGCCCCGCCGCTGACGTTCAGCTTGTGGTACACGCTGCTCGTGTAGTATGGTGGGATGCTCGCGAGAAACTTCCGGTTCATGGCTCGTCGGGTGCTGTAGATGCTGAATGTGAAGAAGGCGAGGCCGCCCAGGAGGAGTTTTAGGTTCGTTTTGGGCGTCCAGAGGGCGGGGAGGGGGGGGTTGAATTCGTCTGAGGGGGATCTTGTCATTGATGTTGATGCGGGTGGGGTGGAGGAAGGTTGGGATTGGGGGGAGGGGGGTTCGGTGGGTGTGGTTTGGGGGTCTGTGGAGGATGAGGAGGATGAGGAGAAGAGAGAGGAGAAGAGCATTTTGGTGGTTTGGTTGGTGGTGGTGAGGTGGGCGGTGCGGTTGTTGTGGCTGTGGTTGTAGTGACAATTGTGCTTTGTAGAAAAGGGTGAAGGTAGAATAGTAGAGAGTATGGTATGTGAGAGGACGTTTGGTTTATATCCTGTAGGTAACTGAGATGAGTCTCTGACTGCGATTGGAGATTCTGCGGAGATGATGACCAATCGGGAAAGTCGTGGTCATGTGATCTTATCCAAGTCTAGAACCATCTTAGGATTATACATGGGCAAGTAGATATTATTCGAATTTTATGAATCGAAATTACATATATGATGGCTATATATTACATACTTATTTGACTCGCCTCTCCTCCAAATGTATATATCTGCAGTACTCTCTCCTTCTGCGCCCGAATCCATGTATTCATCTCCTCACTCAGACACAGCAATTCCAGGTTCGACAAGTGAGACGATATCATCCATCCACCCACCAGCGCAGCAGTCGGATAATGAGCCGTCGTGACTCGCCGTCCGTCGGCTTCTGGGTACTCGATCTTCTGTGGACTAAAATGAACCGACATCGTCTGGCTGCCGAGAATGTATGGTACAGTAGCGCAGATGTCAAGAGCAAGAGTCTCAATCAGGTTAATAGTCTCCTGTATTTGCTCCAGCATCACACCATCTGGTAGAATCTGCAAGCAGCGGAGTATGATGTTTTGCACGACAATCCGGGAATCCCGGTAAAAGTTCCATGTTCCGGCCATCCAGAGGTCGGTGTAGCAGTCGCAGCGGTTTTTGTACATGCCGGCTTCCCGGACGGACTGGGGGACTCGGACCGCAGGGAGTGGTTTCCAGTGTTCAGGGAGTGCGTATTTCCAGGCTTCGAGGTTCGCATCCAAGCTGTAAGCCCGTGCGAGGATGTCGTGGATGTCCTGGACTTGGTTTGTGCCCTCTTCGTTGAATCTATCCCATGCTTGGCGGAGACCGACTAGCTCAGAGGTGATCATGAGGAGCTGGGATGATGCTGATTGTGGTGCTGCGGGAGATAGAGGCCATTGGTTTGGCGTCTGCATGGTGGGGTAGGCTAGGCCTTTGGACGATTTGATCTGCTGTGGTTAGTATATGGCTGGCTGAAAGGCTACAGTACATACCAGCTGGACCTGGACCGCATTTTCTAAGATCAGCGATATAATCGAAGATCGCTGCTCCGGCCGCTTGCTGTTCACGAGAGCGACAGCGCCTCGTAAATGCGTCCTCCTTGGATGTCTGTTTTCCTTGATAGCGCAGAATTCCTACCGACATATTAGCGATCATCATACAGCGGTCATTGTCGACATACCTCATAAGTAGATAAGAGAAGGATACTCATCAAAACATCATCCACAGTGTGAGTAATGTCACCCTGTAACGCTTCCCTCGTCTTGGCGATAGCCTTGACAAACAACTGCTGCGCTGTCTGCAGAAAAGACCGATTCCCTGTCCAAGCAGCCACAGAGAAGTACGACACGGCCAAAGTGCCGACATGTAAATGAGAGCCAGGCTGAGTATAGCAGAAAACATCAGGCAAGATGTCCATGAACCCGCGTAGGATTAATGGATCTCGAGGTGAGTAGATGTACGAATTGAAGAACATCGCAGTCACAGTATCATCAGTCGGCAAAACCAACGCCCTTGGGATCTCCTCCTGCGCAGTGCGCAGTAGTGGTCCGGTCTGCGGAAGATCTGCGCTAGAGTTGGTGCTAATCAAAGCATCGTTGGATGATACCGGAGTAGGCGAAGATCGAACCGATCTTACTCCCACCTTCGGAGAAGACACTTTACTAGACGTATCTCGCTTCTTGCGGTGGAACGCTACTTGGTCTCTTAACATGACATCAAAAGGGTGCGGATAGCCAGGGCATGTCCGGCCTGTCCGGACACATGCTCTGCAGTGTGGACGAGTTTCATCGCACTACATTATTAGCAATATATTACTAGATGGTTCCGTGCGCATACCTTGATCCGTCGTTTCCGACAGTTCTGGCACCCCGTGCTTGGCTTCCCGCCGTATACCATGATGGATATTGCTTTTCCGATCAGGCGGCAAGATTGGTCTCGGACTAATCGTTGGTGTATGCAGTCGGGTTCGGATAGTGGTTCCACACAAGCACAAGTACTAGCACTTCTGGAACGGTTCCTAGCAAGCCCATAGTTTGATGGCCGATCCACTGGATTGTCTGGCTGCCAGGGCTTGCATGTTCACTAGTTGTCGCACAGATCCAGCGTTGCGGGACCAAAGCCGTCAGGAAATCGGGCCTGTCAGGTGTCAGCCGATCGCCTTATCGTCGCTCACGTGGGGCATGAGTCAGCTTATCTTATCGTTCGATGAGATTTCAGATGTTCGCATAGTCGTGCATTGAATGCTACACAATTAGACATAAGCATGTAGAAGTGAAAGTCATGTTAAGCTGAATATCAATTGATCATGTAAAGGGCACATCACCCACCAACGCTATTGAGGATATCAAGTACAAAATGCCATCCTAAAGTTCACAATTCCCAGCAAGCAAAAAGAGACAACATAAATCATGAAACATCATCATCTAATCATAAGTACATCGCTATACCGTATTATCATTAAGGCGTCATCTTGAAAAACTCGAAGGGTATGTTCATAACGCATAATTCATCGCAAACATGAAGACCTGCGGCTAAAGCCGCATATATGCAATCAGGCAGCAAACAACCACCCAGTCATCGTACAGAAATACTTTTTTCAGGACACCTCAGTAGCATCCTATCGCGAATAGCCGGTTGTGATTAACATATCGGCCCGACCAGGACGGTCGAAACGATCGATTCCGAGATGTTCCTTGCCATCCCGACCCACATAGATTCCAAAGCCGTACATGGAATGTTCTCGGTCGCCAGGAGGGGCAACGACCAGTCGGGTGACCAGATCCGCCTTGCTCCTAGGCTCGCGCAGGATCTTGTCTGCTAGCAATGGGCTTTGGTACAAAAAGCTCATCTGATCGGCCAGAGTGCTAATGTCATGTGGCAAGCGGCGGCAGCGGCGGGGCCATATGCACAGGAAAGACACCATGTAGAGTGCACAGAATGCCACGATGGCATAGAACGCAGGCATCAGAGCAGAGATCAAGATCGTCCCATCAGACGGGTGGTACAGGGCGATAAACATCCCACCGGCCAGGATAGGGATTGCCGCGGACATCGTGCTCACGAATGAAATCCAGGCCACCTTATAGTGCTTGTTCAGAATTGCGGCGAGTGTCACCTGAAAGGGAAAGCAGGAGGTGTAAGACAATAAGAGACTATGCTCTGCTCGAGCACCGGTCGGAGAAGCTAGAGCAGCAAACGGCTGCAGCGCACGGAAATAGACATCGATTGGCTGCCATGCCAAGAAGAGGACATTTCCAATGAAGGCCGGAACAAAACTGTAGCAGAAGTTGGAAGAGGAAAATGCACCAGTAGACGGCAGGGTTGGCAAACGTGGAGGGAATCCGTCTTTGACCGCATTGTGGATGAAGCTGACCAACACGAATGCAATAAACAAAACGCAAATAATCATCGTCCAGAGAACGACGAAGCCATCGCGAAGGAACCATGGGATCCAGCGATAGCGAATAGCTGGCGAATACAGATGCTGGTAGTACTCTTCCTTCTCTGCCAGTCCATGCTGCTCAACGTCGAATGATACCCTTGACAGGCCGTGCGACTGCATTTGAAGATTCTTCTCCTTGCGGTGCAATGAAGGTGTCCGAACTGGTGCATCTACCTCGCCGATTCCGTAGAATATATCCGCACGGTTTGATAGTTTCCAGTAACCCAATCGTAGGAATCGTGGGTCGAGTGATTCGCCTACATCAGGTAGCGTCTCCGATTGTTCGAAGTCGTGCAAAATGTTCGATCGTTGGATAATTGAAATCAGATCGGCCAAACTCACAGGGTCCCACATCAATCCCGACCATGTGCGTACAAAACGAAACATGAGCAGGAGCAGGCCAATGGTCAACAACGCATAAATGGCCACGAGGGTCCAGCCAACCGCCGAAACTGAGGCCCACCGCCACGTCCCCTGTCCATCGATCAAGTACCACTTAGCCTGGAAGAGGCAACTCAACAGTGGTAGAGTGATCAAATTTGACAGCCACATGGTGAACAAAGTGAAACCAACTATTCCCTCGCCATGCCGGAAGTAGGAGAAGTCCGGTATCAGGAAGTTCCGTGATAAGATAGGCAGGCTCTGGAGGACATGACCAAGCGGCCGCTCTGAAGCCATGATGGCAAACGGCATGATTCTATACACTGCCGCTTGGATCACAAACGTCCAGATAGTGATGACCATCCCCAAAATTTGGGGGAGGAATTGCATCACAAAGTAATGCGAGCCGCCTAGTCCAGTATAGTCCCAGAGACCATCATGCCGCCGCGACCATACATTGCAGAAGCTTATTCCAGCAATCATTAGCAGGCAACAGATGATTATGGCAGCCAGTGCCCATGACCGCAAGGCTGTAGGCACATAGTCCAATGGCGGGTACAATAGACTGTCATGCGGGGGTTCAACGGCGACAAACGATTCTGGATCTACCGAGCTTTGAGGTACCCTCCCAATAGAGTCGGATGATTGTTGCGGTGGCCGTGCTGGTGGTGTCGCCGGTTGGCCAGGCGAGCGAATGAAGCAGCCCAATCCTTCGTCCCAGAGCAGTGGCTCGAGAGGACTGTCATTGCTAGCGAGCGAACTTCGCCGTCTGGGCCCAGCAACTTCCTCGTCACGCGTAAGTTGACTGATGGCGAAATGAATGTATGGCGAGTCATCCACCCCAGGAGTAGGCGGCCGCCCCGCATAGCTGTCACTGGGCTCCCGGCGACTCGTGGTATCTGACATGGGGCTGGGCTCGGGGTCTTCCTCTTCGACTGCACGTATGGTCTGAGAAGGGGGTGTAACAAAATTCCTGTTCTCGCTCGGGACGTTCAAAGAATGCTCCGATCGTGCACCAGCGGGCTGCGGGGCTAGATTCGTTCGAGAGATGCTAGGAGACGGTGTTCGAGACGGAGGATGAGAGTTTGGTGTCGCATACCGCGCCACGGTGAGTCGACTGCCGCTTGCTCGGGATCTTGCACTTGAAGAAGGGCTTGAGAAGGAGTAGTAGTCGTCGGAGGCGGCGATCGACTGTTGAGACTGGGTGTGCATTAATTGTGGTCTACTAGCTGTGTGTGAGGAGATCAGTCATCGGTCAGCCTGATTTCGAAGACGCATCATGCTTTATTCCTTGGCTGGGTGCCAAGGTTATGCAGAGTAAACTTACAACTGACAGTTCTGAGACTCACATTCCCAGAGCCCGGAGCGAGCATGGCGGCGGCCGAAATGCAACCGAGGAATGTATGCGGTGAACAGCTCACTTGCAGTGCGGATTGTGGATGTGTCCGATGAACATTCCCCCAGATGCAGACCCGGTACCTGCCCACGAGGTATTAAGAGGCAAGTGCAGCAAACAAAAAGGCAAGGGACGATGCTGAATTGGGCTGGTATCACGGTTTCGGGTGGTTGGTTATACGGGCGACCATGTCTCCCAGCCTCCTTGGGCTTGTGGTGGCTGGGCCCGAGGAGCAAAGGGCCGATCGGACAGCGCAGGGCATTAGTGCCTGTTTAGCCCTTTGGATCATCGACATGGTCATCACTGATTGGACGATATTGTCGACGAGACATGATGTTCAAACTGTCAGGGAGGCTGAGGATGTGTGACGGGGGTTGAGGTGGCCCTTGATGGATGGATCGCCTTGAATTAAGAGCCACCGCCCGATCCTAGGTTGCGGCCCGATCCACTCAGACCCTTGATTTCCCACCCACGGTTCCCATCACTTCACATTGTGATAGTGAAAAGGTTGTTTTCCAAGGGGTCCAAGTTGTTTATTTGTTTAAGTAACAAATGTGTGATTGGGAATATTGTTGAGTCCTGCTAACATCACGAATGCATGTGGACTCCGGACTCTGTGGGGGGGTAACAGGAAGGGATTATATATCTCTCCCACACAACCTCTACATTTACTTTGAATGTTATAATCTTCAACCATGCAAATCCAAGGACAATGCAGCTATTTGCGTTCATTGTATTAGTAAATATCATGTGCTCCAGTCTATAACTAAAAATTAGTACTATGGATAGGAATAATACTCATATGTACCCCAGTCATTGCCGTTATGAATCATACAGATATCCGGCAATGACTCCTCCCCAACCGCCAGCATTGTCATTCTGAGTCGCAATGACCTTGGTTCCTTCAAGAATCATATTGGTCGTGCTCTTTGTATTTGTTCCATACAGATATATGGAGGTTGAATTGGCTATGTCAATCGCATTGGTCTGGCAGTCACCGCTGCAATCACCGTTGTTGTTGAAAAAGACCCAGTTGCAACCACCGTAGAGGAAGAGGTCGGACGAGCCATAAATGCGTTCAAACAATGCCATGCGGCACTTGCTATCATTGGCAGCGCAGTTGCTGAAGTCTGGATCACTGCTGTCGAGATATTGCCATGGGGTTGGGTTGAGAGCGCGGCTCCCTGCTCCCTGCCAGTATGGTGTTTCACTCTGCTGCATTGCAGTGAAGACGTTCCGGGCATACTGAAAATTGTACTGGTAGAGTGTATTGTGCTCGGATCCTGTGCCAATGAGCCAGGTCGCGGCTGTACCTTCCACTAGTAGCCCACGGCCGGTGGAGATGGTTTGCGGGTTGTCCCCATCGAGATCGTGATCGGCTGTCCATCCCCACATGTTCTCAATGTAGGCAGATGATGTACTGGTCAGGTGGAGGAGCCCCCAGGCTGCCTTGCAGTCATTGGGGTCGTCCGTACATAAACTCTCCACTTGGCTACCCGCCGCTCCACCAATGCGGAAATGCGAGTTCCAGAAGCCAACGTCCCCAGGCGACCTGGCAGCGATGTTGACCTCAACCTACAGCAGAAGGACATATTAGCGACCGTCATACAGAGACCCAAGAGAGATCATGTCTTACCAACTTGCAGCCCGGCAGAACATCTGCCACAGTGAACACCATGTCACTAATTTGCGCAACACCCACATCTCCCGGATATCCTACCAGGATCATGGCGCGAGGAGCAGACTCATCTTCAAAGTTGCTTCCGACGGCACTGATTGTCGAGGCATATGCATCACCGATGATCCGGGTACCAGCGGGCACGAAAATCGTATCCGTAACAATGTACGTCCCGGCGGGGAAATACATGAGCGAGCAAGATGTCTTGTAGCGGGACAAAATGAGGTTAATGTTCCGAGTATCATCCGTCTCACCGTCCCCATAAACCGGGATCCCCGGAACGTTTTTGATATTCAGGACCTGCCCAGTGCTATACTCTTTATACGTCGGCGGCGCCATGGTAAAATAGTTTTTCCCTGACAAAAGCGATGAGGAGCGGGATGTAGTAACTGTCTGGCCCTGTTGCGACTGGAATTTGGCATTGTTGGAAGTATACTAATGTTTGAGTCAGATCAGCCTGCCTTCCTTGGTCGAGGGGGCGCACTGCATAAACTTACCAAATGTCCATGTACCCAGGTGTTGGCAACATTCCCGCTCAACGTGGTTTGTCCTCCTATCTTCACCGTGGCGCCTGAATTCTGAACGTTGTCGAGGACGATAGAATTTCCTGCAGTGTTCGAACTAGATGATGAGATAAGAGTACCCATGCCAACACCAGTAGTATCGACGACGGTCAGAGATCCGGATGTGCCTTGCGCGTCAATTCCAAGGGTACCCTGTTCGAAGCGACAGCCCAAGAATACAATATCGGTCCCTCCGGCCACGACGCCAGTAGTGGTACCACTGAATGAAATGTTCTTGAATACCCATTGTTGGCCACTCAACTTCATGCCGGTTGCGCCGCCTTTGAACCAAAGGTCATTCTGTAAGCTGTCAGCGCTATGCCATCATATCAGTTGAGAGCACAATTACCAGTATCAAGTTACTGTTGTAGTCGTATTGTGTAGTTAGGCCGACGTGCTTGGCAGTGTTTGTAGGCATATTAAACCCGACATTGGTGAGCTGAGTTGCCTGGCTAACGGTCCAATCAAGAAGAGTGATGGATTTATCAGCCCCGACCCCGGTCGAGTCGATGATAATGTTCTTAATTCCGAGGTAAAAATTGATCGTACCCCCAAAGTTGGGATCCTTGGCGTAGATGATATGATCGTCCGCGAAATCTGATGATGCCTTGAGCACAGGAGGGTTCGTGGGGTCACCTATAATGACAGTCCCAAGGTACAGCTGCAGAGATGACTTCATAAGATACGTTCCTGCTGGCAAGTAGATGATAGCAGGTTGTCCAGTAGTACCCATGGAATTGGAACTGCGGTCAGGTCCATTTGACGGTCCAGCTATGTGATGTTCGGTCTTAGAAGATGTTTAGAGTGATGGATCGACTCAACCATACCTTTGATTGCAGCTGAGATAGCTGCTGCTGCGTCCTTCTGTCCAGTATTGTCCGCGCCAAAATCCTTGACAACGTTGCGGAAGACATTATAGTTGTCTTTGTACTTCGAATCCATGAAGGATGACTGTCCATTATGATCAATCTGTTCATACCAGTACCCAGACGAGTTACTGGATGACGTGCATACAGAATCTTCTTCCGCCAGTGCAGAATGAGTTATGGGGGCGGTTGTTCGATAAAGCCATGGTTGAGCAGATTGGTTCTTTATCGTGTAAGGAATTCCGCTATTTCAGTCAGCACTTGTAGACATGTGATATGAGACAAAGTGGAAAATACAAGACTCACGAGGGCTTGGGTTGGTAATTAATGGGAGGAAAATGCTGTAACGGCGACATAACACGGGAGGCTGAGCTATTCCTCGATCCTCCATGGGGAACTGCCCATACTTGAAGTGAAAAGATGCATAATATAGTTACAAGAACGGAGACGGTAGGGGAGCGCATGATTGAGACCTTTCGAGGGTGGTGTAGGGGAAATTACACAACAGAAATCAAGGCTCGACAGGAAGCAAATCCATTCAATCCGAACGAACAGGCCGTATACTGTCTCGTTAGGATGGGAACAGTCTGACAGGACCTGAGCGAGAGGAAGAACAAATGGCCCAGGTCGGTAGCCTGATTCAGGACGATGAATACAAGAGGCGATGACCGGACTTAAATGAAACCATTCATGGTTATGAGCTCGAAGACTTGCCCAGCCTGCACCTGCATACCAGGACAGGGCCGAGGCATGGCAGGCCCAGTCCATCCCCGCCGCCATAGAATCCGCATACTTGGGCATTGGGTCCAATTCAGGGAATGGAAGGCACTGCGTATGGCACAAGACAACATTTCAAGTTTGACAAATTATGTGGTCGGGACAGATGTTTTGCTTTTTTTGCTTCCTTAAACTTTCCTCCTTTCCGCTTGGCCCAGATCCACTCGGAGGAGAAGGTTCAATGTGGACATTACCCCTTTCCGACGAGCAGGCAAATCCGCTCTGTTGCATGGTGATGCGAGAAGCGAGATGTGGGATATAGCTAGGCCAGTAAAAAGGTTGAAGTCAAATTATGACAAGAAACGGACTTGAGGTGCAGAATGGAGGAGCGAGACAAACAGTCATGTTAGCATCCGCGGTGTCACACGTATAGTAAATAGTAGTTTGGTGGCCTGCTGATCATTGCAGACAGCTCGGCGGGAGGCTTGGAAGGTACCGGATGAGAGACAGCATGCCGCAGAACACATGCCGACCCGCAACCTTGGAGGGAAACACGTAGACCCTGGATGGCAGGGCCCGAGTTATGGACGTGTCAGTCACGTGAGTGTGTCGGTTGGTGGTCTGCTGTACATGAATGCCTCATCTGCCATCCTGGCTTGATGTCGGAATCTTCAAACCTACATAGGCCAAGATAGCCTTGCTTACGCTGTCCACGCCTCGTCATTTATTTGATCACCCCACTAACATAACTAACAGTGCCCACCTTCCCATCTCCTAGAAACGTTCCTGGCCTTTGGCTAATAGGCGACAGTGCATGCGGTAAATACGATATTTCGTAGGTTCATCGCACTTGAGACAATAAATTCTCTATCGATCTTTCAATCTCATATTCGGCAATTCAGTAGCGGAGAAAGATCCCGAGAACACGACGGTGTTGTTAATGATTTCCGGATCGTGTGCAAGGGGTGGAGTGAATCTACTACTCTTGCCCCTTACGACTCTGCTAGAGGCTACAATCTCACCATCAACTATCCACTAGACCAAGACAAAATAATTTCCTTACATATGACTTGTTTACAAACTGAACTGTGGCTTCCTGGCGACCGGCCCGGGTGAAGCTCGGCCTTTAATTGCCAACGTAACGCGCACTTTCACTAGAGTCGAACCCTTATATTCTGTTTTCGGAGAGGTTGGAGAGCTGGCCAGCCTGCCGCTACGTGTGATACAACGTAGCGCTGGTGTCTTCAGCGCTTGGTAATCTAAGTTGAAGCCCTAGAACTCCCCAGTTGGCGTGCTGGTTGTAAACAAGCATAACAGCGAAAAGCCTGGACTTGGTAGACTCCAGTAGTTGATTATTTCTGACGCACCATAATTGTAACCCATCAGACGTAAGCTACACTAGTTGGATGCTCCGAGCCAGTCGAAAACATGATGGGGAAGCCTTGCGACCAGGAATATGGCTTCTGCCTCAAATAGCCTGCAAACGGAGCTCGCCGTTGCTTAAGGAAGTTGCCATCTCGCAAGCCGTTTGGTTACGATTGGAGAGGATGGCTACATTTCCACTAGCTTAACATAAGGTAACTTCCATCTGCAATTCTTGTTGACAGTCAAATCAGGTGATCTGTTGCCCTGAGATATAAGAGCGCAACTCAAAGTTTCCAGCATGTCTCAGCAGGCTGTATTTGCATGAGACACCGAGTAATTGAGTCCAACAAGATGAAGCGCTTGCCAACTGAAGTCCTCGAGATGATCGGGACCTTCGTAGATGACAAGCCCACGCAAAGGGCTTTGACTAAAAGCTCTGTCGAATTCCACACGCTGTTTACACCACGTCTCTATTCCTCTATCATCCTACCAAGCATCTGGACACCCGTTCAGTTTGATCTTATTCGACGACTGTGCTCTTCGCCTGAGTTGGCGAGTCTTGTTCATGACTTTGCTTTTAGGATTCGGGGGTGCGACGACTACGGCGAGGATGAACTCCCCCCAAGGCGCAAAGAGTATAAGCCCTTCATTGATGAACTTGTGGCTGCATTATGTGAACTGGGATGTGATGAATGGGTGTGGTGGGATGGTCTGGGAGCTTATCTAAAGACGCATGGGCTTGCGCAACGCTCATTAGATTGACTCGTCTAACTACTTTGAAGGTCGCGCTTGAGAACTACGATTTTTCGGATCCGGCAGAGACGTACCTAGCAAGAATCTGGAGATCAGCAGCATTTCGTCCACAACCACCAGTTAACGCTGCTCCATTTCAACGTCTCAAAGACATCTTTCTCTTCCAAAACCGCCGGCAGATCTCAGCACAAACACCGCTTACTTCACAGCATATACTGTATTCGCTCTGTTTTCCAGCTCTCAACCATGTCAGTGTGTGCGGACATTTTGACTATTGGGATTATGAACAAGATCTTGAAAAGTGCCTGCTTTACGACAAGTTCATGATTACAAATTGTCCAGTCAAAGAGGTTACTATTTGGCCGTCAGAATACTGCAACGGAATCATTCAATGGTGCAGAGCATCGACTAATCTCGAGCGTCTTAATCTTGTGATAAGTCAGGTGGAGCGTGAACCGCCTGAGATAACAGTCACCGACTATTCACGCCAAGGGCTCCTAATGGTCAAGGATACCCTAAAGTCTCTTTCTATTCAATGGGATGACAGATTACAGCAAGGATTTAGAGAAAGAGGGCCCAATTCCCATCGTCTCAAGATGAGCATTTTCCGATTGTCGTCACTCATGGAACTGGGTGCTCTGGAGCATCTCATTATACCACATTTAAATCTTAGTGGGTTTCCAGACTAACCCACATATGAGTATTCAAAATCCTTCATTAGCAATTTTCCTGCCTCACTCAAGACACTCAGGATAACCGACATCAATTTCCATCTCATCACTGAATTACTCCCAGATATTGTGGGATTAGTCAAAGAGCGGACTTCCATGCCCTCCCTGGAGTGTGTTTCTCTTGAAGCCTTCAAAAATGCAGACTCGAGGAGTACCTTCTGCGATGATGTCTCAATTCAAGGGTATCTGTCGCATAACGACCCCCAGGATAAAGGGCCAGGTTCGCCTTGATTTAGGACGGGATGCCGGGCTACTTAAACAGCATAATGCGCTGAAACCATATACTGAGAGCTATACCTTTCGGTTCATTGAAGGAGCAGACCACCTTGATGCAGCTTCATTTGTGAGGCTGGCATCCTCAGTAGATGACAAGGTCTCTGTAAATATTAACATACAGCCGGATCCTTATTGTATAGAAGAGAAGAAATAGATACCCCAATCATTGAAGACCGGCTCATGCCGCTGTTCCATGTGATTCAAGGATCCTTATTATGGAATAGGTAATAGCGATTGGTGTATGAATGCTTCCAGCTGCCTCTTCGCACGGACTTTACTTGCTTGACTGTACGGTTCTTATCTTTCCCGTAAAGTACATCAACTTAACAATTTGGCATCTTTTAAACAAATCAGAGAGCGTATATTATGCAGCTTGGTCATGCCACCACGATAGAACTGCGTCCTCGTCAGAATGTGCTTCGTAGAACAATCTCATAGGATGGAAGAAAACTGTGCTGTGAGCAGATTATTACGATATCGACAAGGCGTAATCGGCGCTAGAAAGGCTAAGCTCCGAAGGTGGGGCGGGAATATGACCCATCATCCAGTAGAACCCTCTGCCCTATAAGTAAGAACATGGTCGGGCACCTGCCTCTGCACCAAAGATTGTGAATTGATTTTTGTCACAGCCTCGGTGACTCGTCTGCCAAAATGCAGATGGAGGGTATGAGCGGGGGGACGTACTACGGCGTCTTGCACGCCTCCGACGTTGACTTTGCCAATATCACCCAGGTCGAGACGTTTCTGCATGAGCTCAAGCACCTGGAGTATCTTCCTATTTTAGGGGCACGCTATGCGGAGTATTTCTGGTATGGGGTTATTGTTCTGCTGGTCGTGGTGGCGGTCATCAACAGGGTGTACTCACTTGTTCAACGTTTGAGGTGAGTAGAGTTTTTCGGTAACTTGGTTCGGATATGATGCTGATAAGTAGGTGTTGCGGGAAGGCTTCATCCTAGTATAATCCAAAATTCATACCTTGCCAATATCGTTTCGTCAACACTCGCAACTACCACAGCGCTGGCTCGGGAGCCATCTTATCTCCAGTGGACCCCCCGTGCGTTGTCACCTTGGTTTAAAATCCCGCCATTCGGACCGATTTATATCATCCTCATATACTTTGTCTTCATCATCGTTCTGGAGTTCGTCAACAACGATGTTGCAGGCGCTGGTTACTGGCAGTTTCTCGGAGTCCGCGCTGGATGGCTTGCAGCTGCCCAAATTCCCCTCCTTGTAGCCTTGGCAGGCAAAAGAAACCTGATTGGTATGCTCTGCGGCATACCCTATGTCCGACTGAACATCTACCATCGCTGGGTATCCCGAGGGCTTCTGCTGCTCTCGACTTTTCATTTCGCCTTTCAAAACCATGGGTGGGATATTTATCATGTAAGTAGACTGGAGTGGGACACAGATGACTGTCCCACAAAGGGTATCGCCGCCTACGCCTTCATCCTATGGATGAATCTCACGACGTTAGCCCCCTTCCGACATATGAGCTATGAGTTCTTTGTCGTACAACACATCATCACGTTCTTCGGCTTCATCATCGCCGTCTCCTATCATCTGGACACCAGCCCGGCCCCTAACACTCAGCGCTACGTCTATGTCACCGCCGGTATCTACGTCGCTGGTTTGATCCTGCGATTTATTTACTACAGCTATATCAACTCTCGCCCCGCACGAGCCATACTAGAACCCCTGGAAGGCGGCGCGACCAGGGTCCGAATTACTGCTCGCAAGATCCGTAACTGGAAGCCCGGCTCGCATATCCTTCTATCACTCCCGCGCTTAGGGCTCCAGCTCTCACACCCAGCAACCATCTCATCCATACCATCATCCCACGATGGCGAACTAATCCTGATCTTAAAAGCCCACAACGGCTTCACGCGAAAGCTTATCAACACCGCAGAAGCCACACTCAACAGCACCAAAGACGTCGAGTCCCCACAAACCAAGCGCTCATACACTGCTCTACTCGATGGTCCCTACGCAAGCTCTGCTCCAGACTTCACATCTTTCGATTCCGTCGTATTCCTCGCAGGTGGCACAGGTGTAACATTCACCCTATCCCAGCTTCTCCACGTCGCACACCGTTCCACAAACGGGTCACTGCCTCTCCGCCAAGTCCTCTTCATCTGGGTAATCAAGGAAAGCCGCCAAGCGTCATGGGTTCTGGCCGAGCTTGAAGCCGCGATGCAGAAGCTGCAGAACACGAACATTCAGATCCGGGTGAAAATCTTCATAACGCAGGACTCTGTTTGCCTCCCAGATACCGACAGCAAAATCAGCAATGAGAAACAGACCTGTGCCTGCACAGATCCCTGCACCTGCTCTAACAACAGTGACGACGTCGACAAAATCGAACAAATAGCTCCTTCTTCACCCTGCACGGACCCCGATTCGGCCCTCGAAACCTCGGGACCCCCCAGGATCTCCTTCGCACAGGGAAGACCTTCGTTCGACGGTTACATCGAGGACGCCGTCTTGCAAGCTAGGGGCGAAATAGCTGTTGCTGTTTGCGGACCCATCGGACTAACCGTTTCTGTGCGACAGGCGGTGGTCCGGGTGTCGGATCATCTGGCCGTTTGTAAAGGGTCTGGATTGCCGGGGGTGCTTTTGCATGTGGAGAATGTGTGTTGATGAATATTATATACTAGACTACAGTAATACGCAGTGGTAGTATATAATTGGACTAGGCCGGTGGGTGGATGCAGTGGTGCGATGTATATATCCGAGACGAGTACATATTCTAGCTACTTGTGGTATGAGACCTGTGCGTTCAGTTTCTATGAGAATACGAATACGACAGAGGGTAGGTATAGCCTGTTCCTAATTAGATAAAGTCTAGAGATTTGTCCCAGAGTCTTGTTTAATCTTATAAACCTTGGCAATAGGATTCCTTAGTGAAGACCTTCCGGATACTATGGTAATATCACGCTAAGCTCCTATGAGATATTCACTCGGGCCATCATTAATCCGAGTCGATGTTGATCCTGGCCACGTCATGTATGCCAACTCACTTGATTTAGTAACAATGAGGGGTAAGTATACTTCCTGATAAGCCCGATAGAGAATGGTTGGATGCTATAACACCCATATATGTCCCCTTTTAGTCCTAAAACCCACCTGGTGTATCTTACTAAACAAAAATCAAAAAAAGGATATACCCCACATTCACTGCTATACAAATGTAAACCCAAAACACACCACTTAGGTGGAGAAAATGATCCCCTTAACCTACTCAGAGCTTCGGCTCGGACCGAATACTATACGCCTCGTCCGTCTTCTACCATCCGAGAAAGATGATACCCCGATAAGATGCGAGCTCTTCACCTATATACTGCCAGAGAGCACTGGTAGAAAGCATCTCTACGAGGCGTTGTCCTACGTATGGGGCAGCCAAAGTGAGACACATACAATCATTGTGAATGGATGTGAGCTTCATGTTACACGGAACCTTTACACAGCCTTGGTACACCTCCGAGACAATCAGCTGGAGAGAATTTTATGGATTGATGCAATATGTATCAATCAAGGGGATGATGATGAGAAGAGCGAGCAGATCCCTCTTATGCGGTCGATTTATGCACAAGCTGATCGCGTTCTTGTCTGGCTTGGAGAGGCTATGCCGGATGGCGATGAAGCACTCAAAACCATTCAGCGTTGGGCAGGAGAAAGAGTCCTATGGGCTGATAACTTATTTGATCTATGTTCAAGATTATTACGGCGCGATTGGTTCCAACGTACATGGGTAAGAAGCATTGGATAAGATATATATATATATATATATATATATAGTATATATATCATATATTCACATCTAACTAGTTGTTATAGGTACTCCAGGAGGTTGGTGTCGCCCGATGCATTTCGATCGTCTGTGGCTCCGTGGAAATAAATGGGCTTGTTTTCTGTAAAGGACTCGAACGCTGCAGACGTTCGTTGCCAGACTTTATCTACCCAGTCCTTCACCTGATCAAGGGCTCGTTTCTCCGACCAAGATATGAAATTGATCCACGTGGGACACTTGCTATAGGTCAACTGATTGACATGTACCGCTTTCACAAGGCAACTATGCTACACGACAAGATATACTCATTGCTAGGCCTGTGCGTTGAAGATCCTGAAGAGGTTGGTTTAAAGCCCAACTATCGTCTTCCATGGAATGAGATCTTCATGCAGGTAATTATGCATGTATTTCCAAGTTCATGCTCTGTGGAGACATGGCCTGAGTCAACAATTGCCGTGATCAAAGGCAATGGATTGGTTCTAGGTTATGTTGGCCGTGTTGCAAAGGGAATTCATGGCTCTCAACAGGTTGAGGTAAATGATAATGATACCGCTCACTCACTAGGTTATCTAAGCAAATGGGGCAATATGTGGCAGATTAACGCTTCTGCGGAGTCAGTTGAGAAAGGTGATATTATCTTTCTATTGGAAGGAGCCTCAAGTCCAATCATCATTAGAATCTGCAGGGGTTTTTTTACTGTCATTGTGAGCACAACAGCACTTCATTCATATCACAAAGTGAAAAGGTCTAATGATGTTTCCACCCAAAAGGAGGCCCCTACACAAGGCTCTCTTAGAGACATTGTCTTGGTTTGGGATATATCCTCAGCTGATGGAGAAAAGCATAAAGAACTCGACGACCAAAATGACCTCATCTACTTGGTACCACATTACCAAGAGAAACCTTCCGAGAGAAAAAAAAGACTACAAGAAATATCACTCATCTCAGAAGGCATTATGATGCAGATACTGCATCAAATTGGGCCCAGGTTCCAAGATCACCGGTTATACCGTCTTGAAAGGTGCCTAGCAGACTTTGAGCTGATGATCAAGGTGGCTGTTGAAGATGAAGGAATTTATGAGATCAAAATTGTGGAGCAGCTCCTGGAACACTGTAGAGATAGTCTACCCGTCTCTGAGAATGTGGTCGCGGCAGCAGCAGCAAATGAAGGAATTTTGGGGTTTATAGTTATGGGGCAGCTCCTGAAACACTGTGGAAAGAGCCTACCGGTCACTGATGTTGTGGTCAAGGCAGCAGCAGCAAATAAAGGACATTTTGGGCGTAGGATCGTGGAGCAGCTCCTAGAACATTGTGGAGGAAGCCTACGAGTCTCTGAAGATGTGATCAAGGCAGCAGAAGCAAACGAAGATGATGTGCAGGAGTTGCTCCTAGCTTATGGAAAGTCAGAGCCTACCAGAATCTGAAGGTATTGTCTGGGAGCAGAATCAAGGGAAGTTACAGATGTCAGATCAGGAAGCTGCCCCGGGAAGATATAAGTAGGATGGCGAGGATTCCCTGTGGCTCCATAGCATCCCAGTATCTCTTTATTGCTCCGTATAGGCACGTCTCTTTTCAGTCGAGGCATCCGATTTAGCAGGTATGTGAAGGTCACATGCACGATTACGCACCTCTACGCACCTCTACGCAGCCTGCGAAGCCTTAGATGTGAATATTACCCAGTGGCCTTGATCTAGATAGCGTTCTCAACATTTGTTAACCCCTTTGCTAAGGGGTATCAGGGATAATGGGAGGTCTTGATCTCACCATGGCCTCTTCACACGACCAGGGACTGAGTTCTCCATCTGCAGGACGGAAGGTTCTAGCTCTAGCTAAACGATGGCGTCTTCTGGTTCGTTATATGTAGTGAATGGCACAGCTGGAATAACCAAAGAGTACTCCGTACAAGCAGTGACACCAATATCCGAAAACCCTGTAATGTAGGATCTGCTTTACCCTTTTGCGGTCGGCTATGACTTGGCGGGTACTGGCAGTGCTGGGGCCTTAGGCTGGTTTGGTTGGAAACTAGGGGGGAGGGAGTTGATTCAAACTGAATTCACCAGGTGATTTCTCAACAGTTGACAAGAGTACTCAATTCATCTTAAGATAGCTGCGAGGGGCTTGCCTAAAAGACATGTAGAAAATATCCTGTCTTTTTGGACACGAAACGCTGGCATTCTGCGACAATTGACTGGTATGGCCCACTGTCGCTCGATGGCCAAGACGTCTGAGTGTCGAGCAATATTCCCCACTCACGTTTCGGAGCTCCGAAGGTGTACTATGTTTAGAGTTGTCAAATATACATAATCCAGAAAGTTGCTACCTATTTGCTTTCCGTAGCTTATCTCAAAGATAACGGAAATAGAGGGTATTTGGCGGACAGGGTGCTACTAGCCTAATTTATTTAAAAAGTGGTCTAAAGCTAAGATTGAAGAAAGTATGTGTGCGGGTTGGTCAATTTTCGCGTGCAAGGTCAAGGGCCTTCGCAGTACTAAGGCCCGATCGTCAAAGGAATTTCAGGGGGTAAAGCCCGTTTCATTGTCCCGGTGATTTTCGATGCAGTGTACGGCAAACAGCACATACTGTCAGGGTATGAATGTGTGCCTGTCAGCAGATTGTCAGAGTATGCCCCTGACGTATTATCCGATTCATGTGAAAATCCCTACGGCGAGCCTTAGGAAGAATGCAATGGCTGCCTCCGTGGGTCCAGTCCGTTAAAATCTCGCTTGTTTATTTAATGTGGGTATGCTTCGGGGATCCGAATTTCTCTCCCCGCGGTAGTTGATTCTAACTCCAACCGGTCCTTGGCTAAAACAAGTCTGCGGCACGAGTGACCAGATAGGCTTAGGAAAAACCAGATTGTACCTGGACGGGAGATGGGGTCAGACGGGACGTTCCACCTGGGCTTGCGAAGTGTGCGAAAGTGCGTTGGAAGATGGTTTGTTCGTTAGTCGTTACGCATGTGCCATTACGTAGAATTGTTCAAGGGTCTATTATTAGTAGTTTAGAACCCCAGAGAAAACCCGATTATGGAGTTGAGCCAATTTGTTTGCGCAGCATAGGGTGGTTCGTCCGAGCTTTTGAGATGTCAAACGGGCCCATCGTCATTTCAGACAAGTTGGACTCGTGGTGCGTGGGACCCGGCCCCATTATCGTTATCTGCGGTCCAGCGAATCAAAAGACACCTTTCCGTGGGAACAGGGGGGCATTGCTTACTGCGCTTTTCAAGGCTGGTGGATGCGCATAGGCGGCTTAGCCACGGTAGGAGACGGGAGGACGAAAAAGACAGCAAGGTCAATGGATAGAGGCGAAGTGGAAAAATTAAAAATCAGGGAATAAAGGCCACCAGGATGAATGTGAATTGAAAACTAGGATGCAGCTGATCGGCAGGGAACAGAACAAGATGATGGGAAGGCAAGAATGAAGAGTGGATTGTGACTGACGGAGTGACGGGATTGAGAGTTGCACCGTGGCGGAGAATGACTTACTGACTAACAGACGGCCCCTCACCAATCACGAGCGGCTGATGCCGACTGTCTTCCCCTTCGATCATCTCACAGCCTTTCGCAGTCCAGGCCATCCGTTCATTCACCATCCAACTCAACCCAGTCGTTCTTTCGGTCTCTCTTTCGGTTCCAATCCCTCCCCTCCCCCCGGATTCTCCTTCTTCGGATGAAGGTTCTCTCTTATTCTTCCCAATATTCTAGATAGTTAGTTCCAAGGGCTGCTCGCCAGAGCTGCCTCTTGTTCGCTCTTGGACTCTCCGCCGACCTTTCTTATCGCGGCCGCAGCGCCGCTCCGCTCCCTTAATCGCCATGCTGCTCAAACCCGCCACTCCCCTCACCATCCTCCTCCTGATCGCATTTGCGCTTCTCCTCATCTCAGTCATCTCCACCCCTATCGTCAAAAGCATTGCGCTTGCGAGACATGATAATATTGATTATGGCGTGTTCGGATACTGCAAAGGCGATGTGTGCACCAGCATTCATGTTGGTTACGCCGACGGTTCGTCGCCCTCTTCTTGTGCTTTTGATCTCAATCTCGTCAAGACCGCTAAACTCCTGCATTAAACCGCAGCTGACTCTAGTTCAGATGATATTACTTCCGAAGACGGTACATTCAGCATTGCGCCTGGCACCCGCCGATCGCTCTCAGCCATTCTGATCGTCCATCCCGTCGCGGCCTTTCTCACACTTGTATGTCTATGTATGGCAGCAGCGGCTCATTTTCATGCACCGTCGCACTCGCCCCGCTATTTGCTAGCCTTGTTGATTTTACTGCTTCCTACCCTTCTTGTGTCACTCCTCGCCTTCCTCGTCGATATTCTCTTGTTTGTACCGCACATGGCCTGGGCAGGATGGATTGTCTTAGTTGCGACCATTTTACTTGTCACTTGCGGCGTGGTCACATGTGCAATGCGTCGGACACTTGTGAGCCGCAAGGCTAGGAAGAAGCGAATCAACGAAAACGCTGAAATGAGCGGGGAGAACTTCTACAACCGCCAAAATGCAGCGACGGCGGCAGCAGCAGCGAACATGGATACAAAGGAACCTGTGATCACTGGGTCTTCACCTTCATCTGAGACGGGTCCTACATTTGCTACTTTCCGTACGACTACACACGACAGTGATGACGACCGTACTCCACTGAACTCACGGACTGTTCAACCTGACCCTCCAATGCCCGATAGTCAGTTCACCCGCGTCCGGAGGGATATGGCGGCCTATAACTCCACGCCTGACGATGCTGGTATCTCTGGTCCGCAGGCTCCACCATCCGATCCTCGTTTGCGCAATCAGTATTCCGACGGCAGTGTTGGCTCGCGGAGAGGGCCCCCTCCGCCAGGGTTTGCCCGCGGACGAGGTGGTTATCCACCGCGCGGGGCTTATGGCCGTGGAGGGCCTTACAGAGGACCACCTCGAGGACCGCCTCCGGGTGCAAACGGTGTCCCAATGGGTCCCATGCGAGGTGGACACCCCGGGATGATGGGACGAGGCTATCGAGGACCCCCTCCGGGTGATTACATGCCCGGGCCCGCTCCTCGACCAACCCCGCCGCCTGAAGATGAGTACGGCTATCACCACCCACCGCCCGTCGCGCGAGAGCCGTCCCCTGGACCAATTGGAATGGCAGTATCTCCAGATCATGGTAGCCCAATCGGCCAGGCCATCGAAATGCAACCACAGCCACGACGAATGGGCTCCCATGAATCGCATGAAGGGCACCTCGAACCCCAGCCACATGCGCTATCAGCAGATGGATATCCGGAACCTATTAGTCCCTCAAGCCTCTATAGTCGGACAGCGTAAGCTGTGTATCCCTTTAACCTTTTCTTAGGATGCTAACAAATCCTAGATCCTATGTTCCTCCACGTGCCGGTTGGGCTCCAGAAGAACCGCGGGCCGGCCCCTCGCCCTCACCTGTCCATGCGTATGACGGGCCACGACAACATGCTCGAACTCCTTCAACGGACTATTTTGAAGATGCAGACCCTCGGTTTGCTACTACCAACGAGTCGGCGGCGGGCAACCCTCGGTTGCCGGCTGTCTTGACACCAGGTGCTACTGGTGAGAGGAAACCGATGGAAGATATGGCGGAAGGACCCAGCTCACCGACTACTAGCGAAGTAAGCCACTTTACGTCAATATCTGAGCGGCCTATCAATCCCCGCTGGCGCCCACCTCCCGTTCCAGCTCAGCGGAAGCATGACGTTCTCCTAGAGAACAATCCCGACTTTGACTTGCGGGCCGGTACTGGGCGAGGAGGAGGAGCTGCTGGTGTTGGTAGTCGCATGCCACCTATGTCAATACCTCGAGATGCGGCAAGATACCCCATTTGAACATAATCTTAATCCTTTCGTCTCAACCATTGATGTGCTTGTCACAATCATCATGCCGGCCTTGCGTGGAGTTATGGAGTCTGTTATGGAGTCTGTCACTGGACTGTTTTCGTTGTGTTCATCACTTATCCTGTTATGCTTGCGCAGCATGACACTGCAAATAAGCGCCCCTGTCCGTTGCGTCGGTCCATGTATATGAAAAGTGGAAGATCCGGATGTACAATTGAACGGCTCTCTTGCTGTGATGTGGGCTTGATTGTCGTTAGTTATGATTGTTATGTTAGTTCGATAGCCATGATTGATTATGAGATTAGCAGTTGTCTTCCTTTGCTGTATAATAGGGAAGACATGATTTCGAGTGTCCAAAGGTAAATCCATTTAAGCGCCATAGCAAGTTTGTCTTCAGGCTAGAAATGTCGCCAAGCGCGGTCATGTGAGTCCTGCTCTTCTCAAAGGGATCAATCACTTGGCCCGCATGCAGTGCTACTTCCACCGCAGAAAAGCCTCTCGAGACGACTTCATTGCACTTGCCAATCAATATTGAGTCTACATTCTGTAGCGCACTCCATCACGCAGCATATCCGTAAACAAGGCAGGTGAAGGTTAGTTCGTTAACATCAGCCAACAGCCCAGAAACTTACCAGTACCACCAGTGGTCCTCTCGCTCCACGATCTATCACCTCCGCGGATACCAGCAACCTTATGGTGCACATAATACAATCAAGGCAGTGCCTGTGGATCTGTGATGCAAAATACGACGCCACGACCTGTATCTGGCATACAAATGATGATTGTCATGGCAATACGAGCTGATTGCGGCTGCCTGCTCCGTGACCTGTGCTTTACTTGAAAAATAGCCTTCGTCAGCGCAAGCTCTATTTGACACCCAAACATGACTGGTCAGCGAAGCGTGAAGCGATAAGAGATATAGCTACGGGACGCCCCCATCTGTTCGATCCGGAGGGGCTATTTGTCTGGGCTCACATTTACAACGAGAAAAATGTTCGCAGTCGACACTGGAGAGAGACGCCAAGTAGTCTTGGACAAATGCCCAGCGTGGCTCAGCGGTAATTGAAATCAAAGTTTGCTGGATTTGGACAGACCGAAAAGCCACTTACTGCTGGCTCCTGGCGGAAACATGACGGGTAAGTCTGTTATGGTCTACTGTTGGATAGCTCAAGTGTTGATGATGTGGTGTCTGACGTTGAAAAGTCCTTATACGAGTACTATCCAGCCATCTCGCCGTGATGTGGCTTATCAAGGCATCTAACACGATGAAACTCTTCATGATTCGGTTCTAGCTCATCCATCCCGTTCCATCCCGCAGAGTATGGGGATCTACCCGGACTAGTGCGCCACCTGCCCAGATCCCACCACCGTTCACAGTCAGTACTGGATAGTCGATACCAAATCACAAAGAGGGCCGAGAATATAAGCTTGGCAGCTCCCGACCGACGGGTAGCATGAGCCTCTGCCGCCCAGCGGAACCGGATTGCAGGCCTGCCAAGATGGCGCCAAGGTGGCGCGCGGCGGAGGATACGATACGTCCAAAGCCGAATACACTGAATCCCTGGATATTGTCGCCTGATGAGTCCGATGCGGTATTGCTATCCTGGACACTTCGAATCGCGAGGATGATGCGTGTTTGTGTCGCATATTGGGCTGAAACTGAAACGTCCAGAGCGGCGGTGAAGACCAACCACGAGGATAATGCGAAACGTGCGTCGCTCCGATGGGAGTATCGAGTCGAAGGTTAGGACGAGTGATGATCCAACTTGGCGCGGAGACACGCGGGGGGCTCGCCATGATTATGAAGATCCAGGCAGTGTCTACCACATATAGATCCTACGTCCGGCACGTTGGATGCCCGAGTTAAGGAACTTTATCCATCAGAATCACCCAGCTCTACCACAGTCTCTTTGCAAACCCCTTAGTTACATCATGCAGACCTATCCTTCTGAAGATATTCAACCAGTCCCAGCAGCAAGGACAACAAACAGAGGACATCTCCAATTTGCCGAAGATAAGGGCGGACTCTGGTCCTCAGGCAATAGCACTAATGTTTCCCTCTCTGTCGGTCAGGCCGTAGAAGGAGGCCTTTATGCAACTATGACTCGGCACTTCAAAGCCGAGATCGATACCAGATACGCAGACATTGTTCTGATAGTTTGCGGGTTTGTCAGCGGGCTAGTTGACGGACTGTCCTTTAACGCATGGGGTAGCTTCTCAAGCATGCAGACAGGTACGCCATAGCAGTTGACTTGACTCGCTGAGAACGGCTTCTAATAGAGATTAGGGAATACCCTCTTCATCGCCCTCGGTGCTTCCGGCCAGCCTAGATATCCAGCTTACCTCTGGGCCAAATCTCTCATAGCCCTATGCACTTTCATTTCCAGCAACGTCATCTTCATCCAGGTAGCCAGAAGACTGAGCCCTCGCCGTCGTTCAACCATGATCCTCTCGTTCGCCACCCAGACCATCTGCCTCCTCGCTGCTGCCATCCTGGTTGAGGCCAAAGTGGTCTCCCCGAAGCCAGAAGACCCCCGGGCTCCGATTCAATGGATGCAGATTCTGCCTATTACCCTACTGGCCTTTCAAGCAGGTGGACAGATCTGTGCGTCAAGGATTCTCGCATATGATGAGATTCCTACAGTAGTCCTTACCACCTTGTTGTGTGATCTACTGGTCGACCCGGATCTGCTGGCAAAGAGGAATGCAAAGAGAAACAGAAGGATTGGGGCCTTCCTGGCGCTGTTCTTGGGAGCGATGACGGCAGGTGGATTGTCCAAGGTTGCTACCATGGCAAGTAGTCTGTGGTTTGCCTTTGGTTTGAAGTTCACAATCACCCTTAGTTGGGTCGTTTGGAGAGCCGAAGGAGGGAGCAAAGCTGGAGATATCGTTTAACTTGGAGGATCAACCCTTCTTGCACGCTTATGATTGTTTGCTGTTGACTTTTTTTCTGCCTCTAACACCGAGCCAACTGTTCAAGGATACTAAATTGTGACCATGTTCTTTCAATACCAATGCCACATATTATATCTCCATCCACATCACCACGTAGCCAATTTCATCTAGATACCCTTCCACCCCCCACCCCATGACATAACATGAACCAACCCATCAGCCATCCCTTACTCATTACTCCACATACCGCACTTACCCCCTCAACACAATACAATCCAACGCACCCATACCCCTCAAGTGAATACCCACGCCAGCCCTACCCCCACCATCCCACTACACCCACTCCCAGATAATCAACATAAATCAGTCCAATGAGATATGATCCCCCAAACCAATAAGATCCCCTTCCTGACCGAGATGTAAAAGGAATCGCGAAAATCCACTCTTATAAGGCGCCCAATAGTTACGCGTTGGGGGACGCGTCGAGAGGGTTATGAGCCCTAGATGGGTTTTGTATTCACCGCTAGGGGAGAATGTTGCTAGGAGTGAGGATTGACAGTATTTCTATTGTGTGTGTGGATGAAATGGGTGGTTCTGTCGGAGTGGATTGGATGACTAGGCAATAGATGGTCGGCGGTGCGGAGTGGTACTAATTCAGTCAGTCGATATACTAAATCTACAGCAGGGAGTAACTATATCTTATGAAGACTGTATGTCTAAGTTTATTTGCAGGGTGCATTATGTCCACCTAAATATTAACCTGATTAAAGTGCTTAGTCTTCAACCGGAATATAGCAATAGAGATCCAATCCAATATGGTATGCAGAAAATACACAAGATCTACAGCCCCACAATCCTCTTCTACTTTCTACAAAGTATCTATCTCTCGTGCATCAATAGTCGCTACCCATCAACCAAATACACTGAACCTACTACCAATAAACCAAACACTGCCTGATTCCAACAAACCAAAATTTGAGGCTGGTGAAACGCCAAGCCGGCGAAACCATTTAAATTCCAGTTGAAAATGTGTGGAACACTAAGCAGACTGGAAACGACAGAATATGATAGGATAAGATAGTATTAGACCCAGCGGAAACCCTCCGCGTATCTACGTACCCCATCGACAAGGCTGAAATGGGAGAAAAAGTAATATGATTCCTTTATAGACCCTGCGCGGTTTAAGTCAGCATAGGGCATCTTTAGTGAGATAGAATCATATGGAAAATATCGGAAAATACACAACTAGATAGATCAAATCTATTCCATTTAACTAACAAAGTAATTCACAAAATCTTGCAACCTAACTTGTGATTGTGAAATATTCAAAAACAGCCGGGTTAGTCACCGCCACGTAAAGACGTACTAAAAATACCCCACGGCCCAGCCACAAACTAAACCCGAAGCAGCAGGAATTTACAGGGCGACGCCAAGTAGAACGCGTAGTGCTGGTCGCATGTGTGAGACGAGGTTATTAAATATGCGCCCTCGGTGCCTTGTCTTCATTCTTTTCTTTTGAATATTTGTTTCTTGTCGCATACAGCCTTATCAAACAGTCCAACTCAAACCAACTCTCGTTAAGTTCATCGCAACCATGGCACCTCACTACATGGTCCTCGACCAACGGGCCATCGACCACCATATAATGAAGCGCGATCTGAGCGTTACACACGCCCAGGCAGTAACGTTAGGAGTGATGGCAGCGTATGTGGTTGTTATTGCGCTGCTTTGGAATTTGCCGTATGTGCGGTGGTCGTTGTGGCCGTTTAAAGTAATACCCCTACCCCCCTTCCAAACCAACCTCCTACCCAAGAAATGATACTAATGAATGGATAGATGCTAGTAATCGCCTTCCACGAATTCGGCCACGCCATAACAGCCTGCTGCACGGGCGGGCGCGTGAAATCCATCTCGCTCGACCCGCACGAAGGCGGCGTCACGCACATGCAAGGAGGAATGAGCGCCGTGACATTACCTGCTGGATACCTGGGGTCGTCGATTATCGGGTCGCTGTTGATTTTCGCGGGCTTTGATATCGTCGCGAGTAAAGTCGCTAGTATTGTTCTGGGAGTGTGCTTTTTGCTCACGCTTTGGTGGGCGAGGAGGGATTGGTTGACTATCATTACCATTTTGTTGGCGGTCGGGTTGTTGGTCGCTTGTTGGTTTATTGCCCATGGGGAGGCGTTGAAGTGGGTGGTGGTAGGTTCCTTTTCTTTCTTTTGGTTATTGGGAGTGTTGGGGTGGATTGCTAACTGTGGACATATAGTTGTTTATTGGGGTTATGTCGGCGCTTTATAGTGTTTGGGATATTGTAAGTCTTTTCTTTGTCGTGTTCGGTGTGTGCTTTGATGAGGGGGTGTGCTAACTGCATTGTCTAGTGCGACGACCTTATCCTTCGCAAAGTCAACACGTCCGATGCTAGCCAGTTCGCCAAGAGATACGGAGGATCTTCGCAGTGCTGGGGTGTTATCTGGTCGTTTATTTCTCTTGCCTTCATTGCGATCGCGATCATTGCTGCCATTGCTGCGTTCCGTGAGTCGTTCAGTGAGCAGGAGAAGGATTCGCAGCATTTCATCCCGACGCGCTGATCGACTGAATGGCCTGATTTACGTTTTCTTCTGATGAGTTATGAAACGTGGAGTCATGATGGGTGATAGGTCTGAGGCAAGACTAATGTTTCTCGGTTAATGTGATACCACTTTGTTTTTGTTTTGATCGTCTGCTGGCAGACAAAATGTATCAAGATTCAAGTAACTCCGGACAAATGCTAGGATTGTTTGTGCCCATGACTAACAGACTCCGTACTACGGCGGGTTACCGAAAACGGCCTCCCAGCCTGGCTACGGAGTACTGCAACACCAAGTCCGCCCATCCGTTTGCAACATACCACCAGACCAGTGCAACCAATCATTTGCTATCCACAATTCTGCGGTCACTGGTAACTCAGAAGGAATCGTCGTCCTCTTCTTCTTCCACTGGATCTCGTTTCAAACGGATCTTCATCGTCTCTGTCCCCTCAGGAAGGTCCAGACTATTGCCCTCGCGATCGAAGTAAAGCCTCCAAAGACCCTTCACTGCCTTATCATCATCCAAACCCAGATCCTCGTACTCTTGCTCCCTCCGCACATCATCTGGCAATCGCACTGCCAGCCACTGCTCATTCCCCTCCAAAGTCACATATTGTTCGTCTTCCGTCCAGTCGAAGGGACCGCACACGTTCTCCTCGCTATCCTTTCTGTTTCCATAGCTCAATTGCTTTGTCTCCTTGTCCAGATATACCCACCGCGCGAGGGGCGGCTCTTCCGGACTCATTGAGATAAGGCCGGCCGAGTTGTCTTGTCCGAAAGCTGGGTGTGTGTAGTACTGTCCATTGAATGGGGCCATGCTAGGGCTTGGCTGTTTGATGATGTAAATCTAATACATTCAGCAATCTGTCATGCCAAAGCTCCTCGAAACTGTATGTCAAACAAACCTTATAGTCCTTGTCAAGATACACTTTAGCATTGTGGACCTGCTGTCTTTGAGTCGGCGTTCCCGTGGTTTCCTCACAAGTGGCTACCAGATGACATCGTCGTGATCGTGACTCGGATCTGCGGTTTTCCTCCTGATCTCGAGCACCCTTCGTAGCTTCATTCAGCCCTATGATAGTGGGCACTAATGTTGACATCATAACCAATGAGAACACCATGTTGGGCAACTTGGATTCTGATGATTTGCTGGTTGTTCGAAAAGACGTAAAACTGCTGTGCAAGTATCATAGACTCTTGTTGGGAACAGGTCTAATTCTGCTGCGACTTTCATATATTCTCGGTCACCCCGGTGAAGCCCGTCTGCGGAGCCCCTCACTGCATTCCATCTCCTCGGCAGTGCCGATGCGACGTTGGATGACATATTGGATGCCGCGTGTGCAACAAAGTTAAGGTGTGAATGAGTAGCACCTTCGCCGGATGCGGAAGACTTCTGCTGGAACCGGCATCATGCGGATATCCAATTCATAGGTGGATTTTTTAAGCCCACTGGTGTCCATTACATCCCACCATGTAATGCGGCGAGCCTAATCGCGGATAAAAGGGTCCTCCTGTAACTCTTAGAACATGGGTGACAGAGGTCCAGAAGACACTGCCATGTAAGTTTGAAGAATTCATGTCAAGGTAGCCTTACCCTTTGCTCCCACCGTTTGTTGAGGCCGCTCGTGTCATGAATAGAATAAAGACATTTGGCTAACACATCTTCACAACCTTAAAGCGAACAACCACCTGAAACGTCAAGCCCAACAGAGACTTCGCCCTCCCCTCCAAAACCACCAAAACTCAACAAGCGACGGAAGTCGAAGAAGCTTTCAAGTCCACCATTAGAAAAAGTGGATTCACCACAGGGAGACCAGCAAGGACCTGGAGAGAGTCCACCTACAGATCCAACAGCAGCCCCAGCGGATCAAGGAGGTGATCAAAGCAATTCTCAAGAACAACCACAAGATACGGGATCAAAGATGACCGACGCAGTAGGAGATGTCGGCAACTTGACAAAGGGCGTCGGCGACAAGGCCGGCGGCGTCAAGGACACCGTCAAGGAGATTACCACTGGTGGTATGAACATGAACATCGACGATCCGGATTTGCAGTGGGAGACGCCTGAGAAGAGCGGTAGCTTGCAGATCCGAGTCCGACTCAATTTGCGTGCAAAAGTGCAGCTTAATCTCGATGCGAGAGTTAAGGGTGAGGTTGTTATAGGGCTATTGTGAATTTTTTGGTCGGTTTCATTGCTATCGAAACAGACGTTAGCCTCACCCGCACAAAGCTATACATTACATAGCAATGTAATGATAATTGACGTACTGCTCAGTAGTTTCAATATGGGGTTGTAGGATGCACGGCTCTTGTATCTCACTGCTGTGGCTGGCAAACTGGCACAACAGCATTTTCTGTAAGCCTGTTCGTTCCAGGCAACTATAGCACGATGGCCGAAGTGTCAAGCGCCAAATCCCAATTTCCAATCTGAGTGAAGAAATTATCAATATTGAGGTCACTGTCAATTCCAGAGGTAAATGGAAACGGTGTGCTGTTCGGAATTTGCTGTACTTCCATATCTAAAACTGCCAACTGGCCGTTTGTTGGGTCGATTATCTCATCCAAGATCCGGGACAAGATTCCATGGGCCCGTCTGCAAGATTCACCGTTGACTTCCCTTCGATTGATGCTTCTTTGAAGATTTGAGACAAACACGGCGAGGTTTTGTATAACTTCGGCTCGAGGAATCACCTTAATTTCCGGATTCGAAGTGTTGAATGAAGGATGCAGGTGCTTCAATAGGTCCACTGCCAGGATACTGGCTCCTGGTAGCCCGTAATAGAGCATCTTGGAAGAAATTCAGTTGTGTATCAAACAAAAATGACTATTAGTAGCACTCACAGGCCAAGATATATCTCGCTGCATGTTGGATACCTGATCAGAGAGCGACACCACCTGCAAGACTGTATTCAGCAGTGACCTCGAAATCCTGTACAATGGCTCCCGCGTCCACTCCGTCTCGTTCAAAAGCTTTCGATGCAATAAGAAGCAGGTGTATTTTTGATCCATGTATGTAGTCATCACAACATATCGCTGAGGAGGAGGTATGTGCTGAGATCCAGTGATTTCGTCGTACTTGAGATCTTGTGGAATCTGGTCCCATACAGCTTCTTGTCGAGCCAGTATGTCCCTATCGAGGTTTGATTAATAATTTAAAGCTTACCGGAGAGCAAAGAGTACTCACCTTGCCAAAGCCTCATTACCAATAGAGAGTCGCGTACCGAGACAAAGTCCAAGTATTTCCTCCCGAAACTGGCTGATAATAAGCTTTATCCGTCTCCAGGTTGCACCACGAAATTGTCGATCCATATTCCAGCCGTTCGCATCGACATTGCGTAATGCATTATCTAGTTCGTCTCCCTCTAGCAACAGTACCTCGTCGTCTATATCAGCGGGCATGGTATTGGCGCAGTAGGATCCCGAAATTCTGGGCGGGCGGCCGAGGAATGTACTGATTGTTTTGTCCATTGAATATATCTGGGCTGCGTATCTCCTTCTCAACTCAACTTGGTAGAAAGGATAGGTTGCCTCGAGTCCGGAGTCCTCCTGGTGAAGTCCGAGCGCGAAGAACATGCTGGAGACATCGCCCATGCAGCGCCATAATTGGAAGCCTATACAATCAGTATATAGTCCCTACGAACCAGTATCGAGTCTATCCGATGCCACTTACTCATGTCACCGTAGACCAGGTTCTTCAAGCAGGCATTCCCATAAAGTAACCATAATGCTTGGGGGCTAACACAATTGTAATTGTTACAAACGGCCGTACAATAATCGACACCTTCAGCGAGTCGATGAATGAAATCCGGCTTCTGGTCAGATCGTGATGTTTCTGAGGGTTTGCTTCGTTTATTGACGTCATATTTAAGTGACACTCCAAGGATGGCAAGGACGAAGCCAATGATCTCCCATCTGATATTAGGCCCAGTGAACAAGGTGTGATAGCCCTCCGCCGGCAGAGTTGTAAAGGCATCTAAAGGCTTGGCAGTGTTTGCGAACAGAGTCACAACAAGTTGTCTCAACCGATTGCCCCTAGACCTTTGCATAGTATCTTGTATCGATTCGATACAAGCCTTGATAAATGGATGCGGCACCATACACGTATAGGAAAGCTCGAGGTACCTGCAAATACTGTCTGCAAACCATGGAAACTCGAACAGCAAATTCAAAACCTTAGTACCCTCCGAAATCTGTTTCTCTGTGTACTTCTCCTGATAGCTTGGACAATCTGCACCAGAAGAAAACTCCTGGGCGGAGAGCTGCCCCAGATAGCGACCAACAACATTTTGATCGTCACTGATAATTGCTGGGAAGGCTGTCGAGCCGAAAAATTGAGTTTCTGCGCGAGGAACGGTCCTAGCTGTTGATGATGAAGATATGCTCTCTCTCAGTGAGTTATCACGAGCGGGCAGGGATCTCAGGCCCGAAGAGCCCAAGGGCCGCCTTTTCGGCCGTCCAGACTTAGGCCTGTCGCGCGGTTTGGTCATCGGCGCAGGATGATAAACACAGCTATTTTCTTTCTGACGGACGACACATCTGTCGCAGACGGGAGTTTTGTGGTCGCAGCGAATCTTTGATATTCGACAAGGCTCGCACGAGCAAGGCTTTCCATTGCGTCTGGTTGAGACTGAGCGCCGAGAACTCATATTGAATACCTAAGTCAGAATGCCATGGATCCTCTTAAAAAGGAAAGAATCATCAAATTTGAGCACAGATCAAGCAGTAGAAAGAAGGCTTAATCCTTTGGACTGGAAATGATGATGCCAAGCTGTTTTACCTCAGGAGACGCAAACACACGAGCACAATCCGCAGTGCTCCACAAGTAAGAAACAGGGTAAATTCACGGTCGCCAAATACAGTGGGGGATTTCAATTGGTCACATGACAGTACCCCACTAGCAGATAAGCCTTATTTTCAGGGACAGCAAACTTTAGGGCGATGGATGCTTGTCTTGTAACAGAAAGTCCTATCCTGCAGTTTTTTCTACGTGTGAATCGGCGCATACCAGAGTACTCAAGTGCCAAGCATGAGGATGTTCGTTCCTTCTGTCAGCTAGTAGATCGATTCATCGTCTCCAGCGGAAGATGTGGGGGTTACCCACCGTACGCTTTAATATGGAGGGACAAGTATAAACCTTAAGACAGTATCGTGATTAACCAAGAAATTAGTAATTGGAAGTCCTTCTAAAGCATTATCAATCTACATCTGTATGGCCGTTCTCTATTACATTGATTGAAGACTGGAGGTACTGCTACGTAACGGTAATATATATTTGACCGGGGGTGTTACAGTTAGTCTTACTAAGTACTCTGAAGGACAAATTAGTATGTAAGAAAACGTCACGTAATAATTTCCAGATAAATAAAATGGAGTACTTGATTAGATATGTATACAATAATCCGATGGAAGAGTTCTCGCCTTACCCACAGTGGCAGTTGCAAGTATCTTCGGCACGTCGCCCGATTCTCAACAATTCAATGCAGCCCTCATCGCAATTTCCAACTTCTTGATGGCGTCGTCAGAAATTTGATAATGCACCACCAACCGCCCTTCTAATCGCTCTTTCTCATGCACCTTGAGTCCCAGCTCCTTTGCTACCCGTTGGAATGCTTTCTTGTCGACCTTGCCATCGTTGAGATTCATCCACATCATGTTCGTCTCCGTGGGTCTCATTAAAGACCCACCTAGCCGTTCCCACATCATAGAGATATATTTTGCTCTCTCCTGACACCGTCTCAACTTGCCCCCTAAAAACACTTCTTTGAGTGCAACGCACATCGGCGCCGAAATGATCCCGGTTTGACGCAGTCCCCCACCGAGAAGCTTACGCATCCACCTCGCTCTTGTTATGAACTCTGCGTTCCCCACAATCACAGACCCGATGGGTGCTCCCAGACCCTTGGTAAAACATAATGAAACGCTGTCGAAGCACTCGCAAAATTGACCAAGAGTACCTGCGCCCGCGACAACAGCCTCCCATAGCCTTGCACCATCAAGGTGCATGTGTACCGGTGGGTCTTGAAGTTTAGCCCATGCGGAAATATCTCGGATTTCGTCGAGGGGCATGATTGTTCCGAAGAGTGTGTTCTCGAGGCTTATAACGCGGGTGGGACAGTCATCTATGCACACAATATTAGCACAGGTGTATTAACATGTAAGTCCACTCACAGATATCCTTCTTGAATATGAAGTGCTTTTTGATGTCTTCTAGCGTCAAATGATGGCCATTTGCTGGGATGACACCGTGAATCAGAGCGCCACAAAGAGTCGCTGCCCCACCTGCCTCCATATTGAGGATATGACTGCGATGGTCCGCAAGGATGGAGTATGGTGGGGTGGTGAGGGCTGTCCGGAGTGCCACTTGATTGCTCATAGTCCCAGAATAAGTAAGAAGCGCTCTCTCGTGGCCTGTCAATTGAGCCATCCACTCCTGGAAATAGTTAGTGGTTGGATCCTCCATCATCTCGTCATCGAGAAGTGTTGTGTTGACGATAGATTCGAGCATGCTCATATTCGGAGAGGTAACAAAATCAGACCGGAAGTCGTAGGCGGCTCGACCGGGTGTACTCCAATTGTTCTGTGGGAGGCCGGTATCGTGAACCTCTACTGGGTGTTCGGTCTGGCGGACAATTGTCATGGCTGCGTATGGTGGGAATTATTGCCCAGGAAAAAAAAACACTTTAGAGTTGTTTGAGAATAGTAGCGAGGATAATGAGGATGTACATCGTCGCTCATTTATTATGCCGCTGTCGGGCAAAGTACGTGTCGGCTTTTTATCTTTTCGCACCAGTTTAGAGCTATTTCTTCCCGAAAGCTTCACCATAATCACGTCAGAGCCTTGAGGCCTTTTTCTATGCATGTAAGAAAAGCGACGCGTCAGATAAGAAATAATCCTGCACGTAAGAAACAGCTATGCAGGTAAGAAGATCTGCGGCGTTGAAGTGGGACTCGAAGTAGCTATTTAGGTCTTCCTCCGCTGCAAGGTCATACATGGCGCATCAAGGTTTGATACAATGGCCTAATATGGCTAAGCTGTGGTAAGGCACCATGCACATGTCCATAAGAGTCCGATGCGGTGCGAGCAAACCACCTTGGCCTCAGGTGAATGTCTGACAGAGTCTGGGGTTTCCGATATCTCCATGGAGTAATAACCACACGCTCGGAGTAAACTGGGAAAGTCACCAGCTCCCCCACATTATGCTATGGCCAATAATCGGAACGCCGAAACTCTAAGGGGGTTGGTAAGGCGATGTCATAGTACAACGGCGAGCGAGATATCGCACTTGAAAGAGGGGTAATAGCAGTGGGGACATATATAGGGGTCGCCTGAGCAGTCAACCCTGAGGGCATATGTCACCGTTCGAATCAACGAAAGCTCCGTCCTCTGCCAATTTCACATGGTAAACACAATGTCATCTCATCGGAAGGATAACATCGGCGAACTCATCGAATTCGCTCGTTCCCATTCCCCGTTTTACCAACGCGTTCTTGAACATGTTCCGGCAGGCGCCAAAAGTGTGACTGACCTTCCTGTCATCGACCCCGACGAATACTGGAAGGCGAACACGTCCAATCCCAATGGGGTAATGACACGGCCTCTGATTGACGGCACGGTCATGCGCAGTGGCGGTTCCACTGGCACTCCCAAGCAAGTTGTCATGACCAAACAAGAGCTGTCAACTCATGGCAAAGTCACCGCCAATGCGATGGCTCATGGCTGTGGCTTCCTCCCTGGCGACCGTGTGGCAAACATGTCCTTCCACGGCTCTCTGTATGGAAGTTTCATGCTCTTGAATACAGCGCTACTCGAACTTCCTATACCAATTGTGCACTTGCCTATTAGCGGAAACGAATCCATTGATATGATGGCCCACTATATGAAGAAATTTGATGCTACTGTCCTCATTGCCAACGTTTCAACCACGCGTCGTCTGGCGGAGTACTTCACTTCCATTAGCGAGACTCTTCCCAGTCTTCGGCTGATCTTGTACACGGGCGAATGCTTTACCAAGGAGCTCCGTCCGGTTTACCGTGCAGCCTTCCCGAACGCCACCATTTATGTCCGCGAATACGGCGGTATCGATTTCGGACACGTGGGCATTCCAGCACAGCCCTTCAAGAATGAAGATGACGACATTAAGCCCATCTACAAAGTCTTGGCGCCCTTGGTTATCTTTGAGATCTTGGACGAGGATGGCAATCCAATCATTACACCCGGAGTCAGGGGAAACGTGGTCATCACTAGCTTGCTGAAGAGGCAGCAACCATTGCTTCGTTACCCTGTTGGTGATATTGCTTCTTGGGTTGATTACGATGCGGAAACATTCTACATCCACGGACGTGATGCTGTCAGCATTAAGATCGCCACTACACATCTACCTGTCGCCTATCTTAGAGAATTAATCGTGAGGGTCCTTGGTCAAGGGAAGGCCTCAGGAAGCCAGTTCGTTGTGCGGCTTCTGAAAGAGACCCACGAGCAGGCGCTTGTCTTGAGGATTGTCGCGCCAGAGCCAGAGAACGCATCTGTCATAGCGAATGCGTTTGAAGAAATTTTGTGCGAGGAGAGCCCTACCTGGAAGAAGAACCGGAAAGTGAAGAACATTGCGCCGTTGCAGATTGAATGGATCGAGGGCAAGGATCTGATTACGAATGCCGGCAGCGGGAAGTTACGCGACATTGTTGATGAGCGGTTTTCGAATGGAGTATGAAACGTCTACGTACAATTGTCATACTTTGCCAAGGTTGAGGGAAGTAGACCTATAACATAGCGAAATATATCAATCAACAACTGTAGCGTTGCCAAAAGTACCCACAGGGATTCCTCTCTTCAGCACTCTATCAACTATAGGCTAAAATAGGCTAATAAATTATAGTGTCGCAGACCCTTGTTCCGGACGGACTAGCACCTCAACTCGAACCTTCCCACGTAGGACGGCTATGAAATGCAAATGTCCCCGTTGCTGTTGCCGAAGGTTGGATCAAGCAATGTCCGAAGCGTTTTAGCCAGTGCTTGTTTACCCTGCTCAGTATGGACCCTTAGTCCACAGTAGCCTAGACACTTGCTAACCAAAGCCACATAATCATTTTCCTATACTCCTACCCCGCTCCTGCAGATTTTTTCTGGCCCCCATCCTGAATCCTCTTTCCTCATGTCAAATTACCCGGAGAATCCTTTGGTTTTGTTCTTTCAGCTGGCGTGGGCGATCATCACACCAAACTTGGATTGTGATGCGACTCCAAATACCTGCCTTGCATGGACAAAGCAAGTGGCAAATTCTCATTCAGATGACCTCTTAATGTGCCCAGAAAATCATCAGCACAAGTCTGGATCTCTTCAGATGAGATAAAATGGCGCGATTTTAGCGGCGGGTTGGACCGCCCGATCAATATACACAATATCGACGAGCCTATCCGCCGATGGTGATTAATACGACCGAATCACTAAAATGGCGACCATGGACCGGCTGCATCATGCAAGGGTCGTATGAAGCGGAGGAGCAGGGTCATCTTGCTTAGGCACGTGCTGCGGGCAGTCACCGGCGCACTAGGTATTTCCCTGTTGGTAGGAATAATCCGAAGTCTAAATTCACCAAAACCGGGCTAATATAGACTAGGTCTAGTCGAACGTTCCTCCGCTGCAATTTGCACTAACGAGAAGGGTCCTGCTTTGATAGATAGTACTTTGTCAGGATCAACCGGGCAGACGGCAAGACTGCCAAGCGGCTGACGCGATCTTCTCAGCAAGGCGCTCAGTCTTGCCCACCACCACCAGAGTTGGTACGCAAATAGGCGTACAGGATACTAATTTTGCGGCGGGTGGGGGCTTTTTTCATGTCGCTACTGTGTCCTGACCGTCCAGACCGCTCTAGTATTGGCTGATCTAACCGGGAAAGGGATCTGGGCAAACATCTGGAATGCCCCCCAGTTTCAAG
This sequence comes from Aspergillus tubingensis, assembly GCF_013340325.1. Classification (NCBI taxonomy): domain Eukaryota; kingdom Fungi; phylum Ascomycota; class Eurotiomycetes; order Eurotiales; family Aspergillaceae; genus Aspergillus; species Aspergillus tubingensis. The sequence goes on along the minus strand of NW_023336280.1, from coordinate 3,113,646 downwards.
TTGGGCCAATCAATGCAGCTTTCTCATAGTACTTGAGAAAACGTGCGAGAACTTCTCCCCGGTATTGCTAGGGAGATAGAGATATTGAGATTCTCATTACCCACCTGCATTTATAATGGTATGCGGCTCCTTATTGAGAGATGGCTCTTATCGCCTCACATTGGTCTTTCCTGCTTTATGCTCGTCACTCTTTTGGGAATAACTACTATTTCCAAAGGAGCATGTTTGTCGGGGCTTCAGCCAATTTTGGATTCTAGGTGTTGCTTTTGTTGGGTGGGATCTTAGTTAGCTGATGGGTGTTCTGAATTTAGGGTAGACTTCGGCTTAGTCCATTGCCGATCAATTGTTCAAGCCAAATAGTGGTATGGGTATATTTCATGAAGGCATACTGGCCGTTCAACGTGTATACAGACTGACCAGCTTCATCTGCGCTTTCACAGGAAGTGCGGGCGCAGAATGTGCTTTTTGTTTCACAGTGTATGATATTGTAGACGAAACTACCCTCAATTGTGTTTATATTCAGCAATCATGACGCGCACGCCCTCCAAAGAATTGGGATTGTTTTCCCAGCTCTAATAGGATCTACAATATTCCAATACGCTAGTATGATTACGCCAAGAAGAGCAGGTTATACACCAGCTGCGTCGAGTATTTATTTCTGGGTGCTACTTCTAGGAAGGTTAATATGTAAGCTATATCGAGTCATCACGAATTTCAGCAAGGCTGTACTTACCTTTTGTATTCATATAGTCCCAAAGCTCAGTAATAGCTTGCAGATTTGACTTCTATACCCCTTCAATTCTACGATGGACTCATTACTGGACCCCAATATGACAGAGATCAGATTACAGCCATGTCCATCACAACGAAAAAGAATCCAAAACCGCATGGCGCAGCGGAAATTTCGTGAGTCAATACGAATTCTTCCAATTATCAAGGATCCATCTAATATTTTGGTATCACCCTATAGGCGAAAAAGCTAAAGCCCAGAAACAATCACATTCTCTAGACAATCAAGCCAATACCGTTGGCAATGGAAAAAGCCACGATGCACCGCCCAATCTGCCGTCACGGATAATGGACCCTGAGCCCCACGATAACGGGTATGCATACTTGACATCGGGGAACCATGTTGGACCTTTGTCTGCATTCACCTGCAGTATTCCAGGCCTCCTGGCAGACAATGTACAAGAGTCCAATCACAATATATGGGAAGATGCTATTTTCACACTACCGGAAAGTATCGAACAATCACCATATGATTTGCAGACATCAAGCCTTGAAGAGCAATTTTTCAAGTTCGTATAGCTTCTTCCTAAACAGGATCGTGCATATATCGTTCATTCTCATTTCGCTTACCACGCCTGCCCCAAAATATAGGCCTTGTCCTCCTACCGGAGCCGACTGCGGTATCCTTGACCCCAATTTGGCGTTCTTCGGTAAACCACAAGACCAACAGAAAGGGCAACGTCCAGAGGAGAGACATAGATGCAGATCTACAATTGATACCTGTCATTGTGATCGTGTGGGTATACTCTTGTTCAATATATTTCTCCTGGGACTAACCACCCCATCAAGGGACATCCTAATCCACCGAAGCACGCCCACAGAATTGTTCAGTACCAAAGAGCAAAGTTATTATACCAGACCGAACACCTTCTCGAGAAAGTTGAATCTCTATACGATGTTGGCATCTCGCTTGGTGTTTTGGTAGACAATAACCACCTTCGGGATCTTATCAGGAGAGCGATAGAAGGATTTCGTTCACAGCGGGGTTTGGAAACGTACAATCGTGCTGAGGAACACCTTGGGGTGCAATAGATTAGGGGCTTATACAGTATATGGATATTTTCGATGATAGTTTTCTCGATTTTTTCAATCGCACTACTTAGGGGAAAAGTTTCTCCTGCTTGATTCTTAACTTCTCACATACACTACGGTGACCTATATCTATTCCGCATTGTCGTAAAAGAAGCCAATGGGGCTTGGAGCAAGAGGTTGGCACTTTCTAAGCTACCTGAATTATCCTACTTTCTCTGGTTACATCTCAAATATGCCAAGGTCTTTTTTACTGCAATATGAGATAGCGTTTCTCAGGTTGGCTCCAGAGCGGTTTCGAACCCAGTTTCCAAGGCGTGTCGGTGCCTTCCAAAGGCATCACCTCTGGTACCTATTAAACTATCTTCCCTCAAGAAAATGTCCAAGACCTTAAAGCAAGCGGAACCAACTTCCAAGCAATGATGTGTCCATATTAGTTAGTACTTAGTGATGCATTGGGCATTGGTGGGGTCTGCTCTAGGAATTAAACCAACCTGATCGGAATGAAAGTGTGGATGTTGAACTCCGACCATGCAATCTCATTCCGACGGAGTAAATCGATGCTCGGAGTTCATAAACCCACGAACGATCAACAATGACATCGCCAAATCTACTTTTCATTCCGTCTTATTCTGCACATTAAATTTAGGGATTTAATTGAATGCTAAATATTGGAATATCACTGGAACAGAGATACCTTGCTCACGCTAACTTGTTCGATCAACGTTCATTTCCGTCTTCATTTACCCAGCTCCCTGTCGGATGTTTTTCAGGGTTTAGACGGAGAGCCGAGCGCGCAAGGAATAGATAAAAATGGGCCAAGATGAAGAAATTATCAAGCGGGAAGAGTGTGCGAGTGATGGCGGTACCGATGATAAACTTGTGAGTGTGCCAAAAACTATGCCCAAATTGAAGATATTATACTAACAACTATAAGGTCACCTGGGACGGGCCTGATGACCCAGAGAACCCGAAGAATTGGTCTACTCGTCGGAAGTGGCTAGCAGTGATCTCAATCTCTGGCTTCGTTCTGATGAGTCCGCTTCCAACTACTATTGTCTCTCCGGCGATAGACACCATCGCTGAAGAACTAAATGTCACGGTGACAGTTCAGAAGCCTATGGTTATGTCCATATTTCTCCTCGGCTATGCCATTGGGCCCATGTTCATTAGTCCCTTGTCTGAGATCTGGGGACGGACACGGGTACTACAGTCATTCAACTTTGTGTTCTTGGTCTTCAATACTGCGTGCGGTGTGGCAAGGAGTATTGAGCAATTACTTGCCTTTCGGTTCTTTGCTGGACTCTTTGGAAGTTGTACTGTTGGTGTAAGTTACCAATTTCCCAAAGTATTTATTTTATTTTGATGCTTAGCTTCAAGTATAGATCGGAGCTGGAACTCTCGGAGATCTGTTCCATGCCAAAGATCGCGGTAAGGCTATGGCAATCTACAGCATATTCCCTCTTATGGGACAAGTCTTGGGCCCTATTGCCGGGGGCTTTTTGACAGAGCGCACGTCATGGCGTTGGGCGTTCTACGCAACGTCCATCATAGACGGCTGTGTCCAGCTCTTCGGCCTCCTCTTTCTGGACGAGTCATACACGCCCGTTCTTCTACGAAGGAAAAGGGACCGCCTTACGAAAGAAGGAGCCACAGGTCTCTACACAGAACACGACTTCCCAAGCGACTCAAAGCTTGAACTGATTCGGACAATCATGATCCGCCCAATCAAGCTCCTCTCAACGCAACCCATAGTGCAAGTCATGGCATTGTACCAAGGCTACCTCTACGGCAACATCTACATTCTCTATTCCTCCATCGCAGTCCTCTGGACAACCCGCTACCACGAGAAACTAGACATAGCATCACTCCACTACCTCGCACTGGGCCTAGGAACAGCCTTCGCAGCGGAAGTAGCAACCCACATCAACGACCGCATATTCCGCATTCTAACTAAACGGAACGGCGGTAAAGGTCTGCCTGAGTTCCGCATACCTATCATGATACCAGCCACCGTTGTCCTGTCTATTGGTCTCTTCTGGTACGGGTGGAGTGCGGAAGCCCGTATATTCTGGCTGATGCCGGATATCGGCATTGCGCTTTTCGCGGCCGCCGCGTACATCTGCACGGTCTCGAATAATATCTACGTGGTGGATACGTATGGGCGGTACTCTGCTAGTGCTCTTGCTGCGACGTCAATGCTCCGGTGTCTGGCAGGATTTGTGTTTCCGTTGTTTTCTCCATATGCGTGAGTATTTCCTCCCTGCAAGTCGAGTGGCGTAGCTGACAAGGTCATAGATATGAACGGATAGGATATGGCTGGACTTCAAGCATACTGGGTATCATTGCATTGTGCATAGGCCTGACGGGTGTTATTTTCATTTGGAAGTTTGGGCATGTTCTAAGGAAGAAGAGCCCTTATTGTGCTAGTCGTGATGTTGATGATTGTTGACAGTTCGATGAAGCCGGTTGTATTGATTCTACTCGAACAAATTGGATTCAATGGGACAGCCTTCTAGAGTAGTTTCAACAGTGGTCTATTAATAAAGCATTCTAGTCAGACGTTATAGAAATAGAGATCTCGCTTGCAGCTCCCAACCACAGCATATGCGAACATAATCATTCTTCTGCAGCAGACACTTTAGTCTCCGGCGCATCAGTTCCCTGGGTCCAGCCCAAGCATCATTCTGGCGGTGCCCATACCGCCAATCACACCGCAAAATCTAAACGGGGACTCTAACAAACAAACACAACCAATCCTTCCAACTACCCAATCCGCTGCTTGCGTCTCACCCAGACCTCCTTCTCATCCGCCTCACCCTCCTTCGGATCAGGCAGATCCCGCAACTGCACCTCCCAAACCTTGAGCTTGTAATTGCCCCGATCCGCCTGCCCCGAGAAAAGATCAAACGACCAATCATGCTTAGGGCACGTTATCCCCGCACTCAGCGTGATTCCAAAATCCTCAATGTCAAACAGGCTTCCCTGCGACAGTGGGAATGAGGAATGCGGACATTGCTATACCCAATTAGCTTTTTCCACCAATTATCATGCCAGTGATGGCTTAAAAGCTAATTCTTTTGACTTACATGATCAATAGCATGAACCTTGCCTTTATACTTAAACACAAGAACCTGATCCTTCAAATCCTCAAGTGGGCCATCAATCTCCGCTTCAACCGGTGCGGAGCTTGCACCCGGTATGGGTGTCTTCGGGATCGTAAAAGCCTTGCATTGCGATGTTACCCGACAATCGCCATTGTTTTCCGGAGAGTCTACGTCCGGGAAGTCGGAGGTGAGGCCGATGCGCTGCCAGCCGCCTTTTCCTCCGCTTGCTTGGGATCGGGAGAAAAAGGTGAACATGGTTGGTTGGGTGGCTTGTTTGGGTATTTAGTGTTGAATGTATTGCATGGAAGGAAGGGGAAATTTGATGTGCTGCATGGATTGGATCGGATCAGATATCGGAACGCAGCTCACCTGGCGGCCCATGCTATTTTCTCGCCGGGCCCGTGCTAACCGCTTTGGGTGATTATATAACCTGTAATCGATGTAGAACTTATCTGACCACGTCAGGTTCAGCTTTTATTTCTTTGTTATTCTTATTTATATTATTACTGTATTCTGCACCTTTCATTCTCTTTTTATATATCATAGTGGCTCTAAAATTATCTATCTGTTGTACTATACCTGCACTATTATCATGCCAATATCTAGTCAATATAGTCCCGTTGATGTACGATAAAGTATTATTTCTTCCTGAGTAAGAATAAAAAGCAGATAGTCTATTATAGAATGTAATAATCTATTACCCTATAGTTTTCACAAGTTACCTTGGCTGCGCAGCTCGATCTGCTGGTCAATAATATCCCTCGTCATCTGCTCCAACGACCGCCACTGCATCCCCAATTCTGTGTCCGCCTTGGTCGTATCAACCGGCCAAGACTCTCCAGAAATATCGTTTGAGATCTTAAAGCCCAGGTGCGGGTACTCCTTCTTCACGACCTCTGCCACGTCCTTCCAATTGGACTTCTTCCCAGCGAGCAAGTACGAGGACCTGTCTGGGATATTGTCGGCCAAGGCCTTGACATGGGCCTCGGCAACATCGTCGATATGAACAGCAGTGATATTGATCAGGGGTTTCCCATCAGCAACAGAGAGGAAGAAAAGGCCGTTAGTGCCACCCAGATCCTCGGCAGTGGTCTGGAGGGCGTTGCGTCCAAACACAAAGGCAGGGTGGAGAGACACAAGGGAAAAACTAGGTTTCTCGGTCTCCTTGAAGTCCCAACTTGCTTGATTTGCGAGAAGCTTAGATGCATGGTAGAGCTGCATGCTCGTTGCTTCATCGTTGGCACCAGTCAAGTCAGCGGTCTGATCGACTGACAAGTCCCAGTCATTGTTCTCTGTCGGATGCAGTCAATATCCAGCCACAATACTCAAGTCAAAAGAATGCATTCAGCTCTGAGGTGCTCACCCTTAATGACCCCTCCCTCGGGACGACCCGACATAGGTATTAAAGCGGCAATTGAGGAAGTAATCACCACCTTCTTAATGCTGCTAACTTTAGCAGCCTCCTTTAGGATAGCGGTGGTGCCCATGACGGCTGGGCCGAAGTATGTCTCCGGGTTGGTTCCATGGGGCATGGGCGAAGCGATATGCAGCACGTATTTAGCTCCATCCAGCTTTCCGGCAAAGGAAGATTGCTGTGTTATGTCTGGGGTGATGACAAATTCAATTCTGTCTTCATACTCAGAGAGTGCCGCCTTTAGTTTGGGAATCTGTTCTTCCTTGCGAACGCTGATGCGCAGACTATAGCCAGCTTGTAGAGTCTTGATGGCAACGGCACTGCCGATGAAGCCAGTTGCTCCAGTTATGAAGACGAGATCGCCGGGCATAGTGATATGATCGGATGTAGGGATTTGGGAATAGTCTCAAGAGGGATAATATACCGTCGCCTAGCTCTGAAGAAATGTGTGACCGAAAGAGAGGTAAGATATGTGGAATAATCGAGCGAGCTTGTTGGTTGCGTCTCCGTTTCAGACCTTTGTCCTTTCACATTCTGAACCCTTTATACCTTTGAATATGTGTTCCATACAGCTTACATATTTAGATGAGGATGATTATCAACCAACGGCTGATTTGAAATGTAGAATGTAGTACACCATATCCCGAGGTACATATTCGGGGCAAATAACTAATCATGAAATCATGAAACGGATAACGTTCATTACGGGTTTGCTCGCCCCTTCTAGTTAACCTTATACATACAACAATTATTGACTATTTGGACAACAATTACATATAAAGTACGTCAATATCATCAGAATTTGGTAAAGCAAGGGACTATTTGACTCACGAATTAAGCTTCAAAACATGGTCAAATTCTGAGGATTAGTGGAGTCGTGGATTTTTAACAATGCATTTCGACAACACATACATCTATTCTCCGGAATATAAATTCGAACTAAAGTCTGCCACTATGCGTATCAGCCTCATTATCCAAACGGGTAGTATTTAAGAATCCATCCGTAATTCTTTTGTAGTGTTACCTGTCATACTGTATGCGGATATCTGCTGGAAAGCGAAAAGTGGGGCTGAGGAAGCAATTTGGGGACATTAGATGCGGGTAGTTCGGGAATATCACTAATCACTGTGTGCAAATATTTCCTGGTGGTTCCATGTATTTCTTATCAATCCCTTAGTCGCTGAGGTTTGAGCCTATGCCATAAGGGTTGTCAAAGAATATTCTGCGAATAAGTTCGAACGATTATTAATACTGCTGTGGCTTTGACTGACTCGGCGGGGGGCAAACAATGCAACTGGGAATGTCTCGTCATCACCCCGACGGTTGGCATATACAATCACAAGTGTCAACTTTTGGCAAGATTGATGAAGGTTTTCATGAACATATGATTTGTAATAGAGAAGCCTATCGATGTATACACAGTATGCATCGATACTCCATCGACCCTACTCCATGGTGGATAATCAATCATTCCTTTCTTGTACTTGCTCGCCCGCTGATCGGTCGATTTGCGATATTACATACGCTCAGCTGTTCATGCATCAAGCATCAGCTACAGTGATAACCCTCTTCAGAGGTGATAGGGTAGCAGAACCTAGTAGAGCATGTCAAGATCGATTGATTCAACTCATACCCTTTATGTCAACCAATTATAGCGATTCTGACTTAGTCCCCGGTTCCACTCTTCTACATCAAATACACCAATGCGAACAGCCGGCGGGATGAAATAATCAAGCCGAACAACCATGAATCAGAGACTTAGAGTCTCCGCCACTCGCATGACGAGATCGTACCAACGTTGGGAAAAGGTCCACAATTTCATATATGATATAGAGACTAAACCTCGGCAAGCTGGGCCGATTTATCATCATATAAATCACTACGTAGTTAATCATCGAGGAGAAAAGTCATTAGAGGAAATCGAATACTATATCAGGCAGAGCTGCACATCCTGAGAATGTTCAAGCAATCATCATTACAGCTGGTCATTAGTCCACATAATTTGGGGATAATCGATTTTCACGGAAAAGGATGAGAGAAATTCTGGTTATCGGCGGAACTGGCGCCCAAGGCCTGCCGGTCATCAAAGGTGCGTATTATAGCAGCTTTTCACCTGGCCTTTTGGTGTATACCTGACTCGTGATAGCCCTGTCCTCGAGCGGGCATTTCTCTGTCCGAGTGCTTACTCGAGACGCAAAGTCCGCTCGGGCGCAAGAAGTTGCACAACTTCCTAATGTGTCCCTAGTTGAAGGCAGACAGGATAACCAGGCAGATCTGCATAAAGCTTTCAAGGGCGTTTACGGGGCATGGGTCAACACCGATGGCTTTACCATCGGTGAGAAGAATGAGCTATTTTACGGCTGTCGAGCTTATGAAATCGCGCGGCACCACAGAGTGCAACACTATGTCTATGCTTGTACAGACTTCGCTCTCAAGCATGCGGACTGGGATGAGAATTACCATTGGGGCCATAATGATGCGAAAGGCAGAGTTGCAGATTATATTCTAGCTCAAGGTCAGGCTGGCATGAAAAGCTCGGTGCTTACAACTGGCCCGTATATGAACATGCTCTGGGATGGCATGTTTGTCCCTACCCAAGAACCTGATGGGACATTGGTTTGGGCTAATCCTGCAAGTATGTCTCTTAGCTTTACCTGATCTGAGCTCTACTAGTGACTAACTATGACGGTACTTCCGGCACAGAATCTGGCAAAATACCTCTTATAGCTCTAGAGGACGTTGGACATTATTCTCTTTGGCTCTTTAACAACTTGCCAGAATCCGCGGGGCTGAACCTCAAAATTGCAACAGATGAAGTTAGTTTCGCAGATATAGCGGCAGCCTTCACTGAGGTGACAGGGAAGAAAGGAGTGCATCGGTATGTACCTCTTGAAGAGTACCTACCCACGGCAGAGCCTTTCCCAAATGCTCCAGCCAATTTTTACGCCGGTCCAAGTGCTGTGACGGATGAATCAACGATGACATGGCGCCAAAACTTCTCAGCTTGGTGGAAGTACTGGGGAGAGGGCCGGGCTGAACACCGAGACTTCACGCTTCTGAATCGAATTCACCCTAATCGTATCAGTTCACTGAGTGATTGGATGAGAATGGTTCACTACGACGGGCAACGAAAGAGTGTGCTGAAGGGAGTTGAGGACCTGAAAAGAGCGGCCGCAATGAGGCAGCAACAGCAAGCAGGTTCTCCGGTTTGACCTAGGGGGCTAGTAGAATCCTACCTAAGCGTTCATTCTCACTCATCCGTGTGGGATTCGCTCGAGGTTTCCGCAATGCAAATTATTGCTTCAATGTGAGCGGGTGCGGAGGTGTATAACGACTCGGGTATCTCAATATGAAACATAGACATTGCTCTTTCTTGGCTTACTTAGTGTGTAGTCTTTAGGTTGTCACACCAGGTGACCGGCGTACACAATTAGATATCATGGAAGAAACGGCCGATGTTGTTTCCGCTTGGGTTTGTGTGGGGCAGGTAATTTTAATAGGGGTTGGTTGTACTGTCGGATATACAAGGTGGTACAATGATTTTGAGCACTGTTGAATTGCATTAAACTAATTACACGAGGCTACTCCAATGTATTGAACCATAGTGTTCTTTTAATCCGGGTAATAAGTAGGCTAGTATGGCATCAGAGCATATAATAATGTGGAAGTCACAGCTAGAATTTATATCCCAAGCGAAACAACAATGTGAACATCCCTTTCACGACAGTCTCCTATGTGGAGGTTCCCAGGGCATCCCAATAATCCCTACTCACATAGACACAAGAATAGCTTGTATCAACCCGCTTAAAAAGAAGAACGAATTGAAGTCAAATCGGAGCTCGGAAAACACAACGCCACCTGGCCCAGAGATACCGGCCCAATCGCCCACATGACAATAGCTGATTGCATCTATAATTACACCAATGTGTACATAGCATTGAGTAGGTTGAGACATCACTATATCGGCCCAATAAGTCCATTTTGGTAGCCAATTTAGACTTGTAAGTTGTCATCCGTAGTAAGTGAAAAGAGGAATGCTTTCAAAGCAAACAATCACTAACACACTATGTGTCCAAGAATAGGTCGGAGACTTGGACGAGCTATGTTAGTAGATTCATTCTATAGTTTCCAACTAATTGTTGCCAAATTCTTTTTTTCGAATTCATTCTAGGGGCACCGATATGTCCACAGTGTATTTCACGGTTACTGTGTCGGGCGTCAGAAGGAGTACCAGTAGTATTAAGCTTATATAAGTATATAAACGGCCTGTGCCTGAACTCCGGAAGACCATCTGATAATGTACCACGTCAGGTGTTGGTGAGTAACTGGAGAGACAATCCGTCTTTCTCTTCTTTGGATCTCAGAGACGGGCTTTGCCAATCGGGAAATGGGCGAGGTGGCGGTCAACGTGGATGTGGACGTGTCCTAGCTCTTTGGTTGCGGATACTATGGACACGATGCAGTCATTGAGACGGTATTTTGTAACTCTAATGGTGATACCAAGTCACCGAGTGTGATACGCTGCTTGGCAGGATATGCTGTAGTCGTGTAGTCATGGTTTGCGTTGGTAGCTTCATCTTGTTAAAAGAAAGTAGCCTAGATATGTGTTTTCTGGATTGCGTTAGATGCCATATCCTGATCATAGAGCGATACGCTGTTTGGCTAGTATCTTAAATGAACCAATGTGCGTCGTATTCCCCCGATGGGATGAACTTCATTGTCTTTCAACTACATCATGGATGAACCGAGATTATCCTTCTCCTATTTTTTCTCTGATGAATGCTAGCACGTTCCTCTCCAGAGTATGTAAATGTTTGTCAATTTTTTCCACATGCCTTCTCTATGTCTCCTCTAATGTCGACATCATAAGGATCGTATCTTTTCATTGTCATCAGGCTAAGCGGTGTCGTTCCATCCCCAGCATCCATGTAGCTTTCATGGTATTCATTTATCATTGAGAAAGCCCTTTATCCAAACCAGCGTCGTTTGCTTGTTTTCTATGGCCCCGGCGCTTTTGAATGTCGAATAGTTTTCTGCATTTGCGCTTCTGAACTCGAGAAGTCGGCCCAACTTGCTAGGGATGTGAGATAAAGAATTGACGGGCTGGGATGTTTTCTTCCGCTAATGTGTCCTGTTCCTCTCTGGGTGGCATTCTGCTAAACTTGCCGTTTGCAAGTTGAATAAAAGCTCGAGCGACCCCGAGGACATAACAGACAGCCGATGGTCTGGAAGGCAGCATCGGGAATGCTCTTGACCATCTCAGCACCTTCTGACATACGTTGAAGTGGCTTCGATATTATTGTTGTATCTCCGTCTACCATGGCCTTGGATTCGGTACCGGGAGATGGTCCGGTGTACTTAACGGATACTATTCTGCCCCCCCGATGTATTATTGTATCTCTTAGGTTGAGCCAGTCTGGCGAACGCCTTCACGCTGTATGAATAGATGGACATCGTTGACAATCTTTGAAAGCGCTTGATCAATGCCGGCTTTAGTGGCCATCCAATAACTCTCGAATTGTCAGGTGTTCTGTTCCATGTCTTATAAGTTGTGCGCAATTCTCCCATGCTTTGTGGTTCAATGGTGAGATTCCAAGAATTCCATGCATGCAGGATGGCTCGTACCGCTATAGCACACCCCCCGGCAAGTGTGTCCCGTTTTGCCGGTTCACTACCAGATACACTGGCACATATTCCTCTGCGGTGAGTCTGCCCTTTTGGATAACACTGTAACTGGGTCACGATGGAAGCACTCGCAGCTAAGCTCAACCGTTTGTACATTACCTCTTCCTCGTCATCGCCGATACAATCGGGAGAAGCAGGACCGAGTACAGGACCATTTCTCGCTATAGAATGGTGGCACGGGACATGAAGACGACATTCTGCTGGGGCTGCTTCTGGGCTCTAGTTCAGATGGATCTTGTTGAGCTTGTATATCAGTAGGGTCTAAATCCTCTCGTCGCGCCCTGAGCTCCTTGAACATCACGAGTGCCGGGATTGTTACCGTTGTCATTTTCCAGCCCTAGACTGTGATCAGGGTTATCGCGCCTCCAAGCCGCAGGACGAGCTCCTTGGCCCGCCTGGTTTCTGGTAATGTGAAGATTCTTTGACTTGCTGATGGGACCAAATATATCAGCTGTAAGCTACGAATAGCAAACCGTTTTCTTTTAGATAATCTAGAGATCCTAATAGCAGGGCAACAGTTCATGTGTCAGATGATAGAATAGTAACCTGTGTATGAGTCCTTGACTTCTGGTTATTGCTGTAGACTCAAGCCGTCTTTGACTGAGAGATACTGATTACCAAGTCATAGAACCATACATCGCGATAAATAAAACTAGGAGCTAGGTAGTCGTAAATATACCCTAGATGACATCGAAAATTCTTCTGCTTTCAACGGATGATGCATTGTCGTTATATTCCCTCGTATCCCAGGCAGTGCGGAGCGGCATGCGAGCGCTGGACATGGAACGTCCTGGAGAGTAAGCAAGCCATGGGAAAAGCAGCTTTGATGAAGTAGAAATTTCCGAGACCGATTACCTCTTCCCCCTGAGTAGTGCGTAATACTGTCTTTTTCGGTAATCGCAGTGTATATCAAGGATATTTCTACATCTAGATTTGCAGAGTGGCATTGGACGACTAGTTTAAAATGGCGCGTTCGATCGATGGCAACTTTCTCGACACATTCTCGTCGATAGAGGTGCTCTTTTCATCCCTTGTGGTGAGAACATGCAGCTGTTGTATGCCATAGCTATCAGTTCTGGATATCCATCGATTTGGTGATTTCTGGATCTAGCTCCGACCAGTATAGCTAAGGGAGATATAACTCTGAAACCAGTGTCCTCGTGATTGACTGGATCCTACTTGAGAGGCCTGAGGATTGTCGGTATGTATGCGTTGTCCGCACAGAGTAGCCATTAAGGCAATTATCTTTGCAAAGTCCCATGATGTCTCCATGTACTTAACTGCAGTATCTAGCCCAGGTCATGGTAGCCAAGCAGTTTGCCTTGAGTGATCATTCTGTGTTGCTTTGTTATTAGGAGCCCAGGTTGGCAGAACAGGGTCTTTTGGGCACAGCACGCCATTATCTCTTATGAAGACACCAGAGACTATATCGCCGCCTTGTATTCCATAAATCTGCTTGTCAGGGAAGCAATATACCATGAACATCCCGGCGTATCTGGCACACTTGTAAGGATGGTTGTGTTTAGCAGAAGCCTGGAACTTATTATTTACCATCTGAACCGGAAGAACGAAAGCGTCCATGCTCAGCACCCGGCGCCGAATAAGTAGGGTCGGAATTTACATCGAGAGCTGTCCTTTCGATAATGAGTGTGGACTTGGAACTTAGAAAATCGACCCATGTGACTGAATATATGATAGAATTCAACCCAACCCAAACCACCCCAAACGCTAGGTGCGCTTTTCCGCAGCAGAAGCTTTCTTGTGACCGCGCACCTCTTCCTCCTGCACGGCCTCGTCAGCTTCCCATGGCTGTCCGCTGCTCCTCAGAGCCTTCAGCCGAGGCCACGGGCCAGTCAGAACAGGATCTGGCAGCGGTGATAGCAGACTCCCGCCTACCGCTAGAATTTTGATGTGCCTTGACTTGCGCGATACTTGTCGTCACCGACTAAACCATACTGCTATAAAGCATTGAATAACCTCAAACATCACCTACCACGGTATTTCGTATCCTGATTGGGTAGGCACGTTGCAAATTCGCGCTCTCCGACAAGCCCGTTGTCCTCAACGGCGTTGTTTAATGTAAGCGTCGAATGTAGATAGTCAAAGGCAAGTAAGTGTCAGCGAAGAGTAAAACGCGCGAGTAGTTGACGACGAGGAGTAAAGTAGACAAGGAAGTATTGACTAAGAGTACAGCGTATGAGCAAGCGTCGACGAAGAGTAAAGCATGCGAGCGTAAAATGTTAGTCTTGTTTAGCGGCGCGCAAGGCATCCTGCACAACCTTCTTGCCGGCCTTATTGTTAGGGTGCAGGGCCATGGCCTTGTTAACGGTTGCATCCGCGATCAAGAACGGGTTCAGATTGCTCAGTTCGTCTGTGAAGGCTGCCAACTGTGTGGCAAGCTTGTCGATCTTCCGCTGCATGTCTGCTGCACCTTGGATAGCCTTTAGTACGGGACGGGTCCACGGAGCAAGTATAGCAGATGTCATGTAGATCAAACCAGCGGACGATGCCACGTCTGGCGTTTCTTTGGGTATAAGCCCTTTAGATGACCAGGTGTCACACTCACCGCGCACCGTTGCAAGGTATCTTCGTCCGAGGCAGTCTTAACAGTACTCCTCAGCATTAACAATGTTTAAAGCGAAGATACTCGGGGTCTACTTCGACCTTCCAAGACACGGTGACCTGAAGATTTGTTCAGGACGGATTGACACTCTCCAGGACATGATTTTTGAGCTTGGATACGGAGCTCCTAAACATATGCTTTAGCATGTTATCTGAGATTCTTATCTTTTCCATGGTGGAGACATGCGGGACGCATTCGGCCACAGCCATCGCCTGATTATTGTCATCGTTGGGTTGTACGTTCGGTTGGAGTGAGTAAGCCCGAAATTTAGAGTAGGACCATAAACATCAGTGCGCCTATAACTGTTGAATTGTTAGAGTTGCAAGATTCATGGATATGCCGCTTAATCACTGAAAAGTGGCTTTCTCACACCATCTGCAACTATATGAGTTTAACAATTGTGGCACGATGTAATTCCTAGTAGTTGTTGTAGCCATATGATCTGGATTTTGTTTAATTCATACCTCCACCTAAGCCGCCACTTCCAGATGTCTGCGGTTATCCGTTTGCAGGAGGTTAGGCACTCGTGTGCACACTGGATTTCAAATGATATCGTATTAGGTTATCTATAACCGTCAGGTACTGATCTTCTCCTCTGGGAACCGACACCCATTCCTGTGCATCGCTAGGTGGGATTGGGAGTAATAGGTACAACCTACTTCCCCGTGGAATCATGAATGATCAAGTGGAGCTTCAGACGGGCTATCCACTGTCATTTTCTGATGTATAAAGGGCATGGAATACGGAGAGTATCCAGAAGATAGGGTTCTTTCAATGATGTAGAGGAGATTGAAATTTCTTCGGGGCTCTAATTCACATGGGCTGGAGTGGCTAGTTGGGTTATTGTTCGTATCTAAAATATAAACTAGGCTTTGAAAATATGATAGTATTTGCTAGGACAACCGCGAACTCGACGGTCAACAATTTGTGAGATTGCTTGATTTTATATCTGTTACGAATAAAGGCCGGTTCAAGTTGTTGGTTGGCAGGAAGGTTGTCAGAATGAAGAGAAAGAAGAAGAGAAGAGAAGGGGAAAAAAAGGTTTATATATACTATAGGGTAGGTGAATAGATGATTCTTCTGGGAATGATAGCAGCAGAATGCACTGTGAGTCATACATCTGCTTCATCTGTACCAAAACTTATTGAATCGGCTCAGCATCCATTGAGTCAAGCAATCAAATAGAATAACTCAAAGAAAGGTAATAAAATTGATCTAGTCAATCATGGACCGTATTCACATCAGGCCATCCGAAGCACATAAAGTAAATAGTAGAAGATCAATCATCAGATCTAGCCACGGCCAAACAAGGTAGCAGACAAGAATGCAAGGCTAAGCGACAGAAACGGTTGCATTATTCGTTCAGCACAGCAGGACGAACACGAACCAGTATTAATACATTATAGTAGAAAAGAATAGGGTGTGTCTATCCCGATATCAACACCCAAAGTAGGAAGAAGATCTGCATAAGTTAGCTGCCATTCGACCAGCAGGTTGCAGGATGAGCTTACCATTAGGACGCCAAACATCTTGGCGATGAGCCACCGGTTCCCGGATACCCGCGTCCAGTACTTCAGTAACTCGCGATGCGCTCCCTGCACGTTATCGACCACGTCTTCCGTGTTGGCGTCTATCCGCTGGATCATGTCGGACTGCTCGCTGACCATCTGCGCAAGCTGACCGAAGATACCACCCAACTCGCTGATGGTGCGTTCAATCGCATCAATTGCCTCGCCACGCCCTTGGATATAGGCGTTGCTCGTCTGGGCTTCCTCCATGACCAATAGTTGCTGATCTGAGTGCATAGAGGGGCGGCCGAGTGGAGATGGGTTCGAAGGTTCCAGAGTCAGTAGATCGGAAGCACCGCCCGGCTGAGGCGTCCGCCGCCCGGATGTGTTGTAGAGCGGGGAATCGGAGCGCTGCGTATCGAGGGCGGAATGTGTCTTTGAGGATACCGAGGAGACAAAGTTTTCGGTTCTGGATCGCGAGGCCTGGATGTTCTTTGTTCGCACTTCAAGCACATCTTTGAAGTTTGCTCCCACATCCGCCAATTTTCCTTGCAGCATGACAACCACCTAATCTCGTTAGCTTCGTATCGGTCTTGATGTGTGTCGTACGTACATTGTCATTGTGCTCTCCTTCCTGGTCCGCCTTCGACCGATTGCTCTTGGGATGTTGTGAAAGAGTAAGCGCCTGCAACGAGGCGATTTGCTGATTCAACGAGGCGAGATCTTGCTTGATCACGAACGTCAACTCCGAGATCTCAACCGGTCTGTCGTCAAAGAGCGTTTTTCGCTTGGCCACTGCGGACAATGTTAACTTCATTCATCTAACCGTCTGAAGGTCACTCACACTCGGCCAGTCTCTGCAGCTTAGCTGTTGTTGCCGTAATCCCTCGTCCAATTTCCACAGCTCTCCGGGCAAACTCAGACCTTCGTTTGCCACCCTGCCCATCTGCGGAACCATTTGCTTGTTTCCGCTGCGCATCTGTCAAAAGAGCCTGGCGCTGTGCGCTAGCTTTATTGGCGGCCATGCGCTTCTGGGCTTGACCCAGAATGGCGTGGAACTCGCCGGTACGATCTTGAATGGACGGGCCGGTCATTGTGTAGGTGGATGTAGGATAAACGGGGATTAGATGAAAGAAAGATAATTCGGTAGTCGGTCGCAATGCAAGCGAAGATGTACAGGGGTATAGCCGAATGCAGAACGAATGCGCGACGTGAGATTCCACGGAGTCGATCTAATCGATAAGGAGACAACTGGAGACGTGTCCGTTGAGTGGTGGCGGTATAGCTAAGGTAGAACGAGAGCGGAGAAGCATAGATTGAAGGTAAAGTTGGAGTATTACAAAAAGGCCATATCAATCAACCGAGACCAGCATCGACCACCGTAGAGGCACGGGGAGAGAAGATGGAGAGAGAGTGGAGGAGGAGCGAGAAGCCGACGTCGCCAGCCCGTCTTCCGTCCGTAATAGGAAAGGCGGAGGCTCAGCCACGTGCACCCCAGCCACTCCAGTTTTCTCACTAGCCACAGGGGCAGCACCAGCCACCGGGTGCCCCAGGCGTCAGGCTGCCAACGGACCAAAGCGGCTTAACTGAAAGCAGTAGAGCTTCTCATTATTAGATCCGATGGAGTCTCAGGGGAACATCGCAATCAGCCTATCTTATCCCGCTGGCGATTAACTTCAATCAATTCCCTTCCGTACCCTCATCCCCAGACTCGTGTGCCTCCGTACCCATTCTGATCGCGATCGGACATCGCTCATCCCTTCCTTAGCTACTAAGAATATCCCCATTCCACGTAACGCCGCTGCTGCGCTGCCCCGTGGCTTGGGCTGTCATCGCCATCCTTGCTCCCACGTCATCTGGTGCAACCATCTTCTCTCGTTCTCCCGTGTCTTCCGGTCAACCTCGCAGCACCTTCGCATCAACGGTCGCTTCTCCCATACGCCTCTCAACCCAGGTCTTTGGCATGTGATATGCCGATCGGGCACTTACACCGACTATTCTATTAATGTTCATGATCGGGTTGACACGCTCAGACTAGTCAGCAATGGCACGCCAGTTCCAGCCTTACGAGCCGGAGCTTCACAAACTGTAGGCCATGCGTATATCTTGCTTGCAGGTCCCCGCACATAACTAACGCTGCCCTGGATCTAGCTCCTCAACCACCTCCGATAGCCCGAGCTCTCCTTATCCACGCGGCGGCACCCCGCTATCCTTTAAGCCGAATGTGAACCGGGCGAAAACGAAACGTTGGGTTGAGGCCAAAAAGTACTCATACGATGGGAATGATTGGGGGGACGATGAGTACGGCGAGTATGACGATGAGGATGAGACTCCGCCTGTCCCGCAGCCTCCCAGCATGAACCAAAGCACCGGAGATATCCCTAGCATGTTCACGAGAGACGTGTCTCGTCCACCCCTACCTTCAGTAGATCGGTCGAGATCCATGGACCAGGTGGCAACACTGGACGCAGCTGGTGCTGGAGCGCATCGTAGCCTCTCTGCAGACCGCATGGCGGCCGCTCCTAACAACAACCGGACTGTCCCAATAGTGCGGCCAGCCGAGATCTACAAGCGGATGAGGGCAGAAAGTGCTGCAAGACAACAGGCATCTGAGGCCGGATATTTTGTTGACAACCCGTCGGGTGCGGCGCCACCTGGAGCGCCAGTGTCTCAGGATACTGCGTCGACCTCTCACGAACAACAGCGAGCGGCATCTCCCGGCGATCACATACTCCACCCGGCCCAGGACAGTACTGAGAGGCCGTCAGATGCTGGAAGCACGCCCCACGGCTCCCACCCTGCTGACGCATCTACAAATCAGCCTCCCATCATCCAGCTGCCAGATATGAAACGTCTTTCTGGATTTAACCCTGATCTCTCACTCGGACCCCGTTCCAACGCCCAGGTAGATCCGGAGTCGGAAGGTCAGGAACATAAACTACAGCACAATCCTTCTTTGGGATTCCGGTCGGTTGTTCACCAGGCTTTCGATGTGCCCGAGACCCCGAGCACCACGGTGGACAGCATTGCTCGCTCTAACAGCGATAGCACCTCGGTGATTAGCCCAATTATACCCCAGCACAACCCGAGTGAGACCAAGACTCCTACGATTGTAGAAGAACCCGAAACCATCTCGACACCCAAAGAAGAACCGGGAAACATGGTGTTCAAGCCTGGCCACCGTCGAGATTTGAGCCTTCCTAGCCCGAACAATAGCCCGTCTAGAACACCGGTTATTGCTAGCGTCGAAGGAACTGCGCCGTCTGCGGTAGGGGAAATGTCCTCAAACACGCCAGACTCACCCCAAAACATCATCGCAAGCCCGCAAAAAGCAACGGTGCAACTACCACAGCCTGACGAGGGTCTGCCCGCACCGCTTAGCGTTGGTGGCAGCCATCCTCCCCCTGAGCCTACGATTACCACGGGGGATGGTGTCCCAGTCATCATTCCATCCTTCAGTACAGACAACTCGCCCCAGGACACAGAGAGCGACCGGCTGCGGAAGGAAATCATTCGTTCTTTGAGCCGGGAAAATACCCCGTCGGAAGATCCAGACCATGAAGAGGAGCGCCAGCTGGAAGCACCGCAGCAGGACAGCAGTCACATGCTGGATGAATACGAGCGTTATTGGACGAAGGAGGCCTTACCCACTTCTCGCGAGGGTGAGCAACTTCCTGACTACGACAGTCCCTCAGTTGCCCTGCAGGATACGCCCGCACAGCCAACTCCTCTCATTGCTGCCCCAACAACTTCCGCTCCATCCTCAAAGCCGAAGCTGACCAGACGATTTTCGTGGGAATCCTCGTCATCTGGGGAGCCTGCCCCCGAGACCGGTGTACAATCCCCGCCCGTGCCCATGCCTGGGCAATTCCCACCCACCGAGGATGGCGCCCAGCTGACAGAGATAGCCCCCAATCCTGAGCCCGTCGTTGAGGAACGTGAAGCCAAGGAGCCGCCGTCTACGGAGAAGCCGAAGCTAACTATCGTGCCTCCCGTACCGGACGATCGAAGCATCATCTCCGATGGGCAATACCTGCCTGAAGTCTACAATGCAGAAGTCATTCCCAACTCTCATGCAGACGAGGGTCCCCAGACAGGCTCTGACCGGCGGTCGTCGCGAGTCATGTTCACGACCCCAGCGACTGTCGAGCCGACACTGCTTGGTTTCCGGGAAATCTTGGCGATGAAGACGTCGGAGGAACGCGTTCGGGCTTTCAACGACACCCGAGCGAAGTTTGGGACCATTGATACGGGTCTTAACCAATGGATTTCTGTCACAGTGCAGACACACCCCGAACACAATGATGTGGTTGAGAAGAGCACGAAACTGACGACCACCGGTGCCAAGGCGCCCGTCTCTCGAGGCAAGTTCCCGAAATTGGCTGCCCTTGGTAAAGCTGATCTATCTCCATCCGGCTCGGGGCACGCGCGACGACCCTCGGCGCCATTGGGGGCAATGATGAACAAACAGCAAGTAGAGCAACGCGGCAAAGAGTTGCTGCATACGGCAGGGGTTTTGGGAGGGCGCGCAGGCGAGGCCGCAAAAGGATTCTTTGCTCGCAGCCGGAGTAAGTTGAAGGGCGGAGGGAACGACAAGGTAGATTCTTAATCTCTTTACTGATAATGATGGGCGGTCTGGCCAGGGAGCGGCACGCTCGGCCTGTTCTTTTTTTGTTTCTTGCCTGTGTCATTATGTTGCTTGATACCACGCTGTAATTGGTCAGATCTCAGTGCCTCAGAATGTGACATGAATGATGTCTTCACTCCTCCTTTTCGGGTTTATTTTGCTGCGTCTTATCGCCTCTAATGCGGGGATATGTAGGGATTTCAGTCCTCGCGCGGCTATCGTCGACCGGTGCCCCTGTCGGAGCTCCAGCAAGCAGCCGACCTGGATCCTGCAGGAACAAGGCCCAGCCACCAGCGCCATAGCGTCCACTTTGGAAGTCTCCCGGTCGCCGGCGCTTTTCGACCGGCCGGACATCATCGGCTGAGCTGGGGGGTGAAGCGGAAGGAAGTACCCGGTTCTGATAGCAACGCAGTAGCCATTGGCGAGGATCGCCGTAGGGCATCCATTCACTTGGGAGCTGTAGCCCGGGAATCTTTCCCGTCTCGCAAACCGGCACCCGCCAGTGATCCTCGAAAGAGCGTGGCTAAAGATGCGCACGAACAGCAACAGGAGAGACTCGATGACAGCGGGACTAGCCGGATCCAACTAGCCCTCAATGACGCGCCACTGGCGACCCCTGGTCAGCCCGGTCAGGCCGGACAAAGCGTCTCGGGCCAATTGGATGGCGTGAGCGATAGCGACCAAGCCAGTGTTGGAGGCGATGCTGCGTTGCCCCCTGCAGCCTTTGTTCAACCTCGGCGGGGGTCAGTCCAACCATCAATCTCGTCATTGGGCACTCAGGATGCGGTTGCTGATCCTCCCTTCGCCCTGGCGCTTAACGGTGAGTGCCTCGCTCGCTCGGGAAGTGAATCGGCTGAACTTACGGCTGTCGCCCTCGCAGCGCCTCTTGCCTCGTCCAGTCTCTCTCTGCCCTCCATCGTCGGCCACCACCCCGACACGGAGATGGATGCGACCGGCAATGATCGGTCTTTGCTGCGTCCGCTCAACGGTCGTCATCCACCTTCGGGTCACTTGCGAGTAAGCAGCATGTCGTCGCTGAGACCGAGCCGACCGTCGAGTCGGAATGCGACCTCAGGAGCGAATTCCCGATCGCAGGATTCCACCCCGCACGCGCGCCTGGCCGCACTGAAGATGAAATACGGCGACAAAATCCGGGACATTCGTCGCATCTCCTTGGGTCCCAGCAGCCCATCGTCGGACCAGAAGCCGCCGCTTCTGGATCGATTGACAGTATGTCGCTGTCTTTATTGAGTGGATGAAAGTTTTGACGGTTAACTGAACGTGATCCAGGGCCTCTTCCGCACCAACCTTCGTCCCCACCGACCCAAATCAAGGCAATCCAACCAAGCTTCCAGACCTGAAACCCCCATCCAGCGCTCCACGACGGCCTCCCCATCGCGTCCAATAAACCACACATCCAGCCATACCCGCTTCTATTCCCTCGATCACGCCCTCCCCAATGCCGGCGACAGTCTTTCCCATCTGCCGCCGAGTCTTCCCCGCATCCCCACCCCAGATTCCTTTCGCCAGGCCCAGAACCAAGCCATCTTCGTCCCGCATGCTTCCACCCCTACTCTTCCTAACACTTCATCCATTTCAGACGACTACTTGTATAGCAACAAAACTGTATATGAACCAAGCCACACTCCCACCAATGGTTCTCCCGAGCGCGGTCGAACCACCTCCCGCACGTACGTGCAGGAACTGCACCTCCGATCTCGCAGTCCCAAAGAAAGCGCGCCTCGACCGGAGGAGACGACTCTACCAAATACCGACGCGACTGACCCGGCGATTGAGCTGGGGCGGTTCGCACGCAAGCCGCGGACCAGCCGAGTGGGCGATCAAGAGTTGCCATGGAAGTTGAGTCTGTCCGGACTGGGTAATGATTCTGAGGAGCATGATGAGAATGAGGTGACGGTCGAAGAGAGAGACAGAGCACGGAGGGAGGCCAGCAATGTACTCGAATCTGCCATCGCTGCCACTACCATCGATCAACCTCACATGCGGAAACCAGAGCCAACACGAGAGACGTCATTCGGAGTTTCACACTCTCCCCTATCCACAATTCCAGAATCAGTCGCATCTCCTTCAATCGTGTCCCCATCCGAGCTTCCACCTCTCGACAACTCGTCTACGACAGCGCAAGTCTCATTCTCCGACGTTCAATCACGCGTCTCTCCATCCCCGTCCCCTACACCAAACCCGGAGACAGAGGTCAAGACCGCAAGCTTATGCCGAGAACCCCAACGCA
Organism: Aspergillus tubingensis; assembly: GCF_013340325.1. Classification (NCBI taxonomy): domain Eukaryota; kingdom Fungi; phylum Ascomycota; class Eurotiomycetes; order Eurotiales; family Aspergillaceae; genus Aspergillus; species Aspergillus tubingensis. Next base: position 3,090,613 of record NW_023336280.1, on the reverse strand, counting down.
TCAATACTCCAACGGCAGACTCGAATCCCTCCCTCACCACAATAGAAACAGAATCCGGAGCCCGCACAGTATCCAATGGCCCCACACCCAGTACACAGACAAACTCAAATCTAAACAGCCATCCCCACCGCCCCGCCCCACCCCGGGCCCTTGTCTCCACTCCCGTTGAGCTCCCCGTCCCCTCAGCGGACGGGGGAGATGATCACGATAATGCCAGTGATGCTTCCAGCGAACCCGAAATTGTCATGTCAAGTACGGCATATCCGGGACAGGAGTGGAGGCCGGTCGGATATATGGGATATGAATCGGGGGTATAGTTTGGGATGTAGTAATTGATCTTATGTATTTGTTGCTGTGCTTTTTGTCTCATCGTTCTCCTTTTCGTTTGATCTGTACAGTGCAAGTGCAGCTAGGAGGGGAGTACACTAATAGTGGTGACCTTTTGTGATATTGATGGAGATACCCACGTTTTCCCATGCCTATTCTTGATCAGATAGTCAGCATACCTAGTAATTTATAGTATTTCGCTCGTGGCCCGCTGGATCATTTAGTCAAGGATGAACAACATCACAAGCACGGACAGCCATAGCATCAGCTTGCTACGCATATCATAAACTCCCGGTGATCAAGGGGCAAGCCATCTTTTCCTATAGTTCGTGTATCTTATACTTACAGATAATATGCATATCTGGCACCAAACCGGACATGTACTGACTATCGATCAACAAACAAAACGCCGATATCAGACTCAAGGCCACTTTGATACATTGGTACATTCACACTGCATAATGACCTGCTTGAGGAATTAAGCGAGGTAGAACTTGAACCTGATTTCGACCCATGCCAGAGACTTGTATTCATGGGCACATATACGCTGACGATGGGTAGATGCATCAATCACGGAATGTGATGAAGGCACCGGGATGCCCTCAACCATACCCACCTAATAGTGACAACCAAGATAACCGACTTCTACTCTTCAGCCGCAACCTGGCTCCGTTTCTCAGTACCCCATTCGAGTTTTCCAAATTTCGTAGTGTCTTTATCCACTGATCTTTATTAGTGGCTGGTCTTGCCACCTTTCTAATAATCACTTCATACTGTATAAAGACGGTCTCAAGATCACCAAGTAATAATTCTGCTGCTATACCACCAGGAAGCACATTAGCTAACTCCTAACGTGAGGAATTCTATACCAAGAATGTTGAAGTCCCAAAATACCAGTTATTTTACAAAGACCACTTTTTTATAAATCCAGGAACATATGAACTTCAATATATAGACACTGCTCTAGATTTTGAAATAGAAGGTCTTCAAACTAGAGTAAATGCGTCTTCCACCAAAGGCGGATCCCACTTCTGCGAGAAAGCCTCTCCGTCCATGATACCATGCACATAACTCTCACCAATTAATACATAATGTTCGCCCTTTTTGCGCAGGATTACCGGAACGGAGCAGCCACGGAGAACACAAATGTGATCTCCTTCTTGAGCCTTCGCTGGTACAAGACCTATGTACCCTTTTGAAGAGATCATCATTCGACGATATGAGGTTGCCCGGGTAATAGCGCTGTCAAATAATGATGCGTAAGTGCAGTATGTCTCTATGAAAGACTTGCCCAGGACATAGCCACTATCGTCTTCGAGATCTTCATCACTTGGTGCAGAGTTGCTAAACACGAATTCATCAAGATAAAGGGGCTGCAGAAAATCTGTTCGCCTTTGGCCAATGCCTACTGTATCTGCCATCAGTGTTCGAAGGTATGCATCCGCCAACGAGCCCCCGCTGGCGTAGCCACAACCATCTCCCGACTCCCTTGCCTTCTTCATCACCTTTATTGACATTGTAACAAAGCTCTTCTCCTCCAGTGTTTTCATCGGCATGGAATCCCAAGAATGTGAGCTGCATATCTCCAGCTTGAGAGTTCCGGAATTTGGGTTGGACCCTCAAAATAGGACGTCAAGAGCGCCACCCACGGATCAGGTTTTGATGACGCCCATTGCTCGTGCTCCTCGGGTTGGTATGTTGCTGCCAGGCTATCAATGGTACCAACAGAGATGCCCAGAACGGTTAGTGCCACTGGATGGAGATGAAATTCGAATTTGGGCAACCGGCAGCAGGATGCATCATAGTCGGATGAAAGACTACACCAAAAGGTCTTTGCATTTAGTTGTTCTCCACCTGCGAACAAGCGAACCAGGGGGCTCGCAGTCTTTGCCTTTTCGCTTGTGTAAACATCCCAATCAGGAACCCAAGATGGCCACTGGGGTTTCTCGCTACCTTGGCATAAGGATATAACATCCAGGCGATCACTCCTGATAGACTGCTCTACAAGGCAAAGACACACAACCAGTAGCGTGTTGTATGAGGAGTAGTCGGGACGTATAATGCAACCCGGCAAGTAGTCAATGGCCAAGCCGAGTAGGCTGAATATCTTGTCTTTTGGATCTGTTGACCGCTGCCGTCTATTCCAAGCAAAGAGTTGCGTAAGGGTTATTATATGGCCTTCCTTGGTCGCTTCCCTCATTCTCTGTATCTTGAGCACTTCTTCAAGCCCTCTAGTGGAGATTCTGCCCAGAAAGTTGGAAGAGTACGTGCCAGTGAACACAATATCGGCAAGCCAACACAGGGGTGACCATGTAATTTCATGAGTTCCGCATGCTACTAGTAGTTCCGCAGATACCGCGGCCTCTTGAAGCACCCATGCTCTGGTCCACCATGGTCGTCTCAATATGTCTGTGACCAGGAATTTCAGGCTCTGACGTCAATATTCGGTGTTTGTCAATTCTTTCATGAGCATCAAAATCCCTTGAGAAGACACCCCATCACCGTGACTTTGATCATAAAACCGTCGAGCGAGATCAAATGATGACTCGGCACGTTCGTCGCCGTCACCAAGCCATATAACTGTCGTATTACTTCCTTGGTAGATATCACGCATCATGCTCACTTGCGAAGCACGCTCTCCCAGGTCCCGCTGGTTGATGCATATAGCATCAATCCACATAGTCCGTGGAGTGTCCCGGCGTAGATGACGGAGGGCTGATTCGAGGTTTGCCGTAGCTTTGAAATTCCTTCCATTCACAGTAATAATCTTCGTATTCGTGTGGTCTCCCCAGACATACGAGAGCGTCTCATAGGGTTCCGAATCGGCTAGCGAGGTTTCTCGGAGGGTGCATTGGATGTCATCTCTCCATTTACCAGGTTCGATGGTAACGAGGCGGATTTGTTTCAAAGTAGTGTCCAGCTTATGATACAATTCCTGGGATTGTGACATAGTTGAGACCAAGTATTGACCTATATTGGCGTCAGTTATTGCGGGGAGGAAAAGAAGTGAGCTGAAGGGGAGACGCGGCACATTGCATCCATTGTGTTCTTAGGCACTAAATGAACCCTGACGTGTCTGGACCCACCTTCCTACAGCTTGAAGGCTACTATTATAGGCCAAAGGGTGATACATGGAACACACTTCCTTCTCGATTTGTCTGTATACTGTTATATTCTCATTCATTTATACTATCTTTTCCTACTTTCTTTTGCTCGTTTCCCATCGTAGATCTAGATACTCTAAAATGATGTCATATCACACATTAGACAAACCGTGTTTTAACTACGGGATAGCTACATTTATCACAACCTGTATGGACTATGAAAGAGTGGAATCATCTGTCATCCCCGACTTCTTAAACAACGGTACTAGTTAGACAATGCCAATTCACCTGACTCTCTACCGCAAAGCACAGCTTACCATGGGATATATATCACATACTCTACCGCCTCACCTTCACCCCCTACCTCACAGTCCCCTCCACATCCATAACACGAACATTAAAATCCCTCTGCAAAAAGATCCCATGACACCTACTCCTCCACGGCCTCTGTGGCCTCAAAGCCACCACATCCCACCTCCGCAACACCTCGACCACCACCTTACCCATCATCATCACTGCCAACCGAATTCCCAAACACCTCGTACTCCCCCAATTGAACATCAGCTCATGCACCCGATCCATACGTTGTCTCTGCTCGGGCGTCGCCTCCAACCACCTCTCTGGACGAAACACATCCACATCGGGCCCAAAAACCTCGTTCCGTAATAAACCCGGGAGATTGAGCCCTATGTTCGTACCTTCAGGGATGTATACTCCGTTCAGGGTATCGCCTCCGGGTGGGACTACACGTTCGCGCAGTGCTGTGATGGGCGGGAAGATGCGTAAGCCTTCGAGGATGCAGGCTTGGAGGTAGGGGAGGGATTTGGTTTCTCGCTCGGTAATCACAGGGGTTGTGGTGACTGCATTGCGGATTTCGTCCGTGAGGCGTTTGTAGACTAGGGGGTTGGTGATGATGTGCAGAAGGAGGGCACGGATGGAGGTTGCGGTTGTGTCGGACCCGGCGAAGCTATTTGGGAATACTTGTTAGTTAATGCTTGGTAAGTCATTTATTGAATTTGGGCTAAATTTGTACTGGGAGGGGGATATTTGGGGTTTACACACAGGGCAATTGTAACTTCTGTGACTGCTAATGATCCGTCGACGCCATTGCGAAGCCATGAATCTAGCATCGTCTCGTTGTGCTTCGGAGGAATGCCCTGCGCTATGCGGGCGTTGACTGTTTTCTGAGCGACCTATCGATACATGTCAGGGCGATATTCTTAACCCAGAAAATCTGCGAGCTGAAGTAGTATCTTACCCCCATAATTGCCCTAATGCCATCCCGATCCTGAGGCGAGGGTAACACCCTACGCAATATTGGTATGTGGGAGATCATCTTGATCCAGGTGTTTACTTCCGTAAAGATAGCAAACTTCTCCACGATGGGTAGGCGGGTTTCCAGGACATTTTGAAATCCATAACAGTCTTCATGTTGGTCGATGAAGCCCAAGGGGTGGCCAAGGCATAGGTGGCAGACCATGTCAAATAGCAGCCATTGTATGCTTCGCGCCATATCGAATGCAACGTGGCGGTCTGGCGTTGTCACGGCGTGTATCTGAATATAGTCCAGCCAGGTGAGGAGGTTCTGGTCGATGGCATGCTCCATCTGTGGAATGTCTTTGCCTTGGTACTTTGGGAGTCAGCTTTGGGGATATACATCTGAAAAGAATACTCATGAGCAGGAGCAACTAACCCCAGGAGCCATCTTCGCTCTCAATGCATCATGCTTTTGCCGATGCCGCTCAGTAATTAGATTTGCATTATGGGGATCCAGTTGCAAGGCATCAAACCACGGCCCACGAGTGTACTTTGATCGCACTCCAAGTACCTTTCGAAAGATCAGAGGGTCATTTGTGATCAGGTGATTTGGTCCTATGCGGACGAGGGGACCTGGAGCTTGAATGCTTAGTTTCCTTGTCGCCTTACTGTCTCGTGAACTTAGATCTGATTCAACATACCGTACTCCCGATTAACCTGAAGATATATGTCCGCGCATCGCTCCGAATAAAGCGCTCTGAAAAGCCATAGACGAGTGTATGGTGCCCACCAGGGCCCAGGAATCTTCCTAAGGTGCAGTGTCGATCTTATGATCCAGATAACTATCATAACCGTGGCGACAATTGGCATCAATGTCCATGTCAGGTCCCGTTGGACCAGGGCCTGAAATCCCTCTGTAAGGGCAGTCATATTGACTGCAGTATGAACGGGGGTCTTTGTCACACTGTATGACCAAGAATCGGTGCGGGGATACTCAATACGTGTGGTAAAAGAGAAGAGTGAAAGTAAACGGCTCGTCAGCCCTTCTGTACTTAACGAACATGACTAGATCTATGTGGTTAGCAGGGTACAATCGGACATATCGGAGCCGCATCTGCCAGCAGCCATCTCGCTCGTCTGACTCTTCTCCCTTCTATGACTACACAAGCCGGAGGGATATCTAGTAGTAAGGCTCACAGTCATTATAGTGGCTCAACACCATCGCTTACGGCTACGCGGACATTAGGGTCTCTTCTCGTGTCAGCCGTTTTGAATGTAGGTTGTCAAGATATTCTATGCACTGCCGCAGAATTTCTGCAGGGAAGTCCGGTATTAGAAGTTTCGAAAATTACTGATTGATATTGAACTTGTAACGCAATTTAGGTTCGCCCAGCCGGATATTTAGACATACTTGTGGTCTTCTCCGAGCCACAGCCCCGTTCAGGGTCTAGTGCCCATAGCGTTAGCCGTGCCAGGTGCACGAGGCTTCTGAGATGTATCACTATCTTCAGTTCAACCCCGCTGATTATATTTCATACTATCTCCTAATGGTCTAACCGAGAACTGAAGAAGTTTACCTTCTGGTAGTCCAATGTCTAAAGAAGACAGTAGTAGTAAATTGCTAATAAAAACCATCATATCACCCACTCAACTTACCAATGGCAGCTCGCTTATTTGGCCCGCAGCTGCTACCACTCAACATATCATTTAGTCTACACACAAATGATCTAATGGTCCGTACAGCAGACACTAGTAGTGCTCCAAGTGTCTTCATTCATCATCTACGTGGCCATACATAAAGCCAAGACTCGTATTGACAGGCTGAGATTGCCGATCCCGCTGATCATTGTATGAAAAGAACCACTGAACTCCGTCCCTTCCCCCGCAATCTCTCCTCAGTATCTAAGGTTTACCAAATGCCAATGGACGCGGGTTACCCCAAGTATCCGATGGCAGAAAGCGCCAAGCACCAGCATGTTTCCGCGCGAACAGATAATGAACAAAGTGAGTGGAGAAGGGTGGCATAGCGGGCCACTGGTTTCCACCCTCGAAGGTTATGTCACGGAGGCCGAGAACCATGGGCGGGATAACATTCTAAATGTGTTGTTTGCTATTGGTTAACAAAGTACTTCCTTGCCAGATAAAGTGGATGAAGTGACTCACCTTATCCTGCTTACCCGCCTCAGCCTCACAATCTTTGTATACTTTGAGCAAAGCAGGCCCGTCATACGGCTCCATGCTCATGAGGCTGGTGATTTCGTTGGCCAGATGCTCGCGAAAACTAGGCGCCATTTGCTCGATCAGGCTGCGCACGGTCGAGGCTTTGTAGTCAGCGGGCTTGGTTTCCGTCCCGTAGGCGAGAAGCTGCTTCAGGATGGGTTGGAAGGTATGGTGCTCGTTAACATTTCCTTCGAGAAAATTGGGCTTCTTCATCACTCCTTCAAATTGAGGGAACATTTGCTCTTCTTCCAGAGTGTGGTGGTGGGATACCCATCCGGCCCAGCTGCGGAGGAAGACTAGGTAATCGGCGATGTCTTGCGACTCAATTATTTGCTCGGCTTGCAGATAGAGGGAGTTTAAACCTCGGAGCATGGCGTTGTGGGCGAATGCCATCTCGTTGGCGATGTAAAAAGCTTCATGTTTGGTCTGCTATTGTTAACTTTGCTTTTGTGGTTCTACCCTTTTTTTCCCGTCTAGATGGCACCCAAATAGAAGGGTTGAGTCGGACATGACCGAGGTCCTACTCACAATGTCCTGTGTTTTGGATGGTGTTTCGATCAACGGCCAAGGACCATCGGCCCACGGACGGGAAGTAGTGCTAGTAGCCATAGCTCAGCGATATGCTAGTGAGTGACAGCCGTTGACATGAAAGCCGTTAAATATTGCGAGAGGATGAGAGGGTCGAAGAAAGAGAGAGATTTGGGGGTGAGAGTCTAGAGGTGGCTAGCTAGCTGATCCTTATGCATCTAGTTTAGTGTCTGAGTAATAGGACGACTCCTGTTGCTCTGACCTGGTCAAATAACCGAGAGCACCAATCATCTGGAAAGGAATCGAAAGGTAGTGTCGTATGTAATATTATAGTGTGACACCTCACAAAGAACAATCATGAACTAACATAGACTCGAATGGCCCGTTCGAGTGATCTAAAGAGACAATCAGCCTAGCACTTGTGTTGGATTCAAAAATGAGCTACGGAGTTACTGTTGGACTGTGTCCTGTGTCTGTTTGGGAGATCCCCAATACTGAACCCTTGCAAATACCCCTTAAAGGCCCTTTGACATGCCACGCAGCTGTCAACCTATACACCTAAGATATGCGTCCAAGTTAATATGTAGGCTTTTTCCCACCAGACGGAACGCACCCTTAACCTTCCTTCCCACAACCCTAACTACACCTTCCACCCCTACAACTGGTCTTGAGCAATGGAGGCGCACCCACACCCTCCACAAAAACACACCATCTCCTTCTGGCTCGTCTTCCTATCGCTCTGCCTCCTCTCCTTTGTGTCCGCATTAGATGGTGCAATCATAAGCACCGCTCTCCCCAAAGTAACCGCCTCTCTCGGCGGCGAAACCGACTATATCTGGATAGCCAACAGCTTCACCATCGCCCAAACAATCGTACAACCCTTTCTCGCCCAACTCTGCGACATCTACGGCCGACGCAACCCCATCCTAATCTCAGTGGCCCTATTCCTCCTGGGCAGCGGCCTAGCGGGCGGCGCCTCCACAGTGGGCCAGTTGATCAGCGGTCGCACGGTCCAAGGGCTCGGCTCAGGCGGCATCTACATCCTCGTGGACCTAATTGTATGCGATCTAGTCCCCCAGCGCGAACGCGGCCAATACCTAGGCATAGTCCTCTCCCTCGCAGCCGTCGGCGCCGTCCTAGGCCCCGTTCTCGGCGGCGCCCTCGCCCAAGCCAACTGGCGCTGGGTCTTCTACCTCAACCTGCCCCTCGCCGGGCCCGTACTTCTGTTCATGCTATTCTTCCTGCGCCTCGACGCCCCCCAATCCTCTCCCTCCAACACATCCTCCTCCATCCACCGCATCGACTGGCCCGGCAACATCCTCTTCGCCGGGTCCATCCTCTCCCAACTCCTCGCCCTCGTCGGCGGCGGCACCCTCCACCCCTGGACCTCCCCCTCCACCCTTGTGCCCCTAATCATCGGCATCATTGGCTGGATCCTCTTCCACATCTACGAAGCCCTCCCACAGAAATACTGTCCCCATCCATGCATACCTCCCCATCTCTTCTCCACCCGCAACAGCCTCCTCGGCTTCATCCTCGCCTTCGACGCCGCTCTCCTCATGCAATGGACCCTCTACTTTCTCCCCATCTACTTCCAAGGCGTGCAGCGCAAGTCCCCACTAACATCAGGAATTGACCTCCTCCCCTACAGCGCCTTTCTAATCCCCTTCGCCATGGTCGCCGGCACGATCATGTCCCGAACGGGTTTCTGCCGCCCACTGCACTTCACAGGCTTCGCGGCCCTCTCTCTCGCCCTGGGCCTGTTCACCCTACTCTCCGCAAACTCTCCCCGCGCCGCATGGGTCTGCGTCCAGCTCCCCGCTGCATTAGGCCAGGGTTTCCTAGCTACAACTATCCTCCCTGCTATCCAATCTTCTCTGGGTCCTGCCGATACGGCGAGTTCTACGGGCGTGTATGCGTTCCTGCGGTCGTTGGCGTTCGTGTGGGGATCTACGGCTCCGGGGATTGTGTTTAATGCGAGGGTGGATGTGTACGCAGGGAGGATCATTGATGATGAGAAGCTGAGGGAGAGGTTGTTGGATGGGAGGGCGTATGGTGCGGCGGCGGAGTTTGCTGGGGATTCGGGAGCGGGGATGGATACGGTGCAGAGAGAGCAGGTGAGGGAGGTGTATCGGTTGGCGTTGAGGACGGTGTGGTTTGTGGGGTTGGCGTTTGCGTTGGTGGGGGTTGTGGTAGGGTTGGGGATGGGGAAGGTGGTTTTGAGGGGGGAGTTGGAGGAGAATGGGTATGGCTTGAGGGAGAAGGGGGATATCCAGAGGGATGAGGAGGAGAGGGTTGTGGATGAGGCTGTGGGTGAGAAGGGGGGTGAGAAGGGGGCTGAGGGAACTGAAGGTAGGGCTCGAGGTTAAGGTTTAGTGCTTATGTTTCTGCAGATGCATGGTTCGGGGATTTGTTGATTAGGGTGTGCGCGGGTGTATGGGTGGTGATGTTTCGTGTGTAGGTGTATGGATGTAGAAAGTAATAGATGCTTAGTAGTGGATGATGATAGAATGATAGAAACAGGGCCCAAGGCAGATTTCTGCAAGTGCAAGTTCTTAAGCGAGGGTCTCTAAAGTGGTCTGCATATGACAAAATTTCCGAGATGTCGGATAAGCTTTGCGCTAGGAAATATCATACAAGTGACTTGATTGCAAATACTACTCCGTAAGCTAATGTGAATTACCGTAATGTGTTCATGGTATTAACTTTCAGTTATTTATAAAGACTAGAAGCAGCACGAGCGCCTATAGATGCTCAGAACTTTGTAATCGGGGGCCAAAGACTGCATACACGAGCAAGTATCCACTCAATTCCCCTCGTTCTGATGTGGTCGACCCAATTCGTACCCCTCCGATTGAGCCGCATTCTTCGGCAGATCTGATGAGCTATGTAAATTGTGATAAGGGCCTCGCTGGTCTGATGATCCCTGGCTGACTTGGGGATTAGGCGTCGCTGACGATGAGGACCCAAACGACTTTCCGCCGTTGCTGCTACTCTTACTAGCATTTTGTGAAAAGCCGAGCAACCCAACTATGGACCCCGTAAGCGAGGAGAAGAATAATCGTGGTTGTCGCCTTGGCGTGCTGCCCATGCCTCTGGAGTCGGAGCCGTGCGAATGGTTTCGATGTATTAGCCGCCACACGGCTGGCGAGCAACTGCAGATGATAGCGATATTAAGCTCCAAGATTCTGCCAAGAGGTGGAATGCAGTCAGTCCAATGAGTCTGATCCTTTTCCCATTACCTGCCGTCTCTGCAGCGCCAAGACACGTCCTTCGGGGCGGAGGACTTACGAGGTAACATCGTATGCGCCTTCGTTCCAGTCAGTATCGCTCCCAACGTGCAGCTGGACTCGGTAGTACATGCTAATGCAGCTGGCTAGTAGAGCTCTAAATGGCGTGTGCATTGTTAGTGAGAGACGATCCTCGTATATGTGGGCTGTCGGGATCTGCACATGATAGGCCAAATGTCCATATTCAGGGTCCAGGTGGGGCGGGTTGACACATACATACAACCAACACCGAATACCAAGGCGATGTTCAGCCTTTTCTGCCGCGATAACTTCAATTTCCAGATTATAGGCTGCGGCAGGATCAGTGCATAGGCATCTAGGAGAATGTTCCCTGCTCCCTGCACAATTGCGTCCGGCAACGCCTTTGAACAGCGGTGGAAGGTGTCCATATCAAGGTATGAGTGGCCCGCGCGCGGGGCACAGACAACTGCCGTCAGAATGAAGGTATGGATATATAGCAAAAATGCCGCAATCAGACCAGCCCAGCATGCCTTGGAAAAATTGCGGTGAAGTGGGGCATCGAACAGACGGCGGTAGAGCACGAATACTGGTGCCCGCGAAAAGAAAAAGGCGAGCGGGTTGAAAAGATTCTGCGCCAAGCGCAGTCGCCAGTATTCTTGGTCGCTATACAGCCACGATAAAGGCACGTCCCACATGTGCCGAGCTGCATAGCTCACTGAGGGCAGGAGGTCTTTTAGCACTGGCTATATTCATGGGAAGCGCATGCTTACAGTGGATCAGAAAACCCATATAGGCGAAAGTGCAGATCTGCCCCGAATTGAGTGTCAGCTATCGTAGCCGCGGAGAAATGTGGAGATGCGGAGGCCGCCGCTCGAGCCATCCTACCACGGCAAGTATGCATAGAACTAGAGACGATGTGAGTCAGATTGACAGGCAAGAGGAGGCGGTACATGGAATTCTCCATGGCTGAGAGTGCTTACCATCGTCTGCGGCAATCTTCTGTAGGCTCCGAGCAACAGAATACAGGCGAAGGGAGACAGCAATGGTGGTCAGGATGTAGAAGAGTGCGGCAAATCCAATGATCGTAGATTGCAATGACGGAGGATTGCCATATAGGTTGGGAGTCACCCCGGCGGGAGGTGTCCCCGCAGGAACCTGAGACATGTCTATGGTTGCAGACGCGGCTGCCATGGTGAGGAAAGTTGACGGTAGCTGAAAGGAATGTATTGCTTCCAGGAAGAAATCCTCGAGGCACAGCTATATACCGCAGAAGGACCAAACGTATCGTGCATCATGCCGCAAGGCAGATATTGGTCAAATCGATTGGTCCTAGATCTTGGAAGCGAGGTGCGAAGGATGTTGACAGGAGGGCCAGACAGAAATCGGTCCGGAACGTTATCTTATTTTGGAATTCTTCAGCCTTGAAGGGGCCATTTTGGTCATCTTCAAGATGATTCAAACTCTAGATAAGTGGAGTGGGCGTGGCGCAGGGTCAGTGCAGAGGTTCCTGTTGAGGCAGCCACTGCCGGTACTGTTTAGATACTGACGATTCGTATCGACGGTGGGATTGCAAATTACCACACTTCTTGTCATCTATACAGAATAATACAGACAGAGACACCAAGCGAAATTTCTAGTGCTTATCGCAGTATCTTCTGCCTCTTTGTTTGCAGATGGCCATTCAGCATACTGATGGTTGCACTGGAAATTGAGACCATTGACCATATCAGAACGCGGTCATGGAGCCACGCTTTCCCCTCCACTCTTTGTTAATGACTTGAATTATTCATTCCTTCCACTTCAATATCCTCCACCGACGAACCTACATTGCTGTATCCTCCATTATGGAGTGGCCATTGTCACACCACAAAATCCCTCTTGGGGATGCAGAAAGCCCCCCAGCGTTCACAGCAGTATCTATAACCATTCTATGGTCACTTTGGTATCTCTGGCGCTTCTACATCGCTCCCGCCCTCTACCCTAACGAACCACGCATACTACCATACTGGATTCCTTTTATTGGTGCGTCTCTTTCACCCTTTACACATCCATGATCTTTCAATTAACGCACCATCAAACAGGCCATACAGTCTCCTTCGTACGATGCGCAGAAAATGTATATCGAAGAGCAGAGTAAGCCACCATTACCCCCCTCTCCAACATCCCAGAAACTAAAACACAACGTCTCCACAAACAGTGCCTACTTCCCCGACACCGAGCCCTACAGCGTCATCCTCATGGGAGGCACAACAGTTATCATCAGGAACATCAGAGACCTATCCAGCGTGTGGCGAAACACCAGTGCCCTAAGCTACGACCCTTTCACATCTCGCATGCTCATGGCCTTTGGCATAACACCGCACCACGTGCGCAACCTATATAAACCTGATCCAGCGCGTCTGCTTTCTGACAAACAGACACTCGAGCGATCCCTGCTATCGTGTGCCAATCCGAAAAAGCTCTCTTATATGCATTTGCAGAGCCAGTGGTTCAAGACACAGCTACTGCCGGGTGAGCACCTTAATGGCTTACTGGAGGCTTATCCTGTGTTTTTGTCTCGGTTCCTTGATATCTCACTCCTACGTAAGGGTTTGGCTAAGGAGGTATCTTCTTTCAAATGTGATGGAGCCGATACCTCCGTGACACTCCCCCTGGGACGCTTCTGTCGCTATGTCCTTGCGCAGAGCGCATTCCGAACCTTTTTCGGCGAGGAGCTATTCGAGATTGAGCCGGAATTTACCCGCATCTACCAGCGCTGGGAAGACGCGAGCTGGAAGATATTTTATAACTTCCCCCACTTCCTCGCACCGGGGCTACAAGCGGATCGCAAGCGTGTTATCGCGGCTCTCGCTGTATATCTGGATTTACCTGAATCCAAGAGAAAGAACACCGCCTGGATATTCGGAGCTATGAACTCTGAACTGACGAACTTGGGCTTGCCTGCTCATGACCGCGCTGGCCTGATCATGATGATCTGTTGGGCGTATGTTTATCCCCCGCCCCAACAACCCTTACATTAATGAAACTGATTGGCAAACTGCAGAATAAACAATAACGCCCACTACATCGCCTTCTGGATGTTCGCACACATTCTCACCAACCCAACCCTGAAAGCATCCATTGAGAGCGAAATATCCGCCTGCTTCCCCAGCCCAACCTCCGACCAAGGATGCGACATGGAGAAACTATCCAGCGCATGTCCCCATCTCAATGCCCTCTGGGCTGAAGCCCTTCGTCTATACAATTTCTCAACGGCAGTGCGCAAAGCGGTGGATGACTGCTCCGTCGGAACTAAGATAATTCACAAGGGAGACCAAGTCTTCGGTCCCGTGCGAAACTTCCACTTGGCTGAGGGTGTCTTTAGTTCCGGGGCTGCGGAGTTCGACTATACTCGCTTCTTGAAAAATCCGAAGATCAGGCAGGCGAAGGAATATTTCCCGTTTGGTGGTGGACATACGCTGTGTCCGGGGAGGTACTTTGCTGAACGGGAGGTGTATTTGTTGGTTGCGATGAGTTTGAGAAGATTTGAGATGGAGGTCACGACTGCTGATGGGGATGTTGTGGAGAGCCCGAAAGTTCCGGACATTCGAATGGATTTGCCGTCGTTGGCGGCGGCAGCGCCGGCGGGGGATTTGTTTGTGACGGTGAGGAGTTGAAGTTTTTATACGTGGTGAAGGGTGGAATATGGGTGGGGTGAAGGGATATGTTGGAGGTGTTGTCAATATTTCCCAGCAAGTAAATAGTTGTATAGTCTGGTTCTTCAATCATGGAATAGCTGAATGTGTATAGAGCATGTCGAAGATCTCTCGTCTGTGGTTGCCACAGCATCAGTCAAGTCGTTAATGGCAAGACACCACACACTTACATCACATATTCGATTCCTACATCGTATAATTTCCTTTATCAATTCCACTTGCGTTATGCCTGTCCAGAGGACAGGAAACAATCAATCCTTCGCTCCCAACTCCTGATCTGGTAATCTGTCAGTCCACCACCCACTTCTATAAAACATAGCATCCTAAAATCAAATCCAACCCAAAAATCAAACAAACAAACAAACAAACTACATACCCAATCCCCCCCTCCCCCTCCAAGACACCAACCAAACAGTAACCACATCCAAACCCAACACAGGTACAATCCCCAAACACATATCCACCGCTTCCTCCGTCCATCCATCACCATAGTAAGCATGCCAAGCTACAATAGGAAATGTAACAAGATGCATGGTAATAAACCCGACAAGTTGGATGGTGATATCAGTCGACATGCCGAAGAAGTAGAGCTGGATCCACACAATCATGCAGGTTCCTAGCCCGTCATATAGACTATACCAGAAGGGGCTCCATTCTGGGGATGGGATTAGGTAGAAGGAGAGGGTTTCGAAGAGGGATGGGAGGATGGTTGGTGGCATTGGTGGTGGTGGTGGTGGCGGTTTCGATAGGGTGTTGTATATATGGTCTTTTGGAATGGGGAGTTTGTAATGAATGGGAGGGTATTTCTTGGTTTTTATGGGGTGGGATATCTTTTAAGCTGGTTATTTGAGCTGGACCCCTGAAAGGTCTATAGTAGGGCTGAAATTTGTAAGTTTTATATGGCCTGCGGATGGGTCCTCACTGTGGGGTAAGCCGAAACCTGGCAAATCGGCGGCTGCACTATGAATCAGTATCGCTTTGGAGGGTCAATGGACCATCCATCGGTAATACGTCGGGTCCATTTATTTAGATTCGATGAATATACTATGCGCGAAATAATTTAAAGTAATCATCGGTAACTACGTATCAAGAACTCGTGATGAAGTACCCAAACCTATGGGTATAGTGATGTGCCATGATAGTACTAACAGTGGAGTTTTCTCTATCTCTTTTATATAAAGCATGTCATAGAGGAGAAGTAAATATACATCTAGATCCCTTTGTACAGTCCAACCCAAGACCCTGTCTAACCCTCGAAGACATTTTGACTCAGCTCCACACCCATATCCTTGGCCATTCCCTGCATCTGCGCCTCAATGCTATCCTCCATACCACCACCAAGTCTCAAGAACTGCCGCACCTTCGTGAACCAGAAAAACAGGTCCGTGCTGAACAGCACTACGCGGAACAGCAGATGGCGACCAAAGTTCCTCAGCTTCTCCGATGCCGACAAGTCCGGAGACTCGACAAGCGCGCGGGACGCCCAAGTTCCGGTAATCTTGACGCGGTTGACGGGCGAGCCCAGGAACTGGTTGTTGGCCTGAACGATGCGAAGGTTGCGGCCAATGAAGATCAGTGGGCGGGGCCATTTGGACTCATCGCCGAGTATGTCACGAATTGCTTTGCGGGCAGCTTGCTGCATTTCGTAGTGGCGCGTGGCACGCTCAGATTTGCTGAGCCCTTCGAAGGAGCGGTGCGTCGAGAGGTCGCCGCCGCGGTAAGGTCGCATCAGGGTCGCAGAGGCGAAGAGGTCAGCATTCTGGACGCCCCAGCCGCGCACGATGGAGTTAAGGGTGGTGTTATCGAAGGTGAGAAGGGCTTTCCAGAAGCGGGCGTACTGGTGTCGGAATTCGGTGTCCATCTGGATGTAGAGTCCGTGATCGATGAGGACAAGCTCCGGATGACCGGAAGGAGTCCGGCGGATGAAGATGTTGCCTGGGTGCGGATCGCAGTGGACTATGCCCCAGAGGAACATTTGTGCGGAGAAGAGGTCTACCATAGTAGTCATGACTTCCTTAAGAGAAAGGCCGAGACCAGCGCGGGCGTATCCACCGCGCCAGTGATCGCGCTCGGGCTTAATCTTGGTCGTAAGGTTCGGATTGCGAGCCACTTTGGCGACAAGGTCTTCGGTGTTGCGCGCATCGAGAGGCGTGCCATGGCAGCCTGGGGTGCCGCTGCGCCAACCGCCACGCCAAGTCCGCGTGATGGAGTCCTTGTCCCAGAGGCGGACACCTTCAATCCACTCGGCGGTCATGACACGCTTAGAGCTGAGCTCGCGGTAGACCTTCGGAATGTACACGCGGCCGCGGAGACGGGACTCTCCGGCGACCAAACGCGCCATGTGCTCGGAGTTGTCGGCCTCATTCTCAAAGTCGGTCTCAAGGGAGAGACGCTCAGACACATAAGGAACCAAGCTGTAGAATGGGATATCAAAGGTACGGCTGTAGATCCAGGCAACGACTCTGTTCTCATTAGCATTTTGTGTGCGATGCGGGGTGCGGGGTGGGAGCTTACTTGAAAGCCCACAGATCCCATTTCAGCTGTTGAGCGATTTCACGTTTCTGTATTTTGATTGCCACCTCACGACCATCCGGAAGACGCGCCCAATGTACCTGTGCTACACTGGCACTCGCGCGCGCAGCCCGCTCCATAACACCCTTGCCGGGCTCACCAGAGAAGGAGACGCCAAAAACCTCCTCAGCGGAGCGGCCAAAGTCCTCGCGGATGACCTTCTCGACATCTTTCCAGTCGTTCTGAGGGGCGTCATCGAACATGCGCGAGAACATTTTCTGAAATTCCGGGGGCAGGATAGCGGACTGCATAGCGATGGCCTGGCCGATCTTCAAGTACAGACCGCCATTGTGACGCAGGAGGTCGGACAGACGCTCAGCATTGCGGGTGTGTACGGCGTTGATGTCTCTGGCCAGCGGCGGGTTGGGACGGAAGTTTATCTTGTAATCCAGGGCTACCAGAAGACCCAAGCTAAAGGTGCGAGCCGTCCGTGTCAGAGACGAGGCGTAGAATTGGGTGTCGAGAACGTAGACGGTGCCGGTGGCTAGCGAGAGGTAGAACAGCCGACGAAGCCATTTTCGGGTGCGATCGTAGGTTTTGGCCTTGGTAGGTCTACCTAGGGAGGCTGGCGAGGGGGGGACGAAAGGCTGGTAATGGCCTGCCTGGACATATTGACGGAGTTGCAAGAGAGGCTGACGGGGTGCACGAGGGGAGAGATGGACACGCGGGCGAGCAAGCTGGGAGGGAAGGGAGCGCCAGGCGCGGGAGACGGTGGCCGATGCCATCAGAACGAGGAGACAGGTATGAAGATTGTCATGGCGGGGGCATGTAAGAGGACAGTGAAGTCAATGGCGTGACAATGGCGAGAAGTAAGCGGATTTCAAGGAAGCAGAAACAGAGGGGGAAACGCAGATGACGTGAAGGCGGAGAAGGAAGTCGGAGAGGATGACGAATTGCCCGATCGGGCCATTCGGGCGGAGAATTGAACCAAAATACACGTTTTCTCCCATCATTTCCACTCTCTTCAGATATATACCCCTTAGGGGAATATAAGGGGGAAAAAATGATGTTGTACAGTCCAAATTACCTCGACATATGAAATCAAGGTAGTAGCTGTGGTTGTTCTCTCTGAGATTTCGCTATCAGTGTGGATCCCCTATTGAATCTAACCCTGAACTACTATAGAAACAGTAAACCACAGATGTCTGGTGCTACTCAAAGATCTTTTTTAAATCAGATATCTTTATTGTTGTTCTTCCTACTCCAGGCCAAAGCAGTGTGCAGTGACAGAACATGACATGAATGATTCATGTACGATGGAATGTGAACGCATCGCAAAACCGGCATGGTTTTCAAAGAGCACCAATGTTGCTCTTCATGTTCAAGTGAGATCAAGTCTTCCACTGAGCATAACCAGGGATGTCAGTTGTAAATCTAAGGTTTCAACACGCTAAACAAGACTACTAGTGTTACCCTAGCCCAGTAGACGTACACAGTGTAGAAGTCCGATCTGCGTCCCAAGACCAGAGGGAAAGAGAGCATTCCAGAAGTTCAATATGACGATTCAGCAGAGCGGCCTACATACACAAACTGAGCAACGATAGGGGCGAATCGAGTTGCCAATAGCAATGTGCTCATGCCCCGTAGCCAGTGTGGCGCCAGGGGCTGTGACCGAAGGTCGGACAGCATGCCCATAATCGTGGCCATCTCCTGCGTCAGAAAAGGTGGGATCGACATGATGATAAGCAAGTGTAGTCGCTCCACGTCTGTATACCAAAGCTGAACAAAGCCGGCTCACAACCAGACCTGTACATGATTGTCCCTAAAAGTACACCCCCGAGCATGAGTGGGATGCTTGTTATACATCCTGCCGCGAGCTGAATTATTAAGATGGACGAGGGAACCCCTGGGATACTGAAGGGCTGACTGTATACTACCGCTACAGATACGGGGAATAGACAAGAAGCGCATATTTGCAAAATAAAATTTTCTTTTCTCTTACTTCTGCGCGCTTTGTATTAACTGAAGTCTCGGCAGCTATCCATACCATAATTACAATATGTAACTTCAGGTTCACCCAAATGCGAATACTATGATACTCTTGTGCACTATGTCAGCGGTATTCATGTCAATGCTCTTCACATGAAAACCTGGAAGATAGGGATGCTCCAAAGCTTATCATCCCTTACTCTGCCTCTAGATGTAATTGGTGCTGATATGGGTGACTAACGATGTGAGGTAGGGTATATAGCACACAATGCATAACCCGCTGTGATTACCAAGTTAACGATAAGAGCTAGATTAGTACTACACGTTCTTGCAAGTTCTCTTAAACACGTATACTGCTATTAGCTTCCCTAGTGAAATCTCTTTACCAGTTACCTTACTGGAAACTACAAGGAACGATTCGAGAATCTTCTTTGCAATCCAGGGTAAATTTGCTCCCTTATGTAAGAAAGATCTTTGGCTCTAAATTGGGTTGTCTATAGTAAGGCTCGTAGACTGCGTTGTAAACCTTAGCGATGGACCTGCTGTTTTTATAGTGCCATGAACTCGAAACCGCCCATAGTAACTCAAGGGCAGCCCCTTACATTCGTGACAGCAGCTGCCTATCGAAAGACATACGCATGATTGTTCCAGGACCCTCCGGTTCGTCTTGACGCAGAATCCGAAAGTGGCATGTTGCAGTTGCATTGCAGCGAATCATCAACTATCCGGTTGTCAGGAGACTGGGCCTATTTGGCGCCAGTCCAATGCGAGCGCCAGGTCAACACAATGATGCCTCGCGATGAAATCAGATACCTAAATCAAGTTGGGAGGGTTGACTTCGCGCGCTGGGCGTAGTAGGGAAAACGAAGTAGTTTCGAGGCAATCAATATCTCTTTGGGCAGCTGATTAAAACGTAGCCACCGAACTATCACTGCAGTGTAATTCATGTGCAATGCTAACCCGCTGTTCCCTTGTTGGATCTACATTGAATTCGAATCCAGAACCGGACATACGCATGTCGCAATCGTCAAATCAGGTATAAAATGGTAATACTCCCTCCGGGTTCGAGATATTTTCTCCCCCATTTTTCTCCATCACAGCCATATCGTCTATAGTTCTCTCTTTTAGAAGCCATGACTTCTGAATTCTATAACAGTGATCAGTATATACAGCTGCGCGAGTCTATCAAAGGCCGAAATGTTACCATACCAAACCTATACAAGCTACTTCCTGATTGGGAACTCAAAATTCATCCCATGTACCAGAAGGCACGAGATGAATGTCTGGCTCCCTGGATGCGACGGTACCGAAATTCCCGACATAAAGTCTCATGGAATGGGCCACATTCTGACTTGCAGTAGCTATGTGGATGATGATCTCACAAGGCGAAAATTTGAACAGGCCGATTGCACTCTGTTTTCTGCTATCCTTTGCTCAGACACTTCGTATGAGAAACTCTGCACGGTGGCAAAATACATGTTTTGGGTATGTTCGGCGCTTCCTACTAATTGTCATACATTCTGACTGACAAAATGTAGTATTTCATCTGGGATGACTGTGAGTTCCCATTCTTCCCATTTATGACTGACTATGCTGAGGAATATGATTTCCGGTAAGTGTTCGATTGCGGTGCATTAAAGGACGACCGTCAGGCAGCGACTCGCTACCGAGATGCAAGTCTGGAATATTTCAAGTACAATCTTCTCCTAGAAGGCGAATATCCAGACATATCACAGTTTCCAGTGGAGCAGCAAAAGGCATTGCGTTGCTGGGATGAAGTTGGAGCACACATTCGCCAGGACTGTGACAGAGGTATGCTACATACACCAATGTATCTGGTACTGCAGGTTAAGTCTGACTATCGAAGAAACTTGCCAGATCCTTCTCGAACAAATGCTGGGATATGTTTCCAGCGTTAGCAACGTTGACAGTCTGTTCAGCAGCAGTGCCATGCCATCGGTGGAGAGTTACTGGCAACGGAGGGAGCGGACAGCAGCTGTGTACTGTGTTATATGCACCTTTCCGTGAGTCTTCTGCTGTGTTCTCCGCTTTCTAGTCTTCTTACCAAGCAATCAACAAGCTTTGCATATGGATTCAATATTACGAGGGCTCACGTGGAGAAAGAGCACATGTCCCGCATGTGGAAACATACATCTTACTTGGCTCACATGTAAGTCATTTACCCAATGTTCTTCCCATTCATGGACACTAAATATGGCGTCAATATCGTCAGATCAAACGATATACACTCATTCCAAAAGGAATATGTATGTCATGAGACCGATCCCTCATGTTTTACACTTGACTGTCACTGACAACACCAGAATGATGGACAGCTGGAGAACCTGATTCCGGTGCTTATGGCAAACATAGGACTTGATGTTAACCAGGCAATGCAGCTCAGCTACCATATTTGTCGTTTAGAAGTCGAGGGCTTCTGCGCCAATGCAGATAGGCTCTGTGTGGGTGAGGACGCCCAAGGACGACGTATTCGGGAAGTCTTCATCAATTGCTGTACGGACATGTTCATGGGACTCATACACTGGAGGTATTACAGAACCCTGGCCAAATAGAGAGTCTTGGCTGACCTTTACCAAGTTATGTTAGCAAGCGCTGGATCAAGCAAACGGATATCAATCCTGATCAAACTATTACATTTCAGGTTGGATCTGACAATGATGTGGCTGAACTTGAAAGGCTTGTTGGGCAGACGTAAAGGGCCCTCTGGCCAAAAGGTTATTGTCAGCTAAACACACCACTACTATCATGCGGGAGTCCATTTGTCCAAGCGATTGAGTTGAGTTCAATCGTTACCGTGATGTCCCAAGAAGGTAATTACTACTGATCCAATGGAAATGAGAATGCACTAGATCCAAGAATATTATGTTGCTCATTTTCTATGCTCTGGATCTGCCGTAAGACTTTGTTAGTGATGAGTGAGTGATACGAGCAACGTAAGTCCTATATTGGATGAGCATTCGAGAAATGTGGGAAGCCACTAGCTATTATCACAGCACAAACCATGTATCCTTCGTTGGATCCGCTTTGCATCAAATGAAGTTATGCTCTTCGAGTACTAACCAGACCATCATCTATGCCCAAGGGTCACTTTTGGTAGCTTTAGAAAAAGTCAGGAAAATAGTCGGATAGTAGATAATGCTAAGTATATTCGTGATATTTCCCCCCAACCCCAAAACAAAACAAATACTAACTACACCCCCAACAACTCCTCCACCCCCACCACCCCCATCCCCCCAAACCCCCCACCCAACCTCCTACAAACACCCGCATACTCCCTCATCTTCCCCGGAATAATCACCTCCCACAACTCATCCTTCTTCAACCACTCCAACTGCTCGCGACACACCTCCTCCCTCGCCAACGGCAACAACGTCGGCAAATTACTCAGCGCCGCCCGCACAAACCCCTTCTTAAAGCACGTCCCAAACGCCGCCAACGTCTCATCATCAGAGCAAATATCCCTGCCCTGCAACAATGGCCCGCACTGTCGCTTGATCACATCTGCTACATCATCGCCCAGCCGCACCATCGCCTCCTCCTGCCGCGGGTTATCAACATGTTCCATGAGACTGCGCACCGCGGGCAGGAAGGTATTGTTGCGCGTCCATAGATCCCAGTGCGGTACGGTAGGTTGGCATCCCTTGTCGCAGACTTCACGCTGGAATTTGGTGAAGATGTCGTTGGGGCGGCCTGTTAATGTGGTGAGGACGCGGATGCAGAGGGGGCTGAATTTGGCGGTGGTGAGGAGGGGGTGGAGGAGGAGGAAGAGGATGGTGGTGAGGAGGAGAGACGGCGGGAGGTGGAGGTGGAGGAGGCGCATGGTGGGTGGTGGTGGTGATGGTAGTAGATGTGATGGCGGCCTGCGCGCTGCATGTAAAATCAAGAAACCGGTCTTAATTAACTCTGTTTTATCGTAGGCTTCGTCATGGGAAATAAAAAAAAAGAAAAGATGGATTGTTAGGAAGGAGGAAGAAAGCAAACCCGCTCAGTTGGTTGTTGGTTTCTCCTCAAACTCCAGATTTCTTGTTCTTCTTTTCCCCTGATTGATCGACACCCCGCAGAAATCGGTCATCATCCCTCGGCATCCATCTTTCGGTCATGCACCTGCTTTTCGCATCATCAGCAGCATCATTATCAGCATCATCATCATCAAATTACCAATAGTAATTCAAAATCGTAAATTCCCTCATGAAGATTTCCAGGGCAATTCCACGCACAGACACCGAATATGATCTCTCATATTGAAATCATGATCCGATCCCTCCCCCAGCCCCTCGGCCCTCCAGAAACTTATCATCGCGGCCAGCGCGGGAACACCCGTTCAAAGTTCTGACAGCCACGCTGCAGAATCTGAAATGAAAGGGGAGCGGCAGCAGCAGCAGCAGCAGGAGCAGGAGCCCTCTGGATCATCGTGACACACAGGAAACTAGTGGTGATGAGCACTTGCAGCAGGCGTCCGATGGTTCGTGCCATTGCATCTGATCTGTCCAGCTGGTGATATGATATGGAATGCGGGGATGGCTCGATTCGGATAATTAGGCATCGGGGCTGCGCGTGTCGTTCGTCGGCCATGTCTCGGGCTTTATCACGAAAGGGGAGAGAATGAGTGTGGGTTAGTAGTTAGCAGTAGTCATGGGATGTATCGATCTGTCTGCCTGTCGGTCTGTCGGTCAGTTCCTCACGGGGCGTCTGCAGGGGGTTGATGTGGGATGGGTTTCACGTCCAAACCTGTTCGAACAGGTTCGATCCCGCCAGTCCGTGTTTGTGCACTGCTGTTGATTAGATTGGGTTTGGGGATTTGGGTTCATCCCTCCCTCCCTCGTTTGTCATGGGCCCTTTCCCCCGTGTGGGTGGAGTCAAGTCGGGAACGAGTTGTCTACTGTACGAGTCTACGGCAGATCTTCGTCTCCTGAACCATACATACTATCTACTCCGTAGTCTACTTCATTTTCACGCAGTGATGAGGATGGTTGATGGATGATAGATGACCTTGGGGGTGTTGTTCACATGTCTTCATTAATATTATTATTATGTTACTCATCTGACCCAGTCAGTCAGGTTTAATCAATACCGAAACCGGCCGTGCCTGATTCTCCCTTGCTTCCCATGCCCGAAACTCCTCGCTAAACTCATCCCGAAAAGATAACTCCCAGTGCAACCGGTGACAAGAAATGTAACAAACAGATAAGGAAATGTCTCAGAGAGTGATCCAGCATGCTGGACAATGTTGAGATGATGTGATGATGTGATGATGTTGGTGATAAACAAATGAAACAACCGTCATGCCAGACGGGTATCGCTCAGTAGCTATGCAGAATCTTGGTGGAAAAAAAAAAAAAAAAAGCGTCGTCGAAGAAAGTCGAAGAATGAAAAAAAGTTTATCGACAAAACATAAATGTAAAAGAAGGAAGGCAATCAGGCCTGTCGGCGACGTCGCAATTCGTCGCGGTTGAGTAGTCGCCGAATTCGTGACACAATGCGGCATGCTGTGGAGTCTGCGCAGACGTTAGCGTGGCTCATATGCACCTTGTCTGACAGATCAGACTGGTTGGATTTGAAATCGGAGGCAACCGATGAAGGACGTGTGCACATACCACTGTTCCTGCGTAGCATCGACTTGGTCGAATAATGCTCCGACGCTTCGTCCACTGAAAGGCTGCTGTCATATCCAGCGTAGTGGTTGGCCTTGCACCACGGGTACTCGTCGGTTTGGAGCTGAAGAGCCACGACGTGTGGGTAGAGTGTCCCGAGAGGGTAGAGGATCTCTTCGGTGGAAAGTTCGCGCTTCATCTCGAAGCTCTGGCTAGTCTAGAAGGCATCAGTAATTGGTCTTCCATTCCTTTGGAACAAGATCACTCACATAAGGCTCGTAGTTGGTGCGGTAAGGCATGGTGAGTGAGTGAGCGAGGTAGCGACAGACGAGTGTGGTGGTTGTAGAGGATATTGTAGTAGTAGTTGGAAGAGTTGTAGAATGCACTGATCAATGCTATTATACACGTTCTGAAAGAGACTTTGTGATGGATGGAGAACGAGTGCCTTCCGTCCGGGAGAAACCTTGATGGTTATATAGCATGAGATAGCAAAGCATGCTGTGGTGGAGGGTGACGGTCAGCCACTCCGTCCGTAATCATTTAGAGTGGGGAAGCTTCAGCGCATGGCAGGGTGACCCTGGATTAACGCTGGGCTTGGCCGGCCTAAGATTTCCATTTTTACTATTTTCTTTTTCTATTAATCTCTGCAGCCTCCATGGCTGGCGGGCATGTCCACTGTGATGGATCTAATCGCCCGAATGATTTGAGTTTTAGCGGCAGTCATGATCTCATCATATCATAAGCCTGCGGGACTAGCGAACCAGCGATCAGGTAAAAACTGGGACGAATCTGTCTAAATCTGACTAGCGTCCTGACGAGCTGGGCCATGTCGGTCCGAAGACTAAGAGAGAGGCTACGATGGAGCGGCTATCCCGATCTCTCAGGTCCAGAATAGACATCCCAGCAAGCAGGTACCTACGAGCATTGTGAGCGCCCACTGAGCGGTTCGGCCAGGTTCGGTGGTCTCCACCCGTCAGGCACGCCAGGTCTCTCTAAACCGGATGAGGAGTAGGCTCGAAGCAGCGGCTGAAGCAGGCGAAGGCGGTGGACCCAGGGTTAGCGTGGACGCCAGGCCTCAACACGACGCTGGATCCAAGTCTGACTGGCTGACTGGCTGGTCGCTGCTGATCGACGTCCAAACCACCGGTGTCTCCGATGGGCGATGGCCGATGGCCGCGATGGCAGGCCTTCCCTCGCTCCCCCTCCATCCCCTTGCATATTGGGGAGTCAGGTGCATCGGATCTCCTCCACGTTTGCAGTTCCTGGGGGGTTGCATATGTATGATGACAATGAGGGTAAGAGGGAGCGCATGCCTGTACCACCCAGGGGGGTGTTCGCAATCACCCGCATAAGCCAAGGTCATCAGGACCATGTGTAAGATTGAGAGAGTTACTACTAGTAGGTAATCATGTGTCATGATTGCGTCGTCTATGGGTGCGGGGATGCCAGAGGAGCTGTCACAGATCGGTGTCGACTATTGATTCTCCATTGACTGGGGGGGTGTAGAGTAGTGGGCAGAGTAATTAGTCTGGTCTGGGAGACAACAAGTTGTGGTCAAGGTTAGTCCAGGTCGCCGATGACCAGGACCACACTTAGGTTTGCAGGCGGTGGGTGGGCTTTGACCCAGACCCAGGACATGGGTAACTCAAGAAAGGCACTAGATGGGAGACTTGCTAAACTCACACGGTCGCATATTAGTTTCCCATTGGCGCTGGTCGCTTTATTAAACGCAATCAACGATAGATTAAACCATGGGTGAGCGGGTTGAGGGGAAGGAGGATAAGCGAAGGAGAAGCAGACCCCGGTGCTCTTGGCCATTCCAAATCCTTTGTGTTAGCGTCGCTGGGGTTGTCCAGGTTCCCGGGATTGCAAATCTGTGGTGCAGAGAAACAATGGCCATACATCATCGAGGTGTATGATGGCTACTAGTAATGATCTGGTATAGTAGTAGAGTAGTATTGAAGCACTAAGACATTAAGACACCAGGATTGACTCTGTACTCAGTAGTTCAAAGTAGTTCCAAGTCTCCCCTGCGGTTCCTGGGATTTATCAGGGCAGTGATTGGGTCACGGTGCCTGGGCAGTAACCCAATGCGGCAAGACGGTGTACCTCAGGCTCGGGGTTTCACAAGGCCTTACAGCCTTAGGCCGGAATAGGGCTGCACAGCCACTGCGCCCCACCCGCGCCACATCACGAACTATGCCACTAGTCCTATCATAGTATCATCGTGGCTCGCTTTTCTGTGGCTGGAATGCTGTGGCTTGACCCATCCCCGTCAATAGCAGCAAATCCGTGATAGCCTCAGATCCTCGCATGGGCAATAGTTTGCGCGCCAGCTCCACCTGCCATGCGGATCCTCGTGAGCTTGCTTCCACCGTTCTTGGGCCTTGCATTTCCGCATGCTAATCCCCGATTTTTATCGGTCTGACCGTCGTTCCCAACATGGAGGAAAGGAGGAGTATAAGGAGGGCCTACCCTCGTGCTTGAGGTCCACGAATTCACCAATTCTTCATCTTCACCGGACTTCACTTCACTATTCTAAGTCTATAACCTCTCAGACATCATATGTCCTTCCTCCGTGGTCATGAATACCAACATGCATATGAATCTGTCTCCCTGCGGAAAAGACTCGAGGCCAACTTCACCTCCTCCCTACGTCGAATTTCACGATCCTTTCTCCGCCGCATCTCTGGCATATCAACCCCAAAGTAAGCCTACTTCCTAGTTTCCATTAAGTCACCTATCGTCGTGAAGCCATGCCAACCCCTTCCGCAGAATCTCTTTGTCTTAACATGGACACTGAAACCAGTCCTGGTAGACCTGAACCTCCGGCCTTAGCTGTTCCCATGACACCTTCGTCTCCAAGCTGGCCTGTCCACCCTGATCCTTGCCAATTTCAGGATCAACCCTTTATGCGCACAGGCACGGAAGAGGTTCCCGAGCCTGCTTCAGACCTTTGCCCGGACCTCCTTGACTCCTGGTACCCGAGGTACCTGGCATGCACGCAGTTCTTTGTTTCCTATGCGCAGCATACCCCGACAGTGCAGTCGTTGGCCGCATTTCTCAACATTCAACTGCCTTGCCAGCAATCTGGGGCCCAGGCAACCCATCCGTCATTACGCGCCTACATTCGGCGCCTCATCGTAACAGCACAGGATAGTCCTGAGGTGCTTAGCGCGTTCTTCGGAGAAGATTGGGTCGGGGGAGTGGGGAGCATTGTCAAGCAAGAGCGGGTGAATTACTTGTTTACGGCAAAGAGCGGCGGGTGGGCGTCAACAAAGGCGGCGTATGACATTCTGCCGGACGAGCAAACGCCATTTCTACGGCCATTGCGAGCAGCTGCAGAGGAAGAGGTACGTGAAGCGGAAGCCCGCTGGAGTGAGTGGTTGGCAATGGAAGATTGGATGGTCGGACCGCGCAGTCCGTGGTGAATGTATGTTAGCTATGATGGTTACGATGATGAATCTCCTATGTAAAAATATATTTCCTATGTTCAATATATTTATTTTCCAAGCTTCAATTAGTATTCTGGTTTACAGCGACGCAAATTGTATAACTACTACTAGTACTAAGTATGTTTCATACAATGGTGGTTGTATATTTTATCTACTACTCCATCCGATGAAGCAATATACATCGCACCCCCAACAACAATATACCCAAAGCAGCTACTATACTATCCACTACATAATCGTCCAAGTTCCAAAACATGCGTCGATCACTCCACGTAAATCCCGACGACTCCATAATCTACGCGAAAACACAGAATTCCAAATCACAACCCCATAGATTAATTAAGCTACACCCACATCTCCTTTACCCAAACGGGCATGACGACGACCCGGGAGCATGGGACCTGTCAAAAACGCGACCGACACCGGCTCAGGAGAATTCTCCTCCACACAGAATGCACAGAACAACAAGGGAAAAACAATTCCATTCAGGCCCACATGGTGTCGTTGCCCAGAAGATGAAATCTCTGCTTCAGCATCAGCCAGCCACCAGCACTCGCAGTTGGCTACCAGCTGGAGACTAGACATGCGACGGAGGCAGCACTAGGGAGTTTTAGTTCGTTTCTAGACGGGATAAAAATAACCGGGCGCAGGAACCCGGGGGTTTAGAATGGATGATTATGATGCTGATGCTGTCAGGGTTGAATTTTCAAACTAGACTAGATGAATTAGACTGGATGAATAAATTAACTCCTGATTTTAGGAGAATTATTTTTTTAAGGTAGTGCTATTGATGAAGTTGTCTTGACGCACCGCCACATCGGGGAAGTCGGGGTCCCCGACAGGAGGAATTTTGCACCTTAACACGGGCTTGCTTGTTTGTTATCTCTCCATCTATCTATCTACTGACCATCCATCGTGCTCGGGAAGAATGACAAATTCCTCTCTTAGCTCATTAACTATCGACTACTATATCCCCTTAAGCTATATCATATCACCCCCAATTGGGTAAAATGACGCCTTCGGGCACGTCCGAAATTAACGACTCGTCATATTAAGCCTATTTTCATGACTCACTCCCCTTCAATTAAGGTAACCCGTCAAAGTGTCAATTTTTAGAGGACTGTTGACACGGACATTTTACATCTCTCGCGTGGTGGTTTCCTTCCATTCTTCCATTGCATTATCTGAATTTCTCCGTCTGGCATCCCACCACCACTCACATTCCTCCTAACTACTAGTTACTTCTCCCTATTTACGGGCCTATACCCACTTCCAGTCGATCAAACAGCCAGCCACCCGCCAGGCACACATGCCAGCTACTACACCACTGACAAGGATGTCAACTGCAACCCGAGATCATGCTCAGGACAAGGCGGATCCCATTCTCCATCAGGCCTGTCGCTTCGACGAAGCATCACCACATTCTGAATGGACCCAGACCCAGCTGCTTCCATTGCTCCGGTCCCATCTCCCTCACTCCCTGCCCTTGCTCCACCGTATCCAGCATGAGATCGCCCATCCGTCCCCCACTGCAGTTATCCTAACCACATTCCCGGGTCCAGCCTCGTCCTCAGCCTCGTCGCCAGTGTCACCCTCAGCCTCAGGGGAATCAATTCCAGAACTAGTCTCTAATCCTGGTCTAGTTTCAGTTCCAGGTCCCCGGGTCCCCGACACTGCGACTCCTCTGGCACCTGACACCGCGGTCCCTGCAGCTCGTTCGGATCCTGAATCCTTCCTCCCTTGGCTGATCGCCTACGTTGACCTTAACGCTGGCCGCGAGAATCAAGTCATGGTGTACTCGAGTCTCGAACCCACCGCCTCTATTCCCTACACTAGCACTAGCACCTCCCCAGAAGCATCATCCCCAGGAGACACCACTGGTAGTGATAGTGATAGCAATAGCAATACCAGCACAATCCCCATAACCACCCTCCCACCTCAACACCACCCCCTCCTACGCACCCAACTCCTCTCCCTGTTACACCACATCAAACAACACCTCCTCCCCCCTTACCTCACCACTCTATCCCAATCCCCTTCAACCCAAACCCAACCCCAAGACCACCAACTTCCCCCTCCTCCCCCGACCGCCTTCTTATTCGGAAACCTGCACACGGGCCTCTTCTCCACCCTCCTCAACACCAACACATCCTACTCTCTCGCGCAGGCCACCTCACCCGCAGATTTCATCCCGGGGATCAAAGTCCACCGCTTCAGTCAGCCAGCCTACGTCAAGTACCTTCTTCCCAGGGAAGTCATCTGCCATCAACCTCGAGTCAAGGAACGAGGGAACTTACCTCCCGGCTTCCACTTCAGCGATGGCTGCATCCCAAGAAAGAATCTAGGACTTGTACGGTCGAGAACAGTCATCCCCAGATCGGAGGAGACGTTGGCGAAGTTGAGGAGTTGCGCGGTGTATCGCGATGGCGATATGACTCAGACGCCAGTTGCGTGGGCGTTCCTCGGTACGGATGGGAGTTTGGCGACGTTGCATGTGGAAGAAGAGGTTAGGGGGTTTGGGTTGGCTGGGGTTGTGGGGAGGGAGGTGATGAGGAGGGGGATTGAGGAGGATGAGGGTCTGAATGATGGGTGGATGCATTCGAATGCGGCGGAGGATAATTTGGCGAGTAGAAGGGTTATGGAGAAGTTGGGGGGAAGGGTAGGGTGGACGGTTTGTTGGTGTGTTTTGGAGGTGTAGATTAGATGGTATGTAGATTGTATATATTTTGTTCATGGTTGTGTTAATATGCGTTTTAAAATAGATCATGTTCTTTGCGAGGAAATTTCATAAATGTGGGCAGTCACTGCAACTACTTGTACATGCCTAGTACTATAGCGATAGTCAACCTCCCATTATCAGTTTTACTAGAACTCATCAAGGCACACTATCCAACCACGACATATCAAAGGAACCAGGTAAATCCCCAGTATTCAACACCGCCCCCAAGATACCGTCACCCAGCGAGTCAACGTGAGAATATATATATATCATATCTTTTGGGTTCGTATCTAGCACGGTACCTAGTACCTTCATCATGGCATCGTATAAGAAGGACACCCTTAGTACTCACCGAATTGCTCAGGACTCCGTGTATTATGAAGAGAGAATTGGTACATTCACCAATACTTTTGCAGTTGCAGTGAACTAAAGAGTTATTAAAGGCGACAAGGCCACGATAACCGGCAAACCGGGGAACCAAACTTCTTCTCCAAAGATAAAACGCCCTCGAGTGGATAGCCAGCTATGTCACCGCTGGCAAGAAGGATCGTGTGCTCCAATGGTGCTTCAGCAAGGGATCTGACAAGTTTGCTCCTTGTTTGTCCGGTTTGAGTGTTCTTTAAGATATTTACATAAGATTAAATCTGTTTGGATTCCTCTGGGCAGCAGTTCTCTACGCAATATAGGTCCCGGCGCAATCGATAACCTGCGTTTCTCAACCGCTGGTCAACGGCGAGATCTGTTAGGGTATAAACTCCAATGACTTACTATTTGATGTGCTTCATCTTATTGACTTTTATAAGCAGGGGATTGTGTTGGACAAGGGGACTGTTATCGTGACTGGGATGCCGTCGAGACGGTGGTGGGATGATTCCACCGACGTATCTGAGGGATGGAGATGTTGTTGAGGTGGTGGTTGAGGGGTTGGGAGGTTCGAGGAATGATATTGGGGTTGTTACTATTCTCCTGTAGCTGTTATGTGCATTAGTCTGAGGTTTCGGGGACGTTCCTGAGATATACAGTCCGATGTAAATGGTGAAAATATGTCTAAACTTACTGCATTTAGCATCTCGGATTACTATCTCCTTCAATTCTGACCAGAGTAGTATTATATTCCCTCATTATATACATTAGTGTACTGCATACGACAGAACCACCATAAAAGTCTGTCAACTAAGAGACGGTGACAGTATCATATCTTGTTCTTACTATCATCCCCCCACACTCCACACGCACCACTCATCCCATACTCAATCCCGGGATACCCTGGAGGTCCTCCGTCCCTCGTCCCATCGCCATCATGCACAGCAAACGGACTATCCGCCTCCACCGTTTTGATCGTTGCCCTCAGTACCGCCCCATCAGCAGTGACAATCATGTCCGACGCCCCATCTCCACCATCACAATCCCATCGACATCCTCTCTCGACAGGTATATTGATCAATTCCCGAGATGATTGAGCGGGGAGCTCAGCACGAGGTCGGTAGAAGCCCGTGTCGCTGAGTTCAGCAGCCCGGTTCTTCTTGTAGGGGTAGGATTGTGTGGAATCAGGAAATGTGAAGGGGGGCAGGGATGGTGTGTGGCTATGGCTGTGTTTGTGCTTGTGCTTGTGGGTGTGAGAGTGATGGGTGTACTTGGGTAAGGGAGAGGTGCTTCCTCTTCTTCTGGTTCTTGCTGTTAGTGGTGGACGGGGAGAGGTTCCTGGGGATAGGTTAGTCTGCTACTACGATGTGGATTTGATGGTTAGAGGATATACCGTTTGGTGACTCGGGTTTGCTGTTATGTATACTGCGCCATCGTAGCAAGGTAAAGGTTTGGTGTCTTCGTTTTCGGGCACGTTGGACGCAGAATACTAGTAAGATGACGAGAAGGACGAGGCCTACGGCACCGGCCACTGTGCCCCCTATTAGGGCTGCGGTGGGGTGCCATGTGTCTGAGTCTTGGGATGTTGCGAGGCTGGCTTGAGTAGTGGACTGGGTAGAGACTGTTGATGTTGTTGAAGTGAGCGTCGTGGTAGGATCTCGAGTTGAGGTTGAGGATGTAGTTGTGGCCATCGTTGTGGAAGAAGCTCCTGAGGCTGTCGATGCACTCCTTACAGATGATGGAGCGCCTGTGCTGGTCTCCGATGAAGATGTAGGAGTAGAAGATAGTGCAGACGAAGTAGATATTGTGGATGTGGCAGGCTCTTGAACCAAGGTCGTCAAGGAGACGGGCTCATCCTTCGTGGTAGGAGCAGCATCAACGAGAGAAGAACTGCTACTACCACCACTGCTTCCACTGCTGCCACTCTCATCCGGACAGACCCCCGTCGTGCACGGATCGACCGAACAGCAGCCCTTGAACCCACCAGCAGCGCAGACATACCACTGCGTATTGGCCGGACAAGACCCGTTCTGGCGGACGGCGAGCCGTGCCATGCTGCAAGCACTGCAGATATCGCTTGCAACACAACAAAACCAAACTAAATCAATAGTCGGGCACAGTAATTTTAAACGAGTGTCAGAGATCTAAACGAACGAAGTAATGATCTGATGTTCACCGACATGTGCCGATGGCGATGAAATATCGACTTTCCCTTGAAGATTGGAGGGCAAAACTTAGTCAGTGCCAGCCACAGTGGGCGACGCCGTCTAGAATGTTGAATCCCGTTCTTTGTTCTGCTCATCCCGCAGTGGGTAAAGTTTCCAACTCAACCCGAGAAGCTCGTGAGGAGATGCATTACCGCCCCGTCCAGACAAGGGACCCGGATGGTTTTCCATGGGGCGAATCCGATGCATCCATCGTCGCGGTCTTTATAGCTCTGAGACCGATGGAGAAGGTCGTCTGCTTGCCACAAGGTCGGAATCGGTAGTACTAGAATCTATTGTTGGAGAATCCTGCGAGGGTCTATGGTCAATGTCTTTCGTTAAGGGGTTCTTCGAGAAAAGCCCCCTGCGGGTCATCTAGTTTCTTTGTCTTCGGCCGTAGGATCAAAGAGGATGCGAGCGCTGACGCCAGCCTTCCTTTGACATGTAGTTACCATTTGCAGCAAGACATTAACACGAGACAGTACTCTGTGGCTCAACACAAAAACTCCATTGTATGGGATGTAGTAAACGGCTATAAAAGACAATACACGTGAGTACACCAAACTCATCGCCTGGAAAGAAACCTTGGATATACACATATGAACACACAAATAAACACGGTCGAATTTTCGTCACGCTCTTTTCCTCCACCATCCCCTAGGCTAATACAACGCGTCTAGTAGACACGCTTGAAGGGAGGCACCGACTTGCACTCGCTCTCATCGAGAGTGTTGTGCTCAACGGCGCGGTAGCCAAGCTTGACCTCACCGTGGGGCTTCTTCTGCCAGGTGAGGGTGTGCTTCATCCAGTTCTCGTCGTCACGGTCGGGGTAGTCCTCACGGGCGTGAGCACCACGGGACTCCTTACGGTTGGCGGCGGCAATGGCGGTTTGAGAACTGAGACTCGAGTTAGCCAACATCCAACATTACAAAACTCTCCAGGGATACATACGCGCAGGTCAACAGGTTACGAAGCTCAAGGGTCTCAACAAGATCCGAGTTCCAGATCATGCTGCGGTCCTTGGTACCAACCTGGTCGAAGGTCTGGTCGATAGCGGTGACCTTCTCAACACCCTCATCCAAACTCTCTTGGGTACGGAAGACGGAAACATCGGACTGCATGGCCTTCTGCATGGCGCTGCGGATGTCGTTGGTGGACTTGGGGCCCTCGGCGGTACGGACGAAGTCCAGGTCGGCAATGGACTGAGCACCAGCGTCGGAGCTCAGCTCCTTGTGGGGCTTGCCAGGGGTGGCGATGTCACGGACACGGTGGGAGACGGCACGGCCGAAGACAACCAGATCCAGGAGAGAGTTGGCACCGAGACGGTTAGCACCGTGGACGGAGACACAAGCGGCCTCACCGCAAGCGTACAGACCAGGGACAACCTGGTCGTTGCCGTTCTCATCCTGGGTCAGGACCTCACCGGTGTACTTGGTGGGGATACCACCCATGTTGTAGTGGACGGTGGGCAGGACGGGGATGGGCTGCTTGGTGACATCGACACCGGCGAAGATAGAGGCGGTCTCGGAGATACCGGGCAGACGCTCGTGCAGGAGCTTAGCGGGCAGGTGGCTCAGCTGGAGATAGATGTGGTCCTTCTCGGGACCAACACCACGGCCCTCACGGATTTCGAGGGTCATGGAACGGGAGACAACGTCACGGGAGGCCAGATCCTTGGCGGTAGGAGCGTAACGCTCCATGAAACGCTCACCCTCGGAGTTGAGCAGGTAACCACCCTCACCACGGGAACCCTCGGTGATCAGGCATCCAGCACCGTAGATACCAGTGGGGTGGAACTGGACGAACTCCAGATCCTGGTTGGGAAGACCGGCACGGGCGACCATGGCCATACCGTCACCAGTGCAAGTGTGAGCAGAAGTGCAACTGAAGTAGGCACGTCCGTAACCACCGGTGGCCAGGACGGTGTGGTGGGCCTTGAAACGGTGGAGGGTTCCGTCCTCCTGGTTGTAGGCAATGATACCGCGGCACTCGCCGTCCTCCATCAGAAGATCGAGGGCGAAGTATTCGATGAAGTAGTTGGTGTTGTGGCGGAGAGACTGTCCGTAGAGGGTGTGGAGAAGGGCGTGACCGGTACGGTCAGCGGCAGCGCAGCAACGGTAGGCCTGGCCACCCTTTCCAAACTCCTTCGACTGACCACCGAACGCACGCTGGTAGATACGGCCGTCCTCGGTACGGGAGAAGGGGCAACCGTAGCCCTCCAGCTCACGAACACTAGCGGGAGCTTCTCTGGTCATGTAGTGAATGGCATCCTGGTCACCCAGCCAGTCAGATCCCTTCACGGTGTCGTACATGTGCCATCTCCAGTCATCCTCGTGCATGCTGCAGGCCGGACCATTAGCGCCTTCGCAAGACTCAAGGATATAAAATAACTCACTTTCCAAGAGCGGCGTTGATACCACCCTGAGCGGCGACAGTGTGAGATCTCGTGGGGAAAAGCTTAGAAACACAGGCAGTGTTGAAGCCAGCTTCCGCCAGACCGAAAGCGGCACGCAGACCGGCACCACCAGCACCGACAACGACGGCATCGTACTCGTGGTCCTGCAATTGCATTAGCGACCATCGTTCCCACAACATATATTCACGTAGTAGCTTACAATGATAGGGTACTTCTGAGCAATGAAGCCTTCGGCCTCCTTGGCGCGCAGAGGGCCGTTGCCAAATATCCGGGCTAGCGGAGGGACGAGTTAGCAGATGTAGGCAGGGGCGGGCGTGCGAGTCCAATGCGTACCAGCCGGGCGGGAAGAGGAGAAGAGACGTCTCTGGCCCAAAGTGCGGGAAATCTGCACCAGCAAGACGAGTCAGTAAGACCATTGACGATAGAGGGAACGTGGTGAGCCAGGGTTCGGCATCACGGCGAAAGAAGTCGGATACAGACCTTCGCTGCGGGAGCTAGGCTCCGCATGCCCAAGGAGCTCATGATGACGGATCAAGAGAAAAGAAACACTTTTCCAATGAGTCCGAAGGAGGGGAGATGTGGTGGAGGAAGGGAAACCAGCGGCACAAAAAGACGGGGGAGGGGAGAGGAGAGACGAGGTCAAGGCCGGTGATGCTTTGCGAGCTGCACTTTTGGATCGTCGGTTCTGGCGAAGAGAGCGAAGAGACCGGCTGACATAATCAGCGATTCACTTGCCGACGGGGAGGACCGGGGCCGAGAGCACCAATCAGAGGCCGCGCAGTGGTAATCACCTCGGGCAGCCGGCAGCCTGTCATTGGCCGAGACTGCACAGGCACGTGGCCGGTCTTCTTTTAACCCGGCAGCGCGCGAAGAATTCCGGAGCAACACGGCCGGCCTGGGGACGACGACTCTTATTGCTGGGGTTGATCGGCTTCCCAGCTCAGGGTTTCCCTTCTAGTCTCGTCCCGGAATACTGTGTTTCTGTGGTGACATTTTGCTGTCATTGAACCCCAACCAAGCTCTGTGTTGACCTTATTCCGAAGTTGCCGGGCGCGCATGCAACGAAACTCTACGTACTACGACCCTTACTTGTCTGATGATGTAGGTTGCCATGCACTTTATACTTACTAGTGCAGTGTACTAGTAGCTTATATGTCGTGTGACCGGCAGAACATCACTGTCATATATAACTGCACAATCATATTATAGATCCCATCGTAGACTGACTGAATCACCAATGTCATGTATGATCATACACATCCGTCCAGCCATGCAATGTAACCAACCCATACCGTCTAATTATACTGCATGTACGTCGCCGTCGAGTTGAACTTCAGGTTGCCCTTGATCACCTTGTCCACCGCGGCGAGGAAGTCCTTCTCCGTGGCCACCTTCCGCCGCGCCCGAATGGCGAACATGCCCGCCTCTGTCGCAACACTCCGGAGCTCAGCTCCCGTAGCGTTGGGGCACAGGCGCGAAATCAGCTCCCACCGAATGTCCCGCTCCACCGACATACTCTTAGCGTGAATCCGGAGAATGTTGGCACGACCCTCGACATCCGGGAGCGAGAACTCGATCTTACGGTCGATACGACCAGGACGCATCAGGGCAGGGTCCAGAGTGGACGGTCGGTTGGTGGCGAACATGACCTTGATGTTACCACGAGCGTCGAAACCATCCAGCTGCGTAATCAACTCCAACATGGTACGCTGAACTTCGTTGTCACCACCCGCTCCGTCATCGAAACGAGCACCGCCGACCGCATCAATTTCATCAAAGAAGATAATGCACGCCTTCTTTGTTCGGGCCATCTCGAACAGCTCACGGACCATCCGAGCACCCTCACCAACATACTTCTGCACCAACTCACTACCAATGACACGGATGAAAGTAGCGTCGGTTCGGTTGGCCACGGCTCGAGCGCAGAGTGTCTTACCAGTTCCGGGAGGTCCGTAGAGCAGGGCACCCTTCGGCGGGTCGATACCGAGGTTAACGAAGCGCTCTGGTGATAGCAATGGCATCTCGACGACTTCTCGCAGCTTCTCAATTTGTTCCTTGCATCCTCCGACATCGCCGTACGTCACATCGGGCTTGTCCTCGACAGTCATCATCGTCACGCTGGGGTCGATCTTGGGAGGAAGAGGTAGCATAATCTGATATTTATTGCGATCGACACTGTCATCTGTTAGAAGGGAAGATGCAGAGCAAAATTGCAGGGTCATACCCGACTCTCATGCCCTCCTCGATATCCGTAGGACTCACGCGTTCCCCAAGGTTGACGACAAACTTGGCGATCTGCTTAACGTTGATAACATATTTGCTCTTATCCGAGTCCTTCTCATCCGAAATGATCTTTGTACAACGGGCTACCTGCAGCGGTTGCTCCTCTGCCATGCGCTGTCGGTCCGCAGCAACATCCCAAAGGTGTGGAGGCGCAAGACCGGTATCGGATTCCTAAGCAGCTAGTCAGACGTGTCCGGTATGACGTATATGGCAGACCTTGATACCTTGACACCAATCTTCTCGTTCACACTCGCTTGTCTGTCCTTGATCTGCTTTTCGAGCTTCTTTAATGCCGTGGCGTAGGGTGCGGCACCGTAGGTCTTCAATACTTGGATATCCCTGCGGCCAGTTAGCCATCCAGATGCGCGAACCAACCACAGTTGATGCTGATAAAACACCGGAATCACCTACTCATCTGTAAGAGGGGTGATCTTCTTCTCTGGCTCTTCGTCATCGGCGAAGTTCTTCTTGTACTTCTCCCAGTTCTCTCCCGTGGCGCTAGGCATGGTGATGGGAGGATATGTGGCAAGACGGCAAGATGAAGGAGTAACAAATCAGTTCAGAAATGTGTTTGTAGAGTGTAAATAAGGGAAGATAAAATGAAAGGTGTAAAGGCAATGAAGGGCGTGGTGGTGAGATGGAGCTTGATAGATGGAAGAGTGATGTGGTGAGCTCAGCTTGTTGCGGTTCGAGCTGTTGACGCTAGTGGCCGCCAAGCCCAGCAGCAACACCGCCCAAAACGCAACACCGAAGAAATTCCCAGAGCCGCCTCCAGGTTCTGGATCCCCTCGCCTCACCCACTCTTCTTTATCTTCCCCGGTTTCATCAATCTACGGTGTTTATATCGTAGCTATTTTCATCATGGCGTCGACAGCCTCCCAGCCGGCCCCCAGCGGCAATGCTTTCAAGGTGCGTCTTTTTCGCGGAGAGAAATACGTGTGGGCCGTTTTCTGATAGACTGCAGGACAAGGAGAAGCCTATGGCCGTCCGTACGTCCAACATTCTCGCTGCCAGAGGTATGTATCTATTCGGAATGTGCTCAGGGGTTCAAGTACTAATTGCAATCAGCCGTGGCCGATGCCATCAGAACAGTACGCTTGCTTCGATATCGATATGACAAATGAGGGGCTAACCGCAACGCAGTCTTTGGGACCCAGGGGTATGGACAAGATGGTAGGATACATGTCTATTAATTGGAGGTACCGTGGCTAATATTGTAATAGATCCAAACGCCCAAGGGAAACACAATCATCGTACGATCACCTCTCCGTATACCGACTCACACACCCCGCTAACCCTCGCAGACGAACGATGGAAACACCATGTTGAGGGATATGAGCGTCATGCACCCCGCCGCTAGGATGCTGGTCGATCTCAGTGCGGCCCAAGATGTTGAGGCTGGTGATGGTACCACGTCCGTCGTCGTTATTGCCGGAAGCCTGCTCGGTGCTGCAGAGCGCCTGCTTGGAAAGGGTATCCATCCCACCGTCATCTCGGAGTCCTTCCAAAGAGCCGCTGCCGCCGCTGTCGAAATCCTCACCAACATGTCTCGCCCCATCAACCTGACGGACCGCTCCACCCTCCTTCAGGCTGCTTCTACCTCCCTCTCCTCCAAGATTGTTTCGCAGCATTCCGGCCTCCTCGGTCCTATGGCCGTGGATTCCGTGTTGAAGGTCGTCGACCCCAAGACCGCCGAGAACGTCGACCTCCGCAATATCCGTATAGTGAAGAAGGTTGGAGGAACGATTGAGGACAGTGAGATGGTTGATGGCTTG
Source organism: Aspergillus tubingensis (assembly GCF_013340325.1). NCBI lineage: Eukaryota > Fungi > Ascomycota > Eurotiomycetes > Eurotiales > Aspergillaceae > Aspergillus > Aspergillus tubingensis. The sequence continues at coordinate 3,050,904 of NW_023336280.1, read as the reverse complement.
GTTCTGAACCAACAGGTCATCAAGAGCAGCGGCGGTCCTACCAGAATTGAGAAGGCCCGGATAGGTCTGATTCAATTCCAGCTCAGCCCGCCTAAGCCTGATGTAGGGTCGAGGATCCCTTGAGCCTAAATGCAATACTAACAATGGCTTTAGATGGAGAACCAGATCGTCGTGAACGACTACCGCCAGATGGACAAGATCCTCAAGGAAGAGCGCCAATACCTCCTTAACATGGTCAAGAAGATCCAGAAGACCAAGTGCAATGTCCTTCTGATCCAGAAGTCCATCCTCCGTGATGCCGTCAACGACCTTTCCCTTCACTTCCTTTCTCGCCTTAAGATTTTGGCCGTCAAGGATATCGAGCGTGATGAGGTTGAGTTCCTCTGCAAGAGTCTGGGCTGCAAGCCTGTTGCCAACATCGACTCTTTCACTGAGGACAAGCTGGGTACTGCCGACCTGGTTGAGGAAGTGCAGCAGTCTGGTGCTCGCTATGTGAAGGTCACCGGTATCAAGACCCCTGCCGCCGCCGCCAACCAGACCGTTTCGATCGTCGCCCGTGGCGCCAACAACCTCATTCTGGACGAGGCCGAACGTTCCCTTCACGATGCTCTTTGTGTCATCCGTTGTCTGGTGAAGAAGCGCGCCCTCATCGCTGGTGGTGGTGCTCCTGAAATTGAGATCGCCCACGCCCTTGCCATGCGTGCTCGTCAGCTGACCGGCACGGAGGCTATCTGCTGGAAGGCATTCGCTGATGCCATGGAAGTCATTCCCACCACGCTGGCAGAGAATGCCGGTCTGAACTCGATCAAGGTTGTCACTGAGCTGCGCCACCGCCATGCCCAGGGCCAGCACAACGCAGGAGTCAGCATTCGCAGTGGTGGCGTGAAGGACGACATCACTGAGGAGAACATTCTGCAGCCGCTCCTGGTGAGTACCAGCGCGATCGAGCTGGCTGCTGAGACGGTGAAGATGATTATGAGAATTGATGACATTGCTTTGTCGCGGTGAGCGATGGCGCGGAGTGAATTGGAAAAGTAAGCCAGGTGGTGTACTATGACGAGTAATTTATCAATCATACCATGTTCAAAAGATAGATCGTTGGTGTCTAATTGCACATAATCATCGCCATGCAATTTCTTCGTATTCATCTACCGTAGTGTTTGCTATGAATCCAGTATTGACGTTGTGTCCCATTCATATCCATGACTCTTCACCCTGGCTGTATGCAGTGCCGATATCACACTTAGGGAAAGACAGGGCGTTACTGCAGCCCGCCACCCGATTAACATCGGAATTTACCAGTTTTCTTCGTTAAACGGCCGGAATTAACAGAATTGTTTATTTAACTGCATTTCTAACTAGCAATTTTGTGGGTGGAAAAATGGCTATAAAGGCAGGCTCCGTCTCCCCTGCCACTCATACATCTTTCTTCTCTACAGCGCTGCTAGTCATGAGCACTAATCCTTTGGGATAGTATACTTATACTACTATTTTATATTAACTACCATTCTCAAGTCTCGCAATATCCATGTTATCATCTCTTTCTTCCTGCTACCGTTCCAGTTACCAGTTATTGTCACCAGAGATGCATGTATATAAAAGATGTATCACTTCCGGGTTTCAGGACCTTGATTTCTCTTTTCTATGACTTCTTTACCTCCTGGCTCCTCCGATAAACTTCGCATGCGCCTGCAACCGGACAAGTTCATTCAAGTGGTGTTCAATACGCAGAATCCTGCCCCCTAACCCGGGTGGTCGGTCGGGTCACCGTCATCCATCATGAACTATATCGAAATGAGAAGCCATGGATAATACGTTTTATGGCTTCTCCAAAACCCTATTGTCGGTGCTCCGACTTTTAAAAGATCTGCTTCCAAGACAAAGACATCTGGAGTCAATGACATGATGCCTTCTGCACATATCAGATGCTATGATCCAGAAGATTTATGATATTCTTATGATGCTCTTCGCGCCATAGGAAAGAAAACATGATCCTTGGAAGAGATACAGGCCATTGATATGTTCAGACAATTTCCTCACCGAGTCAAACAGTATCCGCGTCTCGTTTAGAATCATACCAGGTTCGCCAATGCCCGTACCACATTTGAAACGTGAGCGACCTGCCTTAGGTGTTCATAGCAGCACACTCATCATCGAATACTGTATGTTTTCTGCGGTGTGTCAAGATTGCTATATGATACAATACTGGACACTCCCCAATGAAGTTGCTGCGATGTGCTGTCACCCACCGACTAGGGGCCATATAAAATATCCACCTGGCATGGTTTGGACTATGTGCATCGATTCAGCTGAGGGAAAAGTACAATGCTACACGCAATATGCTTGACGCATCAGCAACTGAATGAAATCTTCCTCGTGTTCGCGCGAAGTACGATCACTCCTGTGGTTGAGAAAGCATCATATGCGGAACGAGCCAAGTCCTGGCTTATCCTATATTACCTGCCGTGAGGTTAGCACCAGAGACTGCTGGTCTCGACTGCTCTTCTATTTTAATTCCTACTCCCGTGCAGATACCACAGAATGGAAGACCTAGTGGGGCCCTACACAGGGGAATACGGGGACTTTGCGCCTATTGTGCCTTGGATGGGCATGTTTTGGAGTGACAACGATGTAGCCCGAAATCAGGGCCTGCAACTTACAATAATGCTGTCCGATGGTCCGCCTGCATCCGGGACAAGAAACTGGTGCAACATCTATACATACATCATGCAGTCTATGCCCCAAGTTCAGCTGTCTCCACTACAGCAGATGCTCATGATAGGACTAGGCATACTGCGCTCTTGATCGAGCAACTCACCAGCAGCATACCCGGCGAGGGAGGCAGGAGCATAGATTATTGCTGTCCTATGCCTGGAGCGACTGACGTTGCTATAAATAAGACAGAGGTCAATCTGAAGACAGATTAGCCTAAGGTGCCAGTGATCTAGCAAAGCGCAAGAAGCGCAAGCGTGGAGAAAAGAGCCGAGCATGGCATCTCCGGGCATACTGCGTTTCTGTTTTTGTGATCCCCACTCTACTGAGTCAGTGTCAGGCGACAAAGTTCAAGTTCAGTGAGTCTGGCTCACTTTGTTCGGACTATAAAATGAGAGAAAATGTACCTATCAGAAGATATTTTATTTTGGCTCTACATAACAATATCGGTCAGCTCCTCTCGATACGGTGGGAGCAAAAACAACCCTGGGATCGATTATTGCCGAATTGACCATACCTCGGCATCAGAAATTACGACGGTGGTTGAGCACGACAGGTTGTGCCAGCAGCGTCTGGCTTGAGTTGATCCACAATCTATTCGACTTCCTTGGTGCTTGCTGCCTGTCCAACAGAGATGACAGCCTGTCAGTGAGCCTTGCGACACCTATAACACATGCGGTGTCTCCCATTCTGCTCTCCTTGACTACTTTGTCTTACCTGGCTTGCATGTTGCGCAAACCCGTTTAATGGATAAGGAGTCGATCCGTCTTGTTTACCCGGGCTCGAACGCTGCCTCCGGAGAACATCTTTACGTCCGTTAGTGGACGGAAACGATCTTGATATCGTGGACAGTAAACATATAGCGTTTGACAGGCTTTTCACGTTGTTCTAGATGGGTGTCCGCGTCACCGTCTTTTACTGCGTCCTCTTCTTCAGGGACAGGTACATCCAGAGGGGCACTAGGCAGGTGAAATCGGAGCTCGAACAAACTGGGCCACGAGGCAAGAAAGCTCATATGGTACTATGGGCAATGGCCTGGTTTTGGGTGAATAAAACACTTAGAGAAGGCGGGTGATAATTTGAACAGCTCTGTCTGTATTCATTCCCTATCAGACGGGGACTCGAGGGGTCGATCTAGATATTCACACTCGAAGATGGGATTTGATCGGAAGATGGCTTTCCAAAGACATAAAAAATTGAATCCCATGATTCGAGCAGATTGGTGAATTCTAGCTGGGAGTACCTGGCAGAAAAATAAAGACGTATAGCTCATATGAACGCTCTCGATGAATCCCTAGGTTCATTATGTGTGACATCAAACGATGATAGTTCAGTCCCTGAAAACTAGACGGAAAGACCAACAACCCCGAAAGAAGATCACATCGACAAAGGACCCACGGCAGCGCAAACAGCTCTGGGAATTCCAGAGATAGTGGAGAAGATCCTGTCACATTGGTCTTTGTTGGCAATTCATCATGCGGGGCGGCAATTTGCTCTACATTCACTGGCTTCAGTGTTCCCTTGATACCCATAGTATGAATTGCAAGGTTTCACTTCTTGTGTGTTGTTGGGTAATCTACTCAAATCAAAGCTGGTGTCGGTTTTACCGCCCAACAAACCTATGAAGACCTGAGGGGCTCGCAAACGCCGTCACTCTACATCTCATGGCGCAAGCAATGCCATTTCCAAATTCCAAATGGGAAGCTTGATCGTGCTGTCTCTCCCCTTCACGGCGATAGACTTGAGGCCGAAAGCATCTTCACCCTCGCTGCATTACGGCTTTGTCGAAATTCACACAACAGCAGGACTATGAAAGAACATGCAATTCCAGTGCTCAGAAATTAACACTAGGAATCATTCACTAAGGATACTGTCGCTGCCGCACTGCTGATATTCACATCCTCAGTGAATCTCTCATGACAAATTGTGGCCGCACAAGAAAAAACTCAGCTATATATACAGGCGAGAATCCATTCTCAATTCTCTCCTCTTTTCATTTCTTTCCTCACTCAGTTCTCTCCTCACTTCATCCCTCTCCTCTCGAACCGCTCGACATCGCGATTCTTCCAACACTCAGTGAGGTTGGCCTTTTATATTTATTGCTTCCTTGAAGAAATAATATCGTGATGGAGAAGACAAGGCACTACGAGCTACCTATACTCAGCTTGCAGAGTTCATGGCTCTCCTCGGTGGCTTCCAGGCCTCATGAAGTGTATGACCTACTCATGACAAACCGTTGATTGGTATGTTTGCTGACCGTTGAAAGAATTGTACATCAACAGAGAGGACGAGGAAGATGGTATCTTCACAGATAGTGAGGATCGCAAACTCCAGTGTCTCACAGCACACCGAGTTGGTATGTGTCTATCCTTTCCCCTTTCCCTATAGTACAGGGCGATGACGTTCATCTTTGCGGTATCATTCGTTGAACTGACTGAACAGTTTTACTACACGTTAGGAAAGCTGACAGCATCTTCCAAAACAAACCTGGAAGAGATGATTTCCAGGGAATTCCGTTCCCTGGCCCTGTACTTCATCTTGACGCAATCACCTCTCTCCATCACGGTCGCTCCTCTGGCAATCGACACGAACCACAACCTCAGCGAACCTGGCGGGAACATGATCAATGCCGAATAGGTCAGTTCCTTCAAAGTAGACCTGCTGTGCCTCTTGAATATTGACTAACACTCGCACATTCTAAGTGAAACCTCATCGACGTTCCTCAAAATGGTCCTTCAACTTCTCGAAGACACGGCTAAGACTGTTCTACAAATGGAGAAGAGTTCCTGAAAGAATTCTTTCTAGACTATATACTGCTAGGAGTACCAAACTCTCCTATGCGGATCACTGGTCCCCAGAACATAAAGACAAAAAAGCGCAGTGCTTCTTTAAGCATCATCCAAGCTTTCTCGTTGTCTCCTTCTTTGCACGGGACCTGCATTCGCAGCAATTGATAAGGAGGGTGCTAGCAGCACACCTTGAAGCACCAAGCAATCAAAGCTCGATTCACAACTACTTACTCCGACCTTGTTCAAACGGCACCAAGAGACGGTACTGGTTGACTGGCTATCTCAGACAGAGGTTCCAGAGCTACCAGTCCTTCAACCGATACAACTGCTTGCTAGCATCAACATCGGCAACCTCGACTTCCAGGTGGCAGTCTTAAGCCACTATCACCGACCTTCTCACCCTCTTATCCACTCACCTCCTTCTCCAGGACTCTGACTCATACCCTCTTATGTTCAACATCAATCCAATATCATACCTTGCCGTCATGGACCACTCTTCAATATGAAGCTGAGTGTGCATTTTCGATGCAGTGTCAACCAGAACCCTCCAGTGAGTATGATTCTTTCTAGCTATTCCTATCCATGGTTTCTTTTTACTGATTCAAAAAGCTCATCTCAGGACGCTCGCAACCTAGATTCTTCGTCGGTCTCCTAGAATGACATGCAACAGAACAGAAACGAAAACAAGAATACAAGAAAAATTAAAGATAAAAAGAACAAAAGAAAAGAAAATAGAAGAAAACATACACACGCAGAGGAGCAAACCTCACCCGAGAAAAACAAATGAAATAATATAAAATAAAAATAAGAGAAAAAAGAAAATGGAAAATGGAAAAGGGCAAGCACCAAAAAACAACAAACCAACCTCCTCAGATCCCAATACTCCTGCTCTCGACAGAAAAACATCGTGGACGCTCCGGACTTCGGCCTCTCAACTTGGACATCCTCACAACAATTGATACAAGCAACGAACAAACGGACGGGCCTCCCTGGCTCTTCCAGACTGAGTGGAAAGCAGCAGCAGGTTCCATCGATCCGACTCCTGGTCTTCTCTCGCCTCTGTAATCTACAGACTGCGTTGGACGAACGGGACGGCGTGAGTTCCTCAGTCGTGCTATTCCACTCAGTCACGCCAGAGGCACTCCAGCTGCCCGGCTTACAGGCTGGGTGAGATGCAGCAGCAGGTTCCATCGATCCGACTCCTGGCCTTCCAATGCCTTCGTCACCTTTGACGACGCAGCGGACGGACGGGGCGGCGTGAGTTCCTCAGTCATGCCATCGACTCAGTCAAACCGCAGCGGAGAAGCCACAGGCCGAGTGAGATGCAGCAGCAGCAGGTTCCACCGATCCGACCCCCGGCCTTCTCTCGCCTCTGTCATCCTTGACAGACTGCGTTGGACGGACGGGGCGGCGTGAGTTCCTCAGTCGTGCCCATCTCACTCACTTGCAACAAAGCCACGAGGCCCGTCCAGCTACTCGACTTACCGGCTGAGTGAGAAGCAGCAGCAAGTTCCATCGATTCCGAACCCGGCCTTCTCTCGCCTCTGTCATATTTGACAGACTGCGTTGGACGGACGGGAGGCGTGAGTTCTTCAGTCGTGCCCATCACTCAGCCAACCAAGAGAGTCCAAGTTGATCAATACCGGCTGAGCGGGAAGCAGCAGCAGGTTCCATCGATTCCGAACCCGGCCTTCTCTCGCCTCTGTCATATTTGACAGACTGCGTTGGACGGACGGGAGGCGTGAGTTCTTCAGTCGTGCCCATCACTCAGCCAACCAAGAGAGTCCAAGTTGATCAATACCGGCTGAGCGGGAAGCAGCAGCAGGTTCCATCGATCCGACTCCTGGCCTTCCAATGCCTTCGTCAGCTCTGATGACGCAGCGGACGGACGGGACGGCGTGAGTTCCTCAGTCGTGTGATCTCGCTCAGCCGGTGTCCGAGTCCATGCAAAAGAACGATGTTCAAATCTGATGCAGCATGGGGTTGATTCGTTGTTTTTTCTGAATATTCTTCGTCATTCATTCTTCATCAAGAGAAGAAAACTGTCTCAAGTCCGCACATCCTACTCTCCAGTCCTGGCCTAGCCCGTCAACATACCACGTCCTCAAGCAACAAAGAATATATTGGAGAAATTTTCCAAACTACGCAGTGAAAACATACCACGCATGAAGGCATTCCCACCAGTCCAACTTCCTTTCTCCAAGTCTCCGATGACGGAAAATGCCATATATATCATCCATCACACCAACACATGATACATTGTCTGCGTACGGCTGGAGATGTAATGCCTATCGTATACAACATTGTCCATGCAATCAGGCAATCATGCTTACTGGCTACTCACTGAGAACTACAACCTTCCTACCAAAAATCCCTATAGCTGCAGCTACTAGGCCTGGCTTCAATCACAAGTATCCCACGGCATATGAACTCGGCCTTTGGCTAACACAAAGTCAACAAGGACTGAGGCGTACCGGGCTCATGACCTGCTTGCAGAATTTATGTTCGTCGTCAGAGAGACAATCTTGGCTAATATTACTGTCTCTGTGCAGCTCTAAGACCTTCAAATGGAATCAGAGATTCCAGAGACACTCGAGCAGCTTAAATACCACTTGTTAGCCAAGCACACCATTCATACATGTTTTCGCAGCGATGTCGATTCTACCTTCTCCAAGATAAGGTACTTCAGATCATCCGCAACGCCAGACTCTTTACCAACAATGTCCAGCGACATGACATGTTCTGCAGTCGATTCCATCACACTGGATCTGATCTTGGGATTGATTGACGAAAATCGTCCGGATTGATGTGTCCTTGGACGTCATCTTCCAATTCGGAGAAATGAACGGTTCGAATATCTGTTACTATTTCATCCTGTCTTGTCTTGTTCTTGCCCTTGTACTTGTTGTATGATATCTCCTCCAATGAATCAAGGACTTGTGTCTGCATCTGGATGATACTTTTGTGTACTTTCATACCAACTCTTACTATATGTATCACCAATGAAAAATCTACTTTGGGTACACAACCATCCTATTCTACCTACTAAATGAATGATATGATACAGATGCAGCAGCAACTAGACATAAATGCTGCACGGTGCTTGTCCTCTCACCATCTTCTTCGAGATAATCCTAAGGAATCTGAGGCTCCAAATATCCCCTCTACATCAACAACTCTTCGAGATCCTCGAAAGCGGAACCGAATCCCTACCACACTTCCTTTCTTCCAGATCCCACTACTCTGCACATATTATTCTCTCACCAGTCAAGCCTCCTTGCATATTCGAGTATATTGAATAAAATCTCCAGTGGTCTATTCCGATCGTCCACAATACATAATACCTAGAACAAAATTCCGGGTTCCATCTAGCAAGAAAGCATCCTCCAGTGAGAGAACGAGACAGGTATCAACACAAACTCCACAGACCCGAAGAATCATCCCGCACCTCACTATAATGTCGAAGGAAGAAGAACTTCCACCATGGCCGTGCGTGTCCTCAGTGTCTGTGTTTACTATGTCTAGCATGTTGGATGCTAAGAGGATCATGTTTGGTTGGTGGTTGGTGGTTGGTGGGTGGGTGGATGTCATGGCTACGGTGCCATTTCTGTGTTGGGGTGATGGAACACAATTCCTACTGATTTTGAGTGATGAAGGTTATAGGATTAATTCCTTGTTACTGTTATTGGACTGGTGTGTCTAGGTGTGGATTTAATTATTGTGAGAAGGGGGGAGATGTCTTGTGTCTGGGAATGGAAGGGTATGGGATGAAGTGGGATGATGGAAATGAATCAAGTCAAGTCAATTCTTATTATTATATCTAATTGAGCATTCTATTGTAGATTGCAGGAGAGTAGGTGATTAAGAGGGTTTGACTTTGAGATTGGGATTCAGACGAATCTTGTCTACACTGGTTCTATTTCTTTGGATAAAAGAATGGAACTGAGTCAGTTAGATGTACTGTTGTGGTCTGCTTGATCTTTTATAAATTAGGATATCTAACTACTATTCTGTTTGTGTCTTACTGCTTGAACTAAAGTAGTGAATGTCAAATTACTCGTGTATTGACTAGCTGTCAAGGGGAAGGGGGTATAACTGCGACTAAATACTCACTCCAAACGCCATTCCAAACATCCATCCTAATCTCAACCAACAACTACTTTTCCCGCGGCTCCACAAATGATCCAAGAACATCTCATAGACCGACGACCGGAAAGCCTTGCTATGCATGCAATCCGTCCTTCCAAACAGAGACATAGGAAAAGCAGTCAACGAATGTACCGCACCAAATATTCATAGCTTCATATCCCGTAATCACCATTATCGTTAGCACTCATATAAAGGAACTAGCTGCAGTGTATATGGTCAGTCACGCAATGATGCCTGACCCAGAGGTTCCTGATCCCCAGCGGATACGTTTGAGACCACCTCGGACTGCTTCTTGGCCACAGCCCGCCGCTGCTCGGCCGGGAACGCCAGTATCGCCCGCCACGGTCATTCCCGTGCTGGCCTCCAAGCGTCCGACTTCGCGGCCCAGCACGTAGCCGGCGGAGAAGCTGATGGCTGAAAATAGGACGACAACACCCGCGCTGATCACCCAGGTCATGACGGTGGGACTGGCAGTCGAAGCATCCGCTATGCTGGCTCGACGGCCCTTCTTTGCAGAGGAGTGGCTACGTTCTTTGGAAGGGCTGGACCGCCGCTTGGCTCGAGGGGCCGACTGGACATCGCGGGGTGAGTATGCGGCCGGCTGCGGAGTGGGTCCCTGCCGCGGGGTCCGAGTGGGGACAGTCGCTTCCGTCCCTACGGCTTCCTCGCCAACTTCTCCTCCCATCGCTACTGACTCCGGTACTAAGCGGAAGGAAGATGGGTGGCCTCGAGAAGGACTGGCCTGTGACGGGGGAGGGTCGGATTTGGGCAGACCGCGGGCCGCAGCGGCACAGGAGAGCAATGTGGAAAGACTGGCACGCAGAGCGGCGTCGTGATCCGCGTGGTGGGACGGTGAGATCATATTGAATGGACTATGTTGCTGGGAGGATCTCCGTGCGGAGCGTATACTTGCTTGAGAGTTTCTGCGGATCGCTGTGCGACGGCTGGAGTTGGACACCTCACTGGGCTGTGAGCGGTGTCCTCCGGTAGGCCTCCAAGAGGTGTTCTGAGATGCAGGTGGGTGCGAGAAGACGTTGGGCTGAGGAACAAAGGGAGCTGAACCCATACGCATTCCCAACGCCGTCGAGTTGTCATCATCATCATCCTCATCGCTGGCATCATCGGAAGCGGTCGAAGAGGGGCCAGGTCCCGGGACGAACGGGGTAGGTAAAGCTTGACGGACCATGTCCTCGTTCGAACTGCTGAGGACGCGGTCCGACTCGCTCTCACTCTCCTCGTATTCGTCTTGGCTGCTGCTTTGTTCGCGGGACGAGTAATCGACTTGGGCGGTGGTGACGGCAGCCAGCCGCTGCAGACGACGCCGTCGGCTGCGATGGTATGCACCGGCTTCATCCTGCTGGACGCGCAGACCCGTGGTGATAATATCGTCGTTGGTGCCGGCGGAGGAGAGGGAAGAGGAGGAGGGCTGTGAGGAGACCTCGATCCAGGAATCTATATAATAACGTAGTGAGTACATGGTGGTGGTACAAGCAATAGTGACTTTTGAAAGAGGACTGGCAATGCATGCAGATCGGAGTGAATGAAGATGCAGGGGAAAGGTGCAGACATGCCAGGCGTAGGGCAAATATCTGGAGAAAACCAGGATGACGCACCTTCGGATCTCGTGGGCGCAACAGCAGCAGGCGACCGGGACTGCTGGAAGGCGTGAGGCTCGCGCGACGGCGGCTGATGGGCTTCTCGCGTCAGTCGCCCGACCGATCGAGGGTCATCGTGCACCTGACCCAGTAGGTCATAGTGGTTGGGTTGCATGATGTGAAGAGGAAGGATAAGGGGAGAGGGAGAGTGACGAGAGGGGGTGGGAGGAGGAGATGAAGCAGTAGAGTAAGGAAAGAAGAATAAATAAGAAGGTAGAAGTAGAAGCAGCGGTGATGAGATGAGATGGGATGAGATGAGATGAGTGACCAGGCAGGCAACACACGGTCAGTCAATCCTCAGACCACGGGGAATGCAAGCGGACCGTTCAGCTCATACGCTGAGCGGTCAGAAAAGGGCGGGGTTTGGGATGCAACAGTTCAGTTTTGAATGGTTGATTGGGGGGAGGATCCGTTTAGATTATCTTATCAGTACTTAAGTGGGCAAGTGGATGCTGGCAGTTACCGTGAAGAAGAAAGCATGGATGAAATTGTAGGTTGAGTTAGGTTTAAGTTCCCTGTCAGTTCTCCAGCATCCAACCTGGAGTTCAATAAAAGAAGATACCTTCTGCTGCTGCTGCTGCTTCTTCTTTCTATTCACTCAGGTTGAACGGGATAATCCAAGAACAACAATAGACGCGAGCAACAAGCGAGAGAGACGGGGAGAATAAGAAGGGGGAGGCGAGCACGAGGGCTGGTCCATCATCCGACCCTCAACCAGCCTTTTTCCCACCTGCACAGCTGACTTGTCCCCCCGCTGCCTCTTCCCGCTGATAGATCCACCATCACGCACTCGCAGCAGATCTGGTCGATCCGTGCCACCCCATTCACCCAAACAAAGACAGCCTTTAAGAGAAGAAAAAAAAAGAAAACTAGAAAAGTAACATCATTCTGGTCATAGCCATTCATTAAATTGGTATGGTATGCTACCTAGATAAAACAGGCACATAGCTACCTAGCTACCTAGCTAGCTAGCGTGACATAATGCAGACAACTTTTGGGGTACCAGAAACAGTGAGGAATAATGACAATAACCCCGGAACCATAACCCATTGCCCAAAACAAAAAGCAGTCTAGAAAAACATAGGTATACGTCGGTTAGTACTCTTACACACTGACTTAGAAGGTGACCTTGGTGCCCTTGTACTCGGGGATACCACCGCGAGCCTTGTTGGGGGCACCACCACCGCGGCCACCGAAGCCACCACGGCCACGGCCACCACGGTCACCGAAACCGCCACGACCACCGCCACGACCGCCGAAGCCGCCACGGCCACCACCGCGACCACCGCCGCCGCCGCCGTTGTTGGCACGGGGAGTGCTGAAGTCCAGACGCACCGGGCGTCCGAGCAGGTCAGCACCCTGGAGCTCGTTGAAGGCAGCGCGGGCCTCGTCGACGGAGGAGTACTGGACGTAGCCGAAACCCTTGGGGCGGCCAGAGTCGGGGTCGGTGGGCAGACGGATACCGAGGATGCTACCCTTCTCACCGAACAGCTCGCCGACGGAGTCCTCGTTGGCGTCGAAGGGAAGGTTTCCGACGAAGAGGGTGTCACTCTCGGGGCTGGCCTGGTCACCGAAGGAACGGGCACGAGCGTTGGCGCGGTCCTTGAAACCACCCTGCTGGTCCTTGTTGGCGGGACGGCCAGTGGCATAGTCCAGGTTGATGACACGTCCGTCGATCTCAGCACCCTTCTTGGCCTCGAAAGCCTTGGCGGCATCGACGGCGTTGGTGTACTCAACGTAACCGAAACTGAAAGAGTTTAGCAATAGCTTGATGAATATGGAAGACGGAAGTACTCACCCACGAGAGCGGCCAGTGTCACGCTCAGTCATGATACGAACACCGGAGAGCTCACCGAAGCTCTCGAACTCGGACTGGAGCCAGGCCTCATCGACGTTCCAGGACAGGTTACCGACGAACAGGTTGGCGGAAGCACCAGGAGCAGGGTCCTCAGTCTTGGACTTCTTGGGGGTAGCGGAGGTCTCCTCCTCAGCCTTACGCTTCTTGGAGGGCTTCTCGCTCTCCTCAGACTCAGAGTCAGAGTCGGAGTCGGAAGAGTCGGAGTCAGAGTCAGAAGAGTCGGAAGACTCCTGGGAACGTTAGCATCAAACTGTTAAGTGAAAGGAATAGATGGCATACCTTCTCGGCCTTCTTCTCCTTAGTCTCCTCCTCGCTCTCAGAGTCAGAGTCGGAGTCAGAGTCGCTCTCGCTGGACTCCTTCTTGGCGGCCTTCTTGGGGGCCTCCTCCTCAGACTCAGAGTCGGAGTCGGAGTCAGAAGACTCAGACTCGGACTCGGCCTTCTTGGTCTCCTTCTTAGCAAGCTTCTCATCCTCGGACTCGGAGTCAGAGTCTGAAGACTCAGACTCAGAGTCGCTGGACTCAGCCTTCTTAGCAGCCTTCTTGGGCTCCTCCTTGGTCTTCTTGGCAGGCTTCTCCTCCTCGCTCTCGCTGCTAGAGGCGTCGTTCATCTCCTCATCGCTGTCAGAGTCGGAAGACTCAGACTCGGACTCGGAAGACTCGGACTCGGACTCAACCTTCTTGCCCTTCTTCTCGGTCTTCTTGGCGGGCTTCTCGTCCTCACTCTCGCTGCTGGAGCTGGAGTCGGAGGCCATCTCCTCGTCGCTGTCGGACTCGGACTCGGAAGACTCGCTGGGAGTAGGCTCCTTCTTCTTCTTCTTGTCCTTCTTCTCCTTGGAGGCAACCTCACGAGCAATCTGCTTGCTCTTGGCCTTGGGGGACTGGGAGGACTTGGTCACACCAGCAGACTTGACCTTGCTAAGGGTCTTGTCAACCGGCTTCTCAGAGCCCTTCTTGGTAACGGACTTGGTCTTGGACATTTTGATCTGAAGGGAACAGTGGTTAGTCCAAGAGACAATAGACAGAGTAATAGGAAGAAGGGAAGAGACGAACCAAATAAACTGTAAACTAAGCAAGTATACAGAGAAAAGCTAGGAATGTGCGGCAGATCTTATAATCCCACAATCACCCGATTTGTAATGGAAATTTTCAAATACCCACAGGTAACCCACAACGACAGTGTCTAAGCCCACACGAGACGACAGGGAAGCTACCGTCTATGATATGAAACCCACGAGAGTATCCCACAGATCCCACAGAATAGATGTAGTATGCTACAGCCCACAGCCCTCAATGCAAGAAGCCCACAGAGTGTCTGTTGAAGCGCACCGTTAGATATGCAATGAAAAGAGATGAACACTTAGTTGAAGAGACAACCAAGTGAAGAAGAGTGATAGAAAAATGATGGAAAAAGGTGAAGGGGAAGAGTAGGACAGGAATGAAGGAAGAAGAAAAAATCCCAGCTGGGGAGCAGCTCTGATAAGGCGACTGAACGCAAAAAAAAATTTGGAGGCTGGCAGAAAAAAATCAACAGCACCTACCGCCTGCTGCAGCTAGGCTAGCCCAGGAACTAAGTGGGGAACTGGCTGGGAGACTAACCCGACTGGGCCCGACTCCGACCGGTCCTCTCATTGGTCCACCGGCAGACCGTTGGAACCAGAGTGTCCCTCCGCAGTCAACCACATCCAGCCAGTCCACTAACTATCGACTCCAACTACCTGTCATTCATTTGGACCTGTCACGGTTGCTCGACATTTACACGCAGTCAATGGAACTCTTTTGAATTGGTCCATTGCTCGTGAATCATGGCGCCTCCCCCGTCCTCTTACCGTCCGCGGAAGAAGAGAAAGCTTCCCTCGTCTTTCGCCGGCTCTAACAATTCTCTCATTGTTGACGCTGGAGGGAAAGCCTCCCCAGCTTTCCCATTGGTGTCTTTCCTCTGGTCTGCTCGCGCTGGTGTCTCACAATGGCTCGTTCTACCCTTGATATTGATGGCAGTGGGATTGTTTCGCTGGGCTGTCAGTTTGTGGGGATATTCTGGTACGCAAATCACTGCCATCTCCTATACCCAGGCACCACATACTAACGGTTACAGGCTTCGGAGTACCCCCTATGCATGGTGACTTTGAAGCACAGAGGCATTGGATGGAAATCACGACTCATCTGCCCATCTCCAAATGGTACCTGTACGATCTGCAATACTGGGGTTTGGACTACCCGCCGTTGACTGCATACCACAGCTGGTTGCTTGGAAAACTGTACGTCATGCTGCTCCGATTGGTCGTGCTTATAGACTGACTGAACAGTGGTTCTCTCTTTGATCCCACATGGTTTGCCCTGGACCAGTCCCGTGGCATTGAAGATCCCTTGTTGAAGGTGTTCATGCGCGGAACAGTGATTGCTTCGGAATACCTTGTCTACATCCCGGCCGTCGTTACCTTCCTGCGCCGCTTCACTCGCATGCAGAGCGTTCCGGTTTGGTCTGCTTCAATTGCCCTCACTGCGATCCTCCTACAGCCCGCAATCATTCTCATCGACCACGGACACTTCCAATATAACACGGTGATGCTGGGTTTGGTTGTTGCGAGCTTGGATGCCATCTTGGCTGGACGCATGCTATGGGCCTGCATCTTCTTCGTGGGTGCTCTTGGTTTCAAGCAGATGGCCTTGTACTATGCTCCGGTCATGTTCGCCTTCCTCCTTGGTGTCTGCATCTTCCCCAAGATTCGCCCCCTCCGTCTCATCTGCATTTCTCTTGTCACCCTTGTCGCATTCGCTGTCCTGCTTGCACCAATGCTCATTGGGGCGATTGGAATCGAGGCGCAAGCAACCCTGGCATATGCCCCTCCGCCTCCTCTTCTGCAGATTCTTCCGGTCGAGCTGGACAAGAATTCGGTGCTTTATGCAGTCATCTTCCAGCTGACTCAAATTATTCACCGCGTCTTTCCCTTTGCTCGTGGTCTGTTCGAGGACAAGGTTGCTAATGCGTGGTGTGCCATCCATACGTTTTACAAACTTCACCGCTTCGAGGCCACTCTGCTCCAACGCATGTCCCTTGGAGCGACGCTGGCATCCATTGCTGTTCCCTGCGCCATCATCTTCCGTCACCCGCGCGCATCGCTACTTCTCCCAGCCCTGTCAAGTGTAGCCTGGGGCTTCTTCTTGTTCTCATTCCAGGTGCATGAGAAGAGTGTTCTCCTCCCCTTGCTCCCCATGACTCTTCTCCTGGCTGGAGATGGCGGACTAAGTAGAGAGACTCGGGCCTGGGTGGGCTGGGCCAACATGCTGGGCTCGTGGACCATGTATCCTCTTCTGCAGCGTGACGAACTTCGGATTCCCTACTTCGTTATGACTTTGCTTTGGGCCTACCTGTTGGGACTCCCTCCAACTTCGTTTGGAACATTCCGCCGCCGTGCCTCTTTGGAAGACACCACCCCGGGCGCCGAGCTTCATGTGCTGACCAAACTTCTGCACGCCTGCTTTTACCTTGCTATGATTGCATGGCACGTTCTTGAGGCCTTTGTGGCACCCCCTCCTGGCAAGCCGGATCTGTGGGTGGTGCTGAATGCCCTCATCGGTGCTGGAGGCTTTGGAATTGCATATCTGTGGTGTTTCTGGAAGCTGATCCAGCAGTGCCGCAGGATCGACCAGAAGGCAGCCGAGGAAACGGAGAAGAAGAACCAGTGAGGTTGCTGGCGGTGATTTCCTTTCAGTCTACTTGATTCTCTCGTGATACCCATTTTGATGTTCGGGACTGCCTTGGGCAAATCTTATCGGCGATAGACTGCGCGTTGTGCTTCTTGCGCCTGGCAGAGATAAAAGCGGTTGCTTAAGCCTTCGATTCATACAATATTCCCAGAACATAATGACATAGATAATATACATTTATTGCACAAGAAGGGAGATGCTCCACGTCGGACGATGACCTATACAATACATGTAACCCAGAATAAACCCATAACCGAACACCATATTTGCATGCGCTGAACTCTATGTATCATCCTCGTTGTGCAGTTGTCCCGGCAGCAGTCGGGTATGGTGCAGCTTAGACCTTGAAGCCGTAGCCGGCCATGCAGGCCTTGTACTGCTCGATCAAGGGCTTGCACTCCTGTGTGGGGTCGTCGGTCTTGGAGAAGAGCATGCAGTCATCGCGGGCGGTCTTTTCGGTCTTGCAAACGCAGCATGGCTGTGACTGGGTCAGGACATTCTGGACTGATTATTTGCGTCGCATGGTCATGAGCGTACCTTGGGCTTTTCCGCGGGCGCCGACTCGGCAGGAGCAGGGGCAGCAGCCTTCTCAGCTGTTGTTAGGGAGAATTGTCAGCTCTGAAAGACTCCGATATACTAGCGAGACAAGAGGTATGGAGCATGCGGCGAGCATGGATGGGAGATACATACTGTTAGAGGAACCGAACAACCACGACATGATGAAGGAATAAATTCAACTGAAGAAACAGACTCAGTGAAGGACAATGGACAGAGAGCGACAGGATAGACGATGAAAGCGAACAGCAGTCGGAGGCAGAGCAAGACGAAAAGATGCTGAATAATGATGCGATTGCCCGGAAACGGCGGAGATGGTGTCTGCAGTCGGCCGGAGCGGCGGTCGGGGAAAATTTATGGGAACAAACGGAAATAATTGGGTTGTCAGGGGAATGCTGCATCACGGCCCGCTGCTTCATCAAGTCTTTCTTTCTTTCTTCACTTTTTGCCCCTCCACGGTCGCATTGCCTCCCACGCTCATTGTCTTTGCTTTTCCTGCTACTCTTCAGCCGTTGCTTACAAGGATCTCCATCGAGTCCTGCTACTTTGATTCTTTTGCACCCTTTCTGCATCGCACTGTGCAATTCCACCCCTGAAATTTACCCCACCATGGCCCCTCCAAAGGTCTTCTCTATCGAGGGCAAAGGCCTCAAGCTCGATTCCGCTGAGGATATCGAGACTCACATCAAGCCTCTCCTCGAAGCTACCGACTACACTGAGATCCGCTTCGGAGGAAACACTCTGGGTGTTCCTGCTTGCGAGCGTCTCGCCGCTGTGCTTTCTACGCAAAAGAGCCTCGAAGTGGCTGAACTTGCCGACATCTTCACCTCTCGTCTGCTGAGCGAAATCCCCGACGCTCTGACCTTCCTCCTTAATGCACTTCTCGAAATCACCACCCTCCACACCGTCAACCTCTCCGATAATGCCTTCGGCGCCAACACCCAGAAGCCCCTCGTCGACTTCCTTGCTCGCCACACCCCGCTCCGCCACCTGATCCTCAACAACAACGGCATGGGCCCCGAGGCGGGTTCGAACATCGCGAAGGCGCTTACAGAGCTGGCTCAGCGCAAGGAGGAGGCCCGTAAGGAGGGCAAGGAGGTGCCTCTTCTCGAGAGCATCGTCTGCGGTCGCAATCGCTTGGAGAACGGCAGTATGGCGGCTTGGGCACGTGCCTACGAGGTTCACGCTGCCGGCATGCGCTCCGTCAAGATGACACAGAACGGTATCCGTCAGGAGGGTATCTCGATGCTGCTGAAGGATGGTCTTCGCCACTGCTCTGCTCTGGAGGTTCTCGACTTGCAGGACAACACTTTCACCATCATGGGCTCCACCGCTCTTGCTGGTGTGGTTTCCAGCTGGCCCTCTCTCCGTGAGCTGGGTGTCAGCGACTGCTTGCTGTCCGGCCGTGGTGGCGTCAAGGTCGCTCAGGCTCTGGCTGAGGCCAAGAACCAGAAGGTCCAGACGCTGCGTCTGCAGTACAACGAGATCACCGCCGAGGGTGTCAAGCAGTTCCTGCACGCCACCAAGACCGCTCTTCCTGCCCTGCGTCGTATTGAGCTGAACGGTAACATTTTCAACGAGGATGACAACAACGTGACGGAACTGCGCGAGATCCTGGAGGCCCGTCAGGAGGAGCACGGCCAGGACGATGATCCGGAGGACATGTGGGGTGTCGACGAGCTGGACGAACTTGAGGAGGAGGAGAGCGAGGAAGAGGAGGAAGAAGAGGAGGAGGAGGAGGAAGAGGAAGAGAAGGCCGAGAAGCTTGTCAAGGACGACGAGGCGGCCGAGAACGAAAAGGTTTCCCAGAAGAAGGACGACGATGTCGACAAGCTTGCCGACGTGTTGGGCAAGACCGGTCTGTAGACGCGTCGGGGCTTTTTGGTCACATTTTTACCTCGCCCATCCCCTATTCCCATTTTGTCGCCTCGGTGCAACGGCAGTGACTTCTCGCGTGGCAAGAGCTGGATGCATGGTCGTCTAAACGTGTCAGGCCCAGACTGACCGCGTCCGGTCTGCATGTGGCCGGCAGAAGAAGTTTGGAGACGAGATTCCTAATCCAGCCAGAGCACGCGCCTGGTGAAACTGGCTGTTATCTGCCGGGAGGTGTCCTCGCCCCTTGGATAGAAGCAGTGCTTTACTTTGAGCTTTGATGTTGCCCTATCAGCGATATGCGTTGAGGGTTAGACGTAGACACGAGCCTTGCCCTTTGCTGATCACAACATGTTACTGCCCGTGATGTATATAACGTTTAAACGAATGATGTGCATAGCTATGATGAGTTGCAGAGTACGGAGTAGAGTGGGAGTAGAAGAGTCGGTGTAAGTCAAGCCGTGCCACACCACACTAGCACAGTAATGGACTTGGCTATCTTAGTCGTTCTAGAAGTATCTATCGCTATCTGTATCTTTGGATGTATAGTGATCAGATATATTGATATCCACTGATTCATTCAGATTGCATCTGGCGATACTCTCAGGGCAGCCTAAGGCACCAAAGCGTCACCCGCACGTCACCTGAGATGAGATGAGCCTCCAACAATCATCCACCTTTACAGCTTACTGTAATCTTTGTCTTCTAGTTATGCTACATACATTACCTCGAGCAGAAGCCCGACTAGTATACCCAATTCAATTGGATTCCTACTAACCACACTCCCCTCCCCTCCCCTCTCCCACCATACACCAACTCCATCTTCCCACATCCCGCTCAAACCCAACACATTCAATCATTTCACCTAAACCACCCCCATAAATAACATCCAAACAAACCCAAAGCAAGATGACCGCCTCCTCCCTCGTAGCCCTCGACTCCCTCGAAGCCACCATCCTCATCGACAATGACCTGGACCCCATGTCCCCCATCCCGCCAGACACAGTAGAAGTGACTGGTCTAATGCGCACGCTAGCAACATCCTCTCCGCACGAAATCCACGACCGGGGCGATGCGCATAAGGAGCTTCAAATGGAGGATATATGCTGCTCTGCGCATGGACTGTCGATTCTTGTGGTACGTCCCATCCTCCTTTCTCCCCTAAAATCTTATAATGAGACGAAAGCTAAGAAGAAGCCAGACCGCAACAAAAGACAACAAACAGCACACGATCCTCTTCGACGCCGGACCTGAAGGCGACGCCTGGGAGAGGAATGTGAAGCGGCTACGGCCGGATTTGGCGGACGTGGAGGTCGTGCAGTTGTCGCATTGGCATCGCGATCATTCTGGTACGTTATTACTTCCTCCATTGAGGTAAAGGGTGGTGTGTGCTAAAGGTGGTATAGGTGGTCTTCAACGAGCCATTGAGATGATTACAGATGCTAAGAAGAAGAAAGCCGGTGGGAAAGCCTCTGCGACGGTTGTTGATCTTCACCCCGATCGACCGGATTACAGAGGCATGGCTATCGGCCAGAATATCATCTCGCTGCAGGCTGATCCTACTTTTGAGGAGTTAGAAGCTGCCGGTGGTGTAGTACAGAAACATGCTGATGCACATACGGTTCTCGATGACTTCTTCTTCATCTCGGGTGAGATTCCTCGACGGACGGGGTATGAGCATGGGTTGAAGGGGGGGATGAGGTATGATGCGGAAGAGAAGGATTGGTTCTCGGATGAGGGGATTGCGGATGAGAGGTTTTTGATGTGTAGGCTTAAGGGTATGTCAGATCCTTTTATTCGTTGTGCTTAAGGTAACTCTGACTGGTTTATTCAGACAAAGGCATCGTCATGTTCACGGCGTGCAGTCATGCCGGGGTGGTTAATTGCGCACAGCATGCGGTGGATTCGCTAGATGGTGAGGTTCCACTACATGCTATCGTGGGAGGATTTCATCTTGCTACTAGTGAGGCGTCGCAGTTGGAGAGTACCGTTAGGGATCTGAAGAAGTTAGATCCTGCGGTTATTCTTCCTGGGCATTGCTCGGGGTGGAGGGCTAAGTTTGCCATTGAGAGGAGTATGCCGGGGGCGATGGTGCCTTGTTCGGTGGGGATGAAGATTAAATTCTAGGTAACTTACAGTTTCGCTGGGTTTATTGTCATGATGAATGTTGTTCTTGGGAAGATGCTAGTCTAGCCTAGGTCTATCCAAGACATCTCCAGCAGCAATGTTCAATCGAACAGTCATGCCATGGTGATGACTTATGTGACTACAAGAACATCTGGGGGTCATTGTATGCTCATCGACCTGGTTAGACCACCAGGCCGAGCTTGGAAGAGCATAATGGCGGCAGTCGTGCTACAATGTCAGTGACATACGCCTGTTCTCATGGAGGTTCGATATAAAACCACAGATTCCCACCGTGTTCGATTGAATGTCTGTCTCGGATGTTATCGCGAACAGAATGATATCTCTCGCACAAGATCCAAGGACTGCACCCTTCCGTTTGGGGGGATAACAATGGGCATCCCAGTGACACCGTTGCATCGGCAGTCTTGGTATAGAACTGGGATCACAGTGCACATACTGGCGCGAGAGAGGAGTATCGAGGTATATATATATATATATATATATATATGTGAACTACAATTGCTTGAACATATGAACTCAGATAAATATATCGGCTCTGCTTTGAAGTTGAGTCCGTCTGGATGGATGTTGGGATTGTATATATATAATTGCACAGTTAGACTCAATATATATCTACTACACAACTACAACAACTCATAGAATCACCATTTTTCAACAAACAACACACCACCGTAAACCTTCATCACACCTACAACTGCAACTCACACAACCAACCCAATTCCTCCATTCCACCGACCCGAACACCACCATCTGACCCATCCATCCATCCACCGCTCACCGACTGCAGCACGTATGATGATAGCACAACATGACAGCACCACCCTTCAAGCACGCCAAAACTCAAAACAAAAGCTAAGTACGAGCCCAGCAATCCAGACCGGCACGACCCAAGGGACCAGAAGCAGGCTAGAATGGCTAGAAAGCAGCAGCATCACCCATCACTACGGCGTACATGCATACATACATACTGCAATGCACATTCCATACCGCCAAGATTCCATCTATGGGTTTATATCTACGGATAGTAAATTGGAAGGGTTGTAACGTCATGCAATGCAGGAAGGAAAATATTGTAAGAGGTTGGGTAGGTAGGGTTATTGTGCATATACTTTCTATCTACTGTACATGAAGATGAGGAGAGGTGGTATGCAGAGGAAGGGAATAGAGTTAGAGTTTGTATGTTACTTAGTTGGTTGGATTCGTGGTGGGAGGTGATTCGCTTGTATACTGACTTACTCTTCTAATCTCTTGGTACTTCTGAGATATGTCTGTTTGTCTCTGGAGGTAGAGATGAATGAATGAGTGAGGTTGGGGTATAGGCGCAGCAGCTGTATGTATGTGTGAGGGTATGTAGGAGGGAAATTAACATGTCGTGTAACGCCATCCATCCATTTACTATCAGTAGTACTGTAAGTATTCTATTCCATCCCATTCTTACCATACATACATACAAACATACTATACACATGCATCTACCCAGATTTCTCATGCTGTATGACGTATCCCTACAGAGCACAGCATGAAAGTGATGACGACCACTTACTATACCCTGCCAAGTATTCGATTCAATTCTCTAAGTAATTCCTCGTTAATCACTTCGTAGTTGATTTACTCTTTTTTACCATTTATGTAGATGCCTATAAACAACCCATCCATCAAACTCTATATTAAGTATATACTGTAGCCTACTAGTACTATACTAGTATCATCATCTGATCAACCCTGCAGAAAGTTAACAACTACTACACTTCTCACTGTTGATCACCCGCGACTCAAACTTCAGGCTGTGCTGGGCTGGGCTGTGCTATGCTGTGCTGTGATTGATGATGATGATGATCCCGTCCTTCCCCCTCTCCGCTGGCTGCATTACACTCTACAAGGGAGGAGAGGGGCGGTGCAGGAGGCAGCACATACGCCCCCTTTGCCAAGAACAATAAAAGGGAGGAATGCACGGCAGGGCTTGGCGGGGAGATAAGAGGGGGGGAGAAGAAAGGGGTAACTTTGTTTGTTTGTTTGGTATGGAGATTATGGAGGATGAACAGATGGGGTTGGGGTTGAGTTAGTTAATTTACTTATGGTGTTGGTGGTGGTGATATGGGGTATGGGGTAGAAACTGGGTTGATGAACTGGTGGGAATATACATTAATTATTCTTGTATGATAGTATGCTAGTATGTGGATGGCAGGTTCTTTGTTGTATGGAATACAATCCTAGACAAAGAGATTCTTACTGTGTCTTTCTCTACTATTCTTGCTTTCTCTACTGTAAGCGAAACACGAAGTACTCCGTAAACGACATGCTGTAGTAACAATCCCGCCAAGCTGCATCACCCGTCATCACCACCACCACCTTCATAAACGTCAACACTACACCCAGACAAGTAACTCGTTGCACTGATAACAACAACCACCCAAAATCAAGTCATTTCATTACACTCTATAATTAGTAGTAAACTACAGACACTGCCTCGCTATCAACCGTGCACATCCCACCCTGGCAATTAATTATTCGCACATCAAAAAAGGGATGGATGATAGACAAAACCGCCAAGAAAAAGCCTTGCTGAAGACTGCACATCTCCCGCTTGGCGCAAAACAATCTGCATAACTATTGGCTTGGAAAGGGGGTAAACCTACTACTACTTACTACTACTGTAAGAGGGAGAGTCACGTTTTCGAGGGGCGGGTTAAGTTACTTATCTGTTTTTTGCTTTTTTATTTCTTTAATTTTGCTTGGCTGTATGGAGTATTATTCGTGTGATAGTATATCTTGAGTTGTTCGGTTACTAGTAGAACGTAGTATCTCAATTTGAATATTCATTATACTTTCTACAATTTCCTAATTTACAGCAATGATTTCTCGCTTACAGTAGATGCCATCTTGGCAAATGTAGATAGCCAGGGCAAGAAAGGCAGCCAGCCAGTCAGCCCCCTGATGAACTGTCGATCTGATATCATCTTTCCACATCAGCATCACCATCACATCAGGGATACGGATTATCCTGACGGGGATACTTCACTCGGCAAATACTTCCTCAAGTTAACCTTATTTTATTATTATTATCACTTAAGTTCAGGAAAACTCTATCCATCCTGCCAAGTAGTAACTACTGTCTCACGACTTTGTCCGTCGGACCATCATACGAAACGGAGTCGGAGTATATTAGGATATCACATCAGACATACTTACTCCGTAGTCACGGACCAGAGTGGTAGTAAGTGTCTATCTGACATCATATGCAGGCATACATAGTTAGTTAGTTGTCTACCTACCTAATTGATCGATTCTTCACGCATCTAGAAAACGGATAGTTATATCCGTAAAAACTCAAACACCACCGATCTACATCATTATTATCCTTCCTCCCCTTTTAGATGATATGATACAATAACTTCCCTTAATGTACGTATGTATAATCTCCGTCTATAATTTATCCATGTGGCTACTGCAGATTCGTCTGTCTGTTCGATTAACCTGCCCCTTCTGGATATATATGGGTGGATGTGGGTGTATCAGACAATGATCCGATAATTAAACTTCATGTAAAACATGGCATGTGAGTCGAGCGGTGGGATGATGGAGATGAGACAAGACAAGACAGATACTAGAATAGTCGGTCAGATCATCGATAACTTATTCTTCCTTGGGTATGATGTTGATCGATGGTACCTACTTCTGATTGATGCAAGAAGGGGTACCTACATATGTATTGGATAGAGGATGTAGGCACGGGATATATACTGAAACAGGGTGATGAGAATCAGGGTTGGAGCAGAGACTGCTGCTGCAGTGTGCTGCAGAGAGACTTGAATGGTTGTTTTGTCTTGGATATACTACACTTACTATCCGTACTACTGTCTACTAAGATACTTCTGTAGAATGAATATAGTATCAAATGTATATCGCGTGGTGACCAAACTTGCACAAAAGTACTCAATACATATATAGTAAACACCCAGGTACGGAGTAAGTACTTAATTAGACATAATAATCCATGCTGGTGATCCCTTGGCATCGATCCCAACACACTCAAAGCCATAGTCTACTACGAGATACTACTACGTCTGGCAACAAAGTTAAAACGTGTATCAGACAAACTACCACACCCAATAGACATGAGACATCACCACTACTACAGTACTACGTATCCCTACCCAACCCTCCCTCCCTCAATCAGACACGTCTGGCAGATTTATTCCCTCACTTCAGCCTTACATCCATCGCTTCACACACCCGACACTCTATTCCGGAAAAATTCTTCACACCCAACATTGAACAAGAACATTCGGTCCAGTACCACGGTTCATACCCGACAACATCCAACCATGGAAAAGGAGACAACAGACTGGGGGGAGAGGGATAAAGTAAAACGCCCTGAATGGATGGATAGTATGAACGGGCGAATGTATGATTGGAGGGAAGGGGGGGTAAACCAAACTCTGGTGTCTTTGTCTTGTCTCCAAAACGGCGCGCCCGTGCCGATTCCCGTGTCGCGTAGTTAGCCCAGACCCGTTAGCAGTTAGTTACCACCCAGTAAAATAGTAGTAGTAGAACTTCGGCGACCCTGACTACTGAGTGGGAAGGCCCGAATATGCCGAGGAGAAAGGCCGACAAGGCAAGACATGGGCATTTGCTCATACGCGCCGAAGTTGAGTGAGGGATAATGGTGATTCCACCACCCACTCAATCTCATCAATTCACGCACTCATTTGGGGCTAGACTTACTTGGGGAGTTGTGTGCGTGCGTGAGCGCATTTGCAGCGCAAATGGCGTCCCACCATCACCCCAGGGTGGGCTTGTCAGCCCGGCAGTCACTTAAGTAACTAATCTATTTTGTCTGGTGGGAGAGCTGCACGAGGAGGGGTAGCTAGTTAGTTACTTAGCTAGTAAGCTATTTGACACAGATAAGCTGGCTGGTTGTTGCGTTGCGAGTTCGGTATCCCTCCATCTTGTCCTGCCGATATCCGTTCCAGACCCGGTCGTTTTGGACTGTCCCATGTCTACTACTGATTGACTAACTATTGGGTTCTCGCTTCCACCAGGGTGTTACTCCCTATCGGTAGCTAATTGTCCATGATGCAGTAGTTGTCACCGGTCGGCCCATGATAAGCAAGGAGCGACCTGAAGCATCTATTGCTATCGATCCGGCTTGCCGCGCTTCTTTGCTATCTAACTAGTCCATCTAGACTGGATATCTAGCTATGTCCGGAAAATAGCTCTCTGCATCGAAACTCTGCAGTCTAATTCTAGTTCTAACCAATTTCGCCGACCGTAGCTTACTTCCAAGACTGGCCAACAGCAAGTCGCCCAGGTACGGACGGGCAATAATTCCCCGAGTCGGGGAGGGCTCGGGCTAAACCCGATCCAAGCATACGCACAGCAGCCCGGAAGAATAACCAAGCGGCAATTGCACTGCTACAAAGCTACCAAATTAACTAACCGATTTATCGGATTCTGCTGGTCACTGGGCAGAAGCAGTTCTGCAAAGCACGGCGCGTCATCAATAGATGGTGGGTTGGCTGCCACGGTGGCACGCTGGGGCGCGCGCGCGTGCGGGTGCGGAATGGAAATGAGGTTAGAAAATCTCTCATACAAGCCAGCAAGTCTTCTCCGGAGGTGTCAAAAAGGTAAGGACGATAAAGCTCCTGCAGTAGCTCTTTAGTGGTTGTCGTCAGAGCGTTGGAGCTCGGCGAGGTTTGAGAAACGTACGCAGCCCAGCTAGCTGCTTTGTAGCTAGACTGGTATCGAGCTACTGAGGGTAATTGGAGCGGGCTAAAATTGCGCTGCTGCTGCTAATATCCAGCATCTGTTGCTGCTGGGGACGACGGCTGGCCCGTTGACGAATGACGATGGCGCATCCTCGTACTCGATTGGGATCTCCGATGAACAGTCGGAGCTTCCTCCCGCCCGTGGGGGCAGGTACATACGTGTAGCTGTGAGTAGTCAATGGTCAAGGACTGTCCCCTCCCACTAAGTAACTGATTAGTCGTCATCATCGTACTGCCAATGCTGCAATAGCAATAGTATCCTCGATAGTATGATACTTTGCAGGAGGATAGTACTATCTATCGAACACAACACTTTCTTGGTGCTCTTGGCAATAGTGCTGGCAGCACGAGCATCTCCATTTGCAAAGGCGTTGTGCGATCGATTGTCCGCTACTGCAGCAAGTACCTCGACCGCGGAGGTCCGATGCGCGACTGGGATGTTGGATGGAGGAGGGTGCTACTGCTGCTATCCTTGAACCTCGGGTGAACGAGGGCAGACCAGGGCCGACAGAAAATCCCTCACCAGGATCCTCGATGAGACAGCTTGGCACGGGCGATCGCCCGGTGGGGGGAAGGAAAGAGGAAAGGCAGTCTCGCGGCGAGTTGGGACCGCGATTGGTATCATTATTGGGGGCCGCTAACTGTATTCGCAATTAACGTCGGTGAAGTGGGAGGAATTGGCCCCGTTACCGCGCTGAGTCGATGGAGTGACCAACTGACTAGCCGTCTAGTCTTGGTCACTACTGTAGGTACCAGAAAGCCAAGAACGAGCCTAGCGGTATCTAGTGGGCGCTCCACGGACGCCCGTGGTCGTGATCGCATTTTCGAGGTCATTTGTTCGTGCTGCTGCTTTCTTTATGCACCGACTGACGGAACAATTGCCATTGTGCCGAAACCTGTATTACCTAAGGTCGTATCTCTACCTGCAAGTAGTCTAGTAGGTGATGAAGATAGAATATAGTAAAGATTACGAGGTGTAAGCCATGACTCTTGTCATACGCGCCAACACGCGCCGTCATCGTGCGGATAATTGTCTCACCCCCGTCATCTATACACGGCTCGTACGAGAGGGTCGGCCGAAACTGGTTTAGCATCCTTACGGGTAGCCGACCTTATCCCGAAGGGGAATTTCGTTGCCCCCATCCATTAGCCAACACACTGGCCTGACTGACTACTGACTGTGCTTTTGCGAGTCCCTCAAAGAGAAAGCCACCAAAAGTCGCATTAATTATTGGCAAATTGCCCCAGAGGCCAAAATCAATAATAAGGACAATCCCACCAACACTATGACTTTACCCGATTTCCCTATCGGACTGCCGATTATGACGTAGCACCCACTCCCCCCATCTCCCCGGTGGCCATGACCCCTCGACAAATCCCAATTCAGTGGCCAACAAACTCCCCTGCTGCCGACATCCGATGTGCCATGTCAGCCCCAGAAAATTTCTCTGATCTCGAACCCTCACCTAAAAATTTCGGAGCGGCAAAACCAAGAACAATCGTCTGGACAAGGAAATGCAGCTAACTGGCTCCAAGGGCCCCAGTCGAAGCCTTCTAGAAAACGTCGAGAACGGCGAATCTGCGGGTTCGATGCGGTCAGAAGGTCCTTGTTGCCCCTCACTTTTTTGGGGCCTTGCATTCGGCTGGTCCGGTGGCGACCAGTCAGTCGAGTCCTAAGTCAGTCCTTCCCGACTGAGTATGGCGCTACTACTACTACTACTGTGGACAAATCTTGGGCCCCTCCTCCAACAATCAATCAATCAATTGCCCTGATAAGCCCCATTACTAAGGTATTTTAGTCCGCGCTCGGGGAAGTGCGGGCTAGTCACTTAGTCTAACCCGTAGTGGGAGTTAGCCTCTTACTATCTACTCCGTACTCCGGTCTACTACTCCGGACTTTGGCAGTGGCGCGCCCGCACGGAATAGCCTCACTTTTTTCCAATCTGTATGGATTATGGCTCCATTGCGGGATATAATATCATGCACTATTGTGTGGTCATCCATCACTATGAGGCGAACTTGTGACTGATTGATTTCTCCATATTTTCCTTTGTTCAGTCATGATGGACGACGCGGGGAGGGTCTCGGTCTCGGTCTCGGTCTTGGTCTTTCAGCCCACACCGGCAATACCGATGACTGACCTTCTTTGACCGTTCTCGAAACCCTTTTTTTGTTGTTTCTTTGGTTGCGATCATGCAGAATGCTTGCTTGCTGCTGGGTTGGCATCCCTCACGTGTCCCCTGTCTCCATGCATTGTTATGTAGGGCTCCACGTCCGGAGTAAGTAGGTACGGTACGTAGGTACGTAGCTCGATTCACCTTCCCGAAGGGAAAGTCAGTCAATATCAGTATGGGTAGTTTAGTATCATCTAAGTAAATTAACTAGACGACGACGACGATGACGGACAACGCCATATCTCATTTCAGCCCAGCTGTCAGAGAACGGTTTCAACGAACAAAACAAAGATACCCTAATTAACTATGGAGAGCAAGAACCAAATAACCTCAAACCCTGATACACAAAGGTCCCAAGCAATAAGAAAGAAACTCGAAACAACCCCAAACCCAAATAACGACAACGAAACGACCATCACCACGACCAACGAACCAAGAGCGATTACCATCACCTCCCATCCTATGGTTCAGGGACAGACAGACAGACAGACGACAAGCGACAGCAGCCAGAACTGACATCCCGACGGAAAAACCTCACTCACCTCAACCCGTTCCACGGTTTGCGTATGTGGGGAGCCTTTTTTGCAACACACACTTAGTAGAGTTAGTTACACTTCGGGAAGTGAATTAGTTTGGTAAAGGTAAAGGTACTTTCCCGACTAGGCGAGGTACCAGGTACTAGTGCGGTTTTAAAAACACGAAATGGGGGGACGCACAACAGGTCTCTTATTTCCACGCGCCCGCCCATACCACTCCGGTGAGTGGGTGTGTGCTCCACTTCGGCTAAGAAGGTAAGTAATCCTGGATTGGGACTAGTGTGACGGAGAATCCAGGTACTGGGTTTGCGGGTTTTTGGAACTCTGATTTATCCACTTTGGGGTTTTTTTATCTAAAAGTATCTCATCTCTGTATCTAGTTAGCTACAGTTAAGTTATATTCGTGGGATTATTATTATTATTTACTCTCCAAGTAATCTATCTATCTAACTAGTCTAACTGTGTTAGAGCAATGGAGAAATGAGTTTGGTTTAGTGTGCTCCACGATAGCTACCTCTCACTGACTAAGTAGTTTACTACTGTTGGCCTTGGCCCTGACTTTGGTCTGGTCTTGGCCTTTGGGGAAAATATGGGATGAGATGGATGGGGACGGGGTAGATGGGACAACACATAAGGGGGTGAAAAGTGTGGGATGTGGGATGATGACTTCCCTTTCTTTCTCCATAGTAACTTATTGTACCTCCCTCAGCTGACCTTCTATGGGCCTCTTCCCCCCCCCTTTGAACCCCAGAAATAGTAAAGTAGCATAGATAGGATCCTGTAGTTTGGTATTTTCCAGATGGCTGGGGGAGGATTCGGTTTTCGAGTCTTGGCTGACGTGGGTTGTTGTTGTGTTTTTGTTTTGCATACCGACCCTGTCTTGCCTTGCCTTGCCTTGCCTTGCCTTGCTGCCCCAGGTTCAAGTTCAGGCCTACTACTAGCTAAGTCCCCCCCTTATCCCTGTAATAATACCGGGCAACGGTGAGAATCCCCCGGAATTTTGATCACCATGGACTGCTGCATCCGGGTGATGATGATGATTTGGGGGCGGTTGGGTGGTGCACGGGCTGTACACGGTACTAATTGCGTATGTATGCTATCTAACTCATTACTTGAGTAGTTAGCTAATGGTAGTTACCAGTTTACTATAGTAGTAACCGACAATGGTAGCATAAACGGGAATAGTATCATCATCATCACCATAACCATTACTACTACATACTCACCCACATTAATATGGAGTACCTTCCCATTCGTCAGGAACATACCCCGACGGCGAAACTTCCCCCGTGAGGGAATCTCTACCTATGCCCTATATCCAGAATCATCCTCCTAGGACACTACCTATCTAAGTAACTTAACCACCCAAACCGCGGAAACCGCTCAATCGGCCCCGTCGGGCGAGGCGAAACCAACCACCCACCCCCATCTTCCTTCTCCCTAGCTAGTAACTGAACCTTACTAACCAACCTAAGTAACTAACTTAAACCCCGGTGTACCTAAGTAAGTAGCACCGGAACTATTATATCATATCTGAATTAGGTATAACTCATCCTCCTTCTCCTCCATCATTGAACTCCGGGATTAAACTTCGGGCTTCTGTTGGCTTGCTTGCTTTGCTTTGCTTTGGCCTAGGGTAAGTGAGTGAGCGTCACGGTGAGAGAATGCAGTAGATGAAGCGGGATTTACCCTCCGTAGGTTTAGTTTAGTTGAGTGATGATGCTACAGTAAACTTGCATGTGGTTTTGAGTTAATTTTATGGTAAGAGGTAGAGTAGAGTGTTATTTTATTTCCCCGCGGCTGATCATTTCAGTTCAGCTCAGCCCAGTTAGACCTTACCTTGATACAGTAAGTAGTAGTTAGATAGATTGTTAGATAATAGTGTGATGTTCAGGTCATCGGAGCAAAAGGGAGGGGAAAACAGGATGAATCCGATCCGCTTGAAAGGAAACACTGACCCCCATGCCATGCCATGGTTTTCTCTTGCATGTGTACGGTCGCCTTTTCAGAGCTCTCTCATGTTGGTTGGGGATGGATGGATGGATGGTACGGCAACCATAATGTGATGTGATGGATGAATGGGGCGCGAGGCCGCCCGCCCGATGAAATAGTACTTACCTACGGGAGTTGCAGTAAGTGTAGTATTCTGCAGGTATGGTTGGGCGGATGGGATGGATGTCTCCTCCACAAACATCACCGGGTTTTATCCCGCCCGCGTCTGGGGTTGGATGGATGGATGAATGGGTGAATGGATATGCGTTATTTGGTTCAGGGCTTTCTTTCGTTCGGACTTGGGTGGGAGCTGAGTGCGGGCGGTATCGATCGAGACCCGGTCGGGATGACGGTGAATCCCATCCATCCCATCGTCTTGCTACTACTCAGCACGGAGTAAGTTGGGTGGCTTAAAGTTGAACCCTTTTACATTCCGAAGCTTTTTCTGTGTTTGTTTGGAATAAGCAAATAAGTTTCTATCGTCCGAGTAGTTAGAAGATTACTACGTAGTACTGTGTATATCCATCCCACGGATCTTCACATGGTATATAATAGATGGGGGTGAGGTAAGGCTGTATATTGCAATAGAGTGGTCAATCTCGAGCCTCAAATTGATGGGATATATATTATGGAGATCCCAAGTAAAGATCGTCGAAAGAATGATAATAGTCGAACCCATCAACTCCGAGAGATGCTATTCTACAACTAGTAGAGCCAGCCAAGAACAATTATCGCCAATGTTACTCCGTAGATACCATACGCAGTTGCATCACTCTGAATCGCCCACGTAGCGTAGCGGAAAGCCGAACCTACTAAGAATATCTACGGCGTTGCTTGGAGATAACTACTAAGTAACCCCCATCCGGATTCGGACAGCAGCAACTAACCAGCCCAACCACCGAAAAAGAATGTGGAGGAGGAGGAGAAAGGCAGAACAAGATTGAACAAGGATACCGTAACCCGACAACGGATCACCATCTTGGCAAAAACTACCGAAAGGGCCAAAAAACAAAATAGACTCATTTAAGTATTACCTTGGGAGTGACTTGAGTCCAAGACAAGCCTTATGCGCGCTGAAAGCTTATGAAGTGCGGAGGAAGAAGTCACGAACATGGGAATTCCCTGTTTATCGGCGACACCATCATCAAACGGAGAAAAAAAAGTCTAATAGCGAGAAGGCACTGGAAAACAACTGGAACAATCATCGATGGATGGATGGATGGTTAGTTAGTATGTACGTTGTCAGGCGATCTGGGGCGCTGCGGCGGCGGCGCGCGCAGCGCCCGGACGCGGGCTACGTGGTTGTGGGTTAATGCCGTGCATGCATGCATATCTTTCTTTCTTTTCTCTTGTCAGACAAGCCATTTTCCAATAATCACAAGTACTATGCAGATTTTTTTCCCTTCCTTTCGGGACTTCCGTGTGTATCCCTGAGGGAGATAGATTGCTTTTCCTGGGAATTCCGGAGAGATCCTGATTTGTCTGGGCTGAGCTGGGCTGATGGGAAAATGGCGCGTTTCTTTTTTTACTACTACTGCTAGTGGTTTGATTTGCTTTGCTTGACGGTATCGAATAGTTAGATGGTCTGGGCTAACTACTCACTATCTGGAGAAGAAGCACGGGTAGAATCGGTAGAAGGAGGAGGAGGGAGAAAATTGGGCTGGCTGGTAAGGTTAACATGATAGACGCAACCAGTTGCATCCATCTGGAAGGGAAAACGATGTAAAAATCTTGGTTCGCTGGGGTCGTGGCCATGCATGCATGCTTCCCACATCCTTCCAAGCCAACCTGTCAACCAGATGGCGTCGTAGAAAAAACGCCCAGGAAATAAATCGAAAATCGAAATCGAAATCGAATCGAGCAAGATTGGAAAAATGTCGCAACGTGCTCTGTACAATGGGCGGCGGCGGCAGCGGCAGCAGAAGCAGCAGCAGCAGCAGGGTTATCTGCGGAGACCATCTGGAACTGGGGTTTCGGTATGGTATGCGATCAGCCTTGGCCACAGATGAAGTCACCGTCTATACGAAAACGACCAATGCCCAGACGAGGCTATTATGGCTACTATTGTTGTATCATGAAACTATATTGCTGCGCTCATTTCATTATTACTGCTGTTACTGCTGCTGCCAGACTTGGCTAATCAATAATGCGACGATAGCAGGGCCGAGAGTAAGGTAAGTAATCTTACTCACTTGATAGCATAACCAGACCAATGATACGGGTCCCCCAGCAACAATGGGAGCAAATAATCCCAGACTGGAGTCCCGAGTACCTAGCCGGCGGAGTCGCATCCCGACGTCAACCAGTCAGACAAAAATGACGCTCTCCGATGGAGCCCATGGCTCCCCACGAGAGGAAATCGGATGAAACTCAATCAGGGCTAGATGCATGGGATTGGCGCGCCGTAAATAAGGAGGGTGGAGAGCAGCACACCTTCCACTCCCCTCCCCCGTCGTCACACGCTCACAGGATGGGATGGTTGGAAAATGGTGGACGATCGACTCCAGGTTGGCGTTAGTGCGAGATTGTGAGAAACAATCACCATCATAATAATAGCAATGCTCATATGAGAGGGACAGAAAGAGACAGAGAGCGACAGAGGAAGAGAAGGAAGGGGGGGCCACAGCGAGGCGCGTGGGGACAAACTCGGGAAGTGCGTAGGCGGAAGATAACGAAGGGTGCGATTCGCAATGGTAATTGCATGGTAATAATAATTATTATTATGGGATGGCAATCAAATCATCCCATCCATTCATCCATCCATCCCACCGATAACAAATGATCGCACAGGAGAAATAATCCTGATGACATAATTCTGGATTTGGATAAGGGAAGGGGCAGCTGTTTACTTTCTGTGTAGTGTGTACGGCTCATTCTGACCTAGATACCTCCTACTTCCACTTTCCTACTAACCTTCTACGGGGCCGCGCACCGGGCGGGCAATGGAGTCAGTTCCCGAGTCGGCACGATCATCACCACCATGAATTCATCATCATTTTACTTACTCTTCATTTCCTGGTGTGTCCCCTCCCTCCCCGAGACACGGTCAATCGGCACCAGGAATGGGAACTTAAAACGGATCGTCTGACAGCACCGACCACGGCCACCTACGACATGCGACGATGATGTCAGTTAATTCCGTAGACTGAAGAAAGAATCGAAAGAATCGAAGAAAACGTAGTCAATCGTAGGGAGTAAGTAGACTATCTATCTAGCTGAATTGTTTTGACCCTGCATGGCCGGAAATGGTATCATCCAAGTTCTTGGAACTCGCCCCTTGCGTTCCCGTTTGGCTCAGCTCGTGGTTCCAAGATCGGGTAGGACGGCCCTGGCTCTGCTACTCTGTGGCACAGGGAAACCAGTCATTCCAGCGCTTCACGATCGGAGTATTTCGCAGCAAGTAAAAGAGAGACGCTGATTCATATCTTTAGTTGGTAAGGTTAGTTAGTTCGTTAACTAGGTAGTAGTTAGATAGTGTATGTATGTCTCGTCTGTAGCGGGCCTTGGTTTTCCTCAGATCATGTCCCTTTCATCCCTCTTGTGGGCAGAAGAAAAGAAGAAGGGCAACGATCATTTCTTTTCTGCAAGGGAACTACTGAAACTATGAAGTCCGATGTCATCGCTGTGCGCCAGGTGCTACGGAGTACACAGAAGAAATATGCCAATGATTAACACATAGAGGGTCTGATAGTGTGTATGTGTGTTATGTATGTATGTATGTATGTATGTATGTGTCCCTTTCTTTCTGTCTCCTTCTATCTATCCTTTTTATTTTTTTTTTTGTTTCTTTTCTGTTGGTCTCGGCCAGACAATGCCGATTGACTTACCAACAAGCAAATAGCATGATTGGGATGGGTTATTACTATTACTCTCATCAATCGCGAGGGTCAAAAGGCGACGAGAAAAAATCGCGCATAGTAAAGAGAGCGAGAGTAGGGAAAGGATCAGGAAAATTAACGAGGGCCACCACCCGCACGCGGCAAAAAGGCCATTCACACGGTACTGTCCGTACGGTAAGGAATTCTTTTCCCAAGTGGAAAAAGAGAGCGCCCTGGGCTGGCCGAAAGGCCGACAGAGCCGTCCTCTGTCGGCTCTCGTACCCGTATCTTACCAGTAGCATACCTCAGGTCCATAGTGAGCTCCGAGGAAATAGAGACAAGGTCCTCCCGACCAGTGTATCGGGTGCGTACGGGGAGTCCTCATCCTTCTTGTTCTCCCCAGGATTTACGGTAGGGGAACGAGCGAGAGTGGAGGAGGGAGGGGAGAGGGGGGGCGAACTCGGCACAGCGCTGCCGGTCATGGAGCAGAGCAACAAGAAGCCATTCAGTAAGAGATCGAGACAGACAGACTGGTAAAGGCGAACGGCGTAAGATGCCGTATCATTGGGTGACCGTCTGGGTATAGTCAGAGTTTTTCCACGGCCCAGACTAGGCTCGATCCGGGAGGTGGGATCCACTTGGCAAACTGGGCTGGGCAACCCAGACAAGGTAATGGAAGCGGGAAAATGAAAAACAAAAAATAAATAATCATCTGAAATTCACTCGGCACTAGCGATGCGTCGGGTTAAGCAGAAAAATGTGTGTGCGTGGGAGGCAAAAAGCGGGTCCCAGTCACAACCTTACCTTACCAGGGACAGCGAACTTTCGATCAAGTGGCTACTGCTGCTCCCGGCCAAGACTAGACCGAGTTGGAGAAAATTAAATGAAGTAAAAAAGAAAATGAGAGAAAAAAGAAAAACGGAAAATCGGAAAATCAAAAAATAATAAAATGGAGGAAGGCGAAAAAAAAAAAAAGTGGGCTTACGCACAGGGAAGGTCGCCCGTTGGAGCTTAGAGAAGACAGACGTGTTTGTCTGGTCCCGTGCAATTGAAGGCTGCCCACCCCCAAATATTAAAGAGTACATTCCCTCCCTTCGCTCCCCTCTCTTCTTCTTCTCTTCTTCATAGGACTATCCGACTCTTGCCATTCCCGTCATTTTTTGTTTGCGTCTGCTCATATCGTTGGGTTCGAAGGCTGTGTGAGCCGTAGCAACAATGGCGGAGCGGAGGATTTCCTATGCTCCTGACGTGGAGAATGGTGACCATTCTCGCGCCCCTCAACTTGATGATGGTGCTGGTCTCGACGAGTATGCCGCTTTGAACCGTTACATCTCGACCGCCCCCGACAAGCGCCGCGGTTCGACTGCCAGTGCCGGTGGCGTGAGCGCCGGCAAGAAGAAGAAGGGCTTCTCCCTCTTCGGCAAGAAGGGTGATGGCGTGGAGGAAGGCTTCGTCTGCCCCGATGACTGGCTCGAGACCGACATGCGCTCCGGTCTGCGCTCCAGCGACATCGAGCCTCGTCGCAAGCGTACCGGCTGGAACGAGCTGACCACCGAGAAGACCAACTTCTTCGTTCAGTTCATTGGTTACTTCCGTGGTCCTATTCTTTATGGTAAGGCAATCGACTCTTGACAGGACATGGCTGGGATACTAACAGTGCTATAGTTATGGAATTGGCTGTCCTTCTTGCTGCTGGTCTTCGTGACTGGATCGATTTCGGTGTCATCATTGGTATTCTTATGCTTAACGCTGTTGTCGGTTGGTACCAGGAGAAGCAGGCTGCCGACGTTGTCGCTTCCCTCAAGGGTGATATTGCTATGAAGGCCATCGTCATTCGTGATGGTCAGGAACAGGAGATCCTTGCCCGTGAACTGGTTACTGGTGATATTGTATGTTTATCGCATGTCTTGTCAACTCTGTCAGCATTGTCTAACCTATTTCTTATAGATCGTCGTCGAGGAAGGTACCGTCGTTCCCGCCGATATCCGCCTGATCTGTGACTACGACAAGCCCGAGAACTTCGAGACCTACAAGGAGTACCTCGCCACCGTTGGCGACGACACCCTTAAGGAGAAGGAGGATGAGGACGACGAGGATGGTGGCATTGAGGCCCGTGCCGGTGTCTCCCTTGTTGCCGTTGACCAGTCCGCCATCACTGGTGAATCTCTCGCTGTCGACAAGTACATGGCTGACACTTGCTACTACACCACTGGTTGCAAGCGTGGTAAGGCCTACGCTATCGTCACTGCCACCGCCCGCCACTCTTTCGTCGGTAAGACCGCTGCTCTCGTCCAGGGTGCCCAGGATCAGGGTCACTTCAAGGCTGTCATGGACAACATCGGTACCACCCTGCTCGTCCTTGTCATGTTCTGGATTCTCGCTGCCTGGATCGGTGGTTTCTACCGTCACCTCAAGATCGCTACTCCCGAGAACGAGGACCGCAACTTGCTCCACTACACCCTCATTCTCCTGATCATTGGTGTCCCCGTCGGTCTTCCCGTCGTCACTACCACCACCCTCGCTGTCGGTGCTGCCTACTTGGCTGAGCAGAAGGCTATCGTCCAGAAGCTCACTGCCATTGAGTCCCTTGCTGGTGTCGACATTCTCTGCTCTGACAAGACTGGTACCCTTACTGCCAACCAGCTCTCCATCCGTGAGCCCTACGTCAACGAGGGTGTTGATGTTAACTGGATGATGGCTGTTGCTGCCATTGCCTCCAACCACAACATCAAGAACCTCGACCCCATCGACAAGGTCACCATCATGACCCTCCGTCGCTACCCCAAGGCCCGTGAGATCCTTGCCCGCAACTGGGTTACCGAGAAGTACACTCCTTTCGACCCCGTCTCCAAGCGTATCACCACCATCTGTACCTGCGATGGTGTCCGCTACGTCTGCGCCAAGGGTGCCCCCAAGGCTATCCTCAACATGTCCCAGTGCTCTGAGGAGGAGGCCGACAAGTTCCGTGAGAAGGCTGCTGAGTTCGCTCGTCGTGGTTTCCGTTCCCTCGGTGTTGCCGTCCAGAAGGAGGGTGAGCCCTGGCAACTGCTGGGCATGTACCCCATGTTCGACCCCCCTCGTGAGGATACCGCCCACACCATCGCTGAGGCCCAGCACCTTGGTCTGTCCGTCAAGATGTTGACTGGTGATGCTCTTGCCATTGCCAAGGAAACCTGCAAGATGCTTGCTCTCTCTACCAAGGTTTACGACTCCGAGCGTCTGATCCACGGTGGTCTTGCTGGCTCTGCTCAGCACGATCTCGTTGAGAAGGCTGACGGTTTCGCTGAGGTCTTCCCCGAGCACAAGTACCAGGTCGTCGAGATGCTCCAGCAGCGTGGTCACTTGACTGCCATGACTGGTGACGGTGTCAACGACGCTCCCTCTCTCAAGAAGGCTGACTGTGGTATCGCTGTCGAGGGTTCCACTGAGGCCGCCCAGGCTGCCGCCGATATTGTCTTCCTTGCCCCCGGTCTGTCTACCATCGTCGATGCTATCAAGCTCGCCCGTCAGATTTTCCAGCGTATGAAGGCCTACATTCAGTACCGTATTGCTCTGTGTCTCCACCTTGAGGTCTACCTTGTCACCTCCATGATCATCATTGACGAGACCATCCGTGCCGATCTGATTGTCTTCATTGCCCTGTTCGCTGACTTGGCCACCATCGCCATTGCCTACGACAACGCCCACTACGAACAGCGCCCCGTCGAGTGGCAGCTGCCTAAGATCTGGGTTATCTCCGTCATCCTCGGTGTCCTTCTGGCTGCCGCTACCTGGATCATCCGTGCCTCCCTCTTCCTCACCAACGGTGGTATCATCCAGAACTTCGGTTCTCCCCAGGAAATCCTCTTCCTTGAGGTTGCCCTTACCGAGAACTGGCTCATCTTCGTCACCCGTGGTGGTAAGACCTGGCCCTCTTGGCAGCTGGTTGGCGCCATCTTCATTGTCGATGTGCTCGCCACCCTGTTCTGTGTCTTCGGCTGGCTCTCCGGCGACTACCTCCAGACCCACCCCGTTGACCGTGCCGACTTCTCCATCAACGGTGATGTCGACATTGTCACCGTCGTTGTTATCTGGGGTTACTCCATTGGTGTCACCATCATCATCGCTGTGGTGTACTACCTCCTTTCCAGCATCCCCTTCCTTGACAACCTTGGTCGTAAGACCCGCTCCCGCGCCGACACCCAGATCGAGAACCTGCTTGGCCACCTGTCCAAGCTGGCCATCGAGCACGAGGTCGACGCCCACGGCAAGAGCCGCTACATGCTGGGTGCTCGCGCCGAGGTCGAAGAGGATGAGTAAACGCTTGATTGCGCTCCTTAATACCATCCGACCTGGATATCACTTGCTGCGCATACATGCATGAGCTGGGATTCCGGCTACCCTTTTTACCCGTATTATAGACTTTTTTTTCCTTATTACCTTGTCTCTACTGATAGAGTCAATTTCTTTTCTTTTTACATGTATGTATGTCATTAATAGTGGTAAATTTAGTCAATCAAGGGTTCAATTAATACATCTTCCACTGTAACTACTACTTCATAATTCTAATTATCAACCAAACAACGTTTTGGAATCTTACCAAATCAATAATCAAAGTGCGCTCACTGCCGACCACATAGCCGAACCAAATCAAACCGAACCACCTCAGCCCTGACCTGACCTGACCTACACCACGGTCCACCCATCGGACCAAGTTCTGGGTGCAGTGGACCCCGGTAAATTGGAGTCAGGGGCACCACTTCACTCACCATCTTCTCGGTTCCCGTTTCACCTGCGCCCGTTCGGACTCCGGCCGATAGCTAGCCAGACAGCCAGTTGCGTTGCGTTGCACCTCACAGGCATTCGGCCCTCGACACCGAACATACGCATGTGTGAGAGAGCTTGAGTGGATCCGAGCTATTATTGAGTCTGGTGAGACGAGAGGAGACTCCGTCGTATTGCGCCTATCAGTAGGCCTGTACCTGCCGAGTCAGTCGTCGACTAATTGGTCGGCTGGCTTGTTGGATACGTATACGAGAGGCCGAGGTAGTCGTAGATTCGTATATGACGATGGTCTAATTGGCCTCGTGTCGATGGGGAGGTGTAATTTGCCGATGGATGGATGCGTTGATAGTGTGATGCACGGATGGTGTTTGTGCGCTTTACTTGTGCACTGGTGTGGTGGTGGTTGTACTCCGTTTACAGCGTGTATAGCCTCGCTTTTTCAAAGAACGTGTCAAAGCTGTTACTCCAACAGGAAGTTCAAGCTCTTTAATAACACGATAGTATGGCAGCCGACGCGTACGCTTTGAACTCGATATCCATTGTATAATATGATCAACTTCTTCATCTGAGAGCTTTGATGTATTGCCTTTTGCTTTTCGAGGTGTAGCTTGTTGATTTTGACACGTATATTGAACTTGACGATAGCTAATCTGTAGCTGATTAACTATTTGTTGATAGGTAAAACCAGCATCACGAAGAGTAAGAACACGGATACGATCATCACGATCTAAACGCTTTGAAATCGTTGATTTCGGAGAGGTAGGTTCAGGGGTAGAAGGCATCTTTGATCTCTGAAACACCAAGAATTAGCAGAATGCATCATATTTCCCGTGTTTGTGGGCTTCAATTTCAACGCGTGGCTAGCTATATTAGGCAGGCGGTGTTAGCTAGGAGACTCACCGCTGGAAGGATTCAACCCCCTGCACCTCTCCACCATACTAACAAAATTACCGGGGTCAACCGGAGTAGGTATGTAGTTGGGGATGCGCATTGTGCTTGTGCGGGTGGGCGTGCATTGCTGCTTTAATTGCTAAGGTTGGGGTTGTCCAGTTGGTGATGTCTGTTGGGGGTCGTGATTCAGCTTTTACTTGGGTGCCTCAGGCTAGGCGATCTCAGCAGCAATGAATGTCAATTGCACAGTGTGAGGATGACTTCTTTCACTTCAGTCGATACATGAGTATTTCCAACAAATTTGGGAAAGGGCTTTTTCCAGCAAACCTCTGTATCCGCCTCCCACGAGCCTAAGTCTTATCATGCGCCTGAACCAATGCGTTTCAGGTTGATAATCATGATTAGAGGACACATGACTCTGTCAATTTGGGCTGGTGAGTAGCTGTTGCTTCTGCAGATTGGGTATCCCGAGTAACATTGACTCTATTGACCTCCATAAGTTTCCCTCGTCAAAGCTGGGAACTATCTACTGCTTCCCGTACACTCATAGTTAGAAAATTGTCTACACAGAACAAGTCTTGCGATTGGTGCCAGCAACGCTTACACGTCGCGATGGGGCAAGTACCTCGCTAGCATGAACTGAATCGAAGCCCTGATAAACTTGTGCTTGGCTTTTAGGAACAATAATGGCAGCTGTCACTGAACAGTGATACCTGTTCTGAGAGCAAGCGGCCACACGAGTTCACCGTGGCCTATATGGGTGACCATCGACTAACTGATGACTTCTATCCCAGACAGACATGGTCGGAATATGCAGATACAAGGCTGAAAACTGACTGTGTATTGGCTGACGAGGTGCTGGCACTTCTAGCATGTCAGCATGCTCCGAGTCGACTATAGACGAGCAGTTCTGTCCTGTTCAGACATTCCTCGTCTTCTCTACTTTCAATGACTATGCTATGATGGCAAGCTCTAGTGAAGGATTAGCTATCTTACGTGCTTAACATGCATACGACTTGCTACATTCA
The DNA here is from genome assembly GCF_013340325.1 of Aspergillus tubingensis. Taxonomy (NCBI): domain Eukaryota; kingdom Fungi; phylum Ascomycota; class Eurotiomycetes; order Eurotiales; family Aspergillaceae; genus Aspergillus; species Aspergillus tubingensis. The sequence goes on along the minus strand of NW_023336280.1, from coordinate 3,008,489 downwards.
TGCTAAAGCATACTTGCAGACGAAGCATTTCTCTCGGAAGAAAAGTCGTCGGCATTACATCGGCTCAAGTCCACTACTAAGCTCCATGACAGACAAGCCTGACCAGCTCCAAAAAGCTTAGCCGTGATAGCTCACGCAGAATACTTCTCCCCGCACCATCGGACAAGCACACTGCATGAATGAGGGATTAAACATCCCTGGACCAGATGTGCGGCCTCATAGCGCATCTATGAGATATCGGATCACCATGGCTGTCCGCGGAGCACCACCACGTCAAACAACTCACTAACTGACTCTGGAAGATACCCCCGATCAGCATGGAGACAACATCATCCCAATAATGCATCTAACCCCAGAACAAGTTCACTCCACCAACTGCAGTCCAACTGAACCCTATCCTTCAACCCGACAGGTGGAACGCAATTCTCCGGCGCCACCACATTTCTCCGGCCTCCGTCTGGGGAAACAAACCATGCATCATACGGTGATGCCATCCTAGAATGCCAGTCTGGGGTAATTGGCACCGTGCAGAAGCTTGACTATCCCCGCATCCCCAGATTGCCATGATGATCATATAAAACGGCCAGAAAAATGAACAGGGTTCAATCCAAACACCAGCAAGCCAATTGCTTCTACATCCCACACAATGCTCCTCCACGGCCTCGTGCTGGCCCTCCAGGCCATCCTAGCCTCCTCAGCAGCCATAACTTCCCCGTCATCCTCAAACCATCTCTCAACCGCCGCTCGCGAGAAATGCCAAACAACCCTCCAATGTCCCCCCGGCACCATCATCGTCTCCAACACCAATGCCCACCCTGACATCTCCAACTTCACCACCCTCCAAGCAGCCATCAACGCCCTCCCCAACGACAACTCCTCCCAAACCATCCTCCTCCTCTCCGGTTCCTACAATGAACAAGTCAACATCACCCGCTCCGGCCCCATCACCCTCCTCGGCCAGCAACCAGACCGCGCAGCCCTAACCGACCCAGCCCGCAACACCGTCAACCTCACCTTCGCCGGCGCCAACAGCGACAGCAGCGGCAACATCGACAACGTCTGGTTCAGCGTCATGGTCGTTGCCCCGACCCTAGACGCCAGTCTCACCGGCTCCGGCACAACAGGATACCCAGTGCCCGCGGACACCCCGTTCGGGAATACCAACTTCCGCGTATACAACATCGACTTTCGCAACACCTATGCGCCATACTCTGCTGGTCCGGCGCACGCTATCAGCTTCAGTCGCTCCAACGGCGGCTTCTACTACTGCGGCTTCTACTCTTACCAAGACACGGTACATCCCCCCTCCCTCCCCCCTTCCCCTCCCCTCCCATCCTCAAATACTAACAAAGAAAATCCAGATCTACATCGGCAAACTCGGCTCGGCATACATGTACAAATCCATCCTAGCGGGCCAAACCGACTTCCTCTACGGCTTCGGCACTCTCTTCATCCAATCCTCCCAAATCATCCTCCGCTCCTGCGGCGGCGGCATCACCGCCTGGAAGGGCACCAACACGACCGTGCGCAACAACTACGGAGTCTACATCCACGACTCGACCATCAACGCCGCGAACTCCTCCATCGCAGAGCAAATCCAGGGGTCCTGCGCGCTAGGCAGGCCGTGGAACTCGCTGCACCGATCCATCTTCGCGAACACGTACGAGGACGGGAGCATCGAGCCATCGGGGTACATTAACTGGGAGGATCGGTGGAGTAAGAACGAGACGTTGATGGCGGAGTATAGGGCCTATGGCCCGGGGTTTAATCTCACGGGCAGGGAGGAGAGTGAGGTGAGTGTGTTGTTGAGTAGTAGTGAGGAGGAGAGGTATAGGGATCCCAAGAGGGTGTTTTTGTTTGAGGATGGGAGGGAGGGGAATGTGGCGTGGATTGATTGGGATGTTGTATCCTCTTGAATTCACAATCCCTTGTAATCAATCCCTATGTATGTATGTATGTACATATCACTCCCCCTTCATAAGACCATTTAATCTCCCCGTAAGAGCCAAATACGCCGCCCCCGTATCAGCCCACACTCTATACTCTTGCACCTTACACTCCCCGTCACCACCATCACCACCATCCTGCACAATCCTCAACCTATACACGAACCCCTCATCCCAGCCCATTTCTGTATTCTTGGCAATGAATCTCGCCCACCCGCGCACGCAAACACACCCTTTCTCCTCGTCAACCACCCAATCCTGCTCATCCTCGAATCGCATCCCCTCGTAGCGTAGCGCCGCGCCCATTGTCTCGAAGTACGTTTTCACTCCGTCTTGGCCGGTGAAGTCGCGGCCTAGGAAGGGGGCCAGTTGGGGTAGGCCGGCTTCGTGGATTAATGGGGTGGTGCTGGGGGAGGAGGTGAATTGGGAGAGGATGGTGGTGAGGGGGGGTGGGGGGGATTGAGTTAGAGTATCTAGGAAGGTATGGGTGGTTTGTTTGAGGGTTTGTTTGGGGGGCATTTTGTGGCAATATCATAGATGATGGGAGGATGGTGGTGTTGAGAGGGGAATAGGTGGTAGTTGTTTACTTTGTAGGTTGGGGATGGTGGTGGTATAAAAAGTATTGAATGACGTATGATCTATGACACATGACATAAACTGGATTGAACCTGACAACCAACTCCTCGCCTATCACACCCAACACCATCGGGAAATACAAATTGAATGGATGAGTAAAAACATGAATGAGTATAATCAAATCAATTGACAGACTGGTCACTGCTTCCATGACTTGCCGCAGTTCATACACGTACAAAACAATGTCATCGGTTCATCTGCACTGCGCGTCTGCGCTTCTGTATATGTCACCTTGCGCTGTCCACACTTGCCGCATTGCAAGCTTGTACTGATACTCCGCTCCGCCTGTGCCACCATCGCCTTGTCCATGTTTTCCTTTTGAATTCTGCGGTCGCGCTCCTGCTGTTCCTCCGACCGGAGCTCGTCGTGCGACATCCGGACGAACCGTTCCGGCGTCACATCGCCGTTGAGGACCCGCACGCGCAGTGACGGGTTCGATTTGTTCTTCAGGTTCTGGTAGAGACTGCGGATCTTCGTGCGGTATTGTTCCTTCGTTTCCGGTCCGAGGTCGCTAAAGGCTGCCGCTTCCACGGCCGACGCCTTGGACAGAACTGTGCGTGGGGGTTCGACCGAGTTGAGACAAAGCCCGTCGTACATCAAGCCGATGCAGCTGTCGCGAATTCTGTTGCCGGTCTGGTTGGTGTCCACGCCATCGGCCTTCCAGGTACGCTTGTCGGGAGGCACTGAGAGCTTCGAGGCCTTATCGGAGGGAGTCGCACCGCCGGAGGGGGTGCCGTTGGCTTTCGGGTGGGGAGAGCTGCTCGACCGTTGGCTGGCGCCGGGGGAAGCCCCGGCCTTTTGCTTGTTCACTTCGTGGCGCCACTTGGAGACGATTTCGCTCGCGAGACGGGCGACTTCGGGAGATTTGTGTTGTTTGAGTTTGTTAACGGCGATACCGACACGGGTGGATCGCAGCAGGTCCTCGGTGGCTTTCACCCCTTGTTGCAGCTGCTTGAGCAGAGGTATGATGGTAGAGGGAGGTTCGTTGGAGGAGGCGGCCTTGGTCATGGCCTTGGCCCGGAGCTCGATTTCTTTGGCGTCCATAGACATGATGGATATATGATGAGAGTATAGGTGAAGAGATAGATATCGATTATATAGAGCTTATAGCGCCTATGACGATCAGTATGATGTTTATACGATCGTGGGCATAAGCGACATGTGTTGCGATAGCGAGTAACAGTATGTGCGACAGTACGCAGGAACAAACTCAAGCAGGGGTGGAGTCGGGACAGTTGTACGTGTGGGACAGTGCACGTGCAAATTCGCTGGCAAGTATATAGTTGACCGGCGATGCAGGGAATGCAAAAGAACCAAGCCACAAACAAGTGAAGTGGATGCGCCCGAATGGAGAATCAAAGGGATGCGTTGAGATGATGGTGGACTCACTCTGTCGCACGAGCCGGTGGGATTCACCGTGCCGGAAATGGAGGAGAGGAGAGATGGATGAGGTTAAGATATTGTAAACTCTCGTATTAACTGAGAGGTGGATCTGAAGGGTTCTCGCAGCAGGGGAGATGCAGCGAATGAGAACCGGAAGAAGATGAGGGTGAGAAGATGATAGGAAGAGAGAAGAAGCCGTAGCAGAAAGGCAGTGGAGAGTTGCAGAAGAGAAGAAGAGAAGAAGAAAGCAGTAAAAGCAAGTCGCTTTCGCTGGAATTGCGATGGCGCCAAGCCCGGGGTTTCCTGATTGGGAATGGTGGGGGGAGGCCTGCAGTGGGAATAGCATCAATTTGCGGTCATCTTGACACTTATACAGTCTCGAAGACTCACAACTGCCTCACTTCTGTGTCTCGCAGTTATACTCTGCTGAGAATTTCTCGGTGGCCTCTGTAATAGACATAGCATATCTCACCACTACCACAACATCTGCAACACTACTATACTACAGCATACTACTACTTCTCTCAATCATCTCCAACACCCATCTCACCTCCTTCACCACTACATCCGGCCTCACCAAATGCACCTGATGTCCACAATCCACCTCGACCAACCTCGCTCTCCTCGACAACCTCAACTGTTCCCTCTGCCACTCCCCCACCACCTCCTCACATCTCCCCAGGAACCTTCTAACCGCCTCTCTCTGCTCGTCACTCCCATTCCCCATCTCTACTCCCCTCTCATAAACCCTCTGATAATCCTCCCATCCCCGTCCCACCACCACAGACAATGGCCTCTCCCCTAACCCTCCTCCCTGCACCTGTAACTGCCTCTTCCCCTCCAACTCTCTACAAACCCCCACCAGATTCTCCCTCTCAGCCTCCCACATCCCCATTCCCCGTGCAATATCCCTCGCTCGCTCTCTCCACTCCTCCCGAGATAACTTAGCATTCTCACGTAACCCCGTCACCGTAGCGAAGTTTATCTCTCCCTGTATGGCAGCAATATCACAATCCAGGTTGGGGTTATCTTCGAACAGTGTGTACTGATGTTCTGTTGATCCCTCAACGAGTACCATCCCGCTGATATCATCTGAGTAAAGGTGGAGGTACTCCCTCGCGATTATAGCGCCGTATGAGTGTCCCACTAGGATATACGGTGGTGAGAGCTCTGCGTTGGTAAGTAGGGTATGCAGTTCTGATGCGGCGAGAGTCGCGCTGGCATTGTAGCTGGTATCTTGGTCTGGGGCATCGCTGCGCCCGAGACCGGTGCGGTCGTAGACCAGACACGGGGCGAATGGGCTCAATAAGCGGATTACAGCGGTGTAGCTGGAAGAAACATCGCCGGCGCCGGCGAGGACAATAGTGAGAGGCTGGGTGGTGCGGGGTGGGCCGTGCAGATGCAGGTACAGCTTGTGGGGGCCGATGGAGATGTGGGTGCCAGTGTAGAGGGAATTACTAGTTGACATGATGATGGTAGTAGTGTGTTGTGGATGAAGCGGGAGTATGAGTGGATCATAAAAGGATGAGGCTTGCAGGGATCGTCACATGGTAGTTTGTTGGTTAGTTAGCTATTTTCATTGTAGTCTAGCTGACAGACTAGACAGTTAAATATTGGCTAGTGCATCGTTCCTCATTAGCTCCTATCATGTAATCATATGCTATCGACGCTCAGAGTGATTCGCAACAAAGATCTAATGTCAAATTTGAGACCCTTTTGGACGCAAATCCACCGTCTCAAATTCTAATCCCTTCGCTTCAAATACATGTCCCGGCCGCAGTGCGTCGGTGTAGATGTTCGCCTCTCCGTGGGGATGGAAAAGTCCTGACTGCGTGCAGTTGAGCACCGTCTTCAGCCCCGGCGGATCCGTCAGTCGGAACACTCCCCAGTCTGGCGTCTTGCTGGGCGCGCACACGATCGCGATGCTCTCCGGTAGCATAACCTGGTATCCGCAATGCGTATGCAGGTCGCGCGAGCTCATAAAGCACGTCTGCGTCGGGTGCGTATGGATCCAGCCGAGCACCATCAGGTCCTCCGAATCACAGTAGTCGAAGATGGCTGACTCGTTCACCGTCTCGCATGTGTCCGAAGTGGCAGTCTGTTCAGGGATGAGGAGCTTCGACACGAACAAGGCGTTGGAGACTAATGTGCCACACAGAATGCCGCATGTCTCTAAATTGCGCTGCGTATTCGGGGATACCAGTGAGATGAAGTGCTTGCGTAGATCAGGCGGCAGGAACAATGTCCGCAGAGGCGTTCCGTTCTCAAGATAAGCAGATGGCTTGAAGGTATAACTGGACGGCTCCAAATCCGGGCTTGCAGCTGGTCCATCGGTTGCTGGAACCTTTCCAGGAAGCGCAGGAGGCTCAGCTGGGATCCCTGCGGACGAGATCTTGTCTGGACGAGGTGGAGGTGAAGGTCCTTCGAGGCCAGCCAGTTCATGTACATACGAAGCTTTCTTAGGAGGTAGTGCGGGTGCTTTAGGCGGAAGAACAATCTTAGGCTCGACCTTTGCGGTTGACGGAACTTCCAGCGGTTTCTGACGAGGGACGCTCGGATACTTGTATGCGCCGGTCGAAGAGGTTGCCGAAGATGGTCGGGCCATGGGCTTAGTAGCAACCTGTGGACGGTGATCCGCCCGCGGATCGTCCATCTGTATCCTCACGTTCTGTATGCGCCGGCTCAAGTCATCGTCCTCGGATCCATCTTTGCGCAGGGCATGTTCCCAGTCTCCCCACACGCCAGCTGCACGGCGAGTCTGCTCCTCCTCAGGTGTTATGCCTGCTTGTCGGATAGCCTTTCGGACAGTCGCTCGTCGGCTAAGCTCCGTCCGAGCCAGCTGCACCGCCAGGTCTTTGTTCTCTCCTGCTTCTAGAGGTTCCACAACTCCTGCAAGGGCGGGGTCCTGAGGGGGGCGTTGGATTGAAGTGGGAGTGTTATTCGCGGCTGCTGGTGCGCGAGCTTGCCGTTCACGCATCAACTGAGTATAGCGCTCGTAGCGTTTGTTGATTCGGGGTTTCAGGACTTCCAGGACCTTCAAGTTCCGTTTGACCTCCTTTTCGGCTTCCACCAAAGCTTTCCGGTTTTTCTCATCCTTGGCCTCTGGGTGTTCGGCCAGATTGACGAGTACTAGCTGAGCATGGCGAAACAATAAAAGGTAGGCCTGTTCTTCGTGCTTTTCGCGTTCGTAAATGCGAGCCTAGCCACCAATCTCGTCAGGTCACTCCACCATAACCAAGCAGGAGTATACCAACCTCTCTCATGAGTGTAGACGCAGTTCGCAGCCAGTAGCGTAAAGGTATAGACGGGTTATACTCATAATCCTGAGCCATGCGAGTGATCGATTCCACGCTCTGCGGAGACCCCGCACCGGTGGCTGGAGGTAGATGGGCGGCCATGACTGCGCATGAATCGATATCACGGTCGATGATGAAGATTAAATCGAAGAGAATCAGCAGGCCTGTCGCAGCAGTCGCAGCAGTCGCAGTTCATTGACGTCTGGCGCGAGACCAGCGGCAGTCGTGGTGGGGGCGTGCCGCATGTAGATGATAGGCAGCAGAGTCAAGACACCGAATGATCGGGTGGTGTTCAGGCACACGAAATGTGGAGCAGGCAATTTATAGCTTTAAATCTTTAGATCAAGGTGCATCGTGTTTGCATTCCACCAACCGAGCGGGGTGGGCGACAGTTAGTCAGGTACAGGGGAGAGTGCAGAAGTTGGTTCTTTTAAGTTCGGCGGAGCTGCAAAGAAGATCGGCCGGCGAGTCGCGCTGGTATTTGTTCCTCTCCATCTCTCGGCTTCCGCTCCACCTTCACTCCATTCCTCTCGTTCGGCCGCCCAACCATGACGCCGTCCGCCAGGGTCCTCTTCCTTGAATACCAGAAAGGCTGATCGCTCTGCATCTTGGTCTCGTCCGCAGACCTGGTGCCTTACAATGGCTCCACGAGCCTCAGCCCTCGCACGGTTTCCGCTTGCGAAATCGATCGCCAAGTGCTTCCCCGGCCACCTCAAGCGGAGAACCAACAGGAAACCGGAGATTGTCAGTGAGGAGCTATGTGGTGAGTGCAGCTAATATATTTTCCCTCTATTTTCTAACACCTTCGTTACACAGATCATGCTTTGCAGCGCCTGTCACCGTACCTCCTCCGCAATCGGCCGTTGGACATCCTCGACCTGTGGCCTGGAGCTGGCCTCTGGTCATCCAAGATCAACCGCCTTCTCCAGCCGCGACGCCATGTCCTCGTTGAACCCGAGCTGCAGAACTTCCGACCGCTGCTAGACCCGCTGGCTCAAAGCCATCCCTCCTACAAGCTACTGTCCATGGACGTCTTCTCAATCGGCGACTGGAAGCCTGTGCTCACGGAGCATTTCCCGGAACAAGGGCCCGACAATGGCGATCATACCGGTGTTCTGCCAAAGAACGACACCCTTCTAGTACTCGCGAACCTTCCCGCCACGACCTCCGACAAAGACCATTTCACCGCAGGCAGATGGTGGCAGATGTTCATGGAGACCTGCATGCAGCAGACGGGACTACACTCTTACGGGGCTATCCGATTGCTTGCGTCTCTACCATCGCCAGAATCACAGGCCATCATCCCCCGCTACGTAGTTGATCGCCGACGAGTGTCGCTTTGGACGGAGAATGTCGCGCTCCATACCTTCGAAGTCGCTGCTCCTCAAGACGAGAAGTTCTGGGTTAACCACAAAGGATTCAACGTCGCCATAGACAACGCCGCGCGTGTCGCCAAAAGAGCCGCCGAAAAGAACATCACCACACCCCCGGGGAGGGAATTCCAGCCTCTCCTCCCAGCTCCGGAGAGCCCCGATCCCGGCCGGAAACCGGTGCCCTATACACCACGCATAAGGACTGCCCTTCACGACAGATTCTGCGAAGACATCCAAGCCCTGGACAACATGGACAAGTCCACCCCCGGCTACGCCGAAGCCAAGAAGAAGCGCAGTCGCGCGCAGACCCGACTCAACCGAGACAATCGACAAGCATACTTCCTCCAGCAAATGGTCGACCAGTCGCGGGAAATCGACGCCCAATACGACGCTCTATCCCGAGCAGCGGCCGACCCCAACACAACCTCCGCCGACTTCAAACCCATTCTCGACAAAATATCCGCCCTGCGAAGCTCCATCACCGACGAAGGCCAAGAGAACTACCACGACCACCTCAAACAATTCCCCCACATCCACGACAGCTACCGCACATCCCTCCGCAGCAACAACAACTTCGACGACGCCCTCCTAGCTTGGGACCGCCGCCCCTTCGAGCCCCTCCTCATCCGCCCGGAAGAGCTCTACCCCCAAGGCATCGACCGCAGCATAGTCTACTTCGAACCGAACCCCGATTCCCCCGTCATTGAGAAAATCAACTCCCTCGACCCCTCCCAACGCGGCGACGCCTTCCGCCTCTTCGAAACCCTCTCCCTCTCCCTCGGCCGCGGCCGCGAAGCCCTCTCCGTCGCTGAAGTCCTCCAACTCATCTTCCCAGGCCGCTCCACCAACGACATCGTCAAATCGATCCCCAGTCTAGCCGAATATGCCGCGAAGACACCAAAACCAGACTTTGACAGTCTCCCGAAAACCATCCATGGGGGCAGCACCGACCCGGTAACCAGTTTCCAGGAGAACCTGGACTACGATCTGAGTGATGTGCGCGTGCATATCCTCTCGACGTCAACAATCTGGGATATTTGCATCGAGTATCAGCGCAGCGGGGTCTCGGTGTCGAGTGTGCAGTTGAATCGGTTGTTCGGGGGGACGTTGACGTCGTATAAGACGGGAGTGCATCGTGAGATGGTGAAGAAGAGACTTCATTAGGATGTCATCTTTGGATGGGTAGATGGGCGTATTGGACTTGTTATGAGATATGTATAACTAGCATGTACTGTATTATATGATAGATGATAGACTCTTCTCAAAATTGATAGAATCGATAACAGGAATGGGAGCATTTGTGGGAAGTTTCTTTGAAGATTAGCAAGTCATAATAGGTCCTTCTTGATTCGGTACAAAAAGGTATTGATATCTAGATAAGCCATAGTTGGACCTAAATCAGGGGTCTAGAGAGCATATTAAGGAAGGGTAGGTCCACATGGCTCCACAAGTGAACTGAAATGCAAGTGGCTGTTGCTATTATTGATAGGTAAATATCTGGGAAGAATGAGTCATGTGGAAAATGTAATTTGTTTCGTCTGCACATCTATTCTAACGGGTATCTTGAATGTTTCTGGTAGAAGTTGAACATAGTAAGAAAAAGAAAAGAAAGAAGTGGTGCCAAGAAGATAAAGGTGATAGAAACCAGACAAAGTCTGACAAATGTGTAAAAGAAAGATTAGAAAGAGGCTAGGTGAAGAAATGGCCAAGTAAAAAAGGCCGAAGATAACGAGAGATTAAAAGTAGTCCGAGATAAGGACGCGGGATGCGATAACGAAAGAAAGGCAACCATAGCCAAAGTTAGATCGTAATAGACTCGACCAGATTAACCCATTCAGCAGGTTTGATGCGCTGACTCGGGTCTTTGACAATTGCCGGTTTGATGATTTGTTCGACGATCCCGTTGCGCGGTATGCGAGATCCATTCGGCCCGGAGCGAGCAAACTCAATCACGCGGTGGCCTTCACGGGCCATGGCTAGACGCTGGAAGTGGTTGGCACCCGGGTAGAGGAGCAAATCGCCTGTAGCGGCAGCCAGTAGAGTAACGGCTAGAGAGAAGACATCAGACTCTGGGGTTGGCGCCACGTCTGGGGATTTTAATGATGAGACACATAGAAGCTCCGGGGCTGTGAATGGTGGTGTTAAAGCTGTCAGAGCCGTGCCCAGACTGCTTTCGGGAGAGGAAGAATTGCTGATAGGGTGAGCGGAGGAGAAATCGGCAAACAGCGGTTCATAAGGGAAGTGGTCGGATTCCAAATCGTCGTCGTTTGAGCGTGCACGGAGCAAGATGTTGTGAGGCTTGATATCACCGTGTACCATCTGCGGCCCGTCATGGAGCCAGCACAGACCGGTGATGAGCTTCTTTGCGAGGTCATACCACTGGGTCATGCCCTGAATGGGTTCGAACATAGTCTTGGTGGTCTTGTTCTGCAAAGCCACAGCGGCTTTTTCTTCGATATAGGTCGAGAGTGCCAACGGCACTGCTGACATGACGATGGAGTGAGAGTCTGCGATATATCCTTTGAAGGGAACAACATGGTTCTGTGACCCAGCGACACGGCTGACCCGAGTCAAGGCGAGCGCTTCGGCATCCAAAATGGAGTGCGCATCTCGCCTTGCGGGTGACTTGACTGCTACCGTGCGGGCTTTGACAGCTGGAGAGCTGGGAGGCGTAAGCAGGTAGGGCTTGGAGGGCTCGCAAGGTGTTGCTTTGTAGACAACGCTCCAGAGACCGCGGCCATACTCGACAGGCCGGCCTCTGGGGTCCTTGTGGTATTCCAACTCATCCGTGAATGAGTCAGAGGTGGACACCGTGCGATATTCCGCATCGACATCTTTAAATTTTCCCTCGACAGGCGACAAGAATGGACTGGAAGCCCCAGAATGGAGGGTGGCAACGCTGCCTGAGAGGCTCTCGTCATCTACAGTAGGAGTCACCGGAGGAGTCAGTCCGGGCACTACTAGTAGAGGCGGCGCGCGAGTATCCGTATCATGTTGAGTACGAACAGAGAGCGGGAACGGCAAATGCGTAGGAGTCATGATGAACAACTCTGAAGAAGCAGATGCCTCTGTGAAGATCGCAAGAGGCGGGGATAGCGGGGAAGGCGACAGTTGAAATCGGTGCGACGGTTTGGTTTCAGCGCCGATAGGACCAGGGATCTCCGGTCAAGAGGCGCGATAAGAAAACACCGCGTATCTATACTGGACTGGCGCGAATACGAGATAAATCACTAGAACGTCTGCTGGTGTCGCTGGATTTCCGAGGACCTTGAATAAGATTTAAAGAAGCAATAGCAGCGGGCATATAGCCAATGACGAGGCAATTGGTGGCAAGCCGGTTGGATGACGTCGGCACCGGGATTCGAGTCCGCCTGGCGCTTAAGACTGACTATTGATGGGTCAAGGTGCAGGAAGATGAATAGGACAAGAGACAGCGGACTGATGAGGACTGCAACATATACATGATCTAGAAGAGCAGAACAGAAGGATAGAATCAGAGTGAAAGTAGAAAATCAACACCAAGCAGGGAGAAGAAAAATTTGAGGAGGCGACGAGTCTCGACCCGATGGATTTGGAAAATGTAAATTAATTAATTTTCAAAAAGAGAGGGAGTAACTGGATAGATCGACAGAAAGAGCGATAGCTTAATTGTGCCCGAGGAACCATGGGTGATTACAGCAAACCGTCGCAAGTAACCGTGACATGCCAAATAGATAGTTCAGTTCCACCCACCGGGGCGAGTCTGGCCTGGCGGGGAGACCATCTTCGTAGTCCCACTGACATGCTCGGAGCAGCATCGGTCCTTTTCGGGTGTGCGTTTTCTATCTCTACTTCGAAGCAGCATGTTGAAATTGGGAGGTAAAACGGGGAAAGCAAGCCGGGGTAAGGTTTGATGAGCAAGAAAGCCGCAGCGGCAACCGGGAGAAGTAAGAGAGAGCCATGAATGCGACTGCAAGAAAAGAGGAAAAAGCGAGACTGAATGGAATTGCGACTCGCGCGTTTCTCCTCCATTTGCACGGACACTATCCCCGATTTGGCACTAGTCTCCCGTCGTTAGTTGTCCGGTTGTCCTAATACGGCAAGCCGGTGGGTCTAGCTGGCCCCTCAACCCTCGAATTTCGTGCAGTTTTCTACTTGTTAGTTGACTTAGTCTCCTTCTCACCCAGTCATTCGGGCACAAACGGCTGTCACCCTCGCATTTTCGCCCTGGATGGCCGTCGCAAAGGGTGAATGAACAACCATAATCCCATCCTTGTTTTGTGGTGTCTCCACACCCTAAAAAAAAGGATGACGAAGACCGTGAAAAGTGTGACACACTATGCTGCAGGGATGACCATCTCGAGGTCTTCAAATTCCACTACTTCACGCGCGTCGTGGCGTCTGCTGGACACTGCAGGGAATATACAGTAGATACATTCTGGTCGTGGTCTCTCAGCCAGCCCGAGACTAGTCGATCTTATCGTAACATCCCGACTGAGGGAAAAAGAAAGTAGGACTCCGTACATGGGTACATGCAGACCATGGCTCATCCACCCTGCGGTAGTCCTGCAGGAGCCCTCTTCTTTCTGCGTGGATGTATCAAACGGTAGTATAGCGGCCCCGTTTCAATCTGGCGAGGGTCCCATCGCATACTCCAGATCAGGAAGGATGAACGAAAGTTCGAACCTTCGACGGTGGCTGCTTGAAAGGGGGGAAAGACGAGGACGAACCCAAAAAAGGCCTGTTCAAGAATCAAGAGACAGCCGAGGACGTAACCCTCGGACGGGGCCTCAGCCAATCTCCACCCCCACGTGGGTCACGGTCTGCCAGGGAAATTGCCTGCCATTGAGACGCTCTTCCAATCTCCACTTTGCATCCGACCTCCTACCAAACTCAGTCTTTCTCAAATAGTAGTAGTTTCAGTTACTGTCACATCAGGTGCATGACCCTCCTCCCACTGGCCATCGTAAGCCTCGCATATAACTACTACTCTACTAGGGCCATCCTAGTAGCGTGGAGTCATCCTCTGTTCTTCCGCGACTCCTAAAATTCCCTCCTTTCCGAAATGCTGACACTGGCACCTCTCACAGCTCCACCATCTACTGCAAGTCGGGGACAAAGCCTGGCAAACTGATATCTCACTTCACCATACGGGATCAAAGGAACGGTTCCCGACGCAATGACCTGGCACGGAACCGGTGGATGGCTCTGGAATAGCACACATCGCCGTGCCAAGCGCGCACGGGGCCGACGCTAGTTGTGGCTGTAAGGCTGTCTCGGAATCCCGTACTGTAGTATTTGATCACATCCAGCAGGGACCTTGAGAGTTCGAAAAAAAACACTACAGAACAGAGAGTCGAGAGTTTAGATACGTATCCAAGGATATCATCCAATTTACCCAGCATGCAACAATCCCTACCTAACCACTCTCAGCAAGGAGCCATCCATTTAAACTCGTATTATTACTATGTACAAAGTAAAGGGGCACACCCTAGACTAGCTCATCTTATTCCCGCGCCTTCCTCTGCTTCTCAACATACTCCTTGAGATCCTGCAACCACACCTCAAAATTTACTTCCAGCTGAGCCCCCACCATCCAGCGAACCACATACGCCAGGGCTCCATTCTGCGCTTCCCAGTTACGCACTTCCGTCCCCTTTCTCGTCTGTCCCTGTTCATCCTGGATATCAACCTCCTCGAACTCATGGACCCGTTCCGCCGCCAACAGTGAGGACATGATGCGACCTTGCGCCTGTGCATCAAGAATCCAAACAATGCGACCGGATTTCTTGCTCTCGCTGGGCGGATCATACTCCGTCACGACCAATGGAGTATCATTGCTCGCCTGTGCACGCTGTGGCTGGGACGAGCTGGTCGGCTTCATGTTCACGTGATAAGTCATCTTCGTCCCGGCCTGGAGAACGGAGGAGAGATCGCCCCCTTCGCATCCGGGCTGCTCTCGGATAGTCACGGCAGGGACGAACCTGTTCCATGAGGGAAAGGTAGAGGTGTCCATCAGAGTATCCCAGACTTCTTGCAGTGGAGCATCGATTATTGCGACGCTCTGGCAGTGGCCGACGGCTTCAGATGCAGGGATATTGGGCGTCGGCATTGTTGCGAGCGCCGACTTGGGTGTGGGGGCGGTCATTTTGAAGAGAGCTAATTTGTAGGAATGTAGATGTGAAGTAGATGTAGAATGGAACTAATATTCCACTCGCGATAGTAGAGGTAGCTATCTAGCAAGAAGCTATGACACTGACAGGAGAAGTTTCGCTCTGGAATCCCGGCTCCACCCCCATGTGACCCCGGATAAACACTTGCACGGCACCATCACATCCCTGCCGCATACCAGCTCTCACTTTATTTGACATCAGCAGTCAATCTACTTCTTGGTCTATTTTATCTATTTTATAAGATGCTCTTCGTGTACACTTCTCTCATCATGAACATACGGGGAAGCAAGAAGCTAGCTACCTTGGCCGTCTCTGGGCAGCTCTCCACACTTGGCTACCTCTCACAATTTCTCCACCAATGCCAGCCTAATGCGCTGCTGTCTTGGTTGATCTATACGCCGATCAGGTCCCGCGCATACTCTATTTGCGACCTCTTCAGGAAATTTCCCGGTTAATGGACCTGAGAAACATGCAAATTTCCGAACGCTTGTCATGTCTAATGGCATGGCAGTTGAGAACCTGAACCTCGAGACGATACACCAACTTGGGATATAAGTAAGGGTGAGTGTGCGAATGCTACTGGCTAATTAGTGGGTTATTGTCTACTCACGCATCGTCATGTCTGTTTTCAAGGCATCACTCCTGTTCCTTCTTTCTTCGTCACTCGTCCACGGGGTTCCACACTCCAGCAGGGCATCTCGAAGCCAACAATGCGTGGTTCCGTCTAAATTCCAGGCATCAAATGGAACGGCTGATGACTCGTCTGCCATCTCCCAGGCTTTTGCACAATGCGCAACTGACTCAATTATCCTCTTCGAGGAGGGTGTGAATTATAATGTCTTCCAACCGATCACTGCCACCAACCTCAGTAATGTGGAGATCCGGATGCATGGCAATCTGCATCTGCCACAGAACATCACTGCGGTGCAGAATATCGTCAGTGACGGTAGCTCTACATGGTTCACCTTGGAAGGGCCCAAGGTGGACTGGACTGGTCCCGAAGACGTGAATAATGGCTGGATCGACTCGTATGGACAGCCCTGGTGGGATGCGAACCCTGCAGGTAGTTCAGGCATCGACAATCGTCCGCATCTCATGAGCTTCAAGACTAGTCAAGCGACCTTGAAATACTTCAGGTCCAGGAAGCCTATCGCCTGGAATGTCAAGCTGCATGGACAAGACATTACAGTTAGCCATGCCATCATCGATGCTACCTCGACAGGTAGCTTTCCTTTCAACACAGATGGCTTCGATGTGGAGGGTACCAATATCCAGATTACCGACAGTATCATGTACAACGGCGACGACGCGATTGCAGTAGGCGCGGACTCGCACGATATACTCTTCACAAGAAACACCATCGGCTACCAGACCCATGGCATGAGCATCGGATCACTGGGGAAAGATCCCACAGACTTTGCCAACATCAGCAACATCCGCTTTGACGATGTGACTGTTGTCGATGGCCTCTACGCCGCACGCTTCAAGTCATGGAGCGGAGGTACCGGACTCGTCAAGAATGTGACTTGGAATAACATTAGAGTCTTCAACGTGACGTTCCCTATCTTTGTCACTCAAAGCTATAGCGACCAAGGCGCCTCCCGGTCCGGGACTGTCAATGCCAGTTCAGCTGTGATGATGGAGGATTTCACCTGGTCTGGCTTTTCAGGCTCGATCAATACGTATCAGCCTGGCGACGGCTCTTGCGTCTCCGACCCTTGCTGGTACAACGTTGGGCTGCCAAATTTGAAGCACACGGAGGCCCTCATTATCGAGTGTCATACAGGGCAGTCTTGTAAGAACTTCGTGACGGACAACATTCAGCTATACCCGCAAGATCTGGAACCGGCAAGTGTGATCTGCATGAACGCAACGGCAGCCCTCAACCCTGATCTCGGGTTTACCTGTAAAAACGGGACCTACAGCCCGCTATCGACTTGATCGAAGTAATGTGAAAATAATAAGGAAGCCACACCCGACACATCAGCTTCCGGAAAGCACACCCAAACTAAGCATATACAATAATCAATCAAAACAACCCCACTACTGTACTCTTCTCACACTAAGTATCTTCATCGATACACCATCCACTCGTTTGATAACCAAGATCTGCATATCACTACATTCATACCACGCATGTCCCACCCTATCAACAAATTCCAACCATTCCCCAACTTCTACGTCTACCGACCAGGTTACATGGTAGTTCCTCTGATTCCCCTTGACGAGCTACCTTCCTGGATCCAAGTCGGCGATTTCGACTGGGGCGATAGCTCGCTCTACGAGACTATGCTTCCCGCTAGCTTTAACTGTTTCCCAAGAATAGGTGAATACGACATTATATGCCATCATTGCTACAAAAACGTCGACAGCTACCATCGCAGCGTGTCTGAGCGGAGTGATAGCAATGCCTCTTCTCGTGCCTCCGATCTTCCCAAGGGGCTTGCTGCTCAATTGCCTGCGAATTCTATCTTGTTGGATCCATCTTTTAAGCTTGAGCAGCCGCCGTTTGGGGCAAGCTTGAATGTTAGTCCGTTTGTTGGACTGTGCTTCTCTTCTCGGAAAAGACTGTGTGAGCTCTTGTGCCCATGTCTTCGGTGTACTCAGAACGGCCAGGATCAGCAGAACGGCCAGGATCAGCAGAATGACCAGAACCAGGAGAATGACCAGAACCAGGAGAATGAACACTCTGAACACTCTGAGCATGAGGATCAGTCTGGACATGAGGAACAATCTGAGCATGGTGATCAGTCTGAACATGAGGAACAATCTGAGCATGGTGATCAGTCTGGACATGAGGAACAATCTGAGCATGGTGATCAGTCTGAACATGAGGAACAATCTGAGCATGGTGATCAGTCTGGACATGAGGAACAATCTGAGCATGAGGATCAGTCTGGACATGAGGAACAATCTGAGCATGAGGATCAGTCTGAGCATGAGGATCAGTCTGAGCATGAGGATCAGTCTGGACATGAGGAACAATCTGAGCATGAGGATCAGTCTGAGCATGAGGATCAGTCTGGACATGAGGAACAATCTGAGCATGAGGATCAGTCTGAGCATGGTGATCAGTCTGAACATGAGGAACAATCTGAGCATGAGGATCAGCCTGAACATGAGGAACAACATCCCCCATCTCATCAGAATACGCCTGCAGATCCTCCAGGGCATCCTGCGAATACTCCTGAAAATCCTCTTGTCAATAATCCTGCGGATTCCCCTAACTCTCCTGCAAACCCGCCTCTGAATTCGCCTCCAGAGTTTCCGGATCATTCGAACCCTTCTCTGCCAGGAGAAGAGGGAATTCCTCTAGTGATTATGTCTCATTCGGACCAAGGACATCGGGCAAGCCAAGCGTCTCAGGCAGCACAGGCGGCTCAGGCATTCCAGGAGAACGGGACTCGTCGGACGCGCTGGGATATGCGGGACTCTATAAGAGCGGAAGCAAGAGATCGGTCCGCATCGGAAACCGCAATCACTGAGTCATCTTCCATTCACGCCGTACCAATTACCGGGACAGAGCCTCCAGCTGAGGCAGAACAGGAAGGAGAAGCACCTCCCCGGAATCATGTAAACGGAGTCACCCCTGTAGATACGCCAGGCTATGCAGCTTCTGCATCTACATCTGTTGAACATACTCAACCTCAGACGAATGGAGGAAGTGAAGCTGCGACTTCAGGAGGCAGTGGAAACGGCTCCTTTGGGAGGAGGCGTGCGCGACATCGAGATAGACTGAATCGCCGGGGTCAGTTGTTCGAAGACGACATGTCTGCCCCAGAAACGGGAATTGATCGTATTGATTCTGTTGTTGTAGGGCTGTCAGGAATCCTTGTTGAAACAGATGTGGTGAGTGTCTTGCAGTCTTGCATTGTTATTAGCCCGCCATACTCGATCCGCTCTTTCTACAGTAGCTGACTAGACAGGAACAAACTTTTACTCAGAGGGAGGATACCGAGACTGTGGACGCTGAGACTGTGGACGCTGGGACTGTGGACGCTGGCACAGAGGACGCTGAGACAGATGCCGAGGCATAGAATGCTCAGAATGGCGGATCAGAGGGTGAAGTTTCATGATGGGTGGTCTGGTGGGTTTTACAACAGATTGATTAAGGTTGGATTTGGCCATTAAAAGAGGTGTGGGTCATGTAGTATTCTTCAGTATGCTTGATCAATACTAGTAGATAGCGCTGATTCATTGATGATTCGGATATTACTATTCTCTTAGCCCGAGACAGACATCACATATCAAAGTGTATACACCGACAAATACCATTCTCTAACCCTACTTTATACAATACAATCCTACCACTCAGCAATATTCCCCCCCACCCACTGCGGATGCAAAAACGGCGCACCACTCGACCTCCTCCCACTCGTCCCCTCCGACAACCTCCCCTCCACATCTCCCCAACCATGACTTCCCCCATGACTCCCATCCACGGACTCCGACACAGAAACAGAATCCCACCTCACCTCCCTCATAATCTGAATCCCCTCTCCCCCACTATCCCTCTCCCCTTCCCCATTCCCATTCCCATCCTTCCCTCCATTCCCATCCCCATTCCCATCCCCATCAACTCCCGCAGACCTAACACTCCCCGCATCCCCCCAAACACTCGTCGACACCGTACTCCCCGGCGCAAACAACCCCGCCGTACCACCGGCCCCATACACAGATAGGAAATCAAAGTCCTCATTCCTAGACGGCCCTCCTTTCTTTGATATAGACTTCCTCGTCCTAGACTTAGATATCGTAGGTGGTCGTGAAGGAAGCTGAACTCCCGCCTCCTCGGCCTTATCATTATTATTATTGTTGTTGTTGTTACTGTTAGATCGCGACTCCTTATCCCTATTATGATAAGATCTCATTCGAGAGGGAATCAGCTTCGGGAATACCCGCACGAGTAAGGGGCGGAGAGGGGGCAGGCATGCGCAGGTTATGGCGACGGCGGATTCGATGAAGGACCAGGTTGCTGCGAGGCCGTTTCCTGCTATAGTTTTCTTTCTCAGTATGGGGGTGATTATATGGGGGATATGGGGTAGGATAAGGGTGGAGTACAGGTAAAGTCTGGATCTCGAAGGAGTCGGACGATGGTTGTTAGGCGGATTATGCTTGTTGCGCAGACACTATACCCATCAAATTATATCATCAGCACACATAAGATAAGTTTTAAAAGGGGTAAGGAGGGAGGTATAGGGGTAGGGAGATATACAAAAACCCCAACGCAAAAATAACCAACAAGGCAGCCTTCTGCCTCTTCGGCAGATTCAACCTCGCCAGGATCGGCAACGGCAATACCACAAGGATCAAATCCGTAGTGATTTGGAATGCGGCGTTAAGACACCAGACCACATCCTCGGGGAGACATGTATGGGGCAGGGAAGTATCCCAGAAGGCGTTGATGGGGATGCAGAAGATGAGGGTGCTGAGGACCATCCAGAGGCCGGTGATGATGACGAAGATGAGGGTTAGGATGAGGAGGATGCGGTAGGTGTGTGTTGGGAAGAGGCGGCGGTAGAGGAATATTAGGGATAACTTGGTGAGGGTTAGGGTGAGGTTGTAGAGGGGGATTGTTATCCAGAGGGCCTATTTTATTCCATTCCATTTCATGGAGTGGTTAGTATGTGTATGGAATTAGGGTATGTATGTGTGTGGGTGTGGGTATACCTTCAGTTGTCTCCTCACTACCTCCGGCGGAAGATCTGCTTCGTTTTCGGCGAGGCCGTTTTGGCTTTCTATTTCATACATCCTTATTAGTACTATCATTCATCTCAGGTATATTCCATATTATATTTGGGGATAACATACCTATAACCAAAAAAGCAAAAAACACTATATCAGTCGCCTATCCACCACACATACACCAGATCAGCATTACTCAATCAATCAACTATCCTAGAGGGTATCTGGCATCTCACCAACGACACCACAATCAACAAATCATCCCATCCCGGCTTCCTCACCAACCTCAACCTTGTATACAGTCGCAGCGCGACCGTGATCGTCGCCAGGCAAAGGAAAACGATTCCCACGGGCAGGGCATACATCCTGCTGGGATGAACTGACGACGTCTACTTCCTTCGGAGGAAGGGAGCGGCATCTTTCGATTGAGGTCTACGATATCATCTTTTTTGAATGGGAAAAAAAAGAATTTGCTGCTGAAGCAGACGTGGCAATGCTAAGCCCGAGGTTGCAAGGCCGGATCCAGATCTATTGCGTCAAGGATACTGATAAAGTCAAATCCCCGCGGATGTTGCTGGACTGGGCTGGATGTGCCACCACATTTTGTGAGGATCCACGGTTCGGTCCGTTGGCGCCCAGATTCATTTGTCCTCTTACATCAGTGGGCTCGGTTAGGAAATGTTCGAGAAAAGTGCATAATTTATCAGAAGACTGCATCTATTTTCATTATCAAGCATGTACAAGTTCATGAGACATGGAACAAACATCAGTTGCACTATACATGTGGTTTCAACAACTGTCTCCACCTTTTGTAAAATCTACATAATGCAACCCGTAATTCTAAGAATATCGACTCATCGAGTCACGCTAGCGTTAGTGTATCAATGGAAAACAATCGGGTATTTAAAGGCGGGACTTGAGGTTGGCCTTGAGTCTGCGCTCGACGGCAGCCATGTACTCGCGGGTAGTAACCCAGGCCTCACGCTCCTTGCGGCCGCAGGCCAGAGCCAGATCCTTGGTCATGATGCCCTCATCGTTGACAACCTCAATGCAAGCGCGCTCAAGCTCCTCAGCAAAGGTAACGACATCAGGAGTCTCGTCGAGCTTGCCACGCTGGATCAGACCGCGGGTCCAGGCGAAGATGGAGGCAATGGGGTTGGTGGAGGTCTCGCGGCCCTTCTGGTGCTCGCGGTAGTGACGGGTCACGGTACCGTGGGCAGCCTCAGACTCGAAAGCCTCGCCAGTAGGGGTGACCAGGGTCGAGGTCATCAGACCAAGGGAGCCGAAACCCTGGGCGACAATGTCGGACTGGA
This sequence comes from Aspergillus tubingensis, assembly GCF_013340325.1. Lineage (NCBI taxonomy): Eukaryota > Fungi > Ascomycota > Eurotiomycetes > Eurotiales > Aspergillaceae > Aspergillus > Aspergillus tubingensis. The sequence continues at coordinate 2,986,705 of NW_023336280.1, read as the reverse complement.
CATCACCGTCGTAGTCTATACGTTTTGGATTAGCATAGCCCTCACACAATCTCAGGGGAAAAGCTTACTCTTCAGGGCCATGACGAATCCACCCTCACTCTTGATCATCTGGGCAACCATGTCGTCAATGAGACGGTGCTCGTACCAGAGGTTCTTGGCCTCAAAGTCCTTCTGGTAGGTGGACTCGTAGATCTCCTGGAAGATATCCTTGAAGCGACCATCGTAGCGCTTCAGGATGGTGTTCTTGGTGCTCATGTACAGAGGGAGACCCTTGAGCAGGGCCATCTGGAAACTGGCGTGGGCGAAGCCACGGATCGACTCATCGGTGTTGTACTGAGTCTGGGCAATACCACCACCCTGGAAGTCGTAGACCTTGACGGTCTCGGGCTCGCCATTGACAGGGGTGTAGACAAGCTCGAGCTTGCCGGGGCCAGGGATGACACGGTCGGTGGCACGGTACTGGTCACCGAAAGCGTGACGACCGATGATGATGGGCTTGTTCCAGCCGGGGACGAGACGGGGAATGGCGGGGATGATGATGGGTTCACGGAAGACGGTACCGCCGCTGCAGAAAAATTAGCAATTAAGCTTAACAGCAGGGATTGCAGCAAGGTACGAACAGGATGTTACGGATGGTGCCGTTGGGGGACAGCCACACTGAAGCAAGGGTTAGTATGACTCCATTCACATGCTTCGGTATGCGTACTCTTCTTCAGCTTGAACTCCTCAACACGAGCCTCATCGGGAGTGATGGTGGCGCACTTGACACCGACACCATACTTCTTGATAGCCTCGGCAGCCTCAACGGTGACCTGGTCATCGGTCTGGTCACGGTATTCGAGACCCTGCAATGCCGGTCAGTCTCCACCCAGAACACCAATTCTTGTCACAGAAGCCTACCAGGTCATAGTACTTGAGGTCGACGTCAAGGTAACTAGGCGTAATGTCTTAGTCGACTGACTGGATGGTCAATAATCGGAAGAAGTCGACTTACGGCAGAATCAACTATAGAAGCGGGGCCGAGTTAGCGTGTGAAGATGCGGGAGAGAACGGGAGGAATGCATCTGGAGCTGATGCATGGCGGGGCAGCCGAGGGCCAACTACATACCTTTTCTCTGATCTCCTGCCAGATGATACGGGTCATCTAGTGAAGGGCAACGTTAGCACATGTCAAAACTTTCTGTTGTCCTGCAATTGAGCCCTGGATCGCCGAACGATTGACGCTTGGCTGCCAGGGGCCAGGCGGCAGCCGCCGTTATTCCCCGCGTCTGGAATGCGCCATGACGAAAATGCGCATCCCGACGAGGGGCAGGGCCGAGATGCAGGATTATACATATATAAAGGAGGGGAGGGAAGCCAAAACGTAAAAGTCAAATCAGACATACCTCATCACCGTCGAGCTCAACGACGGGGTTCTTGACCTTGATCTTGGGGATTTCGGTAGCCATGGTGCGGGATTGAGTAAGGTTCAACGAGGATAGACCGGTCCAGCGGGCAGAAGCAGTACGAGAGGAGAGAAGGGATGAGGCAGAAGTAAGAGATCTGGGAGAGCGAGTAGAGACAGAGGAGGAAGAAGAAGAAATAGTAGAAGAGGAAGAAGAGAGAAAGCGACGAGCGGAGGAAGAGAGAGGGGCAGAGAGAGGAGGGGAAGCGACGGCGAAGGAGCGGCGCGCCAATGCGGAACTGAACCGGACAGACGACATGGTGTGGGATGGATTGCCAAAGACTCGACAGTAACTGGGCCTGCTGTGTGGGAGGAACCGGGGAAAGTCTGCCCAAGCGGATCAGTCTATCGGGTACGGGGAAACGAGGAGGAGGATCTAAACTTGGGGGCAACGAGAATAGGAGGGAGGGAGGGAGAGAGAGAGTATACCCGAGGGAAAGACAAGCAAGAAGCCGTGAAGCTCTCGGCTGGAAGGAGGCGGTGGTGGAGTTCGGAAGCTGCCGTTAAGCCGGACTGGACGAGATGCTGTTGCTGTAAGGGACCTTCACGGGGCAGATCGGAGAACCCGGAAAATCGTTTCTGTTCACTCTGGGAAATAATCTTTCCTGCAATAAGCAAGAACCTGGGGAGGAATGAGGGAAGAACGGAGAGGAGAGAGAGAGTGAGTGAAGAGAGGAAAAAGGCAAATGGAGGGCGCCCCAACACCTCTTATCCGGCGTGGATGTTCCCTCCCAAGGCTTGGAATTGACACACACCCACTTCCCTTTCCGCCCACCGTTGCGACTTTCTGGTCGCCGAAGCCGGACTATTCGACTCTCAGACTGGGGGGGAAAAGTTCCCTTCCCTGGGAATTGGCACTACTTGCTACTAACTAATGGGTCCGGTCAAGCTGCAGTCCGTGGTGGCATCAGACCCTCTTCCTCACCCAATTCTGCGCTATTCCCTTCCCGCCCTTACGGAGTACTACTCCAGACTCTCCATTCCTCCCTTCCTCCCTCCCTGCTTAATGTCCGCCGCTATTGATCTCCATCAAGATAAGATGAAGTCCTCCGCGGTGCACGTAACGAAACTATAACTATAACCTCCCTCAGTATACGCCGTAACTCGCAACTTTAACTGGTCACCCCCTAAATGCACCTGACAACATCCCGCGTAATTTGCTTTTTAGCCATCCCATTCGCATCCCTGTGTCTGCAACGTTAAAGGCTTAAAGTAGAATTCTCCGACCAGTCTAGCCGATCGCAACCGCTGTTTCCCGCGGCAACGGATACAGTGTGCTCCGCCGGGTCATCAACCACCGAAGTCGCTGCCGGTCGGACTTGCCACTCTCCTCCCCGGACAACTATCGATGACTCATCCATGATTCCCCACGCCAGACCAGCACCATACTCAATTATACTCAGTACAGAGTAGTTCATATCGAGATAATCAAGATAATCTCCACTGTAGATTTTCTACATTGGATACCATCTAACTATGTAATAGTCTTTGTACTATGTATGTCGCAGAAAGAGACACTGCAATCCTGTTGAAGTTGACCCTCCTTCAGTGACCCGAAAACACCGGCCCTGTATAGTCCTGCCGCAATATGTTGAAATAAACCTTCCCTTGCCTTTTTTTTCATGGCCAGAATCATGCTAGACAAACAGTAATAATCGATGACATTATGAAAATAAAACCAGTCCCATCTCTAAACACTAATGACGTTGAGTCTACCGTCTAAAACAGACCGTCAATCTCTCCGGTCTCAGGGTCAATATCCACATTCAAGTATCCTGGCGCCGTCGGCAATCCGGGGATGGTCTGGATGTCCGCAGCCAGTGCGTACCTTTAATCACAATGGGTTAGCTCAATGGATCCAAATTAAGCACAGAATGAGACGGGATGCCTACAGATATCCACCACCCACTGCTAGCCGAACGTCCCGGATGGGCACAGTGAAGCCAGTGGGGGCGCCCTTGAGTGCCGCGTCGTGACTGAGCGAGTATTGCGTCTTGGCAATGCAGATGGGCAGGTTGCTGAAGCCCTGCGCCGTGTAGGTGTCAACCTTCTTCTGGGCCAGTTCGCTGAACTCAACCTTCTCCGCGCCGTACATGGCCGTGCCGATCCGCTCAATGCGCTCCTGGATGCTGCCGTTCAGGTCGTACAGGAGCTTGAACTCCTTAGGCTTGGAGCTAGCTGCCAGCACGCTCCGAGCCAGGTCCACCGCACCGGCTCCGCCCTCAGCCCAGTGGTTGGCGGGGACCGCGTCCTCTGCGCCGGCCGCAATGGCCTCCTCGCGGATAACGGCGATTTCGGCCTCCGTGTCCGTCTCGAAGCGGTTGATCGCAACCACCACGGGGATACCATACTGCCGAGCATTCTCAATGTGCTTCTTCATGTTAACACAGCCCTTGCGCAGGATGTCGATGTTCTCCGTGCGGTAGACTTCCGGCAGAGGAGCACCGGGGCTGATTTCAGGACCGCCACCGTGCACCTTCAAGGCGCGCACAGTAGCCACAATGACCACAGTGTCCGGAGAGAGACCGGAAGACCGGCACTTGATGTTGAAGAACCGCTCACCGCCCATGGTGAAGTCGAAGCCAGCTTCCGTCACCACGAAGCCGGTCTTGGACTCGTGATCCTCATCGGGCTCCGTACCCGCGAGCTTCAGGGCCAATTTGTCGGCAATCACCGAGCTTGCGCCGATACTGATGTTGGCAAAAGGACCGGCGTGGACCAGAACAGGCGTACCCTCCAAGCTCTGCATCAGGTTGGGCTTGATGGCATCCTTCATCAACGCAGCAAGCGCACCGCCCGCACCAATATCGTCACAGGTGACAGGGTCACCGTTCTTCGACGTAGCAACAACCATGCGTCCAAGACGCTCACGCATGTCCTCCAGGCTGTTGCTCAGGGCCAGGATAGCCATACATTCACTGGCAACCGAGATATCGAAGCCAGTCTCACGAGTGTGGCCTCGCTCCGTGGGAGCCTGTCCCACAGTGATACCGCGGAGGTGACGATCGTTAACATCAAGAACGCGGCGCCAAGTGATAGTCTCGGGGTCAATGTCAAGGCGAGCAAACCGGCGAACCTCGTCCTCGGTAAGGTCGTCGGGGTTGGTCTTGGTAATACCCAGCTTCTTCAGTCTGCGGAACATGATGGGCTGGAACTTGCGCTCGCCCTTCTTGGCGGGGACGAGACGCTTGTAGAGAGCAGCATCCTTCTGAGTGGATTCGTGGAACATGCGAGTCTCAATGGCGGCAGCGAGAAGGTTGTTGGCGGCGGTGATAGCATGGATATCGCCAGTCAAGTGCATGTTGAATTCATCCATAGGAATAACCTGACTGTATCCTCCACCAGCAGCTCCACCCTTGATACCAAACGTAGGGCCCTGGCTAGGCTGGCGCACATTGGCGAACACAATGCGGCCGAGGTGTGCACCAAGAGCCTGCGAGAGACCGAGCGTAGTTGTGGACTTGCCCTCACCGAGAGGGGTAGGGGTGATACCACAGACCAGGATGTATCTACCATTGCGACGGTGCGACAGACGGTCGAGCACACCGAGACTGACCTTCGCCTTGGTGTGGCCGTAGGGGTCGAGCTCGTGAGGCTCAATGCCAATTTCCGAGGCGAGGTCCGTAATCTGCTTAGGGTACTGCGCACGCGAGATAGCAATATCGGAGGGAACGGGGCTGGCCAGCTTGATCGGGAGGGGAGTGATGCGTCTGTCTCTTTGCTTTTCGAAGTACGCCTTGGCTGCGGAGACAACGTTCTCCATCAACATAGCCACGGTCATGGGACCAACACCACCGGGGACCGGGGTGATCTGCGAAGCAACCTGGGCGGCAGACTCGAATTCGACATCACCAACAAGTCTGGAACCGGACTTCTTGGTCGCATCGGGCTTGTAGTTGATACCAACATCGATAACGACGGCGCCAGGCTTCAGCCAATCACCCTTGACAAATTCGGTCTGTCCAATTGCCGCAACGACAATGTCGGCGGTCTTGACGATCCGTGCAATATCGGGGGTCTTCGAGTGGCAGAGGGTCACGGTGGCGTGAGCATTCTTCAACAGATAGCTGACCGGGCTTCCGACGATGTCACTGCGGCCAAGGACCACGGCTTGCTTTCCGGAGGGGTCGACGCCGGCCTCCGCCAAAAGCTTCATCACAGCTTTCGGGGTGCAGGGGACGAAGAGAGGACGACCGCCCCTCTTGGCCAGTTCACCGATGTTGATCGCACCGAATCCATCGACATCCTTCTCATCGGCGACAGCAGAGGTGATGGTGTGTTCGGACAGGTGTTCGGGGAGGGGCAGCTGGACGAGAATGCCGTGGATTGAGGTGTCATTGTTGGACTTGGTGATTTCCTGGAGGACCTCGGCCTGTGTGACGTCTTCGGGGAAGTTGATAATCTTGCAGATGATACCGGCCTGTTCGGAACGAGTCAGCACTGACAGATCGAAGGATGGAGATCATGAGTGGTGACGCACCTCCTCTGCGGCCTTCAATTTCATGCGCACATAGGTGCCTGAAACATGAATTAGTCTATACAACCTTCCCACCAACACGACGCCTACTACTTACTCGAGTCCGATCTGCTTCCCACTGTTCATTTTGCACTGTCAGCTTATTCTCGACCGCGGGGCAGATTTCTGTGACCGCAAGACGCACCCTGGTAGATCACCAAATTAGGCTTGAAGCGGGGATTCGATTCCTGAATCTTCTGGATCTCTTCCTTCAACCCTGCCCGGATGTTCTTGGCAATCTGGGTGCCATTAATGTTGGTGGCCGTCATGGCTGTCCTGGTGCTGGAGAATGGACGATGATGACAAGACGGTGCGCAACCAAGCCACTCGCAAGCTAGCACGCCAGGTCTGGCAGATAACGGCGAAAAGCGGATACGAGACGTAACCCCGCGTGCAGAAGAAAATTGGCGTCGAACAGAGGGTGGAAGTAGTGGGTAAAAACGGTGACTGGGGGAAAGGGTATAAGAATGCTTCGCGTTGACAGCACAGCGGGGTAGTGTCGCCGAACGAGCGGGGGGGAAAGGCATCTAATTTGCTTCGTCGGTTGGCCCAGTGCCAACCAGCTTTCCTCGGCCGGGTCAGATGGAGATAGGGAAAAGGTCGATCAACGCAAACGCGAGTAATATCGTTGAATAATTGAAATCATTAGCTTCCAAACAACACTGAATGTCTTCAGTGTCTGCAGCTCTCCCAATTGATCTTTGTGATCTGTTTATATTCTATAGTTCTAGTGGGTGAAACTGTCCTTTCTGCGACTCTCAATGCCTCCTCCTTTTACCATTGTTCTGCTGTTTTTCACAAGACAAAGTTTCCCGCGAGCCGCAACTTTCAGATGCTTCGGACTTTCGGAACGCCATATGTTTGCATTGGGTATAGCGCGTAGTTGGCGGTCAGCCCATCATGTCTTCCAGAACCCAATTGGTAGGAAATCTTCAGGGCTTGGTCAAATCACATGATGTGTATCATCGCAACGGAAGAACCACGTATCCGGTATGAAGCGTTTCATACAGAACAGGCTCGATCAGGAAAGTCTTGGCGGGCAAGCCCGGACTGTGCGATGAAATTCAAACTAGTCTGACGACGCCGACAACGTGAGCCCGCCAGCACCCCGCAAGGATTTCCGCCTCATCTCGCAGGTCTTAGTCGACTCCGGTTACAGAGGATACATACCTCTGATTCAGCATCTTCTTCCCCTCCGTCGCTTTACCCAGATTCACAGCTTGATCGGCCCAAAATGCGGCCTATTTTGCTCTCCGGCCATGTGCGTTTCGCCTATACCCACCCCCGAACGCGATGATAGTCGCTCCCCCCAGGAGCTAGGAAAATGATATAAAATTTGGGAAATGAAAGGAAATTTGGACGAGTCGCTGATAGATATTTTGCTAAATAGGAACGGTCCCTGAACCAAATCAAGTTCAACCGCGATGGCGATCTTATCTTCTCCGTGGCTAAGGATAAAATTGTGTGCGCCTGGTGGTCGGCCAACGGCGAGCGACTCGGTACCTACAACGGACACCAGGGTGCTATCTGGACGGTCGATGTGAGCCCGAACACTCAGATTCTGGCAACCGGTTCGGCAGACAACACCGTGCGACTATGGAACGTGAAGACCGGCGAGTGCATCAAGGTGTGGGACTTCCCTACGGCCGTCAAGCGGGTCGAGTTCACCCCCGATGGAAGCAGACTCTTGGCTGTGACGGAGAAGCGTATGGGTTTCTTGGGTACCATTGCGGTGTTGGACATCAACTACGGCGAGAACTTGACGGAACAGGCTGAGGAGCCTAGCTTGCGCATCACCTGCACAGAGAGCAAGGCAACGGTTGCCGGCTGGAGTTACATGGGCAAGTACATCATTGCTGGTCACGAAGACGGCAGTGTCAGCCAGTACGATGGAAAGGTGCGGAGAATACCATTTTTGCTATGCGTTGAGGGGGCTAGGTGCTAACTTGATGACAGACCGGTGAGCAGCTGGAGAACGTCCAGGCCCACGAGTTCGACCACCAGATCAACGACATCCAGTTCTCCCCCGACCGCACCTACTTCATCACTGCCTCCAAGGACAAGTCCGCCAAGGTACATAACTTGCTACTTTGCATATCAAACGACTCTAAATGCTAACCCCAACCAGCTCATGTCTACCCGTAACCTCGCCATCCTCAAAACCTACGTTGCCGACACTCCCCTGAACAGCGCCACCATTACGCCCAAGAAGGACTACGTGATCCTGGGAGGTGGTCAGGCCGCCATGGATGTCACCACGACCTCTGCCCGTCAGGGTAAGTTCGAGGCTCGTTTCTACCACAAGGTCTTCGAGGACGAGATCGGCCGTGTCCGCGGTCACTTCGGTCCCCTCAACACTGTTCACATCCACCCCGCCGGTACTGCCTACGCCTCTGGTGGTGAGGACGGTTACGTTCGTGTGCACCACTTCGACAAGCCCTACTTCGACTTCATGTACGAGGTTGAGCGCGAGCAGCTGAGGAAGTGAAGTGTGTGACGAAAGTTTTGCAAAGAGTTTTTTGTTTTTCCTCCCCCTATCTTACCTACCTACCAGTTTTTATAAACACGCATCGTGTGTGTATGTGTTCATGAGGCGAAGATGATATCATTTTTCTCCTTTACTTACTACAAAAGAAACCAAAAGTAGCAAGGACAGGCAGCACGGCGGTACGAGAAAGAGACCTCGGGGCGATTCAGGGCATGAGTTCTTTTTCTATCATTTCTTAACCATGATAAAGTCGGAGTTGGTACCATTTGCTTTTCTGGTCGCTTTCTTGTGTCCTAATAAAAGAAACTACATTGCTTCATTTCTTCTTTCTAGTTCATGGTAGTATTCGTGGCGGGTTCTCGTGAATATAGATGTACAGAGCCGCCTTGAACCGTATTTCTTACTATGATATGTCGTAGTTGTATATGATACGAGTTAATTTCGAATCCCAAAGGCCAACTAACATGCGCTATGATCCTATATGGAAAATGGCTGTATTGTAATCTGATATCATGTTGTGCAGAAAAGCTTATCTGGACGAACAACTGCCATCACACCTCAACGTGCAAACTGCCTATCACAAAACGGCTAAGACCCTCAATTTCTGGCAGCCTAACATGATCATCCCTCTGACACAATAACTAAATATCACGAGAAAGTGACAGTTGATATATAGGATGGATCTTAGAAAGGATAAATATAAGATAAATGAACAGAAACATAATTAGAAAGCATAATACTCTATCAAGAATATGAACTAGAAATCTAATACATAATAAGACATTACAAGGTTATTAAATTCCAAATATTATACATACTACTGAATACTCTATTCAATCATATCCAGAGGATCCTAGAAATCTGATCATGACAATCATGACAAAATAGTACTGATTATCCAGCCAAAGCCTCAGACATGCTCACTAACAAAGTACTATAGGATGATGTCAGTTCACCATACATCTTGATAGACCATATAACATACCGAAAGAGCAGCAAAGATTCTTGAATCATTGCTTGCTTGCCTACTACCAGCTCCGAGATTGAGCTCAGTCACTTTTCTGAAAATCATCGTTAGATTATGATCGAACGGGTAATGGGCTTTAAATGTTTTATCCACTACTCACGCCAAGTATGCCCTAAATTAGGATCGCAGCGGTCAGTACGAAGTATTTCAGCGCAGGCGAAAACATTCAGTTCCCTACTTACCGACTCGTTTTCCTAGATGTATTGTCAGTTGACATAATATATCAATGGAGTACTACGTAACATACTAGAATAGTAGCAAGTAGATCTGGAGAGGTTGTTGCCTGACGACGGCTAATTGTCATGTCTTCTTGCTCGATGCCGTGGCACTGCTGATCTTTGCTTAGGCGTGCCAAATCCCTCAAGGATTCGATCAGGGGGCGGGCGTTATGCAATTTTGTTATCCATTCATTGGGATATACGCTTTGGTCATCAGTGTGATCCTGATTCATGAAATGTATAAGGCTCTCAAGATGGGTGTCAAGTGTCTGTAGTTGACTGCAGCTAGAATCAAACGGCCGACATTGGCCGAGAGGAAGTATAACAAGGGTGCTGATTGCACTGATAAATCCAAAGCGCATATTGAAAGATGTGAATGAAATAAAGTTCAGTTTGAGAGGGGGTTACGTTGAAAGTTGAGGATATAGCTAGTAGTATAATTGAACATGACGTGCTGGTTTTAGCAACCTTATATGGTAATTTGGACATAGCAATGTATCAGGATCTAGAATGGGGCTTCTTGTCTGTTCTCGGTAGGTTTCACAAATAATTGTTGTTATTGCATGCTTTGCTCCGTTTCAGGCAAGGCACATAGTTGAGTACTGGCTGTGGCTTGTTATATATGCATGAAATCCAATTCTGAGCAACTCTATAGTGTCTTGTTCCAGGTTTATTCTGTTTTTTGTTCAACTGATGATCTGTGCTTAATCTGCAACTCGATGTTCTATTGTTTGGAGTACCAAATAAATATACTTTATAGGAACACGAATACCCGCAAACTGCACATCTCTTATCAATGTGTATGATGTTTTCTTTCTCTTTTCGTCTTTCCTCACCCTTACCTACGCTATGGATAAGACTGTCGAATCATGGCAGTGTTATTATCATGTCTCTGATACAATGAATGACTATCGCGAGAACGCAACAATTAATACCCAAGAAGGACTGTAGGAAGGGCTAGCATCAGAAAACTGAATAGAAGAATTATCAGGGGACATGATGCTCTACTTTTAGATAACGTAACTCCCGGCCGCATCGGCCACCCCTACCACACCGCCCTAGAATCATTGTACTACTCATTGCTAATTCACTGCCTTTGATAGAAAGAGTGGTTGCATGTAGAAACGTGTTGGGCGGTGTACTGGGTGGCCGATGCGGCCGGGAGTTACGTTATAAAATAGAAGCTGAATAACAAGATAAGGTATTATGAAACATGTGAATACCAAATCTGGTATACATTAAATACTACTCTTGTTCACCTATACGCAACAGGACCTGAAAGATGAATATGACAAGTAGTAGTAGTACTGCTTCTCCCAGCCAAAATCTCAAACAAACCTACCAGCAAAACTACAGGATATGTCAGTTCACCATATGTATTGATATAGCATATAACGTACCGAAAGAGCAGTAGGCAAACCTTAAGCGGTCGCTTGTCTACCAGTTCCGGCTTTAGCCCTGACAAAAAACACATAGTCAGCCTAAAATCGAAACAGTAATGGGGTTTATATGCTTACTTACAGCCTACAATCCCTGAAATCGGGTCGAAGTGGTTAATACAGAACGCTTTTCAACCCAGCGAAGAAGGACTTCAAGTGTGCCTCCTACTTACCGACAGATTGCTCTAGAGGATGTAATGTCAGTTGACTGAATACATATCAAAAGATGCATGCAAAATACCAGAGTAGAATCAAGTAAATCGTCGGACTTGTCAGAGTTGTCACATTCCTCATCTTCCTTGTGGTGTATCAGATCGCTCGAGGATTCGATAGAGTTGCGCATGCTCTCGCATTGCGAAAGATGTTTTCGTCTTTGGGGGAACCTGATCGGCAGCGTGTTAGAGGCTGTCAAGCCTTGAGTTAACTCCTTGTAGTTGAGTGCAGCTAGGATCAAGCGGCTGACAGTGGCTGAGAGGAAGCAAAATGAGGGTGCCGATGGCACCGAAGACAAATGCAAAGCGCATGTCAAAGGATGAAAGTGAGATAGATAGAGTTCAATCTGAGGGAAGTTGAGTTCAATCCAAGCTTTAGTAGAGCGAGTTAGTGAAATTCAAATTCGACTGGCTGGCTTTAGCAAGATTTATAACTTTTACATAGAAATGTAAAGATCCGAATTGCGTAAGGGATTCTGATCTGTTTTGCGTACGTTTGTTTAATACAATTGTTTATTTCATTCCTCACTTCATTTGAGGCTAGTCACATACTAACTGAGTCAGTACTGGATGACATTCGTCGAATAATCTCAGATGATTGTGGAAATCAGTTCCGGGCGACTCTGTAGTATCTTCGCCACTTGTTTTTGTCTATTGCAAGACTATTGATCCGTGCTCAACGTGCAACTCAATGTTCTATCTTTCGAGTACTCAAAAGATACTCTCTAGGGACACGAATACCCGCAAAATGCACATTTCTATCAATATGTATGATCTTTTCCTTCTCTTTTCATCTTCCCCGAAGATCACATATCACACTCCCCTCATAGAATAAATATCAGGCCAGCGCTCTTCCGACCAGCAGAACCACAAACAGCGGTGAATTGGGGGGATAAAGAAGTAAAGAATCATGGGATCTCATTCATAACGTAACATCCGAAAAAGTTTCTCGAAAAAGAAAAAAGAAAAAGGTCGTAAGTAAACCCGGGGCATGACCAAATAAAAACCGTAAGAAAAAGCCGTCGAAAGAGTAAAAAAAGGGTGATGAAGAAAAGCACCGTTCAATCAATCAACAATTTTTCACTCTCCATTCCCCCAAGAAAAAGCCGCGGGCTCACCCCCGATCAATTTACTTCTTCTTAGGGAACTTCTCCTGTCCAATGCCCGTACCCCTCAGCTTGACGTTCAGCACGCGCTCCATGGCACTGAGGACCTTCTGGTCCGGAGTAGCAGTACCGCGCTCGAAATCCTGAACAACAGTGATGGTGGTGTTGCACTTAGTGGCGAGTTCCTTCTGAGTCATCTTGTAGCCTTCCTCGTTGCGGCGCTTCTTGATCGCATCCGCCACCTGGTAGCCAACGGTCTTGGGCTTGACGATGTCGTCGCTGCGGTCGACCTTGGTCAGGTGCTGACCTTCGGGGGCGCCGGAGCGTCCGGCCTGTTATTTCTGTGTTAGCCTGGCTACCCCTCTTTCACTGCTTCTTGAATCCAATCGAGGGGCAAATTAAGTGGTATACTTACAGCGTTACCAGTAGCATACTTCTTCTCGGTACCGATAACGAGACCCTGGCGCTGGGCGGCGTTCAAGGCGCTCTTACCCTTGACGACGGTCTCGCGGGTGGCAGGGCCACCAGTGTGTCTGGCTCCAATGCGCGTAACGGAGTCCCAGTCGCTCATTTTGAAGATAGATGCAAAGTTGGTGATAAGATGGAGGTTCTAGAGGTGATGGTGGATTGACTGAGGGGTGTGGTGTGGGTGGAGGATGTGAAGGTGGCGGTGTGTGAGTGTCAAGTGCGATCGCGTGAGGTGTGTCGTAAGGAGGAATGTTCAAGGCCCGCTGAATTTATATCGACGCCACGGAAGCTTCTCGAGCCCTGGGATGGCGGAGTCAGAGGGGCGGTATGCGCTAGTCTGCTTTGGGTTAGGGTTGCTGACATCATTGATCGGCCAATCTTTCCCCGTACGTTGCCCGATTGTTGGCTGAGGTTCTGGGCTGAGCCTTGCATTGCTTTGCTTTACTTCGGTGATTGTTTTTGGTGAGTCAGAGTGTGTCGCTTGTCTGGGATTATTGATTTAGGGAGTGAGCTGTTAGATTTGTGCTTAGTGCTGATTAGAAATATCTTTGCTTGGGCCGGTGTTGTTTGGCTGGGATTCTTGTGCTGCTTCCATGGCGTATTACTATATCGGGAAGTAGAATTATGTCCTGTATAGTAATGAGTATAGGTTTGAGGTGAGGCGAGGTATTTGCAACGGCAGTACAGTATTCTTGACTGGTACTCTCCTGCACATCAATATGCCCAGTTCTATTGACGTTTGTTGATATAGATGGTCTGTGAGGACATGAACATCCCCATCGTTATTTATCCTAGCCGGTATAGTAATGAAGCATGATTCCGTGGTCGAGCACACAAATGCCCTCATCCTGACGCCGTATCTACTACGTCAGTATACGTAAACAACAGTGTTTGGCAGAAAAAATTCTACTGATTTCAGAGTCAACCTTAGAAGCACAATCAACGAAGAGCAACGGAAAGCAGAGGACGCCATCAAGATGACCACCCACAAGCTCTCCCCGACTTACGAGTCACATGCGTCGCTGATACTGAAGGAGTCTATTCACAGACCCTTTGATCTAATGTCAGAAATACTCAGGCCTATCTGGCTCCGGGTGGTCAAAGACGAACGCTACAATCTCAGACGCCGTCTCTACGATAGGGCAAGACTATATGAGAAGCACAGGCCCAGCAAGTGTAACATCCAGAAAGACTGGATCAAGCGCTACAAGGAGAACGAGGAACTCGAGTTCGCTCTCCTGCAGCGAATCAACTGCCTGGAAAGGGTCAGATACAGACATAGTATTGAGCCAGAAAACCCCTTCCAGCATGTCCCGGGGCCCTCAGATCCGAAACGTCAAGTCTCCCTTGCAGAAGAGCATTACTACCGGTGCCAGAAGGCATGGAAAGCGTTGACCCTTGACAAGCCATCTGGTCCTATCATCGATGACTTTGATTTCCTTCAGCATCACCGAAATGAAGAGGGCCAAACTTTGGCATGGGAGGAGGACAAGCTCATGTGCGCCTCGCTTGGTGGCTGTTGCGGTCGCAGATGTAGATGCTGTGAGAGACCTCTCCGTCACTATCTGTTGCCTGAGGGTGATCAGAAGGAGATGATTGGATTTCATGGCCACTGTACCGCCGAATGTGGTTGCTGCATGCGTTATCGAGGATTCTACCGACCAGACTCACGCCTCAAAGCCCTTGATCCCGAACTGGCATCGAAGATTGCGGGATACTTCCGCAGCTCATACGTTGGAGACAATTAGGAAGAGGGGACTGGGCTGTTTAAAAGATATTATGCCTTGCTGGTTTTGATTACCGTCATTTAATATGTTGCTTGCTGCAGTGCAAAATGGCAGGCGTTCCATTAGTTTGCCCGCTGCCAGTATCGATTTAGTTGAGATTCTAGTTGCTTTGTTTATCAAAGGCGCCCAGGCGTCATAAGAAAGGTCTTTACTTTCAGTTGAAGCTTGGGTATATGCGTTTATATTTCAAAACGGAGTAAGTAGGGCAATCCATTCCAGTCTCATAGAGCATAGGTGTTTCGTAAGGAGACATTCTGAGAATCAGCAATGCAGTCCGGGTACCTTGACATCGAGCACATGCGAGTTCGACTATATGTCAATAGAAACAAACTAAATTTTCGAGTCCCACTTAAACGAGCCACCCCTTATTAGGAGTAGGGTCTCCAGTCTCCAAGTGTAGTAGTTAGCGACAGGTGTCTTGTTCATTCCTAGGTAATACTCCCGGATAGCCGGAGAATGTCTGTGGCAATGATTCCTAAGGGTCGAATTCTCTATTTGCTGTTAGATACACCAGACATGCAGGGTTAGTATAAGCTCCGATCACACTCTGGAAAATAAGACAAGGTGGATTCTTCAATGTCTCAAAAGGGCGCCTGTGATATGGTGATGCCTGAAATGACAAGACCGACTAAATTCTCGGAGCCAATTAGCGGCAGGCAGCCCACCCCCGGGACTGGGGGCCTCAGGTACCAACTGACTAGCAGGTAGAAGGAGAACCAACTGGCGGGCCTGCCATGCCGTTACATTATTATTCATTCATTATCGATTGCCTCCGTCCACTCCCTCCATCCCATCCGTCTCTCTGTCTCATTCTTTCAACCCTGTCTTTCACTGTCTTCGTTTGATCTGCATATCTGCAAAGTTTGATACCTTCTTGTTGTGTGCTTTTCCTTTTTACCCACCTCATGAGCATGGCGTCCCAGTCCGACTTCTTCTCGGCTATGACCAACCGGTCGCTCCGCAACGTCCGATCGGTAGGATGCCCTCCCCTGTCAGCATCGCTCAGTAAACGGAGTTGCTCGAGCTGATCTTCAATGATACACCTTGCTGACATCCTTCGATCCACTAGGAGCTTGAGTTTCTCGCAGATGCATCAGTCATTACTCCGCAACAGCTCTCATCCATTCTATCGCAACTACCGAGGGACGATGAACGCAGCAGAGCCCCCGTGCCTCAGCAGCAGCCACCAGTGCAACAACCACCTGTCGTCGCCCAGCAGCCCCCTGCCCCGTATTCGCCTCCTACGAACCAGTTTGCAAACACTACCTTGAACGAGAAGGCCACTTATCAGCAGCCTCCTCCGCAACAGTACTCAACCCCGCCTGTTCCGCCACCTGCTTATCCCCAAGCTCCACCGGTACTGTCTATCGCTTCGGCGCTCTATGCCTACACTCCGACGGATCCCGGAGACTTGGCTCTCCAACCAAACGATCGTATTCAAGTCTTGGAACATATGAATGCCGACTGTAGGGCTGCCGATACTCTTTGTGTGCCACCTCCCTTGCTAACCGCTGTTTATAGGGTGGCGTGGTCGTAATGAGCGCACCAACCTTGAGGGTATCTTCCCTCGGAGCTACGTGAACGTGCTGAATGACAAGGCTGTTTCGTCTCCTCCCCCGACCAACTATGGAAACATGCCGCTGGAAGTCAGCCAGAGTGGCTCGGCGCCCCCGGGTGAGGAGGGCAAGAAGTCCAAATTTGAGGAGCAGGGCAAGAAGTTTGGCAAGAAGATGGGCAATGCCGGTACGTTTCAAGCAAAGCACGCGCACTTTGACATATCGAATTGATGCGCCGTGGACATCTCCTTATCTACAATCATTCTTACTGACAATCACACCTAGCTATCTTCGGTGCCGGTGCTACCGTCGGTTCGAACATTGTCAACAGCATCTTTTAGATGTGTGGCTAGTCGAAATCCTATTCGTTTTTTATATTTCTTATTCAAGTGCAGGCCGGAGAGGCGCCATTTGATTGTCTTTTCTCTCACCTTCATTTGCTCATGGGAAAGGCGTTGGTGGTTGATTACATTATTATTCGGCAAAACCGTTGAGTTCGGGTCAGTTGGGATAGCGCGTCGCAGACTACTTGGGTTAATGGTGAAATTATTCTAGTCATAGAAGTAACTGAGATGTGTCTTGCCAACTACGGACAGAGGTTGCTCGTTACGTATCTGTCCTTGATTGCGGGTTTACCGCTCCTGTAGTCTTTGCCGTGAAAGATTTTACTCTAGACCTCGACTTATTCCTGCTTTAAGTACGATCATTGTTACGATCTTCTAATTGTCGCCGCTTAAGCTTGCTCACTTTTACTGTGTCTTACACGGCTGACCCTTTAAGGGCGAGTCAATCTCCCCTCGCCCCGGCATGAGAAACGACGATCGATTCTTGTTAGCGCCGACAATTATGGTACGCCACAACGATGTGTCCACTCATAGACGAACTACAATCCTTATGCATAACAAGGGCGTTTAGCCATTTAGTGTTATAATCAATTATAAACTGTGATTTGTTGGACAGCGACTCAAAGACAGCTCGAACCGCCGGGATGCAAGATGAGCTGGTGTTTCGATCGAGTCCGCGCGGGGCTGTGAACAGGCGACAAGGCTGAGCTGCAGCTATCCTGGAGGGTGGGACGTTGGTAAATATAGCAGATGTATTTGATTCAGCTATATCCTATTTTCCGCCGATGTTTTAGGGGAAAATCTTAAAC
This sequence comes from Aspergillus tubingensis, assembly GCF_013340325.1. Classification (NCBI taxonomy): domain Eukaryota; kingdom Fungi; phylum Ascomycota; class Eurotiomycetes; order Eurotiales; family Aspergillaceae; genus Aspergillus; species Aspergillus tubingensis. The sequence continues at coordinate 2,969,291 of NW_023336280.1, read as the reverse complement.
TTTTCTGTCAGACTGTCTGTCATACCGCGTGCCTCACCATGGTGTGGCATCTATCGCTTATTACTATACTATCATTACTTCCCGGTGCTTTGGCCACCGGCTGGGATGATTTTGCAGATGACCTTGCTACAGACCTGGTATGTTGTCTTTCTCACACATATTTGGGGGACGAGTTTAATGATAGTCTAATTCTAGGCGCCTCTTATATCCCTTTTTGGTGAGCGACTGAGCAAGCAGTTCTTATCTGAATCCACCAGCATCTTAGATAACTTTCTCTTCTCTGTGGCCCCATTGGGTATTCTGACGGCTGTGGTTTCCGTCATTCGTGTTTGCGGAAATTCATCTCTCCGCGCGTTTATAGGGCGGGCTCAAGAGGGCCCTGGTGAAGCTGAAAATGAACTCTTGTCATGCGTGTCCGAGACAACCGCAGAGATGTTTAACAATGGAGGAATCTCTAGGGTATTCGGAAGACCTCGACTACTAGAGGTTATTGCCTGGGAGGAGACAGATCCTCAGACAAAGGAGCGCTCCTACCGGATAGGAACTCTCCGCGATGCCCTCCGTGAGGGTGCTTGGTTGGCGGGCAAAGGAAGTTGGATTCTCGATGAGAAGGAATACTTGCCCGAGCTCGACATCCCGAATCTGTCCCTGAACAAGGGAATTGAAAAGAGCAGCCAAGGCTGGTTCTATGCTGCTGCTGTTTTGGGGCTAGGTCTGCAAGTTGGTGAGTTGACGTGACATGTCTTTGGTATTGCCTGGGGCCTATGTTGACAGACTATGTCAGGGGTCATTGTATACGCTGCAATAACTGTGTACCTCTATCCGGTACAATTCAAAAAAGACGGAAGTCTTGTCGTAAGCTATGCTTTCCCGCTGTTTTCCCTTGGGTCTATCTTTCTCTGCATCGGAATGTTCCTGTGCGCTTTCATCATCGAGCGCTCATCCACCGAATGCTACATTCGACCTGCAATGCCCAGCAAGATCTACTGGTTGCAGCCCGGCGGCCAGGATGTCGGTGACCAAGTTTTTGGGGCTTTTCTAGGTGTTAGCGAGGGAGCTAATTCCAAGGCGACTGAAGACCTCTTGTATATTAAATCAGTCAGAAGCCCTGGAGTTTTCGGCAAAGGGCCATTGCTCGTGTTTACTGTGATTATTACCCTTATTGGTTTTGTCATCCAATTTGTTGGTATCCGAGGGCTACATGCCTCTGTGGTACTGGCAGAAATGGGCGCTACTCTCCTAATGTCCATCGTCAGAGCCTGCCTGCGGACCAAGAGATCCGGATCAGACGAGAACCGCCTAACGGCTGAAGAGCGCCATCTTGTGTCCTATAACGAGCAAGAACTTGACTGCTTTGCGTTTCATCTTGAACAAGTCAGGTCGTTTGGTTTAGTCTCGAGCGCGCCACATAGATCTCGAGCTCAGTCGACAACCTCGTCAGCAGCTGCATCAACACAATCTCCAAGTCAGACACCCGGCCTTGGAACGAAGCTTATAACGACAAGGGCTCAACTAGCCCGCCTTACGTCCAACCCCGACAAAGAGTCCAGCTTAGCTTGGGATGGCCTTCCAATTAGGGAGAGAGCTCAAAAACTGGCGGACACGATAGAAAGAACAATGAACTTGTTATCAGGCTGGAAGAATATCGCTGGTGATACCGTTAGCTTTGACCTCATGCTCACTTGTCAGTCTCTCAACAAAGGTGGTTTCAATCCCGCGCTGGAAACCTACACCATCAAGCTCCACAGATCAGAAGATACTTTGTTGTGGAAGGTTGATGAGACCGAGCTCGAGGCAATTCTAGGACTATGGACATGGTCGCTGCTGAAGTCGAATTCGAAATGGCTTCAGATGGGGCTTGATCGTGCTGTTGGTTTGACCAAATCTGAGGCAATGGCAGAAGAAACCGACCTTTATTTTCATAAGTGGATTTACCGCCATACGGAAGCCAGGATGGTTTCGTCCAAGACCGTGTCATTTGGTAGCGAACTCTTTGGACTCTATTCAGACAAGAATCCTGGAAACAAGGAAATTCTCGTTGTGAAAACACAGAATAGTCTCGAGACCATGGCTGCTCAAGATATTTACATCCATTTCCTCAGAAGCGTTCTCCAAGACTTCGAAACAATTGGTGGCGATGTGGATGTGCGCCCAGGCTCACAAAACAGCTATACCTCATACAGCAGTCGCCTCGACGAGTTAGTCGCCTGCTTCGAGTCCGGAGAGCTTGGTTCAAGAGAAGACGCCCTGCTATGCATCGTTCCGGTTCTGAAAGCTCGGAAGCTTCTACCAGAGCTTGCTGCAGACTCGCACCGGGTGAGAGCGCAGATTGAAAGACTCGTCTCTAACGATAATTGGGCGGAAGCTTTCTCTATTGCTCGCTGGCTCTGCGAACGCTCTTATGGAGAGGAGTTCGAACGCTCCGTTTATGAACTTGGCTACCTCTGCCAGCGTGCGATCACACACAACGAGGACACTGTTCGAAGAGAGGCGCTCGACATCATACTTTCTCTGCTACAAGGTGATCCAAGATTGAGGTTTTCAAGCGGTATAAGAAGTTCTCGGCCTACAGACTGGATGAAGTCCCAGCGCCAGAAGGCCTGGTGGATCAAATTCTCTCGACAGCTTGGTTGGATTGTATGGCATATTGCCGATAACAAGACCGATAGACACTCTATAAAGATGCAATTGGAACCTATAGGGAATTATGAATTCTTGGACTTACAAGTGGCAGTCTGCGACGATGACCAAGAGAAGCGAAAATGCGCCGAGGAAACAATTTTGGGTTGGCTGACGCACGGCATGGATATTGTGTTTGAAAGGCAGGTACCTGGTGAGGAGGACCAGCTCTGCCTCGAATGGGCTTTACAAAACGCGCAGGAAGCTCTCGGTCATTGGCTATTATTCAGGTGGGCTGAGGTTGGCAAGCTTTATGGGGCAATGACGCAAAAGGCCTTTGTTTTCGCCGCAAGATGCGGTTCGGATGCAGCGATACAGGCACTAAGACGACATGGAGCAGACATCAACAACCAAGAGTATGAGGGATATACGGCGCTCCATGAAGCTGTTGGCAATCAGGAACTAGAGGCAGCAAAGAAACTGCTCGCCAACGGTGCAAATGCAAACCTGGGCATGAAGTCCAATGGCATAACACCCCTGGGCGTATCTTCGAGTCACGGAGATGAACCGATGGTTCTTGTGCTTCTGCAGTATTTGGCAAACATTGAGCACAAAGATTTGCAAGGGTTTAGTGCTCTCCATCTTGCCGTCCGACACAATCAACTGGCTATCACACGATTGCTCATTGAGAAGGGCGGAGATATTGAGAGCGCCGCAGGAGATGGGAGAACGCCTCTAACCTACGCTGCAATTGATAATAATGAAGAGATGGTCGAGCTTCTCCTGGAACATGGAGCAAATGTCAACTCTGCGGATGCTTGTGGCTATACGCCGTTAATGCTAGCAGTGCGCTCATTTGCATCCGAGCAAGTCATTCGTCTGTTACTCGATAACAAGGCCAATATCCACCGAGTGAACAATAGTGGTATGACCGCTTTCGACGAGGCTAGGGAAAGCGAACGCTTAGATATCGTGGCAATCCTGGAAGCGCACACTAGACCCTAGCGTCGGATGGAAGGTCATAGTCGGCTTACGTGTATACTATAAGGACCTGTTAATAAAAGGAGCTGTATCAATTCCCATGATCTCAAGATTATGATAACTATTGGTCCTGTCTCCGAAGTGAGAGAGAGGATGCTGCTATACTACAGCACGTGCATTGAGAACGCTGGGTATGGAGAGGGATCAACAACCAACCCCCTCCTCGTCTGCTTGTTCCCCTCATTTCGAACACGCTCCACCATTCCGGTGTCATCTAGACACGAATGATTCTGTCTGGGCTCTGAGATTGGAGTTTGGCGTCCTCCCGAGCGCTAAAGTGTCAACCAATGATGTTTGTTAGCACGGGTGGGCTATCTGTGGGCGTCACACATCAGGGCTATCAGAGGCGTTCTCTAAGCGCCCTCGTCGATCACCATGCAGTAGCTCTGCTTGGTCGGCGGCCACAGCCCATCCCGGTTCATCTCCTCATTTTCTTGGAGTCGCATAATGTCAGACAATTTAAACAAGATGCCTCTACTTCCCCCTGGGGCCAATTCCTTCCGGTTTTGTTTACTTTCCTTCCATTATCCAGTGCTCCGAATTGCGAGCGTACCATATCTTTATCATCCGTGCTTGAGAGCTCATAAGCACTTCCATACCTCTCCATACAATATCTTACCCCACACGTTAGTTTCAGGACAAACAGTCTTCTCGGTCAACAACAGTGATTGACTCTGAGCAATCATGTCCGAGCAAGTTGTGTATCCGCCTCCTCCAAACCAAGCTCCTTCCTTCCCTCGTGAGTTCTCCGCACTACGCACCATCGCCATTGAATGCTAATCAGCCCAATTTATAGCTCCGCCAAATGGCGCTGGTATGATATTCCAAATACTAGGTCTTCTACCTGAGTTCCCAGCTAATAAGTCCTCAGCATATCAACCACCACCCCAAGCCGCTCCAAGCTTTCCTCCCCCGAATCTTAGTTTTCCTCCACCTCCGCAACAGCCTGTGTCTTCAAACGAGGACAAGGCTGATGTTTCACCAATCTCGTCGACAAGCCCATCGGCCCCACCGATCAATGAGAAGGCGAACTATGTAGCTGAGAATGGACAGTCGTTTGCTGCCAACTCAGCCATGTTCAGTTCCGCGGAAGCTCAACAAGCACCACTACAAGGACCAGGTCTCACACGAGCGCAGACAGATGCGACTCTTGCGAGTAGAATTGCTCCGAAAAACTTTGTAGGAGCCATGTCAACCTATGCGGACGATGTAGGGACATTCAATGGTGGCAGCTACAGGGTCAGTCACCGGGACACGAACACACTCTTGACTATCCAGCTAGCAGTGGGATGCCCCATACAGGCGAGACCGGGTGAGCCAACCTAACCTTGATCATTGACTACACAAAAATACTCATACATTCACACACGGCAGGCGTCATGATCGCAATGTCCCCCTCCATGTCCCTCAGAGGCTCGCTCTCATTTGGATGGATGAAAGCCCTTGCAGGAGGGCAGTTGGCCCGGTCAACATACACCGGTCCTGGAGAACTTCTGATTGCCCCCTCCATTCTTGGAGATGTTACCGTCCTCCGCGTCGACGGTACAAGAGATTGGACAGTTGGCAAAGATGCATTCCTTGCCTGCACGACAGGCGTCAAGATTGAATTCAAGACCCAGGGTCTCATGAAGGGTGTCTTCTCTGGTGAAGGTTTCATTGTCTTTAACTTCAGCGGCTCCGGTCTGGTGTGGATGCAGAGCTTCGGGGCGATTGTCAAGAAAGAGGTATGCGATTAGCCCTGTGCACATGCCCCCCATGAACACCCAACGAATGAAGCCTAACTAACGGAACTCTCAGCTCGCTGATGATGAAACGTACTACGTGAACAACGGCCATCTGGTGGCCTGGAACTGCCGCTACAAGATTGAACGAGTGGCTTCCGGTGGTATCATCTCTAACTGGAGTGCTGGTGAGGGACTTGCATGTAGGTTTACAGGTCCTGGCACTGTTTTCATGCAGACACGCAATGTGTCCTCGTTTGTTGCCCATCTGGGCACTAGTCTTGCTAAAAACTAAAGACGCAGACGTGGTGATCTGCTGGGCTTATCATGATCGCTAGTATCATACTTTTTGGCTTTCTTTGATTCTTCCGGTTGCTTTGGCTTGATAATATTTACCCTGCTATATACCTGACACGTATCTGTATCTACTCATGTGCTTTCTACGAAGTCATAATTTTGCATAGTCACAAAATTGGATATCTTCTGTCACTTCTTTTGAGTAGCTTTTCATGACTCTGGCAGGCTCGACCGCTTTTTCAAGGCAGAGCAAAGTCCAGCACAATTTCTGCTTCATCTGCCATATCGCCAGAATACGTGAAATCGGAGTAAGGTCATACCAATCCATTTACCTATCATGCCATGCTAAGAAATCTTCACTTCGTCTCTCTCGCCTCTTCCCTTCTTTTTTAATCCCTTGCACCCTGAAACCGAACCATCGAAAGCGAAGAATGGATCGATCGATCCCACAACGTTCATCATCCACATGTTCACATAAGAGATGGAATGCAAAAAGGATAAGGAAAAAAAGAAAGAAGAAGTCTTTGTATACGAAAAAGGCGGGGGAAACAAATCATAACCGCGCCAGAAGATACCACCGAAGACACCATGGTAGTAGCTTCCTCCATGGATCCTTCTCCCCCTTTGACAAAAATTCCATTAACCCATTTAACCCTGTCTCTTTCTGCGGCCGACCTGTCCACGGAAACCAGTCTTGATGGCGGCGACGGAACGACGAGAACCGCAAGAGTTGCAAGTGACGAAGTATAGACGGTTCTCACCCTTGTTGAGCTCGGTGTCGGGACTGCGGCAGGTCTTGCAGGTGACGTATTCGACTGCAGAGAGTTAGTATCGTTAGCTTTTGAAAGGGGATATAGCACCAGGCTGTTGAACATACCGATGTATCTTCTCAAGACGTTCTCAATCTGCTTCTGCTGGAAACGACCCTTGATAACCAGACGACGGCTACCGTCGACACTACCACTGGTACCCAATTCGGCGAACAAGAACTGCATAACGTGATCGTCGGACCGCTTCATGCGCTTGCAGATATCGGCAATGTTGGCGAAAATCGTACGACGGTTACCTTCACGCAGACACTGGGGCGGCGGGATCTTATACGACTTGGTACCGCTGGACAACAGATCGGGGTGGTGGCTCTGAATGAGGGAGAAGAATCGGGACACAAGCAGCGAGTAGGGGATGGGTTGCGCGGCGTCGTGAGCCCAGATACCGGTTCCAGCTTCGTGGTCTCCCTCGGGGACGACCTCTTCCTTCTCCTCGGCGACGGCACCGTCCTTCTCTGCAACACCGGCCTCGGCGAGCTTGGCCTCGAAATCACCGGCGTCGACCTTCTTCGGCTTCTTCTTCTTCTTCTTCAGAGCGGAGGGGTCGAACTCGCCGTCGGCGGCGGGGGTCTCGTCATCACCGCCCTCGGTGTCCTTGGGCTTCTTGCTCTTCTTCTTTTTCGAAAGACCCTTGAAGAGTTCGGTAACTTCGTCGACGGCCTTGTCTGTGGGTTAAAATGTAGAGGTCAATATCAAATTTGATATCCACGAGAGGATAAGGGAAGAAAGATAGATATACCCTCAGTCTCAGCGACCGGCTTCTCAACAACCGGAGCAGCCTCCGTCACTTCGCCGTTGGTATCCATAATGACAGCGCCTTCACTGAATGCGACGGACTTGCGTTGTTTTTGGGGAGCGGGTTCAACCTGCTAATCCGGACCAGCCCAAACACACGTTAGCGGGAGGGGCGAAATAGAAAACCCAAAAAAGAAGCGCTGGAACACACTAAAGAAAGGTCAACCAGTGTGAAGCTCGATTCGCAAAATTCGCGTCCGAGCGTTGCACAACAGGTAATGGGTATATAGAGGGAAAAGAACACGGGGGTTGAGGTGGTGCTTCAAGAAAGCAAAAGCGGAGGGAGTCGAGATGGTCCCACGGCGAAATGTGATGAAGAAAATGTGGGAGGGAAACCGATCGGTAAAGGGAAAACGGGGGTGTGACGTACAGTCTCCGCCATATTTGGGCTGGCCGTTTTTTGATTATCGGAGAGAATGAGCGTTTCTCAACTTCCCACCAGGACAAGATATTCCGGTAGATTGCTTGTTGCGTCCGTGAGAGATGACGGAAATTGCTCTAGGGATTGTGGTTTGAGCTGGTTGAATCTCGAAGTTTGGTTGTTGCGCTGACTCGATGGCGAAGAATCGCTGTTATCGCGGGCTCCTGACACGTGACTATAATGAGTCAAGTTTGTATTGCCATTACCGTCCGGTATTGTGATCCTGGCACGTGAGATCTCTGTCTGTCGGTGTCTCTCCCCTGGATTACATCAGACCATAACTAGGTTCACCGAACTAGCTAGTGTCTGTCTGTGTATAGCTTCATCCTCGTTGATTGATTATATTATTTATGCCATAACATTCGTCAGGCGGTGGCAGGCCCTGCTTGATTACTCTCTACTCCTTTTTTAGCATACACCACAATCTCCAAGTATACCGTCGAATCCAACCAAAACCAAGAAAGATGGCCTCCCCCTCCCCCTCCGCTTCCCTCAGCACCTCCGCCTTCATGGTCTCCTCCCAAGACAAGCACTACTCCTCCGCCTCAGATGACGATGTCGCTTCCCTCCCTTCCGAATCCACCTCCGCATCGGACCTCGACTCCCTCGACTCGGACTACTCGGATGCGGAAGAAGAATGGCGCGAAAGCATCGAGCAATTAGAGTTGTTGTTGACGATGGTGCTGGTGCCCTTTGTGGGGAAGTACTTGGGTAGGAAGTGTGCTTATTGGAGTGCGTATACCCCTACTTTCTCTGGTTTTGGTGTGGGAGGGATAATGTGAAGACCATATGTTAATGGATGATTGCACAGGCTGGACCAGATTCATGGAATGGAAGTACCCGGTTGAAGTCGTGGTTACCAAACCTGGTGTGTTCAAGGGGACGGGAGCTGTGGAGGCAATGGCCCCGATATAAGCATCTTTCTTTCTTTCTTTCTTTCTTTCTTTCCTCTCATTTTGGGAAGAGGAGTATGGGTTCGTGTTTTATGAAGGGGGTGGGGTAGATTTGTTGAATTTCTTGTTTGTTTTGGTGTTATTTACATATATGTTCTGCTCTGTTCTATACTTTCTTCAGAGACAACTCATTGACTGATTGATGAATGGTGGTGGATGTGGTGGTGGTGATGGCATAGCATACATGCATACTACATGCATGATCTGACTTTCCTTAGTATAATATACCCAATTCCAAATACTATCACATATACATTGACATCTAGTAGTGCTACTACCATTCAAATAAATCATGCAGCAAAGCAAAGCAAGTCTCATTCAATCATTTATATACTCCCAGAGTACATGTACGCATGCAAAGAACCCCATCTACCCAGAGTAACAAACCCTAATTCGCCCGCGCAGCCATATCCCCTAACCAGTTAACAAACGAAATGAAACGAAACCAGTTCGTCTGACCCAGTCATGACCAACCAACCAACCAACCGTCTAGATAGTCCTACCCACCCTCCCCTCACACACACTATTCGCCCCCATCCCCATCGCAGCCTCCCTCGCAGCATCAACATTCTCCCTCGCCACGTTTCTTCTGACCTCACCACTCTCCAGACTCCCAAACGGGACGCCTAGCTCCTCTAGCGCCCTCTCCACAATGTAGTACGGATCACTGTGTCCGGGTGTGAGGAAGCGTTCTAGGGGGATGGGGTTTGAGTCATCGTTCTCCTGGCGGTTGTGTGTTTGTGTACTGAGGATATCTTCCAGCAGCTTGAAGCGGGAGAAGAGAGGGTCGTTGGGTGGTAGTGATGAGAGGACGTTGGTGATGCGTTGGATGTCTGCGTCGATGTCGATGTCTGTGTTTTTTGTGGGATTGGTAGTGTTACTGTTGGAGATGTTGAGAGCCAATTGAGCGTTGAGCTTGTGCATTCGTTCAGAGGATATGAGTGTTGTAAGCCAGGATGGTATCTGGTTCTGCTTTTGGGTATTGTCTTGGGTTTGTTTGGAGTCCTGGATCCTTGTTAGAGACGTTATATATTGGTGGTGATGGGTAATAGACGCACATGATTGATGATGGTTTGATCGTGGATGAAGAGGTTGTGCTCAGTCAATCGGTTGGAAGACATGATGATGATTCTTTGCTCGATAAGGCTTTATGATAGAATGTGTAGACGAGTCTGTGAAATGAAATGCAGCAGTAGATATATAGAGAAAACTAACACAGTTACAAAACATTCAATGTCCATACAAGCGGTTAGCAAACGCATCTTATATACTAGTAGTTGTACACCCCTTCTAGCGCATAACCTCCCACCATTCACTCACTCACGCACATTCGTCACCTCCCCTCTTCCCTCATCTAGACCCCCACAGACCAAACCAGACACACACACAAAAAAAGGACCCAACAGCCCGGACCAGCCTACTGCAAGGTAAAGGTAAGGCAAAGGCAACGCTCAAACTTCTTCTGCGCTAATGCAACTGAGAAAGATTACCCCTCACAGTAACTAATTGTAGAAGTATCACATACCCCTCAAAAAACACAGCCCATCTCGCCTGTCTGTGTGCTCTGCCCATCCACGCCACGCAATCCAAACCCTGATCTGCAACAAAACATAAGAAAAAAAGAAAAGAAAAGAAACCACAGCTTCATCACCACCACCAGCAGTACCACCTCCAGCCGGAAATAGAAAACTAACGGTGATGGGCACTAGCGCAGAGGAACATGATAGATAGAGGAATGATGGGAAAAGGGGATATGTATGGTATGTGCAACCACACATCATTAGTACTTACACCCTTATCAGCAACCGCACCATCTAATTAACTATCTGCCACATGCATGTATGTCTTGAAAGGTAATCCATTCCCTCGGGCTTCACACACAAACCAAAAAAAAACTAACGGTTTCCCGCAGCTAGCTCAGTCAATCAGGGGATGATGGATGACGGGGAAAGAGGAACGTTGTTACATTGCATCTTTGTCCCATGCTCAGTGCCAGATCGTCGGGTCCGGGATCGTCAGCGCCGGTGTTTCTACTTGTGGTTGGGCTAATGCATGTACTAGATACTAAACCTTTCGTACGCTGGGCGTGGTCTGATCTCCCTCTCTCTCTCGTGGGCTGTGCACACTGTGGCGACTTGCCTGGTCTGGTCTGTGTCATTGATGGGGAATTAGTTCGATCGAAGTTCGAGTCGATTGCCTTTCTCTCGTGTTATCATCATCATCTACAGTGATCTACTACTTCTAATTTCGTTTCAACGAGTAGAAGCAGAGTACATGGTAAGCAGAACACTTGACCAAGTTGAAAGGCTAACAAGCACACACCTACCCAAGAGCAGATCACCAGCATCATCATGATCATGATCACCCCGAAACCCAATCACTCAATCAATCAATCAATCAATCAACGCCTTGATGCCCAGTCCCCGAGACTAACTAACTAACCACCCTCATCAAACCCCGTCAGGTATCAATGACAGCAAAACTAGAACCCACTAGTAAGTAACAGCCATAGTTAAAGCCAATCCATACCGAATCCAGAACCTCATACATATATAACTCTTACTCCTATAGTTAGTAAGTAGGTACTTACTATCTATACCGTCTTTCATGGGAAACATGGGAAAGAAAAAAAGGAAAAGGGCGGACCCGGGGGACTGGTTCCGTAGCGTGATGGATGGATAGATCAATCCAATTTCTCCATCTAACGACGTTACATTGCATATATTATATCCCTGCTTAGTAGGCCTAAATCGTATTAGTAGTAGTAGGGTGTATTAAGTACAGTAGGGCAAGACAACACACGGCAGGATCCTCATCCCAGTCACCAGTAGTACTCCGTAGTAATGCCTGCTCTCTTCTGCCTACGCTGTTTTCGTTGCCTATTTTAAAGGCTTGCTAGCTGACTGACTGGTCTAATCTACGCTAACTTCTCGATCCCTGCATGTCAGGTATAACAGAACCAGTGTGTCGGGGATCCCTAAACTGACGATGATAGACACGAGGTGATACAAGTCAGGGGTTCAAACAAAGCAACCATACTGTCGGGACTACTAACTACTCAACTGTCACAAGGGAAGCCCCATTATTGAGTTTCTTGATTGTGTACGACTACTATCCCACGCTACTGCGGCCGAAAAAGCAAATGTCGGCCGCTACGTTGTCGATCGCAATTCATTCATGCGTCGTAAGGGTGGCTGCGCCCGCCTACGAGGCCAGCCGGATTAATTATCGTCTCTCAATTATTGCATGGTCAATCGATCTGGCACCCATCTGTGCTACCGGGGCCGGCCAAGTCTCGGCATGCTGAATGAGCAACAGCAAAGGGGTATATTGTGTATCCTGGAGGATCTGCAACATCTAGTATACATGAAAAACATCATCGTGTCGAGTAGTCAGCAATAACAAAGCAAAATCGCCCAATAAAGCAAGTGAGCAATAACTGCCCCCAACAGCCATCTATCAGTAACCCATTCTTTGCTGCCAAAATGTCCCAAGCCCATCAGTGGGGTCCAAGCGGCCATTTCCTATCCCAATGGCTCCACCCCTTCGTCGTGACAGCGACTCCAGCCAGGGTCCCGGACGGAAAGTGGTCCTGGCTTCCGATTCTATTGATTCATCATGAACTGACAGCTGACTTGCGCCCCTCATCTGGCTTTCTTTGACAGCTGAAGGGGTGTCCCGCATGCTGTCGGTAGAACAAAAAGCAGTGGAAGGTTTCTCAAGCCTTGCCTCCCACAAACGGTGCGGCTTTTCTCCCTGAATACTTGCGCAAAGCTGTGTGGCCTCCAGTCGTTTCCGAATTTCTTGTGTGTTATTGCAATTGGCTGCGCTCAAGGTCGGCATACTCAGGACCTGGGTGTCAAGCTCTGTATCCATATCAACAATGATAGATGCTGTCTCCCACTCCTCCAGGTCAATCAAACTGGCCACCTCTGAGCAGCAGTCATTGGCTTCAGGAACAGCTGTGAAGTCCACGCTCTCATAATCTGGCTCCTCGATGGTCTGTCTAATTTGACTTTGATGACCCTGCGAGTTCTCGCCACAAATGCCGACATCGGACACCAAGGACATCTTTCTACTGCCGCCATGATATGGGGACCAATGGAGTTGATTGTAGCTTGGTGTGATTGTTCCTCGGAGCTTGGCACCCATTACTCCTTCATAGTCAAATTCTTCAGTATCAGCTACGGTTCTGCTGCGAGGCTCCAAGGTTGGCTGCCGACACTTGCTGGCATTGGGCAAGGCAGACTGGTTGATTGTATTATCGTGCACACGAGCTGTAGCAATAACCTCGTCTGTTCCTCGTTCCTTACTATTTTGGCTACCCGCTTTGTCTTCATCAGAAGGCTTTTCTGCGACCTCATTTGACCTCATGACGTCAGATGGATGCTTGCACTTATGTGAGACACCATCTTGAAGCCTAGTGGAGCAGTGTTGGCCCTCACCTATGCTTGTGTCATCAATGATATATTGAATATTCAAGTGGGGGTATGGATTCTCTTCGAGATGCACCTCAGAGTTTCTACTTGACGAGTTACCACAAGCAGGCACGTAAGTATCTGTAGCAGGTTCTGAAGTGGCATTCATGTCCATGGACTCGGTGACAATGTGGTCTGCTTCTGCCAATTCTCGTGAGCAATAGAAGGCGACTGTAGAGGCAGTGTCCGAGATGGTCCCTGATGAGATTGAATGACAGCCATCTTCGAGATGTCCATAGAACGAGCCAATCTGGGTAGCGTTATTGGTTCTTCCTTTTGTAAGGAAGTCGCTTTCAGAGAAACCAGAGCCAGCGCTGGCTCTCATGGTATCTGTGTTCACGATCGTATCTACCTCAAAGAGCCCTAGCGAGGGATCGCGGCTGCGGGTTCTGATAGGAGATGATGCCTTTCCTCTTTTGAAAATTCCGCTTGTACGCCTTTGGCTCAACTGTGATGGTGTTAGCGATCTCATACAGGGCCCGGTAGCATGTCACTTACAGTCAAACGATCACAGGGCACGTTGGGAGCATGAAAGGTGTCGTTGAATGTCCTCTTCTTCGAACGGGGGCGTTCGCTGATCTTCTTATCCTGAACCTTGTAGTCGTATCGGCCATTCTTAGTTCTGTGTCGAGGCTGCCGCTCATATCCGTGACGTCCCCTTTCTTCGGAGTGTGAAGACGTTGCCGGATCAATCGCTGTTGACGATTCAATGGGCTGTTGGGATCCTGTTGGCTCGAGTGAAGCCATCTGGCCCACACGAGCCTGCTGTAGTTGTCGCACAGAGCGATAACACACAGTGACACCTCCTCTTTCAGCATAATAATTCTCCCAGCCAAGCCAACCTGGCTGTCGTTCAGCGAAACTGGCTGGCATGTTCTCGGGTTCCGCGTTCATTTTCTTTATTTCTTCGTATCGATCTTTGTCGAAAGCATAGGACACCGGTTGTAGGTAATAGGAAGGAGCTGCAAATTGTCAGAGATGCACTGAAGACTTCAGATACTGGAAACGATGATGGGGGCCTACGGTGGCGTAGAGAGCTTGTATGTCGTGGTTCGTGGCTATTGTGCGCGGCATCTGATTTAGTTATCCAGTCCTGCACTCTGTTGTAGAGATCGGAGTGCCGTAGCGGATTAGAACCAACTTGAGCCATGTTGTGTAAGCTGGTAAGAGATGGGGCTGTGGTCAGTGATTTGATGGGATATGTAGTTAGAGTTGTGGTGTGCGTGCGTGTGTGTGTGTGTGTGTGTGTGTGTGTGTGGGCAGGAGCTCCCCAACGACATCTCGACCAACGCTTAGCGTCACTGTTGCTTCAGATGATGTCGCGGTTGCCGAACATGACCACTAGACTACTGAGTCGGTGTAATATAGAGTTAAGGTGGGAAGGAGAATCCGAGACGGGTAAAATATGTGTTTTTCAATGAGACTATTGAGGATATCTGTATTTCTATTCGCGGTAAAAGTCTCCTACTTGTCACATCGTATCTCCCCTTTTTTTTTCACTTCACTTTAGTATTTAACACGTAACAGTGATATCTCGGGGGAATAAAGGTGGCTGGGGATTTTTGAAACTTGATCAACGGCGCTATACTCTTCAGCAACAGAAGACTGCCTTTTGCTGTATCTCCGCTAGAGGTATATCTTGTACTCTGAGAAGTACCCTTGCAAAACGGGGGTGTGTTACATGCTGTGCCTAGGAAATGGCAAGTGATATCCTGCCGCTCCATTCGTTTTCCCTCCAGTTATCGCAAGCTATCTAAGAAGCAAAGTCAAAGGGATAGCCATGCAGCAGCAATAGGGAGATGAAATTGGGCCTTCAATAAAGGGAGTCTTCGTCGATTAGCTTGTTGTGTACCTTCGACAATATCGATGGGAGCATGGAGTCTCAAACGTGTTGCGTATAGGATTCAATACTGCGCAGGAAAGGCATTTCAAGGGAAGGCTGTCAGCATAATGAGATTTAGCAGTCCTTGAGGTCGGCAGTACATCCTTCAAGGGATTCCTCGGAGTTTGTGGTTTTGCCTGGTCAGCTGTAGACCATGATGTTTCATGGTCACAGTAATTTCCGATTGCCTCAGTTCACCCGAGAGATGTTGCATTGATTGCTGCAGAGCGAGCAGCGGTTAGTTGATACGCAAGGCTACCATTCTTTTAGCCAATACCCTGTTGTCCTACACAACACCTGTCACCGCCACGCCGTCGTCGGGGGCTGCTTCTGTTATGCTCATCTTTTGCGCGCGGGCATTTCTGGCACATTTCTTGATCTCGGATGTCCGTTTATCAACAAATGGCTGCCATCCTGAATGTGGTACATTATCGTAAGCACCTATAGGGTTCTTGACCACTGCGCGGCCATCTTGATCGATATTCACACTGTATTCAATAGTGATGTCACCCATCCTGATGAGGCCCTAGAATATCGAGGCAGTTCTCAGGGTGAAGGATGAAGCACCGTGAGTGAGGAAGAAAAAACAAGGTTGACGGTAGAGGAAGAAAAGGTAGAAGGTAACACAACCTTCATACATGGGGGTTGGACATAGTCCATGCGCTGCTCGCACTTGCTGAGAAAATTCAAACTCCTGAGTGCAGCTGAGAAGCATGCAGCCCATCAAATCCCAAAACAGATTCTGATGGTCAATAAAGAAGCCAGTGGATAGCAATTAAGGAGGTGGCTATGAGAGTGTGTGGTGAATAGAAAGAAGCACGGTGCAGGTCTGGCCCCACCAGTAGCTAGAATGCTTCGTCCAGTGAATACTTCTACCCGGGAATTGCTTAGTAGTGAAGACCCGGGCCTGTCAGATAAGCTAGATAGATAGCTGGCAGGTACCAGGCGAGTGCCAGTCTATGCTCCCGGCATGTGTAAGTTACAACTTCAAATGCCAGCAATACAAGCTGCTGGGTTGGTTGAACAGCAGCGTCCGTGCAGCGAAAGATAGACCATGTCCGGCATCTTAAACAGCCCTACGACGAGGATCCGGGGACATGAGTAGTTCTTCGTCGGTCAACGGGAGCTGCAAATTGACACCCGTTGTGTCCTTGAGCTTCGGCGCCATGCATAGAGACCTAGCCGATCTCTAGTCCTTACCTAGCTCCCTTTCAGTGCCGGCCTGGTTTCCGGTTCTCGCATCCTCAAAAGCAGGCTCAGCATCGTCCGCCATCCAAGTAGAGTAGATAGTAAGTAGTTCCAAACGCCTTGATGGAAGGTCGCCAAACCAACTTGTAGTAAATATCCACCCACCGGAATCTACGGAGAAATGTGATCCCAGTGCAACGGCTACAGCCACCGACGGACATCTCAACGATTTTTCCCCAATTTTCCAATAATTTTTCCAAGAGAGGAGGGGAACGGAGGTGCGCCGGGCATGAGTCTTTAGCGTCTCCAATCCCATCGCTGGTTTGCATTATTAAGACAAACAGCCCTGATGCTCTCTCTTCCCTTCCCTTAGAGCCTCGAGCACGCCAGGCTCTTCCCTCTTCCCTTCTTCCCTCTCTTTTTTTTTTTTCGTTTTTCCCCCCCGCTTTGCCAGCCGCGTTTTCTTCTTCTTCGTCATTCTCACCGGTTCCTACAAAACTAAATCCCCCCTAAAACTCCCCCCCATTCCTGGTCCCGGTTCTGCAGAACTGCTTCCTTAGTTTACAACTACCCCTCCATCCCTTACTCAAATTCCAAGCACCACTCACAAATCAGGTAGGTCAGTCTCTTCTTTCTCTTCGTCTTTCCCTTGGCAGTATGTTTTAGTTTCATGCTTGGTGGAGTCACTTGCAACGGTCTCACTGAATCTCCGTCGTGGAGAGGACCCTCCAGGGTCTGCTGTCGTCTCTCTTAAAACCATTCCCTTCATCCTCTCTCTCTCTCCTACTTTCTTTTGCTTTTTCTTCCTCCGTCTACATTCTTAGGTCTCTTCTTTGGTCGGCTTTTGTGAAGTTTTCTCAAAGTTCGACGTGACTACTTTGTCAAAGAAACCATCGCATCCAACCCCTCATTTTTCGCTGTGACACCCTCATTCCGCAGGTGCTTACTACCAGAATAGTTTCCAGCTCCGTTGTAGGAAACCTCAATAAAAATGTCTAAGCTCTTTATCGGGTCTGTCAATTCTTTTTTCCTTTCAGGCCACCCGGCCCCAATAGCATACTGACCAAAATCAGCGGCCTTGCCTGGCACACCACTGACGATACCCTCCGTGAGGGATTCTCGCAATATGGAACAATCGAAGAAGCCGTTGGTCATCCATGTTTCACGGAGCAATGAAAGTTCTCCATCATTATGCTCGTACTGACCAAACTCAGATTGTCGTCAAGGACCATGACACCCACCGCAGCCGTGGATTCGGATTCGTCCGCTTCGCCTCTGATGCTGAGGCCGACGCTGCCATGAACGCCATGAACAACCAGGAGTAAGCAAGACCTCTAGATGTTTCATTTCCAAACACTGACAAATTTCAGATTCGACGGCCGTGTCATCCGTGTCGACAAAGCCTCGGAGTCGAGACCGCGCATGGGTGGTGGTGGTGGTTTCCACGGACGCGGTGGCTACAACCGTGGCTACAACGGCGGCGGTGAGTTTTTTTCTTCTATCTCCCTGGTGGGCACTGGCATCAAGGCCCTCTATTCCCCCTCCAAATTTCATATTGTAGCTAATAAAAAGCAGGCTGGCGTTCCCAGCAGCAGGAGCCTGAGGCTGCAGAGTAAGCTGCGCAAGCTATTATAGCATTGCCGATGGCTTACTACGGGCCGGTCTCTTGTCCTATTCTTCATTTCTTTTCACGATTTTTTCCCTCTTTCTCGCATGTCAGCTGCTGTTAGTCCCTTCGGACATAAAGTTTGGGATAAAACCCCGGGCGCATGCTACCCAGCTTTTATGATGGTGACTTACGACGAAACGACCCCTATCTCTTGTTTCTTTCCGTTATTGTTTTCCCCTCTCACGCCAGTTCATTGCGATAATGACATCTCTCTCGTGGTTTGATATGGTTTCGCATCGCGTGGCTTTAAATCAATTGTTTCTGACGTCGTTTACTCGGGTCATGGTTGACATGTATGTAATCTGGCTTATGTTAACACCTGATTTGAGGCCGATGGGAAAGTGGTCCAGCGAAAGCAATCAGTGCTCTATCGTGAATTTGGAATTAATCTAGGTCCAAGTCATGATCTATCCCAATCTCATCATCTCTATCTCTCTATATTCTTATTCAGACATGTCTACTCAGCAGGCGGGAACCGTTCATGTGCTTCCCGCGCTGATGGATGCAGCGACTCTTCCAAGTCCCGTTCAGCCTGCTCCTCTTCCCTACGCACCTCTTCCTCGTTCTGAAGCGCTTTAACCCGTTTCACTAGATCGGTGACATGCATCTCAGCATTACCGAACCCAAGCCCCTCGAGCGCCTTCTCCAACATGAACAGGTATTCTGCGTTCTTCCCGCTTTTGCCCTCGCTGCGACTGATTACCTCGGCCACCGCCTGTTGTTCACGTTGTGCCGGGTCACGTAGAAATTGCGGGTTGCTGGGCTGGCCGATGTAGACCATGCAGGTGATGGGGGTGGCGGGATAGTCCGAGGTGTCAGTAGATCTAGCTCCCTGGGGTGTCAGGACCGGGTGGAACGGCGTGTAGTGGTCAGAGTAGCCGTTGATTTCCCGGATGTCAAGATATTGTCGGACTTCATTGGCGTGGCTGGCAGGGATGTGGTACGCTACACCCCAGACTGTAGCTGTTGCGGAGGTTTCATGGTGTGCTAGCTGTTTGCGAGGAGCGGTTTGTGAGATAAATTGACCAGAGGAACAGGATATGTGCAGGCGCAGAAGGGAGCAAAGGAATCGTACCGGATCATCGAGAGTTTCCCAGAATTCCCGGTCAATCACTGTTAATACCCGTCCGGGGTTCTCTTTTGTGCCGCGGTGGTCGTTACTGTCCTGCGTCTTAGCCTACTGTGCTGCAACAATAGGTTTTCGCAGCTTGAAAGCACATTCAGACATACCTAGCCTATGATTCAAATGACTCAGTTAGCATCATCACCAATCGGTATCATCCACAGACAAATTAAGCAGACATCATGGAATAGACAATGACATAGTCAACAACATACCTGCCAAAACCGTCGGACATAGCCATTGATATAACCCGGAACACGCTGATCTACCACAACGATAATTAGCGATCAATTCACTCTGAATCAACCAAGGTCCCCGAAGACCCTCTTATCTCTCCAGAGCAACATCAACATACCAAAATGCGGCGGAGGCTTCCAAATCAAGCTCCTTTTGGCAGCAAGAAAAGAAGAAAGGGTCAGCCACCACCGTCACCCAGTCATGGGATAATCACCGCGCCAATCGCGTTCAAGGACCTGATAGGCTTACCCGTAGCCGAACACCCAGAGGTCGCCGTCGGGGAAGTTTTCGCGCCAGCCCTTTTCGGATGAAAGGACATGATGATGCCCGGCTTCCTCGCTGGACACCATAGCTTAACTTATCTTCGGGGGGAGTTTTTGATTCGGTCTTTTGGCCTGATGATCTTTGTCGGTGTGGATAATTCGGCTGGTCTGCGGGGTACTATATATTACCCCTCATTCGAGTTTGCGTGATGGATATATATTGATGGGTAGGGGAGAAGAAGTGGTATTTAATAGGGAGAAAGGTCTTTTGACTTTTAGTAGTCTAAGAAAGGGCACTCCAAAGAAAGCAGTGGAATAAATACAACTGCTTTAATAAGAACAAATACCCCAGATTTGTCAGTCTATGAGTGCAAATGGCGAACAACTGAGCCAGATAGTCGCAAGAAAGGCCTCTGCGTGTTTGCATTGTTTGCGAGGTCCCCTGACCTGATCCGCGGCCAAAGGATGTTGCCACTTTCCTGCTTTCTCATTCGCTCTCCATTTCTCCTAATACTAAGTACTAAGCACTATCCCCAGAATTCTAGTTGCTTTATTCCAAGCCTCATATTATTCACAGGTATATATCTGCGAACCGGAAAAATTAGGAACCGCTTGTCACTACCGGAATCAACGGCAAACTTTCTGCTGAGGACCTTGGCGGACTGCAGAAACTGCTCGTACTCGTATAGCCGCATCGAGTATTGCTGCGGGGCGGCCCAGACGCCGGACCCGGCCTTAGCTCAAGCTAAACCGCCTGGCAGCTATCGTCCATGGCGGATCGCTAATCAATTGAATTCAACTATCTTCAACTTTATGCAGGGTTGGGTTGGATCCGATCCTTCGAAGACGCATCCCTGTTCAGCTTAGATTAATTGATCGACCTGATTGTGTTGATTGTCAGCTCCTTTAGGCTACATCAATGACTGGCCGTCCTTCTATTCCCCCTGGATTGTATAGTGTTCTGTCGCGCGCCGATTAGCTGCATCATGGCTAGCCTCCTTCGTCTACTACGCACCCAGTATAACCCTCCGGTCGACCCCAGTGGGGTTTCATTTGCAGGAAAAACGGTCATCCTGACCGGAGCTACATCCGGACTGGGGTTCGAGGCCGCCGTCAAGCTCCTCAATCTCGGGGTGGAGTCGCTCATTATAGGGAGCCGGAACCTCCAGCGAGGCCAAGCGACCAAGACGGAGCTTGAGAAGCTTACAAACAGACCCGGGGTGATTCAAGTATGGCAGCTGGAAATGAACAGCTTCCAGAGCGTCAAGAGTTTCGCAAACCGGGTGAACGAGGAGCTGCACCAATTGGACATTGCGTTACTAAACGCCGGAATATGGAACCGAGATTTCGGCGTATCGCCCGAGGGATGGGAGGAAACATTGCAGGTCAATACGTTATCCACTTCTCTGTTAGCGCTGTTGCTCCTTCCGAAACTAAGGAGTAGCTCATCCTTGTCCGACCCGGCTCATCTTACGGTCGTGTCCAGCCAACAGTTCGTGCGCGTGAAAGCCAAAAGTCTTCGGACGGTGCAGCCGTTATTAAAGCATCTGAATAGCCCGCAGACCTTCAAAGGCCCCAAGCAGTATGGTATCTCGAAGCTTCTCCTGGAGTATGTTCTCAAGACGGTAGCTGGTCTTGTTCGGAATGAGAATGGCACTGTGCCGGTCATCATTAACACTGTAAGCCCTGGGTTTTGTGTCTCGTCTCTTGGACGGCAGTACAGTAGATTCTACGAGCGATGGGCGACGTGGTTGGCTTATAAGCTCTTTGCGCGCACGGCGGAGCAAGGGAGCCGGTCGTTGGTCAGTGCCACTTATCAGGGGGTGGAGTCGCATGGGAAGTGCTGGCGGAGTGATGGATATCTAGAGTAAGTGTTTCTCTTCTGTGATATTTCTACGTGTTGTCTTTGTGGCAGGGTTGCTAATGTTAGGGCAGTGAATCCGTGGCGTTGACAACGGGAGCGGAAGGAAAGCAGTTCCAGGCGAGAGCGTGGACGGAGATCATGAACGAGCTGGAGGAGCAATCCGAGGGGCTGAAGGAGTCAATCAGGGGGTGGTAAAAGCGCTTAATCTTCACTAGCCGGGGCGATACGTCTACGCCTTCCTGCACGGGGCCAATTGAATGACTGGCTAGCGTGACTGATGGGTGATATTCATAGTCAGACCATACCAGACCATAATTTGATAGGAAAGAGACCTTCCCCGACGAACAGACGCTGGCCAGGCTCCACCGCGAATGGAAGAGGAACCAGTGGGCCAAGCATTTCCGGAACAAATAAAGAAGCCTCCAACATAGGGCTGAGAACGGTCGGACATGCCAGTGTTTGGTTGCGGACCGTCCGTTGCGGCTGTCAAGAGGGTAAGGTTACACTGGCGACGGACTATTTCTATCTGAAGCAATTGTTGCTGCCTCCTCATTGTAGAGGTATATACACAGCCTCCTTGCAGGGGTGGCAGGACAAGTTTATTAGTTGAAGCGGTGCCTGAGCATCTCCGCTTGGCGACTCCTGCTGAACCGCCGCCCCACGGCTCCGCTCCCAAGGCCGCAAAAACAATCTGTTCGTTAATGACTAGCAGCCCATGGAACAGAACTTAATCTCTCCATCGCTCTCCCTGACCTCCTTTTGATCCCAACCCATCTTTTTCTTTCTTCTCCTTCTCTCCCTTCTTTTTCTCCCCTTTCAAAACCCGCCCTTTGTAACTGGGCGTTTGCCTTTTCATTCTGCCCCTCGCTGGATTGCGCCCGGCGTCAGTTACGTCAGATCCGCGGCCATGGCATACAACCAGTCCTACAACCCCGATGCGCTGCCAGCGTGAGTCACAATCCTCAGGAGGTCAATTAGAAGTGATGAATGGGGTCGCTAACAAGCCATAAATTGATACAGGCATGCAGAGCCGGAACAGGTGCGGTAGTTTCTCCTCGAGAGTGGTTCTTTGTCTGCCTGTTTGAATGCCCCGCGCCTCCTAACTCGGTCTATGACAATTAGGTAGCGCAAATGCTCGGTGCCATGCAATCCAGCAACTCGCACCACCAGAAGCATTCTCGCCCATCTCCTCACCCTTCCTCCAGCGGCGTCCCACCTCGAGTCCCCGTTTCTAGTGCCGGCAATCCCCATCCTCAGCGCTACGGTGCACCACCGAGTCAGCGTCCCCCCATGGAGGTCCCGCATGGTGGACGGTCGCCGGCAAACGTCCCTCCAGCGAGTCAACAACAACGCCCTCACCCACTACACCCTTCTCCTCCTCCGCAGAACTACGGCTTCGGGCCGCCTCCTAGCCAGCCAGTGCGCAATCGTCCGCCGCCCGCGTCGCGTCCGCCCAACTCGCCGAACCATGGCGCGCTGGCAGTTCCTGATGACGACCCGCAACAGCTATTCCCCCTTTTCCGCGCTGCCAACACGTCGCATTCGGGCACACTCACAGAGATGGAGCTGGGCTCTGCTCTAGTGAACGGAGACTTCACGTCGTTTCACCCCAAGACCGTTAAGATGATGATCCGCATGTTTGATCGGAACAACAGCGGGACGATCTCATTTGACGAGTTTGTGGCACTGTGGCGCTACCTTGCAGCGTGGCGGGAGCTGTTCGATCGGTTCGATCAAGACCGCAGCGGGCGCATTAGCCTGTACGAGTTCGAGAATGCACTGGTGGCCTTCGGGTACCGACTGAGCCAGCCATTCGTGACGGTGCTGTTCCGGACGTTCGAAAACAAAGGCCGGCAGATAAATAATGGTCCTCCGTATGGGCCGGCGAAACAGGGCATGAGCTTCGATTTGTTCGTGCAGGCGTGCATTAGTCTGCGGCGCATGACGGATGTCTTTAAGCGGTATGATGATGATCGCGACGGCTATATTACGGTGAGCTTCGAGGAATTCTTGACTGGTGAGTTGGTTCCCACTCTTGTTATGTGGAATGAGGTTGGATGGTTGGTTGCTAATGTCGGTGCAGAAATCCTCCAGCTTCAGGACGGATAGTTTTGATACGGATGATTTGGTGGATTCTTCCAGGGTTTCCTCCCTAATTATAATTGTACATTATACCCTTATTATTTTCTCGTAACATCTTTCGTCGCAAGCAAAACCCGGGAAATCTACAGCGAACAAGTATGACATGGGCTTTTTTCTTTTCTGTTTTCCCTAGTCTCGAGCGAAGCAAGACTTCCCCCTATCGGGCGCAATTGCAATGCCCTTAGCTGCATGGTGCTTTAGTAAAACGCAAGTCAAGATGCGGTGTAGACTCAATTCCACGATGCTCCATCATGATTGAATGACTGATAGAGAGCATCACTGCAGATCATCGTCGGGGAGAAGAAAAAAAAAAAATAAAAAAATTAAGAAGGATTGTGACAGGTCTTATTTGTTTGTTTTTCAGGCATGCAGACATGCAGACAAACCCCAAAAAATGTCCGGGCGTGCCAACGGTGTAACTTACCTTCCCCCAAATTTCTCCCTCCTGCAGTCGGGATTTTTATCCCAAATTTTCAGTTGTTGTATGTCATTCCATGGGATTGCTTGACTATCATCCCGTGCCCATGGATTGAAGTGGCCCGTGGGGTGGCTTTTTCGGGCGTGCTTGTAGCCTTGTTCGTTTGGCGCCCACGAGATCGATAGCATTCTTGCCCGTTTTGGGCATGGCTTTAGTCGTTGGTTTCTGTTTCAACTTATCTCCGAGCCTTAAGGGCGAGCGCGAGCATTGACAGGGGAAAATTTTCTCTCCTTGGAACAGGATTATTATTTATTAAATGGGCCAGATTCCTGCCTGGTCTAGCTACGTAGCTATTTAGTTTAATTTACTTGATTAGTTGAGCTGGTCTCTCTTGCGCCCTGATTTCCTCCCCCAAAATCTAGACTTTAAGACTGACTGCAACCGTCGGTTTAATCCGCCACTTCTGAGGGGTCACTGTTCCTTTCTCCTCAACCCCGATTCTTTCTTGGACAGCAAGCTTTCGGCTTCTGTTGAGTCATTCTTTTATCGTTTTCTTCTTTTTCCCCTCCAGACTCATCCTGGAGTTCTGCAAGCATGGCGGTCACTCAGGATTCTCCTCGTGAGGATGATCGTATCGCGCATCAGCAGCAGCATGCCGACCAGGACAAGGACGTCCTAGTAGATGCGGAGAAGATGTCGCCATCCGATGTTGGCTCTTCGTCCAGAGATGGTTCGGAGAAGCCCGACCCTGTCGGGTCGCCCTCACAGACATCAACAGAACAACCATCTCCTGATGAGACTGGAGATGTGTCCGACGAGAAAGCTGGCGCTGGTGCGCCGTTGGATAGAGTGCCGTCGCAGGCGCAAAAGCTAGGGAAGAAGAAGATTGTCGTTGTCATGACTGCGCTTTGTGTATGTCCCTTGCTTTTCCATGCTTCTGATGGCTCCATCGCTAACCACATGGTGTTTTAATATATAGCTTGTCTTGTTCCTAGCAGCTTTGGATATGGTAACGACCCTTTATCGCACCGTCGCATTTACCTCTACTCACACTCGTTGTCTCTATAGACTATCGTTTCTACAGCCCTACCTACTATCGCAACGCATTTCAACGCTTCCGAAAGCGGTTACTCATGGATCGCGTCATCATACATGTTGGCCAACGCAGCCTGTGTCCCCTTATGGGGGAAAATCAGTGATGTTTGGGGTCGCAAGCGCATCATTCTTATCGCCAATTTCCTCTTCCTCGTCGGCAGTCTGATTTGCGCGCTGGCCATTAACCTCCCCATGATTATCTCCGGCAGAGCCATCCAAGGTGCAGGCGGCGGTGGTATCATCGTGCTAGCCAATATCTGCGTCTCCGATCTCTTCAGTGTCAGGTCTGTCGCACCTCTCCACTAGTCCTCCACTGACCCAGCGCTAACACACCTTCAGAGAACGCCCCATGTACTATGGTCTCTTCGGCTCTACATGGGCCATCGCCGGTGCCTTGGGCCCTATCGTCGGTGGTGCCTTTACTACAGATGTAACCTGGCGCTGGTGCTTCTACATCAACCGTAAGCCTCTCTCCATCCCTCCTCCAGCCCTAACACCCCACTAACAATCCCCAGTCCCCATCGGTGGCGTCTCCTTCGTCATCCTCGTCTTCTTCCTCAAGATTGAAACCGGCAAAGTCCCCTTCTGGGCGGGCATCCGCTCCATCGACTGGACCGGTAACATGCTCATGCTCGGCGGCACACTAATGTTCCTCTTCGGTCTCGAATTCGGCGGCGTCAACTACCCCTGGGACTCACCAACAGTAGTCTGCCTCATCGTCTTCGGCGTCTTCACCTGGGGCCTCGCCGTTCTCAACGAATGGAAATTCGCTCGCTACCCCGTCATTCCCATCCGCCTGTTCAACAACACCCACAACGTCCTGATGCTCCTGCTCTGTTTCTGCCACAGCATGGTCTTCATCTCCGGCTCCTACTACCTACCTCTATACTTCCAAACCGTCCTCCTCGCCAGCCCCATCATGTCCGGCGTCTACGTCCTCCCCACCGTTCTCAGCCTCTCCATCTTCTCCGCCGCCACCGGCTTCGTCATCAAAAAGACCGGCCGTTACCGCGAACTCATCATCGCCGGCTTCGCCCTCATGACCCTCGGGTACGGCCTCCTCATCGACCTGAAGTACTACGCCTCCTGGCCCCGCATCATCATCTACCAGATCATCGGCGGTATCGGCACTGGCCCGCTCTTCCAGTCCCCGCTTGTCGCTCTACAGGCCAACATACACCCCTCAGATATGGCCGCCGGAACAGCTACCTTCGGTTTCCTGCGCCAGGTGTCTGCCGCCATCTCCATCGTCCTGGGCACAGTCATCTACCAAAATGTCTTCCACGAGCAGATGCCCAAAGTCGCTGCCGCGATCGGCGAGGCAAAGGCCACGTCCATCGAGAACTCGTTCTCAGGATCTGCTAGCACACTGATCAAGTCCCTGGGCAGCGCTCAGAAGACTGTCGTGCTGAAGGCGTATACTTTGGCCCTGAGTCGCATGTGGATCTTCTATACTGCGATGGCCGGATTAGGACTTATCATAAGTCTGTTTGTAAGGCCTGTTGTGCTGAGTAAATCGCATACCATTGCAAAAACCGGTCTCGCAGAGCAGGAAAAGGCCAGACAGGCAGTTTTGAAGGATCAGAAAAGGGAGAGGGGGGAGGAAGAGAAAGAGGCGAAGGAGGCGGTTTGATGCATCCTTTCCTCGGACTTTTCTTCATTTCAGTTTACATACATGCAAAATCCTGGTTTTATCCCTGTGGGAACGAAACTCAAAAACTATTAATGATTCAGGCCTACAAGGCTAGAAATAAAAAGCGAGAGAGGAAGAGAGATATTGGTCGAAGGAAGAAGGTATAATGGATGGGATGGATTTCAACTACACTAACGAAACTGAACTAGAAACCTTTCATCTGCATTCAACATACATACTTGCATGGCATTTACATTTACACAAGATGATTATCATGATGTGATGTATCTAAACATTAAAATCTAATACTACTTGACTGTGACTGCGTGAGATACTGCTAAGTAGTATATTGACACATCCACTTAGCAGTAGCATATACATACTACTATGATAATGAAACAACTTGAAGATACGCAAATAAAAAATATTAACAACAACAACCAAATTGAACTACCTACCTACCATACCAAACCCCATACTACCATCATCCATCCGTACATACCACTTATCAAAGTCCCTCGTATTATGAACTTAAACCCCATCCTTGCATTTGCATATCCATCTACGTATCCATCAGATAACAAGAGATAAAAAATAAAACTGATGTCATTCATGACTCGTGCGCCCCCCAACACCAAAAAAAGATTTAGAGTTAACGTTTTTTTATATTTAGGTTTCCGGCAAGCGGAACTATCAATCAATCAATCAATCAATCAATCTTAAAAATAATTAATCCCTACTATCAGATAACTAAACTCTTATGTATAATTAGAAGCAACCGGCAAGGAAACACGGGACGTGCGGTGAACCACAAAGCTAAAAAATCCTACTATTGAATTAAATTCTCCTAGTTGCACATCGCACGGCTGGTTATGTACACATTTTTTTGTTTTTTGTTTTTGTAATTCCACCCAAAATAATAAGAACATAGTAATAATATATGAAAGAGAAAAAGCCACCCGTGACTAGGAAGATTAAAACACTTAATATGATAATATTAGGTGTTTTATCTTCAGAGTCCCCAGCGAATAAAAATAAAGCAAAACAGTAAGGAAATAGGTAAGGAAAAGGAAAGATTTATCGCACCATTCTCATATATTTCGGACTTTGGAGAGAGAGAAATCGATGGATAGCTAGGTCAACTGCCAAAAACGACAATGGCAATAACAATAAAAAGGAAGGGGTATAAAGTTAAATCGGAAACCCTTATCACAAAACAAGGAAGGACTTGGTACTTGTTCAGAACCGGAGGACAAAAAAGGATCCAAGGGAAACAAAACGAGCCTCATTCGAAACTTTCCCATCCCAATTAAGGAAACCAAAAGTAGCTTTCGCCAACGCCTTGAGATGCCATATATGAAACACGGGGGACATGATCACCCCAGCAACAAAATACCACAATCATCAGTCTAGTAGTTGTAACAATATGGAGTGGATTTACGTCTTTGGTTTCTTTAATACCCCTTCCGCATTGGGTCCACTGTCGGGGCTTTTGCGCTTTTTGTCTTGCTCATCTTCGCGCCCAAACCCGGGGCCACTTTGCACCGCCGGCGTAGGGAACGTTAGAGGACTGGGCAGCATA
Organism: Aspergillus tubingensis; assembly: GCF_013340325.1. Lineage (NCBI taxonomy): Eukaryota > Fungi > Ascomycota > Eurotiomycetes > Eurotiales > Aspergillaceae > Aspergillus > Aspergillus tubingensis. The sequence goes on along the minus strand of NW_023336280.1, from coordinate 2,941,043 downwards.
TTGCTGTCTGGTCCAGACCGCCCAAAGCCCCATTCCGGGAAGAAACTGGACGGTGACGGGAGAAGCGCATCCGAGACGAACCGACTAGGAAGAGCAGAGATCGGCGTATCTATATTGCTATTATTGTTGTATGCACTGTTGTTCTGTGTTGCTGCTCCCGGAGGCGGAGGCCGGGCAAAAGGATTTGGCGGTCCTTGAGCCCCCGCACTTAGTATTGCGCCTGCAGACGGCGAGGGCGGTGGTAATACCACGCTCGAATGACCGGTGTCTGGATTTGCTTTGGCAGGCGTGAGCGTTTTATTCCCCGCCGAATCGCGTGACGATGAGTCCGCCGTTGCGCTGCCCCGGTCCGAATTCTCACTCGGTATCTGCACCTTCAACTGCGGGCGTTTAGGCGGGAACTGGCCGCTGTTTGTGCGCACAGGCGGCTTCAGGTCGACTACCGGCTGTGCACGTGGGGCTTCCGTGGCAGCTCGAGGAGGCGGAGGAGGAGGCTTTGCAGTCAGCCCGGCAGGCTTCCCGTCATTCGGTCCGTGTGTTGGTCCTTCGGCCCTTGTTTGCGCATTCTCTCCCGCCTCCGTCGGAGGACCTACACCGAAATGGCGCGCCAATACGGAACCTCGATCGTCAATGGGTGTGAAGATACTGCGAGATTTGGAGGAGAGAGATCGCTGATGCGGCGGGGATGGAGTTCCTTCCGTCTTCATGGGGCCCGGCATTGCCTCTGTCGGAGCGGCCCCCTCAGGGAGCGATACTGTTCGGGGTGGCGGTGGCTGCTGATCTGTTGTGAATGCCGGAGGCATAGAATTTCGTCCTTGGTCTGGGAGAAACGCTTGCGCGACCTGTGGGATGGCGGCATGGGGCGGTTGGGTCATAGCCATTGGAGGCGGTTGCTGTGCAAGTGCATGAGGCGGGTGTGGCATGTGTGGAGGAGCTTGATGATGCGGCGGCATGGCTTGCGGTGCCATTGTGTGTGGAGGCATAGGCTGTGGGGGCATGGAATGTGGAGGCATAGCTTGATGATGCTGTGGAGGCGGAGGCGGTTGGTGATGCGGCCCCGGGGGTCCGTAATGAGTGAACTGAGGTGGGCGGGGAGGTTGAGCCATGGCGTGAGCAGCGTTGGGATTATATACCGAAGGGTTAGGAATGTACGTGAAGCCATTTTGCGGCGGCGGCGGAGGCGGCGGAGGTGTCGCATGATGATGCTGCTGAGGCCCCATATTGGAGCTCACTCGGCGAAGGTGATTCCGAGACGAAGGCCGAGAAACTCCCTGCGGTTGAGGGGTACCGTGGCGCGGAGCAAACATCCCATTCCCGATGGGCGGAGAAGCAGACGGCGCATGAGTGACATGCTGGAAACCGGGATGACCTGGTAGGTGGGCGGGAATCATGGGAGGGTTCGGAGGCGTAGGATGCACATCTTCGGGGGCAGGCGTCGTCTCATCTTCGTCATCATCATCGTCACGTTTGCCGTTAAAGTCTTCGGGGCCTTTGTGTTCATGTGGAGGACCAAACTATAGCATGAGAAAGCGGGCGATGTCAGATCAACGGGAGTCTTTCCAGACGAGCGGGTTAGGTGGACAACGCACGTATTGATATCGAGTGAGGGCCTCTCGCATATCACATGACGAGAATTCGTAGAGCTTCTTGTTGTGACCAAAGATAATGACAGCGACATCTACCGAACAAAGGACCGCAAGCTCATGTGCCTTCTTGAACAGACCACCCTTCCGTTTCAGAAAGGTCCTAGTAGCGCACCAGAGCGTTAGCTTGACGAACTAGGGTTTAATGGGGAGAGGTGAAGAGATCCACCAGCTTTAGCACTTACACTGAGCGGTTGCGATCATCCTTGATCGCCTTGATCTCGATCTTTCTGCGACCCATGAGGGACAGCGGACGAGCGAATCCCACAGAAAAGAGCGTCGATGAAACACGCAGGCGAACAGGTCAAGCAGAGCTTCTGGGGGGGAATGGTTCGTCCGGAACAGATGGCGGCGCGAGCTGAAACTCGAGGAAGCGCCGCCCGCAAGGATTTCCGGGACGCGATTAGAGGGTGTAAAAAAAATAATAAAAAAGGATGGCAGGAACCTCCAAGACTGTGGGCAGAATTTATATTTAGTATTTCCCTAGAGTCCCCACATGGAGAGAAGTACTGTCTTCTCCGCTACGGAGAGGAAGGTAAGGCGCGAAAATACGCAAAAACCAGGGAAGATAGTGAACGACCGGGGGGTTGTGTGTGTGTGGGAGGGGGTTGGTGATGCGAGAGAGTTGTTTGGGTGGGAGAAGCAAGAGGAAGGAGGGGTGAGATTAGGAAGAGTGACGGTATTTTGGAGGAGGGATGAACAGGACACCAGAAGGGCGCGCGCGGGCGTGATCCGACGGGCAAGAAGACACGACAAAGGGGGTGGGCGGTAGAGAGAGAGAGATGGATTGACAGGGTAGGGAAACAAAGGGAAAAGAGAGAGAGAGAGAGAAAGACGAGGCCTTAGGAAACCCACCTTGAGCAACGAGAGACGAGAGATAGGCGACGTGATAGAACAAAAAAGTCAATTAATTTCTAGGATGGGGAGGGGGAAACGATGATGGAATGGATGGGGATTGAGTGAGAAAGGGAAAGGATGATTGATGGCTGGAGCGGCGACACGCGGGTGATGCAGAAGATTATTCTAAAGATAGACCGACGGTGGGAAGAGCTGCCGCCCGTTCGAGGTTTGGCCCATCTTCCCGGCGGCTAACCAACTCGCCAACGGCGGCTGTTGACTACCGCCTCCCTATTAATAGATTGATTGTCCCGGCAGTTCACACTTTTCTATACCACCTACTTACTGTACCTAGGTACTCCGTCAGTAGTTGAGTAGATATAAGATGAAAGGGTAGCATCCTCTCCTTCAAAATCTCACCTTTGAATTTCATGCTTATTTTCGTGAATCATCTTAACCAGCATCTTCCTCCTTCTCTTCTTCCTCTCAGCTAAATGCTATCTCACGCTTACCCACCCCTCTTTCCACCCCCTCCTCCTCCCATGGAGAAATTATCCCCCTCTTTCCAACATTAACACTAACCAAGTCAAACTAATCTACATTCATTGAGAGGGGGGGAACTGTGAATAACGCCATCATCACTAATCCAGATGAGGTTACATTGCAGTTGGCTGGCACAATCCCCAACCACAGAATTATCCAAACAAAGCTGCGCCGTTGGTTGTTCTTTTACCGCCTGCCGGCACAGTCACAGCCAAGTCAAGTCTGGCGTATCGCTATCACCGCCAGCCTCAGGTATCGACCATCCCAAACCGGATTAGTTCCAGTTGGCGATACGCCTAATCCGCATCGGGCCAACAGGGACTCCTGATCAGTCACTTGCCTCTTCCAGCCAGGTCCTCTGATTGGTCCTTGCACCGTGACCCGTCACAGGAGATCACTTTCTTTGAGTGGAATCGTAGGATCTGTTCTGGCGGTGCTAAGGTGGTGCAGGCCAGGCTAGGTGCTTCCTACATGACACTAACTCTACCCTAATCAACTTATCACACTCGACGCGACACGCTTGGAGAGGCGGTATGTTTCCCAATAGGAAAGAAAATTATTGCTGCTGTACAACCATGTCACATCAAATGACCCGGACTGGGCACCAATATTGCACAGTTTACGGCGTAGTTAGTAAGTATATACTACTATCCTTACTAGTTACTACTACTCATACCCTGTGACGAAGGGCATAATGAATCTTCAGCAAGTGAAACACCATTGGGCCCCGCAGGTCTTCCATGCCAAGGGAAGGATTAATAGGATTCATAGGCATGATGAGTCTGGACTGTGTTCATTGTATGCAGTATATGAGGGGATGTATGGAGAATGTGTGTAATGTTAGGAAAGAGGGTGTGATAATACCATAAATTAGGTAATGTTGATCATCGTCTCCCGCCAGATAGCTAACTAAAGTAACCTACCGGGAGATAGTCAACCATGTTGGCCAACATAACGCCTTTGAATATATAACTTGGTGGGAACCACGTTCCTCAGCTGTGACCTCATAGAAAGTAAGCAAAAGATCCAGAAAAGAAGGGGAGCCCGATCGAGTTCTGACTCGGTTGGGTTATCTCTTTTCGTTTGCTCCAATCGACGGTCGTTTACCGACTGGATCGCGGATAGAGAACCATGGCACCAGATTGCTGTGTTTTGCGGGCGTATTAATCTTTCACCCCCTGAAACGGCAAGCCCAGTAGATCCTCATCATCGCCGTCCTTTTTCATCTCAATTTGCGACTTCAGTGTTTCTTTTCCCCTCTCCTTTATTCCCCCCTCCTTTCTGCCAATCTTTGTTTCTGTCACGCTTTGTCTTCTGTTAATTCCCCTTCCACCACGTTGTCATCCGGGATTAACAGTGGTATCTACGCTCGTTGGCCAGCTGCTCGATTGCATTTCCTTACTACCCTGAATTCCCTCGCGGTTGCTGCTGCTGCTGCTGCACGCTAGACGTGCTGCCCCATCCTGGGCTGCAGGCGGTCCTCCCTCTAGGACACTCCTGGATGGTCCTTGCTGTCTGCGTCGTCCATCGGACCATTTTTTATTTTTCTAATTCCTGACTTTGCAGTTATTTTATTTTTTCCTGACTAGGGTTTAATCTATTGAGGTATCCGATTCATCATCCGACTTGGGTTTCAGTGTCAAGTCCGCCTCTGCTTCTCGATTGTTTCCTTTTTCCTTAATACGGGTCAACCACCCTTGCGTCCTGAAGGTCCATTGCAAAAAAAAAGTGTTGGAGCACATCTGTTGGATCTTCCCTTCCCACCCCCAAACACTCGCGCTCGCATTAATCTACTGATCTCATTGGATCTCGACTTCACTACGGACAAACGCATCTACGTTACTCCGCCGTTGGGCATCGCCTTGGACTCATTTACAACTCCCCCTTCGATCGCGTATTCCCCGCAAAAACAAATCTGGCGTGCGCATGGTGCAAGATGCCTTTCTTCACTCGCGTCTTTCGAAGTAAAGACAACAATGCTGCAAAGAAAGCAGCCAAATCCCCGGAAGTAGAAGAGAAAGGGCCCGCAAAGCCCACATGGACCGACGCGTGGCAGCGATCCGAGGTTGCCCCCGAAGAGGTTCAGGAACTCTTGCGAGGGTGCACCCAAGAACTGAAGGCACGAGGTATGTGTTTCTATCTTTGAACCGATGTGATCCACCGCCCCCCGCTGGTGTACAAGTCAAGTCAAGCTTTGCGCATTCCTCAGTTTGCTGATCCTTGCCTCGTTCTCCTTTTGACAGCTCTTCAAACTCCCTTTTTACTTCTACCCTTCCGCCCAAGTACCGACGCCAGCGCTGCACGTACCTTCATCCGTAACTACTTCAATCAGTCCCTGGAAAGGGGCTCACCTCTGAGCGGGGATACATTGGCACAAGAACTCCGGCTGTCGGACCCCATGGTGAGCCAATACATTCTATTTGCTATCTGACGCTGAGGGGTCATTTACTCATTCGTATTCTGTGTCTGTGTCGTATAGGTCCTGTGCAGTGTGCTGAAATGGTGTTGGAGTCGACTCCCTGGAGGAGTCGTTACCTGGGAAGCATATGAGCTATTTAAGGTTGGAGAGCAAGGTATGTCTCAAGCGGCATCTGCTTAGGAACGTGCGCGCTGATGAACCTTAGATTCCCAGTTTGCCCCCGACGCATTTACGACTTTCATTCCCATCAGTGTCGACTCTGACGCTCGGTCAAAGATTGTTTTCGACTTTTTCGACCTCCTCGCTGCCGTCGCAGCACATGGTAAATCTAATGGTCTTGGTGGACGGAAACTCTCCCGGTATGCCGGATGGTGGGCATTCGATCATGCGGATACGGGCAACGGCTTCGAGGCCGCTTATAAGAATTGGGCACGGTATGTCACGGAAATGATTTAACTGATCATATATCCGTACAGAGGATTTGATAGCTGACGTCCTGTAGGGCCGCTGATGCGACAAGCCATCTGTTCTTCGCCTATCTGCGATCCTTGTCGCCCGAACTGCGCGGGGTGAACGCCATTACAACGCTCCCTATCTCCCTTCAAACTCTTGTCCGGGCGACGGAATATCCGCCAGAGACGCCCACCCTACTTCAGGTCTCCACCACCAGAGTCGTGATGATCGTCGACACCGTCTCCCCTACTCCATTCGCTCTGCTGCGGCGCGCAAAGAACTTCGAGTACAGAGACAGCGACCGCCATCTCCAGGAGTTCGCCAGCTTCGAGGAGCCCACCAAGGCACTGACCGATGAGTGTCTTCGTGTGCTCAAATGCATCTCTTCCATCAATCAGTCAAGTGCACCAGAGCCGGGATCGGCGACTCGGGAAGCCTCGTGGTCGCGATTTGAGGACCTTGGATTTGGCGGTGCCCTCGAGTCTGACCTGGATGATGATTCAAGCGCAGTTCGTCTAGCCAGGAACGAATTCGGAGGTGGCTTGAGGTCCGCTCCACAGTCCGGTGCAGGTGACTTCGGTCGGCCCACGACTCCATCATGGGCAGACTTCATGTCGTCCGGCTTTGGCGACGAGAACGGCCTGAAGGGCCCGATTGCTCCTTTGCTTCTTCCTCCTGACAAGGTTCTTCCTCCTATCGCAAGCGTCCGGGGCCAAAGCTCGCAGTCACACAAGCGCAGCCTAAATGACGAGCCGTCCATGGAACCGGGTGAGCTCGCAAGCATCACCACTCTCGATCTCGATGACTCTTTCTGGTGGGTGTGGATCAGTAGTTTGGCTGGTGAGGAGCCCGTGTCCCGAAAGGCCGTTTTTGGCCGGTGTGCATTGCTCGAGACTGTAATCAAAGACACAAAGTGGTTGGTACTGGAAGAGCAGGTGAAGGGCGCAGCACCGGAACCAGAACCGGGTGCATATATCGTGGAAAAGAAGCGCTTCTTTGGGTTCTCGACTCGTAAACGCGGTGTTGGGCGTCGCAAGTCCTCCGCTAAGAAAGTTAGTGCGGTGGAAGACTCGTACAAGCGGCCGGACAATGAAGCTCCCCAAAGCAAGACCAGTATTGCCCCTGACCAGCATGCCCGCATCCAAGCGGCAGCGGCAGCACTTCAGAAGCGGCATCGGGAGGAACAAGAAGCTGCCAATGGCTCTAAGAACGCCTCAGAGGATGTCAAATACAACACGAAGACGAACTCTGTCATGACGTTGCAGCCGTCGATCGTGAACGAAGCGTCTCAGGCTATGAAGTGGGCGACCAATTACGATAAAAACACCTACAGAACTGCCTACTTGAGTAACAGCCGTGCAGGAACTGGTACTCTAGCAGAAGATGCCAAGGTGCCGATCGAACAGCCCAGCACCCCGACCTCCCCGAAGGCCAGCGCCAGTGCTCGACAGGCACCGCCACCTTTGCCGAAGGATACACCGTCAAGTTCCCCGAAGCCCGCAGTTCCCAGAAAAGAGCCTGCTTCTCAAGAGGAGCATCCGGCAAGCAGGGCTGACAGCCCGAGCCTTGCCTTGTCAACCACTGAATCGCTCCCGAAACAGTCCATGGATTCGGAAGAGTCTAGTCGGAAGATCAAGAAGAAGCCCGGCAACGCCGGTTTCAAGAGCATGTTCGGAACAGTCAAAAAGAAGAACGAGCCTGAACCAAAGCCGCCAATGAAACCTACTGGGTCCGCTGTTGCCGCCGCTCGGGCTGCCCTCGAGGACAAGGCAAGAGCCGCCCAGGAGCAGACGATGCGCCCTTCGACAAATGGCAAGCCTACACTGAAAAAGAAGCCTGTGCCCATTACAGTCCCTGTCGAGGCACCTAAGCCTGTCGAGAGTCCCAAGCCTGCCGCGCCTGCTGCGGAAGAGAAAATCCCCGAGCCCACTGAACCCACGGTTACTATGGAAGCACTCAAACCCCCTGCTCCCCACAGCGATGAACCTCAAATCCGCCGTCAAGCCGAATATGACGCTCTTTCGCGCATTGATACCAGAGAACGCGCAGCGGCCGATCAAGAGTTCTCCAGGTTTGACCAGGGACCCCTGGTCGAGCAGCCTGCTTTTGTCCCTAGCGACTCTCCTGTTTCCGAACGATTCCCTGAGAAGCCTGCATCGTTTCACTCTGCGACCGATCGGGTTTCTGTTGAGCCACAGGATGAGCGCAGCCCTTCCCCTCCGCCGATGAACACATCCTATGACCGCTGGGCCCAGATCCGCCAGAACGCCGCGGCGAGGGCAGCTCAGGTCGAGTCGCATGCTGATGATAGCGACGATGACAACACCAGTGAAGAAGAGAGTAAGTGAATCTGTTTTTGCTTTGAAGATCTATGAACATGGCTCTAACATGAGAACCACTAGGCTTCGAATCTCGTGCTGCCCGTATCAAGGCCAGAGTTGCTGAACTCACTGGCAACATGCAAGCTGCAAGCAAGCCTTGAAGCTAATAGCTCCAGTCTCTTCTGCTGATCACTTCCTTACTTTCGCTACTGTCGTTTCTGACCCTTTGAGTATACTGTCGCTATCACCCATATACCACTGTATTTGACTCCCTATGTTTATACGCCATTTAATGTATTTTCACCTACCCCTTCGCGTCCAGGTCCATCCTGCCTGCCATCTTGCTGACTGAGCCCGGACCCATGGCAACAAGGTCTGAAGATATTGCAAGCCACGCATGACAGACATACGCCGTGATGCCGTTCTACGCATGATTGTCCACTTTTTATTCCCATTTCCGTTCCTCTTGTGCCTGCTGCCGCTTCCTGTTAAGCGGGGATATCGGTAATGGTAGCAAGTTGTCTTCTTAATCAAGTTTGTTTGTTACTGCTTCTTCTCTGCTTTCTTGTTGTTATATTCCCCTCCTTGTTATGCCTGCTTGTGATTTATCCATACAATTACCGTTAGTTCGTTGGACTGTTGTTGTGTCTTCTGCAATATATCCAATATACCTCGGCCGTTCTCTCGCTATGCTATGTATTCAGCTTCTCCATTGTGATAGCGAACCTGATATTAGTGATCTGGTTTTTATTTAGTACGTATCCTTAGCGTAGAAGATGTCTAGACGCTAAGAAGGATTCTATAGGAAAATGTGTTAACACGGCATCTTGACGGGACTTTTACTTGACAGAAGCGGAAATTAGAAAACAGAATTGAAGTAAGTTTATCCATTTGAAAGTTAATTATCTATTATATGTGCATATATCGTCCAACCCATTATTTTATTTCCCCCTCCTCTCATATCGCAGCCACCACATATGCGCACCGGCATACGCATGTGTATGCACTGTAACCAGGGGTGGGGGTTTCTCATACAAAAAAAAACAAAAGCAAAGCAACCATGCATGTCAGGTCAGGTCACGCTAATCAAACAATGCAGTCAATGTATGGGACCTGGTATGTTGTACTTATCTTCTTACCCAAAAAGCAGTAGTAGATAGTGCACACAGCAGACCAGTTTCCAACGTATAAACCCGCTTGGTTGAGTATCAGGGTATCGAAAGTGTAGAATCGAATAAATAGAACAGTATAAATCATCATCAGAGTCGTGTAAATGAGACGATGATCCGCTTTAAAAGTGCCGAAGGAAAACAAGTAGATGAAGGTGCAAAATCTATCCCTCTAGTCATGCCAAAGGGAAGGAAACGACGGAAGAACAAAACGATCACTCTATATAGTGTATCGCATGCGTCGCGTTGCTTCAACAGCGACAATGGCACTCAATGCGCCGATGAATAAGCAGATGGAGATAGCGTTCGGGGTGCTCTTATCTAGATTCATCCATTGGGAGTCCTGGGCTGTGTCGTCGCGTTTCGTGCTGCCGGGCTCGAGAACACTGAAGACGATCCAGCTGATGAAGGTACCGAGGAATTGCGGGAGAGTTGTGTAGACGTTTAGTACGCCTAGGTAGATACCGGCGAGTTCGCCGGTGGATGGGGTGTTGGAGACGCCGTCTTCGATATCGCTGTCGCTGTCTGGGTCGTGGTGGTTGAGGCGGAGGACGTCCATTTCTGTGTCGTTGGTACGGTCACTGTAGGTGGTGGGGCCGCCGGAGAGGAGGCTGGAGGAGGTGATCATTGTTACGCCGGAGGAGCGGGAGGATTGCGAGGGGTTCATGGCCAGTTTGTTGATTTCTATGCCCATGAAGGTGAAAGGGGCCCAGCAGGTGACGGCCCAGGGAATGCCACACAGGGCGACGAGGAAGGTTGCGACGGCGCGGGAGCGGGCGAAAGGTGCGAAGATCATGGTCGCGGCGAACATGACGTGGGAGATTAACCAGGTTGTTTGGAGATCGGGGCGGATGCCCATTACTGTCTTAAGCAGTGAGGCGAGGCCTGGGGGTGGGCGTGGCGTGAACCTGGGTCGTTTGCTGTCTGGTGGTTGGACGCAGAATGGTAGAAGAACGGAGCCGATGAAGGTCATGGAGGAAAAGACGACTAGCGATAAACTGCCCACTCGACCGACTTCTCCAAGCATATCGGCTGGTTGTGTTGCGCCTTTAGGGACTTCGTATCGAAAGTATGTTTCTCCGACCCAGGTGGTGCTGTAGAAGAGAAAGGGGAACCAGCCTGCAATTTATTCGGTTAGTACATTCTTACTGGAAAGTTAGTTTGAGAGTATAATGGCACAGTACCAATCCACGCCCAGAATTGCGCCCAGCAGATGGCCTGAATACGCGGTGGCAGATCCATCGTGGTCTTGACAAGTTGAGAAATGACCTGCAGCGTCCCAGCCTTGTCATCGGAGTCTCTGTCGGTGTGTGTCAGTATTCGGCATGATGCATAGACCGCATTTTCATAATTCATCTTACCTCGCAGTGACCAAAACTCGCTCCTTGACTGCGTACGAGGTAACGAAGACAGCACCGACCAATGACATTGCTGCAATGACCGTCATTTGCTTGAACTGCGTGTCGCCGATTATGGCGCCAAATATGCTGACAGTATCAATTGATCCAATGACATATCCAATGAGCTGGCCAATTGCGGTCATCCGAGTTGCTATACACTCTTAGCTGCTTAATTTTGTAGTTAGGGACAGAAGTGGCATACCCCATGCTGATCCAGTCTGCTGCAAAGGAATAGGCAATGTGTCGACAATCAAGCTGCGACAACACGCCTGGACTGCGGTTGGGTTAGATAGAGATAAACGAATATCATGGCTGGTGCAGACTTACCAACGTTGATAGCAAAGTCCACAGCGTAAATACTCAGAACTGCTAGCGCGATGGTGACGTTTCTGGCCTGGGGTAATAGACGATTTCAGTAAGCGCCTGAATAGGAAGGACGTCAAGAAGGCCATTCGCATGCTATCAAGTACCTTTTCCGCATCTTTAACAAACGTGTTGACGATCTCAGTAGTCCAACCAAGAACAAGCAGGCACGTTGCGACGACGAACGAGCCGACGATCATGAAAGGCCTGCGTCGCCCCCATTTGGATCGAGATCGGTCAGCAATGACACCAATGAGTGGCTGGATAATCAAGCCAGAAAGAGGGCCGGCGATCCAAACAAGCGAGGTCTTGGATTTTGTGAGGCCCAGTTGGAGCAGGTACGGGGTACAATCTGCACTGCAAGTCAGAAACATAGAGCAAGTAGACAAGAGACAGCAACGCGCATACAAGTCATTTCAATGCCCCAAGTGAACCTGTCGACAAGAAGCAAGTCAGTCTTTTATGCGCATTCGTAATGGTGATTGTCTTCCAACTGAGAGGAGCCGAAAAATCATTGTCGGAGGAATGAGAATGAGGGGAAGAATACATACTGTAACCCCAACAAACTAAAGGTCAACAGCACCATGCGCACCCACTCTCTTCGTCCCTTGATAGAGGGTGTGCCCACCCATCTTGCAGCTTGTGGCATTCTCAGTGTTCGAATGCCCGCATGCACTTGGCCCTTTTCACAATTCTTGTATGCTTTCCATGAACCGCGGGGGTTCGCCTCGAATTTGCGCCTGCGATCAGGCCAAAACACGTGCAAGTGTAGCTAGTCGATCTTCGAATGGAGTAGATTCGATGCTGGAACGGTACGGAAGCTAAATTGTGAGATCCGACGCAGAAGGACGAGGCAAATGCGTGATGGGTCGTAGGCAGTCGTCGCACGGTTCGTTGGGGGATAAAAATAGCTGCGAGGATGGAACAGGGTCCGCGATCCGCCAAAGGTCCGATGTCGTTAGGGAAAGGGCGATACTGGAGTAAATGTAGGTTTTCGTGACCGGGGAGAGCGATAAATAACGTTCGAAGCGAAGCAGAAGGGACTCACGACCGGACAGAAGAAGGGATGGGAAGAAAAGAGGAAGGATGGGCAGACAGACGACAGGCGAGGCCGGGCTGAGCCCACCAAAAGCGTACGCATGCGGGCCCCCGGCCCGTCAGGTACCTCGTCTTATCGGCACCGGCCACGCTGAGACCCACCACCGCGACGGTACTTGGGTTTATTAATAGCGGGTGGTGTGAACAACCTAAAGCAAGGTCGGGGGATTAAAACAAATCTGAAACTGGGGAAGTCTATGGGTTAGCCTGACTGTCTTTTCTAACCTTTCTAACCTAATTCTACAAGGCACACAAGGACTCAGGCACCAGGCAAGGGTCAATAATACAGGTCCCGTCTTGCTACTGTCACGCGACTACTTCCAGCTTCCGGTGAAGCCAGCGGCGGTCCCAACCGACCGGGGGTGGTTCGTTACGTTCTCTGCATTCGTTTCTAAAAAGGGGTTGCGAATAGATAACTCCAGTCATTGCCCAGCCGACCGATAAATAGTCCCGAGTGCTTCATTTCTGTCATATCATCCCAGATGCCCCGTCATACCATGATTTTCGACCGAAAATCAATCGCATTAACATCTTTTTTTAGCCTTTTTTGGCACTTTCTTTTCTTTTATTCATCTTCATCCATCGTAACACGCCGACCGCCCTTATCTACAGGCGGTTGGGGGTGGAAGTCAAGGGCCACTGGTAGCCAGCAGCATCGCTGAACTTGTAGCCGAAGGACGCGGTGAAGTCATCAAGGACAGCGGGTCCGCGGGAGCCTGCGCACGCCGTTCGTCAGCATGTAAGCGGTTTAAATTAAATTTTAAGTAGTGCACGTACCGTAGGGGTATTCCATGGGGATGATCTCCTTGTTGTCATCCAGGTAGTGCAGGAGAGGGGTGAAGATCCTCCAGCTGGCATCCAGCTCATCGTCACGGACGAAGTTGGAGTGGTCGCCCTTCAGAGCATCCAGGATCAGAGACTCGTAGGCCTCGGGGATCTTGAGGTCGGAGAAGCGGCGGCGGTAGGTGAGGTCGAGCTCAGTCACAACCGTCTGCATGGACAGGCCAGGCAGCTTGGAGTTCATCTTGATGTAAACGGACTCGTTGGGCTGGACGCGGATAACGAGCTCGTTACGGGGGATGTCCTTGAAGATTCCGGAGGTAACGTCACGGAACTGGATGCGGATCTCGGTCTTCTGCTCGTTCAAGGCTGCGAATAGTTAGTATGCCCGCCATTGCTAAGGTCGCTCGGAAAGAGGCACATACCCTTGCCAGCCTTCATGATGAAGGGAACACCGTCCCACCTCTCGTTCTTGATGTAGGCGACCATAGCGCAGAAGGTGGGGCAGCGGGAATCCTGGGGAACGGTCTCATCCTCCTTGTAGGCGGGCTTGCTGCCATCAAGAGACTTTCCGTACTGGCCAATGATGACGTTCTTGGGCTCAATGGCGTCCATCGCACGCAGGACACGAACCTGGTAAAGTATTAGTAACCTCGCTCGACCGATAGCCAATCGCACACTTTACCTTCTCATCACGGATGTCCTCAGCGGAGAAGGAGATGGGGCGCTCCATAGCGAGCAGCGTCAACACCTGGAGAAGGTCTGAGGAAGATTTTGATTAGTATTGTGTCGATAATGCCGAGCAAGGATTCGAACGTACGGTTCTGCATGACATCACGGATGATGCCGAACTCATCGAAGTAACCACCACGTCCCTCAGTACCGAAGGGCTCCTTGAATGTGATCTAATCATAAAGGCGACACTTTAGCCATAGTTCAGAAAGTCAACTGGATAGCGCAAGGTCGTACCTGAACGTTATCGATGTGGTGGCGGTTCCAGGTGGCGTTGAAGAATTCGTTTCCGAAGCGCATGATAAGGATGTTCTTGACCATCTCCTTACCCAGGTAGTGGTCAATACGGAAGATCTCCTCTTCCTTCCAGTTAGGCTCCAGAGCCTTTTGGAGATCGCGCGAGCTCTGAAGGTCCTTGCCGAAAGGCTTCTCTACCTGTGAAATAGGAAAACAAGCGAGTAAGAACAATGGCCAATTGCAGAGTGATATCATCCCAGGATTGACTCACGATGATACGAGCAACGCCGTTCTTGGGGTAGCAGTTGCGCTTGAGTTGGTCGGAAACGGTGGTGAAAACGCTAGGGGGGAGGGCCATGTAGTAGATTCTGTTCTGCTCCTTCTGGCCCTTCTCAATCTCCTCGAGGTGCTTGTTGAGGTTGATGAACGAGTCATCCTTGTCGTATTGGCCGGAGATGTAGGTGCAGAGCTGGCAGAAGCTGTCCAGCTGCTCTTCGATTTCCTTGGTGGGGGTCTTGATGTATGAGCGCACACGCCTCAGGTACTCCTCATGGTCCATGTTTGTCCGGGCATATCCGACGATCTTGATACCCTTGGGGAGGAACTTGTTGCGATACTGGAAGCGCAATCAGTAACCATACTGGCGTGAGTCAAACTGCAATTGGATCTGTAAGTGGACATACAAGGCCGAAAAGTGCCGGGAACTGTAAGAAGTTAGCTTCCTCTGCGGTCGACATGAATCAGGGGGTCATCACTGACAGTCTTCTTCTTTGCAAGATCTCCGGAGGCACCCAATACTATGATGACAGTGTCATCTTTGAGCTCCATGGTGCTACGTAAAACATCCATGTTAGCTAGGCTATAGATTGACGATTATAGTATCACAGGGATCGTGTGTAGATCGATGATGCAGGTCGGTGCCCGCAGTCCGCTACAGCCGGGAGGGGCAGTGAGGTTGGTGGTGAGTCAGAAGGATAGTCCTTTCGTCAAGACCAAAGGAGTAATCCTGGTGACGAATTGAAGAACAATGGAAAGCGGGAAGCCTGCCAGTGAATGTTGGGCGACCGGCTTGTTATGGAGAGGAGTAGGTGGTGAATCCTCTCACGTCTGGGCGGCGGGCAGGAGGGACGGGAGTGGGAGGGAGGAGGGGTGTGATGTCAGAGAGGGAGACCGCAAAACTCACCCAGCATTCTGGCGTTCCTCAGTACGTGCTATTGTGCTGGCCATGTTTTATTGATGTGTGAACAACCACGAGATGGGAAGGGGAATGTGAGAGGATCGGTGGAAAAGGGAGGAGAGGAAATAAAGAGGATAAGGGAGACAGCAAGGACAGAGAGGTTTGTTGGAAAAATCCCAACAGTTCCGGCGGAGCAAGTACTTTTTAAGACCGGAGGAGGGCCTCTCGTCGAGGAGAGAGGAGCTGCTCTGCTGCAGGGTGGGCAAAAGTGAGTGAGCCCGGGTGGGGCAGCTTTGTTACTACTTTGTTACTGGGAAGCCCGGCTTGGGTTCTTCCACTACGTCGATTACTGCCGCGGGACCCCGTGAGTTAGTGGTGAGTAGGTAAGTTGTTATCCAATTCTATTATTCGGGGTTATTTTACATCACTCAGACACTACTTACTTACTCGCCTGCCACGGAGTAGTAGATAATTAACTCCTTCAGTATTTCCTTGGTATGATTACTCCCGGGAAATGCTTCCTTTTTTATCCCTAGCATCCATTTTTCCCCTAATTGTCAGGTTCTCCGTTCCCACTCATACTGCACTCTCTCTCTCTCTTTCTCTCTCCCCCGAAGTCGTTGTGGCAATCCGTCTCTTATATCATCGCTAGGTAACGCGATGAGTCCCTTCTCTACTATCTACCACTTGCATATCTCGATATCTTCAAATCAATACTTACGATGAAGCATCCCCCACTCGACTTACTCTATCTATCCCTCAGAAACATCATCGTTTAGACTAACAGCCCCTTCTCTTTTAGACGGACTGATTTATCCGAGCCAGGTCCGCTGTAAATCTCCTCCCAGCTCCACTGAGAACCACACATGGAACGGATGATGCCCATCTTAAGGTACACCTTACTGTTGCATGCGGAACCACCCCCCGCGTCAGCTTATCCCAGTAATATTAACCCTCCGACCCTGATCTGACATTTTCATTCCTTTTGAATTGTAGACAAAGGGAGAGCCGCAAAATGTAAAGGTGCCGAGTTTCTTGCTGTCTGACGCTGTACTACATTGGTATATGCGCGGGGCACGCGCACCTCGAGTTTACTGGCAAATTGTGGAGCAGCCCCCAGCCCATTCATGCAGGTAGGTCAGTCAGCTCAGGACCTGGCTTCTTTGTGATAACGATAGTTCCATGCATTCCGGTCATAGCACCCATTTATTAGAATTTAGATCACCTTTCCAAGGTTGGCTCCGTAAGTAATGCAGTGTCAATCTACTTAGCACTAATCCACTTTCAACTACAATAGGTGAAGCAAGAGAACCGTTGCGCAGATTTCCAGGGTGTGACCCAGACAAGATCTCAAAAATAATGGAGCGATTTCGGACTATTCCACAGGATGAATAGCAGCGATCGCGCCAGAACAATCACACCAGTCTAGTGGGAAGACTCCTGAATCCGCGTCTCCGGTGACCAGCTTCGTGGGGTTGGATCGGCCAATTTGTCATCTGGAAGGACGATACGGATTCTATTTTCCCGTGAAGTAAGCGCAGCGACCATGTATCAAACCGAACTTTCGGCCCAGTCAAGTCCGGAGTTAACGGGTGCGATCCCGAAACGGGGGGGCTGGAGTATCTACGGAGTATTGTTCTCAGCATGCACTGCCTATTGTTGCTTATTCCCACGACACCAAAACCCTCGTATCGATGGCACATTACTGTCGTCACCATTTCCCCTGGTACTACCCCCATCAATATTTTACCCCTCTTTCTTTCTTGAAAGAAAATAGAGGCATTGATGGTATTGCGTGCTCTATGGGGGTCCCCCCTCAGGAGAGAAACATCATGTCAGGTTCGTTGCCGACTTCCTGGTGGGGCTGGAGGGGACGCTTGATTTCCAAATATGTATCCCGGTCTGATCGCTTCTGGAGGAGTCATCCTCCCCCGTTATATACATCCAGTCATACACCCGTACAACTCTGCTGCACTACCCTGTAAGAGGTAGTTTAAGCGCCATGCTGTCATGCAGCTACTTCACGCTTACTCGAAAGTCACAAGATAAACTCCTTGTCCATTAAACGGGGAGCTCCTGCAACAGGCCGCCACCCCGGCGATAGGAGGCCAATCCCTTATCAAGATCAAGGGTGATGGGGCAGTTGCCGTCATGGGTGGAAAAGAATCCGCAAGCTGTTTTGTCAGCTTGGGGCGCTCTAGCCAAAAGCTCTCTCCGCTGCTGCAGAGGGGACCGGCGGGTAGCCAGGAGTCTTCGGACTACAGTAGCCCGGACGGCAAAATTGGCCAGGTGGGGTGGGTTGGGATGGAGGAGCCCCAAAGGTCTGCAATCGATGATGATCTATCTCGGATGCATGGAGAAGCTATTTATCCGGTGATGATCCCAAGACGGTTTAGTGTCCCGTAGGCGGTCTGCAACTCTTCCCCATCACGGGACTTCGGCTTGCCCTGGGGTGGTCCGGCTCGCTAAGCGTCCCGTTTGGGGTTAGGGCGAGCCGCACCGAACACACCTCGCAATTTGTGAGCCTTGTGCGTTGTCCCGTTACCCTATCGAAGCGACGACAACCACGACAACCCGGACGACTTTTGCGGGTCATACCTCCCTTCCTTCGACTTTTTGCGTTGCCCGCTGCTGCTCAGAGAAACGCCGTCAGAATGCCTTCGGAACAAGGTCACAGACGTGAGTGCCATCAATTTCCGGATATCAGACATGTGTGCGCGATGGTTGGAATATGGGGATGGAGAAGGATAGATGGGGATATGCGGGCGCATATTGGGCGAAATGCTGAATGAAATGCTAACTGAATATTTTTGCGAATTATAGTCTATGTCAAGTAAGTTCACCACAAACCGTCCGCCGTCGAATTCGCGCACATTCCGGATATGAATATCAAAAAATATCAAGATCCATGTCGGAACATCAGAGAAACGGGCCAAGCGATGGAATGCAACGAGAACAGACCGGTTAATACGAATTCTTTCTACAGGGGTCGCCACGTGAGCTACCAGCGCTCCAAGCGTACCGTCAACCCCAACACCAGGTACTTGCGATCCGCACCGATATCGATATAGAGGAACAAGGGAATCTGACACATGGGTTATCTAGTCTGATCAAGATCGACGGTGTTGAGAGCACTGAGGCCGCAAAGTGAGTAGCGAATGGGTCCGGGATCGAAATATCAGAACACACAGCTAAGACGGGATTTTTTTACAGCTTCTACCTGGGCAAGAAGGTTGCTTTCGTCTACCGGGCCAAGCGTGAGGTCCGGGGCTCCAACATCCGGGTCATCTGGGGCAAGGTTACCCGTCCCCACGGTATGTGATGCACAGCTCCATTGCGCGACGATTGCCACGGAATATATATATCTATATGTTATCGGTGATTGCTGGAACCGGAAACGTTCGGAAAACTAACAATACTTCCCTCATGAACAGGTAACTCCGGTGTTGTCCGTGCTCAGTTCCGCCACAACCTCCCCCCCAAGACCTTCGGTGCTACCGTCCGTGTTATGCTGTACCCCTCCAACATCTAAATGACGCCCCTTTTGTTACGTTAGTTGGCAACTCCGGATTCTACGCGCAGACGGTCGGGCAAGGAGTCGACGGAATGAGCCGAATGTTGAGATGGAGTTGGCGGGTTGATAATGTTCGTGGGAGAGGCAGGGCCGGTCAGCCCTACGAATTAAAATAAAAGAACTCTTATCTTCTTTTTTTCAGCATGGTTATTGTCAGCCCTTTTTTCCTCCTAAAGGCAACGGACGAGCTTGATATCCCTGGTTTTTTTATACTTTATATTCAAACCGGCCAAGCATGCTGTGCCTTTTGGGCCGACAACATGGCTCCCCGTGTATCTGATGCTCATAAACCACAATCCATACCATTTCAACATATCGGTACAATTGCTTTTCTCTGGGGAATAGTGTGAGCGAGGTGGATGGTAGTTCGGTTTACAAAAATCTGTCTCTCGAGATGACGATAAGCGACGTCTTACCCAAAGCGACAGCTGCCACAGCAAACCCCGTCTTTTCCCATTGATCGACACTCTGGTATGATATTTACGGTATATCTGATATACTAATTGCTAGCGCTGCAACAATCATGCACAAATTCTAGTCCTTGAAGCCAACAGCCAACAACCATACGTAATAAGCATCAGATCTCCGGAGGATGAATACCCACACCTGTCATCGTAGACCCCACTCATGATCATAGATAAAGACGATGGCCGATACGGAGTGCTAGTATGCGTCAATCCCTCAGTTAACACGTGTATCATTGCTTATGCAATGCGGCAATGCACGCTTTTCTCTTTCTCGCCATGATACTATCAATTCTAAGCTAGCTGTCACATTGAGTTCTATGTATATACTAAGTCTATATATGTAAGGTGTCCTCCAAACTACATAGTAATGTCAAAAGTAATCGAACCAGAACATTAAGCTGCAGTCAGCTACGCCATAGCCAGAGCTCTCGTATTGTCTCCTCATTGAACGATACCAGAAAGGACATTGTCTATGCTACTACTAGTAGCCATTGTGGTTACGGAGAGCCAGGCTAAAAAAGGTGTTTTGCATTAATATCATATAGAGGAGAGAGATAAGACATGATTTCAAATTACACACACCAGACATACTAAGAATATGGCCATGAATACACCGGTTTGTCCTGTGAAAACGAATAGATATATTATAGAGTATCTGCTGGTAGCCAACTGTCAATGTTTTTGAATGTCGGGCTGCTTTCGCCAATAGTCTTTAGTAGTAGTTGGGGCTGCTGTGATAAACTGAAATCTGGCCGTTCGGTTTCTCTGTCCTAGCTTTTTGTCATTTGATATTTGTATAAGCCTTGATGCACTACGGGTGGTATCGATGAGAGGAATGGATTGGGAATTAGTGCCATTAGAGTAAAGTAGTAGTGGTGATATATTCTGAATGGAAGATGGGCGGTATGGGATTGGAACCGGATGTGCATGCAGGGATTTATGCTAGCAAATCTAACACGCAATGAACTTGCGCGAGCATAGTTTAAGGGGCAATATGTATATAATATATTAGTGGATCAAGTAATTCCAATTCAGAGTTGTAGTTGCTATAGAGGGACCGAGCAGATGATGACATGTTTGTTTAGGGATGATTACTTGTGTAGGACAGCTGCAGGTCTCTAGTTGAAGTATAATACGATTTTCTAGGTGTTGCGGAAGGAAATATGTACTAAGGGCATTTTATACCGATTCAGAGTTGAGTAGGACTAATAGCAGCCCCTGTGACCGCTACTGATGATTGTGGTAAGTGGTTTAAAAGTAGGTCAAGTTTCATATGCTGATGACGAGGGGACATTATGAACTGTATAAATTTCGCATTCATTAATCAATCTGCATATGGCTTGGCTGAGCTTTAAAGTGTCTAGCCTTAAAATTGCGCTTAGATTGGGGCATGTCACAGAATGCATTGTTTGCAGTCAAGACTGATGGTGAAACAGCGGTCTCATGCTAAGTGATCAGATAACGCTAATGCTGGCTGGGATGACTGGCATCTATGCAAAAACATGAACATTCTCTAGTAAAGATGTCCGCTGTAGATTCTTAGCATGTCAGTACGCCGATAGCATTCTCAGGACCCAGCTTGTAGTTGTGATTGGTCTGATCAAACCATTGAAGTTATTTTGACTCGTTCTGGAATGCACCCACCCAACGATATATATCCGGGTTGGGTTTCATCAGATTAGGGGCATTTCAACAAATGAAGGACGTCACAGTATGCCTCTGGGCCCTTGAATATGATATCAGAAGCTTAGCACTTGAGTGCGCGAGCTATCTCCGCAGCGCGGTCAATAAGGCTGAATGAGGGAAGTTCTGGAAGGGTAAACTCCTTGCATGGAGATTCTGTCACGATCCCGAATTAACAGTAATTAAAGTAGGCGCCATCCCCGCCCCCAATGACCCACTTACAAGAACTGATGGGGATCGACAGATCGCCTCGGCCGGAATGATAGAATTCTTACATAGTATGGAGTAGATTGTAGGTTACTAAGAGGTTGGCTTACAGGTTGCTTGCACTTGCGCGAGTTTTGAGCCAAGATCCTCCTTCGCGTATTGTTCCTTGCTGGAGGTACCTTGCTTGATCGCAACGTGTGCGACGCTAAGTCGATTGGATAATTCCAGAAACATTCAAGCGCGTATGCATTGATCTTCTTAATTTCGGGGATGCATGGGCTATTTTTAATTCCTGTAAGTTTGCAGGCCTAAGTATGAGCCTGCCAGATGTGCAGAGCCAAGAGCGACTGCCAACCTGAAAAGGGCGGTTAGTTGTCTCAGTGTGGGAGGCAGTCAGGCGGACTGGATGGATGGGATTGGACTGGAACGACCGCCATAGTCAGACATGTAACGCGCGCCGCTCAGCAGAGTGGAGGGGCGATTGAGACAGGCAGACATATTCCAGGTTTCATTCTGCGGTGCTGGTGGGCCAATTGGAAGGCCACGGATAGCAGAAGGTGCGCTTCCCTGGTGCAACTAGAGAGAATCTGGATAAAGATTTTAAGAGTAGTAAGTAGCGATATGCCACCGTCTCGGTGGGTGAGATTCAAAGTCGTATTCTCGTATCTGGCCGTACCGGCCAGTCTTCCCACCGACTAAACCATTTTGGTGTATTCCGAGTAAAAATAGGAAATCAACGGCCGGGATAATCCACCCGGAAGTGAAAAGATAGTCAAGATAGTAAAAAAGTATCAGGACTGCGGAGTGGCTTGCCTGGGCTGCCTGGCCCATTTTTTGGGCATGGATGATGTCGACGGCAGCCGATCTGTGCGAAGGGCTGAAGTTTGCTTGATTTCTTCCGATTGTGCAAGCAGGACGATCAGACGGGAAGAGATGGCTGGTGACATGGGATTTGCGACAGCGCATCCTAGTCGACAAGTCATCGCATTCATCGCACACACACACACACACACATCAAGTTCCATGCTTTTCTTAGTACCAAAATCATTTGCTTACTTTTTTTTTTTGTTTTCTGTTCTTCAGTGACTATGTTTCCTTTTCCTTTCGGGTATGGTGCCTGAGACGGTGACAGATGGTCCATGGAAAGGAAGCCAACCAGAAAGAGTTCGCTGGGTGGCTGGGCCATCCCACAACGAGTGATTGGCCAGTAGGCAACGAGAAGAGGGGAAAGCTGCGTAACACTATCGGTATTTTTATGCATTTGGTCTTTTTATTCTTTTTTGTGTTCACCAGCCAAGATACGGTAACGAGGGTAATTCTATTTCCAGTCGAGCTGGTACTGGATTTACTTTTCCCGCTGCCTTTGAACTTGGTGGGGAAATGCTGGGCATGACAGATGGAGAAGTGAAGATGAGGATGTTTTGAAGAATTGAATGCAATGCGTATTTGTCATTTGTTCTCTTAGAAATGAAATAACTTCCAGGAGAGAAACGGGAGGATGAAAAGTTGAAAGAGAAAAAAGAGGAAAGTTCCATGGAAAGAGGATCTCCGGACAGTGAACGGGCAAACATCAGGGAAAGTTTCCAGGCATCCGGTGATCGTCTAGATTCTTCTGGCCGAGTGGCTCTTGAGTATAACGCCATCGTCCAACCCGAGCTGATAGGACGACTTGCAATCGTCCATCCATCGGTTCGAACAAGCGTTCCCCTCTTCATTGCGTGGCGCCTGTCGTCAATACCACCGGCCCGTACAAGTCAAAAGGCCTCAATGGCCCTCCCCGATTCTCTCTAGTAGTAGTTCAGTACTTGTTGGTTGCCGACTGCCACCTGCTTTTCTTTTTCACACGCTCGTTTGTACTTTCTCCTCTTCCATCTGCACGGTCGACTGGAGTGGTGCTTTCTTGCTTGCCTGCTTGCTCGCTCGCTTCCTACTACTTTCCAATCTCCATCTTCATCTTTCCTACATAGTACCTACATTCTTCCCTACTAACCTACTGTCTTGGCATCTCTAGCTTGAGGCTATCGCATCTTCCTTACTGTCGATCACTTTGAGCGCACTGCGGATGGACCACCTTCTTGCAGTCACTATCGCTTAACCTACGGACGCTCTGGTCGGTCGATTTGATCGGACGATACACTACTACATACAGCTGTGCTTCAAGCCTGCCACACTTCCCCACCTTCGGTGTCACTTTGATTATTCTTTAAAACGGCGTGGATCTTTGTGTGTAGAGACAAATTGCGGAGTTGATACTACTTCCAACTTTGGGCGACATTTTCCACACTTTTCGGTGCTTTAGACTTTCCCCAGAATATTGGGACAGACATCAGACATCCGAGTGAATATCCGCTCGTGGATCCATCAAAAAAGCAGCCCCCCACGTTGCCTGCGCTGCTTAGTTTCGTTGGCTGCCTCCTGGCTGCATTCTGAAACCACGCTCCAAAAAGCCCGAGAATCATCGCGCGCGATCATCATACATTCCTTGGCGGTTTCCACACCGGATCGTGCTTGCGCTCCACAACGGGCGCCATAGCTTAGACAGCGTCCTGCGAAAACCTGCTCCAGCTGTTGGTTATCAGGCGCTAAGGTCGACGGGGTGATAAATAAAATGGCGACCTCCCAGCCGGCCGTGCCTCCTGGCAGGCAATCTCGTGGCTTCAGTTTGGGTGCAAAGTCGGATCGGTCGCAACGGTCCAGCAATTCCAGCAAAAGGCCCCAGATATCGGAATCCTCAGACGAGAAACATCGCCGCCAACTACATTCCAAAGCCGATCCCATGGTTGCTATGAGCGAAGCGCAACCTAGTACGTATCCGGAACACTCCCCCCTTATCTCTCTGCCTATTGCACTCCTGGATTTCGGCCTGCCATAACAAAACAGCCAAATCCTTCCATTCTCATTATGCTGCCTCCAATCTGCAACATTTACTTCCCTCAAGCATACAAACTGACTCGTTTTCCCAGATTTGGTTGCTCTTGAGCAGTCGACGCTGGGTTCGTTACGGACCATGCAGCATAAAGATCAGTATGGAAATATTATCAGTTCGTATACCATACTTCCCTGCTTGGACATATATCCTGGGTGACATCTTGCTGATTGCTCTCCTCTTCTCTCACAGCTGATCCCGATCTCTCTAACCCCACGCGCCCGCGGTTTGAACGTCCGCTTGAAACCATCCGATCTTTTGAGGCGGCAATTTATGGGACATACAGCAGTAGGCCTGCTTCGTATGTAAGGACAGGTGAGTCACCCCTTACTCCGGTTTGCTCGACCCGGCGGTTGATTGACGATGCATTACAGAATCGACTCCTGCAACTCCGGGGCCAGACCACAGTCGGCGGGGAAGCTACTTTGGAGGTATTTCTCAATCCCACAAGCATTGCGATTTGGCATACAGTCGCCATGTCCATTGTAATATTCGAGAGAGGACGTTATGCTAACTAGAAGGTTTGGTATAGCGCAAAACGGCCATTCGCACCGGGGCCACTATGATCAGGGCGGCCATTACAATGGTCGCGGAGCCTATTCGCGACCGGACAGCTATGTCGAGAATGGTAATGGCCAGTCCGACAACTATTACCCCTACAACCAGGGCGGCGGCCGACCGCGACCACGCCACCATGCACGGATGAATACCGACCAAAGTGGATATTCACAACACGGCTATCAAAAATCATATGACAACATGACCGCAGCGTCTGGCTCGGGCTCTGGCAGCAACACCGACGCTTACGGCAACTCCACCGACCCCAGCTCTGTGAACAGCTCCATTGATCAGTTCCAACAGCAGCAACAACAGCAGCAGCAGATGGCCGAAAACTATGGGTTCCAAGGATTTGGTGCCGGGCCGAATCTGAACGGACAAGCTGGCGCTGGGGGACGGATCAACTTTGGCAGCAAACCACCAGCGGCTGACCCTAACGCCGGTGGCCCTGTTGGCGGCGGTGCCGCCGCCGCTGCCACAGCCAACCGGCGCCATCTCCGCAAGGCTACGAATGACTCTGAAATGAGCAACGACTCGAAGAAAAAGGGCTGGTTCAAGCGTCGTTTCAGCAAGAACTAGTCGTCTGTGAGCCGGCTCCTCACATTTGCTTATCTTACTTACTATTCGATGCGTGTTTTCTGATCCGATTTGTCTGGGTGTACTACCTCCGCGGCGTTCAAGAGTCATGTTCAAGCACAGCAACTGGGATTTCGGGACGGACTGTGTCGGGTTTGGATTCGATTGCAACTTTTATTTTACTCTTTCATCTTTGCATGCGGTTGACGAGACCATGATACATGGATGCCTTTTTTTGTTCCTCCTTACCTTTTTCTTTCTCTGCCATGACAGTGCATGAGATACTAGCCAGTATGACGTTGACTGATACGGGTGAAGTTGTGAGTAATGGTAGGGTAGTGTGACTGAACCATGGTGATGATTACCTTCAACTTGCTGTCAAACACCGACTACATACTCAGTAACAACCAGTGTATATCGGACGTACTAGTCAGTCAAAATACCCCCAGTAATTTAAGATAACTATCTCCATTGAGAGAAAAGAAAAGGAACAAAAGACCCACATCATGGAAGAAACCAAACCAAAGAAAAATGTATTACTTCTAGCGATCAAAGCATGAAAACAAAACAAACAACAGGGAATCTCAAATCAAGCGCAAGAACAATAACAATAGAACACCCCCGCAACCCCCATTACTCTCCTCACCTCATCCTCCACCCCAAGCAACCATCCAATTCAATGTTGAAAGTGATCTACTTCCTTCCAAACAACTTATGCTTCAACTTATCCGCCAACCCCTCATGCGCAGGCCCCTTATGCTTCTTCTCCTCCTTTTCCTTCTTATGTTCTTCGTCGAGGTGCACGTTGCCTTGGCCGCCGCGCTATCGCACCACCATCACCACTCATTAGCTTCTACCCTTGCACAGATTGATAGAGACAGAGGAATTGGAAGGGATATAAACATACCCCAGTATGATAATCCCCATCGACAGACTGCCGAATCGCCAATTCGGGAACTATCTCCGCGTCGTGTGGGATCTTGGATGTCGGGCGCACGTGCGGGGAGCCGATGTTGCCGGCGCCGCCTCTCTTTATAGTAAATTAGTTAGTTGGTATAGTGGTTTGCGGTTTGGTAAGTAGGATGGGGTTGATGTAGGGTGGGAATGGCTTACGCCGGCTGAGTAGGCGCCGTCGCCTTGGTCACCGTAGACTCCTTCGCGGACTATGCCGCCGTCGACATATCTTTATATTCATGTATATTAGTATTGGGGTTTTGTGGTGGTGGGGTGTTTGGGGGATGAGTGAATGGCTGTGGTGCATACTCGGTGGAGTCGGCGCCGATGTTTCCTTGGCCTGTTTTTTGGGGAGTGAATGTTAGAGAATCTCTAATTGTAGGGGATTATTGTAGTGTACGTACCTCCACGGCCGTGCGACACAATAGGTTCGTGTTCGCCCATGGTGCCGTACTAGTTAGGGTGAGTAGTGGATTTTATTCAAGTGGTGTTGTCTATTGAATTGATGTAGTGATTCAATGCGATGATAAGAGCGCTGTAACCAAGAGTCTGCGACGAGCGTGTGTGCGTACCAAGTCTAGTCAGACAGTAAAATGGGAAAAGAGAAGGAGCGCAAAGTGGCGGTTCCCGGGGATGGTTCGTATAGATATATTATGTACCACAGGGGTTAGTAGGGTGTAGCGTGACTACCTTAGCGCTTTTTTTGGGCGCAATCACTGCCACAGCGCGCCAAGCCAGAGGATGCGCCCTGGAAGTCAAAGTTAAATTTGCCGGAAGTTCTAGTCTAGTAGCTAATTCAGTATATGTCGTTATCGGGATAATTCTAGATGATTGTTATCGAAGGAACCAAAAGAAGGAAACGATCGGGACGGCGTCCGATGACGTCGACGCGCTGATAAGATGCTTGTCCGGATTGGTCCGAGGCGTGACTAACGATTTTGGGGCCCGCCAATTGTTACTAAGAAATGAGTAGCTTCATGTTATCTCTACCAGTTGAGGGTTATCAGTTCAGCTGCTTTTATCACCGGCCTCGGCTCAGGGTTCAATTAAATGTGGTTCATGAAAAGACAAAAGTGGTTCACCATTGCACGAAGAAAACTAGTAAGTAAATTACCCACTCAATTAAATCGGAAGAAAGCTGCACGAAATCAGGTACGGTACAACCCCACACCCCGCCTCCATACTACGGCCACTGTAATCTACATTCTACAGAGTGTCCGGCCCTTCGTGTTAGACAAGGATCTAAGCTCCCGGCGGGACAATCATTTCCATATTACTTCTTCTCTGCAGGAGGGCCACCGCCAGTCGTGGGAAGACCCATGAAGATCTTGAACGAATCGTAACTGCAGAACGTCAGCCGCTGTCTACTAAGAGGGGCATACTAGAGATCTGAAGTAACACATACATCATCCACTGCAGTCCGGTCTAGAGGAGATAACAAGTCAGCCATGATCTGAGAAACAGAAACCGATGCACTTACCAAGGTGCCGATCATGACGATACGGACGGGAAGGCCGTTCCAGAGACCTCCGAAGCCAATGTCCTTGTAGATCCGGCTCATCGCTGCTCCAAATGCCTCTCCGGCCTGGCGGTTCGCATTCAACTTACTGACCATGACATCTGCTGGGTGCGACACGACGGCGCAAAGGATACCAGCCAGGTAACCACCGGTGAAGGCAACAGCGGTCTGCGCACCCTTGTTGTAGTCAGACTTTTGACCCGGCAGGGAGTTATAGATCATCTCGACAATCGTTTCGAAAGACGCAAACTTCATCATCGTGTAAGGGATCTGTCGACCCCAGAGAGGGTAGAGACCCTTGTACAGGCTGCGGCAGTCAGCTACTAGGGATCGACTGCTCGCATTAGCAGCACTTACCCGGCCACACCTTCCTTATTAACCACGCTAGAAATACCAGTAAATGTTGATCGAATATCAGGTGGGATAGTCGTCTGCATGCGCACCTTGACGGCCTCGAACGGACACAGAGCGACATCAGCGATAAGCTCCGCCGACGCACTGGCGGTCAAGTACAGAGATGTCTTCCACCGTGCTGCGTTCTCAGCACCGACAAGGTCGCTGTAAAACTTCTTGAAGAACTCATAACCACCATATTTGAACGCTCCTTGGGCCTTGTACTCAATTAATAGGCGCAACGCATGCGATCCAGTCTTGACTTACACTGTATCCAAAGAAAGTGGGACCCCAACCGGTGAAAACTCCGCGGAGACCCTCTGCACCGCGAATTGTACGGAATGCCTCTGCATTACTCTTGTACAGCAGAGGATCGACCTGACGGCGGCATTTGATCAAATCAAGAGGCGTCACAGCGGTGTGGGTGAGACCCTAGGACCAGCCAAGAATTAGTATTCATAGGCCACTATACAGCGTTCATTAGCAGAATGGAACATCTACTTACGCAAGCAAGCATTCCTCCAACCGTGCAAGCAGCATAGTACTTAGGGGTCCATGGCTCGATCTTGCCGGTCTTGGCTTGAGCTTTCTGACTCGCAACTTCGAACTCTCGGCTCGCTTCCTTAGCGATAGCATCGGCCTTCTTTTCGATGTCCTCGACAACGTTCCAGGCGGGGAACGGCTGGCGTCTCTTCAAGCCCGCAGCTTCCGGCTGTTGGGTCTGCTGAGACTGGCTCAGAGGGCTTTGGGAAGCGAAGGCGCGAGCGATATCCCCTCCAGAAGGAAACATGATGGGCACTTCTACCTATAATTGTTATTATCTGCGTTAAAGCGGTTCTAAACAGGTTGCGATAAAGTATAATGGCGGCATTGCATCGCGGTGGTTCCTTATCTATACAAGCGGGTCCACTTACAACACTATATCGGCAGTATAGTCGGACGGATGACAATGTATAGAACGGAGGTCCACACCTAGTCTCGTCTTTTTCGATTGAAGAAATCGACGCAGAATTCAGAAGACAGCCTGATTCCAACGAAAAAGGAATCTCCAGAGAGAGGAAGCGAAGGAACCTTCTGAGTGGTATCTGACAGTCGGTGATGGTGCCGCTGACGTCGCGTGATGGCACTAACCGCTTTCGGGGATCCCGCCAACTGGTTGATCTGAAGCGATGAAATTTAATCTGATTGGAGCAACCTCAACCTGTGCTTGATGCTTTTTGGGTGTAACTCAGTACTCCGGCTCTCTATTCCTCTGAAACACTTGCTTACCGCAAGAAGTAGCATCTAAACTACTAAGCGCAACCCTCAAAAGCTATCTCGACAACTTCAAGGGTCCCCAATTGACCGTCCTCTCGGAACCTTCCCTCCCGTGCCCCTCATCGAGTCACTGCGGGATAAGTTGGTCACCAACACTACCACTACCACCAGCCTCACCAACACTACCCCAACACACCAACCCAGAGAAAATGGCTTCCTATATGAACGCCAGCGAGGCGCTGACCCAGCAACAACTCGCACAAAATGCAGAGCAACCCATCGCCCAGTCCGCATGGGCAAACAAATACCGCGGGGTGAGTCCGCCCTCTTCTTACCAGTGATGTTCCGCAAGAGTCAACAGAAACAAAATAACTAATATACCACCGGCATACTAGGCGACAGTAGAGGACCTGGACCCCAACCCAGCCCTATCCGTTTCCCCCAACGACCTGATCTCCACCGCCCTGATGGCCGCTTACGAACGTGACTACACACACCTGACCGTTACCTCCTCGACGAAACGCTCTCTGGTCGGATACCTGAGCATTCCCCGACTAAAGGAGCTCCTCAAGGACGGCACTGTCAAGGAAAACGACCCCGTCTCTGCCGCCATGCAGCGATTCAACCGCAAGAAGGGCACATACCAGGTCATCACGATGGAGACACCGTTGGAGGAGCTGGAGCAGTTCTTCGAGAGTGAAACCGGTCCTAATGGAGAGAAGAGGGCTAAGCAGGATTTCGCTGTGGTTACGGATGTTTCGCGCAAGTTCGTGTTGGGTGTTGCGACAAAGGCGGATTTGGCTGAGTTCGTGAAGCGGAGACCGAATTAAGTGGTTGCATGATTGCATATGATGGGTTTTCTGGGCTTCTTTTTTTGTTCATACTTTGCATTATATAATGAAATGCTTGCTGCGGATCTGCTGTTGATGTCGTGCATCTCAAGGCGCAGATATGTGATTTGAATTGAACATATTACTCGCCAGGATGGCTCATCTTAATGTTGAAAACAGATTGGAGGCATTCACTCAGGCTGTGTTTTATCTGTCTTATTGTTGGCATAGTAAGTATACCTTGAGGTAACCGTGACCAATCACACAACCAGTAACCCAGAAGGTATCATAACACTCAGAGTATTTCCCTAAACCATTACATACATACTATCCCGACATAGCTTTCAGGACAAACGATACGACAAGTACATACCTAGCATACGAAAACAGAGCGATCCATGAACGCCATCTCTGCAATACAGGGCCCCCAGAGCCAGGAATTAAATGAAAGGGAAACAACAAAGACAACAAGACAGAGCGGCTGTACCATTTACTGTGCCTTTTTCTCCTTATACTTGGCGTCAGCTTCCCTCTCCGCCTGATCATCCTTCCACGCAACAAAGATGTATGCGACGAGAACTACGTTAGCCATGATGGCGGCCACAATACCGCCGACTGTGGGGCTTGCTGTTCCAAAGTGTTAATCGACATGAAGATAGTTAGTAAGTGTGGTGTAATTGGGATGCTCACCTCCAAAGTCCACCGTAACAAAGTACATCCCGATAGGAATGACGACCATGGCGAAGGAAAATCCGAGAAGTTTCATGATTACATTTCTGAAAGTGATGTGTTAGTTCGAGTTAGGGAGGGGGTGGTATGTGCGTAATATGTATTGATAAGGTGTATGCGTTCGTTGGGCTGAACCGGTAGTTCAGGATAGCCGCCATGTGGCCTAGTGTTCATTGGTGAGGGACGAATGAGATGCACCTACGTGGGAACGGCAGGGGTCACATCTGAGTCAGAGGGCTTTGGAGAGCCCGAAGATGCGACAACATCCTTGGGAGAAGGAGATTTCTCTGCGGAGCGACGAGTGGCCATGTTGATGATGGTAGTTGGTTGTGGTGTTGACAGGTTTGATGTTGGGTGTTGATTTTCCGGGGACTAATGCGTGAAAGCCGGAGGATGATCGACAAAAGAAAGGATCAGGATATAATTGGTGATGACAAGTACAGCTTCTCCTATCCTATTTAAAGAATATATAGTATGCTCTCGAGTACACTGTTCGTCTGGATGGAATTTGAAATCATTAGAGAGACATGGATTGTTTTATACAGCGGATGATTTCATTCCGGAGTTCAGGCAATGCCGGCCTCTGATTGGTCCATTTACAAGAGGGGACATCTGGCTGCGTTTTTAGTGACAAAAGAAAAGGCAAAGACGGTGGAAAGAGGATCGCCTTAGTGAAGAGACCAGCCTTGTACCGGTGAATCATATAAAGAGGGAGCTCTGATCCCCCCGATCAAGAGGGGGTTGGCGTCCAACTGCCATCCTCGGCTTTAATTGAAGCGCCAGACCACGTGACCACAGCGCGTCCCGGGCGCGTTTTGCGGAGAAAATCCCAGGCGGTCGATTTATCGTTTCGCCTCGAGAGGATCCCCGATCGATCTTGACATCTTCCTTTCAAGTTCCCCCCAATTCGGTGCTCCCCTTTGGCTCTTGCCCCGGGGCATGACGCCATCCTCTCGTCTGCCTTTCTCCCTTTGATAATCTTGAGTCACCGACCATGGAAGACACTGTCCCCGATACGCCCGTGAGCGACAAGAAAGTCGTTCACAGTACCCCAACCAAGGATGATGCAGCAGAATATGAGACGGTTGCCACCGTGCCTGTCAGCCATCTCCAGCCACTCGCAACTCAATCCTTGACCCCTGCCACCCAGCGCTACACTCAGCCTACGCAAGTGTTGGACGTTCCCTACTCCGGAAAGAACAATTCCTTCGTTCAGGTCGCCGCATCCTCTCCTCCAGGTCCGAATTCCTCCCCCTCTCATCCTACTCCGAACGGCGGTCGTCTTTCCAGTGCCATGGCCCCGGCTGGCACCAGCTTTCGCCCTCCTGTCGGTCCGGCTAAGCGTGCGCCCATAATAGACCTCGAAGATGACGGCCCGACTTATCGCGGCGGCTCATCTGATGATGACGACGACCGAGCGTCGAGAAGCATAGATATCAAGCCCTCTTTGTTCGCCAAATCGTCGCGCAGCCCTGAAAAGGTCGCGGAGTCTCCGATGGATCGGTTCAAGCAGATCACCACATCCGCAGTCTTCAATCCTTCTAGTGCGAAGCGCCCGGCAGCTCAAATGGACCCCGCTCCCAGAGGCACGGCCGTGAAGAAGGTTCGACAGGATGGCCCCTCGCGTGCCCAGCCTGTGGGTACGAATGTTTCTTCGCTGCAGGACATAGATGATTATCAAGTTAGAGTCAAGGTGGAGAGGATGTTGAAGGTCATGCCGCAGAAGTCTGTGCATGCATGCATGCAGGCGCTTCTCTCAAAACGTGGGAACTACGAGGCTGCCCTGGAGCACTTGGCTGATACGGAGAAGGCTGAATCTTCCGAGGACGAGCTTATTGCGAGCAAGCGGGCCTCTCCTGTTGCGCCCGCGAAGCAGCAGATTAAGGCGCGCGGAACTATTCAAGACAAGTGGTCTGCCATGAACATGCAGAGGACATTGTCGGCCCAGAAGCAGCAATCACAACCGTCACAACCAGCGGAAGAGGACGCGAAACCGCGCAGGCGCTTAATGAGAGGGCCCAAGTCTCGGGCGTCTTCCCCTAGTCCGGTTCGTTCTGAGCCTCGTGCTGAGACGCCGCCCAAGAAGACTGGCCGTCTAGTCCAAGGGCGGAAACCTGCATCCCCTCAACGCTCCGAGTCCCCTGAGGCTATGATAATATCAGACGAGGATTCCGATTCCGGCGTGGAGGAACCAGCAGGGGATGGTCAAGTGGAGACAAGAGTCTTGAACTTCTTCAACAAATGCAGTGTCCTGGATCTTGCCGACATCGCCGCAATCACTGAAGACGTTGCGAAGCACGTCATATCCTTCCGACCATTCTCATCGCTAGACCGTGCCCGTGCTGTTCCTCCCCCGGCGAAGGAAGAGACGAAGCCCAAGGGCGGCCGTGGCCGTAAAACGCCAAAGCCGATCGGCGACAAGATTGTCGACAAGTGCATTGATATGTGGGTTGGTTACGAGGCGGTGGATTCTTTGGTTGCAAAATGCGAAGCGCTCGGCAAGCCAGTCGCGGCGGAGATGAAAAGATGGGGTGTGGACATCTTCGGAAAGAAAGAGGGAGAACTGGAGCTGGTATCCATCAATCCCAGAGATGCCCACTCTCAGTCTCATGATTCCGGGATAGGAACACCCGCTAGCCAGCGCTCGGATGAGGATAGTGACGGTCCCGCGCCTGGACCGCGCAAAGGCCGTTTCATCTCTCAGCCCGGGATCATGCGCGATGATTTGAAGATGAAAGATTACCAGATTGTGGGCATCAATTGGCTGTCTCTCCTGTTTGAGAACCAATTGAGTTGCATCCTGGCCGACGACATGGGTCTTGGAAAGACCTGCCAGGTCATTGCCTTCTTGGCGCACTTGTTCGAGAAGGGAATCAAGGGTCCTCATCTCGTTGTTGTGCCCTCGTCTACGATCGAAAATTGGCTCAGAGAGTTCTCGAAGTTCTGTCCCACGCTCTCCGTCATGCCTTACTACGCTGGTCAGGCAGAGCGGGCAGTCATCCGAGAAACGATTGAAGACAACCGAGATAGTATCAATGTTATCATCACCACTTACACGATCGCCAAGGGCAAGGTGGATGCCCACTTCCTCCGCAATATGGACTTCTGTGTCTGCGTCTATGATGAGGGACACATGCTGAAGAGTAGCACATCAGTGCTCTACGAGAAGCTCATCAGGATCCCTGCCCGCTTCAGACTTCTGTTGACAGGTACGCCGTTGCAGAACAATCTGCAGGAATTAGCCTCGTTGCTGGGCTTCATCCTTCCGAAGGTGTTCCAGGAACGCAAGGAGGAGCTGCAGTACATCTTTGCGAACAAAGCAAAGACCGTGGATGAATCGCATTCGGCTCTCCTTTCCGCGCAACGGATTGAACGCGCAAAGTCTATGCTAAAGCCTTTCGTCTTGCGACGTAAAAAGCACCAAGTCATTGACTTGCCTGCAAAGATCTCACATGTTGAGTACTGCGAGATGAACCTTGCGCAACGCGAAATCTATGAGCATGAGAAAGAAGAGGTCCGCAAACTGTTGGCTGACCGAGCCGCTGGAAAGAAGACTGGTAACAAGTCCGCCAACATTCTGATGAAGCTCCGACAAGCCGCCATCCATCCCCTGCTTTACAGACGTCACTACGATAACTCCACTCTAAGCCGCATGGCCAAGGCTTGTCTCAAGGAGGAGCAATGGTCTCTTTCAAACCCGGATATCATTTATGAGGAACTCCAAGCATACAACGACTTCGAGTGCCACACCATGTGTGTGGACCACCCTCATTCTCTGGGCAGGTTCGCTCTGAAGAACAACGAATGGATGGACTCCGGTAAAGTAGACAAACTTTGTGACCTTCTGAAGCGGTTCAAGGAGAACGGCGACCGTGCTTTGGTCTTCTCTCAGTTCACACTAGTCATGGATATCCTCGAACACGTCCTCGAAAATCAGCACATCGGCTTCGTTCGACTGGACGGCAGGACAAACGTCGAAGACCGCCAGTCCATCCTGGACGCGTTCCACGAGCGCACCGAAATCCCCGTCTTCCTCCTTTCTACCAAAGCCGGTGGTGCAGGCATTAACTTGGCCTGCGCCAACAAAGTCATCATCTTCGACTCCAGTTTCAACCCCCAGGAGGACGTCCAGGCCGAGAACCGTGCCCACCGTGTCGGCCAAACCCGTGAAGTGGAAGTCATTCGCCTTGTGACAAAGGGAACCATCGAAGAGCAAATCTACGCTCTCGGACAGACCAAGCTTGCGCTCGACCAAGCCGTGGCCGGTGAAGAAGGTGCCGAGTCCAAGAAGGCCGAAGATGCAGGCATGAAAGTGGTCGAGGATATGGTTCTTGCGGACATGCAGCACGATAAATCCGATGACGCATAAACGTGACACATTATTTTGTACTCTTGCTACTATATGCTATATGGTAGCTTAAAACATGTATCGGGCGCAATCTTGTTTCATTTTATCTTCTGTCTTGTTTCATCCAACCTACAACTTTTCGTTCTCCATCCCTCCGTCTAATACACGATACACCAGCGATTGATAAACCCATGCTTGCTCGCATGTGACCGTTACCTTGTGTTTCCCAGCGGTCTTTTACACCTACCTACCTATCTAACACATACACACCCTACTACATTCTGCCTTACATTACAGCATCACCACAGAGAGTGGCGGTGCTTACACACATACATACATACCTACACAACGCGGAGAAGATGCCGGAGAGTTGTTTTGCTAGTAGTTTAGTTTCACCGAACATTTCGGTTTTGTGGGCTGAGGAAGTGGGTTTTCTTCAATTGGGTCTTGGTTCCTCTTGCTTTCCCTCTACTGTTTGACAATAGAAAAGGAGTTGGGGTTTTCTTGTGTCCTTCTTCCCGTGTCTCGGGGGTTGGGTTCAATACGCATGCTACTACATACTACATATATAGGTGGGCGTTGATACTAGTAATATATCGATTGATTGATTAACTGAAGGGTCGGATGTGGTACCACATATTACTATGCGGACTACTAAGCTGGCAGCTAGACAATGACTAACTAGTAATTTTGATTCGTATATATTCGTGTAGTACTATGTATGTAAAATCCCTAGAACACGAGAGCCTCTATTAACAACACACCGTGGGAATCTATTCGAAATGCAGCAAATGGGGGAACCAATAATTAACACCAGATAATGCGATAGGAGCTTGAAAACCAAAAAGGCAGGGGAAGAAAGGCAAGGCAAGGAAGCAAGGGATGCAGAGGCATCAGGTTGAGTTAAGCTGTCAGCTCCTGCTTTTGGGGCGCAGCATCAGGAGCCGGAACAGAGACATCAACCTGGGTCTCCGCCTCAGCCTTGGTCTTCGTAGGAGCTGGGATGGAGTTGGTGCGAATTGGTCCGCCTGCGCTGACTGCGGGAGAGGTAGACTTGACGCGAGAGGCACCGCCAGCAGCCCGTGCGGACTCGTTGTTCTCCATGGCGTTCTGGACGGCCTTGCTGCGGATGTGTTCGGGCTGGAGGTCTTTGGTGGTAACGGACTTGTCGGTGAGGTTGAGGATGTCGTCCACGTGCATGGCGAGGGGAAGGAGATCCTCGAATCCGAGGGCATGGCATGTGTCGGCGTAAGATCTGGCTGCCTTAGCGTTCTTGCCTTCCTGGAGCTTGCCGGGGACGAGGATGTTGAGGAGATATTTGGAGTTGCCGAAGCGGTTCTCGGACTCGAGACAGAACTTGATGTATTCGTGGACTACCTCCTTCCAAGGGAGAAGGCCGCCCTCAGCTTCGGTACGGAAGCAGGATGGGTTTGCTTCTGCGGATGTGGCGATCATGGCGCCGTCGACGCCGAATTCTTTCATTAAGGCGTGTCCCTCATCCTTGGAGGTTACATCACCGTTTATGACACATGCGACACCAGCCTCATGACAGATGTCGGCAATCATGCGCACCTGATCACGGATAGCGCGTTCACGGGGCCTCATGGGAGGTGTCCGACAATGCACAGTCAAGCCTGTAATGCCTGTCTTCACGAGCCGCGAGACCAAAGCCCTCGTCTCCTCCGGATCTTTCAAGATGCGGATCTTGACCGAAATACCGATCTGGAACGGTGTCCCGACCTCCTTCACCAGGGCTTCCAAAATCGCAACCAACTTATCCGGTGTCTTGAGAAGCGCCGCACCCATACCACCGCTCGTGCTGAAGGGCTTCGGACATCCCGAGTTCACATCGATACCGGCGACATCGCCGGCGACGAGTTTGGCTGCTTCGACGGCGATTTCAGGCGTGGCAGTGCCAATCTGGTAGATGAGTTTGCCCTTCTCGCGGACGGGGTCGAGACGGTAGATCACGGATTCCTGGCCTGCCTTTTCGGTGCGGCCGCCGTTGGAGGGCATGCGGGTGAATTCGATGGTGCCGTTGCGGGGGTTCACGCGGCGGACGGCGCCTGCCATGGCCCGATCGATGGTTTCGGGGCCCCAAACGAGATCAGCGCCGTACTTGAGGGCGATGAGGCGGGAGGGTAATTCGCCGGAGCGCACCATGGGGGCTAGGACTACTTTGCCACGGTAGTCGACCCCGTTGGCGGGGATGGGGACGCGGGGAGGAGTGGTGAGAGAAGCCATTGCGGTACGGAGGAATCTTAGCATAGCATTATCGGGTTGACGGGAGTAAGGATAGTGTAGTGTGGAAGATGAACGAGCTGTGTGAGCGGTATGAGCCCGTAGGAGTGTAGTAGAGTGATATTATGAATCAAGTCGCATACAAGATCGCTGATGGATCAAAGCCGGTGGAGGCGGAGACGAAAAATGCCGGGTCACGTGGCGATACCCGATAACTTTTTTTTCTTCCCCTGCCAAGTCATGTGATCTGTACCAGAGCACTATGGGGAACAGATGGGGACGGAGTGTAGAGGCGATGACTGGAAGTGCGCCTTTTTCAAGGCTTATGAGGCTCACTATCAGATTCTGATAGGGATATACTATACTAGAGAAAAACAATATGCCAATTACGCCATGGTATACTCGATACGCTATAGGTAGACATCATGTGACCTATATCGAAAGGGTTTGATCGAGCCTTTGCAGTGGAGATAACTGCAATATTACCCCTTTAGGAAGTAGCCACAACCTCATTGCGGCCCCTGGTAGTGTAGACTGAGCTCTAGATTTATCCATGGCTCTGGTTGTTCCCGTCACTTCTGATCACATGGGGATTTGCCTGATCGGTTCTGGTGAGGTTACAATGGATTGTTACTTCGCATGTCTTCTCTCCGTTCGGGTACCTGCCAAGCCGTGAACATGACAGGTGTTCAAGCTTGCAGAGATATGTTGAATGTTGATGACAGTGACAGATTTGACAGATTCGACTGCCTTGATAGACGATCCTGCATACACTCTGTACGTGTGTGTAGTGAAAGGTGATCTACAGTCTGGAGAGTATAAATTGTACAACCTCAGTCATCAACTTTGGCTACAGTACTAGTAGTAGTCTACCAGTCAGTCCATCGCAAGGTCTCCGGTTGGCTACTGGATTCTTGGGACCAGGAATGTCGCAATATCCCACCAGTCAGACCATTCAGGGACAGCACAAGCCAGGACTGTGGAACGCCATCAGCGGTGGAGACCCATCCAGGACCAGTCATTCTGCGGCGAAAGTCTCAGAGTTGGTGGGCATCCAGCCAGGTATGGAGGGTGGGAGCAGGTTGATGACTAGTTGGAACTAGGGTTGGGAAAGAGTACGTATATTGCCTGGTCATGTGTGACTTGGAGAAGGGGTGTGAATAGCTTCCCCTTCGCTGTAGCCATCAAATACTTCGTACTGAAGATATACTTAGGGACGGGTTGAACAGATAGTAGTCGAGAATTATTACATGAGGAAAAAGAAGAAAAAGGAATAGTAGAACCCGAGGCTGGGTCTCTTTTTCCGACCGATTTTCCTTCCCGACCGTGGCAGTTCCATCGATTCCCATCCCTTTTTTATACCTCGCCGTGGACTACGAGCACGAATTCCCACCTTGTCCGGTTGTCAATTGAACCAATTCAACACGGGCATAGCCTCAAAGCCATTTTCAATGTTCCCGGGGGTCCGTAGGGTATCCAAGGGAGTCCAAGTTGGAGGCCGCGCATTGAATTCGAATCCATTGAGCCGGCCACCCACCGCCTGTCCGATCCTCGCGCGTACTGGCTGTTCGCCCGTCCTTCGCACATCCGCAACGCTGGCTCCCCCCACCAAGCAAGCCCCCCCTCCTCCTCCCTCTCTCTCTTCCTCTCCCTCCCCTCCTCTTCTTTCCTCTTCTTCTCTTTCCGCTTCAGCTTTGTCTCCCTCTTCCTCCTCTCGAGTTGATCGTTCGGTTTCGTCCGCTTCATCTCGTGCTGCCCTTTTATTCAAACACTTTTCCACCTCCGCTGCCCCGCCGCAATCGCCCACCATGTCCTACACCGTCCGCAAGATCGGCCAGGCCAACACCCTGGAGCACCGTGTTTACATTGAGAAGGATGGCCAGCCCGTCTCTCCCTTCCACGACATCCCCCTCTATGCCAACGAGCAGCAGACCATCCTCAACATGGTCGTTGAGATCCCCCGCTGGACCAACGCCAAGCAGGAGGTACGGACGCCACAATATACACACAACAACCCCCCTTGCAAGTGGGGGGCTACGCTGTAGCTTGACGTCGGTATACTGATTTTGCGACCCAGATCTCCAAGGAGGAGTTCCTCAACCCCATCAAGCAGGATGTGAAGAAGGGCAAGCTCCGCTACGTCCGCAACTGCTTCCCCCACAAGGGTTACCTCTGGAACTACGGCGCCTTCCCCCAGGTATGTAAAAGAACGCCACGTCAAATTTTGTACCACCCCGCACTGACCTTTTACATAGACCTGGGAAGACCCCAACACTGTCCACCCCGAGACCAAGGCCAAGGGTGACAACGACCCGCTCGACGTTTGCGAGATCGGTGAGCTCGTCGGCTACCCCGGTCAGGTCAAGCAGGTTAAGGTCCTCGGTGTGATGGCTCTTCTCGATGAGGAGGAGACCGACTGGAAGGTCATTGTCATCGACATCAACGACCCCCTGGCTCCTAAGCTCAACGACGTTGAGGATGTTGAGCGCCACCTCCCTGGCCTCCTCCGCGCCACCAACGAGTGGTTCCGTATCTACAAGATCCCCGACGGAAAGCCCGAGAACCAGTTCGCTTTCTCCGGCGAGTGCAAGAACAAGAAGTACGTGCTGACGGTGCTTTATATTATGTATCAAGGCTAACAGTTCAACCCATAGGTACGCTCTCGATGTCATCCGCGAGTGCGCTGACGCCTGGGAGAAGCTCATCTCCGGCAAGTCTCCCCGTGGTGAGATCAGCGTGTAAGTACCCTTGAGTCCTCACTTAGGAAGATGATATACTAATTGCATTTAGTGCTACCACCACCGTTGAGGGTGCCGAGCGTGCTGACGCTGCTCAGCTCGCTGCCATCCCCAAGGGCGAGAACCTCCCCCCTGCCCCCATTGACGGCAGCGTTGACAAGTGGTTCTTCATCTCCGGTGCCGCCGTCTAAATGTACCTATATAACAAAATTTAAATACCACAATACCACATTCCCTAGAGGAAATTTTACAGAAGTGCAATATTGGTCTCTTTATCGTAGTTTATCGTAGTTATTGTCAGACATATGATACCGTATCCGGCCAAGATGTAAGCGCTCTTTGGCTCTTCCAAACTACTACTAAAGGACAGCGGGTGGACCCAGCACTAAAGAAATGGAGTATCACTCAATGGCTAATATATACACATACACATACAGAACATGATAGTACAAAGTACAAACAGACCGACACAATCACCCCTTCGGTCCTGAAAGCCCCCAAATCATACTGCGCAGCCTCTCATCCAATCCCGAGTAGACAGGATAGACCAGACAGACAAGTGAAATCTCCGCGCCACAACGACAAACCTCATTTCATGCCGATGCAAGCACACCACTCAATCCATGCAAACCCAATAAAACAAACACTGAAAACAAAAAGAAACTCTAAGACTTCAGCGCCTCCTCACGCTCAATAGCTCTCCCAACACGAGCAATCTCCTCAACCACATCCCCAATCTTCATCTGGCGCTTTCCAACCTCAATCTTCAACTCCTTGCCATTCTTGAACCCTATCGTCAACTCGGGCTCTTGCGTCGACGACCGCGGCAGCTGAGTGACCTTGATGTCGATGTGGCCGGGGCTGGAGGCCGGCGTGGTCGTGGGATTGCGGAGGAGAGAGAGGATGAGTCTGCAGGGGCGGGCGGAGCGAAGGAAAGGGTTGAAAGTTGTGCGGAAGGTGGAGATTGTTGAGAGAGGGATGGTCATTTTGGCGGTGGTTTTGTTGTAGGATTGGAGAGTCTTTTTTTTAATTGTTAGTTTATATGGTTTTTGATGGGGTTTGGGAGACGTACCTTGTAGGTGTTTGGAGATGTAGAAAGGTGGTATGAGTTTTATGAGTCAAGGGAATTGACCTTGACTATGTAATTGAGGTAATTGCGTGGTGTGGTGTATGATTTCTAGGGAATCGAGCGGAGAAAATAATCACCCTTCACGGATAACTTCAACTATCTTCAAATCCGTCCGCTCTCCGGGATGCGCAGCGCGGTCGGTCGGTCGCTGGGTGGTGTTTGTCTAACATGCAAACATGTGCCGTGGTACGGGAGGTAGATCGGCGGCGGCGGCGGCGGCCTCAGGAACGGGCGCGATGACGCTGTAAAGTAAGTTGCGGACACATTGGCCATCTCCGCCTTTTCCCCCCTCTTGATTCTCACCTGTCTTTTCTTCTTCGGTGTCTTGGTTTGTTTGGGGATCGGGCTCTTGTGGATGCTGTAGCGAGGCACTTTTCTGTATAATTATTGTACTTTTCCTGCGATATCTACTACTACTTCTACATCATCGCACACGCAAAATGTCCGGCATCACCGATTTACAAGCTCGCTTGAAAGAGCTCTCCACAGCTCTGTCTCATATACATCCCCTGGTTTCTCGGTTAAAGGGCTTCACGACTGCGGTTGGACAGGGAGATCAGCCTCGTCTGGAACTGGGGACGGAAATCCATACTCGTCTGAAAGAAGCGGAGGAGCAATTGGAGTTGCTGAAGGTCGAAGTCGAGGCTCTGGAGGCTGCAGCGGATACGCGGCGCAAGGGTGTGGATAATGAGAAGGAGTCGGAAAGAGAACGGGTCATCGCCTTGGCTGGACGACTGGCGGATGATTTGAAGAGGTAAGTGGAGTTAATTATTGTTCTGTGTCTGTTCTTGATGGATGATATACTAATACGTGTGCTATGTCTATGACAGAACGAGAGGAGACTTCCGGAACGCACAATTACAAGCGAAACGGAACGCTGAAGTTGCCCGACGAAAAGAGCGAGAGTTACTATTCACGAGATCTCAAAGTGCGGAGAGGAAGAAGCAGTCGAGTGAGAAATTGACGCAGGATGATATCGTCATGAATGCTTCGAATGATGTTACGGCTGCGCTGAGACGGACGCATCAGCTGATGCAGGCGGAGCTGTCGCGGAGTCAGTTTGCGCAGGAGACGTTAGGTTTGTGCTGGTTTATCATAAAGACTTGTCGGAGTAATGGCTAACAATATTGGGTTAGAACAATCGACTGCTGCGCTTTCCTCGCTGTCAGAATCTTACACAGATCTCGATTCTCTGATTTCGTCGTCGCGCAACCTCATCGGGTCTTTGCTCCGCTCGCAAAAGTCGGATACGTGGTACCTTGAGACGGCTTTCTACATTCTGGTGGGCACCATTATTTGGCTTGTCTTCAGGCGGATATTATACGGTCCCTTGTGGTGGCTTGTCTGGCTGCCCATCAGGCTGTTCGCGAGGTTTACGTTTGCTATTTTGGGCGTCGTTGGGATTACTGGTAAGGCTGTTCAGTCTTCTGAACCTAGTACGATGCTCGAATATGTGCCGCAAGAGACTCCAGTAGTTGAGCACAAGGTGGAGCCGAACGTTCAAAGCGCTGAGGGCGAAGCGGTATGGGATCAAATTCCGGTTGCGGATGAGGCAGAGGAGGACCGCTTAATCGATGAGATCGGCAAAATGGTGGAAGAAAGCGAGGAGCAGGAGGAGACCAACATTGATGACATTTCTGAAGAGGAAAGGCAAAGGCAGGCGGAGTTGCCCCGGAATCCTAAGAAGAGGATGTTTGAGGCGACGGATATACCACAGCAGAGGGACGAACTATAGATAGAAAGTAATGTGTGATGATGACTGCCAAGCGCAGAAGTGTACCTGCTCATTAGCTTCTTACAGCGAGCTTAATTGCCTACGTAAATCTAGATCAACTCTATAGATACTAGATCACTGCCTCGGCCTCAAGCGAACAATAAATGGCTTGGCGCCATCGCGTATCACGTGGAGACGCGTCCCGACACGCTTTCCGCCCGTGTGCCAGAGCTCCGACAGCAGCTTCCGCTATACCATTAATCAATCAATCGCAGTGCTGCAGTCTGGTACTCACTCTCAAAGCCATGGCTGCGAACTTCTTCAACAACAAGGCTCGCGCTGCGGCGGCAGCAGCGAACCCTTCGAA
The DNA here is from genome assembly GCF_013340325.1 of Aspergillus tubingensis. Classification (NCBI taxonomy): domain Eukaryota; kingdom Fungi; phylum Ascomycota; class Eurotiomycetes; order Eurotiales; family Aspergillaceae; genus Aspergillus; species Aspergillus tubingensis. The sequence continues at coordinate 2,897,661 of NW_023336280.1, read as the reverse complement.
ACCGAAGCCCACAGATAGCAAGGAAGAACAAGCCAAGCAACAACCATGGGTTGAGAAATAGTATGCCACCTTTTGGATCAAATATAGCACTCGTGCTGACATCTAGAAAGCCGTCCTAAAACCCTCGATGATGTCGCCGCTCAAGATCACACAACAAAAGTCCTCCAACGAACACTCCAAGCCTCCAACGTACGAAATGAACCCCTTCGTCAGTGAGAAACGACACCCTGCTAACGAGTATCCAGCTCCCCCATATGCTCTTCTACGGACCGCCAGGTACCGGAAAAACATCCACCATCCTCGCCCTCGCCAAATCCCTCTTCGGACCCTCCCTCTACCGCTCGCGCATTCTCGAACTGAACGCCTCCGACGAACGTGGTATCGGTATCGTACGTGACAAGATCAAGAACTTTGCCCGTGCGCAACTCACACACTCTACGGGGTTGGGCGAGGAATACCTGGCGCAATACCCGTGCCCGCCGTTCAAGATTATTATTCTCGATGAGGCGGACAGTATGACGCAGGATGCGCAGTCTGCGTTGCGTCGCACAATGGAGCAGTATAGTCGGATCACCCGTTTCTGTTTGGTTTGCAACTACGTCACAAGAATTATCGAGCCACTTGCTAGTCGTTGCAGCAAGTTCCGGTTCAAGGCGCTGGATAATTCCGCGGCTGGGGAGAGATTGGAGCATATTGCCAAGGTGGAGAATTTGAGGTTGGAGGATGGGGTTGTCGATAAGTTGATTGCTTGCAGTGAGGGTGATATGCGACGTGCGATTACGTATATGCAGAGTGCGGCTAAGCTGGTTGGGGCTGGCCGGGCTGGGAAGAAGGACGAGGATGAGGATGAGGAGATGACGGACCAGGAGTCGGAGGTTATTACTATTCGGACGATTGAGGAGATTGCTGGTGTTGTTCCGGAGGGCGTATTGGATGCGTTGGTGCAGGCAATGCAGCCGAAGAAGATCGGGTCCTCCTATGAGGCTGTTGCGAAGGTGGTTACAGACATCATTGCTGATGGGTGGAGTGCAACGCAGCTTCTTTTGCAGGTATGTGGTTGGACGCAGCGGGAGTTCATTGATGCTAATTTTGGGTAGTTGTATCGACGGGTGGTGTTCAACGATGCGATCCCTGATATCCAGAAGAACAAGATCGTTATGGCGTTCTCGGATATGGATCGACGTCTGGTCGATGGTGCGGATGAGCACCTATCTATCTTGGATATAGCCCTCAAGATCTCTGGCATCCTCGGAGGAGCTTAGATCAGGTTGGAGAGCCTGAGGCCCCTGGGCTACTCTACTTCTGAAACAGGGCTTTTCCGCCGAGACTCCTCCAATACGATGTGGAAGAGCTGGCGACCAGCCATACAACCTGATGATATCAGGAGATACAAGGCCGCGAGGATATGCGACGTCGTCCACATTTGCAGTGAGCTGAACTACAGTTGCGGCCGCTACCAGTCCGCGGGATACAGCAGACGTGCTGCTCCATTCGATGTGTTTTTGGTCGGAGTGGAGTTGGAGATTACGACTGTATGATATAATAATGAACGAGCTAAAAGCATCCACATCACTTCTATACCAACTTTCATGCACTTTGTAGTTCATTTGTAGGGCTGGGATATCCGCCCCCGGCCCCTCACGTGCGGCCCGCTCGCTGTTCTCACCGAGACCCGGATTGCTGTACGCCGCTCGAGTCATTCTACTTTCTGGCAAGCAATTCGGCCATTCCTTGCGTCTGCTTATTAGAACCGGAAACAGTCCCTTTTACTATTCCTTCCGACATAGACTGAATACCATAGACAGCCAACATGGCAACTTCCGCTCTCTCCTCGGAATACCCCGCGTCGACGCATACACCCCGCTATTTGACCGGCGACGCTGCGGGCATCCAGGAATTCCTCGACAAGTTCGATGTGAGTCACACCATGCCTTACTACTGACTAGATGGTATATTTGGAAGCATACAAAATATAGATTTACTGACAATGGCATCAGGTCTTCCTCTTCGACTGTGATGGTCCGTCGCATACCCATGCGCCTCCGCGCTCTCCCGACTGACCCATACATACATACTTACTGACATGATGCGCATGCAGGCGTCCTCTGGTCGGGCGACCACCTCTTCCCCGGCACGAACGAGACTCTTGAGATGCTGCGGAGAAAGGGTATACCTCCGTCATACATTAATACCATCGAAGAGAAAGAGCTAACAAGCATCCAGGCAAACAAGTCGTCTTCGTAACCAACAACAGCACCAAATCACGCGCCGACTACAACAAGAAGCTCACAGCGCTAGGAATCCCCAGCAACACTGTACGTCAATCCCACTAAACAATAAAGCACCCACCTAACCCTAATCTCAACGAACAGGAAGAAATCTTCTCCTCCTCCTACAGCGCCTCAATCTACATCTCCCGCATCCTCTCCCTCCCCCCCAACAAGCGTAAAGTCTTCGTAATCGGCGAAACCGGCATCGAGCAAGAACTCGCGTCCGAGAACGTCCCCTTCATCGGCGGCACCGACCCAGCCTACCGGCGCGAAATCACCCCGCAAGACTACAAGGACATCGCATCCGGGGACGCCTCCACGCTGCTCGACCCGGAGGTCGGCGTCGTGCTTGTCGGTCTGGACTTCCACATCAACTACTTCAAGCTCGCCCTCGCGTATCACTATGTTCGCCGGGGCGCGGTCTTCCTGGCTACGAATATTGACTCGACGTTGCCGAACTCTGGGACCTTGTTTCCCGGTGCGGGTAGTATGAGCGCGCCGTTGATTATGATGTTGGGGAAGGAGCCGACGTCCCTTGGGAAGCCGAATCAGGCTATGATGGATGCTATTGAGGGGAAGTTTCGGTTTGATCGCAGTAGGGCGTGTATGGTGGGGGATCGGGCGAATACTGATATTAGGTTTGGGATTGAGGGGAGGCTTGGGGGCACGTTGGGGGTGTTGACGGGGGTTAGTAGTAAGGAGGAGTTTGTGGAGGGGGATGTGAGGCCGAAGGTTTATTTGGATCGGTTGGCGGATTTGTTGGTTGTTGATCAGTAGTAGATTGGTAGTAGGTAGATGGGTTGTGGTGTGGTTGAGGGTATAGTTAGTAGCTGTGATAGACGTACATACATACATACAGAGTAAAGTTATGTTATAGAAGATAATTACTCCTCCACTTACTCCTCAACCTAACCTCCATCCTAGGCGGTTCCAACACCCCATCACTCCTAATAAACCCCCTCAACCTCCACAGCGCCAACATCGCCTCCACCGTCACCTTATTATCCGGCCTCAACACCACCGCCGTCTTTCCAAAAAGCCCCGGACAATACTCCTTCAACTCCGCCAACTCCTCCTCCCCCAACATCACCGTCAAATCAAACACCGGCGCCACCTTCTTCTGCTTCGATATACACACTATTTCCGGCATCCGCGGCCACAGCCCCGTGACTCTCCCCGGCTTCCCCCTCCGGCGATTATTCACCAACACCCCACAACACTCCATCCGCTCAAACGGCTCCATAGACCACGTTCTCCGCGCTATATGAGCTCGCCCGTACTTGCTCACCGGCAGAACCGTCCACACACGGCGCTTCGCTTCAGGCTGCGTATCGGGCGGGTCGCACGCCGCTTTGAGTTTCTGAACCACGTCCCGGCGCATCATTTTAAGCGTGAAGGTCGGTGTGTCTTCTCGTAAGGAGAGCTGCGATTCTTCCCAGCTTGTCACGGGACCGAGGGGGTGTTTCCATCGGTGTGGGAGGAGTTTGGCCAGTGGTTCGCGCTTGCGGTTCGTTTTCGTGCTCCAGTAGGTGGAGGTTAGGGTGCGGAGGAGGGGGAGGCGGTCGATGATGCGGAGGGTTAGGTGGCGGGTTGTGTTATTCTTGACGTTATCCTTGTTGTGATTGTCGTTGTCGTCTTCGATATGTCCTTCTTCTTGGGAAGGAGTTGTGGAAGAGGGATATAGTTTGTCCTTCATGAGTCCCACCGGAAGCAGCCAGAGCTTGTCTGCGACGTCGGGACGCTGTACAAACCCCCATTCGCTCATGAAGGCGCGCGGGACTCGCGCGCCGGTTACTTTGCAGGCTCGGAGAGGAGAGGCGAGGGCTTGTGCCCAGGGGTTCAGGTGGATGTCGGATTCTTTGGGGTCGGGGCGGCGTTTCTTCTTGTGTAGCTTGTCGTGGCCGGGGCGGGGGTTGGTGAGGAGGGGGGATTGGGGGAGGAGTGAGGAGGGGCGTAGATGCTGCTTTGATCCTTCCTCCTCTTCAGAAGCAGCAGCAGCAGCAGCTTCTTTATTTTCTGTCGGGGTAGACTTCAATGTCTTGTCCGCGGAGGAGGCCGTCGGACGGAGAGGTTCCCGTGTGCCATTGGCGGTTGATATAGCACGATATCCCACCTCAGGAGAGCCATTCGGCCGGAAGAGCTGCCGGAATACCCTCAGACGCCAGGAAGCGTATGAGATCCGGCTGTTGAGACACGCCATGGCGTGGTGGGTGGTGAGGAGAGAGAATATAGTTTTGAGGAATCGGGGAAAAAAGGCGGCGGCGGCGGAGAGAGACATTGTCGGACGCGCTAAGCTTCGGCGGGATCTGGGAGCTCCGCCGGCGGACCAGATCTCCAACCGTCATCATCTTCTTCATAGAGTCTTCTCCCGATCCTGCTCTATCAACTCCGTTCACCATTGGGGTATATTGCTGCTCATAATGAACGCAACACGTCCCCTTCAGCGATTAGCTCGCGTCGTTGGCCGCCAGACTGTCAAGCCGACGCTGTTGTCGCGCAGCTTTGCCAGCTCTGTTCCGACGCTATCAGGTGCCCGGTCTCCGCGGGGGTGGACGCCGACGCCGTTTGTTACTGAGACTGTGGTGAGTGTGCACATTATTTTTTATGATAGATGTATGGTTATACTAACTGAAAACAGGGAGGAGGATGGCACACATGTACGTTTACTGCAGCGACCACAGTACCTTACCACAGCTAACTAACCACCTACACTCCCATCACAGACGACATCTTCTCTCGTCTCCTCAAGGTACATCCCACCCACCCCTCCACCCCATCCCCCATCCCGATCCTAACAAAGTACAGGAACGAATCATCTGCCTAAACGGCGAAGTCGACGAAACCATGTCCGCCAGCATCGTGGCCCAACTCCTCTTCCTCGAAGCCGACAACCCCCAGAAGCCCATCCACCTGTACATCAACTCCCCCGGAGGGTCCGTAACCGCCGGTCTCGCCATCTACGACACAATGACCTACATCGCCTCCCCCGTGAGCACGATCTGCGTGGGCCAAGCCGCCTCGATGGGCTCGTTGCTGCTCTGTGGAGGACACCCGGGCAAGCGGTTCTGCTTGCCGCATAGCTCGATCATGATGCATCAGCCGTCCGGGGGTTATTTCGGCCAAGCGAGTGATATTGCCATCCATGCGAAGGAGATACTCAGGGTGCGGAGCCAGTTGAATAAGATTTATAAGAGGCATTTGACGGGAAAGAAGGAGATGACGTTGGATGAGATTGAGAAGTTGATGGAGAGGGATTATTTTATGGGTGCGAAGGAGGCGCTTGATATGGGTATTGTGGATGAGATTTTGGATAGGAGGGGGCCGCCGGGTGCGGAGGGGGGTGAGGCGATTCCGTGAGGATGTATACCCTTTTTTGTTTTGTGGTTATGTGTTTTTGTTTGTATTGGTACTTGTGATGAAGTTATGGTATGGTTGCAATATAGGATATTTTATTTGAGGTTTCTAGGTAAATCGATCTGTACATGGTTAATCATGTATCCATCGTATAAGCATTGGTATATGTACAAATTTCAACTCATCTAACTCATTACATTACACTATATCACGCCTCCGTCGCAATCCGCTCCATGCGCCCATCCGCGCCAACTCGGATGCCGAACCGTTCTCTCAGAAACGCCGCGGTCTGGTCAGAAGGCACATACGGCGTTGTCCGCCGCGCTGTCGCAGGGCTGTATCGCCACTGGTCACGGACAAGGTCAACCAATCCCACATCCATGATCGTTGCTTGGCCCGACACGAACGTATCCATAGGATGGGCGTGCTGTGCATTCCTCCCTCCCTCCTCCGGATCAGCCAGCAACTGCGTCCTCTCCATCTCGCCCAGTTCAATTGTCTCCACATCTTCATCATCTTCCAATGTTCGCGACGAGGATCTCGTGGAAGGCCCACTCCCTCGCACCCCCCTCTCCTCCAGATCATGATCCTGTCGCTCTTCCTCCCCCTCAGGCGTGGTCTCAACCGGCGCACTCGCAGTAACCTCCACCGTCTTCACCCGCTCAACGATCAACCCCAACATGACCAGATCCAGGAACAAAATGAGACAATCCAAGAAAAGAAGTCTAGCGAACGGGATGGGCGCCTTCTGTCCAATAAAGTCAATCAAGATCCCGCCATGCAGGTATCCGCGCGTCGATTCGCTAGCTTCGGGTCTAGTAAAGAATTTATGAAAGATGATGCAGAAGAGGTTACTACCCAGTATAGCGCCGACGAAGGGTTGGTTTCTCGTAGGGTCAAAGGGGGGTGCTTTGGGAGTGAAGAAGATAAGTTGAATTATTGCGCGGAGGGCGAAGAGAATTATCGAGCAGCTGTGGATCGTGAATTGTTAGTCACTATGACTTATTTTTTTGATGGATTATACTTTATGTATGGGGGCTCCTCCGCTCGTGCGGAGTTGCGGGGGCGGGGGCGTGGATTCTGCTCACTCCATATAATACAACGCTGAAAGCTCACAGTAAATAAGGATGTCGAGGTCGCGGAGGAGTCGGTCAATGAACGCGACTTTCGCGGCCGTCTGTACCTTTCTCAGGCGCTCGGTACGGCTGGTAGAGTTGGCGCTGGCGCCGCCATGAGGGTCGATGATGCCGGACACGTCAGCGATGTATTCCGCATCTCGATAGGCGTCCGGAGTGGTCATAGAGGGTCATGGGGGCATGGATGGCGTTGGGGGTGGAGGAGTGAGAGGGGAAGGTCTAGGGGGGCCAGTGTAGACCGGGGGGACGAGGTGATGGGGGGGAAGATGGAGTAGTTAGGGTGGTGTTTCAGGTGGAGAGACGGAGGGAGTTGGAGGTGGAGCGTCACCGGCAACGATGATGGCCGATGATGTGGATCAGGTGGCTGCGGACTTTTCTCGGCCCGGAGCGCTGCATCTGGCAACATCCGGGGTTAAACTATAACTTATCACCAATGATAATCTTACTATGGCGATCTAGTATGGAGGAAAGGTTGTTTGCTTATTCTCGAAAATTATTCCAGAATGATGCAACAAAGATATACTTATGCTTCTTATATAACCTTCACCCACCCGTAGACTTAACTATCTAATCAACAAAGATGGTCTTGGAAAGATTGGCGTAGTGCTTGAAGAATCCAGTGAACAGACGGATCGAGTGTGCCACATCGAGGGTACCTCCCGTCTCACGGATACTGTGCATGCTCAACTGGGGGTTACCCAGATCCAATGTCCGAGCGCCAAGCGCTGCAGACAGCATTGGGCCAATGGTGCTTCCGCAGCTGGAGTCGTTGCGGACAACAAACAGCTGCAGGGGAACCTTTTCGCCAACATCTTCCCCAGCCTTGCGAGCGACTTCCTGAAGAAGAACGATACCGGGCGAGTTGGTCGCATAGCGCGCGTTGGCGTTGATCTTGATAACAGGGCCCTTGTTGATTTGGGGCCGGTGGTCGTTCTCATACTTGGCCGTGTAATTCGGGTGAACTCCATGGGCCATATCAGCAGACAGTAGGAAAGACGTAGACAAGGTCTGCTCGTAAGCAGTGGCGATGTCGTCACTAGCGCCGGCCGTCGACGGGAGCACGGACAAGCGACGGATGACGGAGGGGAGGATGTTCGAGTCGGCACCCTGAGCAGTGCGGCTTCCGATTTCCTCGTGGTCAAAGAGTGCAATGAGACGGATAGCGGGTTCCTCGTCCAACGCTGAGGAGTCAGCCACAGAGTCGATCAAGCCGACGGTGGCACAGAAAGAGCTGTTCAGGTTGTCCAGGCGAGGCGAAAAGATGAACTCCTCCAGCAGACCACCCAGGTTCGACTTCTGGGTATCGAACAAGATCATCTCAAAGTCAAGGACATCGAGGGGCTTGACACCGGCTTCGGCAGCAATAAGCTCAACCAGGTAAGGGTGGTGGCGCTCGGTGATGGCCTTCAGAGGAGACAAGTCGCCCTTGTCCTCGTTGGCTTCCTTGGCCGCTTTGTCAGTCTCCTCGGAGGCACCGGTACGGTTCAGCTCAGCAGCAACAAGACCTGCGATGGGGAACAGCTGGGTTTCCTTGTTGAAGGCAAAAGTCTCCTGGCGGTCCAGATGGATGGCCAGAGTGGGAATGCGGAGAACTATGCCTAGTCAGAGAAGACTGGTTGTACAAAGGTCGAACGAACTTACTGGGTCGGTCAATCTTGATCAGCTTCTGCACAATCGAACCGTCGCCATTGCGGACCATAGCCCGACCTGCAACACCCAGATCACGGTCGAACCCTATAGACAGTTAGCATGATATAGTCAAAGTGATTCAGTAGCACGGACAGGTGTGCCAGATGCCGCCTCCATAAGTCTCCACGCCCACTTGAACATATCCTTCCCCGCGCTTGTTGCTGACCGGCTTGACTCTCAGGACGGGAGAATCGGTGTGAGCACCGATCATCGAAATGGGGTTACCAGGCTAATCAATTGAAATGATTAGCACCAAGGTCAGATCATTGACAATGGCAGAACTATACCTTCCATTTCTTGCCGACAGCAAAAGCGATGATGGTGGACTGGTTACGGGTCAAGTAGTACTTTCCACCAGGCCGGCAGGTCGACGCCCAAGAGTCCTTCTCCTGTACCGGGAATTAGCGGTCAATTCCGTGATACAATGCAGCCATCGCATACCTTGATCTCCTGGAAGCCAGCCTTGGCAAGGAGTTCCTTTGCCGACTGAACGGCATGGAACGCTACAGCAAAGTCAGCAATCGACTACCTTATAATAGTATAGAACGTAATATAATTACGGGTAGGAGACGCATTGACAAAGGACAAAAAGTCCAGAGCCGGCTGCTTCAAACTTTGAGCAATTTTAGAAGTCATCTTGTCACGAAGGTCCCCAGGAGATGTGGATAAAGAAACATGGGGATCACGGGGAGGGGAAAAAGTGGGCATGAGATCATAGTAAGGCGGTCAGTTGGCGTCTCCGCATGGCTTCATCAATTTAACTAGTACTTAACAGGCGGACGGGTGGACTATGGAATTTACTGATGTCGCTTATTTGATTGCCAATTCCACTCAAGTGAAAATGGACAGATAAACAGACGATTAGCTGGGTTGGCCTGAATTTCTCAAGAATGTATAGGCGGTTATTGAATGGTGGTATCATGGATTTAAGTCAAAACCACTAAGAGCCAATAAATGACCTCATGTGGATTGTATGTCTACTAGTCATCGGTCTGTGAGTATCCCCTAGCGTTCTTAAAAGTTTCAATCTAATTCAGATTCTCATCATACACTAAGTTTGTCTTTCTGTCTTCCTTGGCAGAAAACTGAAACAAACACGGTCGCGCCCTGTTCATATTGGTTCTCGTCATGGGGTCCTTGCAAGACACGGTCGTAGCTTGAAACTCAAGACATAGCACTTGAATAGAAATAGAATCCTGAGAGTGGATGTTAGTGTTAGTCATGTGAAACGCGGCACCATCGGAAATAGAGCAGATAAAATAGAAAAAGCAACTGAAAATAGTCGACCGTTGAGCCTCTAAGCTAGATGGGAATTCGGTACAGACGGTTGATCGTCAGTATACCCTGGAAACCCACGCCACGAGTCAAGCCCGTTATGCTAAACCAATGCTGTACTGTGATCGACGCAAGACGGGGACGGGGAGGGATCTCAGATTCAATTTCTTTGGCTGGAAACTCTCCTTTCTAGCAGTGTCTGGCCCAAGCTTTTGCTGTCGCGTTCACCAGGCGCGTGGAATGAGAGGCGGTCGCGGTAGTGCTCGTGGCGCTGCGACAATCGATAACAACGGAGTAGAGCGCGCTGGCCCAATCATCACGCCGGCGCTTCGCGTCAGTCCATGGAACGCCTCCTGTAGCACGGGGCAATTTGATCGGATTGGTTAGGAATTGTTTCACGTCTGATAATCTAGCCTGAGTGAATGGTCAATTTCACAGAAAAAGAAAAAGGACCTGTCTGTTTGTGGTGGGAGGGTCACAATCGATCAGACACGGACGTGCATTTGGAGGTACAGGCGATCCAGCGGGTGCAGATAAACAAATCCTCCCATGCGACAACAACACCTGACGAAGATCAGTCATCAGTCGGATGAGATCACCCACCCACCACTATGCGACATGGGAAGCAAATGGGAACAAAAATAGGTCAAGACAATGGTGACCAAGATTATAATCTTTCTTTGTAATGAAGGATAAACTCATCATTGTCTCTTCGCCAGAAGGGCAAGTATAGAATAACACCAACCTCCTGCGTTGCCCAAAGTGGTTTAGCGCAGCCGACGCGTGACCGCTGCTGGGGCTCCCCTTCGAACGGTCGAGCAAGAGAGGAAGCCCATCGCCAACCCTTGGATCAAACTGTCTCAATCCTTCCTCCCTCACCAGACGGTGGTCAGGTCAGTATCAAATGACCTCCACAAGCTGTGCGTTTCTTTCTAGTCTGCCTCGGGTCTGGTGAGAGACACTTTGTCGTCACTCTCTGTTCGCTCCTGTGCCCGCTTGCTCCTAGTTTATTTGGTGTATTGATCGGAGCGGAACACAAGGGTCTGGCTGTTGTCATCAGCAACCTCTGCATTCACCACCTTCTACAACCCCGAGCCGCCGATTGACCTGAAGGACAACACTATATTCGCCCAGTCATTGAATACGATATACCCCAGCTGCTCTTCCCCTCCCACTCTGCCGCCACTTGCGACCCGACGACGTTTGAGACCTGTCGCATTGACCCTGCCTCCAGTTGATCCCGCATTCGACCGCCATTTGCACCTCGTGAGGTTCGCCCCTCCGACAACCATGGGCGACCCCAAGAAATCAGATCGGCCGACCACCCGCAATGCTGCTGCAGGCGCACCGGCCGTCAAGTCGCCCGATCGTACCGGACCAAATGCGTTGACGATCGCATCGCCTCCTGGCTCCAGGACGCCCCCTAGTATGCCGTCGAAGAAGACTCTATTCTACCCGGAACCGCAAGCCAGGAGCCAGAATTCTCGGACTACCTCTGGGCCAATCGATGCAGATGCCCTAGCGAAGGCTCTGAAGGATTTTGAGGATGCTGGACGTCCCCGCGAGAGAACACCGGGTACCAGTCCCAGCAGGAAGAGGCAGAGAGTGTACGGTGATAGGTCAGTAACACATTCAATGGTGCTTTTGGAGAGCGGTTCATCGGTCGTGACCATGGACCTATATCCTTTGACATCATGTCACTAAACTGTGAATCCTATTCCAGATTTATTCCCAATCGTGAGGGACAAGACCTTCAGGCAACGTTCAGTCTGCTTCATGAGGACGGTTGCCCTTCGACTCCATCAAAGTCGAAAAAACGAGCTCCCCATTCGGAGCTTCACTTTCAAAAAAGTGAGTCGCATCCGCTGTGATCCTGGCGCTGCCGATCATCGTCGCTAACCCCGGTGTAGCTGAGGAAGCAAATCGCATGTACTCGCGGGTTTTGCGAAGTGAACTCTTTGGGAATACTGTTCCACAGGCCGATTTGGATTCCCTATCGCCGGATCCCTTGTTGGGTATGGGTAATGGCATTAATGACAAGACCCGCTCACATACGCCACCTTCACATGTGGTCTCGAACCTACCACCTGCCAGCATAACACCATCGACGCCCCACAAAAACCTTTTCAACTACGCTTCCCCACGTGCTGGGTCAGCTCACCCCACACCTTCAAAGACTCCGCGAAGTCAGCATGGTCCGAATCTCAATGTCCGGTCAGAGCTCTATAGTCTATCACCAATCCGCCTCGACAGCCAACGTATTCTGGAGACGCCTCGGAAACAGCCTCGCTATGTGAACAAGGTACCCTACAAGGTCCTTGATGCGCCCGATCTGCAAGATGATTTCTATCTCAACCTAGTAGACTGGGGCAGCAGTAACGTTCTTGGAGTGGGCCTAGGCAACTCGGTCTACATGTGGAACTCCCAGACAGGCCGCGTGACGAAGCTCTGTGAGCTACGAGATGATACAGTCACAAGTGTTAGCTGGATACAAAGGGTGAGTGCCCAGTTCTTGATCAATATGTTCGATGGAAGCGCTAATTGGAGTAGGGAACACATCTTTCAATAGGCACAGGCAAGGGTCTTGTACAAATATGGGATGCTGAGCGCTGTCGTCGCCTCCGTACGATGATTGGACACACAAATCGTGTAGGAGCGTTGGCTTGGAACGATCATATCCTCACATCCGGCTCTCGAGATCGACTGATCTTCCATCGAGACGTCCGCTCCCCGGATCAGTACCTGCGTCGCTTATCTGGTCATAAGCAAGAGGTATGTGGTCTTCGTTGGAACACCGAAGATGGTCAATTAGCCTCAGGCGGGAACGACAACAAACTGCTGGTCTGGGACAAGCTCAACGAAACACCGCTTTACCGCTTTTCCGACCATACTGCGGCCGTCAAGGCAATCGCTTGGTCTCCACACCAGCATCATCTTCTCGCGTCCGGTGGTGGTACAGCGGATCGAACCATAAAGTTCTGGAACACGTCGACTGGTTCCTTGATCAAAGAAGTCGACACAGGCAGTCAGGTTTGTAACTTGGCGTGGTCGAAGAATTCGGACGAGATCATCAGCACGCACGGCTACAGCCAGAACCAAATAGTTATCTGGAAGTACCCTCGTATGGAGCAGATTGTCTCTTTAACCGGTCATACATTCCGTGTACTTTACTTGGCCATGAGCCCCGATGGCCAAACAGTCGTCACTGGGGCTGGAGATGAAACCCTGCGGTTCTGGAAGATCTTCAACAAACGACCGGGCAGAGAGCACGGACGTGAAGGTAGCAAGCTAGCAGAATGGGGTACCATCCGCTGACGAGAAAGGTTGCTGTTCATTTCGGAATGATTTGGTGCCATGGCGTCCTTTGAACTTCTCGTTGGGCTTACCAATATGCATTAGATATGGCGTTTCCAAGGCTTTGGCGTTTCTTACGATGCTGGGTTCTGTCCTTGGACGGTCTGGAGGAGGGTTTATTTGTTTTTCTAAATGGGTCTAGCTTGGGCATTTTCTTCGCATCTCATGGGGTACACAACAGCATATCATGGGTAACTAAAGGGTTCTTTTTCTGCGTTGTTCTGCTTTCTAATAAGTCCTTTCCGCTGGCTGCAAGATTTCATTCCATGTATCTCCGACTCTGCCTGTTTCTGCTTCTACTTTTCTTCTCTTGTGTTCCTTTTCAGCCTACTCTTATTTTTATCCGCGCACAGGTGCCAGCCCATGTCTTCGCAGCAGGCACTCACTATTTGCAGGTTTTCGCTACTATCCATGGAAATGAATCTCAGCGGTGGCGCTTATGGTGTTTTCCCAGGGTGAACAGGTAAAACCAGGACCAAGGCGTTGCTCCATCCTCATCCCCAAAGATTCAGGCGGATGTGATGGATTGATTGATTGACTCCAATGGGCTTATACACCTCTTTCAGAGTTGCATGATGTACCACACACACAATCCTCTCCCCGCGTTCAGATTTCACGACGGAATGATTTACAACACACCAAGAGCTTCGAGAAGGGGTTTACTTGACTTTGACTATGAGGAACGTGTTGTTTCGCAGGGGGGAAGAACGAAAGACATTTAATGTCATAGATAACGAGAATGAAAGACCAGAAGGGTAAAAAAAAAAAAAAAAGAAAAATTCGGAGAGGTGCAAATTTAGGCCGGTTGCTTCGATAGTATAACACTTTAGTACATACTTGTTAGTAGATTTCTACTATCTTCAACTTCAATGATATACAGTATTGAGAACAGCTTAGTCCAGATTTCAGTCTATAAAAATAGTAGTCCCAAAATGGACTTTCAACTCCAAACTGAAAGTTTATTTCATTATCTTCTTGATTGATGTTATACTAATATAAAAACGGTTCATCAGCCCAATGAAACTAATCCAAGAGATACGTACGAGACAAGATCTTGTCTCTCGTCTTCTGCGCATAACTTACAGCACGAAAAAGTGGAAATGGGAAATAACCAAGGAAATGGGAACAAAAAAATGAGAAAAGAAAAGAAATGGAGATCTATAGAACCAGCCTGCCAGGCTCAACAGTCAACAAGGTCTTCACGCGGTCCAAGAAAACCTTCGCCCTCTTCTCTTCCTCAACCGGAACAGTCAGGCTGAAGACGTTCGCGGCCGGCTCAACAACGCTCTTAGCAGTGGCAACAGCCTTCTTGGAAACCTTTCCAGCCAAGAAATCGATCAGATCATCCTCCACCTTCTGCTTCTTCTGCACCGGGCGGGCCTCCTCGGCGTTCAACTCAGGGATGTACTCTCCCCGGGAGAACTTGATGGGCTGAGCACCGAGGAGCTCGTCGAACAGCTCATCAGCGGAAGGCCTCTCGAGAGAAGAGCGGGGCAGGTCGTCGTTTGCCAGGTCCGTAGCGCGGGCGAGGAACGTCGACAGCGGCACCGTGGTGCCCAGGGATTCTTGGATCTTCTTCTGAACGGACAGCACGGCGGCCAGGGAGATGGAGACGGCGACGGAGGTGGTCGGCGGGGGACGAGCAACGGGCTTCTCTTCCACGGCCGGGGCGGGCTCCGCGGGCTTGACGGGCGCGGCGATCTTGATGTTGCTCAGGTCGAGGTGGGCGAGCTTGTCGATCCGGGCTGCTTGCTCAGAAGGGTAGGAGGCGGGGATGGCGCCCAGGTAGGCGAGGACATCGCCCTTCAGGAGACGACCCTTGGGGCCGGACGCGGGGATCTTGGACACTTCGGACTCCGGGATGCCTTTTTCATGGAGGAGCTGGGTGACGGAGGGATAGAGAGGGTAGGCGGGGTTCTGGAATTGAGGGGCGGAGGTGGAGCTCAGACCTATACGGTGAATGGTTTGTTAGCTGGACTGATATGAGGGTGATTTATGGGTGAGGATGGACTTGGAAGGGAGGGACATGTTGGAGTGGGAAAGTTGATATCGAGCTGTTTTCTGTCGGGAAACTCACGCTTGGAAGTGCTGAGAACACGGGATTGGCGGCGGGCAAGCGCGACCGGAAGACGGCAGACCGAGAAGGTGGAGGCCATGTTTGATGCGCGAGGCTTTTGGTGTTTGTATAGGACAAGTGAATGTCTTTTCCGAGGGGTGTGGCTATCGTCGGGTCGCGAGCGCTGTAGCTTGGAGTGGGCGGAGATTTGCTGGGATCGGATAGGAACCCACCACCAGGCTAACGGGGCCGCAGAAAAAGCACAGTGGTCCCTAGAGAGTCGGAGTATAGTCGCAATCTGCGAGCTGAGCGTTGCAGGACGTTCCAAGCCGGAGAATTGCGTCGCTATCGGAAGGGTCAGCTCGGAGAAGGTTGAGGTGATTATTGTTGGGAGCTTCACCGGCGGCCCGGACGGGAACATTTTTCTGCCGCGGAGAACGACGGCCTCGACCTCCTGCCATTGCACCAAGCCATTGGCCTTAATTCCTTTGCTTCCTGGTGAGTCTAATCTGTTTACCTTCTGGAGACGTTGGGCTCTATTTCAACGACACTTGAATATGTGAACATTGATGGCTGGGGCCCGTTGTGGCCTGCGCTCCAACTTTTACTCTATCCTAACCATCGGAAATACCAGGTCGACAAGATGTTTGCGCGGCCGTTTACCTTAAGGGCATTCGCCCAGCAGTGTCCCCGGAGCACTCTCTCATCCGTTCTCGAGTCCTCCAGTCCAGCATGGAGGTATTTCTCCTCCAGTGCCTCGCGAACAAAGGCTGCCAGCAAAACCCAACAGATCAAGCCCAAGGTGGTGCGCACGGCGCCTGAAGACAGCTTGAAGTTTGCCGGCCGACGCCCGGAAGGATTTGGAAAGCTCGAAAGAAAGGTCGCCAAGGAGGGAGAGATTGTCTTGTTCCGGGCGCCATCGCAACGCGGATACGTGTTGGGCGCCTACGGTATTGCGGGCTTCTGTTTTGCCTACGCTGTATACAATTCCAATGCCGTCTTTCGGGATCCCCTTATACCTCTCCCGATGTGGCAGCAAGCTCTGTTCGGTGGTATTTGCATAACAATGAGCGTTATGGGTACGGTGTTCCTTTTCAAGACCACTCGGTTGATTCGCGCCATCAGGGCTGTCAATGTCAACGGTCACACACATCTTCGCTTCACCGTGCGAAGCGTGGTTCCGTTCCGCAAGCCCTACGAATTTGACGCCCTGCCGCGTCAGATCGCTTTCTCCCGCCGTTTGGTGATCTCTCCGGATTCGTCTCCAGATATGCTTTTGGAGTCTATTCCGGATGCGCCTGGTATTGCAGGAGAGCGCACTGTGGCTCAGGGTGAGCAAGCGAAGGTTAGCTTCTTTAAAGCTCCCTTCAAGAGGATGAGCATGTTTATGTGGCGGTTGTTCCGGTCTGTCCGGCAGATCTTCTCCCAGGAGGACTTTATCCTTCTGGAAGTGGAGGGCCAGAAGGGCGTTCTGCGCATGGACTCTGGTGGCTACGTCTCACAGGACTTTATGCTTGTTGGCAACCCTGTGAGTTTCCGGCGCTGATAGGAGATGGGAGTCCGGTTCCATTTCGCTATGATATCCTTCTTTTGATGTCTAATTACTCTACTTTTTGTCCTATCAACTTTCCCATTAGCCTGTTATACGGCATGTCAGACACCCATGTATATATGGAATGAAGCATTAAACACAAGCAATTACCGTAAATTGAAATAATTTAGAGTATGGGCACTGCTGGGGACAATACTGTGTAAGAAGTAGCCGGAGTATATGCGGAACCACGTGACCCTCCGCAGCGCGTCCCCCCATCAATCAATCAATCAATCAAGACGCGACTCCGACGATAAACCATTGCGCGAGCCCCTCCACAAACCCGACCCTCTCTTGTGGGCTGTTCCAGCCTGCCGCCTTATTCTCCAGGCGACCTTCACCGGTTTCAACCAACATCAACTTGCGATTTGTATCTGCATTCCCTCAGTCGCTGAAACGCGGCTGTCCGTCGCAAGATGGGAAAGCTCATCCGGCTCGAGCTGTTCAGTAAGCAACACCCTCTATTCGGCACTCTCAACCGCTCTGACACCTGCTCTAGACTTCAAATCGTACAAGGGTCATCATGTACTTCTCTTCGGTGATGCCTACTTCACCTCCATCATCGGACCCAACGGGTCCGGAAAGTCCAACTCGTGCGTATCATTCTACCCCATTTCGCGGACAGAGGAAATCAAGCGAGACAAAGTACGGTGCGCTGACCTTCTCCAGTATGGACGCGATATCGTTCGTCTTAGGTATCAAATCGTCACATCTACGATCCACGAACCTTCGCGATCTCGTATACCGCGGCCGTGTCCTGCGCACATCCAAAGTCGATGCTAGCGGCAATGCTATCGAAGCAGAGGCCAACGGGGATGACCAAGCGGAAGACGGAATCGACGGTGAACAGTCGCAGGACCCAAGCGGAAAGAACGATCCCCGGACCGCGTGGGTTATGGCAGTCTACGAGGATGATGCGGGTGAGGAGCAACAATGGCGCCGGTCTATCACCAGTGGAGGTGTCAGCGAGTACCGTATCAACAATCGCATTGTCACGGCACAGCAGTACAACGAGGCTCTCGAGGCGGAGAACATCCTGATCAAGGCGCGCAACTTCCTGGTTTTCCAGGGTGATGTGGAGGCCATTGCCTCGCAGTCACCCAAGGATCTGACGCGGCTGATCGAGCAGATCTCGGGAAGTCTGGAATACAAGGCCGAATACGAGCGCTTGAAGGCGGAGGCGGAGGAAGCCGCAGAGCAACAGACTGTGCAGTTGAACCGTCGCAGAGGTATCAACTCGGAAATCAAGCAATACCAGGAGCAAAAGCGCGAAGCCGAGAACTATGCCCGGAAGGCCGAGGAACGCGACCAGGCCATCATCACGCACATCTTGTGGAAGTTGTTCCACTTCCAGCGCCTTATTGATGCGTCGAGTGCGGATATCCAGAAATATCAGGATGAGCTGAAGGAGTTCCGCCGCGGCGTTGAGAAATACGAGAAGAATGTGGAGGACGCTAAGAAGGATCATGCTCGGGTTGGTCGAGATGTTGCAAAGGCTGAGAAGAACATCGTGGCCAAGGAGAAAGAGATCGAGGAGTCTACGAATGCCCTGGTACCTGTTGATGAGAAGGTCGACATTACGAAGAAGAAGGTCGACCGCTTCACCTCCCGGATTGCTGAGATTACTCGGGAGCGCGAGGGTCAAGCGGCAAACGCCAAGCAGCTCGAGAAGGATCTCAAGGTTGTCGAGAAGGCTCAAGCTCAGTGGGAAGCTGAGTGGCAGAAGACCATGAGCAAACAAGGTGGCCAATTGAGCGAGGCCGACCAGCAGGAGTACAAGCGGCTCAGGGAAGAGGTCAACAAGAAATCTTCCGCGGAACAGCTGAACCTGGACAACCTGCGTCGTCAGCGCAAGACTGAAGCCGAGGCCTACAACAGCCTGAAGAGCAAGTTCGAAGGTACCGAGTGGCAGCTCAAGACTCTGGAGTCTGAGACACAAACTTTAGCCGAGCGCAAGTCGTCGGTTACTGATACTGTCAAGTCTACGTCGAAGGAAATCGAGCGCAAGAAGAAGGAGCTGAATGCTCTAACTTCTGAACGCCTACGTGTCTCTCAGATGAGAACGGAGCTTGAGGAGAAGCTTCAGGTTGTGTTGAAGAAGCTTCTCGAGGCCGATGATGGCAAGAAGCAGTCTGAGAAGGAAATAAGAGCCAAGGAACTGATTTCGACCCTCAAGCGGATCTTCCCGGGCGTCAAAGGCCGAGTAAGCGACCTCTGCAAGCCTAAACAGAAGAAATACGCCGAAGCAGTCAGCACCGTACTTGGACGGCACTTTGACGCCATCGTTGTGGACAATGAGAAGACAGCGAAGGAGTGCATCCAGCACCTCCGCGACCAAAGAGCCGGACAGGCGACATTCATTCCTCTGGAAACAATCCAAGTTAAGGCCTTCAACTCCAACTTGAAGGGTCTGCACAGAGGAATGCGCCCAGCGATCGAGACCGTTGACTATGACGACTCGGTTGCCAGAGCCATCAGCTACGCTTGTGGAAATGCCATTGTCTGTGACGATTTGGCTACTGCCAAGTATCTTTGCTACGACAGGAACGTTGATGCGAAGGCCGTTACTCTTGATGGGACCGTCATTCACAAGGGTGGTTTGATGACTGGTGGTCGCGGCCCTCAGCAGAACTCCAAGCGCTGGGAGGATTCCGAGGTCGAAAACTTGTACAAGCTTAAGGACAAGCTGATGGCAGACTTGGGCAACCTGCCCAAGGGTCATCGCCGAGGAACGGAGGAGGAGACTCTGCAGGGTGAATTGGTTGGTCTTGAGCAACGGCTTGCCTACGCCCGTGATGAGCTGAAGGCCCTCGAGAGAAATCTCGAAAGCAAGCACAGTGAACTCGACTTTGTGAGGCGCCAGCTCGAGGATGTAAGGCCTAAGTATGTTGAGCGCCAGGAATTGCTCGAGGAGCTCGATCAAACAATCGCTACCTCTCAAGAGACTGTCCGCAGTGTGGAGGATGAAGTTTACAAGAAGTTCTGCAAACGCCTCGGGTATAGCAATATCCGCGAATATGAGGTTCAACAAGGCTCTCTGCAGGAAGAGGCCGCTCAAAAGAAGCTCGAGTTCACGACGCAGAAGAGCAGAATCGAAAACCAGCTTAGCTTCGAAAAGCAGCGCCTTCAGGCAACTGCTGACCGTGTTGCTGGGCTTCAGGCACAACAGCAGCGTGACGAGCAGTTGATTGAGGAGCTTCAAGCTGAGCAAGAGAGCATCCGAAATCAACTCGATGAGTTTGAAGCTGAGCTTGACATTCTTCGTGAGAAGCTCGAGAAGCAAAAGGAGGCTTACGCGCAGTCAGCCGAAAACCTTGCACAACACCGCCGGGAGCTCCAAAGACGCAGCAGAGAAGTCGAAGGGACGATCAAAAACGTCAATGCCCTGGAGGCGGAAATACAACGCAATTCGTCTAGTCGATACGCTCTACTCCGGCGTTGCAAGCTTGAAGACATTGACATTCCATTGACCGAGGATTCGAATCCTCTTGACCAACTTCCTATTGATGAACTGGTTCAGGCGGCAGACCCCGACGCCATGGATGTGGATGAAGACGGCACTGGAAGCGGTGGTCAGGCCTTCATGGTGCAAGACTACGGCATTGAAGTCGACTTTGACTCCCTGGGAGAAACTCTGAAGGAGGTGAGCTATGCCATTTCGAAGTTGATCAACATTTGCTAATTGTCAATAGGAGAGCGACGAAAAGTTAGAAGAGGAGCTGCTGGAGAAGGTTCGGTCCCTCAACAGCGAGCTTGACAAGATGGCACCCAACACGCGCGCTATGGAGCGTCTTGAGAGCGTGGAGAACAAGCTCAAGGCGACGGAGAAGGACTTTGAAGACTCCCGCAAGCATGCCCGAAGGACCAAGGATGACTTTGAGGATGTGATGCACAAGCGTTCGGAACTCTTCAACAAAGCCTTCTCTCACATCTCCGAGCAGATTGGGCCTATCTATCGTGAGCTGACCAAGAGCGCCAACTACCCACTGGGTGGACAAGCGTAAGTGGTTTCCACAATCCTTATGTCAGAGCATCAGCAAGCTAACGACGACACAGTTATCTCGATATCGAGGACTCCGACGAGCCGTATCTCGACGGTATCAAATACCATGCCATGCCCCCTCTCAAGCGATTCCGCGACATGGAGCACCTCTCCGGTGGTGAGAAAACCATGGCTGCCCTGGCCCTGCTGTTTGCCATCCACTCCTACCAGCCGTCGCCGTTCTTCGTTCTGGACGAGGTCGATGCGGCGCTGGACAACACCAACGTTGCCCGGATTGCCAACTACATCCACGATCACGCGGCACCAGGCATGCAGTTCATCGTGATCAGTCTGAAGAATGGACTCTTCCAGAACAGTGAAGCGCTGGTTGGAATTTACCGAGACCAGGTAGAGAACAGCAGCAAATCTTTGACTCTTGATGTAAGCCCTTGCCCCTCCCGCAGAATTCTTTTTGTTCTATCTTCGCCTGGGGTCATACGGATGCTAACATTTCTTCCCCAACAGCTTCGTAAATATAACTAAACGACTGAAAGGCTGTTTCTTTTTATTCCTTCGGTGTTATGTAGAATATCTGACGATGGCTTGATGGGCAGCATGCTTTTCTTTCTCTTTAGTTGAACTGTTTACGGATTAATGCAATGATTACTTGCTTTCTTGATGCCATAAAAGCTGTCTGCATTATTACCACCACATGATTAGTAGTACTCCCAGCCTCTCTGGGCTATGTAATGATCTACGGGCGCGAAGCTTGTCTAGTACTTAGAAGAGGTACTACCCGGGGATCCGGTTGTGCGGGATGAGGATTTCGGTTGGATGGCGGAGAAGTATCCGGAGAAGTAATAAATATATCTCAGCTTATTATATACTATGCTAGTACTCACTTTTGTACTGATTGCTTGGTTTTGTTATGACTAATAGCATGATGCTAGTATGATCGACTACTACGTAGTAACATCCGATCACCTTGTTCCAGCTGATGAGATAAATCCAGAGGTATTGCAGACTGACATCATTGAGACTGAAGATGGTGCGGGGGTGGGATTCATGCTAATACATGGCTGTCATCTGCTGTAGATCCGCTTGAATATATTAGGAAGAAGGTGTTGGCTGTGCTGAGATGTTGTCAGAAGAGAAAAAGGGGACGCAGGATGGTTGGAGAGTGAGTCAATGCGCTTGTGGAGAGGAGGGTTCATGGGAGGATTTTGTGTAGAGGTTACTAGGGAGGGGAGTGCTCTTACTTAGTATGAGATACTACGTTTTCAGTACAAGTTATATGAATGCAATATGTGCTTAAGCATTTAGAAGCTTTCCTTGGCCCTTGCGGATAGTAATGCCAATGCCATGGAGTGTGTTCATTACTTCTACATACTGAGCGGTTAATTCTACTCTAGTTCTTGGTATATCCCCTCACAACAAATGAACCCTTATTACCGCATCTACCGAACAATTACCCGACTCCATCAAGAGCAAACAAGAAAAGAAGAGTAAGAAAAGGAATAGATCTACATCCACCTACGTAGCAAACAGCATCAATTACATGTAGTTCCATTCTCTCTCCCCTCTCATCCCCGCACATTCGGAGGGAATTCCCCCGCGCCGCCAATTACCCTCCAATAGATGGTTTCAATTCATTCAGGGTCTTGAGGGCTGGTGGTGGTGCTATCCTCTACCCCCGCCGGTTAAAGTGGTCTTGATTAATACTTACTACTACCCCGGGATCTGAGCAATTGGAAGAGTACTACTTAAATGCTGTATAGTAGTGTCGGGGTGTGGAGTAATTTATGTGTTTTTTCCTCTGTGAGGCTGTGAGGATATATATGGTGATATATATATATTTTCATCATATATACTAAGTACTACTATCATTGCTACTCATCATTATCTATCAGTACTAATGAAACTAGTACTACTCTGAACGACGTCACCAATAAGCTGAACTTCTATTTGAAAAAGTATCACGGAAATGCATCATCGTCCAATCACATTACTCTCTCTCCTACTTGGAGCTGCACACAGCATTGCAGCTCGTCCGACCTTCCAAGATGAAAGGAGCATCTCATCATCAATCACTCTGAGTGCATCTGTTCCGGATGATGCAGCTCTGCCGGTCTTGCATCCTTTTGTTTCGTTCTCTATTGAATTTGCGTTCTTTCCGGATTTTGCAGGTATTATTCAATACCCTTTTCTCACCCTCTAGTACTACTTGATGGGGGAGCTGGTTTCTATACTACTATTAGGTTGTGCTGTATTATCAGTATTTAGCGGGGGAAATGTGTTGATATATGATATATATAAGTACTATTAGTTCTGACCCATTTTGACGATCCCAGGAAACCTATCACATCCGAATCTCTTTTCGAATCACCTGCTAGACAATCTGGCCGAGTTGCAGGGCGCAAAGCCGTACATTCGTGTTGGAGGGAACACTCAGTACGTGTCAATCCCATCATCCTCAATTCTATCTTCCCCATCTAGGCAAAGAGGGGAAGGAGGGTTGGACTCTAATTAAATCACGCAGAGACTTTGCCCTGTATGATCCGAATCTACGAGCAGCCACAAATGCCACATACATTACCAGCATTTCGACGGATTACCCGCTGATTTTATCGTTTGGTCCCGCCTTCTTTGAGTCGTACTTTACCTGGCCGGGAACAAAGTTCATCCACGGTTTTAACCTGGGGAAAAATAGCTCGACAGATATAGAGCTCATGCTAGAATCCGTGCCGGTGGCGTGTAAGGCTCTGGAAGGAGGAAAACTGGCGTATTGGGAACTGGGGAACGAGCCGGATTTGTACAAGACGTCCGCACAGGGCATCAGGAGACCGGCGAACTGGACGGAACAAGACTATGTGAATGAGTGGTTGAACAAGACAGCGCGGATCGAGAAGAGATTGGTCGAGGCGTGTCCTGAGCTCGCAGACTCAAAGTACATTGCGCCTTCATTCGCTGGGGTCACCAACAGCTTGAATCCCGTGGTGACGTGGGAGAAAGGCCTAGACAACAGCCGGAACATTGCCCTCAATTCCGAACACAAGTGAGTTTGGTGGTGGCCAAGCCCCCAGCCCCCAGCCCCAATTGTACTCTGAACGCGAAAGGATGGAGTACAGGTCGACTTTGGCTAATAGGTCGCGTTTGATGCAGCTACATCGGTGGCGCCACTCAGCCGGGAGTAACACTGCAGAATACGCTAATGAACCATACTAAGACGGTGGAAAGCGTCGCACAACAGGTCAACGTCTCACGTATCTTGTCGAACGACAACCTGACCCCGGGCATCCCCTATATCCTGGGCGAGACCAACTCTTTGTACAACCAGGGCGCGCCTGGACTGTCCAATTCATTCGGCGCTGCACTTTGGGGGGTAGACTTTAACCTTTACTGCGCCTCGCAGAACATCCGCCGAACCCATATGCATCAGGGAAGTAATTACAATTACATCTCCTGGCAGCCAGTGGGAACGAATCGTACATCCATAGGCACGAAGGCGCCGTATTACGGCAATGCCATGGTGGCGGCCATGCTCCACGGCGGAGACGATGTCCGAATTGTCAATCTCCCGCTGGCCGCGGATACGGAAGCCGCATATGCCGCGTACGTGAATGATTCTCTGGTCCGAGTGGCTGTCATCAATCTGGTGGAGTTCAACTACACCTCAACCGATTCGATAGCGGAGAAAGTGGAGAGCAGACCCAGCGCGAAGTATACGTTCCAGTTGCCTTCATCTGGATCGGTGTACTCCGACTCGGTTTCAGTGCAGCGGCTGATGGCGAACGGCAGTAACGCCATCACGGGGATCACCTGGGACGGCTGGTCTTACAATTACGAGCTGGCACAGGGTAAGCCAGTTCGATTGCAGAACGTAACGATTGGAGAGGCGATCTCGGTGGGCGACGATGGGGTTGTGGAGATCGAGATCCCCTACTCCAGCGCTGCAATCCTCAGTCTGTGAAAGTTCATCCGGTGTGGGCCGAAGAAGCTGTAACAATAGGGTATGCATGGTAGAAGATATCTATCCGCGGAACTCTGGCCTCCGTATCATTCATGATGCGGCTCCCACGCGGTTAGCATCCGTGGAAAGGATAGCCAGTCTGAACCTTGTTAGATCATAATAGTCCAAATGGTGCTTAGAACAGAAGAGGAAAGCTGGGTTTGGTAATTACGAAATACTATAAAGTTCCAGAGGGTTTTTACCCTTTCTCTAGATGCGGATGTGTAGCTCAAGCCTGGGCATTTGCTGGAGCACACAGTCTTTCCCATTCGAAGTATCGGCGGCTTCATCATTATGTTCCAAGCGATACGGAGAAGAAGCCGAATCCTCACTTCAAATTGACGATCAGCTCCATCTGCCACTTTCAGACGAGGAAATATCAACCCTGAGCCTGCTCCGTACTGATGCGGAGTACGTGGGAATCATCTGAGACTCGCGGATTTGCCTCATTGATGGCTACCATGATTTTCCAGCCGAAAAGGGCATTTTAAAAATCCAACAAAGCATCGATTTGTTCGGAGGATATCTTCCAGAGTGGGAAACTCAGAGCAAATAGTTCTCGATTTGTTAAAAATAAACAAAGTGGATGGTGGCAACTCTCCCGGTACGGCGTTTGCGAGAGACCTGTCGACCGATGGCGAGACAGATGTAACCTTGATGGGGGTAAAGAATGATCGGTTGCACCATGTCTCCCGCTGCGACAGATTTTGAATTCTATTGATCGAATAATCGGTGTACAGCTAGTCAATGATCTGCGTTAGCGGGTTGATACGTAGCTTCCCCCAAGCCACGGCCCAGTTAGCCGGGCTGAGTGGTGGCGCGACGGACGGCTATCCCACTTCCTCGGAGTACCAGAACTCGCCTGATGGATCGATTCATGCAAGTGCTCGGACTCTGAGCTAGCCTTTAATTAATATTCCAAGGATTGACTGCAGCATTGTCTTCTGTCTGGTCGAGTGTCATTGGGGCAGTAGTAGTCAACCAGAAGGGTTGTTGTCGCCAGGCAGAGCATTGCGGATTTTCCTAGCGTGAGGCATGCTCTGCTTCGCTGCCCATCGTCTTGCCCTTCTCTACCCTGTAGTCATGGCTCACTCAGGCTGAAGCATGCAAGCCATCATGCAGGGTTTCCTGGTAAGAAAGCAAGTTTGCAGGACGATGTACGTAGGCGGATGTCTCACCGTCTGCATGTTTCCTACAAGGGCCCTAATAGTGAAGGTTCGGGAAGCTAAAATTGAGAGACTGGAAAGAGCTGAAGAAGCGCTATAGAGAGGATGTCCCCGCTACGCACTATGGTAATGGGTATGGATCCCTGCGCCCCTCCCCCCTTTTCTTCTCTATCTGTCAGTGTGTGTTTTTGATGCTCAATAGGTGACCTACAGGATAGACCCCGTTCGGCTAGTGGCTAGCGTTCCACGCAAACATTCTGTGGATCATCGGTCCACCGTGGCGTGCCAGGCTGGTCAAAATCGCGAGTCGATAGCCAAGGGGCCCGTGTGCTGTAATACTTGACTTTTTCTGCCTAGCCGTTCTTGACGCAGGCTCCGCAAGTAATGGGAATGGTGGGAAATACCGGACCCAATGGTCAGTGATGGATGTATTATCCGTGTAAGACATAGCACACTACCCCTCCCAAACAACCAGGATACGTAT
Source organism: Aspergillus tubingensis (assembly GCF_013340325.1). Classification (NCBI taxonomy): domain Eukaryota; kingdom Fungi; phylum Ascomycota; class Eurotiomycetes; order Eurotiales; family Aspergillaceae; genus Aspergillus; species Aspergillus tubingensis. The sequence continues at coordinate 2,871,295 of NW_023336280.1, read as the reverse complement.
TTTCCTAGGTTTCTAGTTGCGAAAATAATCTCCCGCTTGGACTGTCTGTTAGCGAGACCGAAGGGTTGTAGAGTTGTCTTGGCTTCATAGTGCGGCAGCCAGGACACTCTATGATCGATTCTCCACTCCAACGCGATACAGTTGAACCTTAAATGAGAATCTAATATGGTTGCCGTTGACACTTGACAGAGTGTGGCTGCGATCGGCGGTCAGGCTCTAGGGGTGGTCCTTGAGGTCTTACGCCCAAACTCCGCAATTTCCGCACTGACTGCGAGAGAGGCAGTATCGGCAAAGTCTAATCGTGAGGACTTTGACAAAGGAATTATTCCCACTGGCGGAACGCCGATCCTAGTCTTCTTGTGGCTAGGCTTCATTTGAGCAACCCAATCTAGCTGTCACTCAGAGTTCAGTCTGACCTGCGGGCTCTGGGCATGACAGGAAGAAGCGAAGCCAGCACCATACTCACGGCTCGCCGTAGCACTATGAGAGGCTAGCAAGAGTCTGCATTGACCTATGATCTCTCTTCAATGGTAACTTCCGGGTACTTCCACTGCCATGTGACTTTTGGCCTCTGCCTAATACGGTGTATTGGCTCCTGCAAATCCCGAAGGTAGTTATCATGTATTAGCTAGCCTGCGCTATTGCGTCAAAAGAAATATGCCAACCTACTGTACCCCAGAGACGCCTGTGATTGGTAAATTGAGATGAGTCTATTCCTTGAATTAGCTTGCCGGCCAGGGGGGTTGTAGTCTGGCATGTACAGCACGAAATTTAACCAGGCCGAGCGTAAATGCATGATCCCTGAATTGCATGGCCGTCACTGTGTTTCGGAACCCAATGACCTTGACCTGAGATTTTAGTGCAGTCGTTCGATGCTTGGAGTGCATCTATTCGCCTAGTTCCCCTCTCGACTTGGGCCCATCTTTACCCTTGCACGAAGAGGTAACCTTTCTGTTGGTCAACTATTTTTTCTGCGGCACTGATTTAAAACCACGTAAAGAAACAGAGGATGAATACGAGTGTCATATCTGTAGCTCTCCACTCATGTGTATAACAAAATAAGCATTTGCCACTGTATCGCTCGAGCCCTCATTAAATACACTGATCCTCTGCTCCATAGGCGATGGGGCTAAGGCAGCCAGACGTAAGCCTCAAACGGGAAAGACCAGAGGGAGCTGCATGGCTAGGCTCCATGCACGCATGGCAACGGAAACAGACTAGATGATAGAGCGTTGTCCGTAACAGTTAATGGTCAGACTCTGTATGTATTTGTTTTCCTTGCATTAGTTTGCACGTCATAAGTGCCAGAAGGCCGCGTTGAACATCATGACATGATCCAATGGCTGAATGTTGACCAACGTACTTTTGTCCACATCTGTAATTGCCCTTCGGTCATCAACTCCGAAGGAACTTGTTTCTTTTTCCCTCGGCATGTTATATTTGGTAGTTCCAGACCTATATAGGCCGTCGCCCGAGCCTTGAAGATCATGCACACGAAACTTCTTAAGCTGCCAACTCCCCATTGGCTTCCTTGAATGTTGATGTGAGGTGGCAGTATCTGAATTTATCTATCCATTCCATTATCATTGTCGGTAGTCGGTAAAGAGTGAGCATAGGCGACTCGGCTCGACACTGACTTCCTATAGTAGAGTATGACAAGTCCGGTCCGTGCTACCATTGCGATAGGTCAGTCCACGAAAGCTAATAAAGCCCAGCATCAGATGTTATCATATCACGATATGACTGCTCAGGCGAGCCACACGGTAAGGACAAGCTCCCCAGTCTGAACTAGGATGGATCATCCAACTGATGTCATGTCATGGTAGGACATGCAACGTGCATCATCCGCAGTCAACTTCCGTTATACGCACTTCGCTATGCTTTGCATTGACCACAATGGGGACCTTCGCATAGAAGCGTCGCCGTCCATTGCAGGCTGCGAAAAGGCAATCTTCACAGACGACGTGCAGGACCGATTTCTGAAGTCGGTGACTACAGCATGGCAGCCCAGCCTGCAGAGTCTCCATTCCAGTAAGTGATTTGGCAACTGTAAAACCGAGCCAGCCAAGGATGAAGTAGTAACCAAGACGTGTTCCTGCCCGAATCAGACACCTTGAGTCACATGAGCGGCGATGTCACGGGGAAGCCAATGCTTCTGTCCAGTCCTTCAATCGGCCTACAGCACACATGGTATCAACCAAGCCTCCCACGACAGACCGGTCTCATTCCCTGTGAATGGCAGTCCTTACAAAACAAGCGTCACAGGCGTAGCTTGAGACATGAACTCTCGGGCATCGGACTTGATTTGGATTCCGCCTCACCCACACCGTCGCTAAGGCGCACAGCACTTCGCCTAGGGCAAACAGATCTTGTGCGACGATACTATGAGAAGGCATTCGAAGCGTTTCAACAGCTAAACTGCAGGGTTATCGCCAAGGCATTTGTGAAATTGGTGGAACCGCGCAAGCAGGTCAACCACCCATACAATGGACGACGGGCTGCCGGAGGATCATCACAGAAGATGGATTCTGAATTGACTAAGCCGAAATGGTGGCCTACAGGGGTGACACACAAAGAGCCCGACCATCTTCAAAAGGCCGGTAAGATGCTCCTAGCTTCCATCGGGTTGAATCGTGAGAGCTGAATACTTACTGGTATCATCTCTCTCTTCAGAGAGAATCAGGCTGCTTGTTCATATTCTGTGTGAACTAAAGGAGAGTCGAGGAATCACCGCTGAGAAGCTCAAGGATGCTGGACAAGACGTGCGGCGCCAGATTCAGCCCGAGAGCCGTCTACAAGTTCTTGATGAGATATACTACGTTCGTTATATGGAAGAATTGTACATGGAGGGCAAAATTAGTACGCATTCGCTTCCATACCTTAGGGGACTGAAAGCCACACCCCAACACCAAGCGACTAACACTTTCTATAGGCGGGGACACAATGATCTACGTTTCTCATGTCCATCTGGATGAGGACTTCTTGTTCGCTGAATTACGGGACCAGACAACTAACAACTCTCGTGAACTGTCACTCCCGATTATGAACAACAAGCCAGATGCCCCCAAAGCGACGGAGGGAAGCAAGAGTCCTGGGGACCAGAGTGAGGTGCAAGCCGCCACGGACAAATCGCACACTGACATGCCTGTACCCTCCGACGAGCGGCGCCTGCCACCAATGGAGGTGAATCACCAAACAAAACGCTCCGCCAATCAGGACTACTGCTACCCTCCTTCGCCGGTATCCAGCCCCTCCATCAGTCGGAAGAGCTCCTTGGAAAGCGGCTTGTCTACATACTCAACAGACATGGCTGCACCAATGCTGTCAGGGAGTGAACCCAGCGGGGGGTCCTGTGCTTCTAGGGATATCCATCCCACCGAGGCTTCATGCATGCCGGATTATTTTGGTAGCCAGCAAATGGCCACTTCATCTGCTGAACAAAGTCATCAGCCTGGATTTTGGAGCCTCCCACCGGCCCATACGGCACTACCATATAACGGATACTGATGTGGCAAATCACTGAAAGACGCACGGCGGGGACCCTTTCCAAATGACGCTCTGTATATACTGAATGGTCTTAGCCATCCCGAGATCTGGATCACCCCTCCATTTGCGCTTGCATAATTTCCTATGTATAACAATATTTTTGGGGGGTCTCATGTTTGAGGAAGTGACTGTACTCAGAATACGTGGAGTTCAGCGGCACTGTGGCTGGCGCAAGTGGCGGATACATACTATTTGTGATATAGACAACTTTCTGTATTATTTCATTTTCTGGACAAGGTGCAAAACAGCGAGGAAAGGTGGTCATCAATCATTTACTGACAGTCATTATTATTCGTTGCATATAGGAGAACCAAGACAATTTGATAAGGGGAGATATCATAGGCCATCTATTCTTGATTTGTGTTGGGTCGCTGCAATTACTACTGAGTGATCTATCCCGCACGAAGCGGGGTAGTACAGCACCTGCCAGGTGTTCAAGGGGCCGCGAGAGTTAGCTGCTATAACTAATTGCACGACCGGTTCTTAGTCTTTTGAATATGTATGGCGCCAGACAAGTCCCTGATGATTAGCTCAGGAATCGAGTCAGTATCGCCATGTCCACAGCTATATAGACTAGTAGCCAATGATGCGAGACATGGCAGGGTCTGTTAGGTACCTTACTCCCTGCTTTATGCCTACGCCGAAAGCAGTAATAATTTCCAGGGGACAGGAACATCTCGAAAGAGCGTATCAGGCCTTCGCCACTACTATAGAGTAGTACTGCAGACAAGCCAGAATCCGGGTTCAGGTGCCGACAGGAACGAGTTCCCAGCAATCATAGTTGCAGTAGAGCTTAAATGTCCAGAAACAAAGACACGCATCTACTTGAATGTCTAGTCGATCATAGATCGAGCACAGACAATCAAGCTAACTACTCAGAGACTTCTTAGCACACAAAGGAGTAAGTAGTAATGAGTGTGTACACAGTAAAATGCGAGGAGAGCGAGATGTCCGAGAGACGGGACCCTTGAAGACGCCCCAGAAAACATGGCAACCGCCTCAGGCATGGAATCTACTATAAGCCTCGCAACGGGACAAATGAACCATGGGATCCAATGGGGGCAAATCATGTGGAGAGTATAACAATTTTCTATTGGCTGCAGCACTCCGCAGGTGGGTCAGGATAGATGATCGCCGGTCTGGAACGGCAAAGTCGCGACAAGTCAGCAGCAGCCAACCACAAGCTCCAACGCGTGCACACGGAGAACCTCATCCTTCCAACTTGCTCTCAACTTCCTGCATCTTTCCTTCTGCTCCCCGACTTCTACGGTCATGCGCTCTGAGCGTTGAAGCACACTGGTTGCGCCTTATCATCCCAGAAACTCAGTCATCCGAATTCTATCCTCTGGTTCGAATACAGTATACCTCGCCGCTTTTGTTTGTAAGTCATCCACGGATTCGTCCACCATGCCTTAGATTGATAAGGAATCCGCATCCGTTTCGGATCACTTCCTGCTCTGTCTTCCTTATCCCATCACTCGCCCCTTGATCTACCCTACCTTTCTGCCCGGCTGCAACACCGGTCCTTCTTAGTCCAAGCTTGGCTATAATCTACTCTAATCAACATGGGGATGCTAACTATAGGACGCTTCCTCAGCCGGCCTTATCCACACTCCCGTGACGGTCCCACGATATTTTCCTTTCAGCAGAGGCTCATCATGGAAGACGGTGGTTTCTCTGATGCTAGGAAGCCAGAGTCAGTGGCTAGCAGTAGCTCGCCTGCTTTGCATCCCACCACGGACTACGATCTCTCTGAAACGGAAGAGACGCTAAACTCGCCTGATACGTTCTACTCGCCGCCCGCGTCACCTGGGCGTCTGTCGCGCAACCCGTCCTTTTCCTACCATGATGACTGGGAGACATTTCCGCCTCTAGACCAACTGTCGGTGTTCGACCTGCTTGATAACCTCTCTCTGTCACAAAGGCTGGAAAGGCTGCAGCGAGCACTCAACGCGCAAAAGGACAAAGTAAAGAGACAACGCGAGAAGCTCAAGTCTACTTCGATTAACGCGAAGGAACGTGTTGTGGGCGAATGGAAGAGACGGGTCCCAACAGCCGATGAGCAGCTAGACAAGTACCGCCGTCGCATGAAAGATGGCGTGGAACGCTTGGGGAAACAATGGAATGCGACGGCTACTGTGACACTACGTGAGAAGATCTCTTTCATCGCTGGTGTTATGAACATCCTCGTGAGCGGCTACCTCCTTGGAGGGTTCCCAGAGTACTTCTACATCTGGTTCAGCGTGCAGCTGGCCTACTTCATGCCAATCAGATACTACCGGTATCACAAAAAGGGCTACCACTATTTCTTGGCTGACCTATGCTACTTTGTCAATGTGCTCTGTATGCTCAGCCTCTGGGTTTTCCCTGGCTCAAAGAGGCTGTTTATCAGCACCTTTTGCCTAGTATTCGGCAACAACGCCGTTGCGATTGCCATGTGGCGCAACTCGATGGTTTTCCACAGTATGGACAAGGTGGTCAGGTAAGCTTCGCTATGATGCCATTCTGAACAACCATTGACTTGAGGGTAGTCTGTTTATCCACATCATGCCACCCGTTTCCTTGCATTGTCTCGTCCATATGACGTCAGCGGAGACGCTGCGAGAACGATTCCCGGCGATCTACGAGATCAAGTTCAGTGAACCGGGTTCGCCCAATCATTTCAACCTCCTGGAAATGATGGGATGGGCAACAGTGCCTTACGTTATTTGGCAGCTGACGTACCACTGTTTTATTACTGTTCGCCGTGCCGAGAAGATTGCTGCAGGACGTCCGACCAGCTTCACTTGGCTCCGCAAGTCGTATGCCAAGACCTGGATCGGCAAAGTTGTCCTGAGCCTCCCCGAATCTCTCCAGGCTCCGGCTTTTATGCTGATTCAGTACTTGTATGCGATATTGACCATGGTCCCCTGCCCTCTGTGGTTTTGGTCTCGGTGGGCGAGTGGTTTTTTCCTCACTGGTCTTTTCATTCTCAGCGTTCACAACGGCGCGACATACTATATCGACGTCTTCGGCAAGCGCTTCCAGAAGGAATTGGAAGAGCTGAAGAAGGATGTTGCTCGCTGGCAATCGTCCCCGGAAGGGGTCTCCAGCCCAACGCTTCTGTCGTCTGACAATGCTGCGACAGTCGGGGCCAAGGGTCTCGAGGAATCGGCCAGTGGCGGATCCGACAAAGTCGGCGTTGATCAGATCCCTCTTCTTGATGCGCAATCGACAGGTGTAGAGAGCGGCCATGCTGCCGACAATTCTGGGGTCCGGGAAAGGTCTTGAGACGATTGTTACATGAAGCTCCTCACATAATGCTCCCTTTGCTTCGTTCATGAGTCTTGATTCTTGCCTATAGCTTTGACTTGTGGATCCGACCAGATCGGAACCGTTTCTCGTTGATACCCAACTTCATCTTTTATCATTCCTTTTACTGTCTGGCCTGTCCTGTGCTGCATTTTCTGCTTTTTGTTTATGACAGTATATGATTGATTCTTAGACTTGCGTGATGATGTGATGTGGTCCGTAATTACGAGATGCTCTTTACAAGCGAAGTAATGACATGAATATGTGGATAGTCAGCTAGTGGGTTAGTCCATCCTTGGGGAAATGAACTGAGTCACGATGGGGGGTGAAATCGGGAGTCGAAGCTTCCAGTAGCGAAGCCGGCCGGACTCGCATTTTGCGTTCGGCGGCGATCAAACCTTAAGTCCGACGTCGCCGCGGTCACGTGTGTAGCCACCTCTGCTCCAGACTCTCCGGGGACGAACGACACTACGCCAGCACCTCGTCTTACTTTTGTGATTTCCGATTTCTTTCATATCTTTCTCCTCAGTGTGTCACATTTGAAGTCACGTCCCGCATTTGGCTCCGTATTGTTGTGCATCCGTCTGCATTCGCTCGATCTTCCGAGCATTTCGATCCCCTAGGTTTCCGCAATGTCCGTTACAATGAGGTCAGCTAGCCTTGTGCGCGGCAATGCAGTATTGCGGCCTAATTTGATCGGTAAGTTGAACTGAAATCTCTTGTCTATACGAGGCCCAAAAGGGCTTCGACTTTGACTGCTTGATCGCTAACTCAGTGTTCGCATGCAGCCCGGCAACGACTTTCCGGTGCCTTGGCTGCGTCGACGGCCGCAAACCTCCGATTCAACGGCAGAGGTCTGCCATCTCAACTGTCGGCAATCGCCCTTCTAGTCCCTCAGCAGCGCGGATATGCCACCGATCCGTCGACCTCTTCCACCTCTTCCTCAAACTCGTTCCCCCCTCCGGGCTTCAACGCAGAGCAGGCCAAGAAGCCCCTCCCCCCGGACAACGTGCAGCCATCCAAAGATGTCCAGAAGGTCGCACCAAGCTCTGGACAGTCTATTTCTTCTCAAATCGCTGCACAGAACAATGGAAAGTCAGCTGAGCTGACAACGGCGAAGACCGCGGATGTTGATGGCAAGAAGGAGGAGAAGAAGGAGACGAAGAAACTGACAATCGGACAAAAGATCAAGAAGGAAGCCCAGCACTACTGGGATGGTACTAAGCTTCTTGCTACGGAAGTCAGAATTAGTTCTAGATTGGCATTGAAGATGGCTGCTGGCTATGAACTCAGTCGCAGAGAGCACCGTCAGGTTAGTACAGCCCGCATGGGATACGCTGCATTGATCGCCGCTAATGATTATTTGTGTGTAGCTCCAAAGAACCGTCAAGGATCTGGGTCGCCTTGTGCCTTTCTCCATGTTTGTTATCATTCCCTTCGCGGAACTGCTGCTTCCTATTGCCCTGAAGCTGTTCCCGAACATGCTGCCTAGCACCTACGAGGGCCAGAAGGCGCGCGAGAAGAAGGCGCTAAGCCTGAGCTCCACACGTAAGGAGGTTTCGGGTTTCCTGAAAGACACACTGAAGGAGTCTGGTCTCCCGGTCACTGCTGCGACCGTCAAGAATGAAGAGTTTGCCGAGTTTTTCAAGAAGATCCGCACCACGGGAGAATCGCCCACTCCCGCCGACGTGATCAAGGTGTGCAAGATTTTCAAGGATGACCTGACTCTCGACAACCTGTCTCGGCCTCAGCTGGTGGGTATCTGCAAGTACATGAACCTCAACACCTTTGGAACGGACGCCATGCTCCGCTACAACATCCGCCACCGTATGCGCCAGATCAAGCGTGACGACCGCGCTATCTTCCACGAAGGTGTGGAATCTCTGTCTGTCCCTGAACTGCAGATGGCATGCGCCTCCCGTGGTATCCGCACGCACGGTGTGTCTCCCGCTCGCCTGCGCGAGGACATGTCGATGTGGCTGGACCTGCGTCTTAAGCAGGGCGTCCCCTCCACCCTTCTTGTGCTGAGCAACGCATACGTCTACGCCCAGGGTGGTAAGGAAGCCGAGATGTCGTCCCAGATTGAGGCTCTCCAGTCCGTTCTGTCCAGCATCCCCGAGGAGCTGTTCCACGAAATCGAGCTCGAGGTTCACAATGCCGAGGGCGCTGCCACCAACAAGCAGCGTCTGGAGGTCATCAGAGAGCAGCAAGAGCTGATCGAGGAGGAGAACGAGCAGAACAGCGAGAACGAGGAGAAGGGCGTGTCTGCTCCTAAGGACATTGAGGATATCGATGACAAGGAAGACGTCAAGTACGAAGCCAAGTACAAGACGCAAGCGGGTGAGGCCAGCGAAGCCGTCCAGGAGGGCGAGAAAGCCGAGCAGGCACAACAGTCTACCCAGGCTAAGGAAGAGAAGAAATAATCGCAACCTGCCTCTCTCTTTTTGCTTCGACAGGGCGTTTATACCGCGTTGATGAACCTGACATAGATCTCTTTACTCCTCCTGATCCCTACCCCTATACTCTCTACTTTCTCTCCCTTTCTTTTTCTTCCCATGTGTTATTGTGTATACGATAGACTCTGTTCGCTTGTTTGTTTATTTATTCGTTTCATTTCTTGTTCTGATTTCTGGGATCCGTGGTTGGACACCATCGAATTTGGGTCTCTTATATCCTTTTAAACCAGGCTTCTTTCTTTGTGACCTACCGACACTGAAATAGATACTTACTTAGTCGACTTGGACGGTTGATCTGGACAAAAATATGACGTGGATATTAATTGATAGTACTATAATCTATACCAAAATATACCTACCGAATAACTTCGTATTGCTCAAGACATCGGGTAATTAACGTTGCAGTCAGCGGCTCCTCCGTCAAGTACCTCGGCAACAACCCCGATAACTTTATCAAGTGACTTAGTTACTCCCTCCGTACCTCCACCAAAATCAACTAAACTATCAGTCCTGCATCAACACATGGCCAAGTAACGAGCTAGCCAATCGATAGATAAATCAACTAAACCCTTACATTCTTAACCTTGTTTTCTTCTGTCTCCTGCAATGCGAAATCCTCTTCTCCTCCACCATCATCACCATCGTATACTGCACCGCCAACTCTATTCTTCCTCACGGATCATTCTCCCTCGCACCTTCAGCACCCAAAGTCACTTCTGCACCTCTCCCAACGTCGCAGATCCCACGACCATGCCCCCTTTAAACCTAACTTCACAGGTACATCATCCTACATTCCACGTTTCTATAATATACCTCCCTCCTCTCATCTACATAACACACCCCTCCCCCAAAACCAAATGACGTAACATCAACTCAATCCATCAATAACCAACCAACCAAAATAACCCAATCACTCTGTAAGCAAGCAAAATACTAAGTACTTAACTAACAATGAATGTAAACTGCAGAAAGCCATCGCCCGATTAAGAAACTACACTCCCCCGCCAACAACTTATACCTCGGTCCCGTTGTCACGCCGCGCCGCGGTACTGGTGCTGCTGTATGCGGACCAGAGAGGGGACTTGAGGGTTGTATTGACGATGAGGGCGGCGACGTTGAGGTCTTGTATGTATATCTGCACACCTCTTTCCACTAGTAGTCGCTTGATTTGGTGTTGTAGGTGGAGCAGTGTGGCTAACTGTGATATGACAGATGCTGGACAGGCTGCTTTACCGGGTGGTAAGTCGTCTCTCATTCTCTTATCTATTCTCAAACGGCACAGCCATCTCTCTAAGGAGTTGTTATGTGTGCTACGTACGACGATAGATATCGTCCTATGATCTACCGTAGCAACACGCTATATACTATATGCTACATCACACTGATATCAAACCCGAACTAAACCAAAAACACAGGCCGCGCCGACTCCCTATCAGAAACGCCTATCCAAACAGCCCGCCGCGAAGCTAAAGAAGAGATCGGCCTCCCCGAACACGACGAGCACCTACCTCGGCCCTTCACGGTCGAGCATCTCTGTGAGTTCCCAGCCAACCTAGCGCGAACGGAACTAGTCGTTCGACCATGTGTGGCGCTGCTGCATTCATTTGATGAGCGGACGGGCGAGAATGCCGATCCTGAAGTCTCGCTGATCCCGAGGCTGGATGCCCGCGAAGTCGCGGCGGTGTTTACGGCGCCGTTTCGCAATTTCTTGCGCTGTAGGGATATGGAGGATTGGGGTGACGGGGATCCGACGGAGTGGTATGAGGGGGCTTGGACGGAGTGGCATCAAGAGAACTGGAGAAGTGAGTATTATTTCTTCTTTTGGTTGTTTGTTTGCTTGCTTGCTTTCTTGTTTGTTGCGCGTCTTGTGGTGGCTGACTAGGAGCAGTGCATCAATTCTTCGTCCCTGTCCGGCCTAAAGAAGTGGTTAAACCGAAACCAAGGACGGAGGAACAGAAAGAAGCGGTAAGTCAGTTGGAGGAGCAGGAGAAGGCCTCACAGGTTACTCGGTACCGGGTGTTTGGGATGACGGCGCGGATGTTGGTTGATGTGGCACGGGTTGCGTATGCCGAAGAGCCGGAATTTGAGCACAATAGTCACTTTGGGGATGAGGCAATCATTGAGAAGTTAAGGAAGATGGGACGGTTAAGTCCGATTCGGAGGACAGGGGATCAGTTGACTAGGCGGGATATGGAGATGGCGGCTAAACTTAGTTGATACTTACAGTACTTATTGGATCTGCTATGTTGATAGCCTTATTTAGAGACCATTCATATGTTTATATTTGAGCGAGCTCTATGAACCAAAGCAAAGACAAGGAGAATAGATGGTTCTTACAACACCCGTAGAACATCACCACGCGAGCCCAGCATCAGTAGCCTTAACCATAACCATAGTATTATCAGCACACAGCCCCTGAAACACATTCATTCACTCACTCACTCACCTCACACACCCAAACGAGACATCTATCCCCTTATCTCCCCTCCCAATCTGCCTGCCCATGACCACCCCATCCACCTTCTGCAAATACCCGTTGAACAGCACTAACCAATGCATAGGTATTTGAATTTACAACCACCGTGATGACATCCCACGCACACATACACACACGCATGCATATCATGCATTTGCATCCAATTTCCTATCGGTTAAAACCGCTCTGCAGTTAGTTATTATTTCCCCATGTTCTGATTGATACTAGTTATTTCCGGACGCAACATTTCGTAAGATTTTATTTGTTGGTTACACAAACGATGAATACGGGTACGGAGGGATTTGTCATTGTGGACATAGCGTGTGCAGGGTGGTGGTGAGTGGTGGTGAGTGGCTGAGGGGATGATGGGTTGGCGGATTTTGATTTGGGCTACTTGGTGGTATTTGGTGGATGTATGTGTGATTACTTATGGGAGGGAGGGAGTACTTAGGTGCTGTTGAGGGGGGTAAATTGGTAGACGAGATTGTGTCTGGTGAGATATGTTTGGTGAGGGTATGGTTTGACATGAGGAGTATATTTGGTTGGGGGTTTGATGTGTCGGTGTAGGTAGATGTATTGAGAGGAGGTAGGCGTAGTGTCAAGTGGAGATTGATTGTGATTTGGTCAGTAGAGGTCGTGTTCTGCTCATGGTTCGTGGTTATTGTACTAATCTGGATACGATGGCATTGGTACACCTGGAAAGAAGACTTGTAAGTGGTGGCTTTTCCATTGAGATACAAGATTGATGGAATGTGAAGTAGTAGATGCCAGCACTCAGAGGAGGTGAAGTTTCATGTTTGCTGGGGCTATCGCTGCACGTGGTCAGGTCTGTTCACTCATGGGATCAGCTCGATTGGCTTTGATACTGCAGCTCGCATTCTTCGTCCAAGCATGATGGCCATCAGCACGGGTCTGGTGGCGGCTCAAGCAGTGCCAGGCGATTAATGTGTACTACAAAGCTGGACCACTACAGCCAATGCCAGATCATTCTCACAAGCAGCCGCTTGGTATTACGGTGAGGGTGTCATCTCAGCCTGATTTCAATCGTGACCGACCCCAAAGTAATGCAGCAACTATCTATATTTGCAATACTGGCTCAACCTCATTGGACTCGCGGGCCGTGTGGCATGCCCGTGTTGACCATGATGAAATGTCACTCTAAACTCACTTTGATTTCCGATACTCACTTGCCGCCAGCCACTCGAGTCTTCGGAAAGTCTACTAGTGGGGAATGTCTCTGGAGGGTGTATTAGGGTTAGGAATGCCATGCTTGCCAAACCTTGTCTGCTCGCCTAACGCGGATGAGAGTAAGACACCCCGTACGAGGATGCTGGCGTCATTAATCTCTCATTGTTAGTGGTGGAGATTGACACTTGAGTTAGCTTTGCCAACGGTGCTAGTCTCAGGAAATCAAATCTAGACTTCCGTATTCCCGAGAACGGGCAATTCGCGAAACCTGCGATATCGCAGGTTGAATGATGAGGCCGTCAGCTAACTAATGACACTGATTGGCTTGCATTGCCTGCAGCAGCATGGCTTGGCTGCCATGGGACCAGCCTCAACCCGACAGTGATCTGAAACGGGTCGGGTATGCCCGTGAGTGGAATGCTGGGCCGCTATCTTGAATGCTGGCGGTGGGTAGTCTGGCCGTAGAGGCCCCACTCCGGCTCTAAGCTTGAACGATTCCAGAAGACTTGCATATTGGTGCATTCTCTCTTGCCTCATCATGAGCTCATGCTTATTGCTGGAGTGGATCGATCGAATGAGTTGTCGTCTCAGTGGAACTGATGAGATAGCAGATTCAGCGCGTACCGCGACAGCCAGCCTCTAGCCACCCCCACCGTCTATTCTGCTCAGCTCCCCTCAGGCTCAGCTGCACCACGATTCGATGATGTCCGAACTATGCCCGCCCGGGTCCGTTGCATCATTCAGCTGCCCAATCTCTTTGTCGCGACGGACGAATGTGGAGCTGCTGTTTTGGCATTCTCTGAGCTATCTCCGGTCGAATGGGGGGCCATCAGGATAGTTGCCTGGACTCCGATGGGGCCCTCTGGCGTGACCACGCAGCAGTATCCCGAGCGGAGGGAACGAACAGTGGAGGATGGGAGGAACGAGGCGTATCGCGGCGTGGACTGTGAGACGCTGGGGATGACCTATCCAAAGAATGCTGAGAGCGAGACCGGCCTGGAGCACGTGTCCTGACTGGATGGACCTGTCATAGAGAAATGAGTTCTACTTTGCCTCATCGGCAGTGATTTCCCTGCTGGAAAGTAGGGTGGCTGAGGCTAGGGGAATGTTCTAGGAAATCCCAGGCGTCATTCGTCGGTTGGTTGCCGTCAATCTGCCCAGATGAGAGGAGGTAGATACCGACACTGATCATTCTGGCCTGTGGTGAAGCCAGAAGAATGTCATGCTGGATAAACTATCTGTGTTACCTGTCATATAGGAGAGTATATGTACCTTTCAAACTAAGGGGAAGAAAAAGAAAAGAAAAGAAAGAAGCAGGGATAAGCAACGAAGAAGAGAAGCAGCTAGGGGAGTAAGTCAACGCGACTAAGGAAACTAGGTCACGCTAAGCGTGCAGAGAAGAGGGACAGAAGCAAGAGGGAAGAGGGTCTGTCAAAGGCGATCTCCATACCGCAATATGATCTATCTTGTGTGATTCCCTACAGTGAGTATGTGTGTCACTTTTCTATGCAGACTTTTCTTTTTCCCGTCTCTTTTCTTTTGTCTTTTTAGTTGACAAAAGACTAGGGGACATGCTGAATAGTTAAGCCACCATTGCGGAATTAAGTTCAATTGAGTGCAGGGATAAAAGAGTAAGCAACGTGAAATGCCAAAAGTTAGTTGGGTAGGTAGATAGCAGAAAATGAGAAAGTAAAAAGAAAAAGAGTAAGAAAGAGTGTGTGAGCTGAAAGGCTGAAGGATGAAGGCTGTGGAGGAGGGCAACCAGGGATAAGCGGCGTCCAGGTTTCTTTGTTTGACTGGCAACGACCAGCGCGACTAGTAGTTTAGTTGGTTTAGCTGAGTCGATTAGTGTTGATCCAACTAAAGAATCACTAAGAATAAACCCGCCATGCCATGAACCATTCAGATCCCATTTCTGACGGAAGGAAAGGATCGACTTCCGGGGTTCAGCAATCAGCAATCCAGCAATCAGCAAGCAAGTAAGCTGGGATCACTCGGCGACTCCAGAATTGTTGGTTATTGCGCTTCGTATTCTTCCCCGGCCCTAACCCGATCTTTCCCCCATTCATCAAATGTCTGGACCTTCCCACGTCTATCTTTCTCTCAGCCTCTGTGTCAATGTGTTCTTCCTAACTTCCAAATCATACAATCAATATTCTATCTAGAGCCAGAACCAGAATTTCCGGTAATTGTAGACGAAAATTGAACGGAAATCACCCTAATGGCGCGCCCCTCAGCAAGCCCACCCACATACCATCCACACCCACCATCCACACCCCCCGGTCCATCCCTTGCATGAGGGTGTCACTCTCATGAGGCTATTCCCGCCCATGATGATGACCACGACGATCCCATCCTGCAGTTCGGCCAGGAACTGCCCTTGAGATATGTCGCTTTTATTTTTGCTTTTTAAATATTTATTTTATTTTTTTTTCTTTCTCATGGATTTTCCCAAAATTCTACATGGACTCCGCCCCGAACTCCTTGGGATCTAGGGATGAACGGCCGGACCAGCCAGACGGAGCTTGACGAGCTGCATATGGTGACCCTCCCTGATGGATCCCATCACATCCATCCGCTGCTGAGTTTCTTGTCGTCGGCCTCGTTCTCCTCTTCTTCCTTCTTCCTCTAATGATTAT
Source organism: Aspergillus tubingensis (assembly GCF_013340325.1). Lineage (NCBI taxonomy): Eukaryota > Fungi > Ascomycota > Eurotiomycetes > Eurotiales > Aspergillaceae > Aspergillus > Aspergillus tubingensis. Next base: position 2,855,699 of record NW_023336280.1, on the reverse strand, counting down.
TATTATTAAACCCATCTCCCTTTAAACTCCATCCTATCGTCTCCCTTCTCTCTCCCCTTCTTCTTCTCCCTTCCTCCCTTCTTCGTTCATCTTCATTCCTTTCTTTTTTCTCTTTCCCCTCGTTCTCTTCTTGTTGAACCATGGTCCCGGCGGGTTCTTTATCTCTACACTGCCGGATAAAGACACTGGCCACAGGCTGACTGACTGACTTGCACGGGTGACGGTCGTGTGATTGTTTGCTTGCCCTGCTTGCTGGCCTGTCATCCTGGACGCCAAAAAAAGGTTAAAATCGCATCAAGACCGGCGACTGGCGAGCAAAGTCAAAAAAGCAACGACGCTGGCCGTATTCGGGTCACAATTTTGGTACTTCGCCTACGGAGAACATCCCAATCGGGCCCATTTCCCTCCCGGCTGGTGCCTCTCGCTGGTTATCTTTCTCTTCTTCGGCTTCTTTCTCTTCACTCCTTCTGCTTCTTGGTTCTGCTTGTCTTTCCCTTGCCACGTTTTTCTCTGTTCTTTCCCCCCATCCTTCCGGAGGGGGAAAGGTCTTTTGAGACATCCCTTCCCCTCCCTTCGTGCCAACTCTATAAACTATCTCCTGGCACTGCCAACGATATACTTCCCAGTTCCTGGCCCGAGCCACGGGAATATTACTCCCCACTCCCAACCACCCCTCCCTCTCCATCTAGCACAACAGCATCATGCTTTCTCCGTCCTCGTTGGCACTTCCTAGACAGGCACCTCCAGTGAGGCCCTCTCGGTCCTTGGAGGGACTAGAGCAAGTCGTCCCTCCTCGAGTGCCAGTGCCCCCTGCTCGCCCGGCACTGCGACATATTGATAAGCCGCTCCCTGAGCTGCCTCCCAAGCCACTGCCTGAGACCCCGTCGATGGATGAGGGCTCCACTGCATGGAGTGATGACAGTAGTACCATCTCCAGCTTCTACGATGACAGCCGACGCTTTTCGGCGGATTCGTCCGAGAGTTACCCTGTTTTTGTCCGCTCTGGTTCGGACGATCTGTCCGAGCTTGTCGATCATCCACCCACTACCGGGCCCATCGACCCGTACCAGCATGACGACCGTCACCAGCACCACAATGACCATCCAAAGTCCGCACCTTTCGCCATCACCACTACTTTCCTCCACGATGACCACTCCGACCGAGCCCAACCCTGGGTCGCTAACCGGGCTGGCCCCAACCATTACTTCCGGGAGAAGAAATGGGACTTTTTCCCTGAGCTGGCTACTCCGTCGGCTCTCCCGACATCCCCGCGTTTTCCCACTCACCCCCGCAAAAAGAACGGCAGTAAACTGAACCTCACCGTGTTCGACTTCGCCAGCCGCAACCGTTGGAACTCATCCGATCGAAGTGGACGCGCCCTCGCTCAGGACGTGCGCAATTCCATTCGTTCCTATGTGCAACGGCGCTTGTCGAAAAATTCCCTGGAACGAAACAAGAGTAATCGATCCTCACCCCCCACAGCAGGTTCAGTGGATTCTGTGCGCACCCCCACGCCATCGAGCAAGATCACCACAACCGACGAATATTATCATCCTGGAAGTCCAAGGTCTCCTCTGAGCCCAGTGGATGTCTCCCCCTCGAATAAACGCCTATCGCGCATGTCCACTCGCTCAACCATGGGTGCGCGCGGCCCGCACCCGCGGCCTCTGGCGTCCCCACGGAAGAAGCAGCTGGCAGTGCCGATGTCGCCGTATCAGAAGTACGGGGCGGCGATCTGGGAGAAGCCAGGTCGCGAGAAGCGCATCAGTTACCGACAGAGCCCCAATGTTCGGTTTCCTCGCTATCGGAAACGACGCTCGTCAAAGAAGGGCTTTGTGTCCTCCGCAACGCCACCCCTGACGCCACCCGCCCGGTCCCAACTCCAGCAGAACACTCGAGACTGCGTCCGAGCCATTCAAGACGGCACCCATCATATCCTCGACGCCCTTGACGGCGCGCGGAAGAAGATGATCGGAGTGCGAGGCGATCGACGGCACACAGAGCTGAAATCACAAATCCGACTAGTCGGACCAGTCAGTCCATACAATAACAATTACGGACAGACCGATCCATGGATTTAGAACGAAGAGCTCACTATCTCTCCTCTCAGACTTTCCTTTCTCGTTCCGTCTTCTTTCCTTTCTATGTTTATGATATCCCATTCGCTTCATTGTCCATGTTATCCAATTAGCCTGTCCTTATTTCCGGTCACTCTCTACGTCTACAACTCTCGTCTTGTCCTGCAACTCTAGTCATTACCGTGATATCCCGTTGGCATTTTCAGGGTCTCTGCTTGGCGTTGGGGACACACCTATAGATGCTTATCTATAGCTACTTCACTTTTTGGTATATTACATTGAGGAATACTAGCTTATAATGACCCAATATCGAATCTTATCATCTACAACCCAAAACAGTCAGACTAATCGTCCAATAATCGCAGTAATTGAATACACCCTACCCCACCCAAAAGAATGCAACACGTGCCCTATCCCTTACAGATCTATCCCCAATACTTGCATATGCAGCACCAGCACATGATCTGACTAGGAAATTCTCCTGGATCAAATGTCTCTCTTTCTTTGCCCTTTCCTTTCCCTAACCCTTGCCCTGTCTTTCACCCCTAGGCACAAATTGAACACGATGTCTATCTCCATTGACAACCATAAACAGTCCTAATTTGCAATTGAAACATCATATCTCTGGTTAAATCAACTCATCCCACAACCTTAATCCCTATTCTAAAGGTATGGATCAGGGTCATCGTGGCTGTAGCTGTACGTATCTGTAAGTAGTCTTAAGCATGCGAATAATTCTACGATATCTGTGCATATTGCGTATGTGTACACTGCGCATGTACAAACTAGCCCTTGCGTCGATTACTCCTTCAGTTATAATAGTATCAGCTGATCAGCAGCTTCGTAGTAGACATATTGTTCTTCTATACTAGGAGGTACTACTATAGATAGTCGTGATCTAGGGATGGATAATACTGTGCGACTATTGGTTATTACTGAGATGGTGAATGGGTTTTGTGTTAGTGTTGATTTGGTGTCTTGGGGAATTTGGTATTATTATTTCTTATGGGTGGGGATGGGATGTTGTGTATTTGGTACGGAGCAGGGGGTACTTAGGGGTGAGGGATAAGGTGAGTGAGTGCGTGGGGGGTGGGATGATGGTGGAAATGGGATTCGTGTTTGGGGCTCTGTTAATGGGTTTGTATTTGATCTGGGTTGCTGGATTGCATACTATATTTAAATATTCTCTGCTGGAAAGTGCAGTACTGTATGCCGGTGCAGTAAGGTTACTATGTTTATATCTAGCGATGCAATAGGAACGAGTAGTAGGTCATTGATATTCCTAAATGCAACCCTATATATTTCATAGAGTTAGGTCATGATAAATAACAAGGCTAAACTAAGATAAGGTATTCTATTTTATCCTGCGCCCAACCATCGCCTGTCCAAGCAAACCGACCAGCCAACCCACAAGGAACCGAAATTAATAAAGAGACCCGACCTGAGAAGAACTGAAAAGGAAACTTTCACAACTGCGCAACGTTTTCCAGGATTTGCACCTCCTGGCCCGGCTTGAATGCCGGCAGTCCGATGAACGGACAGCCCGCGCACCGGAAGGCATCGCCCAGGGCGCAGTTTCCACACGAGCCTGTCTTACCCTGAACAGTAAAGTCCAGCTCGTTCAAGTCCTCCGTCTCCAGCTTCATCACGTTCAGAGCCTTGTCTGCCTTCTCCCGCTCCGCTTGTTCCTCTGCCTCGAGTCGTGCTGCGAGTCCGCACGTGCAGTCCTTGCAGGCGCGACGGCGGCGGCCGGGCTTGGGCTGGCATTCGGGGGCTGTGATGCATGCATTGTTAGCATGGTTTAAATTCCACAAGAATTATCGAACTATGAATGGGACTTACGCTGGATAGGTCTCTTCAAATCCTCATCCGACAGCAGGGTATCCTCGTCGATCAAGTCATCGTCGTTTTCGTAATCGTCGTCATTATTAATCATGCCCACGGTGACAAGCTGCACGGGCGGTGCAGGCGCAGGTGTGGGAGCAACTGTCTCTGTCTTCGCCGCATCCTTCTTCTTCCCATTGCGTCGCAGGGGAATTGCGAACGACTTGGGCTGGTCCATCTTCTCAAATCCGGCATCGGTCTTGATCAGCCCCGCCAAGACCGCCTCGCGCTCCTCGGCCTCTCCGAAAAAGTTATCCTGAGTCTGTAGCTTCGCTCCGGCCTTCATGCAGGGAACCAACGCGGTGTAGACATCCCGCGTGAGCAGTTGGAGGGCCTCCGACCGCCGCGTGCCATCGGTATCGGTTAGGACGACAATGTGATCGTAGGTGTTGGCGGGGAGGGAAACGAAGCCGGCAGATATGCGGTCAAGCATCTGCAGGTCGGTTGTGGAGCGGTCAAAGGTGGTGAAGAGGTCCCGGAGCTTCTCTTCTTGAGTGGCGATGGAGGGGGGAGCGAGGAGGAGAGTGCGCTTGGAGGGGCTGCCGGTCGACATGGGCTGGAAGGAGGGGGCGGGTGCCATGTCGAAATCAGGCGTTGTGTCGATGGTCACGAACGAGGGAGCCATTGTGTCGGTCTACCTGCGAATTCGTCCGTGAAGGGAGAAGGAAGAGGAGATAGTTGGGGTATAAATGGAAGGGAGTGGAAATTGAGGTTCAAAAGTGATCAGTGGCCGTGATCGGATGCTCGTTTTGGGTTTCGTCTGGCTGACTCAATTGTCATCTGACGGCGTTGTGATTGGGTGGCGGGGAAAGTGGCAGAGATTGTGTTTGACGGTTATCAGCGAATTTTCGGAGTTATCTGATGATGGGGGATTACAAATCGAGGCACACGCCTGCAACCCCCGAGGAAATAGCTAGGTGATAGTCCGATGGCGGTGGTGGGATTTGTTTCCTTCTTTAGGAAAGTCGATGTTAGTGGGTTTTAATTTCTGGGAGGTTCTCTTTGACTCCGAGTGATTTTTAGCAGATTTTCTCCCCTCCAATGCCCCGCACCCATATTACTTTGGCCCGGTTGCTATTGCCCTGCTCGCTGTCCGTGGGAAATTGTCACGGAAATTCTTTGGCCTTTCTGGGTTTAGCGCTATTGGGCTGCTGCCCAAGCTGGCTGACTAATGGAGATCCTTCAAAACCCCGCTTGTTCATGATGTCACTCAGAGAGTGTCTGCCATCAGCAAGAAGAATATATATTAGTCAGTAACTGATGTTCGCGGTGAAATGCTCTCATAAATGATAGAAAAAGCCCATTATTGGCGAGTGAGACGGTTGTCTGCCCAAGAGCCGCTGTTTTTTCCAGCGTGGGGTGCAGTTTAACCTTAAATTGTTTCCAGAAGTGGAAACCCGGAGGGCCATATACTATACGGTCATGTGATACGGCTGATTGCTGATGGTCTCTCCGACCATAGCGTTGGAAGATTCAATTGCGACAACATTATCTCGGGGGAACAAGAATTTGATGCCCCTATCAGTGAGGGATACAAACTTTTCTGATGCAGCTACAACACAGGCCGATACGCCAACGGCTCTAAGCCGACTGAAGGGCAGAAAGAGTGACCCGAACTTAACTCCATCAGCGGCCACCCTAAAGGTGGATAACACTTGCAGAAAAAGTCTGCCCCAAAAATAATAAATACGGTTTTAATTATAATTAAAGTAGGCGATGCTTACTGCCCCAATTCTCAAGTATGGCCTTTGCCTTTGACATTGCTACAAGCACCCCACTAATCGTGCTGCTATTTACTAGTATATATACTGCTTGTGTTCTTGGTCGATAGTACAATGTTAATCTTCTCGGAGCTCGATACATATGTCGATCAATCGTGATGAAGTATCTGGATGCCAAGGGCTAGTTGTGGACATTGGACAGTTCAAGAAGAGAGGCAGCTATCCTGAGTTTGCTCAGCGACCCAGTCACACTACTATCGATTTCAGCAGATATTGCAGTCTTATCGCCCAGGAAGATGTTCCTCGATCGTTTGATAGAACGATGTGTGCAATGGCTGCAATATATAGATGCAGGAGGTAAGTTTTATCTCGTGCTATAGTCCCGTCGGACCTCTACCTCGCAAGCGGCCACTGCCATTGAGTACGATGGCGATGTGCCAACTAAAGACTGCCTATCGATGTTATCCATCAAAAAGTAACAGTTCAGCGCGGCCTTCTAAGAGCATGTGGCTGGGACACCCGAACGTTGGCAGACAAGGGTCAACTCACTATGGCAGGGTCATGTCAATCCTAGTTGACACCCAATATATTAGCTCATATTGCGGTAAGTGGAAGGCCAGGTAGACATTGTATTGTTGTGCAGCCTTCGTAAGCTCGGGGTGGTCGGACGCGCGCCTTCGAGCTTGATGGATGTCTGTGCTTGGGTCAGTATACCACACTATTGTCATCCATCCAAATCCGACTAAACTTCACAAACCAATTTAATGCTCTCACCAAAGCACTAATATATAAAAAATTGAAATTCGACAATGTATCTGTTCACACCATCTTTCTATTGTCAAAGCTTCCGCAAAAGGCAATGTGGAATGAATGGCTGACATAACAGCCACCCCGGATCAGCACAGGAATGCCTGCATCCAACGTCATGTCACCTGCCCTGTCGTGTTCCTGGCCGTTCCTGGCGACTCCTCACTTCCCCTCTTCTTTCCTTTGAGCAGACTCCCTCCTCTTTTGACCATTCAATTCATTCGAATCTACCAAATGCTTTGAATTATCAATCGTTGCATCCAAATCTGTTTATCCCATCACTCCACTGATCTAGACCCGCTACCATGGGTGGAGACGTTCCCCGGCAAGCTCCCAGCGCCCTTCCCCAGACTCCCGCCGGCCCAGTCGGTCAACGCATCAAGAGCATCTACACCGACCGTCTCAAGCAATTCACCGCCACCGGACAGTACGAAGGCCAGAACCTCATCTCGTAAGTACATTCTCACTGTGGTCTTATTGCACACATTTCTCATTCTTCCGATCGTCTATTTTGCGTCCGAACTATACTAAAGATCTACTAGCAAGCTGAACGAGGCCGTCAATTCCGACGAAGACCATGTCAAGCTTTCGGTATACTCCGTCCCTGACCTCCAGCGCCCAACTTTCAAAGAGGCTACCTCCAATGAATTTATACCTACCCACATCGGAGCATCGTTCGGGCCAAGCTGGTCCACTCATTGGTTCCGCATCCGCCTGACGGTCCCGGAGGATATGCGCAAAAAGGAACGTCTGGAGTTTCACTGGGATGCAAACAACGAGGGTCTAGTCTGGACGGAAGATGGTCGACCACTTCAAGGTCTCACTGGTGGCAACGAGCGTATCGAGTGGATCATCCCCGATGCCTGGCGGGATGGGAAGGAACATACCTTCTACATCGAGATGGCCTGCAATGGCATGTTTGGAAATGCGCCTGGGGGAGATTCAATCCAGCCGCCTAACCCTAACAAATACTATACATTGCACAAAGCTCAGATCACGGCTGTTAATCTAGAGGCACGGGCATTGTTCTACGACTTCTGGATCATTGGAGGTATGTTCGGACCAGTAACTTTAGGCAGCTTATACCACTGCCAGCTGCGAGACGACAGTATTTCCTGTACAGGGTCACTGACTTAGTACACTAGACGCGGCCAGGGAATTCCCTGGTGATGGCTGGGAGTCGCATGAGGCCAATATGGTCGGCAATGCTATCATTGATGCGTTCATTGCTGGGGAAGGCAGCAATGAATCAATCAAGGAGGCACGCAAAATAGCCCAGAAGTATCTGGGTAGTAAAGTAGATTCTTCCCAAGTGTACGAGACCGACACGGAACCCATCGTCTACGCTATTGGACATTGCCATATCGATACTTGCTGGTTGTGGCCTTGGGCAGAGACTAAGCGTAAGGTTGCCCGGTCATGGTCGAACCAGTGTGATCTGATGGACCGGTATCCGGAGCATCGCTTCGCTTGCTCCCAGGCACAACAGTTCAAGTGGTTGAAGCAATACTATCCATCGGTTTTCGAACGCGTCAAACAGTGGGTCAAGAAAGGTCACTTCCAACCCATCGGCGGCAGCTGGGTCGAGCATGACACCAATATGCCCAGCGGAGAGTCGCTGGTGAGGCAATTTCTCTATGGCCAACGCTTCTTTGAGAGAAACTTCGGTGAACGCTGTACAACCTTCTGGCTTCCGGATACCTTTGGCTACTCTACGCAGATACCTCAGATCTGTCGTTTGGCAGGCATGAGTCGCTTCCTCACCCAAAAGCTCAGTTGGAACAATATCAACAACTTCCCGCACACCACATTCCTCTGGGTTGCACTCGATGGGAGTCAGGTTATGTGCCACATGCCACCAGCGGAGACATATACTGCGAGCGCTCACTTTGGTGACGTGAAGCGTAGCGTGACTCAACACAAGTCAATGGACAACGACAACACGTCACTCTTAGTATTCGGCAAGGGCGACGGCGGTGGCGGGCCAACCTTTGAACATCTGGAGAAGCTGCGCCGCTGCCGCGGTCTCAGTGACAATGTTGGCTTGCTTCCTCGTGTCAAGATGGGAAATTCGGTCGATGACTTCTTCGCAAAGCTCGAGAAGAAGGTAGAACAAGGTACCCGCTTCGCCACGTGGTATGGTGAATTATATTTCGAACTACATCGGGGTACATATACCACGCAGGCCAACAACAAACGGGGAAACCGCAAGTCAGAGTTCTTGCTCAGGGAAATTGAATACCTTGCTACTCTCGCTACTCTTGAGCAGTCTGCTGACAAGTATAAGTACCCCAAAGAGGAAATTGACGAGATGTGGGAAGATGTACTTCTGTGCCAATTTCATGATTGCCTTCCCGGTAGCAGCATCGAGATGTGCTACGATGACTCCAGAGAGCTATACAAGAAGGTTTTCGAAATTGGCAACAAGGTTCGGAAGGAAGCCCTCCAAGCCCTTGGACTTGGAAGCAGCACCGCCAAGGGTCTCGTCGCAATCAATACATTGCCCTGGCCTCGCTCAGAAGTAGTCAAGGTCCCTGCTGAGTTTACAACTGCGGGTGGCCCTAGGTACGCCATTGTCAGTGGTGAAAGTGGTCCTATCAAGTGTCGGCTTCCCACGGCTTCAAACAGAGCGCCTGCTGTGACTGTTTCCGAGATCGAGCCCGGTGTCTTCCGTTTACAGAACGAGAAACTGAGGGTAGATGTGCACGACGGAGTCATCACATCATTGTACGATCTGGAGGAAAAGCGCGAAATCGTTGCCAAGGGCGGAAAGGCTAATCAGCTTGTCATTTTCGACGATAAACCACTCTACTGGCAAGCGTGGGACGTTGAGGTCTTCCACCTCGAATCGAGGAAAGAGTTGCAATCCGGGAAGACTACTGTCGCTGAGAACGATCCATATCGTGTCAGCGTGGTCACTGAGACCCGCATAAGCGACAAGAGCTGGGTCAAGACGACTATCAGCCTGGCTGCTGCCGTTGGAGACCAGCCATCCTATGTTGAGATGGAAAGTGAAGTTGAATGGCGGGAGACTATGAAGTTCCTCAAGGTCGAATTCCCTGTCGACATCACGAACACACAAGCATCGTACGAGACTCAGTACGGAATTATCAATCGCCCTACTCATTACAACACCAGGTATTTCTACCCTTCTTTCCACATATGCAGGTGCTAATAGGCTACAGCTGGGACATGGCCAAGTTTGAAGTGTGCTGCCACAAGTGGGCAGATCTGTCTGAGCACGGCTACGGTGTCTCGATTCTCAATGATTCCAAGTATGGGTTTGCAACTTGCGGTAACATGATGCGCCTCTCCCTGCTTCGTGCCCCGAAGGCACCAGATGCTCATGCAGATATGGGCCATCATCGTATCCGTTACGCGATTCTCCCGCACGCAGGACCCCTGGACCATCGCACGATCCGCGCAGGGTACAGCTTTAACCATCCTCTTGCCTTGGAGCCCGCATCTGGTCAGGAGGCAAGCGATGCGTTTAAGTCTATCTCGCTGGACGGTTCCCCGTCACTCGTGTTGGACACAGTGAAGCGCGGTGAAGACGATGAAGACGTGTCTCGTGACGAGCTGCCACGGCGTGCCGGGAAGAGCGTCATCCTCCGCATCTACGAGTCCCTGGGTGGTAAGAGCCGTGGCACCATCAATACCAAGCTTCCCGTCAAGAAGGCATGGAAGTGCAATATCCTTGAGGATGACGAGACGAGCCTGGTCTTGTCCAAGAGTGATGCACAGACCACGAGCATTGATATCGAGCTGAGAGCCTTCGAGGTCGCGACATACAGACTGCAGCTGTAGTCAGTCCCCATGCAGTGAAAGGGAAAATTGTCTGTAGTTCCTAACACCAAGTGACATATCTTTTGAGATGTATAGTCTAGCAGAGCAATGCCGATGCAATCTAGTAGTACAGAGGATATCACAGACAAATAGCGAAACCTAGCAAACACAGCGAACTCTTCGAACAAATATAATCAGTAGTTTTCCGCGCGCCACAGCTCCCTATCCAACCCAGCAAAGAACCTACCAACTCCAACCAACTCTCATGAAATGAAACGAAATGATAAAATGATATGTCAATCCCTCCCATAAGTAATCTTCAACCTCTTCGTAGGCGGCCTATCCCCATCCGTCCCATCATCATCCCCCTTATCCTTATTACTCGCCGCAGACTTCTTCTTATTCTTCGACGCCTGGCCCCCCTTCACACTATTCGCCGCAGACGACGCATCCCCATTCCCAGGCTTTCCAGTAGATCCATTATACGTGGAATTCGGAGTCGCGGCATGCGACGGCGTCGTTTGAGCCGATGAAGGCGCGGGTGAATCCTAAACACAAACACAGAGAACCCGTCAGCTTACGCACATCCCCACAACCACACAATCAAACACAAAGGGGACGGAGATAGAGAGAAAGGGAAGAAAGGTAAGCCTACCCGCATAAAACTCGCTGAACTCCTCGAAAACACACGATCCGCGTCCGACACCGTCGCCTTTCGTCTCGCAGCGCCTCCTCCACCACTCATACTTGATGAGAGGGCAATGCCTGCTCCGCCGATCCCGGCCCCGCTGGACGATCCCTTGATGTAATTATCGAAACCCTTGATGATGTTTCCGGCGGTGGTTTCTTCCAGGTAGGATTGTTCGAAGCGGTAGATTTGGTCTTCGAGTTGGGCCTGTCGTTTATTTGTGTTGGTTCGTGACACGGGGAAGTTAAAGGGGGGAATGGGGGGAGTGTCCGTACCATGCTCTTATCCATTAGGCGCTTCTTCTGGAGTGTGTCGCGTAGTTCGCGGCGGAGTTTCTCGTAGTAGGGGAGGCCGCGGTTTGCGGTTGATGAAGCGGAGGAGTCGTTGGATTGGTTGGGGTTGTTGGGGTTGGAGGTGTTGTTTGATGTTGTGTTGTTGTTGGAGTTGAGATTGGAGGTGGAGTTCGAATTGGCATTGTTGTTGTTTGGTGTGGAATTGGGCGCTGTGGAGTTGGTGATTGTGGTGGAAGTTGGGCCTGTTGTGCTAGTTGGTGGTGCTGGTGCTGGGGCGCTTGATGCGGCCGGTGTTGTAGCGGCGGCGGCGGCGGGTTCGGCCATTGTGGTGGTGGGTGACGTGATTGTAGTCGCGGGAAAGCGTCAATGATGAGGAGATTGAGATGGGGGTTTGGTTGGGTTAGATGCGAGCGCGCATTGAAACGAGTGTACTGGTGGAGGTGGTGTCGCGATCTCTAGCATCTAGAAGCGGAAGAGAAGTGGAAGTGAATGAGTGGATGGAATGGATTGGATGATGATCGCCGCCAGATCTTATCGTTGGTGTTTGGCTGGTTTGCATCCGCGTCACATTATCGCTCCGTCACCTTACGTACACCTGGGAGCTGCATCTCCCCATCTCCCTTGCTCTCTTTCCCTCTCTGTCTTACCGGTGTGGTTCGCTGGCTTCTTTATCTGAGAGAGGCTTGTGGTGTTTGCTACGCTGAAGCTCGCTGTACATATTGTACTTGACTTCGTCATCAACGACTATTCTACTTGTTGGACTTGCTACGGCCTGACTTCGAGATGGATCACTCAATGCATGGCATGATGGATATGGACCATGGACATGATCATGGTGATATGGATATGGGTGATGGACAGTGCAGTATGAATGTGAGTGTCTTGTTGCTTCTATATTGGTGCGAGTGCAAGCGGTGCTCGGAAGTGGAGCTCACCATTGCTTGCTACAACGTACTGCCCTCCTAGCTCGTCCGGCTAACGATGCTTGCTAGATGCTATTCACCTGGTCTACGAAGAACCTCTGCATCGTCTTTCCCCAATGGCGCATTACCAGCACCTGGTCCCTTCTGGGTTCACTTATTGTCATCGTCCTTTTGACGGCCGGCTACGAGGGGATTCGGCAGCTTACACGGCGGTTCGAAGCAGCTCACGCTAGGAGGCTGAGTGCATATACTACGGTTGCTGTTGGAGGTACGTACATCTCAGTTCCTATTATGTTTCCTGTATAATGCATGGCGGGGATATTGGAGTCATGGTTTCTTCCTCATCTTCGAGCGCTGGTTATTGGTTTGGCCCAACCTTTGCTGGGATGAAGCACCTGACACCGTGAAGGCAGCGAGGTCCACGACGATTCTGCCACGGCCAATGTCCCTTCTAGCCAGACGCTGCCTGCCCCGAACACCGGCTCACCCCTAGTTGTAGGCAGGGATAGCCGAAGGACCGTCGAGCAAAGAGGCAAGATCACCATGGCAGCATTGTATGCTGTGCAGGTATTCTATAGCTTTTTCATCATGTAAGTCTTCTAACCCCTCCTATTCACTCCCTGTTCGACCTGGACGAGTTCTAACTGTTCAGGCTGCTCTTCATGACGTACAATGGATTCGTCATGCTCGCAGTTGCCGTTGGTGCCTTTGTGGGATATTTGGCGTTTGGAGACAATACCTCTGCCAGCAAAACGGTTGCTTGTCATTAATGGACTGTAAGCACGAAGGCTTGCCTGAAGTTTTGGCGGGAACCGGGCATATTCTTAGCAGTAGCCTCGTTAGGTAGCTGTGGTCGTCTTGTCGTTTGGAAACAGCATCAGTTGCATACTCGTCTAATGAACATTCATGCGTTCACTTGCAAGCAGCGGAGACTGCAATTAGGGGACTTCAACATCGCTGTCATCTCCAAACCCGAAGCTAAACCCGCCTCCTTCGGCGGCATCACCCCCGTCTTGCTCTGGGTTTCCGTGCACAATTTCGTCCCATTTCCGTTTCTTCCCCTCGTTCTTCTTCTGCAGCTCTGCCTGCGCCTGTTCCAATAGCTCAGGATGCGATTTCTGCATCTGCGCCACAAACCGCTCGTAGGGATTGTTTACGTCCTTTCTGAAACCTGAAACCTGGTCTGCCTTGTTAGACAAGAAGTCCAGCGCAGCGCTCAGGTGGGCACGGGGTATGAAGTTCTGAGTAATGGCAATAGCTGGCTCAATGTTGACGACCAAGTGCCACCAGCCCGAAGGAACGTGGAGAATCTCGCCCTCGTGACAAATCCCCTCGATGCAGCCTGGGCTACGTCGTGCCTCGGCGTGAAAACCGAAAAGCCACTCGGCAATACTAAGAGGGGAAGTCACTTCACTCTGGTCGTCTGACACATAGACGCCCGGAGGCGGCGGGAGCTTCGAAGACGATGGGAACATGATCCAGTATTTTGAACCACGAACAACCGCATTCCAGGCGCTGGTAGCGTTCGGGTCCTTGTGGAAGGTACTTCCAGACCGCTCGGGTCCAATGATCAGCCACTGCCTGTCAGGGCGATCGTTCCCCAGCACGGAGAAGAAGTCCTCTCCAAAGCAACTGGGAGGCCAGTAAGTGGCGTCAGGCTCCTGGTCCGGCTGACCGACTTTGAGGCCCATTTTTGATACAAAGGCCCGGTCGAACAGATAGAGGGGGCTCTCATCGGAGTTGTTGTGCATGTAATCAACATAAGTATGGAAAGGCCAGTCCACTGCCTCTGCGCGGAAAACAGCCTCGCCGTAGTGATCCAAAAGCATGTTTACGGACCAGTTCTTGTAAGCTGGCCATTGTTTCACAGGCTCAGTCAAGATGAAGGGCGTGTTGCTCCATTTTTCATTGAACTCCTCAAAGGAGAGATCGGGGAGACGAGCAATTTGGTTGCGGGCAGGGATATTCTTAATGTAAGGATCTAAAGATATATGGGCGCAGTGGAAGGGCCGGTGCAGGACATCCGAGAATAGATTCGAGCAGTCTAGGATGCACTCTTCCGACGGAGGAATGTTAAGATAAGTTGAGCGCCATGTTCCTTTCCATGAGAACGAGGCGGGAGGAGACCTGACTAAAGCGTTAGTGCAATGCTCCAGGCCGTCTAGCTATAATTCTACAAATGCGATGAGACAGTAGACTGCCACGTCCCAGGAATCAAGAGAAATAAGCAGTCCCCTGGCAAGCAGATGTAGACAATAGCAATAATGTAAGAACAAAGATCTATATCTCACCCGGTGAAAAGAGCTTTCCAGAGATCTTCGGCTCTGGTGAAAGCATAGAATGCCTTGCATGTCTGTCCTATATTTAATAGACTGGGACCATCGAGGTATTCGAGCAACATTAATATCGACTCATCCGGTAGGATGTTAAATGTCCCAATTGCATGGCGCAGATTCTCTGCGGCGAGCAAAGCATTGCCACTAGGCTTCACGCCCAGAGGATGGCCAGGAATTTCTTCATGGCCAGACAGATCCTCAACATCGGGCTCTGGATGCGAAGAGTAGCTATGGGCAGCTACTGCACCGCCGAGAGGACGAGCACTGTCCAAGGAATTGATATCCGGCATTTTCATGATTATTATTTGAAGAAAAAGAAAGAGACGGGCATTGAATTGTAGGAACTTTCCCAATTGGGTGGGGAACGACTAGACCGGTCACAGACCGGGCGGCGGTGGTGGTACAGACTAGTAATAAACAGCCCACACAACCAACGGCCAGGGCTGTCAGGCAGGGAAGATACGGGGGGTCTTATGCCCAACCCACCCATAAACACCGCTCCTGTGGACTTGCTAAGCGGCAATACACTCGTCCTACGCAGTAAAAGACTTGCCTCCTGGGCAACGAAAATATTACCATAGATTTCCCTCCGTAGTTCAGCCAGCGAATAAGGAAATAATGACAAAATTCCCACAAGGCAAGTACGTGGGTAGGTTACCCGATAAGGAAGGCGGTGCGTATCGGCTAGGCTAAATTGGCGCTAAAAATCAAAAATTTCACCGCGACAAATGGAAAAATGGCAGACACAGGGAAGGAAAAGGGAAGAAGAGAAAAAAAAAAAGTTCGCAGTGCTCGTCCCGCCGCTTCTGGTCCCCCCATTTTCCCACACCATCTTCGGTCATCCAACTTGAACTTCTTTTCTCTTCCCACCCCTACGACTTTTGAAGTCTTTGTGATATCTCTCATCCCCCGAGAGTTGTGCTACCAGGTTCGTTGCTCTCTCCCCAGTGTTTCTCTGCGCATTGCGCCCTCCCCCACCATCCTCGCCTATCGCTAACAAGCCTTTTCCAGTTTTAATCCCAAAACCCCACCGTCTTCTTCGATCACAGCATCTCGCCTGTGATCTTCTTACAACAACACCGCAATCATGGCTTCTAACGACAAGGGTTTGGAGGAGATCCCCGAGGGTATGTGTTCCTATATCGTTTGCTTCATTTTTTTTCACGGCAAATTTGTGGTTTATATCTCTCTACTTTGCTGGAGAATGGGGCCTTGCTCTCAAGCCAGCGGAAGAAAGAGATAATCGCCACAACCCACCATCGAAATATCCTTCGAAGAATTAAGCTAACCAGAAATTTCACGTCAATAGGACAGATCGAGACCAACTACGATGAGGTCACCGACTCCTTCGACTCCATGGACCTGAAGCCCGAGCTGCTTCGCGGTATGTGATACAAATTTTATCTTCGCCCTGGTGGGGTCTGTGCCAACATGTTCTGACGACGTCCAGGTGTCTACGCCTACGGTTTCGAGCGTCCCTCCGCTATCCAGCAGCGTGCCATCAAGCCCATCATTGCCGGTATGTTTTCTCCGCACGGTCGCCCATAATTTATGATGCTAACTAGGGCATCCCAGGCCACGATGTCATTGCCCAGGCCCAGTCTGGTACCGGAAAGACTGCCACTTTCTCCATCTCCGCTCTCCAGAAGATCGACCAGGAGCTCAAGGCCTGCCAGGCTCTGATTGTCGCTCCCACCCGTGAGTTGGCTCAGCAGATCCAGAAGGTCGTTGTCGCCATCGGTGACTTCATGAACATTGAGTGCCACGCCTGCATTGGTGGTACCAACGTCCGTGACGACATGAACGCCCTCCGCGCCGGCCCCCAGGTCGTTGTCGGTACCCCCGGTCGTATCCACGATATGATTGAGCGCCGTGTCCTCAAGACCGACCAGATGAAGCTCTTCATCCTCGACGAGGCTGATGAGATGCTTTCTGTAAGTCTATTTCTGATCGATCCCGAGAAGATGTGCCCTGGCTAACAACATACTCAGCGTGGTTTCACCGAGCAAATCTACGACATCTTCCAGCTCCTCCCCCAGTCCACCCAGGTCACCCTGCTGTCCGCTACCATGCCCCAGGATGTCCTTGAGGTCACCACCAAGTTCATGCGTGACCCCATCCGTATCCTGGTCAAGAAGCAGGAGCTTACCCTCGAGGGTATCAAGCAGTTCTACATTGCTGTCGAGAAGGAGGAGTGGAAGCTCGACACCCTCTCCGATCTCTACGAGACCGTCACCATCACCCAGGCCGTCATCTTCTGTAACACCCGCCGCAAGGTCGACTGGCTCACCGACAAGCTCACTGCCCGTGACTTCACCGTCTCTGCCATGCACGGTGACATGGAGCAGGGCCAGCGTGATGTTATCATGAAGGAGTTCCGTTCCGGTTCTTCCCGTGTCCTGATCGCCACTGACCTTCTGGCCCGTGGTATCGATGTCCAGCAGGTCTCCCTGGTCATCAACTACGACCTTCCCGCTAACCGCGAGAACTACATCCACCGTATCGGTCGTGGTGGTCGTTTCGGTCGTAAGGGTGTTGCCATCAACTTCGTCACCGCTGACGATGTCCGCATGATGCGTGAGATTGAGCAGTTCTACAGCACCCAGATCGAGGAGATGCCCATGAACGTTGCTGGTAAGCAGGACTTGACCCACACTTTTATGATTTTTCCATTCATACTGACTCCGGCATCTAGACCTCATCTAAACTCCCTAATACCATCACCTAACGTCCCTCGATGCGGATTACGAATGCAGTTGCCAATAACGCTCCAAGGGTGAGCTGCGGTGGGAAAGACGTTTTGACATCGTTGCGCTTCTCTTGGTAAAGGAGAATCCTTCAAAAAGTGGCTTTCTGTGTCTCCAGCATTTTCTCTTTTAGCAGTGGCGAGCGGGAACCGTCTTAGTCTGCGTGTTTCTGTCTTGTTCTGTTTATGGTTTCCTTTGTCTGTTATTGCTTATGGAGATGCGACACGCTTGTGCGATTTTATTGCTGTAATTCATGGTTCTCTTCCGGAAACGCTTTTTCACACCTTTTTCCTTTGCTCTGTACCTAGCTCGCTCTCTGGTTGGTTAAGGATGCTGCGTTCATACTTGACCAAGAGGTCGGGCCAAAAATGTGATTAGTTCAATCAGGCTTTCTTTTCCTCGAGGCACTTTGGGTGGACGAAGATACGATTATGGCTCGGACTGGTTGTATACCTGTGTTCACTAGTATAGACAAGAGAGGTACATACCATTCCATTAGTTTGTTTTGAATAGTCAATCTTCAACCCTTGGTTTTGTGGAAGGCGCTCCAACTTGTAGGGACATTACTCCGTATAGACAGACACAGCCTAAGCATAGTATACTATGTATACCACCCTTCCATCCTCCATTCTCCACATCCTCCACAACACATCCCATCTCAACAACCACTCTATCCCCCACGAAACTCAATCCGAACCAAATAAAGAACCTCCAAAAACCAAATGAACAACCCACGCCGACAACCAAACGCCAACATCCCCCACCCATCCACTTTCCTCTGGGCCCACGAGCTCCGACGCGAAAACATTCAACTCGTGAATCAACTCAACAGCCTCAGAGCTGACCTCGCTGTTGCCAATGATACCATCGCGAATCTGAATCACAGACTTGAAAGTCTAGATCTACGAGCACGCGAGGAATATTCCAAGCTAGAGAATAGCCTCAAGGAACTGGAAGCTCGATTCGACATCAATCTACGAACTGGTATTGAGCGGGTTGAGGAACTTGAGAATGAGAATCGTCGGCTATGGGGTATGGTTGATGGGTTGGAGAAACGTGCGAGGGAACAGCAGGCGTTGGAGGAGGGTATTCGCGTGAAGGTGCTGGATGAAGTGAGAGATATGTTGATGGAACGGGGAGAGAGTGGAGTGAAGGTGGGGATGGGATTGGGAATGCGGAGAGGAGATGTTGTCAAGGCTTGTTCTGCTGGGTCTGATGTTCTTGTGCCGGATTCGATGCCTATGGGTTCGGTGCCTGGTGGTGGTGGTGGTGGTGGGAGGAGTGGGCTGTCGTCGACGCTTTCTGATACTACGTGGGGGACGCCTTCTTTGGTGGGTGAGGAGAAGACTGAGGAATATGGGTCGGATTTGGAGGGTGTTATGAAGCAGTGTGGGAGGTCGTTGGCTGATTATTTGGCCGTTGCTGAGGGGATGAGGTGTGGATTGCAGGCACAGAGGGGTGAAGGTGAGGTTGTTAGAGCTGTTGTACGGGGTCTTGATGACTCTGGTATCCGGGCTTTGATCGAGGGAGAGATGAACAACGCTGGGTGGTCTTGGAGTGCTTTGAGGGCCGTCATGCTGAAGGTTATTAAGGACAGGGAAATGCCTATACAGGAGCCAGTCAATGAAAACGAAACGCCCAATGGAAATGACAAACTCGAGTCGTCAAGTGCTCCGCAAGTCCAGCGCAAAAGGCAAAGAACGAGGAGATACATACCCATTGTACCAGCTGATGAAGAGGACGAACGCATTGTTATGGAAATGTACCGCCGTTGAGAGACCGACTTACTTTTTCATCATTCCAGATAGTCTATATTGGAAGAGAACCAGGGTATGTATATACAGTGTCTATCTGATACATATATCTTGTTCAAGACAGCCATTAGGTCTCACTGTACCGGTATCTACCCTCACGGTCCTTGACCTCGACCTCAATGCGACCCTCCTCGAGCTCCTTACCGTCATACTCAATGGACGCCTTCATGACATCGCCAGACTTGACCTGACCAACACCCTTAGGGGTACCAGTCAGGACAAGGTCACCCTTCTCCAGAGTCATGACACGGGAGATCTCCGCCAGAAGTCTGGGGATGCGGTAAAGCATCAGACCGGTGGAGTCGGCCTGGCGCACTTGCGATCCAACGCTCAAGCGGAGGAAAGCATTGTGAGGATCGGGAAGACGCGACTTGGTGATCTCCTGGGAGACAGGCAGGAAGGTGTCGAAGCCCTTGGCGATGGTCCAGGGGAGGCCCTTCTTCTTTGCTTCTTCTTGGACGTTGCGAGCGGTCATGTCAATACCGAGGAGGTAGCCTATATTCGCAATGATATCACACACAGTTAGTCCATTGATACTCCTTGTCATCCGCAAAGAGAACAAGAGCACAGGATCATGACTGACTGTGAATCGCATCCAGAGCACCCTTATCGTCATTCGGGTCAAGATCCCGAACGGTCTTGCCCATCACCAGCGCCAATTCGACCTCATAGTGCAAGTTGGTTCCCTGAGGGCGCAGCACAGGACCTTCGCCGGGGCAGAGGATAGCGGAAGCGGGCTTCAAGAAGAAAAATGGCTGCTTGGGCTTGGTGTTGTTCAGCTCTGTGATGTGGTCGCTGCGGTTGACAGTCTGCGTTAGCGGGACCTCGTCATGCGGAGATGTGGTGGGATAGAACATACGCATAGTTTCTGCCAATGCAGATAACCTTTCTGCAGTTGGCCCTAATCGCGGAGGCCATGATGAAGTGTGCAATTTGCGAGGATGGAGGGGGAAGAGGAATAATTGAGGGGGTGGGAATGGAATGTAGAGGCAATTGAGGCCTGGCGGATAATAATATAATCGGCCAGTCGGAGCTCGGCCGATGCGACGCACGGAAAGGTGCTCCGCGCGCTGCGTGCGGAGAGGCTCGGATTCTCCGAGATTCGGAGGGTCAAGCCGGATGATTGGGGATGATAAGAGGGTTGTGTGGGGAAGTAAGTGGGAGTGCGATAATGGTGGTTATTCTATGATCTAAAGGGATTTTAGAGAATATGTGTAGACAGTTATTTGTCTGGAATTGTGAGTTGAGATTGTGATGAGCTGAGAATGTTTTCTTATTCTTGTTGTTCCTTACGTCACCCGCTCAGTTCTTGAAGGGTGTTCTTATCGCTGCATGTTAGCTACTTTCTTTGCACTGCGTCTGTACATAATCATCTGAATCAAATCTGAAAAAACAGAGCCTCTTTTCAACTTCGTCTATCGTATTGTTGCAGAATTCCACCAGATTCCCCAGTGATCCGAACCAAGACCGCCATGCAAGTAGCTGAGATCCTCTCCGATCTGACATCCCTACGCGTCTGTGTATGTCCTCCCCAGTCTCCTTGTAGGTGGTGGGCCAATATAAGTACTCGTCTGCAGTACAGTATTTTTAACGACTGATATCAATCAAAGGACCACCATGACGCCCTCGCTCTCGTTACCGTCAATGAGCGAATACCCCAAACCACAGATCAACTAAACCCTAAAGCAACAAACACAACCCCATCAGGCTCTGGAATAGATTCAGGCAGTTACGAAAATGATGACCTTCGTCGCGCAAAAGAACTCGTCGACTTGCACTATGAGTTCAAGGCCCGTCATGCGCTAGGCACGGTCGATGAGGAGCTCTCGCGTGCAAGGGAAGAAGTAGCCCGAGTGCTGAGGGAACTCAGCTAGTTAGGGAGAAGTACTAATACCTTGGGTCTGGGCTGTTTGTGAATTTTTCTTCTTATACTTATGCATATGGATGATTTTATTCGGGCTGGCGTTATCAGTGATGTGTTGTATGGTAATGTTATATGGGAATTTATATGCATGATTGACTTTGCGAAGGTGCTATTATAGTACTTCTAGAATGCTACGCCTGATAGATAACCTTATTATTTCAACATTGGTTAGGGCCACTACTTATGTGGATTGCCATCTCCGTCTACGGTATTAAGGGAGGCTTGGTTTCTAGCCTGCAGAGAATTAATTCACTTAAAGTGGCTACTATGCTTGCTTCTATAATCATCAGATACTGAGGATTTCAAGGTCCTTCTTTATCCTGTATAATATAATGAACTATCTAGACTGTTAATACTACCGCACGTTCTCTTCGTCAGATGATCAGGATTCCGGGTCCATTAGGACATTGTCTAGTGTCACACTTGACAGACAAGCCACTGACCATTCAGATCTCTAGAATGCAACACCCTTCATGCAGTTCGTCAGCAAGCTTATTAACTCATTCAGCTCACGGATCACATACATTCGGAAGGCCCGGACCAAAAGGACCTTCAAAGTCTTTTGCAGTAGCCTCCTGGGCATCCTGGTTGTCACGCTTGAAATTGGTCCAGGCACCTAGATCAGGTAAGTAGGCATCATCAACAGTAGCCTTCTGGGCATCTTGATTGTCACGCTTGACAGGCGACTCAGTACTAGTCACATCTCTTTTAAAGGCAACACCCTTTCACGCATCTCTGTCAGCAGGCTGGTCATCACTTTGGATTGAAGAATCACACACATTTGTAAGACCCGGACCAAAAGGCCCATCGAATTCTTCTGCAGTAGTCTTCTGGGCAACCTGACTACCACGCTTGAATGGAGTCCATGTATCTGGGTTGAAGTCATCATCACCAGGCATCTGCCGAGCAACCTGGTTACCACGCTTGGTGGACGACTCGATACTGGTTAGTACTCCACGTCGACGGAGGCCCTTTCATAGATTTATGGTTAGCTGACCGGTCATCATTCTTAGGAAAAGGATATCATACAAGGGTATCACCAAGCAGACCAATAGGATTGGGACCTGCTTCTTCCTGAGTCGCGGCAGTGGTGGACTCCTGACTCGAGAAATCCTGTCAAGCACCGCATTAGCGAGTTGTCTGAACCAATACATGAGTAGCAGACAGAAAGCTACTATATAGGTAGGTTCATGTTCAGTTACTTACAGTAGGTAGGGCCAGGATCGCAGAGGCCAGCAACAGAGTAGTAAAGATATACTTCATATTGAATGATAGTAGTAGAAAGAAGCTACTCAGATACCAGTAAAATTCAAGACTCAAAGAACAAGAAGGTTAAGTTGACTGTATTGACTAAATCAGTTTGTATCTGTTGCACTGAATGAGAGAAGATATCCTGGTATGGGGGCTCCAGGCCAGCTTTTATACACGAGCTTGCCAAATCTCGAGACCCATGACTTCCGTTATCTAATTCCTAATCTCTAATCTCTCACCGATGTGTTCATATCTTCTCATCGCTGAAAGTATCTCGTGCTCCTGTTGATCATCATGCAGTCTTGGACGAGCAATTCAAGTGATCTGTACTTGTCGCTCGGGGTAGGTACTAAGGATTAGTCCGTATCAGATGTCTGAAGAGGGGAACGGAGCGATGATCGACAATAGTCAAGCTATGCATGTCGTCACATTGGCACAGAGTCAAACTATAGCTACGCCCAGTTTCTTTTACTGGCCCTTTCCAGGATGATATGACGAACAAATGGGATGAACACCCCTCTTGAGGGGATGCAGCCAGTTAGAAGGAAGCCGGCTTGTTGGAGCAGCGAGCAACTAGTGAATGAGAATTCTTTCTTGTCCACTCAAGGAGTTTCTCTGAATGCAGCCTCGCAATAGTGTAGTAATGTTTACTTCTTTTCGGATAATCTATTCGGCGCTGCTCGATACTATTACCCACTGCACCTAGTACCCTTTCATCAGATCCCCTCCAAGACCCGTCCAACAAATTCAATGAATTGAAGACTCCTTTATAATACACACGCCGAAGGAGTTCTAACACGATAAGAAATACAGCTCACTCAGATAGACCGAAAAGATACCTCCGAGGCTTTGCAGGAGTGGGAAGCTGGAGTATTCCAGCATAGTACGTGGATTGTACTAACTTTGTTTTATGTGTACTCCCCACAGCTCAGACATTCCTCGATGAATGCTACCTAGCTTATTGGTTTAACATCATCCAAATCCAAACTCTGTGTAAGTGGATGGGGCGGGAGCAGCGAGGGGTTGGATTTAGACTAGAATACGTCGGTAGTCAAATACCTTATCAATGTGTCTATCTTGCTAGTTACTCTGCTCAATGACTGGCTGTCAGTAATCCTCTGCCATGCCAGTGTGCAGCTGACTCTTGATTATCATGTAGAGGATTTTGTTGCTGCAGTCTGACATACAGTATCTTCTGAGACAGGTTCTCTCCAACTGTTTTGCTATACCACCTCTATGTGGTATATTTTACATATCATGCTTGTGCCCCCTTTGTATTGTGTTGCTACTAGAAGCTAACGGTGGATAATACCGGACAATGGGCCACATATACATGCAAGCAAAAGTTCTCCTCGATATATGCTGGCCCTTTGCCCTCAAATGGATCAGGCATATTGCAAAAGAATGACTAACAGAAATCAAGTCCTTCGTATCGTTCGCCCTTATGAGTCATTCCCTGCACATTGTGTAAGAGCTTGGCTCGAGGCTGGAATACTGCTTTAAAAGAACGAAACGAAAGTCCTGGGTGTTTCAATCCTCCTCCCCTAAACTGTCAATAAACCGTTTAAATCGTTCATGTTGCCGCTCCTCTTCCTCAACAGGCCTCTAGGTTTTCTATTTCGTCCACATATCACCTAGTGGACAGCCTGGTTGTCAAGCTTGACTGGGGGCTGCACAACGCAACACCCTATCGCGCATCTATCGTCAGCAGGCTGGCTATCATACTTGATTGAAGGATTACATACATTTAGAAGGCTCGGTACAGATGGCCCGTTGGATTTCTTCCCAATGGCCTTCTAGTCCTCCTGGGTGTCACGCTTAGTGTCACTCCAGTCCCTGAAATTATATCTGTAGGCATCATCAGCAGTGGTCTTCTGGTCATCCTTGTGGTCACGCTTGGTGCTACTCTAGGCTCCTGAGATCATACATGTAGGCATCATCAACAGTGGCCTTCTGGGCATCCTGGTTGGCACGCTTGAAATTGGTCCAGGCACCTAGATCAGGTAGGTAGGCATCATCAACAGTAGCCTTCTGGGCATCCTGGTTGTCACGTTTGGAGTTTTGACCCAAGAGATCCTATCAACGATCAGCAAGTAGTAGAGAGACAACTTTTTGCAGTAACCAGGGAGCGATCAGGAATATTTCTATGTTCCAATAACTCACAGCAGGTAGGGCCAGAGCCGCACCGACCAAGACGAGGTTGACCAGGGTATATCTCATTTTGAAGGACAAACGTTTGTCAGAGACAAGAGAGATCAAAGATGGATAAACAAAGATTCTTTATCTAATTGAGGGACTTTGTTCTGTCAGAGAGACCGATGAAAGGTGCCTTTGAACCGGGGCCTCTCGCACTGGGTTTTATACATTGGTCAACTCGACTTAAGGTCCTCTAGTTATCATTTACGGCGGTCATCCCCACATGGTCTCTGGTTACAGTAACACGTCTTTCAATCAATCAGAGGAAAGATATGGTTAGCTGAACTGAAAGATCTTCACTTTGTGTAATACTTTGCAGTAGTCCAATACAGAAAGACGCCTTGCATTGTCGAAGACTGTGGACACATGTGGAAAGCCGACAGCTTCTGAGCTAGTCCATAGGAGAAGGGTGTAGTAAGGCTGTATAGCACATTACCACCGGCTAGCCTATCTCAATCAACTATAGCACGCAGTGTAACCATTGCGTTGGACTGAGATTGGGCAATCAAGGGTTTAGTCTACATCCGCTTAAGAGCTTAAGAGCAGAAAGTCAGCTGGCTGATCTATCACCTGCTAGTTGAAACAACTCCTAACGAGTCAGTAGTAAAGGAGTGAAAATGTAATATTTTTTTGGTTTTTCTTTCTTTTCTTTTTTGCAATTTTGGGGGGAGTGGTTTGGTTGAATCAAGTTTCGAAAGTAATAATCATCTATTTTTGCTTGTTTCCTGTGTCCTAGTTATCCCCTTCCTCATTTTCATCCCGGGAATACGGGAAGATAGTCAACTTGATCATGCATAAGCAAATCTTCCCAAAGCCAGTACAAGCCATCCGATCGGAGATTGTTCAAAAATATTGCTCATACGAATATCGTCCACAGAGTAGCGCCCCCGAAGCTGTACACACTGAAGTAAGCGAGATCAGCACATACAGTGTCCCCTGGATAATCCCGAGCCGTCGTGCTTCGGTGAAAGTAGAGAATTATCAGATGACTTTCTCCCACACGACTCATGAGTCAATAGAGTACTGGCGTGTTCTTGGAATGCCGTTCAGAGATACTTCACTAACCAGACCCCTCAGTACTTGCCGTTACTCTGCAATCTTACGTTCAGACTAGTCAGTGATATTCTTGCAATGGCCACGCCAAAATATCAGGAATTGTCTGAAGATGATGAGCGAGGAGGTCTGTTGGATCAGACAGATGCAGTTCATTCACGCCCTGGCCGGACCCCCTTCTCGAAATATCTATATTCCGTCATATTGGGAATCAGCCTTTCATTCAATCTATATGGACTACTCAACATGATCCAAGGTTTCAAAGATATCTGCATTCCAAATCCTATATTCTGTCAGTTATCCCCCCTACTGGCTTCTGGGTCATTCAAGGTGAGGACCATCCTATCTAGTACCTATATGCTGATTGTACGGAGCAGCGCCGGCAAATCGGATCATAGACTATAAAACGGTGACCTTTAACAGCGGCTTTGTGTCTAGGACCCCGTACATGGGCCCTCCTACTGACGCCTATGATCAAGCGTGGGAGGACTTGTATAACTGTATGATAACACCTTGCCCTCTGCCCACAATTCCCGGTTGAAACACACTTGCCAACGCTAGCTTCGTTTCCTTTGAGAATAGATGGCATTATTAAGATCCCACAGTCCGACGCGGCCAATCTAATCAACCATACTCTACCACTTGCCTCTGAGCCAGGCATGTATGTGATTGGACTTGATGTTTTTCATCAACTTCATTGTCTGGTATGTGGGATCTTCTTTCTTTCTTTCTTTCTTTCTTTCTTTCTTTCTTTCTTTCTTTCTTTCTTTCTTTCTTTCTTTCTTTCTTTCTTTCTTTTCTTCCCCTTGAACAGGTATACAGATCCACTCACCCCTTCTCACTAGCACCACCTCCATAAAAAGGCCTGGGGTCATGACATGGGCCTCAACATGAGTGACCCTGAAGCGGTGAAAAATTTTTGGACCCATCTCGACCATTGTTCTGATTCCATCCGTCAGAGTCTCATGTGCAGCTCGGATGTATCAACCATCCACTGGCGGTGGAATGAGAGTATACCGCGATGGCAGGCAGAGAGCAGGATCGTACATACCTGCCGCGACTTTGAAGCTATACGGAACTGGGCCTTTGAGAGAACGGCTGGAGTTGTGGACTTCGAAACGTGGGTGCCGGATCCATTGCGTGGAGAGGTATGAAGGGAAGACTTGGATTAAATAGATGAGCGAACCACATATAGCATATAACTATTAGATATTGCTCCAGTATAAACTGTTCAAACAAATACCGTAGTAGTCACTCGGCCTTCCTCCTAAGAGGACCTTCTCGAGGCTCTATATAAGATCCTAGATAGATACGATCAACCCTTGTCTCTTCAATGACCTGAGATGAACTGCCAACAAAAGTGCAGTGGCAGTACTTAAGGCTGAAGGAGCAAATCGGCTGGTACCTTAAATAGTCAAGGTACAGTATGAGAGGTATTTTCTACAACATTGGTACAAGTGTTCTTGAAACAATGTAACTTAGTGACATCAACTTCCCAAATAGGCAAGATTGAAGCTATCATCGGTCCGACTGCGACTCCGGTGTTCGGGCATCGACAAACACCCAACCCGCAGTTTCGTGGCTGGCTCAACACCGCAGCTGTTCACGCGCCGGTCGCTGTACCTATTGTCGACTCTTCACTTGCTGTTGGTTCTCTCGAACTAGGACTAGAAACCATGGCGACAAGTGTGGATGCCAAGCTGCTAAAGCAGACCAAATTCCCTCCGGAATTCAGCCGGAAGGTGGACATGACCAAGGTCAACATCGAGGTGATGAAGAAGTGCGTTGCAAAAGCCCCAGCTAAGTTTCTTATCGCGAGGTGCTGTTATCACCCGGTCTGGAACTAACACTTTTAATCATTGCAGATGGATTGCTGGAAAGATCTCCGAGATCCTGGGAAATGAAGATGACGTCGTTATTGAGCTCTGCTTTAACCTTCTGGAAGGGTCGCGGTTTGTATGTACTACCTTTTACCTTTTGCCTTTTATGCTGATTTGCTATGTCTTACTTGCGGTTCAGCCATCCAAGCTAACTGGTTTCACTTTGAATTATCTTAGCCCGATATCAAGTCCCTGCAGATTCAGCTCACCGGATTCCTCGATAAAGATACTGGCAAGTTTTGCAAGGAGCTGTGGTCGCTATGTTTGAGTGCCCAGGAAAACCCACAGGGTGTGCCCAAGGAGTTGCTGGAGGCGAAGAAACTGGAGCTTATCCAAGAGAAGGTGGGATATTTTACGGATGTCCGGGTTGCTGGTCTCGCGCTGACGCCCTCGTTATCACTAGATCGAAGCGGAAAGAGCCGCCGAGGAAGCCCGCAAACAGAAGGAACAGGAGCGCGCGCGAGAGCGAGAACTTGAAGACCTTCGACGCAGAGAACGATCCGAGCGCACAAGGGGAGGAAGAAGAGGCGGTGGCCGCGGTGGTCGAGACTTTGATAGACGTCGGTCGCCTCCCCGACAGCGCAGCCGTGACCGTTTCCGAGGTCCGCCTGGCAGACGAGAGTTCGACTCCTACGTGCCCTCAGGCTCTCGTCGAGGCCGTCGGCCATCCCGTTCGCCCAGCCGCTCTCGCTCTCGCTCCGTCTCTTCCTCGCGCTCACCTCCACCACGTCGGCGCCATCCTGGCAACGACCGGAACCGACGACGTCGGTCAATTAGCGGCTCTGTCTCCCCGGACCGCGGCGATCGCAGGAGGCCCAGGAGACGCAGCCCTGATTACGGTGATCGTGCAAGATCCAATACCCGCAGTGAATCATCACGCTCACGTAGTCCCAGAAGAGACCGACGGAGACGGAGATCAGTTTCTTCCCGCAGTGCATCGCGTTCACCTGTCCCCAGAGACCGACGCAGGAGAAGAGGTTCTTCGGCATCAAGGTCCCGTTCGAGGTCGCAAGGGTCGGATGGTAGCGGCACCAGACGCAGAGGATCATCGCCTTACTCTTCACGAGATAATAAGAAAGAATCCACCGCTGATATTGCAAAGGCCCGCAAGTCCCGTGACGACCGTCGCTTGAGTCGCAGCAGAGAGCGCAATGACACTCGCAGACGCCGGTACTCATCCCAGAGTGTCAGCCGCAGCCGCAGTCGAGGCCGTTCCCGCAGCGCCAGCCAGGATTCCCGCAGTCGGAGTCGGAGTCGCAGCCGTAGTCACAGCCGCATGAGGGATAGGAAGCGGCGTCGGTCCATTGAGAGATATGCCCCAGTTGCACGGAGACGGCGCAACACGTCCTCCGTATCCGTCCCCAGTGATAAACGAAAGAGGATGGCTGATGAAGACGAGGATGCCGCCAAACGATCACCACCGCCGGCTGAGAAGCCAAGCTCGAGCGACCACGAGATGAAGGATGCCACTGAGGTGGGTGAATGATTTCTAAGGGTCCTCTTCACACAAAATCTATGATTTCCTAAGTTCGTTCATTGCCCACGATTCTGCTCCGCCCCTCTCACTGTAAAGACCTTAACTAACCACTAATCGCAGACTGCTGCTTCCCCCAATAACGCAGCCCGTGTACGCATCTCCAGCTCCGAACTACGCGAGAAGCTGCTCCGCGAGAAGATCATCGCGATGCGCCGGACCGCCTCGAGCGACAAGGTAGGTAGCTCTACATCTTCAAGGTAGTTCTCATGTCCTACCGTTCAGGGCACACACAGCTTCACCTACATAAACCACACACCAAAGCCCTACTAAAGAGCGAAGGATTGGAGGATTCCGCAACTCAATATTTAGCGATCTATTCACACGTGGTAATGTCACTATAAACAATAAACAGAAAAGAGAGTTTGCATCCTATGCCTGTCTCAGCAATATCTCCGTCAATAGTCCAACCTCCCCCTGTACCATCATACTTTAATTTATTTTCCTTCAAAGTTCAGACCACGCAATCCCAATTCCGCGGAACGAACAGCAGAGTTTGCTTGGCACATTAATTAGTAGTCTACGTTCCCAAATAT
Source organism: Aspergillus tubingensis (assembly GCF_013340325.1). Taxonomy (NCBI): domain Eukaryota; kingdom Fungi; phylum Ascomycota; class Eurotiomycetes; order Eurotiales; family Aspergillaceae; genus Aspergillus; species Aspergillus tubingensis. The sequence goes on along the minus strand of NW_023336280.1, from coordinate 2,826,248 downwards.
CAGTCCGGGGAGGGAACCACTACTAGCGCACTTAATCTAAACAAAGTTTACCCGGCATGCGACCGTTTTCGGGGCATTCTCCACAAGGCTAGGTTGACTATTGAATATTGGGTTGATCGACTATTGAGACTATTGTTTGTCGGTTTATTTAGACCGTTGAGCCGTTGGTATAACAGATGCTCAGTTATTGGGGAGATCTTAATAAGTGGTTGGTTGTGTGGTTAGCTGGGGAGGGGAGGTGTGAGTATGCCCCTATTCTATCTTGTGAAGAGTCAGGGGGTGGGAGTAGTATACAGCCTATGTCTCGCTCCTACATGAAGTATGCATTCAATGGGAGATTGGATCAATTCAGGATATACGTGCTAGATAGCTAATAGAGCTACAACAGGATTACACTGTAGTTACAAACTCATGACTGAAGAAGCTATCTAATCCACATCAAGGGGCATGGGATATTCACCAGTTGGCCATGAATCGGAAGTTGCTGAATGGGATCTATAATACCATTTCATATAATACAATGAGCTTGTCTACACTCCACTCTAAAAAGATACATATCCACAGGAATGCCTAAACAAACAATATCCTTCCCCTCGTAATCGTATCCCTTCCATCCCTCCCCCTTAGCCTCGAGACGAACAATCCATACCAACAGCCCCCTATATCCAACTGCCACCACCATCAGCACAGACACCAAACTACTACTGACCCAACGATTATAATCCATTCAGAGGCTCCCATTAAATAATAAGAGACTACTATAACCTGGCTTAAACATCATCCACCTACAAAGTACAGACAGAGCACCGCAGATCACCAAGACACGCTGCAGTGTATACTATAAGATCATCTCGATAAGAGCTTAAGCCATACATTACCCACAATAGTACTCCATAACCCCCCACTGTATACTCGTCCCATATAATGGATGACGTCCGCCTATCACCCCCACAATCCTACATCAAATATAATAAAATATTATAGAAAACAAGCATACAATTTAATAACGATTTAATTAATGACCCATTCACACAGACATTCCCACTAAGTGGATTGTGGATAGCCTAGCAAGCAAAAGCACGAACCTCCCCATCCCGTCTCCATTCTCCTCCCACTACGCTAGCTAAGTAACTACTTACTTCTCGTACGCATAAGCTCCAACTCATCATCATCATCTCTCTTCGTCAGCTTACCCACTGCCGTGCCGCTGTCGTGACGTACATCATATCCCGTCCTTAGCCGCTTGACAATGATGATGTAGTGACAGCTGCGTGGCTGTGTCGTGTTCCCTAATTATGATCGACTGGGTCGTGGTTAGCTCAGACCCTGTCAGCTGAGTGGGATGAGTAGGCTTGGTTCTGGAATCCTTGATGAGTAAAGGTAAATAGACTAGCTAACTAACAGGCAGGGATTCGAATTCATGGGGTGTTCGTTCGTTGGTTTGGCTCTAATCACGATTGACGGGATCGTCGGGGGGGCAGGGGAACTGTCTTACTAAGAACGAGGATTGTCTTCTGCATTACTGCTTTGGGAGATTGGGGCACAGGGGGGGCACATTTGTTAGTCAGATGAAGATGTTAAGAAAGTAAGATCTATGGAGTATCTACTTTGGGATGAAGATATGCTGGTTTGGCATATTGAATCGAGATTAAGAGAAAAGAAGAAATAAACATTCAGGACGAGGTTGGCTTTCGCACAATCCTCCATCATAAGTACTGTACAGGTATTCAAATAACACATCATTGCATCGGCAAAGCGAATGGACTCCATTGGAGGGAAAGGTGGGATAGTATCAAACAATCAAGCCAGAAAGTAAAGATTTGTACCTGCTTCGCCGCTATAGACATCCTGCTCCCCTCGCCTTGTACAAATTCGAGCAGATATTCAAGACAATCTTCACAATAATTAGAATTAGAAATTTAGGTATATACAGGAGGACTATTCACCATTGATGCCGTTGCTATCGTCGTAACTTGTAGGCTGCTGTTGGAAGCTTACCAGTCGCAAGCCGAAACGCTCACAGTAGCGGTGACGGTGACAGTAACCACCTCAGTCTCGGAGCCGGAGCCAGAGCCGGAGCCGGAACCAGCGACGGGAGCGGTGGTGATCTGAGGAGAGGAACCACCCTCAGTGGCCGAGGTGGCAACGGGGACAGGAGTCACGGTCTCGGTAGCGACAGGGACGACAGTCTGGCCGGTGATGGTGTCGCAGGGAGTGGTGGAGGCTCCAGCGCTGGCGCCCTCGGGGACGCTAGCGGTGGGAACAGCAGGGACGCTAGCAGCGCCGGAGGGGACGACACCACCGCTGGGGGCGGGGGAGCCACCGCTGGGAGCGTTGCCAGAGCCAGACTGAGCAGGAGCGGCAGGGGTCTCGGAGGGGCTGACACCGCTAGGGGCACCAGACTCAGCAGGGGCACTGGGAGCGGAACCGCCCTCGGTCATGGTAGCAACGGGAACGACAGTCTGGCCGGTGAGGGTGTCGCAGGGGGTGGTGGAGGCACCAGCGCTGGCACCCTCGGGGACGCTGGCGGTGGGAACGGCAGGGACGCTAGCAGCACCGGAGGGGACGACACCGCCGCTGGGGGCAGGGGCACCACCGGACTGAGCGGGAGCAGAGGGAACAACACCACCGCTAGGAGCAGGGACGCCACCGGAGGGAGCACCAGGGGCACCGGACTGAGCAGGGGCGCTGGGGGCAGAGCCACCCTCGGTCATGGTAGCAACGGGAACGACAGTCTGGCCGGTGAGAGTGTCGCAGGGGGTGGTGGAAGCACCAGCGCTGGCACCTTCAGGGACGCTAGCAGTGGGAACGGCAGGGACGCTAGCACCACCGGAGGGGGCACCGGGGGCACCAGACTGAGCAGGAGACGAGGGAACGACACCGCCGCTAGGAGCAGGGGCACCGCCGGACTGAGCGGGAGCAGAGGGAACAACACCGCCGGACTGAGCAGGGGCACTGGGGGCAGAGCCGCCCTCAGTCATAGTAGCAACGGGAACGACAGTCTGGCCGGTGATAGTGTCGCAGGGAGTGGTGGAAGCACCGGCGCTGGCGCCCTCGGGGACGCTAGCGGTAGGAACAGCAGGGACGGAGCCGGAGGGGACAGAGGGAACGCTACCAGAGGGAGCAGCACCTCCAGAGCCAGAGCCAGAGCCAGAGCCGGACCAGGAGCCAGAGCCAGAGCCGGAACCAGAGCCAGAGCCAGAGCCGGAACCAGAGCCAGAGCCAGAGCCAGAGCCAGAGCCAGAGCCAGAGCCAGAGCCAGAGCCAGAGCCAGAACCAGAGCCAGAGCCAGAGCCAGAGCCAGAGCCAGAGCCAGAGCCAGAGCCAGAGCCAGAACCAGAGCCAGAGCCAGAGCCGCCAGTAGAACCGCCAGTAGAACCACCAGCACCACCACCGACGACGGGGGTACCGCTAGGGGCACCAGACTGGGCGGGAGCACTAGGAGCAGAACCGCCCTCGGTCATAGTAGCAACGGGAACAACAGTCTCGCCGGTGATAGTGTCGCAGGGAGTAGTGGAGGCACCGGCACTGGCGCCTTCCGGAACAGAGGTAGTGGGGACAACACCGCCGCTAGGGGCACCAGGAGCACCAGACTGGGCAGGAGACGAGGGAACGACGCCACCGCTGGGAGCGGGGACACCGCCAGAGGGAGCACCAGGAGCACCAGACTGAGCAGGGGAGGAGGGAACCGAAGGAATACCGGAAGGACTGACACCGCTGGGAGATCCGGGGGCACCGGACTGAGCAGGCTTGCTGGGGCTGGAACCGCCAGTGGGGACGGAGACGGTGGGAACAGCAGGAACGCTGGCAGCGGGGGTCGAAGCGACGGCGGGAACGCTCGAGGCACTGGGGATGAGCTTGGAGGAAGATCCGGAGCCGGAGCCAGAGCCGATAGAAGGACCGCCGGGGATGCTGCAGCCGGTAAGCCATTCAATGACGATGATCTCAATGGAGGAGCTGATATCAACACCAGCGCAGCCACCGATGACAGCAGACAGCTCAGCACGAGACTCCAGGGAGAGGGAGGCCAGGCTCTCGCCAGACAGCAGCAGGGAGAGCACGCCGCTAATGTTGACACCGATGAGAGTGTCGATGGTACCGGTAATGAAAGTCTCAAGTTCGGTAATGATGTCGGTGGACAAGTCAACGGTGACGTCGCCGCTCAGGGCAAAGGAAAGCCAGAAGTAGAGAACGGCCTTCAGCTCGACGCCCAGCTGGCAGCTATCGCCGGAGAGCCAGACTGCCAGGGCAGCACGGGCATCAGCGCTGACGGAAGTGGCAAGCTTGCCCGAGATACAGGCCTCCAGAACGACCTTAACATCGGCCTCGATGTCGGTGGCCAGGGAGGACTTGAGGAAGGCAGAGAGGTAGGCCTGGGCGCTAGCGGTGAGGGCACCGGAGGTTTCGACAAGGGCGTTGATGGCGGCACCGACGGAGACAGTGGTGAGACCAGCAGTGGGCACAGTGCCAATGGTAACAACGCCAGACACGCTAGCCTTGCCCTCCAACCAAGCAAGGACAGCAGCCTTGAGGGAGGCGCTCAGAGAGCACTCGGAGCCGTTAAGCCAGACCTTCAGGGCGGCCTCGACATCCGCAGCAAGGTCGGCGACGACACCACCACCAGCACAGAGGGAAAGACCAGCCTTGATGTCGGCATCCAATTCAACACCAACGGATCCGGAGATGAAAGTAGACAGAGTAGACTGGAAAGAAGAGCTGAGGACAACAGCGGCCTCGAGGTCGGAAACAGAGAAGATACCGTCGACAGTCACGTAAATGTCGCCCTTGGCAGCGACCTCGGCGCAGGTGGGGATGAACAGAGCGAGACCAGCACGGACATCGACGGACAGGGTGGCAGAGTCCTCACCCTCACACCAGGCCAACAGAGACGACTTGAGGGAGGCATCGAAGCTGGCATGAGCACGGATCCACGCAGCCAGCTCCGCACGAGCGGAGGCATCGATCTTGCCGGCAGTGCAACCCAGAGCACCACCTTCAAGGACAGCAGCTGCCTGAGCGCTGATACCAGTGAGGAGGCTTGCGGAGCTCTTGACACCGCCGCCAAGGAGGGCCTCGATGAAACCGGTCAGGTCCTCACCAAGGTCAGTGAGAATCTCGGCGACGAGGCCGAAGGTACGGGGGTCCAAGTCCTTCGTGGGGAGAGCGAGAGCATAGCTCGCCAGACCGGCGAGCACGAGAAGCTTGTCGGAACGCATTGTGCCGATAGGGCAAAGAATGTATAATAAAGAGTGGGTAAGACGTCAGCGAGTGTCTGAAATGAACCTGTCAAAAGAATCCAAAAGAGTATGAAAATGGAAGAACGGCTGGCTCGAGGCAGCCTAATTGGTTAACGACAGACTGGTGAAAATGAGGGTCGGGTAAGGAAAGACAGAACCCAAAAACACAAGACAAAACAAAGTGACTGACGAAGGGCTTGATGTTCATGGAACGAGGTGATCATCCTGGAGGTATATATACCCCTGAGAGGGATTTCCTCCCGTGCCAGCGGGATCGGGCGATGGAGCCCTCCCCCAAGTCTGGAACCCACGAATGGAGCTGCACACCCGGCTGAGAGCATGTTGGGTCCTCTGTGATCGAGGGACCCGGATCTTCGAGGCCAAGCTAGCCAAGTGGATGCGCCGGGTGCCAGTGGAAACTAGGAAGCAAACCAGAGCGGACTACCGTTGTAGGTGGGCTCATCCGAAACAAACTAAGCAGAACGAGAATACTATTTCGGGGAACGGGGTATCCTGGACAGAGAAGGTATTAGTTCCGAGCTTTTTGCGGGTCACCTCTGGCCTTTTCCGTCCATAGTAGTAATATTTTGTCAAGCAAAGGCGCTGTAAGCAGGGGGAAGAGCCTAGGCTGTGAGCCACTGACCAGGCCCGCCACCAATTGGGGCTCTCAATTCAGCACTGGTGAGAGGCTCCGTTGTCAGGGAGTAAGTGAGCAAGTACACTAGTATCAATCAACCATGCTTCCGACTTGAAGACACTAATGCCAGCATCCACGACGGGAGAAAAAAGCAAGCAGAAAACCCATTGATGCCTCGGTGTGAGCGTGTGGGTGGGCAACACTGCTGCGGGAAGGTACAGTACAATGGGCATCGGCAGCACGGTACGAGCAACATCATTATCATCAACATCATCGTCGGGTCACCCGTGGGGTGGTCAGCGACGGAATGCCAACCAGAAGAGCGAGTTGAGGGGGGGATGTTGGCTGTGGTGATCGGATGGCGGGCCAATGACAGTCAGACTGCGCAGACCCTCATCAGGTAAACAAGAGGATAATCCCAGTGTGCCGGCCAGCCGTCGAGGCCGACCCATGGGCGATCAACACGGCCGGTGTTTTGTCCCTGAATTGTGAGCCCGGTTCCACCTTCTTCCACGGATGAAGTCAAGATGAAACTTTAGAGTTGCTTAGATCCCCTTTCAGAATGTGATAAAACAACTAAGAGAAAAAATAGTCAAATACGGAGTACGGAGCCTAACCGACGCTATCCAGGTGTGGTTAGGAGGGAGAAAAGACAGGTATGGTGGGCTGAGGAGGGGAAGGCAAAGGAAGAAAAACTAGGAAAAGCAACAAAAAAAGGCGTTAAGATTTTTGTGACATATGTGCGTTGTTGACTGATCAACTAATTTCCGGGGCGGTGCATAAATCCAGTTCCGGAACGTTAGGCTTCAAAGACAAAGGAAAAAGCAATGACAAATGCGAGAGACAAGTGAACTCTGAAGACTAATAGAGAGAGGGGGGCCGCCCACTCTCCCCCGGACAAGAAATCCATTCCACAGTACGAAGTAGATAGTGCAATCAATAATTGAGAGGAGCACAGATCTTATCTGCGCACTACAGTCTTGAGGGACTGGTAGTATAATCAAAACATTGATTGAAAAATCCGTGAGAGTGCTGAACAGTGTCATGCTCTACCCACTCCAAATTTAGAATATTAATTTCCCCCAAGGAGGCAGAAAAACTCTCACTTCAAACAAGCCATCTGGGGTTCACTAACCTAAAAGAGTTCCAGGAGACTACTCGTGGACTGAAGTGTGCAGGGGACAACAATAAGCAGAGGAACAGGAGCACCTCCATTCTGTGCTGTGCACAACCGAATGTGGCCTGGTGGATGCAGCCTTTGCACGCTAAATTAGTGCATTAGCATCGCTTTTTAGTCAGGGACAGGAAGCTGCGGATGCAGTAGGTACTGCCTTAGCGCGGCAGGCAAGGATACTTGCGGTAAAGCGCCCTCAGCCTGAGAGGTAGAGAAGCCAAGGGAACATCCAAGCAAACGACAAGCTGCACAACACAGTCCGCCCTAAGATGTCGGTTGACTTTATCGTGCAGCAGTCTAGACTGCTCTCCAATACCAATATTAAGCCCTGGCTAGTCGACACTGGCAAAGGTAATGGCAAGAAGGCCTTCGGAGGGCAATCGTTGCCCGAACAGGCGTTCCTGACCCGAAGGCCTCGTACCTTTGGTTCCTGAGGCTCCACCCCCCTCTTTCTCCCCAAAATCTCAATGGCCTGAGCTGCCGGCTGCCCGCTTTAACCGAACACTAGTAGTAAGGTCAGTCCTGGGCCGACGGCTTCCCCTCTAGACGATGAAATCAAGGCAATGGACAGTGGGTAGTTGTGGGAACAGGTTTGTTTGACTCTGGAACAGTGGCATCTGCATGATGGCTTCGTGGTTTCATCACTTGCAGATGGGTTCGATCTTTGTTCGTTCCTGTGGAAACTCTAAAAACTGACCCAGTCAGGACTTCCAGTTAAAGTTGACCGGGTTTTGAGTCGACTAAACTCGGAAGATTACCTGATTTGATTAATATTGATTGACCGCCGCAAATAGCCAGGTACACCCTGCACCTAAAAATGAGCGAATAGCAATTGGAATATGCTGCCACCGGAGCATTGACCGGGGAGCAGCTGCCAAGTCGCTCTGAGGGAAAGGAAACGGAGGCAATCCGATCAGTCACTGCAGGGGGGAAGGGGCGAACTTCGGCCACATCCATGGAAGAACTCTTCTCCTGAAACCCTCGGTCTCCCTAGGGAGTAAGTACGACGACAAGGAAGAAATGGTAGACGACGACGACGACGATGACGATGACGATAATAATACTGACGGGAGACACACTCGGCCGCGCATGCCTCTTTAGGAAGCTGCAGACCATCAGGTGATGTCAGGTGCTTGTGGCAGGTCACGTCAAACCTGAGGCCAAAAGCACTTTTGACAGTCGGGAATATCGTTCATGCTCCATGTTTCAAGGTTGGACTAGTTCCCTGTAACTGGGATCTTTGCCCCAGCGAGCTTATTCCACGTTCTATTTTTGCAGAGTTGATCCATATCATAGAACTCCTCCTATTCTCCGCCAGTTCATCAATCTGTAATATTTGAGACTGGGATTACGCCACTGAACTTACGAGTCATGATTTACAGTTTAGCATGCCCATCCAAACACAATTGCGCTGGTAGGTTCCTCGTATCGGCAAGAAAATCCCTCATGATACAGATACAAACTATTTGTGGCTCAAAGACTGGACTTGGGGGTCGGACCCTATCATTGAGCAACTTTTCGCATTATCAGTTTTCACGCTCATCAGGGCACTTACAAGTTGATGGGAAATCATAAACCGTACTGGTTAGGAGATGTGTGTTATCAAGAAGTCAACGCAGCAGATACTAGCACTAACAACAATTGTCACATCTAATGGCAATTGATTCATGCCTTCGACGTCCCAAGTTGCTGCTCATAATTCCCCTCGGAGTATGGAACAGGGGACTAGAAAGGTTTTCCCTGTTCACGAAAACGCCCCATTTCAGCAAACCTACATCAAGCCCTCAACCCACAGAGCTTACGAATGAGACAGCTAGCTACTAGAAATCCTAGTTCATGTGAAGTGTGATAGCTGGAGTAGTCCACTGTTCAAAAGGTGGGAGGCAATTACCAGCAAAAAGTACCGGGGCCGCTCTATAGTCAATTCATTCGTTGTCTGCTGCACAAAATTAACGGTAGATATGTACATCAGCCATAAAGTCAAGCCCATTCCATGTGTTGTACCAGGTCATGCTATTCCATCCTATCTCGTCATTTCCGCTTAAGGAACTCACTGGGGGTTAAGTATATTTACTGTATAGCCATCGATCCTAGTTATTCTGTGTGTTGTATATCGCTTACAGTCGCGTTGCCGTTTGATTATTTTACACTACTGCTAGTAGTACTGCTGCCAGATGTCTACTACTACCACGATACCGGTAATTGGCTTCAATTGTATCGGTGCGGTGTGCTTAGTATCGCTAGTCAAAACTATTAGTAGTAGTACTAAGTACTGATAACTCATTAGTATACGCTTCAGATGGCTAGCGGTAATTCAGTTTTTTCTATGATGATGATATTGCTATACTTCCCGAAAGGTGAGTTGACAGGTGATGTTCCATTCAGATATATACTACATCATATATATATATATCTTTGCTCCATCCGAGCATCACTGCAACAATAGTAGACAACTATAGTACCAAGTAGTAATAAAATAAAGTAGAATAAGATTAATTAATTAATTACTAATTAATAAAAGCCAATGCTTACTCCAACTACTAGTATTCAGAAGGTACCATGGCACATCAGTGCACGGAGATAAAGGGCTACCATTGGAGCAGAAGCATTAACCGTAGTAGCTGATTTGCGCTAAAAATCCCCGGGGGTCAACGTCGCGTCGAAGCGAGAGCACGGTTGCCTGCAGTGAGATGCAGAGTCAGCCAGGATACAAGCAAAATAATTTCCCAAGAGAAGTGGACATTGTCAGTGCAAGCAAGGAGGAGGTTGTACTACTTTGGACCAAGTCCTAGATAGTTACCTCGACATCATCGAGTGGGGAGTCTAATGATCATTGTTGATGGAGGGAAGTTGATTGCCCGGGGCAACCAGAACAACAACCCATTCACGTGACCCGCGCCCAGCCACCGGCAATTCGAAGTTGGATGTTTCGATTTACACTAGATTAACCACAACACGCCAAACGTCGACTACTAACCCTTTGAAGCAGGTACCATTGGGGCCAACTGGGCTGGTTCTCCGGGCTGACACGTCAATGCGGTCTCTCCGAGCTCTTGCATGAAGCCCTCGCCCCCCTTCACCCTCGACAGCACACCTACCGGTTTACTTCGACAATCCTCGTACCCGTGAGATGTCCCGCGCCGCGCTCTCCCGCTCCGGGTCCAGGCGGACCTCCCCAGAGTTCCAGAACTCATCCGCCTTTCGAACCAATTCCTCCGTGGCTAGACAATACTCGCCGGGAGACAGTTCTGACGACGAAGTCCCCGAACCGAAATTCAGCGCTTCCGTCAAGGCCCTGCTTGACGAAGATGGACTCGATGTGTCCCCGCGCCTTCGCGGCGAGCGCATGGGATCCTCTGCTGCCTCCAGCCAGGAAAGACGATCTCGAGCGACGCCTCCTCAAGACCACTCGACCGGTAGTCCTGCACCTCGCGTGGTTCGCCTTGCGCCATCATTAAGCGGCAGTGGCGGTAGATCAAGAAGGGAGGGATCACTCCTCTCCAACAGCGAAAGTGCCGACCAGGGTGCAAGAACCAATTCGAATGATTTCATTACGCCCGCTCCTAGGCCACGCAGCGTGCGAATCAATGCATCGCGTAGCTATACACGCTCTCCCGCATCCGTATCCCCTTCTCAGAGACGCTCCGCCGAAAGGAGCTATGTCGACGACCACGGAAGTGCGGAACGTTCAGAAGATGAAAGGAAGTATAGGTATGAGGATGACTACGCTCCTCGCACCGGTCCTTCATCGGTATTACGAACGCGAAACCCGGAGGATATCGGCATGGCGAGCTCATTGCGCGTCAAGCGAGTCGGACGACTCACTGGAACGTTTTTGAACGGCCCCGCAAGACGCGGTGTATTACGACGACAGAGTGAAGAAAATAATGAAGACCGAGACCTTGACGCGAATATCGACAACGCCGACTACCACTATAAGAACACTGCGAAATCTTCATCACCCAAGGTATCATGGGCCGACCCAAGCCCACCTCTCAGAACCGATGAGCACCGATCCTATGATCGTGCAGATGGACCCTTTTCTAGATCGTCCTCACCGAAATCCTATGGGTCGCACTCGAAATCGACACCCGGGTCTTCTTCGGAGATGTCCTCCAAACCCTCAAGCTCGCAAGAACAGCCTGTGTTCAAAGTCCCTCTTCCGCCGACATTGCCTTCTTCTAGAGACCAGGAGAATGAGCCTCCACCGACATTCAAGCGCACTAAGCCTCAGGGTTTCAACTTGCTGGACAAGCCTGAGAAGCTTGCTGTGGTGTATGGTGACGAGAAGAAAGAGCAAGGGGAGACACCTGCAGGGAACGGGAACTCCCCTAGAAAGATCCTTGCAACAAGAAGTAATAACACACCTCACAGACCGGCCCCTCCTCCTCCTAAGATGTCCGTTCTTGAGACCGCCACCGCGACAGGAGGAGCTGCCACGGCATCACAATCACGGAAAAAGCGCAGTCAAGTTTCAGTCAACCATAAGCCCTTCACCCGGCTGGACTGCATCGGTCGTGGTGGAAGTTCGAGAGTCTACCGCGTCATGGCTGAGAACTATAAGATTTTTGCTTTGAAGAGAGTGAATCTGGAGGATGTCGATCCAACTACCTTGGCTGGATACAAGGGTGAAATTGACTTGCTCAAGAAGTTGGAGAATCTTGATCGTGTTGTTCGTTTATTCGATTGGGAGTTGAACTCAGACAAGCATACTTTGAGTGTTTTGATGGAAATTGGAGAGTCAGATCTAGAGAAGATCCTTACTTACCGCCTGAACGCGGAAGACGCGAGGTTCGACATCAACTTTACCCGATACTACTGGAAGGAGATGCTTGAGTGTGTTCAAGCTGTCCACGATCACAACATTGTCCACTCTGATCTGAAACCGGCGAACTTCCTCCTGGTTCAGGGCCGACTGAAGCTAATCGATTTCGGCATCGCGAACGCCATTCAAGATAACACCGTGAACGTGCATCGTGAACAGCAAGTGGGGACCCCGAACTACATGTCGCCGGAAGCCTTGGTCGACTCCAATGCCTCACTTGGCCTACCAGCAAGTGTGGGAAAGATGATGAAGCTCGGAAAACCGAGTGACGTATGGAGTCTAGGATGCATTCTTTATAAGATGGTGTACGGCCAACCTCCGTTTGCTAAAATCGCCAAATACTATGAACGCATCCTCGCCATCCCCAATCCCCACGTGAAGATCGACTTCCCAGCATTCGGCGTAGGAGGCGTCCCCGTACCCCCTGGACTGGTCCGAACGTTGAAGCGCTGTCTTCAGCGCGATCAAACCTTGCGTCCAACCGTGGAAGAGCTTCTCGGCCAGCGCGACCCATTCCTCTACCCAGACGCGCAGCTCGAAGGCGCCGTCCCAGTCACCCAGGACATGCTGAACCGGATCCTCGTGAACGTGGTCAACCACTGCCGCGTCCGCGGTATCCCCAAGGACGAAGAACTAGCCGCTTGGCCCGCCGGATTCTTCGCCAAGATCAAAGCTGCACTAGAAGAAGGCAGCTAAGTTAACCATCACCAACCTACACTGTCGACTGAACAAACCAACCTTTCCTATGTTCCTGTGTGCCTTTCACGTCCTGATACCATACCTCTCAGATGAACCCGGCGTTCCCTAGTCACCACCGTTATATCCTCGCCTTTTTCTTTTGTTCCGTACGACACATACCTGTTTCTTCACTTCTTGTTCCATCTTGGATCTATACATCCTTTTCCTCTTCTTCTACCACAATTATTTTGGTTTATGGAACACACCCGCTGGAAACATGGTGTTGTCTTTATTTTTGTCTTGAGTCGCGCTTCAGCCTGGGTGATTGATTGATTGATTGAGTCATTGACCGATTACGTGTTGTTTATTGATTGCATTGGAAGCTGTGGGATCCAGAAACAGCATGGGTATTTGGAGTTTGGTCTAAGAGTATAATTGGAATATACTAATATACATATATCACTTTGTGCGATTCCGGATATGCCGTAGATGATCGTCTCGAGATGAATCCTACGTAGTGCTAGTAGTTACTTCTAGTATGGGGATATGTTTACCACTCAGGTCCAAATCAAGCTTCATTTATTTGGGATACTTAATTGGTACGCGCACTCGCCTCAGCGAGCAATTTCAAGTCACATCAGAAAGTAGACAAATAGGGATCCTTTTCGGCAAATGAATATGAAAATTGGGAAACAAGACGGATACTTTGCGCGCCGCTAACGCCACACCCACTGATATAGTCTATGTGAAGACGAACACAAACCAACGCAACCAGGGCATATTTTGAGATAGGGAGGGATATGGTATGATGATATGAAGGAATAGAGCGGGATTCATAATCATGGATGAGAAGAGGTGTTTAGACAAGGAGAACAGCGCTGTAGTGATATAGTATTAGTATCATAAGTTATAAGGCAAGATGTGAAGAGGAAAACTCACTTGACAGTGCCGTCCATGTCAGGGTTGTTGGTGATCTGCGCCCATTTACCCCAGACGACCTTGCCGCTGGTGGTGACGAGACCCAGTTCGGAAACGTTCACTTCAACGATGGTACCCTTGGTCAAAACACCCAGTTGGGTATACAGAGGGTTCTGGGGGTTCTTCTTGACGGAAAGGATGGGAAGCTGGACGGTGACACCCAGTTCGGGGCTGGGAAGAAAAAAAGCCATTACGTCAGTTGAACGACTCCCATAACAAACAGAATAAAAGGAAAGGGGATAAACATACTGCGTAACATTCGCCTTCTTGTAACGCAGACCCATAGGACGAATGAACCGTTCGTACTTGACAGGGCGTCTGGTGAAGTCACTACCGACGAAAGTAGGCTTGGTGATCATGCGCTTCCAGGACTTCTTGTGGGTCTTCTTTCCGGTGTTGACGACCTTGAACATCTCCTCCTCACTGATACCCTTGACCTTAGGCAGAGGCACAGCGAACTTAGCAGCCTTCTCATTCCGCTTGTCCTTGATGGCGCTGGACAGGGCCTTGGCGTTGGTGGCCTGCGACCGATCAAGCAGATACTGGGGCAGAGGAGTCTTGGACGGCTCATCGGGAGCGGAAGACTTGACGTTCTTCTCTTCCTGCTCCTTGATGCGCTTGCGCATCTGGATCTTCTCCTTATGGCGCTGCTGCTGGTACAGCTTGGCCCTCAGGCCGCGCAGGTTCTGCGCATCCTTGGACTGCTTGTGCGATTCACGAGCCTGGCGCTTGCGGACACGCTCATCGTGATCGAGCCGCTTACCGTGCTGCTTCTGCCAGCGTTCGATATACCTATTCCCCTCATCAGTATGCTTTGTTCGTTGCTTCGATATAAGGATTCCCCGGCGGTGGAAAAACAGCTCGGGTCGGGGCCCAGCTTTGGGGGCATGGGTGGGGGAAGTGAGACGAACTCGTTCTGAGGCTGCACACGGAACAATCAGTTAGCAAAACCAGATACTATACATTTCAAAGAACATCACAATCATACCATGATGAATCAACCGCGAGAAAGCGAGTCAAAAACAAGTTGATATCAAACAACGGCGGAGCCCGAAGTGTCTTGACAAGACAAAAAAGTTCGATGCGGCGGCAACGGGACTGGGTCTTGGCACTCCGATAAGTCACGTGGAGCACTTTATCTCTCTCCGTCCGGAATTTCATCCTGCGAGACGCTTCGGAGTCCAGGCACGGCACGGTCAAGGTCAACAATCGCCTCAATTCCCTCCCTCTCCTAGTCTCTACTACACACAACCATGTTCTCTCGAACCACACTGGCACGGGCACTTGCCCTGCCCATCGAGCACACCGCCGCCCGATCCTCCATCCTCGCCGGCGCCAGCAACACCACCTTCCGTGCCTGCCTTCACCAAGCCACCACCACATCTTACTCTACAACAACATCATCACACCCCTCCGCTCCCCTCAGTGCCACTCCCCGGGCCCAAACCTCCAGTCCCATCGAACAACCTCACTTTCTGACGCCCCAGAACACCATTCCCGAAACCCGCGCCGATGTGCCTCTCAACAAACAGCCCGTGGCCCCGACCTTCGACGCTCCATTGAAAGTGTCTCAATCCCTCCTCGACATGCTGCCCTACCTCACCTCGCAAAAGCCGCACTACATTACCGCCCACCTCCACGACAGACCTTACCTGCTTACCGAAGGTGATCAGCTGCGTCTGCCTTTCCTCATGCCCAAGGTAAAATCGGGCGATGTCCTTCGGTTTAACCGGGCGTCGGTGCTCGGTTCTCGTGAGTTCTCGCTCAAGGGCGGCGAGAAGTACCTTGATGAGCGGTTGTTTGAGTGCCGGGTCCGGGTGATGGGCTTCGAGTCGGAGCCTTTGCGCATCACGGAGAAGACGAAGCGGAGACGCCGTCATGTGCAGAAGGTGACGAGCAAGCATCGTTATACTATCCTGCGGGTTATGGATGTTAAGGTTAAGACGGCGGAGGAGTTGTTGCAGGAGGGTGCGGTTGTGGTGCAGAGCGCTGATTCTGCGGCCAATGTTGAGCTTAAGGAGTAGGTCTCGGATTGAGGGAAAGGGACTTGAAGATTTCGCAAAATTTGAGCAAGACGTGGGCCGAGCCTTTTTTAGAGGCCTATGTTTAGATGGGTATGGATTTTATGCTGTGTTATATCCATTGGTTGGAACCGCGTAGAGCGGTATACCATGTACAGATAGGACTTTTCTGTTATGCACATTGAGGAGTGCAATTGTATTTTATTGTATAATTGGGTTTCGAATGTTTAGTTGCTCCTTGAAATTCCGTGTCCTCGAAGCCAGCAAACCGGGTGTACCTTTAGCAGCCGTTGTTACTGACCATCTAGTAGGAAGAAACATTCAAGCAAGCTATACCCACTAACAATGAAAGGCTGTTATTGATATAACGTCTATCCTAAGGATGATATATAGGCAGCCACGGCATCTGCTCTAGTCGTCGCCTTTGATGCGTTTCCAATCACAACCCGTACAGAATCTCCTCAGCGATCTTCTCTGCAAAAGCATAAACTGTTGACTGAGGAGCCCCCGGAGGTAGGAACGGAAAACTGCTCGCATCAACAACCCTCAGTTTCTGAACCCCATACACCCGTGCGGAGCTATCCACGACTGCCATTGGATCCTCTTTCCTTCCCATCTTGCAAGTTGAAGATCCATGTGAGATGGTTGTCAATGATCTGCGAATGAAGTCGAGTATCTGGTCATATGTCGTCACATTGGTTCCCGGTGAGACCTCTACTGGATCAGCGACGCCTAGGTCGGCCAATTTCGCCCAAATCTGGCGACTCCTGTTGAAAGCGCCCACCATTATCTCCATGTCCGTAGTGTTTGCCAGCCACTGAGGGTTGATGATGGGCGGAGTTGTCATGTTTGGACCTGCTAGCGATATGTTACCGCGGGAGAAAGGTGCAACGTTGACGAAGCTAATGGTGGCATATATTTGACCGGCACTCGCATTTTTAGGCTGTGGATAACCAATGGGGGTATACACGGTTTCTGGCCAGTCGTCTGGCAGGGTCGAGAGTGCTTGGATAGATTCATTCGAAAGGCGCCAGCGGTAGGGCTTGGGTAGTTTCTCCCATCCAAAATACCCTGGCCCAGGGATGGACAGTGGACCAGTAGCATTCACAATGTATTGTTTGACATTCGACTCCACTAGAGTGTCATCGTCAGCTAACGAGGCTACAGTTGGAACATCCACTCGGTGCGTCGTTCCGGCTGTGGGATGATCTTGTAAGTTTTGGCCGACGCCCGGGAGATGACTGATGCAGCTGATGTTGAACCGGAAAAGTTGGTCATGTGGGCCAATTCCTGACACCATAAGTAAGTGAGGGGACTGAATGGCTCCTGCCGACAGTATAACCTCCTTTTGAGCACTTAGGGTGAAGTTAACTGGGGGAATGCCAAAGGTCCCAGCCGTTTCAACCTGGACGCCAGTTGCGACTCTATGATTATCAAACAAAATCTTCTGCGCAAGTGTCTTATGATACACCACAGGGCCTAGGCCACTGTTGAGTGTCGATTGCAAGAAGCTGGTTTCTGACGAAGATCGATGAGCATTGATAGGATTGATGGTTAGGGTCATGTAACCAGAGCCTGAAAGATTGCCGCTATTGAATTCAGTCTGCTTCAGACCCAGAGCAATAAGTGCTTTGCGAAACCAAGTTCCAAAGCCGTCGACGAAGTTACCAGACGAGACTTCTAGGGGACCACCGGTTGAGCTGAAAGCTTCTGGGTTTTGTATGTTCGTCGAATTGATGAAAAGCTTTTCATTCGGAGCAGTAAAATGCACTGATTTCTTGTAGTAGGGAAGCATGCTGGGAAACTCATAGCTCTTGTCTCCGACCTCTTCAGCCCATTTATGCAGACTGCCTATGGTAGGGCGATGATAATACATGTAGTTTCTTCCTGAAGTGCCTCCTAGCGTTTTCCCGCGCGGATAATGAAGTGTGCGATTGCCTAGGCCCTCCTGGGGTTGGGTCATGAAATTCCAATCGACCAAAGGCTGGAAATCGCTTATATCTGATCCGGAAAAGAAGGTCGAGTATTCTGGGACTACAGAGAGGTCACCGTTGTCGAGTTCATAGAAACCGCCTGCCTCAACAACGGCCACACTGAGATATCCGCTCTTGACCAGCCGACTGGCAATAGTCAACCCGGCAGTGCCTCCACCTATAACAATATAGTCAAAGGTTGCATTTTGGCCGGGTATACCGAACCAAGTTCCCAAGAGAGGCCCACGTTGGTCGTAGTCGAAGAGATCGAGATCAGGGCCATCGTGTGCAATGGTCAGAGCTGCCAGAGCCAGCAAGGCCCCAAGCAATTGCATCATGATTGCGCTAAGAGGGGACTGAACTGCCTTTAGAACAAGCGGTGGGCCCCAAAGACTATCAGTTGCAGGACAACACTGGAATGATCAAAGGGTGGACTAGAGCTAGCAGCGTGATAGCAACAATGTAAAGATACAGAGCAATGAAATGAATAGCAACTGCATGTTGAAATACGATGGATGGAAGATGGAAGGAAGGGAAGTTAAGGAAGAGAAGAAAGATAGTGAACAGAAGAAGGCAAGTGGGCAGTCCAGGAAGGGAAGGAGTGAGCTTGTACTCCAATACCATCAATTCCTTTCTAAAGACATCACCTCCGATCTACAACGAATAGAATTGTGTCAACAAGAGATGCTACCATTGACCTTTATAGCTTGCAGAAATCTGAGGATTATACGCTTATATCTTAACACACAACATAAAAAGCTGATCTTCACTCCAGAAGCTTCTTCAATCCTAGCTCCACCCGGCAGCTTTCAAGGCTGTCCTTCTGCATCTGTTCATAAAGACTGATTTCATCGACCGTCGGAGTTCCCATCATCTGCTGGAACCCATCTAGGTCGGCATCCGCCTCCATGATCAGCCGTTTGGACTGCGATGTGTTGCCTAGATTCGAGTTGAAGATACCTCCGGCAGATAGGGGAAGAAAGTCCTCGTATGTGATGGGCTCGAACTCGAGAATGCCATTTTCCAATAGCTGGCTGAGACTGGCCTCTTCTGATGCAAATCCTTCTTTACTCTTGGGTGTTGTTCGATAGCAGAAGTATGCTAGTTTCTGCATTTGCAATTCACGGAGGTCATCTGGAAATCCTTCAAAGTGTTTCCTCAAGATTTCCTCATATTTATCAGGGTCAGCTGCTGTCTCTGCCGCTTCTCTGTTAACCTGACCGAGGATGTCATCATACAGCTTCCGGCCTTTCCGCGTGAGAGCATAGCCACGCTGTTCAACTTCGCCAAATCTTGCTGTATGGGATCCCTTGACATATGCCTCATTAGCATCACGGAAGTATACCGTCTCCTCCAGGGCCTTGAAGCTGGTCTGGCGTAGTAAGATGGGGCAATCGCGTCGCGGAGGTCCTTCAATTCGTTCTTTCGCCGGCATACCATTGTCCTGCATCATCTTTTGAACAAGGTCGATATCAATGGTTCGAGGAGTAAGGTGGTTTATGTGGCAGCTCGGGAAAGATACAATGTCGGCGATTAACGGGTGCTCCTCCTTGAGAATCTTGTATTCTTCAAGCGTCACTGTTGCCTTGGAGTGCCATCGGAAGGTTTCCAGCCCTTCGGTGATGAACTCCTTGCACTCATCAGGGGTGAGGTGGCCCTGTACCTCAGCGTGGTTGATCAAAGCCACCAAGCGGTCGGTGAAGATGTTTCTCTGTTTTAGAGCCCTCTGTGCCAGATCTCGTGTCCTCTCCGTCAGCAAGTCCATGCGCAGGACGGTCGTGAACACTCGGAACGGATGCCTGGCCAGGGCTTCCCTTGTCCTTGGTCGAAATGCGGTAGCGTGCATCGGGAACCCAGCGACACTCAGATCATAATATCCAACAGGATACATGCCCATGACAGCGAACATACGCCTGACCGTGGCTAGCTCCTGCGCGGTTCCCAAGCGGATGGCACCATGTCTCTCGACACGGTTTCTGGAGGGCAATACCTCGTCAGGGTCAATGGCATCTGCGCCTCCTAATCTTCGACTTCTATTAATTGCCTCTGCATCCGCCTTCCATACCAGGTCCACCAGGTCCCCGTAAAGGGGGACTTCGCTCTTATACATATTCGAGAGAGCATGGCAGAACCCGGCCCGCAGGTTATCTTGGTTCCAGTCCATACTGGTATATAGCCGTATATTATATCGTCGTGTGGGTGTATATATTTGCTTCTGAAGGGGATGAGACGAAGAACGCGAGATCAAACGATACATAAACGACGAGGTACTTCGTGATATATGAGCAACAACTAGCGAGCCAACGATGGATAAAGCAGTTCGGCAAGATGCCGGCGGGGTTCATGGGATATATAGCGGTACCAAGGAAACTACTCAACAAGTCACACTTCAGCCTATATCCCTTACGTACAGCACTATATATCCTGCATTAAACGATTCAATTCGCTATCCATCCCGATAAGCATGCAATCGCCATATCGGGCTATCAGCTCATTAGCAGGAGCCACCGGACTGCAGCTCAATCGTCATCGCCGAGAGCCGTGAGTATCCGTCCGTGCAGGGCTCGGACTTTCATCCGTCGGAATCGGATGCCATTTGTCTGACATTTCATTCGAGAACTGCACATTGTTTTTTGGATAATCTGGAACTTGGCGTGCTGACCGGCTATGCACTAATGAGGAGTGCCTCGGAACAGTAGTTCTGGCCGGATCCTGATGGTGCAAGCGCAACAAATGTCCGATAACCAGCCACTGAAGAGAGCCGCGCTGATAAGATAGTCGATAGTGGTATCTATATAGGCACCACACACTCTAAAGCCCCTTGCTCCAGAGATAAGGTAATGTTTTCTTACTACACTCGAAAGGATTAAAATCACTCGACCATATACACCACTTACCTCCGTATCGATTGTGATGGACGAACCGGCATGAACCTCCGCGGTGAATATCAATCCGGGGAAGCTTGCCCCCGGACAAACCAATCGGATCGAGCTCTAAACCCCAAAACAACCCGTCGGATATTAAATCTACTTCCTCTCCACAGTCGTTTCCAGGAAGGGTAACTGGGGCATAGTGTACCTTTGTTCGTCTAGTCGGCACGGAGTACTATGATACTCTGGCCCGGTGAGAGTCTCTGGTGCCGTGTGCCGACAATTCGGGATGGATGAGGACCTCTGGATCGTGAAGTATTTGTAATGTGTAAATCAAATTGGACACATAGTGTCAACACAACCATGAGGCATTGATTTGTAACTAGTAGTTGAAGATTTGCTAATCAAAGATATAGTTGCAAGACATAGAGCAGGATTAATATCAATTTATGACACTACCCATGAGATTAGTCTGATTATTTCCACCATAACCACAGTGGAAGAAAGAAAATCAACCATATCACAAATCAGACACTCAAACATTTATTGCGCTATCATACTTTATATAATGCTAAAGACAAACATATTCTTATCTTCTTAAACAGTAATCCATACAATCTAATCCAAATCCTCCGTCTTACGAGGCGGAGGAGGACTCTTCTTCACAAGGATAAAGTCACGCTCCAAGAGCCAGAACCCCTTCGACTCGCATCCATCAATCGTCTTAACCATAGGCTCCACATTATGCTGCTTAGCCAGCTCCAGATCCTCGCACCAATTGTAATCCACAATCAGGCTCTTCTTGACGCCGAACACGGTATCGCTCTCCACGAAGTTGCTGTCGCGGGAGTACAGGGCCGTGATGAGCTTGGTGTATTCGGGGTGGGCGACCATGAAGTGCTATTACATTATCCGTTAGTCAATGTACACGATTGTGGGTATGAATGATTGAAGGGGAGATGGCTCACCATATGAGCAGGACGGAACCAATGGCGCTTCAGCTTCCGCAGGAGCTCTCCGACGGGACCGTCATTAGAGATGGGGTAAGCGACGGGCTTAACACAGGAGAAGAGGTAGTGGCCCCTTTCGTCGGAGAAGATCTTTCCGCGGCAGTTGGGGTCCTCTGATCCGTCGTACTCCAGGTCGTATACGCCGTTGCCGTCGGTTTCCCAGACGTCGATCAAAGCCTTGGGCACGGCGTTGCCTTCCGTGTCTTTGATCCAGCCCCGCACGATTGTGGGCTCCCCGGGTGTGCCCTCTGCAGTGATGGACTCTCCGTATTCGAATGAGTGGGCCTCTTCGTCGTGGAAGGGGCCGAGCACGGAGGACTCGGTTGCGCCAGGCACGGTGGGGTAGGAGAGGGCGTCGACGAGAGCCGAGATACCCAGGATGTCGGAGAGGAGGACGAATTCGTGACGGACGTCGGTTGAGATTTGACCGACCTATGACAGTTGTGTTAACGGGTGGTTTGGTGGTGATAAAGACAGATACGTACTCTGGTCAGGAATTGCCACGCTTGCTCCCATTCGTCGAATTGAAGACCGACATCCCGGATGTAGTCGTGGGCGGCTTGGATCAACTTCAGAATGAGGTACCGCATGCGAGGATTGTCACACATGGAGTTGATCTTCATGACATTCTCGGTGATGTTCTCAATGGTCAAATCGAGCATGGGGGGCAAGTTGGCCGCGATCTCCTCTGGCGTCGATGCGGACGCCCATTTGGCGCGGGTGCGCTCACTGAGGCCAGTGACCTTGGGAGAAGCTCCGTTTGATTGTTGCTCAGACATTGTGAATTCTGATGATGAAAGATATGAGATAGGTTGGGAAGACCGTTGCTTGAGCGGTTCAGCCAGACGTGGTAGTCCGTCTCTTATACTTCGCCCGCCCCCAATGGTTCTCGGTTATAGCCATTTTAGACACCGAATTGATCCCACAAATGCTTCCCCCGCACTTCATAACGCGGGGCAATTGTGATTATTGTGTATTGAACGTCATTTGTGCCGTCCGGGCCGATAATCGCAGCTGGGAGTAAGGTGTAGAGAGATCCGTCGGAGCGGATATATGGGTGTGGCGGGTCTTCCGTCGGACGAACATACATTGGCGGAGCTCGTGGCAACCACGTCTTTAGGTTGCCGATTATTTGGTATGCCTGGAGTTCTGGAAATCTTATTCCGCACACTCCCTTGCTTTTGTGCAATGTTCGGATAAGATGGATGCGAAAGGTGAATAGGGTCTTGTTTGTTAATAGCGAACAATGCCGTTATTCCGTCGTGTTCACCGCACGGCTTGACTTCTGTGGAGGGAACTATATTTCCTAGAGCCGAGCCGGTGAATAAGTTGCAAGGCGCATAGGATTTTAGAGTAGAGCTACTATGCATGTGAGTTGGGACTGAAGACGCAGTGGTTGTGCAAATCAACGATGCGAATACATTCAGTGTACGCAGTCAACTTGCAACAGCAAGTTCTCATGACGACTAAGAGTCCTGTCAATGTGATCAAACTATATCGGGGCATCTAAGCTTGTTTTAACTGGAACTGCAGGCCCGCGAGCAGGGCTACAGACCAGGCAGTGTTTTGTTGAACACAGCTGCATGCTATCATAGCCCCTACTGGGACCGTCATAGTTGGCCACTGATGATGGGCGAGTTGATAATCATATTTCCGGGCTAGCAGCAGGAGCATTAAGCATTGACCAGAATGCGTAGTCCTGCCTCATCATGAGTATATCCGTAAGCGTGGATCATCCAAGGCTGCAATGCCGAGAGACGAGCATTGTCTTGAATGACCCCAGACCCCGCGAAACCCCGGATGGCTGTGACGCGGTTGTTCCTGGTTCATTTGTGGAATGGCATCATCGGTTGGTGGCGATCGCAGCCGGGCTTTGGTTTAAAGGCCAATCTTAGCGTTGCCGACCCAAGTTAGTGTGGAGCAAGCTAATCAGCTGGAGGACTGACCAACAACAACAGCAGCAAGCGGCATGAACACCACGATAATCATACGATCGGGTTTAGATGAAGCCTTTACTTGTTGAGAAAGGCATGGACGGCGGCAACGACTCTCAGCCAGTGACGGCGAAACTCCGGGCTTCTCGTCGGCGCCCGCCGCGTGCTTCACGTGCCTGCGAGACTTGTCGGGTGCGCAAGACCAAGGTGCGTCGTCCACCTCTTGCTTCGTCGCGTCTGCATCTATTGCAAATTGCCAGTCGCTTATCAATATTGATTGCTCAATGACTCCTCACTGACGTTCTAATGGCAGTGCGACCAAGCCCAACCGTGTTCCTATTGTGCTTGTATGCAATCCCGGCCTTGCCGGCTCTCAGTCTCAGCCAAACTGCCTCTAGGCGAATCGCATACTGACAGTTCATTCTTAGACCATTCACTGGACTGCTTCTATCGCGCTGCTGGCCCCAATGAGGCTTCATCAGCAGCAAAGAGGCAGGCGCAAATCCGAGAAGCTCAAAAGTATGTCATTGCGCTGTGTTGCTCAGATCTCTTATTCGTTATCGCTTGTCCGTCTATTGGATCTAACGTACAAGCAGATCGAAGACCCGCCCATCACCATGGCCAGATGTGAGCCAGAGCAATCAAAATGGCTTCCACCAGAGTGACTCTCCGGACCATTATACCCCACGAGTTGCGCGAAGCGTTGGCAATATCAATGCTAGCTCACCTACTGTTTTTACCCCTAAACGTGATGATGATAGCATAGTTGGTAAGACCTTCCGGCACTGCAAGTGTTTCCTAAATCTGATTATTCTTTAGCTGCTACCCCTGAGCTATGCGACTCAGCATCCCGAGACGGTCTGAGTGGGGTCAATCTCCATACCAATGGCACGGAGTTCTATGGCAATTCGTCGAATCTTGCATTCCTGGGAAATCTATATGCTCGGGCACGTAATCATGCAGAGACCAAGCCTTTAACCATTCCCGACAACGAGCCTTCGTTCCCGACGAACGGTGGAACTAATGCGGTACTCAATTCTTTATCAGACAAGGCAGCCGCAGACCATTTGACCCCCAACTCTCCAGCAGACAAGCAGTCGGAAAGTTCACAGACGAACAAGGCACAGCTTTCGATAGTGAACCTGCTGTATAATCCGAAATACCCTAGTCACTCCCCACCGCAGATCAACGGAGGAGCCGAAGATGATAGACAGGGAAGAAAGGAGAACACCGAAGGCACCAGAGCTAATGCTCCAAGCTATGTGGGCAAGTTAAGCCTCTAGATCTACTTCCGTGACAGCAACCTGACTATAAGGCAGATCACCGGTATGAGTTGACACCTCTAATTGACAGGCTTTCAGATGAGGCACAACTGGAAATCGAGAAAATGTTCATCAGCAGCTACTTTTGCAACAAGCATTATATTCATCCTATGCTGTGCAAGACGAACTTTATGCGGCGTTGTGAGAATGAAGCTTTTGTCCTGCCCAGGCGGCCAGGATTCTTACGCGGAATATCGAAGTTCTCAGGACTCTATTTCTCCGTGGTTGCTCTGGGTGCCATAAACGCTAGCCCGCACGAGACAGCTCTGCTTGATCACTATTGCAATTACCTTCCTTATCTGGGCAAGCCCGGTGCTACGAGCAAGCCTTCGTCATTAGACTTTGCAGACTACTACTTTGGAAAGGCGAAACAAGCGCTAGGTGATTTGTTTGAGAGCTGTAGCCTAGAGAGTGCACAAGCTCTTTTGCTGCTGGTGGGTAGTACTCATGCTGAAATTTTACCATCTGTTGCTGATTCGTGACTAGAGTGTCTTCTGTCAAAATGCGCTGCGACCGCATAGCTGCTTCATGTACAGCGGCATGGCAGTAAGGACTGCAGTCGCTATTGGGCTGGCATCGGGCATGTCGTCTGTGTCCCTTGATACACGGAAGGAGGGCAGAAGGACTTGGTGGTGAGTGCATTGCTCCTTCATCTGTACTCAGGCAGCTAATATAAATAGGTGTATCTACTCTCACGAAATGTCAGTACTCTTAACTACATATTCTATGCAACTCCACTAACCTGATGTAGTGAGATGTGCTGTTCCTCGGGGCGGTTAGACAGCATGAAAGATCTCCAATATTATCAGGTTTCACTACCAACGCTGAAGGTGGGTGCAATACCCTGCCACAACACTTGCGTACATCTGCTGATCTTTGTATAGGCCACGCCTGGTAATCTACTCGACCCCGATGCAGAAGACGACCACGTCGCTATGATACCAGCGATGGTAGCTCTGGCCCAAATAATGTCTGAAGCATCCCATCTCCTCTATCACTCACCGAAGCGGTCCATGAGCGAAATGTCGCAGATCGCAATGAGTCTTGACAACAAACTGCTCGCATGGAAAGCCACACTGCCGCACTTCTTGGATATTGATGCGGCTTCACTCAACGACACCGAATGGGCCTTTAAACAGAAGCTAGTCTTGAGACTAAGTAAGTTACAACAGCTCTGTCCATAACCAAGTACCAGTTCACTAAGTAAGTACAGGATTCTACAACACCCGCATCCTAATACACCGACCATTCCTCGCCGCATCAGCATCCAGCACCGAGTCCTCTAATCTACTCCAACACCTACACACCTGCCTCGACGCTGCAAGAACCAGCATCCAGATGCAATACGAATCCTTCCTACATAGAATTTACATTCGAACCTGGTAACCTCCCCCCTTTCCCCCCTTCCAAAACAACCCCAACTAACGAAAGCCAACAGGTGGTACAACACAACCTACGCCCTCTACGGCGCCATGATCCTCCTCCACCTCGTCCTCTCCGGCTTCCCCAGCATCCGCGACGAAGACCTCCTCCTCGACGTCGAAAAAAGCCTCGACATTTTCGAATCCATGAACAACATCGTCGTCGCGCGCCGCTGTGCCGAAATGATCCGCGAGGTTCTCGAAGTCGCGCGCGCATGTGTCGCACGCCGTCGTTCTTCCCTCGTACCGTCAGCAGCAGCACATACATCAATGCTAGCTCCCCCGCCCACAAGTCTTGGTATAGATACTGCCACTGCTGCTGCTACTGACCCAACAGCGGTGCAAAATCGGGCGGATAACCTCACAGGAATGGTCCCACCCAGCACAGACAGCGACTTCTTCTTCTCGCTGTTTAATCAGGATTCGCAGCCTGATACTCGTGCCGAGATATTGGCTAATTTGGTTGATCCTACGATATTGGAGGACTTTGCGTTTGGGAGTGGGGGCAGCGATTTTTCGTTTTTCTTGGGGTCTTGATGATAAATAATGAAGTTTTCCTATTTCTTGCTAGTAAGTGCACTCACTATATAGGCTGTGGTCGACAAACAAAGTTTTTTTTTTTTCTTTTTTTTTTTCTTTTTCCCTCCTACTCTGGGGTTAATCGTAATAAACAGTAGTCTCTGTAACCAAACCATCTACCATCTCTGCAGCAGAAATCGCTACCTACTACTAACGTAGTACTATGATGATGATATGATCCCCGTATCGAGGCATCACCTAGACTAAGTAGTACTAGACTTGCACAAACAACTTACTCGGGATACTTTGCTAGTCCAACTAGTAGTAGTAGTTAGCCTGCGCCACAACCCATCCTTAATAAACCACCCAAACAAAATAAATAATTATAGTACAGTACTTACTAGTAAATATCCCACAACTCGAACATCCCCCCAAATCTGACTATTCCAGAAATGTTAATAAAAATCCGCTAGATGATGAAGGGGGAGAAAAGCGGAGCCTTCAAGCTTTCAAGCTACATTTACCTGGTGTGGTGGGTGTGTGTCTGCGACGTGAGATGTTTCATGCCTAGCTAGTCCGTAGTTAATATTTCATTTCGTGTTTATTTTTTCTAAATTGTTTTTTGTTTACAACTTCTGCGGGTTAATCCACCTATTTTGTATGGGATTTATGAAGTGTTTTAATTAGTATGATGGATGTATATTGGTTTGAGGTATAGTAAGGGAAGTGGGTGGGTGAGGATGCGGTGTGATATTTGTTTTGTGTGGAAGTAGATAGGTTTTTGGAAGAGAGAGATTGTATGTGATTTGTTTTCTGGGTGGGTAGGTAGGTAGATGGGATCCTAGGTATATTGATTGACGGGGGCTTTGTTTGGTTAGTACTTAAAAACTGCCTGAGTAGGGATATTAAGGTAGTAGTAAGAGAAGGATATGGGACCAGCTTGAGAGATGCAGTGTGTAGTTAGTATCTATCTGCTAGTTACTAGTTATTATCCTAGCTTACATGTCTCGAATGTCATCTGTGTCTTCTACATGCGAACGAAGCACCTACAACCATGCAATATTGATCAAAGAATGCAATTTTATGACCATGACCGTGACAGTCCATAAAGTAAATCCACGCTATCTATCCATCCCATGGCCAAACCAGTCTATAACTATCCATCCAGTCCCGGATCCATCATGAGTATAAAGAGAAATAAAAGAACAAGAGCAAACCCATATGTACATACAATGCATGCCGGAAGTGCAGTCATTCATCCAGTCATCCAGCCGGGTGGGGAATTAGTTCGTAAGAATCAAAACAGTGATCGATCATCATCAAGCACAACGCACAACTCCAAGCGAGTGCAGCCAAACATATAACAGTCAAGGTATCAAGAAATGGAAACCCCGGGAAAACATCGAGGTCGGATAAATAATCACAGAATGCGCCAGATCGGTAATCAAAGATGCGAAGGCGGTAGTTGTGGTCATCAAGGGCATCAAAAGGTTGTTTGTGAGCGTAAGGACGCGTGTCGCGTCGGCCGTATGATTGTTGGAGTGTGAAGAAGAGGGGATAAAGATTATAGCGGGGGAATCGAAGCGTCTTGTACACTGTCGTCGCTGATCGAGGTTGCAGGAGATGCGAGACCCGAGATAACGGACGAGGTACCCCCGCGTCCGCTCTCGCCAGTTTGTTCCAGCTCGACCATCGAGTCCTCCAGCTGGGCGTTCGCGCCCGAGCGGGAAGCATTAATGGTAGGCTTAGCGGCGCTGGTCATAAGCTCATCGATACCGGGCTTCTCCGGGACGTAGTGATCGAGGTTGGTCGCGCTGTCAAGGCTTTCCAGTGCGAATTCAAGGAACTCGGCGTCCTTCTTGCTCACACTCAGCGTCCACCGGTATTCGCACAGTCGGAGACGGTAGAACTCCGACTCTTCTTTGGTGGGAGCGGTGACTCGAAGCAACACACCAAAGGATCCGATGAGGGCAAAGTTCGTCCGCGCGGCGGCCGGCCAGAATGACCTCAGATGCATCGGGCGAAGACGGTTGACAAAGTCCATGGCGGAAATCAGGCGAGTCTTGGCGGCAGAGCGGCAGATATGGGAGAGGTAGGCGTCAGCGGTGTCCTGGGAGAGGGACCGCACAATACAGCGGTGGAGAGTGATCTCTGTGGCGAAATAGGCCAGGTGCAAAGCACCGTTGCGGGAATTGTCCTCATTGACCGTCTCGAAGATATCACCGCCCGAGTCCATTTTCAGCTGGGTGGGTAGGCGACCAAACCACTCCTTCAGCCGGATCTGAGCCGGCTTGGCGCGCTCCAGGATCATGCGGGTACGGTTGTTCCCGGCCGTCCTGAATTCCTCAATCGCTTGAAGAGTATAGAAACGATCCAGAATATCGGACAATATTGTCGTCAAGGCCACCATGTGGCAGAAGGACAACGGACCATGGCCGACGGGCGCATCATCGTGGGCGGATGCACCCGAGAAGGCATCGGTGAAATCCTGTTCCACCAGGTCCTGAACCATCCAATTGGAAGACACAATGTGAGATGGACGGCCATGCACCAAAGCGGACCATTTGTCCTGCATATATAGTGCCCATGCCAAGCGTTTCCGGAGACCCTTCTCCCACGTTTCCATCCGCCAATTAGAGCAGTCCTGGTGCAGGCCCAGCTCGAACCCGGCGGTCACCAATTGTGCATTCAAGGCCGCTGTGGCGAGGTTGGACCGCTGCATGAGCAGCAGGCCGGCTTGCACAGTCGACATAGACGCATAGGGTAGGGACTCGGTCAGCAGCTTGAGGGCCGTGCTCTCCAGCCGGCCGGCATCCGGCCGTCGGACGGACTGCGAGGCCGAGCCGACATCAACGAACTTCAACGCCAACACATAGACGGCGGACAATAGCAACGGCGTCAGCCCGGTCCGTGCCCGGTAGGACTGACGGAAGCTATCCTCCATGAGGATTGGAAAGCTAGGATGGACATGCTCGAAGAACTTCTCCACCAAGGTGGAGCCATAAGGGGCGACCAGGCTTTCAATGGCATCGAGCGTAGCGGTTTGCGGGGAGTCCGCGTGAGAACGGGTGTTGACCACCCTCATGAAGGTGCCGTCGTCACCGAACTTGCGCACGCGAGACGAGGCCACACACCCTTCGTTGTTCTGGTCCAAGGGTAAGAACTCGAGGAGGGCGGGCTCGAGTTCAGTGGTGAGGCCGATATGCTGAGTGGATTGGAACCAAAAGGCCGGCGTGAGGATGTGGTGGTTGTTCAATGTAGGGCGGGAAGAGCTGTCTGGTTTGTTGGAGGCTGGGGGAAGAGTAGTAGATTGCCTGGCAGCGGGTACCCAAATTAGCGTTCCGAATTGAGATTCAGGGCAGGGACGTCCGAGATCGGCCTTGAGGACGCCCCGGTGAAATCATACCTCTTAGGAGATTCCACTTCTTCGGCATCGGCGTCGTCCAATTTACGTTTTTTCGACGTGACATCCGCCGTGCCGGGGCGACTCGTCACGGACAAGGTGAAGGTGCAGTCCTGGCGGTGGAAGTCGCACGAATAGCATTTATTGATCATTTCGTTGATAGCACACCGGCTCTTTCTGCGCACACAGGCGTCGCAACTGGGCGCATCCCGGCCTGCTGCAGTCACACGGGGGAGGGTGCCAATGGATGAAGCCGGCGACTGTGGCGTGGATATGGAACCGGGTTGGGGGGCGTGTGATGGCTGGGGTTGGGATTGCTGCTGCTGGACCCGGGGTCGAAGGAGTTGGTGGTGGTGGTGGTCAGAAGCAGGCGACTGTTGAAAGGCAGCTGCAGAGGGGGCAGTTGGCCCCGTCGTCGAGGACGACTGGAGAGTGATAACGGCAGCCATTCAGAGGGGGTTGAATGGACAGGTCGAAAGATAAACCGGATGGAGCGATAAGCAACGCCAACTCAAGAGTGGCCACTGCAGGAGCAAACCGGGGAGACAAGCCGGAGATGCGTAGATAGGCGGCGAGACTCGCAGGCCCAAAATCTCACAAATTGTCACAGAAACAATAATTTTAATCAGAGATGGGCGATAGTGACAACAATCAATGGGGATTCTTGTCACGTAAATGAACCGGGGCCGTCGGAGACTCCGCCGTACGAGCTCCGCAATGGAAAGCACGGAGGGCAGGAGACAAGAGAGAAAAAAGAGGCTAGGAAGGCTAGAGGAGTAGTAGCAGTAGCCAGGGCGTAAGCCAGGACCCCTCACCAAATTGGGATTGGAAATATCTGGGGTTTGACTGCAGACCAGTCTTGACGACGGGGTGGTTTGAGTGTCGCGCGGTGATCCCGTCTATCGTAACGCACCGACCAATGAACAGAGCAAGTACGGAGTGAGAGGACGGGTTGCCTGCCAGCCACGTACGAACCGCAGGGGAGAAGCTTATCAGTCGGAATAGGCGTAAGCAGACCGACGGATGCTGATTGATTGAAATGATTGGAATGAATTGATAAATAGAGTAAGAAGTAAAGTAGTAAGGTAAGATAGGGAAGGCAGTAGTAGTAAGTAAGGGAGGGTTGAAACGGGGGGAATTGATCGAATGGGGGGACGAGAAAGTCGGGGAGTACAAGCTTGCGGTGGACAAGAGCAGCGGAACCGGAGCCGCCCAAATTCGGGGAGATGGAGATATACTCCAGAAATGAAAGGAACTGATAAAAAGCTGTAGGTAATAAGAATAGAATGATAATAAAAGATTATTGTCACAGGAATAGGATGACGGCGGAGAGCAGGGAAGGATCTGATTGCTTGTAAGCACTGATCATATCAGGGCCATGGATCTGCACTGGCTGGATAATAGTAATAGTAGGGTTGGTAGTTGGTAGTAGTGTAGTAGTGTGGTGTAGTAGTAATATTCTTTTCTTCAGTTCCTATCAGAGAGTGATACTGAAGTAGTAGTAGTAATAATAATAATAGATAGTAGTAGATAAAAGGTGTTGTGTATAAGAAGGGAAGAGGTAGTCAGGAACATATATAGTAGTAGATAAAAGTCATAGAACAATGACACAAAAGTTGGTTCAGTCCCTCTAGTTCTCTTTTTTCCCTTTACTCTCCCTCTCTTTCTGTCTCGGTCTTCATCTCATCCAGTGTCCATTCAGTTGATTATAACTAGTAATGGAATTGGCATGAGGTAAACCAGACAGGAAATTGGGAAAACAGTCATCAGGATCAATAAGAGAATCTCCGGATGAAGCGATCGATCAACACTGGCGGATGTTTTCCACACGTAACAGAAAGGTGGCCAGGCATGCTGGATGGCCACCCGGCGACTTTTCGCCTCAAGTTCCTGCGCCCTTGCACCTCCTCGTCCAGATAAGCCTCGTCCGCCTGATTGGATCCCCGATCGGTTGGCTGCCGAGGTGGCCTTGGTATTACGTACTGAGAATTGCAACTTCTCGTCCGGGAAAGTTTGGGGTTGAGAGAATTGCCGGAGATTCTACCGTCAGGTAAGTAGTAGTCAAACAGATCGCAAATTAATCGAGAGTTGAAGGACTAGTTAGTTGTATATATAGTGACTTGCTGCTTATGCCATATGGTCTCATTGTTGGCACATATTATGCATACATACATACAGTTTCCCTATTTAAACATAGTCATCTAATACTAGTGAATAAATGATCTGGTGCCCGTTTCTCCCGACCTATCATGCCGGGGAAATGCTCAAACCCTCTCACCAAGCAGGGATTACTCAGAGACAGCTCCCAATCACATCATCCCGATAACGCTCGTCATCCACCAATCACAACCCCTGCAATAGACTTGAAATCGGCATAGCGCGATACCGGCAACGGGGATCGGCCCTGCAGCTGGACGGCTTTTCCCCACAGCTTTCCCAGCAAAGCATGTAAAGTCCAACCCACCCCCCATGAGTCCAGTCCATGTGGGCTTTTTTGACGACTTACTCCGTACTTACTATAGAAATGAAATAAGTAATCAATGATGCAGGTCGGCGGGAAAATCCCCGGGTTACTGATTGGTGGGAAAGTGACCTTCCCTTGGGCATCTCTGCTGACCGTCATTGTTCATTATCTAATGGTTATGACTGAGCTGCAGTAGTACATTTGTCCATTTGTCCTGTATACTACTCAATTAGTTAGACTACTCCGTAGTATCCGTTGACTAAGGTTTCCCGGCCGCGCGACGGTTTCGTGACTCAGGTACGGAGTACACAGCGCCGGTGGATGGAATGCTTTTTTTTTGTGTTCCATTAAAATTGGTTGTGACATCAGAAAGTACCTGATACGAATTATGGAATAATTGTAATTAATTACTTTGATTCCTATGCCATGGTGGTGTTGGGTGTTGCAAGTCCTTTTCCAGTAGGCCCATAAATAATATATGATGTAAGGGAAAAATATGAAGAAAAGCACCAAACCCGAGATTAACTGTTATCTCCGGGGAGAAATCAGCCCGACCGAGCGTCAGTCAGTCCGTCAGTACTTGTACTAGTACTAGTCTAGTTTCTATAATCAATCAATGTAAATCCCCATCCAGATTAGGCTCGCGTGCAGCTCAAACCAACAACTTTGCACACTAAAAGTTAAGTTGGAAATGGGATTCCCATTACTTAATGTAAAGGTCATCCTGCTGCATCCTTTCCCGGGGGGGAATAAAAAAAGGAAAAGAACTAAGAAAGGAATTCCCATTATTCAATATTCCGAACGGGGAAGGCGATCACATCATCTCTCATCCATTCAACCATTATTCATTCATTCAACCCTGTTACTTGGATTAGCAGGAGCTCGGCGGCAACGTGCACTGCCTTACTACCATGGAGTACTAATCTACTACTACTAGAGCGTTTTATCTAGTCCAATCCTTCGGGCCTCTCATGAGGTTTCAATTATCCAACCGATACTGCATTAGACTTTTTCAGCAGTTCGGGTCGAGTCTTTCTCAACAGGCCCATGGATGGGATTGATTGATCATTTTCCTTTCAGTTCAAGCTATCTTCCGTGTCATCCCAACTACTAATGGATGGATGAACCGGTCAATTACTGAACCAACTAAACAGGCAAGCTTCCGCTTTTCGCATGGTCATGGTGCTGGTGAACTGGTGAAGTTATCCACTCTGTTTAAACTCTATGTAGTTCTTTGCTGGTAGGTTGGTCATCTAGACTCGGGTCTGCTGATGGATGGATGGGTTTTCACATGTTCTCTGCTTCTTATCTAACACTGTATGCAGTACACAGTAGATGGTGACTGACTAGCTACTGTGTATATCGTCCCATATCCCAAACAAAGGGAATGAGAGAAGGAGAATAACCACCCATGACGACATGATCGTCCTGCAACCGCCAATGCAATTTTCCTTTTTCTTAACGATACCCCCTGCTTTTTCTTTTTCTTTTTTCTTCCCTCTCCTGTCTTATTGCACAGACAGTTAAATTAACTATGCGTCATAACTCCCAAACTCCATGCTATCCCGAAAAACAGACCCCATGCTCATAGAATGGCCATATGGTACAGCAGCGTACACGAACACGACATGCATAAAAAAATAAAGAAGGGATGAAGCTACTCCGTGAAATTGCGCAACTTGGTCAACTCATCCAGCAGCTCCTGCAAATCGCCATCCGAGATCTTATGCTGCAGACTCGGAATGAGCGATTTGGCTTCCTCGGCGTTATCGCAGCACAGACTTCCTATTGTTTATTAGCTGCTGACCATGACACCCCCCCAACACTCCTCTCCCCTTCCCAAGTAAGAACCATCCGGAGGAATAGATAAACATACCAAGCTGCGACCGCTCAAACATCTCCAACTCGGTATGCGAATTCAACAACCGCTCGACAGCCTTGATATTCTCTTCATCCTTGAACCGCGCAAACACCTCCAAGTAATCGAGCGTTTTCGTAAGGTTCCTAACCATCAAAAACCATGTATTAGCCCATAACCCTTTCAGTCCTGTAACCACCTATGCCTCCTCCCCAAGCCAATCCACAAAAGATAAAAAGATAGATAGGACAACTCACTCCGGCTCCTCATACTTCTTCCCACCCCTCCGCTTATTCTCCAACACCTTATTAATAACCAATCTTGCCTCGGACAGCGACAGCGTATGCGTGTTCTGGTCCGCGCCGAGCTTCAGCGTCGACGCGGCTTCGAGTTCGCCTTGTGGGAGGGTGCGCTTGCGGTGCGTGGCGGGGGGGAGTTGGACGCTCATTTTGATTGATTATATATATGTATGTGTGTAATTGTTGGCTTGGGGAATGTGGTGGTAGATTTGATTTGACTGGTGGCTCGTCGTGGAAAGTGAGATAGCGCGTCGTTGCTGATGTTGGTGATGTTGGTTGGTTAGTGCGGGATCGGGGGAGGCGTTGAGTTTTGTTCCGGCAGATTACTAGCTTGATGAGGGGGCGGTGAGTGGGGTGACCGCCTTGGTGGGTATGGTTCCATATGGTAAGTAGGTACAATAAAGGTGTTGGGAGGCGAGTGGGATGATATGTATTTATCTGTCTGTTTGTCTAGTATGTTTTAAGGGATGTAAGTTATTTACAATAATGTATGTGTAAGGGTATCAATTCAACATTTTATCGGCACTTTTTCTATATCCATAGCCAAAACGCCTGTATGCTATGCGTTAAGTAGATCGTTCGTATATGATAATTCAAGGAAGTTTCTCGATAGCAAGTTAGATTTGGCGGAATGCAACCTCCTTTGGCAGACGGAAGCTGGCGCAGAACATCTGCTTGTTAGGACTGACCAATCTGACGTTGTGGATGGCCAAATCGATCTCCTGGTTGCCGCTGCCGCCGACGCGGTCCTCCGTGGTAATGGTGTGTCCGATGCGCTCCGAGATACGCTGGCAGATATCGACATGGTCGTCGTGCTCGTCCGCAGAGTGGCCCGAGAAGCAGTACACATGGACCTTGGGCAGCGGTTGAGAGGTGTGAGGGGCAAAGAGCGACTCCTTGCCTGCGTAGACGCCGACAAAGGCGTCGAGGAACTCAATCGCGTTACCGGGGAGGTTCATCACGTAGTGATGGAATACGTTAGGGCGATGGAACACCTCCGGGGCGGGGAGCGCCTCTCCCTTCTCCTCTGCGGCGGCCTTCTTGCTTCTGCGCACCTTGGGCTCGATGGTCACGGTGTGGGGAGAGTCCAGGAGGGCCTGGGCAGACCAGCGGATGAATTCGCGGCCGTCCTTGTTGAAGGGGGTGACGAACTTGTCGGCCTTGTTGCGCTTGACGGCGTCCAGCATCACCTCGTATCCGTGGGGGTTGAGATCGTTGGCCCACACGAAGATCTTCTTGCGGCCTGCGGGCACTGCGAAGGGCCCGACGCCCGCCATCACGTCGCAGACCATCTCTCCGGGGCGGAACTTGTCCACGAGACGACGGTGCTCCGTCTCGAGACGGCTGTTCCAGTACACGCGCGAGTAGTCGAACCGGAACTCGCAGTGTTGCTCGTGCTGGACAACGTTCAGGTTGTTCTCACCGGCCAGCAGCTCAAAGGGGAACGTGCGGAATTCGCTATGGGAGCCCACATCCTCGGTCTTGCGGATGACCGTGCTGATGTTGGGGTTCTTGTCCAGCAGGACCTGGGCAAGTAGGTGCTTGTAAGGCAGGTATTGCTCGCGAAGGTTGAGGTGCGCTAGTTCGTCAGCATGATCCTGAGATGTGCAAGATAAAGAGGACTTACAAACATGGCCGACTTGCGTGAATCCCTGAGGGATCTCATCGAGCATGTCCTCGGGAAGAATGCAGGACATGATATCCGCTGCTCCAATTAGCCTTGATTTTCCACACAGCGAAGCATCGTTCCCACGCACCATAAGTCCAGTAATCGTAATCCAACGTCAAATCATAAGGCTTAACGCCAACCATTCCCTTCTTCACAAGCTCACTAATCGTCGGCGACCACGTCGCGGTATCTAGACCCGTCAGCACAACCCCGATACCACAGTATCTCCAGAGCCGAGGCAGTGGTCATACCATCATGCTTGATATCCTCCTTCAACAGCAAACACTTATGCACCAAATCATTGATCTTAATCTCCCTGATGGAGCCCAATCTCGGCAGCACAAGCATATCCCGGCTCTTGGTCAATTCCTTCCGCACATTGGAGATATCCGATGTCTTGAAAATCGCTGCCGCAGAGATCGGTACCGTCTTCTTAAAGAAGGACCGGTCCAGGACTCTCATGGCCCGGTTCACTGGAGGACGGAACATGGCGGGGAGGTCGCTGCGGAGCGGTTGGGTGGGTTCGGAGTCGATTTCCATGGACATGAGCAGTATATTTAGTTGGATATTTGGGTTCGGTAAATTGGCGGTCTGTGCTAGTTGGCGTAATTAAAGCGCGAGGCTGGCATGGACTGGCTGGGATCTGGTTGTTCGTTTGGTGGGAGGATCGCGACATTTTTTAGACTTTGGAATTGGGCTGTGACTCTGTGGCTTATCGGCACGTGACGGGAGATAAGATTGATATGGGGGATCACATGTATTCTACTGGTTTATAAAGAGGAATCGAGTGTAAGAATGATAGAAGTAGTCAAATTGTTCAATAATATTTAGCTAAAGCTACCGAAATAATCTACCTAGGAAATCCGCCAGCAGACCCTGATACATTAATAAAGCAAGAATGGACATCGTCATCAGATCATCACGCGAAAACGCAGGAGAAAGAATACAATCCACATATGAATGGGTATCATCGTGACCACTTCATAGTTCACCTCCTTTCCAGCATTGCTACTCGCTCATTCAATGCCTTGATTTGATCGTCCTTCTTCTTCAACGCAATCCTGGAAATGTCCCGTCCCCGGACAATCCCCTTCATCTTCAAGTCATGCTTCTGCAAGAGATCCATCAACTCACCCTTCGCTTTCTCCGACATCACCACCTTATTCCTTTCCAGGATCTCAGCAGCTTGCGCAGTCAGTTCAGATGAAGCCTTATCTCCACCTGTAGCCGGACTAGCCCCAAACCTCACCGGCGCAGGCGTCTTCGAGAACTCTAACGACGACGGCGGCACAGAAGACGAGAACGACACCGCCTGATCCGTAAAAGATCTAGCCAACGACGTCGGTGTAAAGACCTCCGTCTTTGAGCCCTCTGATATATCATCGAACTTTCTCTTCCCCGGCGCATAAGCCCCAACTGCGTCTCGGGACGGCGTCTTTGGAGGTCCGAAATTCGGCTGTCGCATTGGCGCAGCAGCAGCAGCAGCAGCCTGTTGCTGCCTGTGTTCCTGAGAACTCAGTATATTCTCCACCACCGCATCATCCGAATCCTCCCATTCAAATTCATCAAAATCTTCAGCCATCATGCGCGCTTTGGCGCTTTGAGGAGGCATAGTCGCACTCAACCGTCCTCCCTTCCCTCTTGCTCCACTATTGTCCAAGCCCATACCTCCGAATCTTACCGTATGATCAGTCTGCGGAGTTAGAAGGCCCGTTTCAGATAGGCGTGGTTTCTTGGAGGGTGTCTCGGGGGCGGAAATCGTGGCAGTGGTGGCAGTAGAGGAGAAGGAATCCGTGGCAGGTTCAGTGCGAGAGTTCGTCAAGACGGCGTGCTTCTCGCGAACTTCGGCGTCGCTGGCCCAGAGAAAGAAGCGACAGCGTTTCTCTTGGGGCTTTTGGCAGACGTAGACTGTGAGGGGTGGGGTGCGGGGTTCAGTGGTTAGCTAGAAATTCGGAAGTGGTATTGGCTTTTAATGTAATTTTGGTAGATCAGAAAGGGTTTAACTGCGTACACCATCGTCCATGGTTTACACCGTGGTTCTTGGTCTGGAATTTCACGGCTGGGGGACGCTCTGGACAGTTACAGCGCCAGACGCCATCGAGGAAGAGACCCCGCAGAGGAACCGCTGTGCGAGGCGAGTGAGGCGATGGACTGTTGCCGAAGGATTTCATGGGAGAGAGCATGATACAGTAGTAAAGATAATTAGGGATAATCTTAAGAGTGACTAGAACATGCTGAGAGGCACTTCTACAGATTCGAGAAGAAAGATGGAGGGATAGATCGAGGGATAGACTGGTTGTCGCCATGGAAACTGTGGGTCTCCCACGCGGAGACATGACAGCGGAAGATCGACTTTTCGACCGCGAAAAGTGGTCCGCATTTCACATACTTCTAAATAAAAAAAGAAGCCAAGCAATCTGTCTTGGTCCGCTCTAAAATAAAGATATTAGGTGTATAAACAACAGTTTCAATGTCCCGAACAGATCAGATCATGTCCCTCTCTAGCCCATCCAGCAATCCCGTGCAAGATCTCAACCTCCAACAACCAGAATCAACGATGTATACAAGGCCTGTATAGACTCTAGGGTATCTTAACAATGCAACCACACTTATTCCGCAAGTACCTGTCGTAACATAACGCCAAATGACTCGGACAACTTGAGAATTTCGCTTATGTCAGGCTTGACCGGCTCGCCTGCCGTACGCCGAAGTTGGTCCTGCTGCTTGACCCGCCGCCTGCGCTCCGCCGAGATCGGGTCCAGGTCCTCTTCGTCGTCCAGATCTTCGGATGCTTCCGACTCGGCGTCCGAGATGGCAAGATCTTCCAGGTCGGCCTGCATTCCCTTGTTAGCACACAGCTACACAACTGCATCTGTGATAGTCATGAACACATACCTCGTCGAGGCCAAAGTCGCTGCCTCGGAATGACGCGTTACCCAAGTATCCGTCATGTGCCGTGCCCTCAGCGGCCATCTTCTGCCGCGTCTTGTTCAAGTGCCACCGCTTTCGGTCTTCATGCCACTTGATCAGGGCATTAATCTCTTCCAGGGCCTTGTCCTTGTCAATCTGCACGAAATCCGTGGCTCCCCGAAGCAAGGCGTTCATATCGAGCGCACCTCCGCGCGGCCCCTTGCGCAGGAATTCGAGAATCTCCTCGATCCACGCCATGAGAGAACTGAACAGGCCATTGTCGTGCAGGTGAACTTCGTGAACGAATTTGTAGAAGCTACTTTGATGGCGCTCGCACAGGTCGATAAAGGCTTGTACGGTCTGGTTCGGATCTGCCGACACATCTTGCCGCTGACACTTCTCAATCACCGCAATCGCATCGTCGGCGAAATGTGCAAAATCGGTGATGCTGCTGTAGACGTTGGCAGACTTGTAGACGCGCACCAGGGGTTCGTAGAAAATGGTGAAGAGGTCGCGGAACAGCTGAAGAGTAGTTGGCTCTTCTACGATGCTCAACATCATAGCCTTGTCCCTTTGACGAGTGTACAGCTTCAGAAGCTGCTTCAAGTTCGCAAACCAGTGCGCCCCCTCGCGCATCTCCACCTCAACATTGTCCACGGCTTGGTTCCATGCTACGTATCCATTGAACACCTTGCCGAATTGCTCTGGAGCCAGCTCGGGTTGCAGATACTCGCTACGAAGGATGGCCACGATAATGTCAACATCCTCGGCGGCAGCTTCGGCACGAATCTCGTTCTTGACCTCTTCGTCGGCATCGGTGAAGGCTTTCAACTTTTGGCAAAGAATGGGATCATCGACCTTGGCAGCCAACGCATCGATCGATTTCTGGAAGGCCTTGATGCCATCGTTGAGGGTCATGGAGAAGATCCGCTGGAGCAGGGAGCGAGAGCCGAAGGGTTGGGCCAAGAACAGGTCCAGCACTCCTGCCATGACGGCCGCGGGGTTGGCAATACGAATAACATTCTTCAACAAAGTGTACGGGACAAGCGAATGAATTCGCTTAGCTTGCGCGAACAATTCAGGGGAATTATCCTCGGCCAGGAAAAGGTGGTAAAGTGTTGCAGCAACCCTGGCGTTTGGTTAGTCTGAATACAGAGCAACGGTCAGAGCAACGGTATTCCATTAAACACGTACTCTATTCGGAGCCACTCCGCAAATTTCTGATACTTGGGACTCAGATCCTGCACTGTGGGCTTTTCTTTGATTTCAGCGAACAGTTTTGTCAAACCGTCTAGATTGTAATTCCATTGTCAGCGGAAAAACCATCGATCGGGACATCAGCAAGGACTTACTGCTTTCCACAATGTCGCGGCGGAAGTTCTCCATGTATACGTCCAATTCGGCTGCACGCGCCCTGGCGATCTCGTAGAACCGCTTCTGCTCCTCTATGCGCACCGCATCGACATCTTTGCGCTTCTGCATGTCCAGCACCTCCTCCTCATTCAAAATGATGGGGTCCGCTGTGAGGAACTCTTCCATGGCCTTTGTCTCAGCTATACGCTTGTTTTGCAGCAAGGTACGAAGGAACGCCCGAAGAGAAACTCTCTGCTCTTCGCGGTAAAGTACCGTCTCCCTCGACCCGTCGCTGGAAGCTCGGGGAGATCTTACGGAACGCCTGGATGACCGCGACAAGGACCGCTGATGGTGGTTTCCGGGGGCCAAGTTACGGGAGGACGTGCCGTCATCAACCACAGCGACACCCACTGTTGAAACCGACGACACTGAGGATGCTTCATCGTCTGCCGATCCGAACCAGCTCGTTGTTGTGGAGGATTTATTCTTGCGGGGAAGAGGTGGGAGTGGCTTCCCTGGGAATTCCGTGCGTAGTCGCTTGTGAAACTTGGCGAAATCGCCATATCGTCGAGCCACGAAGAGATCTGGCTGTCCGTCGCGGCGCACTCGAAGGATAAACTCCTAAATTGTGCATCAGTGGGGAAGTCCAATCACACAGCCACGTAGACGCTTACCGCATGCTGGTGGTATCGCACCGTCCTCCTGACCGAGGTAACGCGTACGGCAGCCACGTTGACGTCCCAGCCATGGATGGCATGACCCTCCGGCATATTGACCAACAGCCCCTTTTCATTAGCCCCTCGGTCTACCACCTCCATCTCCGAGAACTGGATGCGCTCCTCGTAGCCCGATGCTGTGGGGATACCAGAGACCATCATCAGCTCGACCAGTTTCTCGCACTTCCTGGCCAACTTCCGACGCTTGGTCTCTTCCAGACGATCTTCAGAGGAGGATACATGCTTCGTCGCGAACGATTCGAGGAACTATGGGCCGGCGATTAATTCTCAATTACGGGATGCGCAAAACGGATTGGATCGGGGACACACGCACCACTTGTAACTTATCCTGCCAGAACTCCTTCTCGCGAGCTTGATCGAGGAAGGGGAAATTGCGCACATGGTGGACGAAGATGTATCGTAGGATGGGAAGCTCCGAGTCGACGGGCGCGACTTCGCCGAATTCGGATTTGAAAGGTGCACCGAAGCGTCGGAGGGCGGTTGGCGAATTCAGTTCGGAAATTTCGCTCTGAACTTGGCGGGCGATGAGTTCGCGCTTGAGATCTGCATCGGTCAGAAAGAGACCCTCGAAGACTCCAAAGCGATTCAACGGGACGCGATCGAGGAAAACTGACAATGTTCTTGTTTTCCGGTGAGGATCTGGCCGGGCGCGGGGTTGGAAGCGGCTGGGGAAGCAGCAGCAGCAGCGCCCGACTGGACTCCGTTGGGAACGGAGGAGAGGTCCGCAGAAGTCATGGTTGAGTTGCTCGAGCACGGTGGGGGATTCAACGTGCTGGTCGGGCAATCATTGACTTTATAACTGCAGCTGACAGGGGTGATGGTGAATAGAATCAAATTAAGATTCTAGAAGGGGAAGTCAGCGTAGAATCCGTCT
This sequence comes from Aspergillus tubingensis, assembly GCF_013340325.1. Taxonomy (NCBI): domain Eukaryota; kingdom Fungi; phylum Ascomycota; class Eurotiomycetes; order Eurotiales; family Aspergillaceae; genus Aspergillus; species Aspergillus tubingensis. The sequence continues at coordinate 2,784,082 of NW_023336280.1, read as the reverse complement.
GCCTAGTTGCGGCCAAGGTTCGGGCTGTGGATGATGATGACGTTTTGGTTCCAAGTGGATGCTCGGCGTGCGCCTCACCCCACGATTACACTTTACTTGGAAGATCAATGGAGGGTCACAGGGAAGTGCGACAAGCAATAAGACTGGGAGAAGATAGGGAGGAGAAAGAAAAAGGGCGCAAAGAGAAAAAGATGAAGAGGGGGGGAGAAGAAGAAGAAGAAGAAGAGGGGAGGGAGAAAGCAAAAGCAAGAAAGCAGCAGGAAAGCAGAGAGGGGAAAGCGGAGAGCGAAAACAGCAGCGGGAAGACAGATGGAGAGGAGAGAAATAAAAAAAGATGAGAAGAGAAATAGGAAAAAGGGAGTGACAATCTGCGGGTGATGACACCATCCAAGACCAGTAACTAAATAAATAAATTAAATTTAGAACGAAAATGGACGCATTGGATTGATTGATTGATTAAATAGTAGATAGTGTGTCTTCTTCTTCTTCTCCCAAAGTAACTACCCTACTTCTTGGGTGCTCAGCCCTGTGGCCCCGCCGTGACCATTCCGCGGATCCCACAGCATTACGGAGTACAAGTCAAAGAGTAGTCTATATCTTGTTGGATGCTATTCTTGTCCACTTTCCCTGTGTAGATCCCCGACATTCCTCTCTCTCTCTCTACATACCCATCCGTAGTATATTATCATCTACTTTGATTCCCAACAAACACCCCACATCCACTAGATTAATATTTCCAGATCCTAACAATCTCTTGATTAATGCAGGAAGGATGTTTGCCTAATATGGCACCTGCAAGCTGCAGACTAGTCTTTTTGGTCACCGACTGCCAGCCAATCTAAACCCCGTCCGAGCTCGTCTGATCTGCAACCCTTTTCCCTCCTTATCACTTCCAACACCACTTGACCTGCTCGGATCATCTAGGCCCATGCTTTCTTGCTGTCATGATTTTCCACTGAGCCACCATGTGTCCAAATTCGTAATTCGGTTGTGTTGTCATGCAGTCTCTATCCCGAACAATTGCTTCATCATTCAACCTTATTATACATGGATTCTCTCGCATCCTCGCATCCATCAATAGCGACATTGGCGTTTGCCTCAGGCAGACATCATCGTTTACCTTGCTAAGAGCAGTGACATAAGGCTGGCTCGTACTATGTCCGCTGGTTTCGTAGAAGTTGACCATATGCAGTATGCAGTATAGATTTGCTCATTGGTGTGTTCTCTCTGACTCAAGACAAACGAACGAACGTCACATTGACCATTATATACCCCTTTTAGGCTTAAGCAACACTCTTTTGTGACTGTTCTTGTCTCCAGTCATACTTTTCAGGAAGATGTACCGTATGGAAAGACAACCATACGAACCGCTTGACTATCGAGTATCCCGACGGTTACACAATGAGCGAAGCAGCCCTCCCTGGCACCCAAACGAGCTATCCCATACAACTGCTCTGTCTGATGCATGACCTTTGTTATTGCCATCTAGAGAGGTTTTCTAGCTTCTTCATCGCCCGTATTAGTCTACAATTACCACTACCCGCGGTCAGGTCCGATATCTAGAAGCGAAGCGACCTATTTATGGGAACATGAGGTAGGCATATATAAGAATACGGTCATGCCTACCTCATGATCCCATACAAAGGCAGAATGTATTGGCTCGCAGCAAGGACTACAAGAGAAGGAATCATATACAACCATGGGTCTAGATTTCTGTTGGACTATGTCAATCCCTACGGGGTTCGGGGCCCTTCCTCCAGGTTTCTCCTCGTCAACACTTCTATTGCTCACGATCGACTACTCAACTTCATCTTTAAGCGCCTCATAGTACTTCAAATACCCCGAAATTAGACTATCTGCAAACGAAAACCCGCAGAATACGCTATCATCCTACGAGGCTACCAGAAAGCAGCCTCGCTATACGCTATACTAGCCTCTAACTGTCATATCTACCTACTCCTTTTAGAGATCGAACACATGGCTACCAACACCATGCCGTCTATAGGCATTAGACGTGACAGTTCCCTCTCTCCTACTCCCATGATCACTCCACCCAATACACTTACTCCTCCAAGCACACTCGCTAGGCGTGGTGCAATCCGCCGTTCACTTCCCAGACCCATCACACTCTATCCAACCTGCCTTCCGACAAGCAATATTACTAGAAATGACTCGATCTCACCTTGTCGCAAGCACCGTAGTGGACGCAACCACAACGTCTCCACAACCCATCCCTCTGATGCCTCTTATTTTTCTGATATATCACCCTTCCCTAACTCCTCCCCTAACTCCTCATCTCCTGGCACCTCCTCTAACACCACCACCACCACCACTACACCCTCCTCTGACATCTCCTCGTCCTACTCTGATACCTACCCCTCTAACATCACCTCTCCTGATGTCCCCTCCTCTGACGCCCCCACCGACTGTAACTGTTGCTCAATATTATTCGACGCCTTGGATAACGGTCTTGGGGGTACCACCTCCATCAACAAGGCCCTTGAAACTGTCCGCCTGTATGGCGGCTGCGACGGACTAAAGCGGATCATCGACCCGGTCGAACAATTGAGCCTCTGCAAGACATGCCCCAGGGAGGAAGCCCTCCGAGAGTTCTTGTACTTGGTCTGCAACGGAGTCATTCGGCAATACCGGCATTTCTACTACGCCCTCAGTGAATACTACGAAACAGTCGACCACCGGCTTCGCTTGGGCTTCCGCGACGAAAGAGAGCGGCACGACTATACTTTCATGCTTTATGTCATTCAACTCGCGCGCATAATTGCCAGCGTCGACCGACTCAATCTCATTCTTCCCGAACAGTCGGTCTACGACGCAGATGCCTGGTATGCCCTAGCAAACCAGTGTGAGCAACTGGTCGAGGCCACCGGCCGACTCCGAGAGCAGGTGGTCTGCGGTGATGGCTGAAGGAAGGGGTTCTTAATCAATATATGTCGTGTGCTTTCCATGTATCTAGGATGGCAGGTAGAAAGGCCGGGCGGGTGGTGGGAAAAGCCCTTCAAACCAAGATGGCTATGAGCCATTCTTATATATACAAATATCAACTACCATCAAATCCTACAATAAATTTTTTACCACATTTGACGATGCTAGTAGTAGTTCTGAAGAGACTTTTCAGAGGTCTATATAATCTTTATCCCTAGTTTATATCCCCATTGGCTGCATGACCAACCAGTAATAATGATAGAAGTATGGTTCAGGGCATCCCGAAAAGGCCGTCAATAGAAGCCCGGCCTGAATAACACCGTAGGTGGCCTCAGGCGACAAACACCCCCGTAGATCTGCTGCGCCTCCCGTTTCACTTGCTGATCGCCTCAACTCTCCGGCCGTCGCGTCGGAAACTCAACCTTCTTGGTTTCTCTTCTGCCTTGTTTTTCGAGTCCATGACTGCATCCGTTCTCTATTAAGCACGAACCGGTGCACGAACGTGTTCACCACCTTTCGCACTCATCACCCCCATCACCGCCGATCCCCCGAGCCGACGATAACGATCCCTCGGCTCTTATCTACCGGAGCTGCCAGTGACTCCCTTCCACCGCTACCCTCGTGATCTTATGTGATACAGCGACACCGATCTTTCCTCCTCAAGGATCGTCTCCCATAATGGGGAATTATCAAGAGGATGACAATAACGAATTCCTCCCCATGAGCCGCCCACGGCCCTCCACCGCCTCGACGTCCTCCGATTCGGGCCTCTCCGTCGATACCACCGCCTACCCCGAAGAATCCAAGTACACTTCAACCGCCCCCGGTGCCGATAGACTATCCGATGAGAATAGATACCGCGATGTGGAAGAAGGAGAAGTAGGAGCAGACGAGCCGTTCCTGCCTTCGGCAAAGAAGCCAGCTGCCTCTGGGAGCCGTACGTCTCGTCTGATTTGGGGCCTGGTGATACTCTGCGTTGCTGGTTGGCTTTGGGGCCTCGTGCTGTTTGTGACTCAAAGTCGCTCGGCCCAGCAATCAGTTTCCGAAGCGCTGCAATCGCACGAGTCGGGCGCAATCTCCGGGAGTTCGAGTTCTGGGAAACCGGTTACGCTGGAGCAGGTGCTGACGGGACAGTGGTTTCCGCGGTCCCACGCCGTTTCTTGGATTGCGGGACCTAATGGCGAGGATGGCCTTCTGGTGGAGCAAGGAGAGGATCAGGGCAAGGGATATTTGCGGGTCGACGACATTCGCAGTCGCAAAAGCGATGCGACTGCCCAGGAAAGCAGGGTGCTGATGGAAAAGGCAATTGTGCAAGTGGATGGACGAACGATCTTTCCGGTCTCAACGTGGCCCAGCCCGGACCTGAACAAGGTGCTGCTTTTGTCTGAGCGCGAGAAGAATTGGAGACATTCTTTCACTGGAAAATATTGGATCTTCGATGTGGCTACCCAATCGGCACAGCCACTTGACCCAAGTGATCCTGATGCACGCGTGCAGCTCGCAATCTGGTCGCCAACATCCGATATGGTTGCGTTTGTGAGGAACAACAACCTCTACTTGCGCAAGCTGTCCTCGAAGGAGGTTGTCCCAATTACAAAGGACGGCGGTACGGATCTTTTCTACGGCATCCCCGACTGGGTCTACGAGGAAGAGGTCTTTTCGGGCAATAGTGTAACCTGGTGGTCTGGCGACGGCAAATACGTGGCTTTTCTGCGTACCAACGAGACGGCTGTTCCTGAATTTCCCGTTCAGTACTACCTGTCACGGCCGTCGGGCAAGAAGCCTCTCCCGGGACTAGAGGATTATCCAGAGGTCAGGGAGATCAAGTACCCCAAGGCTGGAGCTCCCAATCCCGTTGTGAATTTGCAGTTCTACGATATTGAGAAGCAAGAGGTTTTCTCGATCGAAGCACCGGATGATTTCGAGGATGATGATCGTATCATTATTGAAGTTGTCTGGGGCGCCGAAGGGAAGATCCTTGTGCGCGCAACCAACCGAGAAAGCGATATTCTGAAGGTGTTCTTGTTTGACACAAAGGCCAGGACTAGCAAGCTTGTACGTGTTGAGAATGTCGCTGAGATCGATGGTGGCTGGGTAGAGCCTACGCAGTACACATGGTTCATTCCAGCAGATCCCAACAACGGCCGCCCTCACGATGGATATCTCGATACCGTGATCCACGAGGGCTACGAGCACCTGGGTTACTTCACGCCCTTAGACAACTCAGAACCCATTCTCCTCACTCAGGGCGAGTGGGAAGTAGTAGATGCGCCAACCGCTGTGGACTTGCGCAAGGGCATCGTGTACTTTATCTCAACAAAGGAATCCCCCACCGAGCGGCACCTCTACCAGGTGAATCTTGACGGATCCAACCTCAAGCCTCTAACGGACACCTCCAAGCCGGGCTACTACGACGTATCCTTTTCCCATGGAACCGGCTACGCCCTGCTCAGCTACCGTGGCCCGTCCATCCCATGGCAAGCGATCGTCAACACCGAGACTGACGAGCTGAAGTACGAGGAGACCATTGAGGACAACGCCGGTCTCGCACGTATGGTTGATTCATACGCCCTTCCCACCGAGATCTACCAGAACGTGACAATCGACGGCTTCACCCTGCAAGTCGTCGAGCGCCGTCCTCCACACTTCAACCCAGCCAAGAAATACCCAGTTCTCTTCTACCTCTACAACGGCCCACGCTCCCAAACCGTCGACCGCAAATTCAGCATCGACTTCCAATCCTACGTCGCCTCCAGCCTCGGCTACATCGTGGTGACCGTCGACGGCCGCGGCACTGGCTTCTCCGGCCGCAAAACCCGCTGCATCGTCCGCGGCAACCTAGGCTACTACGAAGCCTACGATCAAATCACCACAGCCAAGCTCTGGGGCGAGAAGCCTTACGTCGACGAAACCCGCATGTCCATCTGGGGCTGGAGTTACGGCGGGTTCATGACACTCAAGACATTGGAACAAGATGCCGGCCAGACCTTCCAATACGGCATGGCCGTAGCCCCTGTGACTGACTGGCGTCACTACGGTACCAACTCCCTCGACATCCACCACCACCACTCCCATCAATCAATCCTAATGCTAATATGTTAATTGAAAACAGACTCCGTCTACACCGAACGCTACATGCACACCCCCGCCCACAACCCCAACGGCTACGACAACACCTCCATAACCGACATGACCGCGCTGCAACAAACCGTGCGATTCCTCGTCATCCACGGCGCCTCGGACGACAACGTCCACGTTCAAAACACCCTCGTCCTCGTAGATAAACTGGACTTGGCGGGCGTGCAGAACTACGATTTGCATTTCTATCCGGATTCAGACCATAGTATTAACTTTCATAATGCGCATAGGATGGTTTATGAGCGTGAGCATCCCCCCCCCCCCCTCCCTTTTCCAAATTACGAATACAATGTACTGATATAATGGTTGTGATAATGATGATAGGCCTATCGAGCTGGCTCGTCAACGCTTTCAACGACGAATGGCATCGCATAGCGGATCCCGTGCCGGATGATTCGATATGGGAGAAGGTGAAGAGGTCGTTGCCGATGTTGGTGAATTGATACATCGTAGCTAGCTATATATCTTTATTTTGTTATCTTTTGATACTAGTGCATGCATATATCATCGTGCTTTCGGGTTTATTATCGTCCCTACGTACTACATGCATGACATGGCATGGTATGGTATGTACAGGCATGTTAACGGCGTTAGTGATTGATTACTACGAAGCAATACATCGTAGAAAGTATTGGAAATAGGCGTTGAGATTGTAGTCATCATCCATATTACTACTTAGCATGTATGTAAGTAAAAACAAACATTAAATGAAACATCATCCCAACATCTCTATGCTATGCAAGTTCAAGTTTCAGCTGCCGTGAAATCAATGCCAAACATTAACATCACCATCACCATCACATCTGTACAACCAATCCACACAACAACTGAAGGAGATATAAACAGAGACATTCCATGCAACGAACCGAAGCGGAACGCAGGAATCTTCAAAAGGAATGAACAAACGAGGTATATAGTACTAGTAAGTGGTAGTATAATATATACAAAAAGAGCGACGATAATTTTCCTCGTCCGAAAAAGACTAATATGCACAAGATGCAACAACAACAACAACAACGGCAACACACAAAGTGGGTATAAACTCTAATGAAAGAGTGGTGAGTGGTGGTTCAAGATCAGACCATATTGCTGCCGCCGCCGCCACCACCACCACCCTCAATGCCCCTGAAGATGCTCGATTGGAGGAACTCCTCTCTCATCATCATGCTCACATCCGAATTGCGGTACTGATGCAGATCCTCGCGCTGTAGACCGCGCAGTTGCTCTCTTCCAGCTGTGGAGATTGACCGGGACCGCGAGCGACGGTCTGAGCGGCTAACCACCGGCGAGAGACGACCAGGGGAGAGATGACTGTCTCCACCAGGTCCGTTGGAGAAGGAGAGGGTCTGCCGGGGCGCGAAGACGGGGAGGGAAGCGCTGCTGGGGAGGGGCAAGAACGAGCTCGCGTCCGTGGAGGTATTGCTCAGACTGGAGCGGATCGAGGAAGGACGCTGGTTGCTGGTGGGGAGCATGGGGAAGTTCGAGACGGAGCTGTAGAGGGTGGACATGCCGGAGGCAGCGGACGAGCGCCAGGAGTTGACCGCGCTGCGGGGGATAGTGATGACTTCTTCGTCGATGGGGAGGGTCTGCTGCAAGGCTGTGGCGACGTCCGTCGGCTCTTGGAGATTGGCGTGCGGACGGTTGGCCATGATCTTCGCGGATTTGCCGATCCAGAGCATTTGCTCGTGTTCACGGAGGTAGCGGTCACCGCTGAAGGATTTCTGGACGATCTTGCGGGTCATCATTCCCAACTTGCGACGGTGCTCGCTCTTCTCGTACATGCGACGGGTGATCTTTGCGACGTCGTCCGGGGTAGGGGAGGAGGTGAGGACTGGGGGTGGAGCGTCGTCTTCGGCGTATTTGCTCCATTCGCCGAGGAGACCGAGCATGGTGATTTGGGCCTTTGCGAGGGCGAGGGCGTCATTGGGGGCGACGACGGCGCTGAAGCGGGAGAAGTCATCAGGGTCGCTGAGGACGCGGAGGGAGGCGCCGACGTCGGTACAAACGACGGGGGCGCCGGTGAGAGCGGCTTCGCCGAGGGCCAGGGGGAGACCTTCGGAGAGGGAGGAGTTGAGGAAGAGCCAGGTGTTTTCGAGGACTTTCATGGGGTCGGCGGTGCCGCGGAGGGTGACTTTGCCGCGGAGACCCTTGGAGGCGATAATTTCTTGACATTCGGTGGAGTAGGTGGGGGCTTTGTCGATGGCACCGTAAATGTCGAGGTGGTAGTCGTCGAATTTCCATTGGTTGATGATGATGTCGGCGGCCAGGAGGGCGATCTTGATGTCTTTGGCGTACCAGACGTGGGAGAGCATGGTGACGGTTGGGCGCTGGGATTTGATCTCCTTGACCGGGGCGAACTTCTGCATGTCGGTGATACCGTTGACGACGGGGTCGACCTTGCGGCGGAAGACGTTGCGGTGCGCGATGGTGCCCTGGCAGGTGCCGATTTCTACTTCCCAACCTGGGTTGAAGAAGTCGGCGCAGGGGGAGATGATGTCGGCGTGGTGCAGGGTTAGGACGGAGGTGACGCGCATGAGGCCTAAGAGGGAGTTGCGGACGAAGGGGGAGAGCTTGCAGAGGGCGGATGACAGGCAGAGGTTGGTCTCACGCCAACTGATGGCATGGTCCCAGATCTGGAGGGTGCAGTTTCGCTTCATCTTGCAGACGACACCGTAAGATGCGCTCACGCTGTGGTGCGATGCTTGGAACACGTTGGGAATCTTCTCGGGGATCGGGATGGAGAAGATGAACAAGTAGCGATACCAGAGTTCCAAGGCAATATCGAGAGACGCCAGCGTGGGGAGCTCCGTGCGGAACCACTCAGACGAAGGGAGGGCGTTGGGCATTTCTTGACTGAGCCAGAGGTCGCGCCAGCTTTCCTTGACGATCTCGCTGTCCCAGACTTGGGTCCAGTGGCGGGAATCTTGGAAGTAGGTGTTGAGATTGACTAGGGCGCGAGTCGCCTGCTGGATATCCGCCTTAGAGAGGTGGATAGCGCGAGCTCCTTTGACCAGAGCCGTCAGGATCGGGATAAAGTTCATCTTGATGTCCATCTCACTGGCAGAAGTAACATTCTCCACTTCCGAGTCTAGCTTGTTCCTGAAGAGACCGTGCGTGGGCGTGAGGAAGTCGAGACCCCAGAGAGGGACAACCTTCAACGAAAGAATGTTCTGCTCAGTTTGGTGCTTGGGAATGCCAAAGTCGTTGGCAGACTCGCAAATCATATGCCACTTGATGGTCCTCAGGGAGTTGATCATATCGCGTCGGCATGCAGAAACACCACCTCCTTCGTTGGGCCAGGTACCATTGTCCGCAGCCATGACATGCAGGTTCTTCTCCGTATCAGCGCCAAAGTCCTTGGATCTCGTGTTGACAACCGCATCACCACCAGGGCCGAAATTGAAAAGGTCACTGATCTTCACGGCAAGCGGGGTCCAGCTAGAAATGTTGTCGTCCAGATCCGCACTGGCTGTGATGGTGTCCGCGCGGACATCCAAATATTTCTTGGCCGAAGCGAGGTCACCGCGATCCCGACTACGCCAGTAGGGAGCGAGGGTCTTATCTCGGCGTAGGAGTCGTTCATCCATCCAGCGAACAATGACACCATCAAAATCGACACGTTCCTTCCAGGCCTTCCAGATCAACGAGCGAGCGCGAGATGTTGACACAGGGAAGCGCTTCTTGGTGAGTCCGAAGAACCGGCTAAAGATGCTTGAATTCAGGCTGTCGCAGTACAAGAGAGGGTTGTCATGCACAAAGCTGGTGTGCTTTGGCTTGGCCAGCACTGCGAGGTAGTCGTGTTCCATCATGGGCGGCGTCTGCACCTTTTGTCCGTTGAGCGTGGTAAAGATAGTGGGATGGAACTTGTGATCGTAGAGCCAACGTGCCTCGTAGACATCGGCACCCTGAACGAAAGTTGCCTCGGTGACCTTGGAGTGAGGGATCCAACGATCAACCTTCTCAGGATGGCGCAGGGGAGGAGCGCACCACGAAACGGTACAGGTGATGTGCGAGAGTGCAAACTCAGCCCGAAGCAATTCGTCACCGAAGCGGGGATTCTTGCGATAATGGTACTTGAAACGGATCAGGTTTCCATCCTTCATGTAAGATCCTGCCTCGATAAGTCCCTTGCGGTTGTACTGAACACTCTGCAAGTGGTTGTCTCCACGGACACAACGCCGGCCCATTGGGATTCTTGCTTGTGACGACTTGGACAAGCCAAATGCCTTCTTCGTCGGGGCGCGGTAATCGTAATGGTACTCGTTGAGCAGTTTTCCACCCTTGAATTCCTGGCGGACCATAAGCAAGACATCCTTGGAGTAAACACAGACGTAGCCGAGACTTTTTGTGCCTTCAGGCTCTGTCTTGTGCTGACCAGAATAGTAATAGATCTTGAAGCCTCCATCCGTTTCATCGTGCTTAAAGGCAGTGAATGTGCCGTCCAGACTTTGAATGATGAACCTGCTCTTCTGGATGCTGATGGTCATTCCCTTGGCCTCATCCCAGAGCTGTTTCACGTTGTCACGACCGTGGAATAAAAAGAAGGAGAGACCGATATTCTGCATAATTCTCGAATAAGACCAGAGCAAGCTCAACGCCAGGGTAGCCGGTACACGGATAATGGCGTGGTGTTGCCCAATAACATGATCGAATTCTCGCTGGAACTCGGGATCGGCAACGAGGGCTACCACAATGAACTTGACAACTGAAGCGAGCGCGTAGTAGATGGAGTTCCAGGGCTTCACCAGCATTTGGATGATCGAAGGGAGCTTCTTCGGGACATACGGGATGTGCTCTGGAGTCTCAGGGTCGTTGAAAGTGGCTGCTTCGCCGGTACCGTAGTGTGCGTAATCTAGGATACTGACAGCACTAGCAGCTCCGAGATTGCTCCTGGCAACGTGAACATCGAGAGTGTCGGTATCGAATTGGCAAAGCCTTCCTTCGAGCCATTTACAGCTAGCCTCAGAAAGTTGGCATGGCTGGCCAAGGCACCGGTTGATCAAAGCTTGTCTGACGTCCTTGGGGAGCTTTTCCCAATGAGCATCACAGTCAAATCCGAGACACAGTTGCTGGAGGAGCTCCTTCTTAGCCCAGCGAATGACCACGGGTGTGTTGGACTCCGCACGAAGTTGACGTGCCATGGTTTCCGTCACGCCTGCCGTGACGAGCGACTCCGCAAGCACGGCATGTTCATGAGGCATATGCAGCATCGACTCCGCAACAGCGTGGAGCAGAGTCTCAGCAATGACCTGGCAGTTTGCACCGACGTCGATTCGCTGGTCCAGTCCCCGACCTACACAGATGGCGATGTGCAGTTGGCCCGAGGTACTGCAACTCAATGCATGAATGCCGGGACCCAATGAGCCAACAGGAACAAGCTCTAGGGAGATTCCGCCTTTGCCCCAGGCTCCCAACGCCAAGTTCACCAGATCGTCAGACTTCGGAAACGCTTCTTCGATTCTCGTTTCCTTTCTGCGCGAAAGTAGGATCTCTTTGACTTCCACGCCGGGATGGGCTTGCGGATTCAGGCTCAGGCGCGCGTCGGACGGAACAAGCGAGAGCTTCTCGTAGAACGTTTGCAGCTCCTGTTGGGACCATTCTGGATCTGACCATGGAGACGTGTATGCATGGAATTCCCTTCCAAGCTCCACAGGAGAGGAGACCTTCTTCGGCATGCCCATCTTGGCCTTGAATAGCGTGAGAATGGCGACAGTCCACGTCGCAGATCCGAGGCCAATGACCTCCGAGTACAGGAAATGCGGCAGGCGCGTCTTGAGAGCGATACCAACAGGTAAGCCGACAACACACCCAATGAGTAGGGTCTTGAAGGCATGCGGGCCAGAGAAGATCTTCGTGTACTGGTACCAAAGGAGACCGGTGTATGCCAGAATGTAAGCAACAAAGATGATCATCGCTTCCATTGTATCCTGGAAGGTCCAAATCAGAGCGGTGGCGAGAGCCAAACTCCATACGTGCCACCCGAGATACTTGAAGAGGGTCCTCCAGTACACCATGCGCTTGTATTTCACATCACGTTTCTGTGCCAAGCGGATATCTTTGGCGTTGGGCACAGCAAGCGTGGTCTGCTTTCCGACGAGATCATGAAGCTCCTGAGCCTTGGTGTCGATGAGAACCGCACCGATCAGGTAGTATGCGAGACCGAATCCAACGGCCATCCGTTGCGAACTGCTAACCGAAGGGGCAAGACCAGTCATTTGACCGCCGGTGAGTAGCTCCACCCACTTATCGAGCAGGGCTAGCAGGAAGTACAAGACACCGCATCCGATTTCTCTGCTGGACTGTCGCCACTGGATGAAGGCATTATGCAGTCTTATGCCCTTCTGTGAGTTCCGGAGCACCTCCAGTCCGACCTTGGTTTGGATGTTCCAGGAAGAGCTGAATGGAATTGGCCTAGGCACGTCGGCATATCTGCAGTACCAGTCGAGGAGGAAGTTGGTCGCCTCCCAATCCTTGGCTAGCTCCAGCACCAACTTGTCCGTAGTAGGCTTCTGGTAGAACCAGCGTTTAGTCTCCGCGAGGACATCCTTGAGCAGCGCTTCCCGAGAAAGTTTCAGGACTGCCGGGTCACTCAAGTTTCCAAAGACTTTCTCATCATTGTTACCGTAAGTCGCAACGTACCACTTTCGGATTTCGGTATCGTCTGTTCTCCGAATGCTCTGGTACCAAGTGACCCATTTGGAAGAGACCGATCTCAGACCAAGCAGCAGTAATCCGATGAAAGCATAGATAACGGCAAGATAGATGGCCGAGTCATGACCGGTGAAGGTTGTCACGATGGGCGAGACAAACAGGATCGGAACGCATGCGAAGATAATCTTGCGGCCAGAGAGGAAAGTGGAGCCAGGATAGCTGAAACTCGCCAGCGAGGCGAAACACGAGAAATAGAGTGTCAGCGCAATGAGGTAGAGGTAGAAGATGATTCCGGCACGCGGGCTCTTGACGGCCGAAATGCAGATGAAACCGATGAGTCCACCAGCTACTGTGAAAGCGATACCAGCAATGAGCCTGATCAGCACGAACATATTGGCAGCTGCGAAGGCCATAGAGATGAGATAATAGGGTCCTCCGCATGCAATCCAGGTGCCGATAGCACCGGAGAGCAAGAGCGAAATCATGAGCGCAATAGTGGCGCTCTGTTGCTCCTCAGCCGTCATGAAGGCAGAGAGATACAGTCCGCGACCAATGATCGTGAGCAAAATGATATCAATCAGAGCCGGGAAAGCGAACACACTGAGGAAAGTGAAGCGCTGGTATCCACGCATGGGCTTGACCTTGTGAGTGGGATCAACATCAATCTGAGCACCGGCGTAGGAAGTAGCCATGTCCGGAGCACCGTGGATCCAGTCGGGTAGTTTTTCATCGTTGTAACTTTTGCGGAATCGATCCGAGAGAAGTTTACCAAAGGCACTGGGCGAAACATCAAAGTAGGCCTCGCAGCGGGATCCTAGGGCGAACGATTCGGCAAAAGCTGCAGCCTGATCGGACTGGTTGTTGAACAACGGATTGCGGTCAGTCACCTCGGCATAGATCTCGTCAAGAGCACCCTTTCGTGCAGCGCAGAACAACGACAGGACCATGATGTCGGTATAAGCATCGATAGGGCCATCCTCGACTAGCTGTCCTAGACCTTTTGAGATTTGAGCGAGGTCATCTTCTCTCCGCTCTCGTAGTACTTTCGTGAAGACCGATTCCGCCTCGTAGAACAATGCAAGAGACGAGGCAGCAGAGGGATATTGGCAGCCCTGTTCCTTGTACCAATTGATCCGAGTTTCGACCAAGACTTCTGGTGAAGCCGATCCTTCAAGATAGGCAACCGTGTTGAGCTCCTTTAGCTGAGCTAGTGTCGGGGCGTCCACAAGTTGTCGCCGGATGTACGCACACATGGTTTCAGAAAGATCGCCCTTGGCATCAGTCAATGATAGATGTTGCAACAGCAAAAGTCGTTCTTCCGGACTCAAGGCGTCAATGTCCTGGATGATGCGGCGCGGTAGCCCAATTTCCTCGTTGATATCTTTTGACCATCTCGCCAACGCAATTTCGGCCTCGAAACAAACGTGACGGGGGTAGCCTTTGGCGGAGAGGAAGGTGTGTAATACAGTGCCAGCCAGTCCCTGGGCATTTTTCGAGGCGAAGACATCAAAACCATCCGCGTCCATCTGATACACAGCCCAGAAGCGAACATCAGCACTCTTGCGTAGACCAGAATCTAACCCGAGGTAAACTCGCAACATATCGTTGGACGCCATGTTCGACAGTTCCTTGATCGAGGCGGCCAATTGATCCGAAGCCATCCAGCTCGAGAGGGCAAAGTTTTCATAGAACTGTCGAAGGAGGAGCCCCATGTTTTGCATTTTCGACGACGGAACCGGATGAAGAAGATTCAGCGACTTCAGACGCTGCTGGGAATGAACGATTTCTGCGAAAGCAACCGGGGTTGCCTCTGAGCCGAGCGGAAAACAACCAAGTTCTTTGTATTCGACACCGGCCATGGAGATGGATAGCGGACTGCCCTGAGACTTGACTTGAGCGACCCATTCCGGAGGCTCGCGGAGCTTGTTTGCTGGCGAATTCTTGATTTTAGATGAGTGTTCCGAAGAAAAGAGCAAGTCGTCCAGGGACGGGAAATATGCGCGCAGTGTATCCCAAGAGGCCTTGGCCACATAGTTGTGTGCAATATCGAGATTGGTGCGCCAGCGATCGTGGGCCTTCATGGTCTCTGTATCTTTCAGCCAGCCAAAGGAGGACAGCGGCTCCGGGGTTTTGACATTGATGGCAGCGTTCTCCAGAGCGGACTTGCGGCCAATCCAGGGAATTGCACTGTAGAAATTACACCACTGCATGGATCGTTGAACAACAGCATTGGAAAGCGTAACATCGTCGTCGATGGTTTCCCAGGCCAGCACCAAAAAGTCTCTCATGCATGCCTCTGACACAAAGGCTTTGATAGTTGGACGCAGCTTGTCGAGCTGGAAATAGTCGCGCTTCTGACCGTCGGGGAGGATGCTAGCATTTCGGACGACCAGACCAGAGATAGCCGGAGTTTGTAGGGATTGGCCATCCTCGAGGAACGTAGGCGGTCCTGTTTCCAGATACACGGCCAGACCAAGACCATGGATGGCTTCGGCGAGTTTGGCGAGAACCTTTGGCGTGAACTTGTCCTCCCAGTTTGCAAGCACAATACCGGAGAAGGCACTTCCGTGAAAGCTCCCGGCCAGGATGCTGTCGATGTTTTCAATGGCGGCGAGAGTGTTGTCCTGCTGGGAAGAAACTAGGGCGAGATCAACTCGCCCCAAAACCTGCTTCCCATCGATGTTTGAAATGGCCTGAACAACCCCCGACTTGGATGGATCCACAATCAAGAGTTCGTAGCGATCGAGAAGCTGACGGTGCGTCTCATCCAAGGGAGTAGCAAAAGAACCCAAATAGACTCCCACGGATGTAGGCTTCCGTTTCGTGCGATGCGCCGCGGCCAGGGTAAGCTGTTGGTTGGCGATCTTGTCCAGGCGTTGAGTGACAGCAGCCGGAACAATCTCGACACGCGGTCTTGTCTGAAAGGTTATATCAGACAAAGTGATTCCAATTAGCATATACATGTTGGGTGAGAACCCACCTTATACCATCGTATGGCTCTGCGGGTGCCAGAGTAGGTAAGATATGTACATCCACAAACCACACTTGCCAGCAAGATGGCAATTAGAACCTAGCAAGAGGTTAACACAAAAGTTTCTCCGAAGCAGGGCACACAGGCACGTACATATTGCCACCAGAATTCTCTCATGAAAACCCACCCGACGGGTGAGACGTCGAGGATTTGCGCCATCCCGAAGAGAGATTAACGGAGCAAAGTCGTGAAGCGAAGGACATGTAGTAGCAGTGGCATAACAGGAGATCGAGCGGACAGTATTAAACTACAATTAGAGGCTCGAATCGGACATGGGGAAAGTTTGTCTTTCTCTAAGCCATGCTCCAGGTGGGTATTGGAAACCTAACCAGCGGGGGGAGGGGTGAATAGAATAACGAGTAGTAAATAGTAACGATAGACTGTATGGGAATATAAACGAAGGGAAGGAAGTAAGAAGGTGGTGAGAACGAGGGGCGCCACCGGAAGGATAAAGAAAGGAAAAATAAAAACAAAAATAAAGAAAAGAAAGTAAATATACAAGCAGATGGAGGATGGAGTGATGGGATAGGATGGGATGGAACAAGGAGGGAATGAACCAGCAGCAGCCAAAGTGCCAGCCTCAGGACTTCCTGCACTGACTTGTATGATTGAGCGAGAGACAGAGAGAGACAGGCAGCGTGTTAGGTCAGCGGCTACTGCAAGATGTCAGTTAAGGTCCATCTTTTTTATTTTTTTTTATTTTTCATTTTTTTTTCTGTCTGTCTCCTCTTTCTTTTTCCGCCTGTTTGGGGGTTTTCTTTGGGTCGCATTAGATCGGGACCACTACTGGGTCTGATGCAATTGGAATGGCCGGTGGCGGACCAACCCAGCACTGGGCAACAAAAATAGCAAGGCCTTCGTCTCAGCTTTCGCAGCTAACTGGCGCTAAGAAGTTTAGGTCTGTTTGACGATGAGTACTACTAGTACTGTCATGTTTAGTTTTAGTCAGTCTCGGGCAGAAGCGATGCCATGAGGGGATAGTGGCAATGGTAATCAATGGCAATGGTGTTGGCCTTTCTGGCGGCCAATTCCGTAGAATTCAGAGTTTTGTTTTTATTTTATTATTTTATTCTTTTTATTAATGGCGTCGGAGTACGCCAGGAGGCTAACAAGGTGATCAAATCAGATGACTGGGAAAGGAGAAGGTTCCATTCATGGGCAAAGCGGTGGTGGTGGAGGGGGAGACACAGCGGTGCTGGTGACGGGGGAAGTTCTTCCATGCATCGTCATTCGTGTTGCCTATTGGTCTAGGAAGAAAAAAATTGCTTTTCTTGCTTTGTGGTCTGCTCCTTACATTAGCCCAAGTGGAGAGAGAGAATTGTAGACTCGACTGGACTCGACTCGACTCATGAGAAAGAAAAAAAAAGGGCAGAAAAGGAAAGGATGGCGGCGGTGGAGAAGAGCACCTGCAGCTATCCAGATTAGGGCAAGTTCCGTATGCTTACGGAAACATCCCGTTGCCATGTATCCGAACCATACCGTATTATACACTCTATAGTTTTACAAAAAGACCACCCGTGTGACATGGATGGAAAGTTTGTATTACCCCTCGGTGTAACAAACACGATGGAGTCACTTTCCCATCTTCACCATCACCTTCGGGCCCTAAACTCAAGTCAATTCCTTCTTCCATGTTCCTGCTGAAGGTTTTCGGGTGTGCCTAGTCGATTGTTTCTACCCCACACCGGTGCTAAAGTCGATCTTTCGGGCTTTCCAAAATCCAACATTCGCCTCGGTCCCCTAAACCCTGAGCAAAAAGGCAAAAGCCACTAAATTTGGACCCTTGGCAACCCTGGTTGGGCCTCTCCCTCTGCCTCCCCGTCTGGCTGGCCCGGTGCCACAAAAGTGTGGCCAAGCAACCATGTTAGTGCGCCTCTATGGTTAGCTTGTTTAGATTTTTCCCAATCCTGGCTAAAAATGCTATACTAAGCCCAATTCAATTCAGGAACTCATCCCATAATGGGGCCCTTCGGTCAGACTTCGGGGGGGCCAATTTCCACCAGGGCAGTCCGAGCCCCAGGAATGTGAAGACTAGTCACAATCTTGAACATCCATAGAAACCATCCCCTCAGTCCCTTGGAAACCAGGCAAAGCTCTGTCTCGGCCTCGGAATTAGATCCATGAACCGGTCCATCCATGAGGGTTCTAAATCGGAGAGCGGGTCTGCAAGGACCCTCCAAGAGGATGCGGAATCTATGAATCGGGCTGGGTCGTGGAACCCTCGGAGGAGGGGGGGGGGGGGGTCGTCCATCGCGACGATTTGGTCAGGTCAAGCAAGTGGAAACGATAGGTTCCCAATTCTCCGTGCGGTTGCTACGCCCATCTGTCCGGGATAAATAGACATACATAATGTGATTGCACGCGCATATGACAGCCCGCTCTTCCTTCTCTCCACAACCGAAGGCGTTCTTCCAGGGGTCCGTTGCTGCAGGTCCACCTCAGTCATTCGTTATCATTCGTCTTCGCTTGCTTGTCCTTCGTTTCTTTTTCCTTAGCGAAGAGGGGGTGGTGCTCAGTGCCTGAGCCGTTCGTATCGCAATGAATACCCTAAAATCGTCGATTACCAGTCTCAACTGCTTTCTGGGCTTTATAACTTGCAAGACTCCCCCGGGGATTTGGCCACAGAATCCGACGGTGCTGACCAGTGCATCTTCTGCCTCATCTACTCCTGTCGCTGAAGTCACCGGGCCTACCGCTCCTGGTACTACTTCAGCTGTCCATTCGTTGACTACCACGACTACTTCTTCTTTCGTTTCCTTCTTGTCCAGTACTAGCTCTGCCCCGTCCAGCTTTGTGACCTCGGCAGCCTCTTCTACCACATTCGTTGATACCTCTGCTAGCGGGTCAGTCAGCGCCCTAAGCAGCAGCACTGCCAGCACTATGTCTGTCAGTCTGAGTCTCAGCTCGAGCATTGTGGCGTCGTCTGCTGTTCCTGCAGCGACGCCCGTCAGCAGCGGCTCCATCGCCGCCAACATCCTGGTGATTGCGCGCGACACTGCCTCTGCAGGCGTGGCATCATCTGGTCTCAATGCCTATGGCATTCCCTTCACTACTCTGGTCGTGCCCCAGTCTGGCGCCAGCCTGCCCGCCCTGAACGGCACCGAAGGTGGCAACTTCGCCGGTATTGTGGTTGCCAGTGAAGTCAGCTACAACTACGGCAATGCCACAGGGTACCAGAGTGCTCTCACTACGGACCAATGGAACCAGCTGTATGCCTACCAGCTGGCTTACGGTGTGCGCATGGTGCAGTACGACGTGTATCCGGGCCCTAGTTACGGCGCCAGCGCTGTCGGCGACGGCTGCTGTGCAACCGGGGTCGAACAATTGATGTCGTTCAGTGACATCAGCGACTTCCCAACGTCTGGCCTGAAGACTGGCGCTGGTGTGAGTACCAGTGGCCTCTGGCACTATCCTGCCACCGTATCCAACACTACCTCCACCAAAGAAATCGCTCGTTTTGCCGCCAACTCCGATTCGGGCAGCGAGACCACTGCTGCCGTGATCAACAACTTCGATGGCCGTGAGCAAATGGCCTTCTTCATCTCCTTCGACACCACTTGGAGCGCCACCTCCACCTACCTGCAGCACGCATGGATCACCTGGCTCACCCGCGGCCTGTACGCGGGTTACCGCCGCGTGAACCTGAACACTCAGATCGACGACATGTTCCTGGAAACCGACATCTACAAGCCCAACGGCACCACCTTCCGCATCACGCCGGCCGACCTGGACGGCATTGCTAACTGGCTGCCGGAAATCAATGGCAAGATGAACGCCGGCAGCAACTACTACGTCGAAGTCGGCCACAACGGCAACGGCAACATCGAATCCGCCGCTGGCGTCTCCGACGAGGCCTACACCACTTGCAACGAGGGCGGCATCGAGTACGACTCGCCCGCCGACACCCCCCTGGAATGGAAGAAGCCCGTGGGGACCGGCACCAACCTTTGGCCCTCCTCTCCCACCACCTACGACTGGTCCGTTGCCTGCACGCAGCTCGACCCTCTCCTCCTCTGGTGGACCAACACTACCAACCAGGACAAGTTCGGCCACATCTCCCACACCTTCACCCACGAAGAGCAAAACAATGCCACCTACTCCGATGTCTACAAGGAAATCTCCTTCAACCAGGCCTGGCTGAAACAAGTCGGCATCTCCTCCGCCAAGCACTTCACTTCTAACGGTATCATCCCTCCCGCCATCACGGGCCTGCACAACGGCGATGCCCTGCGCGCCTGGTGGGAAAACGGCATCACCAACTGCGTTGGTGATAACACGCGCTCTGCCCTCCTGAACCAACAGAATGACATGTGGCCCTACTGGACCAATGAAGCCTCTGACGGTTTCGACGGTATGCAGGTCAACCCGCGCTTCGCCACCCGCATCTACTACAACTGCGATACCCCAGACTGCACGCTGCAGGAATGGATCGACACCTCCGCTGGATCCGGTGACTTTGATAACTTGCTCGCTACGGAGAAGGGCGAAGTCATGCGTCACCTGTTCGGTCTGCACCATGACCCCTACATGTTCCATCAGGCCAATCTGCGTAATGCCGATGTGGACGCCATCACAGTCAACGGCGTCTCGGCCAAGTACTCCATCTTCCAAGCGTGGGTGGAGACCCAGGTGCAGGAGTTTGTGCGCTTGGTCGATTGGCCCCTTGTTACTATCAACCATGAAGCTGTATGTCTCCCCCATTCCCTAATTTTAAGTCTAACCCAAAAATGATACTAATACGATGAATAGATGTCCGCCTCCTTCCTGGCCCGCTACACTCGCGACGCCTGCAACTACTCCCTGCGCTACACCATCTCCGATCACAAGATCACGGGCGCCACCCTCTCTGCGACGGATAATACCTGCAATGCTACCATCCCCGTCACGTTCCCCGTGGCACCGACCAACACGCAGGGCTTCACGACCGAGCAGGTCGGAAGTGATCCGTTGACCGTGTGGGTGCAGCTGTCGGGGTCGCCGGTCAGCTTCACGCTGTCGACGCCGATTGCGCTGTAAGATGAGTTTCTGAATGTTCATAGTATGTATAATGGATATATTAGATACTAGTCAGTTACTACTTGGTTAGGTATGATATTTCGAATTGAATATATTAGCTATTAGTTAGTTGGGCGGGATGAATACGAAAATGACATAAATACAACTAAAAGAATGGGTATTAAAACAAACAGGTTTCTTTCCTTCTTCCACGCTTAGTATCCTAGACTATAACACAGCAAATATAGCAACAATCAATTTAATCCAAACCATTCCAAGTACTCAACCCTGTTATATTTCCCCCACACTACTATCATAAAAAAAAAACAGGTACGTACGTACCCTCTCACATTCCTAATGAGGCATGATGTATCTCTGCAGGGTCTCTTTTTACCGGCTATCCATGTTTTTGGCAGAAATCAAGAAACCTACGCATTCTTGGCGGGGTACAGGAATGTCATTGGACTGGTTTCAGCTGTTTGTTTGCTTCCTCTGTAAGTAGTACCTTAGTACCCCGTACTATTAATACCCTCCAACTACGGAGTACCTCCATGGGACAACCCGATGATGCTATTATCTAATGGCATGGCATGACGCCACGAATGTGGCAAAAGTATCGAGTCAATATATTTGTCTCTGTTTTCGATCAACATCTAGACTCGAGTAAACAAATAGCCGGATTCATCCGTGAGTAAGTAGGGTTTGTCTCTGTGGCAAAAATATCGATGCCGGATGGGATGGGATGGGATTGAATATGGGGGTCATAAGTCGGGTACTAGTAGATCTTGGCGGGACTTTTTCGTTTTGGGTTGGTTTGGGTTTTGGAGCTAATAGACGAGGAAAGGGAGGATTGATTTGATCTAGATCGATTGGGTAACTTAATCGGGATCGAATTTTCGGGATGCGCTTTGTTCAGAATCCTTTTTCATCGCATGGTTGGTTATCCGTGCTTTCCGATCTGAGACATATTGCTTTGTTTTTTCCCATCTGTTTGTGTCGTGGGTTTTTGTTAGATGGTTTCGTGTTATGTTATGTTACGTTATGCACTGCGATGTATCTATCCACACATCTACACAAGAATACTACAAAGATGGATGGACCAGGGCTTAGCTTAACTCCGAACTCATCATACGGTGTAGAACGTTGTACATACCCATAGTGTCATCTATCAAATCAACTAGTATCTATCTAGGATAGAGGAACATGGCATGTACTAGGTATGCAACAACTCGTATTCCCACATCCATCTCATCCATCTACCTACTACTCCGCCCCAACACTCCTCCTCTTCCTCCGCATAATACTCAGTAATAATCAACATCCCATCCCATCCCATCCGTCCGAATGACACACTAACACAACATGACACGACATCTAAGACATCACATCACGCCAAGCCAAGCAACAGGGGTTATACTCCCGCCCTCGTATTCGGCCTCGGCGAGTTCCCAACATTCATCATCCCCGCCCGCAGTCCTGAATAGCCCTAGTCGAATATCAAACCCGACAGGGGAGAGTAAGTCTAAGCCGCTTTCCACCCTTCCCTCCGCATAGTCGGTGGTAATTACTCAATGAGGTGGAGATTTGCTTCTTCTATACTACCATCATCACTACTACTACTACTGCTACTGTCTTTTCGTTTGTGTAAGAGGGAGGGGGCGCTTCGCCGTAGCAACCGTCACACACATACCTGTATGTCAAGCTTTGACTGACAGATGGATACCTGGATAGCTGCCAGGGTCCAGGGGCGATGTGTTGGCGAGGTGTGACTGGTTTGGTTTCTTCTGCATGTACTCTCGGGGGAGATGTTGAGGGTATCCCCGTTAGGGTCGGTGAGTACATAGCTTACTAGCTAGCTAGTGAGTCGGCTCCGAGGGGAGGTAAAGTTGAGTCTGGAGTGTGTCTACTAGTCAGGTCAGGTCATAAGATCCATCACATCAGAACAGTGTGCTAGTAGTCCGGAGGAAGTCTTCATTAGGTTAGATAAACAGTAACGACTTCGTACTAGTCATGCATCGCATCAGTATCCCCGCCATGACAACAACGTGGTGAATTGGAGATGACTGGAATGGAATCCCCCCTGCTGGCCAAGCCAAGCCAGCGGGTTTCCCTCCGCCGGCGGTTCTGGCCAGATTTTCTCGACGGGCGAGTCAGGCTGCGGCTCTAGTGTAAAGGCCAAGACGTATACGAGAGAAGAAGTAAGTGCCTAAGAGGAGATGTAAGCCGAAGAATTAGAATAGACTAATGTTTGACGATGGCTTAGCGAGCCAGAATAAGACGACTCCGTGGTGTTGCCAAGCCTGGTATCGAAAGTTACGCGGTACAGATGCTCTACACAGCGGAGCGGATTTACAAAACCGCATTAAATACCATACCACTGTGACCGTAACGAGAAAAAGATCTTACTGGATCTCGGGAGTTGCGGTTAGTGTCCGAGGCCTTCATGGCTGGATGGCTGGATGGATTGATTGGCAAGGTTCCGGCCCGATGGGAGGACAAGAAAGGCCAACGCAGAATCAAGGGCCCAAAGAAGCAAAAAAAGGGGGGAAGAAGCAGCCAGCAGAGCAGACTTTGTTCTGTTCCTATTACGCTATTAGCCGTTCTGCCTCCGTGAAGTTTCTTCACGGCGGAAAAGAAGGGGGAAACTTTAAACCGGCAACGGCAAGTGAAGACGTCTCGCTTAGCCAGACTCAAAATCATTGCCTTTTGCCTCCAGCGTGTCGCCTAACCCATCGTCTATTTTGGGGGCGGCAGCACTCAAGAATAGCAACGCCAAGGGTTATACACACACCCAGCGCCAAGTCGGCATTGTCGAGTCGACGAGCTTGTCCTCTATTCCAGGATCACCGTGTTTCAGCTGTTCACTAGCTCCGAAGCCGGAGTGTTCCATGGTTGGCGGTGGAGATGGCTCTGGTGTTTCGAGCATCGAACAACCGTGGAAGCTCCTGAAGAAATCGCAATCTCTGGTTCCCCAATTTGTGGACTGAGCACGGTCGCATCTTGCGATCTCTGTTTATTTCCCGCTTAACTCTTTTGGTAAGCGACCCAAGACTGAGTAGACAGACAGTCAGTCAGTCATTCACTCCAAGCCATCCGGCCGAACCCGGTTTGTCCACCAGTCGACGTGAAGCATCCAACGCCAAGTTGATGACCGGACAAGACACCGGCGCCTTGGTAGTTTTATTCTTGGCCAGTTAGGCTCCCGAATTTTCGCCTCTTTGTCTTCCGGCGTTTCCCCTCTCGTAGACTGCCCGTCGATTAGGGCAGGGTTGCACAGCTAATGAGAGTGGCGGGACGATTTGCAGGGTCCAGCTGGTTCCCTTCAGGGTCCGACTCTCTCACCACCTCACCACACTGCCTATCATCATCACCATCTTGACGCCCCTACAGTTTCGCTCATTTGGCAAGCTGTTTCAGACGGCGTGCTGCAATATGAACCGGAGATCCGTGTGACCAGTGAAGCTTCTTTGACTTCATCTTCAGGCAACTTCATTTCCTCGAGCTGCAATCGCCCTGGTTTGACAGGCAGGTCCCGGTCTAGACTCACTGGTGACTAGTGACTGTTTCTGCACTGCGCTCCACCTTTTATTCCCCGTAGCCCCGGATCTTCTTCTTTCCTCTCGCGCGCGACTTTTTCGCGATTCCTCTTTTGCTCTCGTTCGTGTTCAATCTGCTATACGATGGAGCCAGCCAGTGAGGCCGCCCTCAAGGGCCCTCCCACGCGGGGATGGAAGACGTGGACTTTCAAGAAGAAGCTCCTCATCATCGGAGGGATCATCGGGTTTATCATCGCCCTGGGTATTGGTCTTGGAGTCGGACTGGGTGTTGGATTGGGCGGCGGAGGGGGAGGAGAGGAAGAGGGAGGAGGCGGGGAGACGACGCCGCCCAGTTCAGGCAATTACACCACAGCCAAGTGGCAGCCCACCGTCGGCACTAGCTGGCAGATCGAATTGCTCTATTCTTTGAACGACACCTCCGTCGACGTGGATGTTTACGACATTGACCTGTTCAACAATAACAAGTCTGTAATCAACGATCTGCAAAAGGCAGGCCGTAAAGTCATCTGCTACTTCTCCGCTGGCAGCTACGAGAATTGGCGTCCGGATAAGGACAAGTTCAACTCGGATGATCTGGGCAGCAACCTGGACGGATGGCCTGGCGAGAAATGGATCAACATCAGCTCTCCTCGCATACGCAATATCATGCTCACGCGCCTGGATCTGGCTCAGAACAAGAGTTGCGACGGTGTGGATCCGGACAACGTCGACGGATACGACAATGATAACGGGCTGGATCTGACGGAGGCCGATTCGATCAGCTACATGAACTGGATGGCCAATGAGGCGCATGCGCGCAACATGTCCATTGGATTGAAGAACGCGGGGGCAATCATCTCGTCGGTCATCAAGAACATGCAATGGAGCGTCAATGAGCAATGCGCGCAGTACGACGAGTGTGACACCTACGCGGCCTTCATCAAGGCAGGGAAGCCCGTCTTCCACATCGAATACCCCAAGGGTGACGACACCAACAACAACCTGTCAGTGACCTCGTCTGAGAAGACCAAGGCGTGCAACGCCACCGACTCGGGCAATTTCTCCACGGTGATCAAGAACATGGACCTGGACAATTGGATCGAGATGTGCTAGCAGGGCCGTTTTCAGATGAATGGAATGTAGGGACTGGAATTCGTCACACAAGCAAGGGCGCAGGGAGTTTTGATAACGATATCTATTGTACTGTAAATGATTGCTACTATTATCTACTATGATGTAATCCAGCATTCGTCTAGAAAGTTTATGATTGATCGTCACTTGTCATATGCACCACCCACACCTTCTCCCTGGAATACCTAACTACCTGTTTGCTGTCATTGACAACCTCTTTCTCCCCGAGCAACATCATGCATAACATACCTGCCATACCTTCCATACCATGCCATCCTCTCACCCGTCTCACTCTTTAGTGTCTAGTGTCTAGAGTCTAGTGCAACAATAATCGTATCATCTGGAACCACATCATCCGCCGACAAAGCCACTTAATCAAACTCAGATCAAGAAAGCGGACGCATTCCATTGCCT
Organism: Aspergillus tubingensis; assembly: GCF_013340325.1. Taxonomy (NCBI): domain Eukaryota; kingdom Fungi; phylum Ascomycota; class Eurotiomycetes; order Eurotiales; family Aspergillaceae; genus Aspergillus; species Aspergillus tubingensis. The sequence goes on along the minus strand of NW_023336280.1, from coordinate 2,758,243 downwards.
GGAATGAATGAATGAATGACACCATCTGACCCCCCCAAACCTAGTCCTAGACCTAGTCAAGACACCAGGATCTAGCAGAGCCCAGCCCCGTCCCTTGGCTATCGATCTCGCCATCGCAACCGCCCAAAAATCAGAGCAAAGGCCCCCTCTGCCCCCTCGGCCCCCGTTGTCTCACAGTCAAACCCACGGCGCCACACTTGGAGCAGACCAGACCACGTTGAATTGAACGAAGCAAGCGTCTTGGTAGTTAGTCTAGGTCATGAACCGGCCCGGTCTGGTCTAACAGTCTCACGCCAATGTGGTATGGTGGTGGAGTAGAACGAAAACAAATGATTAACTACTAGTGATTACTGAATAGTAGGTAGGTGCAACGTGCACCCCTCAACAACCAGCTAACCATGAGAGTAGTAGGAACTTGATTTCTCTTAGAAATACATAGGGGGGAAAAAATGGGTCTTTCCCCTGGTGCCTTGATATCCGATGAACCCGTGGACCAAACCAGACTTGGGCAGACCTTAGTCTACTGGGTGGTGTGGCGAGGGCTGAAAACGGAGAATTGACCAGCAGCAGACACCCACTTACCCTATGCCAAAGAGACTAACCTGATACTAAGTAGTGTAGATAGATAGTGGTAGCGGGTTCCACGCTAAACAGACTAGACTAGCAATGGAAATATCTAATTCCAGATTAAGATTATTAATGTAATAAGCGCTAGGCGATTTAGCTTCCCTCGCTAGAATCTCTCACACGCGTGGAGTGGAGAATAGAATCTGAGCCAGAGAAGAAGAGCGAATCGCCAACGCTAAGGAGACTAAAGTAGATAGATACTAAGGAACTGGATTGTGTGTCCGAGTGTCCCGAGACTAGTATTGCTCGATACCGGTGGTGTCATCAATACGATGGATTTCAGTGCGGGTAATTTTCAAATTACTCGTAATGAATGTGTGGGATCATTCAGTGCCTGGATGTCGTCAAGCTGAATTGACTTTCAACGCCTCTGCCCCTTCCCCTTCCCCTTCCCCTCCTTTTATCCTTAGTTCAGAGGAATAGATTAATCTGTCAAAGATTTAACCTTGGGATCAGACTTATCAGGAACTGATATAGCCATGACAGCTACCAACACAGACCGCCTTCTACGTAAGTCAAGACTAGTACAGCAGTGTAAACACCGACCTGAAAGGGTTACACGGAACAGCCCCCGATCAATACTCAATCAGAAGGACGCAAGGCAAGCAAAAATACCACCAAAAAACAAAACACACCCAAACTAGCCAGGAGGTCAAGAAAAAACAGCAGAAGAAAAAGTTACTTCGTCCAGATCCTCCCAGAGATAAACTTCACCATCACCCACTTAGCGCCAGGAAGGAGAAAAAAAAAAAAGGAATCTCGCCGACGGCATTGACGGCATTGCTTTTCCCGATTAGCAGCACCACCCGTTCCTGAGAAGAAGAACAGAGTGGGAAGAAAAGAGTAATGATTTGCCTTGTTCCTGAACCGGACTTTTTCCACTCATTCCCCACTTTCCAATCCCCATTCGGGCCAAAGATCGCCGGGTGGGCGGTGTGTTGTGGGGCCCAGCAAGAAAATTCAGGAACCATTCTCATTCAACAATTCTCATCTTTGGTTAGTTAGCCTACTTACTTAGGCTACTTAGTTAGTGGCTTCACATTTACACACACTTTCCAACCCTTCCATGTTTTTGACGGCCTTCTTCCGTTCGTTAGTTAGGTGAGGTTTAGTTCGCGCCGGAGGTAATTCCTTCCTCTGCATAGTTCATCCACTTACTTGACACTATCCACCGGTGGTTGACCTTTCCTGGCTAGTTGGGTAACTAATTAGTGAGTTGGTTAGTTAGTAAAGGGGAGCAAACAAACAATCGAACGAACGAAAGTCAATGCGCTCGGTAACAACCCGTCAAGATTCTAGATCTCCTCCGTGTTTAGTTTACTTGAGTAAGGCGCTGAAATCCAAGCGAGGGCGGATTTCAAATCTTGACCTTACTTACAGAATATTGGGCTGGAAGAACATGGAAGTGTGAGTGAATGAGTGAGTGGACTTGGCGTTCTGGTCACCGCTGCGCTCTGATTGGGATTGTTTCTACGAACAGCTGCAGGCGGGCTGTATGCATGCATGCATGCGTTAGCACTAGAAATTACTAACCAGCTAACTAGTAACTACATTGTACTAGCTGGTTAGTTGGTTGGGGAATGGACTGGCTCACTCACTTGAAGTGTCAAGTTAGGAGGTAGGTAATAATAGAGTCAATGGCATGATATGATACTCCAAATGTAGCATGTTGAGATGTTAGGGTAGCTTAGTTTAAGCTAGTTGACTCAAGCCATCATTCATATTAATTGCATTAGACTTATGTCGCTCTATTATATGCTTATTCGATGACAGTGTGTCGGATAGATTACCTACATGACAGAGTATAGATTAGTTCATTGCCCTAAGTAGATAGACAGGTGGATAGAAGGTAGTGTCGGAAATACATTTTAGAGACCCTAGTAGTATACTGACTCCTAAGATAGTAGTATCTCAAACAACCGCAGTTCCCGCTTCCTTGATCCATCTAGATAGATGATCCCTTAATCTCGGGAAACCTGACAGCTGAAGCAATAATAGTAATATCGATTCTACTTTTGGCTGCTCATGACTCTGAACCCCACTACCTACTTCTAATAGAGTGCTAGCTCTGTTACAATCATACTACTTTGTAGGAGAGTAGTATTCTGATATATATTTCTCCGCGCGGGAAGAGGAATGTATCATGAATGACCCGGTCATCCATCAATCATTTCTATGCAGTGAAATCAACATCAAGGTACACTGCATTCAATCCATGTTATCGACTCTCTCCGATTGTAGAAACTATCTCCGACCGATCATAATTTATCTATTCCCTGCCGTGGGCAGTTTGTGTTACCTTATGGAAGGGTCGAAGTTCGTGCTAGAGAAGAGGACTAGGGTGTTAGTGAGGGTTTAGTAACCCCACTAAAACTCAATGCTCATCGATCGACATGGCTGACAGACGATCGTCGAGCTTAGCCGAGATCACTCTTTATTACTGTCATGTTGACATTGCTTTACGTCTAGTTGTTTAGGGTTTAATTAGAGGGGATGAAACGTGGGAGCTGATTTTCCATGGGCCATAACTATACAAAGAAATAGAGGATGATGACTTATGCGGAAGTGCGACAGTCTATGTAGGAAGTAGAGAGTTGCTATTAATGGGAAGGAAACTTAACTCCGGATGCGATGTAACGAGAGTCATCCTACCAGATCACGTATTAACCAGTAAGTAGTGGTAGTAGTAGATAGTATCTGTGTAATGAGCCAGTGGCAATCGTGCCAAGTAATACATACCTACAGTACCAATGCACTCAACCCATCGCATTCATCTCATCTCATCAGTCACCATATCATACAATTAATCTACACATGTAGTAATCAAAAATCCAACTCCTACCCAACCTCCCCCTCCCGTCAAGCCCAACCGATCGATCCAAAAATAACCTAAACATAACATGTATGTCTGACAAGGGGGCAGGGGGACGGCGGGCCAGGGGGGACGGGGGTGCAGTTTTCCAAGACCCGCGAACGGAACATTTCTGGCCCCTCCCAGCGCGAGGAGATTCAGCCACAATATGCAGGGCACTTGATATGTATATGTATGTTATTATGCGGTGCTCCCATGGCGTCCACATACATACATACATAGTAAACATATCTCTTTTATCCATTGAAACAAAGATAATGATGATGGGAACGGAGTAATCCGACAACATACATACATACATAACATACCTTACTTAGAAGACGGTGTGACAGCATGAAGTTATTTTTACCATGTTGTATGTTTACGTGAAACATCACTACTATTACTAGACACCAACTAGAAGCGGGACATGCATACTCACAACATCCTACGGAATCCGAAGTCCCGACAGCTGGATGGATCAGATGTCTGTTAGTGAGTGAGATGCAGGTCTCGGAAAAACTCAATCAATGCATACATCCATCCATCCATCCATTCTTATTTCTTCTTCCTGCTACTAATCACATACCAACACTAGCATCCATCTTAACCAACTAGGTAACTCTCAAATGATAGGTAATAATATACCCCGTAGCTATCTACCGAATACGAAGGAAGGATGTCGGTAGGCAGGGTCCTCCAAGCCCTACCATGCCATGCCATGCCATGCCACTTGCCTCGAGGAGAGATCAATTCCTATTAGTAGATGATCCAAGACATGCAGCAAGTTAGCCCGGAGGTCTGATCATCTGTTGCTTCCTTAGTATTTCTTTTTCTTACTGTGCGCACGTAGAAAACTTCTCATATCATCTCATGCCACTCTTCGTATAGAAGAAGCACCTAATCAATTTTATCACGATCACACACGAGTGGCATAGTAATTACCTAATGATCCTAAGATTCGGAATTCTCGGTCTTCCATGAACCTTACCTATCTAACTATGTACCTAATTACACATCTTTATGCAGCATGCACCATGCATTGTACCTACTTACCACATCTCATTCAACTATCAATCCCTACCTCATCCAAACCAGAAAGACAAAAAGAATGAATTGAGAAAAAAAAAAAAAAAAAAGAAAAAAGAAAAAGGCTAATGATCTAACCGATGAGATCATCCTCATCCACTTATCTCTGACTCGTGGTTAGCCCTGTTTGACCATGATACAAAGTGGGCAATGGCAGACTTTTCTGGACTGGTTTGGTCAGTGGGGCTGGAATTCGGTAGTGGCTCTGAATCGGATCGGGGACCGCGGAGAATGAAATTTACGGGTGGGTAATGGCCCCACTATGGATGTGTTGTAAAGGAAACTAACCATGTACCTTGTTTGAAGAGGGGGAAATGGATGTATCCTTCCTTGGAAGATGGTAAAGAAGATAGTCTACCACTGGGTTTGGAAGTCTCGGAGCTAGTTAGTTAGTTAGCTTCTTTGTTTCTGCCTGAGCTAAACCTCTGGAGAAATGCCTTGGAATTGGCGCAATAGATCCCGAATTCAGTTACACTGGTGTCATCGTCTGCAACCATTGGATTCGAGTTGGAGGAAAAAGTCCTCTCGTCCATTTCACTTCAATAATCAGATCTTTTATCGTATACGTCATAAATACTGTATATACCAAGAAATAATATGCACCAGGCATCTGCCACCTCATGATCGAGCCATCAGTTCCACAAATTCCTCCCATTGGCTTCCAAAGCTCGCATAATAATCTGTATCCAGATGAGTGATGAAAATCTCATCTGCGACCTTGCGCACTTGCTTCACCAGGTCTCGGAATTTGTGCCCTTCCACGCTGTCCGGCACCGAGTGGACCACGGCGCACAGCTGGCTGCGAGTACTATTCGGGATCTCCTTAAACAGCTTAGCCCCTTGACGCTCCAAGAACGTCTCGTAGGTTGCCTCGAAGACCACAGTCGAATCAGCCGTCGGCAAGTAGCGGGCATCAGGAATCGTGCCGGGATTGTGGACGACCTGGTTGGGGCAGTCTCGTTAGCATGGAAAACTCTGGCCAATGGGGGGCGTCCATCCAGATCTATCCGGACGATCCAAACGACAGCTCTGAGTTAGAATGGTCGGCAGGAACAGGCGCCAGAGAACATGAGCTCCAAAAAAAGTAAAAAAGGACCATGCATTGAGGGGGCAGCAAAAGGCAATGATCCAGTGGGCGGAAATGCCAGCTGCCGAAATTTGGTAATCGTGTAAATTACCCGGCGTTACCCCTAGTAATGAAATAATGAAAATACGGGAGAGACTTCTGCACGTACATAATGGTCCGGACCCAGGCCGGCGGTCGTCTTCACGACAGCAGTCAGATCTTGGAGGTAGGCCAAGGTATTGTTTTCGTATTGCTGGGGGGTTTCGTCGAAAAATATACCCCGAACCGCTAGATTGGGGTTCGAACTGTTGGTCGGCCACGCCGCATAGGTCTCAATGTCCCGCCGCACCAACGAGAAATTGCGCTGCGCGTACGTGGTAGCAACATAGCCCAGGAGGCGTACATTGCCATAAGACGCCAGCTTGGGTATCTCTCGTGTGTAATTGCCATCGGGCAAGGCGTTGGGCCCTGGACCACTACCAGGATTGACCACGACGGTGAAGTTGACGTCGGGATGAGAAGAGATCCTGTGGCGTTCAGCTGCGTCCTTCGTACATCAGGGTTACTTGTATCGTGCCGCGGGACATCCGGTGGCTGACAGATAGCGTGGGCATGGACTGGGAGTACAATGTGGTTGGCGGGGGGAAGGGGAAGGGGGAGGGGGTTTAACATTTGGCGAGGGCTTGTTGAGATATGGGGAAGAGGACAACAAAAGGAAAAGTAGCACCTACACCTTCTCTAAGGGATCCCATGCTCCCGGTGCAGGGTAGACGTAGAGCGGTACGAAAACTGACGCTTTGGGGCCCATGGTGAATTTGTGTAGGGTCAACACCACTGCTGGTGGTATGACGACGGCGAGAAGGGCAATGAATACAAGGATTGCCAGAATGAGTCGCGAGCGCCGGCTTTGCAGGCAGCGCCGGTCTCTCACGTGTTCCCCTTGCCCCATTCTGCTGGCTTTGAGAAGCTAACGATGTAATTCGAAACCGTGCGCGCCAAAATTCGGGGGGGTCGAAACGAGCTAGCAAGTGGGCTCCCTTTGGCCATAGCGGATTTGGACCAGAGTCGGCCGGGAGACTAACAATTAAGTAGTCATCAGCGTTTCCAAGCCTGTTCGCTGTTGGATAATGCGAAGTTAAACAATTGTAAGGAGGGCAGTGGAAAATTGAAAAAAATCGAAAGTAAGAGTATGGATGCGGCGCGCCCAAAATAGAGCGGGGCAGGGTTTCGACCATGCATCAGGTCTCGGATTAGCTGAAGAGAACAATTTCTCTTTTCCCTGGTCGAGAGCGCCTTCTCGTACCAATTGTACATCCTGCAGCTCCAGTGGAGGCGACCAGAGTTCGTTCGATGCCTCCCCCCCAGCGGAGGCGAAATCCGTTTTCGATGACCCAGTAAGCCTTCTAGGCCCCGTTCTCATACCGAAGCAGCAACCGCTGACAACATCGTCCACTCTCTTTATATTTGCTTTTTCTCCTTCTAGTTTCGCTCGTTTCTTTTTCCATTCTTTCCTTTTCCCTGTGCCTTTTTTGTCTTTTTTTCAAAAGCCAGCCTTCCATATATTCCTTTTTGTCGCCGGTTTTGCATTTTACTGCATCCATTCGCTTATTCTGGTTATGATTCGTTGTAAATAAGCAAGTCACGGATCACGATATCTTCGCCTGACCTAGCGGGCCAGAGACAGCGGTTACATCGGCGCGCAAGTGGGAGGGCCTGTTGCTCGTTTTGAGGAAAAATATAAGATTTGGGAAACTCCTTTCTTTGGGTATCCCGTTCAAAGTCGAGTCACCTGCGGTCGTTAAATTCTCGTGGGAGAATATTATCTTTCTTTCGTTTCCTTGTTCTTGTTTGTCCAAGTGTTTCTTGTTCGCATCGCCCCCCAACGGTGCCTCATCCTTCGACCCTATCAGTTATGGAGAGCCCTCGACAGTCCGATGCAAGCACTCCTGTGGAGCCTTGCTCCCCTGGTTGTGTGGACACACCGGCGACGCAATCTTCCGTGTTGTTTGATGGCAACCTGGAAGAGTTGCTGCGCAACTTTCCCCTCGATCAGTACATCCTCGTCACAGGGGGTCTCGGGTTCATCGGCAGTCACACAACATTGGAGCTACTCAAGGCCGGCTATAATGTAATTGTGATCGACAATCTCAGCAACTCTTTCCAGAGTGTCTTTGACCGTATCAGGCAACTGGCGGCAAAGTACCATGACGAGCAGGGGACGTGCATGCCGTCGTTGCAGCTCCACGCCCATGATTTCCGGGATGTTGCTGCTCTGAGGAGCCTTCTTGAGCAGTATCAGATCCAATCCAGATGGGGTACTCCCAAGTCTAGGATTGGTGGCGTCATTCACTTTGCCGCTTATAAGGCTGTTGAAGAGAGTATTAAGAATCCTTTGAAGTATTACGCGAACAATGTCAGTGGCCTCATCGACTTTGCCACAACTTTGGGAGAATTTGGCATCAAAACTTTCATCTTCTCCTCCTCCGCAACGGTGTACGGAACCTTGGCAACATCGGGTCTTCCCTTGAAGGAAGAACTCTGTGTTCATAAAGAAGAGGTCTACAGCGATCAAGACGGTCAGGAGCAGACCGTCAGACCTGGTTGCACGGGTATTACGAACCCGTATGGGCGCACCAAATGGATCTGTGAAGCGATATTAGCGGACCTTGCGGCCTCTGATCCAGAATGGACCATTGTAGCTCTACGCTATTTCAACCCTATAGGATGTGACGAATCTGGGCTCCTGGGAGAGGATCCCAGGCAGACGCCCACGAACCTTCTCCCGGTTGTCGTAAAGGTTATGACCGGACAGTATAAGGAGCTGCAAATGTTTGGCACCGACTGGGACACCGAAGATGGCACTGCAGTTCGCGACTTCATCCATGTCACCGATCTTGCTAGGGGACACATTGCTGCACTCAACGCTGCCAACGGTGGAAAGCTGGTTGAGAACTTCCGGACCTTCAACCTGGGAACTGGCCGGGGCCACTCTGTGATGGAAGTGGTCAACACAATGGAAGCAGTGTCTTCCAAGCCCATCCCGAGAAAGGCTGCTGGTCGCCGCGCTGGCGATGTTGGCTCCTGTGTCGCTGTGGCCACAAGGTCGCAGGACGAGCTTGAGTGGAAGACCGAAAAGTCCCTGAAGGATGCTTGCGTGAGCCTATGCAATTTCCTCAATGTTAGCGGTCTGTCCTCTTAGGCCGTATGCTTGTTTCCTGTTCATCATTGGCGCTTGGCGTGATTATATCTTCTTCCTGTGTCTCTTCCTCTCTACAGAGGAGCCCAAAATCAGGCTCCAGTCCTGACTTCAATTTTCTTTCTCTTATATCCATTTCGCTCTCGTTGCACTTTGGAATCTCGGCAGGTTCATAGTACCCTGTGATTTTTGCATGATAGAGTCGGGTCCCCCACTTATGTCCATCCCCTTAATGCATAGTGTATGTGTCATTGTACAATCTCATTATTAACCCATTCTGAAGCCATTAACTGTTTTTGTAATTCAAACTAGCAAATCACTCATGTTAGTCAATTCAGTGGAAGCATCTCAATTGTTGCGATTCAGATAGCCTCACCCAGCATAGGTTGATCGAAAACTGTCATCCGTAAGAACGGGTTTCAGGAGACTTGCAGCATAGATGAGCTTTACTCGAAACATAGAAAAGATGGCACTATCCAAGATACGCAGGATGTAGCTGAGCCCAAGAGTCCTCTAGTATGAGATCCGAGAGGTAAGAGGCGGGGGAGTGTCGAAAGACAGATCAAACAAGAAGGCGTCCCGGGGGAAGCTTAGTCACGCTGACCATCTTACCCCTCTGCGACTCATCAGTGATTCATTTCTTTGTCTACCAATAGATCATTTATCTGAATAGAATTGGGGACGAAAAAGCATATGCAATAGCGAACCCAAAAGTCGCCGGTGCTGAGGAGCTAAATATTCCGCATGGAGGGTCATACGTGCAGAGAGACAGGAGACAACTAGCGCTGATGAGAGGTTCAAACAAGTCGCGAACACCCTGTCAGACAGCGATATCTGGATGATTGAGTGATTGCGCAGCTTGCCTTAGTCGAGTCTGCAGCTACCAGTAGCATGCTCTGTTTGATGTGTGCACAGACGTTGATCCAGCGCCACTGTTTGAAGGGCAGTCTGCATGCGCGAACTTGTGGAATAGCACAAGCTTTCGAAGACAAACCGATGATGTACCTACTACTGCAGTGCTCTGTGAGCCTGGGTCCCTTTGCATCTCGAGTGACCGGGGTATACTTCTGCCTACGGGGTAGGCAGCGGGAATGGCGCCAACATTGAATTATATCTGATGATCCGGTATAGGGCAGGGTTTACCGTTTTGCTACAACATGTAGTCTGATTGCCAAACTAAGGTTTACAACAGGCTTTGATAGGCTTGATCATTCACGAAAAGCTGTTGACTCGGTATTGCTATGATATGAGATCCGACTGAAAATAGGGAATGAGGTACGTAATAAAGTAGGACATACTGCGTCAGTCCTGTATACATGCATGAAGATTTGTTTCTTGTGAGATGCTATTTTACATACGGCCGAACATCCTGTCATGAACTACAACTCGGTGCTAATTTGTTGAGTATCTGCTAGCCGAGTGGTTACTACTTGGTATATATATTCATCATGCCGAAGCAAGCATGAACTTGATATCTTCAATCAATTTGAGACCTTCATGATCAGATAGGGAACAACGAATAATAATTCGTAATAGTAGCTTCTGATTCAACAATGAGGCTAGAGAACCCAGATCAGATATCAAAGGTATGAAGATGTCGAGCGCTATTGGAAGTCAACTTGAAGATATATACTGGTATTGATACTGCCGTACCAAAAGTTGCGCGTGAATTGCATCATGTCAATAAACTTAAGCATAAGACCCCAAAGTTTTCAATTTGCTGTCAAATAATGGCGCAAGACAGAACTTCCCCAAGAGCTCCGGGGGAGTACTAAGGTTATAACCAGACGAGCTTTTTTCCCAAACAGGTAATTGTATACTATTCACATTGATGTTTGTTGCCTCAGGCCGAAATCTCTTGTAATCAATATCACGTGATAAAGACCTTCATGAACAGGTACAATAGATGGAATCATGATCGAACGTCTTTGCGATAGTCCAAAACGAAGCTAATATTATTTTGTCCATCAGATAAATGGTCACACACAACTTCTTTATGGACCGTCGTACACGCCTTTGGCACACCTCGAAGCCACATGATGCTTGATTTTTCTTGTAATATTAGCATTATCATGCGAACAAGGTGTTAAGGCGTACTTGGACTATAAGGCGCTCCATTTATCCAAAAGTAGAAATCAAATAAGCCATGCGATCTTTACTTGCGGTCAGATAATCTCCTAAAGTGGAAGTTCGAAGACATTCTTGTTGTGATTCTCTCAGCATATCCTTTGGATCACGTGACGCTTAACTCATGACCGGAGCACGCGCAGTGGCATCTGAGACACCTTAGACTTCAAAAGTCCGCTTGTCCAATTTCATATTGACCATATTTCCCAGAATTGTATTTTCTAGTTATCTTGAGAGGAAAGACAGGGTAGAGGAGACAGTAGAAGCATGGCTAACATGGGAATGCACCTTTCAGCAAATATAAGCACGTGACCATACCTCCGGCTTGGCATCAAATTCCCGCCGCAGTTTTCTCGACAACTGCTCCGCGTCGGCCATCATACTTTAATCTCCAGCACTACGCTGATTCAAAAGCTGGCTGGGACTTGACCGCGGCAGTCATTTCAATTTATTTCGATTATACCCCTTGTTTCACGAGACAACACAAGCCACGCCACAATGATCTGCCAACGGTGCCGCACCGGTATTTTGTCCCGGCTACAGCAGCCCCAGACCGTTACGCTGTCTATCCCGTCACGCGCACGCCAGTTTCCCATTCAGCGAAGCCAATTCCGCAACTACAGTGATGGAAAGCCTACCGTATCGGCTACTCCCCCTCCGCCCACCCCTCGTCAGCCTGCCGGTGCTGATATCACGATCCCGTCGGCCGTGTCGTCCGCCACCCCTGGCGTGTCCCAACCGTTGAGCACCCCGGAGGGTGTTCACGCTGATGTCAACCCCGAGAAGCCCAAGAAGGCTGCTGTGGAACGTCCCCCGAGCTCTTGCGCTGCTGGCCAGAAGATGAACGGACTGAACTACTTCAAGAACAAGCCCGACGTTGTGGCCTTGGAGGATGCGGAATACCCCGAATGGCTGTGGTCGTTGTTGGACGACTCCAAGAAGAACAAGACCGCAACGGGCGGTGTTGACCCGAGCAGTATGGAGCCCGTCATTGATAGAGTAGTGTTGTTTCCGTGTGATGGTCCGCTAATTTTGTTATCCTATAGCCTTGAACAAGAAGCAGCGCAAGCGCTACGAGAAGAAGATGGCCGCCCGTGCCGCGACCCTGCCTCCCCAGATCCCCATCCACCATCACGCTACCGATATTACCCCAGCTGCATACAACGCCGATGCTATCCCCGCGGATGTGCTCGAAGCCGCTGCCGAGAGTCTCGACAAGCGTACCGAAATTAGACGGAGTGCCAGAGAGGCGCGGAGAAAGGGTATCCGGGAGGACAACTTCTTGCGCGGTCTCTAAATTCTATGCAGCAATTTGCGATTCGCTTGGGGGGAGGTTTTTGCTGGATGGGGTTGCAACATGTTGGCTGTGTACAGTGGTGGTGGCTGACGAGTGTAGAAATGCTTTTGTGGGATATGTTCAATGTATTCTATGCGACTTGTACTCATATTGATTCACCAGATCAGGCGCTGAATGGACTTTACTTTCGACATACACTTGAGACTTACCTTTAGACCTTAAGCTTGGATATTGCCATTCGATATCAACTTGGATGTCCAGACTGCGACCAGTCCAAGCAGCCTGTCAACAAAGCCGCGTACGGATTCCTCGGCTCATATGCCTCCATACCTGACCCCAAGTAAGATAAGAACAGCTACTGTCCCCAATTTCCGAAGCATGTCTTCCCAATGACGATTCGGCGCAGTAGAGCGAGCTTGTGCGAGAAGCCATCGAAAGCGAGCAGAGAATCAGTCTATTTGTCGCTAGGCTCGAGCACTAATCCGAGGTGTAAATTGTTGGGACATATCCTTCCGTCTGCTATCCAGTTATATGCGATCTATTGTTTTCGATCTACTGGCTAGCACTTTGACATCAAAATCGTAGGCGGTTGCCAGCTAGAGAGCCCCGGGAACTCACTGCCCGTTAGCATAGCGACCAACGGGAGTAGCGTGTAATGAGTAGATCAGATGTTAGCAATCATGCTGTGAAGGTAACATTGTGGATGCGATAGTATATGGGTGGTGAATCTCTGATTCCTCGGCACCTAGTTGTGGCATATGCGGACCACGGTCGCATGTATTTTTTTTTTGCAGCTTAACCGGAAGCGGGGTGGGGGAAATTTCGATCTCAGCCTTATGGACTGTGGAGATCTCAAGATGCACCCGTTGGTTAGATCCGATCTCATTCAGGGGACAAGCTTAATCGATCTTCTGCCTCATCATGTTGTATGTCTGGGACAAAATGTTGAAGTAGAAAGAAAAATTATCTGGTCCCGAACGGAAATAGTAAGCTCTGGTACCTGAGGCAGGATATTGATGACATCACCGATCCAAGGATTGTTGAAGGAATGATGAATGGCTTTGTTCTGTTCTTCCGGCGTGACGCAGCTTCGCTTTCATCGCTGCCCAGCTTTGAACTTGGCGCTGGGCTTACCCCAGAGATGATGTCCACAGCTAAAGGCAAGAAGAAAGCGATCTCGTGTTTTGCACTGGAGTTCATTCCTCATTGACAAGGCCTGCCCCGCAGTGGAATTGGAATCACGCACTCATCTTCCCAGCAACTCATCACTGCCTGGGGACTACGTGATAGTATGTATGCCTGGGAACCCCTGAATCGGTATAGGCCAGGATCCATCTCAGCCTCCCACTCTCCTCCACCAGCTCAGCAGCAGCCTATGAAGTGTTGCAGATGATACAGTCACCGCCAACGAGCCCGTCCAAGTGTCCACGCGGATGTGGAGCTGGTTAAAACTCAGCGAACAACGAAACAACACCTCTCTTCTACCTTCTCCATCTTTCTTTCTTTCCACTTCATTATCGTTAACCTCATCGCCACTACTTATAGAGAATCCCACCCCTTTGATTACCTTTCATCATTAGCCTCACTTCCCGCTTATTCCCGGCGGTGCCCAACATCTACCCATCCTGAGGACAGCTGGAATTGTTCTCCGATCCCCCCTGAACCCGTGTCACTGCCGGTGTCGATCATCAGGCCCCTCCATAACTATTATCCCCCACCATTGTGTAACTTGGCCAGTCGACACATTTCTCTATCCCAATAAACTATCCTATCACTCGGTTTTGTTCTGTGAAGCACATACCTTGCTATTGTCGGAACCATGGACGAACTCACTGCCCAGACCAGTCGCATCACCATGGACTCTTCCCTGTCCACGCAGAAGATCACACTTCCCTTTGCGCCATCCATGCTCAACTACATAGACAAGATCTACAGCTCGTTGACGTCTATGAACCAGCCTAACTTCTTGACTGATGTCCAGCGTGAACCAACGGGCCAGGGGTCAACCACCAAGGAGCACCCAGCTCCACTAGCGACCCTGGCTGCCTTCTACGAGTACTTGGCAAGTCCAGAGGCCTCTGCAATGAGAGCTGCTACCCAGATGGACCTCTCGGCGCCCATTACGGACTATTTCATCTCCACTAGTCACAACACGTACTTGACTGGAAACCAGCTATACAGTGAATCGAAAGCAAGTGCTTATACAAATGTATGTTCTTTCCGACATCAACATCCACTAGTGGAATTATCTTCGCTGTTGAAGGGTGGGGTGCAGTATGACTGGTTCTTCATCGTAATTTGAATGCGTTGAGAGCAGAAGATGCTGGAACAAGATCAATAAGGTCTCATGTTGTGCCCAACTCTCCCATCGATGACTCTTCTAGATCCCGATGATTTGTGATAGCAACGGCTGATCTTCTCAGGTCCTACTTAGTGGGTGCAGATCTGTCGAGATTGATGTTTGGGATGGAAAAGCAGAGGGTGAAAGCTCCCAAGAAACTGGCGATAGCAGTGCCACTAGTGGCAGCAACCCGAGCTCCGACGATGAGAAGATCAGTTCCTGTAAACCTCGTCGCGGATCTAAGAGGGAAAAGTTGAAGAAGATGACTGAGAACCACCGTCATCTGCGCGCCCTTTCCCAGGAGGTTGGCAAACTGGAAGGCTTCCTGGGGCATCACAAGCCATCCACGAGCAGCGGAAGCTCTGGCGAAAGCAAGGCGTCTGGTAGCGCGATCCCGGTTCCTGGTAAACCAGAGCCACGAGTGTTGCATGGTCACACGCTTACTAGGGAGACAAGCTTTCGCGAAGTCTGCTATGCGATCCGGGACAGCGCATTTGTTGCAAGCGACCTTCCAGTAATTGTTAGTTTGGAAGTACATGCCTGCCTGGAACAGCAGCAGACAATGGTCGAGATCATGGAAGAAGCATGGAAGGGGATGTTGGTCGAGGTGACGCCTGAACTCGAAGCTGGCACGGTCCCGCCGCCACCTCTTAAGGATCTGAAGAGGAAGATCCTGATTAAGGTGAAGCACGTCGAATCTGTAGACGAAGGTGGAGACCGTGAAGCAAAGGAGAAGGCAGTTTATACCCAGCACATGGAGGCCTTGAAGCAACAGAAAAGTCCCACGAGTCTGAATGAGGCTTCCAAGACTCCCGAGACTCCGGAGTCCCCCACTGCAGCTCCACACAAGCCCTCCAAGATCCTGCAGGCGCTCAGTAAACTGGCCGTATTCACCAAGGGATTCCACTTTAACAATTTCGCACAGCCAGGTATGTTGTAGTTCACCCTGATACATATCAACCAGTAATGTACTGCATCACTGACTGACATACAACAGAGGCTAAGGTTCCCAGCCATGTGTTCTCATTGTCCGAGAAAGCCGTTCGAGAAGCACATGCCACCGACGGCGACGCGTTGTTTGAGCACAACCGGCACTTCTTCATGCGCGTCTATCCCAATGGCTTGCGAGTCGACTCCTCCAACATGGACCCGACTTTCTTCTGGCGGCGTGGTGCCCAGATGGTTGCTCTGAACTGGCAAAACTTTGACAAAGCGATGATGCTCAATTCAGGAATGTTCGCAGGGGAGCAAGGTTGGGTGCTTAAGCCTCCAGGATATCGCGGCTCCGATGCACAGCCTGGAATCATCGAACCTCGCCGACTGGATCTGACTATTGAGTTCCTGGCTGGCCAAAACATCCCACTGCCCGCCGGTCACACCAACGAAAACAAATTCTACCCCTTCGTGACTTGTCTCCTGCACGTGGAGACGCCAGATGACAGCTTCGCCGCATCTGAAGACGACACCGAATCCGAAAAGACCGGTTACAAACATTGCACGAAGAGCGTTACCGGCGTGAATCCCGATTTTGGCAGTCAGAAGATGGAGTTTGCGACCGTCTCGGGCTTCCTCGATGAACTGACATTTGTCCGGTGAGTCACTTTTCATAACCATCCTAGGTGTATGTGTACTTTCTAACCGCAAATAGATTCAAAATCAAAGACAACGAATGGATGCACAACGCGCTGGCCGCATGGGCATGCATTCGACTAAATCGACTCCAAGAGGGCTATCGGATCATTCACCTGAATGACAGTACTGGAGCACCAACAGAGGGCGCTCTCCTCGTACACATCACCAAGAAATACAGCTGAGAGCACTACCTACAAGCACATTCAAAGAGAAGACCATTTCGTTTGCATTATATTTGAGAGTGTCCACAGTTTTTACACTACATTCAGCCAGAGTTAGAGGCAATATTTTTCTTTCTGTGTATTTAGATTCTCAAGACGAGACAAGACTTTAGACTGAAATTGTATTCCATTCGAGATGGGGCCGTTACATTAATATTTTTTTTTTTACTTGAAAACCGCTATTGCAATACAAATGACTCCGTAGAATCTAATAGATAACAAGAGTAACCAGCAATTCCCTACAGTCCATTTAACTTGACACTCAGACCCCTGACACCCGACACATGCCCAACCTTAATTTCCCCCCAGGCCAAGAAAATCCGGGGTAAACACTAAACAGGAAACCCCCCACCCAACCCGAAATAGGCAACTCTACGCGCTGCCAATGAAGATTTTACCCCGCGCTTTTGCGGTTCCTGTTCCCGGATGCGGGCGGACTGACCTGGTCGACCTTCATTATCATTGCTATTTTCTGTTTCTGTCTCTACTTAGGTTCTAGTTCCTGTCTTCTTCTTGTGGACAGCTTGAGGGTCTTATCTTATCTCTTCCACTCAATCTTATTATCGTTGTTCTATTTGTGGTTATGTTGTGTTATGGTGTTTGGTGATGGGTGATGGCTGATACATCTATTTCCCCTTCGTCTATTGACGACAGTGAAAAGGGGGTATTAGCAGGAAAACGAACTCATGATGAAAGACCTGCTACGAAGTTTACCCGGTGTCGGACGGGGTGTTTGCGGTGTAGGACTAGGAGGAGGAAGTGTAGGTTTATGACACCTTCTCATATCGATTGTTGGGAATTTGGCTGATAAGCTAATTGGTATAGGCGACGAGACTAAGCCCCGGTGTCGGAATTGCATCGAGAAGAACCTGGTTTGTCGCTATGGTGTCCAGGTGACGTTTTTACCGAAGAATACCTTCACCGTTGCGGAGGGGGAGCTGTGTACGAGTACGAATATGAAGAAGATTGAGACAGAAGAGAGGGTTGTGCGGAGAGAAGAGCGGCAGAGGAAGGGGAGGTGGAGGTGGGTTAAGGTTCGTGAGATAAACTTTTGCTTCCGGGTCTATTTTCGCTGACAAGGGGCTATTTCAGTTTGTGAATGAGGATCCTACGGTGGGTGGGGATGATGTTGTAGATGAGGATAGTATGAGCGACGGTGTGAGGGCCTCGGGAGATGAGACTGTGTTGGCTCCATCTAGAATTGGTTCTGAGGTCGATATTGGTGATGATGGCCTGCATGGCTCTCCTGCTATGCACTCTTCGTTGATTGCCAATAAGGCATTCAGCGATAGGGACAGAACCGCTGTACATGGGCTTCTTGCTTTGGGAACAAGCGATGGTGTCAATAATCATAGGGCTGCTCAGGACAAAGGGTATGGAATGACTGGTTCTGATTTTGTCTCATCAGAGCTAGTGGCTAGTACACCTGCGGTGATGAAGCATGCTCCTAGCTTTGTGGGGTCTTCTGAGAGGCTGCCTTCAAGCATAAGTGCCAATCCTACAACAGATACGGCAAAGCTGAAGCTGTTATGTCACTACCGGTACCATGTAGCACCATGGGTAGGTATCCGCACCATCTGATGAGGTTTATGGCTGACGGGCTCTTTCAGCTCGATATCTGCGATCTCACTCAACCATTCGGTATCACTGCTGTCCAGATGACACTCAGCTCGGAGCCGCTCATGACAGCTCTGCTGGGACTTTCCGATGCTTGCGTTATCCATAAGAATATGGGGAACCAGCAAACGTCGTATCTTAGCCGTATAGATCAGTGGACTCGTCCGCTGTGGTCAGAAAGCTTCACTTTAACTGCTGAGAATGCTTTGGCGGCCGTGCTAGAAGAGACGAGATGGCTTGTCACCGATATCGCTCAGACTTGGAAGAACATGCAGAAACTCAGGACACGGAATCTCGAGCTATTGGCTCATCAAGCGCTGGATCCGGGTATTGCGTCATCTATCTACTGGATGTTCTTCCGCTTAGGTTCGTCCCAGAACTTCCACGTATCTATGTGCCGTTCTGACCAAACCAGACTTGAGTGCAGCGCTCGCAAACGACAGACCAATTGAAACACAACTTCCGATGTTCCCGTTACCTAGCTTACTGGTCCTGTCGAAGATAGAAGAAGTCCGGGAAAGAACCCGAGCGTATGCCCATGTCCTTCTCTGGCTGTGTGGGAAAGCTCTGATGATATATCACCCGGAGACCATCCCCGGCCAGTTTGCAGCTCCACAACAGCTACCTGATAGCTGGCTAGATGTTTTTGATGCAATTGAGCAATGGTACCATCTGCGGCCACACGAATTCCAACCTATGGTAGATTTGGGTGTTGATGATCAACTTGCCCAGGCCGAAAGTGGATTTCCGCTGCTGCTATTCGCAAACGGGACGGGTGCCTTCTGCAATCAGTTGTACCATACTGCCATGCTACTTTTGCTGCAGTGTAAGCCACGCACAGCACTTTTGGGCTTGCAGTCAATAACTTTGTCGCCACTGTGGCATTCGCAGCGTATCTGTGGCATCGCACTGAATAATGACCGCCGGGAATCCTGGGATCCTTGCCTGATAGCTTCATTCCTAGTGGCTGCCAGAAGAATGACACATGAATCGCAGCAACAGGAGATCTTGGAAGGCTTTGAGCGGGTGCGTAATATCACCGGATGGAACTTGGATGGATATTTGACGCAACTCCGAGAGGATTGGTCATTCCTTGATGGTTTCTAGCATGAAGGGTCGTGTTCATCTCATTCCAGAACAACCCCAGGCAACCTCCAGATCCCGAATCCGCCAACATGTTCCCCAGCCAGTTTCAGCCTCGATGCTCTGGATCAACCTGATAATCTCCTCATGCTCCGAAACATGGCTGAAAAGCTGTCCGGCAATCCACAATGGCTGGATGGAGTTGTTCAAGCACCCTTGGTGTGGGTTTGCCAAGGAAATGCCACAGATTCGTCGAGCATGCCATAGAGGAAACAAAGTTTGCGACCGTGGGAGCCGAATATCCTTGGGCATCATCTTCAGCAACAGTATGCATGCAGTATGGTACAGTTGGTTTGACGAGATAGCAGCCCAGTGGACGAACAGGATATGAGGGAAAGGCTTGCGATTGACTGTCTGCACCGGAAGAAGCTCGCTAGGACGCTCGGAGAACCAGCATTGTAGGTCATTCCAGAGGCTGAGCCATCGTGTGCGGAACCTCTCCGGAGTACACCCATTATCTTCACCTAGTTCCACATACTTTGTACGATCGGACACCAGTTCAGTCGCTTTGACGCACAAATACACCGCATAATTTGCATGCATATCTGGTGACTTGACACTCTGGAACAATTGGTGTGCATCCTCTGTCTGGTAGCCTTCAGGAAGCCATTTAGAGGGATGTAGCAGTGTGGTCTGTGTACCATCTGAGATCAGCGCACCGCACAGATCTGCTCCAGTCAGAAAAGATTGAAATGTACAGTAACAAAGTAGAATGTTTGGATGAAAGGGATATAATGCAGCTCTAGACTCACCCATTCTAGCATAGCACCAGAAAACCGCCTGTAGAATGCCCTGGCTAAAGCCGTGAATTCCAAATGCATCAAACAACGCGGCACAGCCTTCAAGATGGCGACGCCAATCCTGGGCACGTGCAGACATCATTTCCAAGCAACAGAGAAGCACACATGCCGCTACAATTTTCGGGTCACGTAGTTGAAGAAGCGGGCTCAGTCGTCTGATAGCTTCTTGGTACAATTCGAGGCTGTCAAACCAATTTCGAACTCCATTCTTGCGTTCGATCTGACGAGCAGAAATAGCAAGCATGGCGTATGAGAGAGCGGGAAAGGAGCGAGCCAGCACGGGAACTTGTTGACGAAAGGTGCACTGAGAGTCGAACATGTCCAGCTATTTCTTCTTTAGTTATGCATCGATTGAAGTCGTCGTCCACAGCACATACCCACGGCGCTACTTCTGCCACGTAGTTTTTCAAATATTCAATTCGCCTCCTACTCGACAGAGAAGACTGCAAGAGTTCCCCTCTTCGTTCTGGCTGGTATTTTTTCGAGCGTGGTGATTGTTCGGCTAGTTCAAACCTTCCCACAATATCTGGGCTGGATACGCGGGTTGGAGCAGTTGAGTTCGCGAGAGAAAAGAGGATGCATCGCAGCTCTTCCTGTGAGGCTAGGTAACCGGGATCCTGCGAGAAGCCATCCTGGGTCCAGCTAGCTGCTGGTGACTGAAAAGGGTCACTGCTAATAGGCAATGTCGGAGAGTTGTTTTGATCAGTGTAGTAGTCTGCTAGGTGGTAAGGGCTTTGCAGTTGATCCCATGCCGGCGATTCTGAACTGTTGTCTGCAGGTACTGGCTCGGGTTGCTCTTGTAGAGAAGTGGTGCGCGCACGTTTCCGGGGTGGTTCACCGAATGTGGTGTCGTCCATGCCGATGGATTTGGATTATAGGGAATAACATAGACTATCAATACTATATTGAAAACATTGAGCAAGTCTTATTTACAGAGCAGAAGGGAGGTTGAGCTTTCACTTACTGGAGCGAATATTTGTGTCAACATGTCGGTCTGATGCTTGTTGTGAGGCTCAGTGTTCATCGGGTTAGTCACAGCCAAATATGAAGGGTGGTTTGAGCAACAAGGCCTCCGCTGATCCTGGAGAGCGTCGCCAAAGTGGTGATCAGACCTTGAAGAAAGGAATCGGCAGAAGCAAAGAGCGAGAGCCGAAGCACAGCTCCGCATGGTGTCCGAAACGGGTTTAGCGGGATGCGGGGTAGCATCGTGAAGATGGAGATGAAAGTGACTGGACATCTTTAATAAAAGTACGCCATTATACTATAAGTAAGCATCCATCGTCTTCAATAAACATAAAGAGCTCCGGAATAAGCGGTTTGCATTCGAGAGTATCAGCTGAGGTCAATTGACTCGCACTGAACCATGATGGATTCTGCCATTGAGTGCACCAAAGAAACATTTCCCCAAATGCAATGGTTTATACACAATAAGCATAATAGATATACGCCATGAGGAAGAAAAAAGCTTGAAACACTTTCAATATATAAGAAACAAGCCTTGAGCACGTGCAGCTATCCAGCCTTCTATATTGACGGTGGCTCAACTTACCAAGTCCGTCTACAACTTAAACAAAGATACAATACCCCAAGGCTTAACATTCCTTAAGAAAGCATACTATACTCTTCCAACCGATACTACTCACTAGAGATAGAGACATCTAGACCAATGCAGCTGTATATTTTTCCATGTTATTTCATGACCATTGCTATACACTCTATAAATCACATACTACCTATCCAACGCAGTTGCACACTCATCACCCACACCCACAGACCACCCAAATGACGTCTACTGTCAACCCTCGGCAACCCCAAACCTAAACTCAAACCCAAGAAACCACCACAAAAAGAAGGGCCATCCAAGACGGCACGGCAGCATCCGATCTCGTCGCCAACCTGGGGCCATCATTTCCCCCCTCATATCCGAATTTGGTCTAGCGCCTCAACAATCCGGGGTAATCGTTGCCACGACCTTCCCTTTTGGGTAACTGGCCCAAGAATCAGCATCATGATCGATGACGAGGGTGTCTTTTCTGTCTTTAGCCGGCTGGGTGACGATCTTGCAGACCATCTCGGGGTGGTGGTACTACCGAGATTCTACTACTGTTTCATGATTCAGTAATTCGAGCCGTGGCTGGGGTGGACGGGGTTTGTCCGATGTCACACATAAGGCTACTACTACCTACAATGCACATATATAGTGATGCATCGACCCATTTCCGACTGGGGAATTGAATCCAAGAGATCGAACTTAGATCAAAAATCCCTACATGCGACTTTAATAAACTAGAAAAAGGGATAAAGAAAATGCCAAAATTCAACCTCTTCGGCACCGGCTTCGCCCTCCAAGCCGCAATATGGGCGGCCTGTGGCATGGCATTCATTCTCTTCGGTATATCCCCATTCCAACCTACCTCCCGAATCACCCAACAAACTAACAAATAACTCTCCAGGCTACGACCAAGGCGTCTTCTCCGGCATCGTGGAAAACGACGACTTCCTCGCCACCATGAACCACCCCAACGACAGTCTCGAGGGGATCATCGTCTCCATCTACAATCTGGGGTGTTTCGCCGGCTGTATCGTCAATTTCCTATTAGGTGATTGGCTTGGTCGACGGAGGGCGATGTGGTTTGCTATGGTTTGGGTTATCGTATGTCACCCCATTCTTTATACAACAGTGATATGATTTGCTAATATAGATATACCTATGGGTACAGATCGGAGCAACTCTCCAATGCTCCGCGTTCTCCGTCCCCCATATTATGGTCGGACGATTTGTGACGGGCATCGGGACGGGCGTGGAGACGTCGACGGTGCCGATGTATCAAGCGGAATTGTGTGAGGCGAGTAAGCGCGGGAAATTGGTGTGTAGTGAGCCGTTGTTGGTTGGGGTGGGGATTGTTATTAGGTATATTCCTTTCTTCCTTCGAGTCATTTCAACTTGTGGTCATTTTCATTTGTTGCTATACTGACTGTGGCTAATAGCTACTTCTTCGACTATGGGATGAGCTATGTTGGTGGTCAGATCGCTTGGAGATTGCCGATTGCGTGTCAGATGATTTTCGCTTTTGTAAGATATTATATGTTGTCTTATTGGAGTTTCTGGCTAATGCAGATTATCTATCGATCTAGGTGGTCATTGTTCTGGTGTTCGGGCTGCCCGAATCACCCAGGTACTGCTACAAGGAAGGTCGCAACGAGGAAGCACTGCAGATCTTAAGTGATGTGTATGGGCGCCCGAAGGACGACCCGAAGATCCTGGCAGAGCAGGAAGAAATCCTGGAGGCTATTTCCGTGGAGACGAAATACGGGGAGTACAAGTGGAGGTATGTGCCCACCCACCTTCAACATCGCAACTTGATGCAAGCTGACGAGACCAGAAATGTCTTCAAGCGGGATGAAGTTTCCACAGGCCACAGAGTGTAAGTCTCGCGTCTTATCTGTCGCGAATCATCTGCTAACAACCGCGCAGACTTCTTGCATACGGTATGCAATTCATGAATCAGATGGGTGGTATCAACATGGTCGTGTATGTTGGGCATAGAACTCACCTCACGAAATTCTGAAAGCCTTGCTAATGAAACCCAGATACTACATCCCCACCGTACTCAACACCAACGTCGGCCTGGACAAGAATCTCTCCAATCTTCTCGGCGGCTGCGTTCAGATTATGTTCGTCGTCGGAAGTATATTCCCCACCTTCTTCGTGGATCGCGTCGGTCGCAGAGCTCCCATGATCTGGGGATCATTCGGCTTAGGCATCTGCATGATGATGGTATCCATCCTGCTCAGTTTCAAGGGTCACGCCAACGAGCATGCAACTTCGTCAGCTGCTGTTGCCTTCTTCTTCGTGTACATGCTCATCTTTGGCGCATCGGTTAACTGCATCCCTTGGTGCTACGTGCCCGAGATCTTACCCCTCCATGCGCGCGCCAAAGGAACCGCCGTGGGTATCTCGTCGAACTGGATCTGGGTAAGTTACTAGTAATCTCACGCTCCTTCAACCACGACTAACAATCACGAAATGAAAAGAACTTCTTCGTCGTAATGATCACCCCCATCATCATCAACCGCCTGCAATGGAAAGCATACCTCATCTTCATGTGCCTGAACTTCGCCTTCGTCCCACTAATTTACTTCTGCTACCCGGAAACCGCCAAACTAACCCTCGAGGAGATCGACTACCTGTTCACCACCCCGGGCAAAAGCGCCGTGCAAATGTCCAAAGAGCTCGTAAAACAGCGAAAGCAACACCCAGGCCAGCGACTGACGCGACACACAGACGAGACCGGCTCCGAGAACATGGAGAAAAAGCAGGACAGTGTTGTCGCCGGGGTATCGGACGAGCAAGTCGAGCAGGTCTAAGGAAAGGAAGGAAGCCAGGAGCCGGAGGCAGGGAGGATGAGAAAGAAACAAAAAAAAAAAATTCGCGCGCGTCCGGTTGTACGATCAATGTACATACATGAAATGAATGTATGTATGGCGTCTGCACATGTGGAGAGGGAGAGCTTACTACAGGAAACCCGCTGTGCTGGCCACGGCGGGTTTTCTTTTCAAGGGGTAACCAGTATGAGGCAATTTCTAGCAATTAAAGCACTCACTTTCATGCAGTGGTTGCAGAACAAAACAGAAAGGAATGGTTCGCAATGCAATGCGCCCGTGGTAAGGTAGTAAGTAGATATCCATCCAATGAAGTGGATGGGATTTAGATCACTCAAAGGACCGCCGAAAAGGCTTGTACGACACAAGTATCCAGTAGCATCGTTAGGCTTACTGCGCACGACTAGTGGTGATGATGAGAGTATATCACCTTGCGTGCCGGGAAAGCTTCATTAATGATTATCTTTCAAACCAGCCAGTTCGGTCAGTCAGTCAGCCAGTCAGTCAGTCAGTCATCGAGGACCCCGGGAACTAGTAACTCAGTAGTACCAGTCAGCGACTGCAGGACGTTTGAGCAAGAACGAACCCCGAGCATCCTGGAATTGTGGCGAGCTGGCGAAGGTTGTTTGAGACCGCCGGACGGACCCATGCAAGCCGAGAAGAGGACGACTTACATATGCACATACCTGGGCCCTTCCCCCCTCCCCACCACGCCTTTGAGTATTAAAAAAAAAGTAAGCTGGTGGTGATATGTATGCAAGATGCATTTGGCTCGAAAGTTTATCAATCTTGAACATTACATTATAATTATATTATACATGAGGGATATCGGGGACCAGAAAAAGCCCTTCCACCTAGGGGTGGATACACGCGGTGAAGAGTTTTAATACTGTTGTTGTTATTGTTGCTGAGCTATAATGCATCAATGGTAGTGAGAAAAATAAATTGCGGTGAGCGTGATGCGAGTTCCCAATGATGGCAGCCTAACTGTGCGATTTTTCCTTTCAGGAATGATGATGGCGCGGCAGGATGGATTTGGTTTGGTTTGGTTTGAAAAATCTGGGTTTATTTTCTGCTTGATGAATGGATGGATGGATGGAATCCGGGAATATGGGACAAGCAAGCAAACAAAGAGGTGGGAGGGGGAAACAGAACTGATGGGAATGGGCGGGGATTGATGGTTGGGTTGGTTGGTGGAGATGCAGATGGAGAGCGTAGTACTACTACCGAGCAGAGTTCACTGATAGAGTACCCCGTAAATAGTATCTGTCCCTATTCCTATCCCGAAAGATAGATAGATAGTATATTGTTACTATCTTCCTTAGATTAGCCATCGTTGTTTGACAGGAGCGGGTCCCTTCCTTTCCCCCATATCTACTAAGTGTGACATGTCACATTCGATGAATATCACGCTGCTTTTAGTGTCCAATTACGATATTCGGGGGCGACTACCGGTCTAGCGTGGCCGGTAATTTGGCGCTAGACTCGTAGTCTATGTCCGGAGCTACTTCGAAGCACCGAAAGAAGGCAAAGGGATTGGGATGAACTGGCCCCGGGGGTGAAAAGAATTAGTGTGACTGTGCCAGCTGCATGGCTACATCAAAGAATAGAAAAAAAAAAAAAACAGGGTCGACGAGGGGGACAAACAGCGGAGAATAACCTCGCCCAATCAGCCCTCCTTATCCGCATAATTCGGATCGCGCTTCGGCCCATCAAGCGAGGTCAGGGGCTCCACAGCTTATATGTATCCAATTCCTGCCTGCGAATCACCGGCCGTAAGTCGGTCTGAGCTTTCCTGGCCAAGACGTGAGTGATAGACTGATCAACGTCTGGCGATGGTTAATCCACCGAACTGTGATAGAGTAAGTTGTGCGTTTACCTGTCCCACCGTCGGACTTGAAACCGGCCACCTGTGTCGGGGTGTCTTCATAACCCCGAGACTTGAACGGAATGAACGCGAAGATCAGGCCAAAATAAGAAAATAAAAAATAGCAGAAATAAAAATAGAATAAAATAATCTATACATAACACGCATGCAAATGAAAAACGACTCATAGAAGCAAGAGTAGAAGCGCAGTCGAAGTACCCAGGGTAGCCCTTGCACGTTGCATTCGCAGCGCTGGTACATCTAACGAATAGACCACTCCCAACCATCGGTATAGATCTGTGCAGAAGACAGGGTCCCGATATTGACTGGTGATTTTGTGTGGTGTAATTGACTGATCCGGCCTGATCATTGGCGCATCGGCATTCCATCCCTCCCGTCAGTCCTCTTAGTGCTTGGTGCTTAGTCCGATAGCAGATGAGGGGACGGGCAGCCAGAAGGTAGCAAACAATATGGCTTCATAGGCAGGAGATGAAATGCCATTTTCTACACCATGGGTTTCCATTCCACAAGATGGACTCCCCAAAATTCGGCATGTAGAACAGCCTCAGATCGCATGGGAGGGTGGGTGATTCGTACAGCCGGGCTCCAAGTGGACCAGAGTGTCACTGATCAGATCTCAGCTGGACAGCCTCCTTGGGCTGTAGGGGTTCTAGCCACATCATTGGTTGAGGCGCGAATGAACGACAAATTTTCTTTTATTTCTGAAATTGTTTATTCTTTTCCCCACTTGGCCAACAACCTGCGGCTGATTGAGTACGACACCATGCACAACGACGAAACTCTTGCATGAGTAATTAGCAGACACCCGTTTGAAGCTAGACGGGCATATCACATAAATCAGGATATGCAGAGAGAAATACAATGTGGCTGTTGGGAACGCCGTGGGTTGTGCAGATCGAGGATTGCGTCCTGAAGCCCGCCATATGCGCGAGACGGGCTGCAGCCGGCGCTAACTCGGTAGCGTACTCGCATCGAGCATCAATTTAGATTGAGTGTGACCTATACATTGTTAGCATCAGATGGTAAAATTCGGAGCTGATCTTTTGTGCTGAGAGCCCACTACGATGTGTGGGATTAGGGATGGAGAGATTGATCCTCCCGGCCTCCCAACACCAGTCACAATCCATTTGCTCTTTTGGCCATAGGACATACAGCAAGGGCCCGGTTACCGAGAACCCCGTCGTAGCTTGCATAAAACGGTCTGTTGTATGCATCTCAAATGCTGAGTGGTCCTTTCGGGGATTTGTGGGAATTTCTCTGTCACCTTTTCCCTGTCCAATCCCTCCTGCCTCCCCCCCTGCTCTGCTGCTATAGTTCACGTCTCTCTTTCCTTTTTCCTTTATCGCTCACATCTCAGCCCTTGTGGCATGCATCACTCACTCTTCCCACCCACCTAGACGATTTTCGGTATAGCCCAACACGTATCTATCACACCAAGGTAAGGAGAGCTGAAACCCTCCCTGGTTGAGGTTCCCCTTAGCTGGGACCCCCAGATGCAAGTCATCGACGGGAAGATCCGAGTCATCCGAATAATTGCTGCGGCGGACATGACATGTTGCCTAAACCAGGGTCCATGTATGATTGATCTTTGGATGCATTGAGTCCGGCCAGGTCGTGTCTCCAATCAATCGGTCCAGACTAAGGTGAAGATCTCCCGATGGGAACATAGGTCGCCTGCCCCAGGAGGCGTAATGGGGGGTGGAGGGGGGAGGGGGGGACACAAACAAGTCCAGTTTTGGCTATATATAGGTGGGATGCTCGGGACCGATGAGATTAAGTTCATGGAGTGGAAAAAAAAGCGTGTCCCAGACAAGGTGAACTCTGTCGAAGAACAAGTCTATAATCCTTTGAATACCCTTCAGTTGATTTTTACTACTTTCCACATCACAATTGATCCTCTGGTTGAGAGCTTTATACTATCTGTTTCTCCTTGTGTTGATCTCATTGCGAAGCCGTCACCATGCCTGTGAGTTGCTATGTGTGTGATTATCCTTTTGCGACCGATGCTAATGACATACTAGATGCCCGGAATGAAATGTCCCCATTGTCTTTCAGAGGGGACTGATGTTTGGGTCATCCCCGGCAAGAATTGCCACAAGTGTGGAACTGCAGTTGGTTGATTGGGCGGCCAGGTGAGATGGATTCGATAGATATACTCTTGGGCGCAATCATACTAATACAACACCAAACCGCAGTCCGCTAGAAACCGCTTCAACTCTGCTCGGGAGCAGGTCAATCCGACTCCTGAGGATGGGGAACAAGGACCGGAAACTCTTCACTGCCTTCCAGAAAACATTCGAATTCCCTGCGACTGTTATTGATATCGCGCGATTACCTGTTGTTGTTGTTTACAATGATTGAAGAAGCGAGGCAGACGGCAGGATCGGCTGGGAGGAAAAGTGAGAAGTTGACAGGTACAATATCCCAAGCGTGGAGGTACTAGAGAGGGCTTTCCTGCCGTGGGATTGCAATTGGGGGTATGAAACGAGAGGAAAAAATTCTCTTCCTGTATAATATTTACGATAGACTATTTAG
Organism: Aspergillus tubingensis; assembly: GCF_013340325.1. Classification (NCBI taxonomy): domain Eukaryota; kingdom Fungi; phylum Ascomycota; class Eurotiomycetes; order Eurotiales; family Aspergillaceae; genus Aspergillus; species Aspergillus tubingensis. Next base: position 2,729,430 of record NW_023336280.1, on the reverse strand, counting down.
ACACGAAATAATTCTGACGCATTGAACGTTCATCAACAGACCAGAAACATGTGTTTGAATTAATCAATCCAGCGGGTAGTAATCTTGGCCTCGGTCCAAGTTGCAGCTCTCCCCGCAGATCACCAACCAACTTTCTCCAACTTCATCTCCCACCTAACATTCCACGAAACATCACCTTTACCCTGTAAACAACACAAAGAACACCCAAAATGCTCATAATAGGCCTCACCGGCTCCATCGCGACCGGCAAATCCACCGTCTCCTCCATCCTCTCCGCAGCACCCTACTCCCTCCCCATCATCGACACCGACCTTATCGCCCGCAAAGTCGTCGAGCCCGGCACCCCAGGCTACAAAGCCATCGTGAACTACTTTGGCCCAACCACCCCGGATCTTCTCCTCCCAGCATCTGATCCCAATGACACAACAGCAACCACAAACCGCCCCCTCAACCGCCCTGCACTAGGCCGTCGCGTCTTCGGCACCACCGAAGCCCGCAAGCGAGACCGCGCCATCCTCAACAAGATCGTGCACCCCGCCGTACGGCGCGAGGTCTACAAAGCACTGCTATACTACTATGTGCGCGGTCACTGGGCGGTGGTTCTGGATGTGCCGTTGCTGTTTGAGAGCGGGATGGATCTGCTGTGTGGGACGGTGATGGTGGTGGGGGTTTCGGATCCGACGGTGCAGATGGAGAGGTTGAGGAAGAGGGATGCGCATCTTACGGCGGAGGATGCGGAGAATCGAGTGAGGAGTCAGGGGGATGTCAAGGGGAAGGTGGAGAGGGCGGAGTATCGGGGGGTGAAGTCGGCGAGGGGCGTGGTGGTGTGGAATGATGGGGATAAGGGGGAGTTGGAGAGTGAGGTGCAGAGGGCGATGAGGGTGGTTAGGAAGAGTACGCCGCAGTGGTGGGCTTGGATGTTGTGGTTGGTGCCCCCGGTGGGTGTAGCGGTTGCGATGTGGAATTTGGGGGTGAATTTCTGGTTGAAGAGGGGGTGGGAGAAGAGGGAGAGGGAGGTGAAGGCAAAGTTGTAGGTATAGCTATGGCTATGGGTGTAGGGTTGGTGGTGTGAATTGGTGTGCTTGTGCTGGATGTAAGCTGTATGGTTCGTGTTAATGATATTACATGCTGGTGATAACGCTGGATTGCTTAGTCGTCGTCTGGAACACCTGCTGGTGACTGCCCAGGGAGGTATAGCTGGTTCTCGGCGTTCAGTCCCACGCTGGCAGCATGATCAATTTCACTCAGCCAGAATTCTCCGTCACCTCTACTCACTGCACAGGCAGGGGGTGACTGTATGAACATCTCGCTTTGAGCATTCGAGTACAGAGCTTTACAAGATAGTGCATTTGGTGCGAAGGAGTATGTATGAATATGTTGAATTGAATTTATGGATGAATACTGACGAGTGATGACTAGGTCAGGTACTATAGCTGGTATCTAGAACACGCGCTAAAGATGTGCTTCTGCTTCGATGAATTGGAATACTGGGTGGAGGTGGACGAGCGAAGTCCTACGCTATACCGCAGACGAGAGCAGCGTGCAGATAGCTCATCGCTTCCTCCCAACGTTTACCTGCAAGCATACCGGCCAATCGACCCAAAAAGACAGTATAATACTACCCTTCAGACCCGTCGTCTGCAGTACACTGGGGGCATTCCACAGAAGCGCGGTATGTAATGCAGGTACTCAAAGTGATCGGGCTGACGAAAGCAGTTCATCTAGTCCCAAAGAGTGAGCTCTTGGAGCTGGGCAAAGAGGCCTGGCTCGAGCGCCGCAGAAAACACGCGCAGCTCCAAGAATCTTGCAAACAACTCATGGAACGCCAAGAAAGAGATGAAGAGTCTCGTCAAGCTCAATGTCAGCCAGGAGAGAATACCCGACAGCATAACACGTCCTCATACCAGTACACGAACGGCCAACCTGCTGTCCGTAGGTCAGCAATGCAGTCTGCCAGATATCTGTACGGTCCCACTGCCGACAGAGTAGAACCAAGAGTGAATGCAGTCGTCGACTATGATAGATCAAAAGACAAATATCCCGGCAGAAGCCATTGGTATGGCACAGCGCCTAAGAGTGGTACCGATGCCCACCCGTACTCATATTCACCCATGACGGGCTACCACGACCGAGCATATGAGGCCTACCAGGCTCATGATCACGTCCAAGCGAGGGTTAACGGGACTTATTGGTAAGGCAATGTCGAATTTCATCTTCTGGCGAGCAAGGCCCGGAACATACTTGTCTCCAGATGTGTCGGTTTTCAAGTGTACTTTATTTATGTTTGCGCTTCTTTTGTTTCTTATCGTCGCCCATTGTCGAATGTCTTCCACCAGAGATACTTGTGAGTTGTGACAATTTGACACGATGTGGCTTGTTGCTTTCCTTCTTGATCATCGCATCAACATCGTCATCATCGGACCCGGCCTCGGTTTCACCGGTCTACAAAATGTCAGAAAAAAGTTGAATGTGTATCATGTGATGAAACAAACCGCGGTCTTCTTCTTTCGTTTGAAATTGCCGTATGCTTGTCGGCCACCAACAGCCATGTCATCATCGTCCGCATCCAGCGAGCCATCCGCAACAATGAACGGCGGCGGCGCATACTGAGCAACGGGCTCCGCTACACCATAGTCGAGCACCCATTCTGTGTCACCCGAGTCTTGAGCCTGGCGTGCAAGTGCTTCCTTCCGTTTTTCCTCTTCCTCAGCAAGGGCAGCCGAGATCGCCTCGAGATCCGACTTGGGAGTGCCGATGGGACTTTCAGCGGGGCCGGTGGACAATCTCTGTCGCTTCGGGGGAGTAGAGGCCTTGGACTCGTCGGTGGAAGCGGGCTGAGATGTTTCGCGGGCAGCATTTGTGGCAGCAGCACGTTGCATGAACTATGACATTATTTTAGTATTCTTAGAACGGAAAAAGAAAATAAATTGTGATGTTGCTAAACATACCTTCATGGTCAGCAGCCGCGAAGACATGGTCTTCTCTGGCTTGGAGCCAGAGGTAGGAGAGCCCCTCATGACGAATGCGTAGAAGATGTAAATGCAAAACCGAAAACCGTCAAAAACAAGCAAAAATTGAAGTCATCCAGGATTGAAGAACGACAGCCAGCAGAATGGCCGTGATTGCAAAGCCGAAATTCCCAGGCGGCAGAATCCCACCGCATCAGCCGCAGGAGCGCCGCCGATTGGCCGGCGGCTCAAGCGCAGCAGCTCCCGCAAACTGGAAACCTCATCCAATCTCTCTCCAACCCGAGTCCTTTCGTCCTCACCTCCGCTCCATCCGCCAGCTACTCTCTCGTCCCATTCCGGACCTCAATTGCCCAGCATGTTGCCCTGCTTCCGCAGCCGGGTCGCGACCCTTTCCTCCACCTTCACCCCCCGATTCGCCGCCCGGGCCAGCTACTCGACCACCGTCCCTCGCCTCTCCGAGAACTTCATCCCTGCCAACGACCCGACCCCGCCTACCGCTAAGCCAAATGTCTCTGGCACCAATGCTACTCCCGTTGACGCCATGGGTGGCTGGGATGCTCCCCTGAGGGAGGAACCCGAGGCGGGCGAGCGCACCCGTCACCTCCAGGCTCCCAACCGGGCTACCACCTGGGCTGCCAGCCAGCAGCCGAAGGAGAAGGCCATGGTTGGTCCTCGCTTCGAGCAGACGATAATGGAGTTGCAGGTGCGTTGTTAAGACCTTCCTCCGCTCAGTTCCGGTCAATTGGTCGTGTGGGATGGGGAATGTCATGATCACGGCAATATCGATATATAAAGACACAAGAAACGCTAACATTTCTCAGCCCCAACCCTTGGCTGCCATTGAGCTCATCCACAGACAGCCCGTCCGCTGGACGAAAAAGCGCGTCGTCAGCTGTGACGGCGGTGGCGGTCCCCTGGGCCACCCCAAGGTCTTCATCAACACCGACAAGCCCGAGATTGCTACCTGCGGCTACTGCGGTCTTCCCTTCGTATGTTGCCATTGAATTAGTGTCGATGATACGTGCTAATAATGTACAGGCCCACGAGCAACACCGTGCCTACCTCAAGTCCCTCCCCGCCACCAGCTACCCTCTCGAGCCCACCGGTGATGCCGCCGAGGTGAACGAGAGCCAGCGTGTGACCGAGGGCGGATTCGAGCAGCGGTAAAGATTGATTTTATAGGCGTTGACGATGTTTTGTTTTTATCCTTTAGCCATACGGCTGTTGTACAGATGTACCAGGTCAATGAAGTCGTTAGATCGAATATTTCAGTTTCTAGGATATACTCTGATATATCCACACGTACGCCATCCACTCTACATACTCTACATATCCCACCACAATCACAACCGCACTCCCCCACCATCATCACCACCACCACTACCACAACCAAGTCAAGCCTTCTCCCCTTGAATCGTAGCAACCACCTTCCGCGAGTGTCTCATGGCCCTAAACTCCAAATACCAAATACCCTGCCACGTACCCGTAGCCAAGCGACCATTCGAGATGGGAATCGTAACCGAAGCGCCAATCAACGCGGACTTGATATGAGCCTGCCAACACACGTAAGCGACCCCCCATTACCATTATCCCCAAAGGATCAAAGATAGGACAAACGCACCGGCATATCATCCTCCCCCTCAGCCGAATGTCTATAAAGGTTCCCCTTCTTATCATACGGAGCGATGCGATCCAGCGCATCGCTCATATCCGCGCGCACATCGTCATCCCAGTTCTCGTTCAGTGACAGCGCGCAGCTCGTGTGCTGCACGAACAGGTTCAGCATGCCGACCTTGTAGTTCTTGATCTCGGGCAGTTGCTCGAGCACCTCGTCCGTGATGAGGTAGCTGCCGCGTGAGCGGGCTGGCAGGGTGAAGGTCTTTTGGTACCACGACATTGTTGTTGAGGTTTTGTGAGTTGGGACTGGCTTGGTTAGCTGTCGCTGTTTGTTGTGTGTGGTTTTGAGGTTGCGGGGTTGGGTGGTGGGTTGTTTGCGGGTGAGGTGGGAGGAGGGAAGGTGGTGGATGGGGGAGGGTGGTTTAGTTGGTGAGTAGTAAATTGGGGAGGACGTACAGTTACTGTTCTGTGGGAAGAGGGGGGAATTATTTGATGAGGTTGTTGTTGTGATGTTGTTGGAGTGAGGGATTGAATTTCTGGTGGGGGAACCGCGCATCGACGTCATTTTCAGGTTCCCGATGGGATGATTATTTATCGCTGCAATACTACAGGCTCATTCTGGTACAATCATCTATCCATCAATTGGGTTCTACGCTACATGTCTATCATCTGAATAGTATACGACTAGATTGTTACGGCGCAGAGCATACGCTCTGTTGCACGTATGGCGGATTACTCGTCGCTGACCCCCAGTCCGTACTGTTGAATGCTATTCCCGCTGCGGTCGAGTTATCCGATCGTATCTGTTGGGTGTTAGATGCGATACTCTGTGGCCAGGGATACTGAAACGTACATAGTAGTTCGGGTCAACAAAGTGCCACCAGTCATCGCTGCGAAACGCATTATCGAGTGACTGGCTGAGCGGATCGAGCCAAGTAGTCAAGACGGTGTCGAAATGTGCATGCTTCGACCACGACACATACACCTTCGGATGATCATTGTTCTTGACTCCATCGGGCTGTCGAGCGTCCCCAGCGTTGATTTGCTCTGTGGTCAGCGTGCTATGGATGCTGCCCCATGCCAGATTATGGTAGCCGCTATGGGCTGACAGAAGTGCTCGAGAGGGTTGCCAGGTGTTGTTCGCATTCCGTGAATGGATGATGACGACTCGTTCCCAGTCACTGGTCGAGAACATCAGGCTGTCATTTTAAATGATTGGCTTGGTCTAGGCGACGTCTTACTAGTCATGGCCGGTGTCAATCAGATCCAGCACCTCGGCCCCGTCCTTTTCATAGAATAGGTTATACACCACCCGGACATCGGTCTCGTTGCACTGCTTGAACGTGTAGTAGATGGGAAATTCAGGACCAGGATTCCCTGTTGCTACTCCAGGTTTGCGACATCCGCAGCCAACGTCTGGATACTCGCACTGTGGTGCAGCGGGTGTTTTGTGAGCCGCGTCGTAAATGTCCGACGAGTTGGGCGAGCCGCTGAAAGCCCAGGTCGGATAACAGGGAGGTTGGTCCACTGCCTGGCCGAAGAACCAGAGAGGTGCGTAACGGGTAGCGAGCTCGACAGCGCCTTGGCTTAGGAAGTTGTTCATTTCATCGTTGGATATCTGTGTGACGGCTGCCGCCGGTGCGGCGAGAAGAGCCACCACGGTGTATTTGCTTTTAAGCCACATCATGCACTGCTTATATGGTGAACAGCCTACTTTGGAGAGCATCTATCTAGGTATCGCGGCATAATATATTCTATGTTCGCGATGCTATCTATCTACGGCTGGCTAACCCCGCCTTACACTCCAGGTCTCGCGGATGAACCTGGTGCCTACTGACACCCCGGAGTGACCGATGAGGATGGCATCGTGCTGAATTTCAGGGGTATGGACTGGATTAGTCTTGAAGTCGTCAGCTGCTGGCTAGCATAGCTGCACTCGTGGTCACTGCAGCTGGTTGGGTGCCAATCTTCCCGGCTCTCACATGCTCGTGATGACTACTTGAAGTTCTCTAGCCCTGTCGATCACCCTGATTTAGAGCCGGAAGGGGACTTACACAGTAGGAACATGTTTTCAATCTAGTCGATGTTATTGGCCCGCTGGTAGTATCAGCTGCTCGGGAACTCTGGCAAGGCTGAAGCCTAATCATTGCTCATACTTCGTGACAGCTAAATAATAGAGAAAAACAAAACGTGTGTATCTACATCCGGCTCCGGGGGCTACTATTCTTTCCATCCAGTCATTCCTTCTTGCGGCCTTGCTCATCCAAAAGATCACTTTGCTCATCAATTCCCGACCACTTTGGCTTCCCATCCGGAATATCCAGGACTCGCTTGCCGTAGAAGATATGGCACCTATACGACATCATAAGCATCGTGCAATCTAAGCCGGCACCCCAAGGACCACTTACTCTGGTTCAAACGCCTCGCGCCAGAGCTGTCGATGTTCATCATGATCAGCGCTCTCGATGGCCTGCGGAAACATCAAGCAGACATTCCGTCCCTCGTCCATAATAGGAGATCGACAATAGGAACAATACACCTTAGTCGGAAGCTTATACTCCTGGGTGTCATTCGTGGAGGAGTAGAACGACAGGCCTTCAGCCCCCTTCGTAAAAGCGAGATCGGATTTATGGAAAATAGCCGCCCATTGGAATGGCGCGCCTACACAGTCAGCATGTTTCAGCCACTACTACCTCGCAAGTAAGAAACTACGACACGGCAGACATACCATGCGTCACTTGACAGCCCCGACAGTGGCAGAATTTAGACTTCAATGGTCGGTCCCGGCTTAATTGATAAGTCACCTGGCCGCATTGGCATTTCCCACGCCATTTCACGGGACCGAATTCCTCAGGGGAGCGGATGCTGTAGGGCGGACGCTTTGTCCAGTCGTCTTCGCCGGATTTGGATTGGTTGTTCTGGGAGGGATAGGTGGCGCCCACATCGGGGAGAGGATCGCCTCCGTATTGAGTGTTGTTTGCCATTTTAGCTGCTGTGGGCTGGAAATGGATGAAGCTGATGCGGTTGAATAGGGAGGGTGGCGTTCGGAGTGGCAGGGGTCTGGAGTGGCAGAAAAAGGGTCTGGGAAGTCGCATAGCCTGGAGTAGTATGTACGCAGTGATATAGACTACCCTGGAAGTGTACTAGGTGAATTGGCTTGATCGTCTGCATGATGGCTATTTATTTGTCTTGAGGGCTGGTTCTTGGACATGATGTCATGGCGATGTAGTTGACGGGGCCCTGTTTTTGTGAGTGGCCAGAAGAGGGCAATGGATCAGAGACTGTTCTAGATAAGCTTATTTAAAATTATGATGCAGTTTTCTATTGACAGTATGCAGCAGTGGTAGGTAAGCTGGTGAGTTGTTCTAGGGTATATAAAGACTGCTGGAGGAGTATTGCTCATGACCCCATCGGGTTAGTGGCACTCTTTGGGGTCACGCGTCGAGGACCGCGCGAGAATCTCTCTCAATTCTTGGATCTTAATTTTACTACATTCATCAGCTTGAAGGAAAGACCCTTCAACCCTTTCCAGCCATTATGTGGTGGATATTCAGCCCTGCTGCAGCCACCGGCGTCGGTCGTTGAACTGGGATCAATTTCCGCCGAGACCCTCTGGGGCAAATGGGACCAAAATGCCAACCACCAAGCAATCCCTGAGGCAAACATGAAACACCCGCCTGCCCCCCTTATATGAACCAACTGGGGGACATGTCTCCCCTCATTTCGCTTGCTAATGTGATGAGTCCTGCGCCAATTGCCAATCAAGCGTTTCAAAAAAACGGTGCTCGGCCCCGGCTTTGACCAGCGACGCGCTGGAATGGGGACGAACTGCGGGTTCATGCAGCGACTTCACATCACACAGCTTTCCCGACACCAATCAATCACCACCGCGCCGTTGATTATTCACTCGCTCTTGCATCCTTCCCACGCTGCCTTTCTCCTGGCTCCCTAACGGTCTCTTTGTTCCACCGCTCCATCTCCCCTTTTAAGTTCGCTCCTCGTTTCCCTCCAGTCCATTGCAACCGTCCATGCCGCTTGTCTGCTCACCACTATGGGTTTACTGAGCCGGCTTCGCAGGCGGTCCAAGAGCCATAGCCGCGCGGGGAATGTGGCCACCTCCTACGACCACCTTTGCCTTGACTCCCACCACACTTTCGCCGGCCTCGACCTCACCAAGAAGCTTCCCCGACCGCTGCTGGCTCGCATCTTCACCTATGTGTGTCCGCACACCATCGATTCGAGCTATGATACCTCCGAGGAGTCGATGACAGAGGATGGCTGCATGCTCTGTGATATGCGCGACCTGGCACATTGTGCCGTGGTCTGTAAACGGTGGTATCTGGAGGCTCGGGCTTTGCTGTGAGTTTCTTTGTCCATTAATTCCGCTCTCTGCTGATCGCTGGTTTTAGTTACGCTCACGTCCGTATCGACGCCGTTCACTACTGCGAGCTCGAGGTCCAACTTGCCGCCAAACGAAAACGCCATTCCTTCTTCGACCGCAATGGTGAAGCGATCGATGCCCCACAAGTACGCTTGCAGCTGTTCATGCAGACTGTCCGAGATTCGCGAGACCTAGGGCGCATGGTGCTCTCTCTACGGATGCCGTACATGACACGCGAGGCCAGCAAGGCGGAGATTGCGCGCACCATCTCCGTGACGCCCAACATACGCTACGTTGACCTGCCGGCGGGGATATACAGCGATGACGCGTCGTGTCTGGCGTTGAAGCAGGAACTTATCGGACGGTGTCCGGATTTGCGTCGCATGACCTACCGACACGGCGCCGAGGGCAGCTTCTCGCAGTTGCCGGAAGCCCGTCTGTGGCAGAATTTGGAGGTGCTGGAACTCTCTCGACTATACATTGAGCCGCGGCTTCTTCGCATGGGGCTGGCCTCGTTTCCTAAACTCCGCGACCTGACCCTCGACGACCTGCCGTGGCTGGACGACTCGGCATTTGACCTCTCCGACACTCTGCCTCCTTTCCCAGCCGTCCAGCGGCTGACCCTTCGCGATACCCCGAACGTCACGGCAAGCGGGCTTGCCGGCGTACTCTCCCTGCCTTTGAACCGCACGGAACTACAATATTTGACACTATCTGCGACGGGGGTGCTCCCATCCACTCTGCACCAGATCCTGTCGGCTGCGCCGCAGCTACACGCCCTATCAGTCATTCAGGACGTATCACGGTCCTTCCCGACCGACCGGGTTCCGCCGCTGTCTTCCCGGTCGCTGCAATTACTGCACTACGAGATCACCTCGCCGGCGGGGTCGTACGGCCTGCCGCCAGTAGCTGCATCCTACTACACGTACCTGATCTCGTCGCTCATGTCGAACTGCCTGCCGGGACTGCGTGACCTGTACGTGCGCGACGCCAGCTTCCCGGAGACACTGCTGCTGGCGCCGCCCCCGCGACTATTCGGTGGCGGCGAGGGCGGACCACAGTTCTTCAGCGGAGGAATCTCGCAGCCCCTAAACGTGTACAGCAAGGGTCTGGACGAGCTAGAATGGAACTTTACGCCGTACGAGCCACCATCAACACGAGGACGGCGCGATGGCACAACCCGACCGGTGAGCTTCCACGACGCGCAGCTCAGTCGATCATGGGGCGGAGACGCACGCAAGAGCGTGCTAGTGGGCAATGGATTTGGTGGATTCCTGGCAGTGCCGGTAGACGATGGACGACCAAAGAGCAGCGGAGGATGGCGACGAGAGAGTCGACAAGATTTGTGGAGGTAGCATCGAGGCAGCATAGCGATTGGAGCAATATAATGATAATGACTATACCATCATCCACATTCCCACGCTCCCACCATACTATATATATAGTAACCACCCATCCCCATTACCCACCCAACACCCAATAAGGAACGAGAGAAGAGAGACCTAACATTCCTCCCCGACCACCAAAACCGCCACATCATGCGCCTGCAACTTGACCTCATACTTATCCTTCACACAACCCAAATCCTTACCCGTCCACGCATCACTTACCTTAAACCCACTATCTTTCTTCCCCTTCTTCCCCTTCGAATTCTTATTCTTCCCCTTTAACTCAGGCACCTCCCCCCAAACCGCCGTACGAGTCTTCACCCCATCCTCCGAATTCAACATCAACACAAACACCTCCCCAGAAGACGTCGGCCCAGACCAATACTCCGCCGGATGCTCGGCATCAAACGTCCAATCGGGATTATATCCCCATTTATACGGGTACGCGGGGCGCCCGATCACAGCGTCTTGGTGGAAGGTCAGCAGGGGTTTGTTGAGGAGGATGGTGAGGTGGGAGGTGTCGATGGAATCCAACTACACACAATACCATTTCAAATTAGCACATGTCCGTCAGGTGTATAAAGTAGGTGGGAAGGGAAGGGAGGGGAGAGGTATACAGGCGTCCCAATTATCAACGGCGCCTTCATCATGGCCCACAGAGCAAAATGCGCTCTATTCTCCGCGAGAGTCAAATTCCCATTCCCGACCTCCAGCATGTCCGGGTCCGGATAGCCCCAGAAGTTGGCGTAGTTCATGTAAAAGCTGTTTTCGTTGGCGATTTCGGCGATGCGGGACCATGTTGCTATTACCCACCCGCTTTATTAGTATATATTATCCATGAGGAGGGAGGTAGTTATAGAGCATGTATGTATGTATGGAGTTAGGGGGATAGGGGATAAGGGTAGGGTATACCGGTAATATCTCCCGACATGCGCCAGCTATTCCCCGTTTCATTCCCCCAGGCGTTCACATCCGCTTGGCCCCAGTCACATAGGGAGTAGAGGATCGTTCTGTTGACGCTGAGTAGGGCATCGCGCATGCGCTGGTACCGCTTTGCTGTGGTGGAGGTGGCCCAGTCGTATCCCGGTGGTGCAGCATCGGTGAGGTCCACGCAGGTGCCGTTGGGGAAGTTTGACCCGTCGGTAGTGTCGGGGACGCAGTAGGTGTATTGGTCTGTGAGGTTGGTGGGGACGCCGCAGTTGTCGTATTTGAGGTCTATCCCTTTGTCAGAACAGAGGTTATCGGTGAGGGACGGTGGGAGGGGGTGGGTACATACAGTCAACACCCCATTCAGCAAACGATTGCGCGTCGATTTCTTCGTAGCCGAGACTGGCTGGGTAGCCGGCGCAGGTGGTGAGGCCGGCGCCTTATTATTCACATTACTTTGGTTAGTGTGGTGGTTTCTTGGGGGTTAGGAGTGTGCTCACTGCTGTAGATTCCCAGTTTCAGTCCCAGGGCGTGCACTTGGTCTGCGACGCCGGAGATGCCATTGGGGAATTTGTCGGGGTCGGGGATGATGCGTTTGGTGGTGGTGTTGCGGCCGGATTTGACGGACCAGCAGTCGTCGACTGTTTCTGTCAGTAAATTGTGCCAATGGGTAGTGGGGATAATGGAATTTGGAGGGGGGGATATATACTGTTGATATACTCATATCCCAGATCCTTCAACCCCAGATTGACCACCTCATTGGCAGCAGTCACGATCTTGTCGGCGTCAATGTCGCAGCTGTATGCGTTCCATGAGTTCCAGCCAAGGGCAGGAGTACGGCCCTACAATTGATGATAATCTTCTTGTTAGTCGAGAAATAGACATGGTAGGAATGAAGGTGACATACCACGCCATCAGGTCGAACCAGGGCTGTAGCCGGCACTAACAGTACGGACGAGGTGAGAAGCCACCGCATCTTGCTCGATTCCACTCAATGGATGGATAGGTAGATACTGTGAAAGCAGACAGATCGGTGAACGAAAGAGAGTGAAAAAAAGCATAGCTTATGTAGCTGAGCTGGTCGTGCGGGGAACCGTCAATGATGCACCTGCAGGTCCGGTTAAGATCTGCAGGCGAGGCCAATAGTGTCCGGATTTGACTTCACCTGATTTAGGCTATCTGAAGCAGACGTCAGCATTGCGGGATAATGGTTCGGTGTTTGCATTGGGACAGGTTACCGGAAGTGCCGTGTTGGATGGGGAATAGTGTTGCTGCAGGTTGATGCAGGTTATATTAAGTGGTGATATTGTTTGACTTTGACGGGCGTGGACTGCGGGGTTGTGCTGGCATTTGCTGAAGGAATTAGTAAATGTATATCGTAATGATCTGGGATGAGGTATCAATAGATTTTCTCTGGTTCGTTTTGGAGGTATAATGCGATTGAGGTTGGATGTCTCGCGGGTAATTATTCATATTTAAGCGATATGCCACCGAAAGCTTCAAGATGCTTGATCGTACGATGACGGACTGAAACAGGCAAAGATGGACATGGAAGAGTCATGTAAATGCACCAATCGGTGTCCCATGCGGGGGTTCGACAGCAGGCCCTAAAATAGTCTGCTCAATGTCTTGGACATGCCCATAATTACGCAGTCAACAACTGCAATAGATACATATTATATAGCCATAACAGCACACTCATCAAACTTCATATCCACCCCCAAACAACCCCCTCAAATACCACTCAAACGTCCTCCCCTCCATCCCAAACTCCCCATTATGCACCTCCCCTGGCGGTCTCCAAAACCTCCCAGCCCCTTGCATCCCCTTGACCAGGATCCAAAAATCATCCGGAAATGCTCCCTTCCCTTTTACCTCCGCCGGCACCCTTTCCTTATCCTTCCACACCTCATCCATTAGACTGATCGGATACACTGTCTTTTTCACCTTCTTCCCAGAGTACTTATCCAGTAACTGTGCAATTTCATTATACGAGATACGATCACTCACGAAATTCAGCGTCCGGTTCTCCGACCGTTCCGGATGCTCGATCGTCTCAACGATAAACTCTCCTAGGTCGTCAATGTGCGTAAAATCAATAGTGGCATCCGCGTCGCCGAGAATATGCAGTGTGTATTCAGATGCATGAGGGTTCGTCCACGGACACCATATCTCCTCACGAGACTGGTTGTAGAAGTCCCCGCAGCCGATAAGGGTGTAAGTCATAGAGCCTGATTTTATAGCTGGATGGTGTAGACAGGCTTCGTTGGCGGCGGATTTCGTATTCCACATCTGTATTTACATCGTTAGTATTCGGTGTATAACATGGACTATGGAGTATGGAATTGATTACCGGATGAAGATACCCAACTTCATCCCCCGGCGGCCGATACACATGATGCATGCCGTATTCACTAGGATAGAATCTCCTCACACCAGACTTTGCTCCAGCATCTTGGATCTTGGATTGTGCTTGCAGCGCTTTACCGTTCAAGGCACTGATGATGATCTCGACATTGATGAGATAGTGGACGAGGTCGTCTGTACTGCAGGAGAGGATGTCCACTGATTCAGTGGATAGTCGACTTTGTTGCTCTGCTGTGAATTGCTTGTTTATAGAGCGAGCAGTGGATTCGGATTGCGGTGCGATTAATTGAAGGACCTCGTGGGAGGTCTTAGTGAGAAGGGCGCGCAGGACGGATTGGCCGATTTGGCCGGTCGAGCCGAAGAGGGCGATTTTCATGATGATAATGAGACAGACTGGAAGTATATGCTCCGATTATCGTGATGATGATTGATATCTCATCTGATTCCATTGATGAACATATGAACATGGCCATTACGTCATGGGTAGGTATGCACTCGGTTCCGCATTCCTTTAGATTGCTTGATCAACAGGTTCTCGAAGTATGACATACTTTTTGTCGGGATTAACTTCCCAGATTATTCATCGTCCGTGTTCTGGTTTGAGATGGTCGCGTGTCTCTTCCTGATATCCTCTTCGGCTAGGGGGCATTAAAAACTCCACAGACTGGAGACAGATTCAATTGCACAAGACCTGCTCACTCAGCTAGTACTCTCTCAAGTGGAACAGGATGGCTTTTGTGAACAATAGTGTAATGATGCAGGTACTATATACAGTGTTCTCCAAAAAGATCGCAATAGCAGAGCGGTTGTGTATATACAAGGCAGGGGAATGATTCGAAACAATATTGGGTAACCGACATCGTCACGCAAAAGGCAATAACAACTCGCACGTTGTAGGAATCGCACATGTAAAGCAACATCCACTCATGATTGTACCGAAATTGACACCCCAGTCATCAGTTCAATGCATATGGAGGCAGATCAGCCGGAGGGAAGCACCGATCAGTCGCATTTGGATCATTGCCCCACCACGAAGGAAACGACAGATTGGGCAGATTGATAATGAAGATGCAAACCTGCAGCAAGTTAGTCTGAGCACCATCAAGTCAGCGAAGACAACCTACCAAGGTCATGAGCTGCGTTCCACAATCCAGACCGACCCCCGTCAGGTAGTTGTACTTTCTCCACCATACCGGGCAATACCGAGGAAGGATGCCCATGAACAGGATGCAAGCCAGGAAAGACATGAAGAAGTTAGCAGTCGGGTACGTCGGAAATAGCATGCCCCCATAAAACATCAACGTAGGGTTGAACCAACGTTCCATGTCCCACCGGGGCTTCCACTTTTGCACAAGCCAGGTAAGAAATACAGCCCCGGCACCCACGAGGAAAGAGTAATACACCCACGGGTAGCGTTCACCGAAGAACTCCTTAGGACCCAGGATGCCCCAGATGATGGAGTTAGAATAGTAAACACGGGATTGCACAGCATCCCACGCCTCTGAGGTCCGCTGGCCAATCAGGTAAGGCCGTTCCCGGTCAACGATCAATTGCATGAAGCCGTAATTGATGAATGGACCGAGCACGGTGCCCCAGACCTGACCCCAGAACATCTCTCGCTCCGGGATCTTCATGTAGAACCCGAACTTATAGTCAGAAATGAGGTTGAGGTTTTGCTCCAAAACACAGTAACCGTACGTATAGGCTGAAAGCACGGCAGTCGGCTTCCCGGGGAACATGGCACCCGCCAGTAAATCACTGAACGAGCCCATTCCGACCTGCGTGTTGGCCACAGCCCACAAAATGCCGTTGGGCCAGGTGAAGATAAACGAAAATAGACAGATGACAATGAGGCCCCACGCTGACAGCTTCATGTTTCCTTCGTAGCCCTGAGCAATAGCGATCACCGCACATATTCCAAGCAGACTAAGATACCACCAGTGGGGTACCCGCTTTTGGAAGGACATGAGCTTGAGGTAGGGATCATCATAGTCGCTGCGCTTATTGCTCCATGCGTTCTTGAAATCCTCCCAGCCCGATTTGCCGTACCACAGGATTGCGTAGGTCATAGAGGCTGTAAGGGCGGCGAAGGTCCAGAACCAGTAGAACACATATGATGGAGCCCAGTAAGGGGACCCGTACTCAGCCAGTGCAGTGCGGTTAACCTCAAGGTTGGAGCCAACGATGGCCGTAACGTCGTAAGTGCTGCCATTGACAGTGTAGGTACCGGTATCCATTGGTGCAAAGTTCTGTGCGTTCATGGTGTTGGTGAAGTAGATGGCGGGATATATTATCCAGACACAGAGAATGATGAAGATACATTGGTTCATACTAGACCAGAGCGGTGTATAGTATGGATACATGTAGGTGATGTAGTTCCAATCAAGCGACAAGTCCAGAATACCCTATGCTCAAAGGTTAGCAGTCATATTCTACTTTGTAGGTATAGAGATGGGAACGGACAAATCCGTAGGTACCCGATCCCAGGACAAAGGCCTTCCAGTTACCATGGCCAAACCAGCAGATTAAAGGAAGAGAGCTCAGCAAAGGAAAAATGAGCTCTGGAAGCCACTCATACACAAAGGTGATAGATGCGATGATGGCAAAGTACTTGAGGGCTTTCTTCGTGACGGATGGGTTCCGATGCATCGCATTGAACAGTGCCACGTTGGGCAGCACTCCGGGATAATACATCTTCGGGGGTCGAACCAGGATATCACGGAAGAGACCCGCGAAGCCATATCCGATCATTTGAGAGGCCAACAAGAAGAACATAGACCACCCAGCGTTGAGCTTTTCGCCGTAGTAAAGTTCGATGGCAGACAAGGGGCCCATTCCGATAGCCGTGTAGCACTGTTCTTGTCAGCTTGACAAGCGCACTATCAGCGTGAAGGAAAGTCACTCACACTACCCCAGTAGGCCACAACAATGAGTGCATGCTCCTTAGCGTTCCAGGGACCTGGGTTCATCGACCATTTCCATCCAAAGAAGCTGAATTGCCTTGTGGGTAAATAACGAGCCATGGCATCACCCATGCCCCAGGATAGCAATTGGACGGCATAACTGGTGATTGAGTTGTAGTATGGCTTGAAGAAGTAAAAGGTGGAAAGTGCGCAGCCAACAAGCACCCAGAAGGTAGACAGAACCCAGAATCGGAAGGTTAGGATTGGTTCACTGCGTAGGTTGGATATCAGCCATGCGATCAACCCTGAGAATGGAACAAGAAGCTTACGTCGGGTCATTGCGAAGATCTACCGTCTTAGCCACCAAGGGTATGGGATAGTCCTTCAGGCGTGGATCGATGAACTCGTCACTATCCTCAGGGATAATACCCTCCCCGATGGGAACATCGTTGAAATTTCCCTTGAAGTCCGCCTCAGCAACGAAGCCCGGGGCGACTTCCACATCATGGATGTCCACAGACTCCTTGACCAGCAAGTCATCCTTCTTCTCATTGACCTCCACCGCGGGGGTGGAGACGGGACTGTCGGTTACCTCGTCCGCCATGCCAGTATTGGTTCAAGAACGAGACGATCGCATTGTTTGAAAAGAACCGTTGCATTAAATCTGTGACCTGATGTGGCCTTATATATGTCGTTCGCTGTGCTAAGCGCCATCTCGAGCACTCGTACACCCCGTTATCTGGAGGCAAGACGGCCAGAAACCGGATTACCGGATACGGGTCTATGTGCTCTAAGAGAACGATAACGACTTGCTAGCCACTGGTTCCAATTAGAACGGACTCTGTTCATTTCGCTAGTGAAAGTACTGGCTGGACTACACCATATGCGACGGCCAATTGCAGTTCCCCGCTTCGCCGGTGATAAATGAAATGCCCGGCTTTTCTCGTAATTTCCAATCGCATGAGCCGCTATGTAAATTGCTAATGCCATGATGCCTCTAGTTCGCCATCATCGAAGGCCATTGCGAACGATGTGCCGGGAACCCGGTCTCCAGGTGCGCTACGCTTGTATCATGGGTAATAGCGACGTTGTGGCAAGATTGAACGAAGCTTATACAGATACTAGTGCGCCAATTTCAAAATGCAATTGGCTTCTCGCGGTTTGTCTTTCAATAGTGGTTGGCGAAAATGACCCATTGCGATACACCAGGGAGACGGATGAGATATGGGGGTAATCTTATTGGCGGTGTCACACGTGGCCGAACAGTATTCCCGAAGCGAGTCTGATAACCATCTGCGGGGGGATAAGTCCATGAAAGGCACGGCCGCACACTGTTCTGAGAAATCACCAATCATCTTGGGAACGCGTACACCACCAACGGGTATCTTATCGCGATGGTAATTAAATTGTGATACTCAACGGCACAATATTCGCGCTGTTCGAAATTGGAGACTCGTAAGTGGTTGTTTTTGACTTCGCTTCTATCAGGCCGATGAGGAGGTGGCACAGAGAGTCCACCTTGCGTCGGAGCTCCAACGCATCTCCGAAGCATTGACCCGGGCGAGCACAGCACCCCTATGTACAGCGCATATACTTTGAAAATTAAGAAAAAAAGAGGCATGGACTAAGCGCTCGAGGAGGTTACTGACAGGCCTGAGAACAGGATGTCACAACATCGAGATCAAATCATCGTGGGCAGATATCGCCATGGATTCTAGACTCAGGAGGTCGGGTGCTTGGGAGTGCATTGTATCAGCCAATGATTCAGTACACCACACCGAATAACTTGATTGAGGCACGCACCTGTAGAGATAAGCACCCAGTGTAATCCTCGGTTCCCCACGGCCTCCGTGATTTAGTTCACCAGCTGATAGGATCTACTTTGTGTGTCTGGGTGCAGCCTACCATGGGATGGCATTAACACCTGATCATTCATGACTTTTTGTAGCGGAATAATGTTTGGGGCCCAAAACAGGCTTTAATTTGATGTCTCAGTGGCGAAGGTTCAACAACGAATATAATTGTCCGACTAGGCGGTACATGACCAGTGATAGTCACAGCATCGCCATATCGTTGCAAGATGCCATCAGCAACTCACCATCGGATGATCGTAGACAAGCTTTCTAGTGTGATGTGTAGCTTGCCCATCCTGGGCTGTTGACCTCTAATCAGCGTCGTTTCCTCAAACCCCTCTTTCATGCATGTGGCACACAAAACCAAGTGGCGCTGTATCAGCTAGTCGAGTGGGACTCATGGGGGTGTAAATTCCCTGAAATTGCTTCTTTCCTTGGATGTAATGGTAGATTCGGTGGCCAGAATCGACCTGCATAATATCACTCCGTGCATATTCAAAAACTGAGTTGCCTGCTCATGCGCATTGGTCTTTGAAAAGTTATCATGAATGGACTTAAGTCCAGAGGGAGCTTGGAGTGGCGCCCCTGCAGACAAAACGACTTTCGCGAGACTTTGGATGGGTGAGAGTTGGAGTGTCTAGGCATCTTACCTGCTGTTTGTGTCACATGACACTCTTGGCTGTATTACATTGATCTCCCACTGTCTCTCAGAAGAAGAATTCGCATTGACTCCCCTTCATACTCATGACTATCCAGCTAGGCTGTTGATTAGTGCACTGTTTACAGAGACATTGACAGAGCCAGTACCATTCTTGCCTTACAGATAGATACTTAGCACCCCACTAATGAGTCAATATGATAGGTTCGGCATGAACGCACTACGCCTCAGTGGGGGAGAAGCAATATGCTTCGCATAAAGAGGAAAAGGGGGGAAGGTGGAAGCTTGGTATTTGCTTGATTCCGCGAGTATCCTTATCTCGCCATATCCACTGTTCCTTGCATCAGCCTTACCACACCCAGAGGCATTATCGTTCGTACTGATAGTCCAGGCAATCATGCAATCAATTAGTAACACCATTACCTAAAGAACGCCCTCGGGAAGGGCAGATAAAAGTGCATCCAACTGGGTGGTTCTCTTGGCCTTCGAGATATCCTCGGTGTGGATCTAAGGTAGGTGATCACGGCGACGATGTGTCCACTTGGTATATCTCGAGATTAAACTAGATCAAGGGAAAGCTAGTCGTAATTGTACCAGGAACGTAAAGTGATGACCGTAGCAGGCTAAAGCCATTATATATTTCCACATGACGAGTTCCGATATCTTGGGAAATCTGTTATTTTCCCACCAACATGGCTATTATAGGAATAAGGATTGCAAGTTCTATGCATACAACGACCTATCACCTTTCTATCTGCACTTTTCTATGCATCATTTGCGATTAACAATCTCTTTAACGGTATCACCAAATCCTACCATACAGATCGTAGCCCATGCCGCAACCCCAATGCGAGGAACCACACCGCGAAACAGACCCTTGACTCCTGTTGTCGCAACGATATACTTGAATGTGGATAGAATTGTCGGAGAAGTTGGCCGGGCGGGATCATTCTTCATAGATTGCATTTCCACGCGCAACACCTGTAGAGTCAGCAATCGGAAGTCCTTATTTCACACATCTCAGCGACACCTACTTCGAATGGCTGGTTCCAGCAGCTCAGTGCACCACCAATAGTGGATGCCAGGATTTTCTCTCCAAATTTGAGTTTTTCGTCCTTCGGCTTTCCGTTGACCTTTCGGATGCTTTCTTCCGCAAAACGCGATATACCAATCCGAGAAGACCAGCCTGTAACCTGACGTAGCGCGACGGCGTTAACGCCTTTGTTCACTCCGCGAATTCCTTTCTCGCGAATAATTTGGAAAAACATTTCCAGAGCCCCGGGCACTCGGGCACCTCCAACACTCATCTTTGAGCGGGTCACTTCAACTGTTTTCATGCATGTCGTCATGCCCATCGTGAGATATGATTGCGCAACGCCACCGCCAATGCCACCCAGAACACCACAGACCGTAGGTGATGCATTGAACTTTGATCTGGCATGATACTCAATCTCACTTGATGTTACTATCAGAATGGCGCCTTTGGTGGAGGCTTCTAGCCAAGCCTGTGGCAATTAGTATGAGATGTGCCTAAGCGAGGGGGCTAGATGAAAGATATACGTACCCAAGGTATCAGCCCTTGATAAAAAGCAAGAAATCTTCCGCGGGACCAAGTCTTCTGGAATGCATCCCGCAATGTATCTTGCCGGTTTGCTGCCAACTGGAAGAGTAAGTCGTCAGGATTAACTCCAATTAAGATGGGTGAGAGTCAAGCATACATGGGTTTTGATTACTTCTAGCGGCTGTCCAAGAGACGTAACTGCGTAAAGTTAGAAAGGTTCTTGGCAAGTAGAGTTTCTCATTACCTTGAAAGATGTTCATTAACGCGCCGACGGCCAAGTTCCGATAGGGAATGGGGCGCTTCTGCTCGGCATTGACTTGCAAAGTCGGGGTATTCATAGCTACTGCTTGTGCCATGTTTCAGACGTTAATCCTCCAATGAGAAGAATATTTTGCCGAATCAATCGCTGGAATTAAAGCTCTAATGATTGACCGACCATCGTGATGCTCGTCGGATGCATCCGATGTGAACCTCGGATGTATCGGCTCTCCCGAAGAGGGGTGCCGCCGGGATCACATACCATTGATGCCAAGGAAGGGGATGCGTAGGAAGTGCAGCGTTGAGGGACAGGAACTTGCTATGTTAATATCAAAGCTCAATCTTCTACGTGGGTGTCTACCGCAATTCATGGTTTACCAACGGGCTACCTACACAATGCTGTCACAGGCTCTAGCCACCCATGAAAGACGCTCCAATACACCGTAGGTACATCCGGAAAATACAGCCGTTGAAGCTAATCCATCTAGATCCCTTCTCTCAACGGAGTCATTCGATACACATGTCCATGTATTCGATCCCAAGCTAGGCCCATATGCTGCAGGGAGAGCATATACCCCCGAGGATGCACCGCTGCAAAAGTTACTGGCGTTGAATCAGAGCCTAGCAAGGGATTACAACAACACTAATCTTGTCTTGGTTCAACCATCGCCTTACAAGAACGACTGCACGGTTATGATGCATTGCCTGCGAGAATTGAGGGATAGAGGCATCAGATCGTTTGGAATCGCAGTGTTAGATCTCGACACTATTACCGATGCGCAACTGAACGAAATGCACGCCCTTGGAGTACGAGGTATTCGACTCAACTTCCAAGCCGATGGGAAAAATGTCGACATTACACATTTGATAAGCCTTCTGAGTCGTACTGCTGACCGCATACGCCATCTTCCCAGCTGGGCGATCCAGTTGTTCGTTCCAGGATGGACATGGGACCGTGAGTACTTATCTACTAATGACAATGTATAACAGCTGTCGTGACTGATATGCTACAGTTCTGCATGATGCTGTTCGCGAGCTCCCCGTAAGGGTTATTGCAGACCATCTAGGTGGCTTGCGTGGCACATCCAAGCTACCTTCGGAGTTACAATCGACGCCAACGTCCCAACCGGGATTCCGCTCCCTCTTGTCACTAGCAAAGCAATCGATTGTCTATGTAAAGGTTTCCGGTTTATATCGTATGTCAGATTACTCAGCCTCGACCTTTGATGACCTGCAGCCCATCGTTCAGGCAATGGCGAGAGAGATTCCTGATCAGGTTATTTGGGGAAGCGATTGGCCACACACGGGCGATGGACACAACCGGGTAAAAAGGTCAATAGAAAGCAAAGAACCATTTAGGATGATCGACAACCATGCAATTCTACAGAGATTGCATGACTGGATGGGAGATGATGCCTACTGGAAGATGATGGTGGATAACCCGGGCCGACTGTATATTGATTGAGCATTTAATTTTGTTACACAAGCGCGTCACTGAGCAGAGACCATCAAGCTCAGGCAGCACATGAGTTTCTGTGAGAATTTAGCTATCCTATGAGTGCCGCCACTCAACACGAACATCAGTAAATGAAGGCCTTGCGCAGAGTATAAATAGACGGCTTAGTAATAAGATGCCAAGCCCGAGGCTCTTCGTTCTAGAAACAGAGACGAACTGCAATTTCCATCCTGCGCATGAGCCTCATTGTATCCTCAACAGCTACACTACTGTTCGCTGAAGTGCCATAGAAGCTATGGCTTCGATGAGTGAAAGTCCATCGGGCTCAACCCCTCGTCGTCATCGTCGAGGTTTACCTCGAAGTGTGGCGGCATGCCAACGGTGTCGACGACGCAAGCAAAAGGTGAGTGACACACCATAAAGTCAAATTATCACTTACTAAAGTAGTCAGTGTGATGGAAGAATGCCAACTTGCGGTTCATGCGCTGCTGCTGAAACGACATGCGTCATGTCGGATAGATTAGTGATCCAGCACCCATCTCTGAATTGTGATTGTGATGCCCTACGGGCCCAACTTGCTGCTGCTGAGCGACGAAGTGATGAGCTGTCTGAAAGGTGTCAGCAGCTAGAGACCCGTTTGCTCGAGGCTCTCAGTTCTGTTCGATCTAATGACTCTGGAATTCCAAGTCCCAATCCTCGGTCACCTGGGCCTAATTCTGCCGAGGCTATATCTCAGTCTGACCAACTGAGAGGGAATCCAGATTGTCGCTTCCTTAGTCGGATACTGAGACCAACCTTCTCACTGCAATTTAGCTCCAGAAGGGAGAACCGCAGTTCTATGAGCAGCGCTTGGGAGCTATGGGGTGATATCACAGATATCGAAGTTTCTGAAACAGATGGTTTAAGTCTCGACAATGACACGTACATTAATCTGGCTGGCGCGTTTTTCGATAGGCGATGGCCGTATTTACCAGTATTACATCGGCATACATTCGTCAACCAACACTTGACACCCTTTCTAACGAAGTCTGAGATGAGGCCATTGTCCAGTTTCATGGTAAACATCGTCTGTGCCATTGCGTCAACAGAGAAGTCATCACCCCAAACTCGCGACAAGACCCATCGGGTATTCTTCAAAGAAGCCATAAAAGACCTGGACCTGGTTTTGAGCGGCGAGAATATTGAATGTGTTCAGTGTCTTCTCCTACTGTGCATGTATGGC
Source organism: Aspergillus tubingensis (assembly GCF_013340325.1). Lineage (NCBI taxonomy): Eukaryota > Fungi > Ascomycota > Eurotiomycetes > Eurotiales > Aspergillaceae > Aspergillus > Aspergillus tubingensis. The sequence continues at coordinate 2,705,870 of NW_023336280.1, read as the reverse complement.
CATAATGAACCCCAGTCAGTCAATATGTGGTTCACAACCGCTATGGCCCTTAATTTAGCCATCGGCCTTGACCTTCACCGCAAGGAGAGCATTTCTGGGAAAGACATCATGGATGCAGAGATGTCTAAACGTGTATTCTGGTGCGCGTACGTGATTAATTGCAGTGTGGCCATCAACATGGGCCGACCTTTGGGAATCCAAGAATCAGATGTTAGCATGCCTTTGCCTATGCAGCTGACGGATGCCCAGCTTATTGAATCTATCCAGAGCCCCAATGTCGAGGAGTCAGTGATACCGCATGTGGCTGACACGTCAACATTTGTCCACATTATTAAGCTCCGTCGAATCAACGCCGGTGTTTACAAGACATTTCATTCCATCGGTTCTGTCCCAACTGATCCTGCTGACCTGGATCGGCTTCGCAGTGGATATTTTCTGGAGCTGAATCAGTGGATAATAACAGCGCCGCGCTATATGCAGACTTTATCTACTTTCCAGTCCACTGAGTGGTTCCAGATTGCTTTCCATCACGCCGTTCTTTCACTTTACCGTCCCTCACGTGCGGTCCCAATGCCATCACCAGATGATCTGCGGACCTGCACCGAGTCTGCCATTGGTCTGATAAGCTCATATAGCGCACTGTACGCGCGGAACCGCATTAAATATACGTTCATCGCAATTCACTCGTTGTTCTTGGCAGCCGTGACAATGCTGTATTCTCTGCGAGCGTTTGCACCCTTGCGGCAAGAATTGACCAAGCCGGTGATTCAAACGAATATATCTACGTTTCTTACCCTCTTCCGGGGCATTTGCGATGGACGTGCGGTCGGCGAAAAGTGTTGCAGGATTGTTGAGCGGCTTGGCCAGTCGATTATGTCCTTATTCGAACATGAAGATCAGGCAGACTTGAGTATTGATACCGAGTTCCAAACCTGGTTTGGTCTTAGAGCACACACGTTTCCCTCCAAGGCTAGCAACCCAGCCTCAGATGCCTATGCTCATGACTCACCGTCACGTCTTCCTGACGTTCAAATGGACCTCCCATGGGCTGACCTATTCATGGAGGGAATAGACATGAGCACGGCAGATGTTTGGAGCGTTCTGTTCTAATGTTTCTACGGAGATTGGGGAGTGATGTCGAGCTAATTGAGATGTATCAAGGTGGCGCTGGGGGTGGTTTCCATTCGCCACTTGCCCGTCGGCTACTATATCAACCGGACTGGATTGGAAAGAGGTCTCAGATCCACAACCATGATCAATCGTGCGGCAAAATCTAATCATGGCAGTTTTCTGCTCCAGGCCCAATACGATCTGTCGCGGTCTAAATACCTCGGGTCAATGGCTTGGACCCGACGCCGCAGACGAGATTTTGCCGATGCTAGTCAAGCTTGCTGTTTCTGTAATGTGCATCGGGCATTCGAACGGTCTACGTAAACGTATTTCTCATCCTAGGCACTCGGTATACCTATGTCTCTTGGTGAGGGGTGGATTGGAGACACCCATGAAGCGATTCGCGATCGGATGAGCCGATGAACGCGGCTGTAACCGGTTAATTTGTATCGGATAAATCCGATGGCAACTTTAATCCCGGTCCTGGAGACAACATTAAAAACCACCCAATCATTTGCACAAACGTTGTTCCTAGCCATCAAACCACCATCATGTTCAAATATACCTATCGAAATCGGGCCGCTTTTAGCGCTCGGCGCTATTTGTCGAAGCAACACTCCCTTCCTGCGGCCTATTACCGCGGAGGCACCTCGCGCGCCGTCATGTTCAATCAGGCCCATCTCCCTCCTCGCTCGGAGTGGGACGCCATCTTTCGCTCCGTCATTGGCAGCCCTGATCCATACGGACGGCAGCTTGATGGCCTGGGAGGGGGTATCTCCAGCCTCTCCAAGGTATGCGTGGTGGGGAAATCCACCCACCCCGATGCCGACGTTGATTACACTTTTGTGTCGTTGGGGGTCAAAAATTCCGATGTCGATTACTCCAGCAACTGTGGCAATATGATCAGTGCCATTGGTCCCTTTGCCCTTGACCAAAAGCTTGTTTCTTCCCAAACGCCCGAGTCGGCTACTGTACGCATCCACAACACAAACACGGGGAAAATAATCACTGCCTCCTTTCCCGTGGTGGACGGCGAGGCTGCCTCTAGCGGCGACTTTGCTATTGATGGCGTTGCCGGCACAGCTGCTCGGATTCAATTAGATTTTGTCAATCCGGCTGGCTCGGTGACCGGGAAGATGCTGCCGACGGGGCAGACAAGGGACGAGTTCGACGGTGTTCCAGCCACATGTATTGACGTGGCCAATCCATGCGTTTTTGTTTCGGCTAGCAGCTTGGGCGTCCGCGGTGACTTGACTCCAGACGAGATTGCCGCTCATCCCGACCTTCTGCAAAGGCTGGATTCTATCCGGCGCCAGGCGGGGGTCAAGATGGGTATAGCACCGACTACCGATGCTGTTCCAGGAAGTATTCCCAAGGTTTGCATGGTGTCGCCACCTCAGGAGTCCAAAGGGAAGGACTCTGTCGACCTGCTTGTGCGGGCCATTTCTGTGGGACAGCCGCACAAGGCAGTTCCTATCACTGTCGCGTTGGCTGTTTCTGCAGCTGCTCGTGTGGTAGGTAGTACTGTCGAGGATGCAACCAACAAAGATCGCGTCAGTGATGCTGGTCTTACAATTGGTCATGCAAGTGGAAATTTGCTTGTTGGGGCCAAGTTCGAGGAGGATCAGCTTACGGCGGCAACTGTCTTCCGTACTGCGCGTCGGCTCTTTGAGGGCCAGATTTATTGGAAGAGTTAAATAATTCGAAACCAGAAATTCAATGAACCGTGCTTGAAGTTTTCTCTCATTGTTAAGCGGGGGCAGTCGCCAGTACCGATTGTAATGGTACTTTGCTGTAAACGTAATATTATTATAATACAAACCTAACTTGTCGGGACATTTGACAGTAGCCAGGCACCCACCAAGTACTCCACCTCTGCTGTTTATGTGAGTTCTTCTCCTTCCCAACGGGATCTATTTTCGGGAATGAAGAATCTAAAATAGAAATAATGCAACATTTGGTTGGCATTGTCTCTCGATATCACGATCTCTACTGAGTCAAAGTATCTTGCGTCTGCCTGCGTCAAAGCTTCACTGGCATGATCATGAGACGATTGTGCACTAGACAGTGATCTGCATATCACTCCATATAAACCACAATATCTTATTGGTCCATTCGCCACGGTGAGTCGTTTAGTAAAGTCTGTCGGAGCATCCGATGGGAAATGGGTGCAGCGATACTCATACCCACCTGGGGTACCAAACCCACACTGGATGATTAGGCGATCGAGACGAGGGACAGAAAGGACAACGCCATACAGCCATGGATATCCTCCAATCAAACAAGAGTAGATATAATGACTTGAATCGATCATGTCATGAGGTATCTGCACCCCGCTTTTTCTTCCTTGACTCCAGACGCTCTTCCCCACGGGGGATCAGACGTAAAGTACTTAAGACGCCGAGTAACTTTATGAAGCAGAGGACACACAAGAAAGCAACGTGAAAATGGTAGGCCTTACTCTCCCTGTGGTTGGCACCCAGCTACAAGTCGCTCTGGTACTTCTTATCGTTGCTCCTTCGTTCATTCTCTTCGGATACAACCAAGCGGTCTTGGGCAGTCTACTCAGCCTCCAAAGTTGGGTGTCAGTGTTCCCAGCCATAGACACTATAAACACCTCGGGAGCACAAAGGTCCCATAACTCGACATCCCAGGGTGCATGCAATGCCTCGTTTCAGATGGGATGTCTGATCGGTGCTCTATCCCTTTCTCTTTACGGCGACAAACTCGGACGTCGAAAGACAGTTTTCATCGGAGCTGTGATCACCGTCGTCGGCCAGGCTCTTCAGGTCTCCGCAACCACATTGATCCAGTTGGTCGTTGGACGAGTTGTCCTAGGGTTCGCTATTGGCCAAATCAGCGGCACGGTACCTGTATGGCTCTCGGAATGTGCCTCGCCGAAGTACCGCGGACAACTGGGAATCTGTACGGGTATCTTCATCAGTACGGGATACACATTGTGCAACTGGATTGATTTGGGATTCAGCTATCTACCCTCTACCACTGGACAATGGAGAGCTCCGCTCGCTATTCCCTTCCTCTTCTCGGCAATGATACTGGTTTCTGCTTTCACGTTCCCGGAGTCACCTCGTTGGCTAATATCTAGAGGTCGGGTCGAAGAAGCCACGGATAGTCTCTGCCGCTATCGAGGAAAGGATGCGCATGATGAGATGATTATGGGAGAGATAGCCCATATTCAGCTTGCTTTGGAGGGGAGTGGGACCATGTCCATCCTGGATATCTTCGATCGCAAGGACAAGACGCGTCTCTTGTTGCGTTTTTGGCTCTGCATGGGGCTGAATTTCTTCCAGCAGGTGAGTTGGCGACCTGTTGCAAGACTTCAATTTGTATATGTCACGATTGCTAATTTATCAGGCCTGCGGAGGCAACCTCATATCCGTTTACAGTTCCACCATCTTCGAAAACTACCTACACATGACGCCCACCATGTCTAGAGTCCTAGCGTCCTGTGTACTGTCATGGAAAACTCTCTGCTGCATAATAACATTTTGGACTATCGACAACTGGGGCCGTCGACTATCCTTCATGGTAAGCGGAGCCGGGATGTCCGTTTGCATGGCCGTGCTGGCCGTCACCACCGGCTTGGGTAAAATCACGCATCCAATGGCAATAGCATACGTTGCCTTCATGTTTGTCTTCAACTTCTTCTACCCAATCGGCTTTATGGGAGGCAACTTTCTCTATACAGCTGAGATTGCGCCTGTGCGTCTGCGAGCGGCCATGTCTTCGCTCGCAACTGCTAACCATTGGCTATGGAATTTGGTGGTCGTTTTGGTTACGCCGGTTGCTATTGATACGATTGGGTGCTGGTACTACGTGATATATGCGCTCATATCTGCGACGATCCCGGTCTGCGTGTACTTCTTCTATCCGGAGACGATGCACCGTAGTCTGGAGATGCTTGATAGGGTGTTTGTGGATGCCCCTTCAATCTGGAAGATTGTGCCGATGGCCAGGGGGTTACCGCTCGGGGAAGTCGGCACAGCAGAGAGTGGAGGTAAACTGTCTGAGGAAAAAAAAGCGGAGGATGTTGATGGTAATGTTGAGATGAGGGAATATGTCTAGATGGATAAGCTGGACAGCGTTGCTATTGTCATTAATTGTTCCTCGGATAGAGGAGATGCGATGTGCTCATCGGCTCAGCCGACGGAACCATCCGAAGCCGCCACCAGGATGACCGAGGTGTAAATCAGCCACAGCTGGAGTTGTTACATAAACCCTTGTGATTTATTTATATCTTCTGTCTTATCCAATAAATCACCCTTGTTTAGCAATGCATCAGCAAGATGATTAGAACACGAGTGAGCGGTCCCAAGTTAGCCAGAGGCTATGCCTCGCACACCCATGTGCCAATCAGTCGACTTGAACAACACAAAATAAACATATCCCAATTCCCTTCCGCCATCCAATCACTCAGAAAGCGGTAACTACTCATCTCACCTACACTGAACCATTAGTGCCCTACTAATATCCACCCTCAGATACAATCGCCCTCTAACATACGCCGAAAAAGTTCTCTATAGTCACCTCGACACCACCTTCGACGAGCGCATCGAGCGCGGCAAGACCCAGCTCAAACTGCGCCCGCAACGCATAGCATGTCAAGATGCGACAGCCCAAATGGCTCTTATCCAGTTCATGTCTGCTGGACTAGACACAGCTGCCGTGCCCACGACAGTCCATTGTGATCATTTGATCGTCAGTCGTGACGGCGAAACGCAGGACCTCGCGCGAGCGCTCGATAATCATAAAGAAGTGTACGATTTTCTCGAGTCCGCATGTCAGAAATACAACATGGGGTTCTGGAAGCCCGGCGCAGGAATCATTCACCAGATCGTGCTGGAGAACTACGCCTTCCCTAGTGGGATGATGATCGGGACGGATTCGCATACCCCCAATGCAGGGGGTCTGGGCATGATAGCTATCGGAGTCGGCGGTGCTGATGCCGTGGACGTGATGGCTGGATTGCCACTGGAGCTGCAAGCGCCCAAGGTATTGGGTGTTCGTTTGACGGGGCAGTTGTCCGGATGGGCTTCGCCGAAGGATATTATCAATGCCGTGGCTGGGACGCTTTCGGTCAAGGGAGGAACAGGGTCCATTATTGAGTACTTTGGGCCTGGGGCGCAGACTTTATCAGCTACTGGAATGGCAACGGTTTGCAATATGGGTGCAGAGACGGGTGCCACGACGTCCATCTTCCCTTATGCGCCACAGATGGCGGATTATCTTCGTGCTAACCATCGCCGTGAGATGGCTGATGCGGTTAAGAGCATTGCGCCGGAGCTGCAGGCTGACCAGGGGGCTGAGTATGATAATGTCATTGAGCTGGATCTGTCAACTCTCGAGCCACGCATCAATGGGCCTTTCACGCCGGACTTCTCCACGCCGGTTTCGCGGTTCGGCGAAGCCGCAGCGGAGAATCAGTGGCCGGGTGAATTGACGGCAGCTTTGATTGGTTCGTGTACTAACTCTTCATTTGAAGATATGGGACGTGCAGCTAGTCTCGCTCAACAGGCATTAGATGCAGGGTTGGAACCGAAGATGCCGCTTTTGGTATCCCCGGGTAGTGTTCAGACGCGAGAGACGTTGAAAGATGCTGGCATCTTGCCAGTCTTTGAGAGACTCGGTGCGACGATGCTTCCCAACGCCTGTGGCCCATGCTGTGGGTCTTGGGATAGAGTTGACATGCCAAAGGTATAGTATTGCCATTCCACTTCCCACACGACTTCATTTTTGACCGTATAACTAGGGCACCCCCAACTCCATCATTACCTCCTACAACCGGAACTTCTCCGGTCGATTGGACTCCAACCCAGCAACCAACGTCTTCCTAGCATCCCCCGAGCTCGTCATTGCAAAGGCCTTCTCCCGCGACCTATCCTTCGATCCAACCACCGACACGCTCCCTACACCAACTGGAGAGCAATTCCATTTTCTCCCGCCAACCAGCGACTCCCTCCCCTCAAAGGGCTACCTCTCCTCCGACTCAGCCTACGCACCCCCACCTGCAAACCGAGACAACATCTCCGTCAAAATTGACCCTTCATCTCTCCGCCTCCAAAAGCTCTCCCCATTCCCACCCTGGCCCGGACACGACTTCGAGAACTGCGCCATCCTAATCAAGACAGCTGGAAAATGCACAACAGACCACATAACCCCCGCCGGCCCGTGGTTCCGCTACCGTGGACACCTCGAAAACATCTCCAACAACACGCTAATTGGGGCAACCAACGCCGAAAACGGCAAGGTGAACAGTATTCGGAACCAGCTCACGAAGCAAGACGGACAGGAAGTGCCCGCTACAGCACGTCACTACAAAGAAAACGGCGTGCCGTGGGTGGTTATCGCAGACCATAACTACGGCGAGGGCAGTTCGCGGGAGCATGCGGCGCTGCAGCCGAGGTATCTAGGTGGTGTGGCGATCATCGCAAAGTCCTTTGCGAGAATTCATGAGGCGAATCTGAAGAAGCAGGGATTGTTGGCGTTGACGTTTGAGAATGAGCAGGATTATGATAGGATCAGGGCCGAGGATCGGATTAGTATTATGGGTCTTGGAGAAGGGGAGTTTGTTCCGGGGAGCACTTTGAGGTTGGTGGTCAATGGAGGCGAGTGGGAGGCTGTGCTCAGACATAGTTTTACAGAGGAGCAAATTGGGTATTTTAGAAGTGGGAGTGCGTTGAACCTTATGGCAGGGAAATAGTTAGATGCTATTTATAGTCGACGTGTATTAATATGCTATATCATGCTCTGACCAAATCATAAATCGCCCAGCGCCAGCACTATCCTCCGCAACGCCTCCTCAAGATACTCCCTCGGGTGCGTGAACACAATTCTGAACCACCCACTATGCTCAGATCCAAACAACACCCCACTAGCCAGGAAGACCTTCCTCTGCAGCAGAAGCTGCATCACCTTGTCGCTGATCGCGTCACCCAAATCTGCAGTCTGCTCGGGGTGTAACTCGCGGTACCTCTTACCCAGATTAACCCAGAGGAAGAACGCAGCATTAACCCCCGGAGCATATTCAATCCCATTCTCCCTGAGTCGCTGAACAGCGAATGCATATGACTCAGACATCCTCTGCCGATTAAGCTCGATATACCTCGTAGTAAATTCCGTATCTTCAAGGACCGTAGCTGCGACGTGTTCCGAAACAGACGAGGAATAACTATACAGCGAAACACCCTGCAACGCCTTGTGCAGAGTGGGGTTATTCTGAGAGATGATTACCCCGAGTCGAATACCATTGGCGCCGAAATCCTTGCTCATTCCCCACAGTGCATGGACTAGACTAGGATCGATAATGCCAGTTGTGTTGATGGACAAGGCGGACTCAAAGGGCACGGGGATATGCTCGTCAACGGTGTTCTCCCACACAGACAGCGCATATATTTCATCGCTGATCAAATGAATTTGATATTTCTGACACAGCCGCATCAGATGAATGATAGTTTCCCGGGGGTAGCACCGACCCAACGGATTATGTGGATGGCAGAGCATCAAGGCACGGACTTTCCGGCCGGTGTTTTGCTGAAACGTGAGTAGTGCGCGCTCATAGCAGTCCACGGCTTGCAGACTGAATGGGTCAGAGTCGTCAAATTCTACAGGGACGACTGTCGCCCCGGGGCGGAGGGACATGTCTGGGATGAAGGTGCCATAGTAGGGTCTGCCCAAGAGGATGCCTTCGCCGGGGTCGGTGAAGGCCCATGAGATGTGCTCAATGGCGGAGGAGACACCGTTTGTGACGAGGAGGTCGTCGATGGTCAGTGGTTTGAATGGGTGAAGGTGTTTGTTGAGGAATGATACCATGGCGCGTCGGAGGCGCTCTGCGCCAATGGCACCGTCATTGTAGGTGAGGTACTTGGCTGGGAGGGTGAGTTTCGTGGTGTTGATGTATTCCAGTAGGTAGTCATGCATCAGTGCGTTTTCGGCAACTCCTACGTTCACGTAGCCGTCGGGTTTGGTTGTAGGACACCATGGGTTCTTGAGGATGTCCCACATCAGGTTGTTGGATGAGGAGACGACTGTGCGGGCTCGGTTGGAGAGAGGGGAGGGATCCATGTTGGTGGATGAATGTTTTGTATGCTCCAATTGGGGTGGCTTGGTGATTGAGATGGGCTTTGGGTGCCAGAAGAGAAGTGAGGATTTGACACACGTGAGGAGGGAATCCACTGGATGAGGCGGATAGCTGTGGATCAATTCTTGGCAGTTCTAGATAATCATCAGAATTTCGAGATAGGTAAAAGTCGTATGAGGCTATTCAAGGGATGGTATTGGTACTGGTACTGTTGATGCGGAACTGCTCCAGACACAGCGTAGACACCTTACATTCCACAGCTTCGGTGCCCCAGAAAATTAGTGAATTACATCACGGTGAAGCAGGTGAGCCGAAATCTGGTTTGTGTTTAATGGTTCGCTTAGTCTTGACTCAAGGTTGGTCGGGAACCTAATATCCCCACCATGGATGATCCGGTGGAGAAAGTTTACGGCAGATGAAGAACTGGTGTGGAATACCGGAGGGTGTGTGGTTCGGCAGACCGAACTCGGTGAAGTGGATCATGAAGGGTTTCTCTTTGTCAACCTTTGTGGATGCTTCATGATGTGGGTGACAATCACCTCTTTAAATCCACACTGAAGACAGGAGTGCCAGCCTAAAGAGGGGCGATCACCGCCATCCCACTGTGGCTGGTAATCCCTTGTGGGAGACAGTTCTAGTAGGGACAGATAGTATACCTTGTGACCTCTGTGGCACATCGCGCCTTAGATATCCTGTCTGATGAATGCGTCTCGAAGCATGTGCGGTGATCTATGTTCTCGGGTTGCCTTCGTATTGCGACTTTCCGGAAGTTTGGTGGAGTGCCATTTTCGCATGGCTTTGGGGAACATGTTGATATGATGATAATCACCTTGGCTTTGTCGCGGAAGGAATCTAAGTGGTACTAAATTTTGGAAGTGGTTAGCTAGCCTTTATGGAATTGAATTGATGGTAGATGACAGAAAACCAAATGTAGACAAGTGTGTCCATTCTGAAAGGTTGTCAAAAGAATCCATTAGATAGTAACCAGCGTGCTCAGCCCTGATCTTTTACCCCAGGTTTTGGAAACGTCGAAAATACGTTGGTGTTCCAAGTGAGCCACAGCAATATTAAGAATGATCAATTGCTGGCGTTCGAACCTTGCGGAAAGGGTTTCCTTATGCCGGGGACAACAAGTCAATTATCTGGGATGTTGTCAACCATTGGCAGACAAAATTCAATACCAAAGAATACAGGCAGCCCGGAAAACATAGTTCTGCTGTGTCTGTTACTCATCCAGTAGCTCTCGCTAGCTTAGACATCTCACTGTCAACATGCAGAATTACCAGATATATCTGGCCTTGACTGCTTATAAACGTTTCATACAAGAGGAATAAGAAACAAGCTAAGAGTCCATATTGAACTGCTATATCAAATTACTAACTAGTCTGAGAACACAAGCAGCATTGGATTGTGGTAGTGTGCACGCACTGTGGCTAACACTATGTATGCAAAGATCCATGGGGGCCGACTAGCTATTCTCTGATAATGTCCATACTATGGTTTGCGTGTTCGAATTTCATGGCGGTGACATCGTCTCCAGTTCCTGTTCTCGCAATGTCGTCTCGTCGGAGTTCGGATTATTATTAATCAACATGCCTCCTCTGAATGGGTCTTCGAAGATGAAATTAGGATCAGGAGAGAGCGCCCGTCGAGGTTCATAGTTGGGCTCCGGGTATTCAACCCAAAATTGATTCTCCACGTTTTGACAGCTGTACTCGTCGCCACGGCGAGCACGGGAATGGAATAAGCCCGTCTCGGTTGCCAAGAGGCAATAAGGGCAGCACACGTTCGAAAGTGCTCCGGAAGATCCACCTCTTGATACGACCGATGATAAGCCCGCCTACTGTAACACTCATCTTCATCAGATCTATCGACCTTTGGCCAGTGGTTATAATCGTGATAACAAGCCCGACAGTATGTTCCAGACTCCAAGGTTTTGGTTTCATTATCCCAATAAGGGAGTGGAGCGGTAGCCATGAATTGTATTTGGTGGCAGTCGCCTTCATACCAAACAGTCACGCTCGGACGAGGAATGAGTGGAGGACGAGCGAGCGGACGTCTAATAGATGTAGACCTCCGGGGTTCCCATTCCGAGAGAGTCGCAAATTCTCTCTTCATGGTACGACGTGCTTCATGTGTTTTGCTCTGTGATTTTTCGAGCCCGTGGAGTAGCACAGCTATCGCGTCACTCTGGGGGACGCTTGCCAGACAGACCCCAGGTTCCCACACACTGTGGACAATCGGAATATCCCCGAGGTCTGTCTCCTTCAGATCGAAGTAAAAACAGATGTCTTTCACGCGGGCGATCCTGTACAATGGATTGTGATAATTGCAGTTGTAACAGCATCGCTTGAGTGTTGGAAGGTGGAGGTATGGTCCGAAATCATGGCAGGTTCGACACAAAGGTTGGGTAAACTCGTTATAGAGCTGTTCAGTGGTGTAATGGTGAGAGAGACGCATCTTGTCCATCAGATGCAGTGTTTCAAATGCCTTTTCTCTGAGCAACCGATAGGGACGGAGTGATAGAACTTGAGATTCTGATACTGCATCGACCAGAAGCAGGTTGCCCAGGCTAGCCACGTCCAAATAGAGAAGGATGTGATGGATAAGTTCAAGGGGAAGAAAATAACCAAGAAAGAGATTGAGACCAGCATTTGATTGTCTGTTGTCCTTTGACAAGACATTCTCAACTGTTGGCTGCGGGGGTTGTGGCTTCTGATACTTGAAAAACCCAAAAACCTTGCTGATCGGGTTCTCGATCCGGTAAGCAAAGCCGGATGCCATGATGTAAGATATGAGACTTTAAAGAATGTTAGACTGGATTGACAGAGTGAGTTAGATTATATTGATGATGTTATACCAGGTGAGATAGAGAACAAGTCCATACTAAGGTTTAAAGTCGACACGGAGGATGCACATGTAGGGTGCACAGTTTTGTAATGGCAGGAGAGTCAAGGGACTCTCCAGATCACAACGTGAGTGATATTTTAGACCATGAATCGTCACGGCAACACTATGGTAGCACCAGCACGTGCAACCTCAAACAACAACTTGGACCCAAATCCAACCTGTGAAATGGTATTGCTACACAATACCGTTAATACTTGATTGACTAGTGCTGAATGCAGATTTTATTGTACAATAGGGGATTGCTTACAGAGATTTTCGACTTTCCCTGCCAGCATCTACGTTAGGCTAATATGCTATTCACGAAGCACTGTTGACTGCGATAGACAGCCACCGTTGACCCATGTTTCATATTTGGCTTGATAAGGGAGGCTGAGATGCTGTTAGTATGGACCATATGAATACTGACCGAGTTACGTGATCTTTCCCTAGTAAGATGCTCGCGAGGACATAGGAAGCACTCATTCAGATCTGCGTTCGACACAGAACGCGAGTTTAATCAATTCATGTTCTCCAAGATCATATCCAAGGTTCCCGATGCGTTCAAGTACCATGCAGCAAGGGTATTCAAAAGAACCATGAGATTGTCTTCACCCACAGTGGCTTGGCCCCCAGGAATATACTGGTCAAAGATGGCCATGTTACTGGTATTCTGGACTGGGAGCATTCCGGGTGGTATCCAGAATATTGGGAGTATGAAAGGGCGTATCGGCATTTTAATGATGTGCCTGGGTGGCTAGATTATGTTGATCTCTTTTTACCCTGGAAGTACTCTGAAGAGATAGTGGCGATGTCATATTTATCTAAATACAGCCGTTGAATGGTCGATATGATCCATTACGTTAACTACTACCAAGGAAGCACCATCCCGACGCACGATGTCACCCACCACAATCGACAAAGATATCGCAATATTTCAACTAAGCCAAATGCCGGTGTCGTAAACCTCGCATCTGCATGATTCTCGTAATCTTCCTGAATCACGAGCATCGGGGTCGAAAGATACCATAGCCCGTCCCGCGTATCATTCGGAGCACAGTTATTTCCAAAAGAAGGCTCTTGGTTCCCGGCACATATCAGAAAAGATGCCCCTCATCTGAAATGGACTAGTTAACATCATGAGGACGCAGCTCAGGGTTCATCTCCAATGCGTGGACGCTTAGACACGTCTCAACATGCTGAGGTAAATCGGCCTCTCGATAGGCTCGAAAGGAAGATTCCCAGCCTAATGGGCATGGTTCTTCGCAGCCCCAAGGCCCACGCCCATCGAATAGTACCTCCTCTCTCCAGAAGTAAGCGCAAGCGGTACAGTAGACTCCTGCATCTGTAGCCTGTGCCCGCTTGTCCCAGTAGGGGAACGGCACCGTGGCCATGAACTTCATGCGATTCCTTTTTCTCTCGCTCCAGAAACATCCGCCCCCAGGAATCCCGTGTCGTTGGTATGGCGTCGGTTCAACTTCAGATAAATAGACACCTTCTCCTTCGATTATATGGACAGTTGCGTCTAGTACCTCTGCCTCCTCCGGCCCATAAAGCTTGGATACAAGGTTCTTGCACTGCGAGATGTTTGCCATACAGTCTGGGGGGTCATGAAGCCAAATATTGTGAACAAGTTGGAGGTCGTTCAGGTCCTCTTCCTCAATTCCAAAGTAGTAGCAGATATTCTTCACAAATCCCAATCCGTACGAACTCTTATATAAGTTGCATTCGTAGCAACATCTCTGCATGGTTGGAATGTATAGAAACGGCCCAAAATTTGGGCACGTTCTGCACTTAGGCTGACAGAATTCATTGAATATCTGTCCGATGGTGTAGTGCGAAGAAAGTTTCATCTGGCGCATCAAATTGAGAGTCTCGTGCGCATGGGTTTTGAGGACGGGGTAATCCAGCATGGTTTCCACCTGCTCCTTGGTCTTGCTGTTGACTAGGAGCATCATTCCTATTGACCTCAGATCCAGGAATCGAAGTATTTCATAGGCCAGTTCGAGAGGAATTATAAACCCAAGGAATATATTGGCTTCAGAGTTAAATCCTTCCTTGGATTTGGATATTTTCGGGACTGGAAGGGACATTTTCTTCGGTGCTACTGGCCTCTGATAGCCTTCCAGGAGGAGGATCTCCGTGACTGGGTCCTGGGCCCGAAATCCGTCCCCGTTCGCCACTGAGAGAGCTCGGTTCATCTTGAGTAGGTAAGACTTGGCCAATCGATCGTATGCGACGCTATCGAAAATGGGCTCCATCATGTGCTGAGTGGTAGGTTCACAGTGAAGTTTGCAGGTGTCAATGATTAGCTGCACAGTTGTATGTTGTTAAGAAAGATTTAGTGTTTTCAGGATCACAACAGATGTCACCCTTTATATTTTGCATCGCCGCGGCGACACGTTGCTAGCACAATAAGTTTACCGAAAAACAAATTACAACGTGGTAATCCCAACTTTGATGATGCAATACCTTAAGGATCCTAGGATACAATGAGCTTCTAGTAATTTCATCTGCTATTGTCTAATGCGAGTAATCAATTGGAGTTCTGAATGCTTATGCTGACACCTACAGGGAGGCTGAAATTGCCAGCGTGGAAGCATTGCTAGTTGCGTTTGTATAGTTGGGTCTGGTGCACAGTTCCCCCAAAACTAATCAAAGACTTTCAGATGGTGGTCAGAATCGGCGATCCGGACAATGTCTTCACGTTCTGTTCTGAGAAATTGTAGTAAACTTATAAACGAGTCTCCCGGGCCAAGGTCTCCATAATGCCTTCCTGATGTAATGACTGCTACATGCATGTTACTGATGTGCGCTTCTTGAATACATTTACAGTTATTTGTCTTGCCAGTCATCAATAGCGTGCCCCATCTCAGCGACAATGCACTGATAGTTTTACTCTTCTTGAGATTGAATTAGAGTTTTGGCAGCTTCTTCGATCTATCGTTGTTAATGTTCGTTCACTACAAATGGTATGTGGGATAACATACCGTGCCGCAAATCTTGTTAATCTCGAACAGCTTGGTGGCATTTGGAGAGCTTTTGGCTTTGATACATCGTGCATATCGACTGACGATATGACATAGCCCCGGCAAGCCTTGTGTGCACTCGAGCATCAACTGACACGCATCGCCCCTGCTGATCTTGATGTTGACATTCCGTTCAAACAGAGCGGGGTTGCGGAAGCATAGTTCCAGTGTCGCAATAGCCATGCCCTGAGGCACAGCGCAGAAATTGAAGATGCTCTGCTCATTCAACCCAGCCAGATAAAAGATACATTCCTTGACATGCTCAAGTGCGTTGAGAATCATCTCAGAACTGCACTCTATGGCCGCCTCACGATTCTCTGGCTTGAACAAATCTGCAAAGTTGCTGACGTACTTAGACCGTATCTGATGGGGCCAGAACCGACGATTGTCTTCGTGATCTTCACTGACGTCGCGGATGATGTTGGTCTTCTGCAGAAAGAGACTCATTGACCGAGGTAAAGTTGGGTTGTCGAGTAATGACGAGTTGCAAAGTTGCGCTTCGATGAAGAAGCGGGTAAGACCCTCACCGACACAGCCGGCAACATAATAGCAGTACAGCTCATACTCGGCTATAGTCATGACGCCAGCATTATCTGGATGGCCCAGGGTAACCTTGTGGCAGAAGTCGGCCACTCCGTTACCCATTATTTTAGTTATGTCCTTGATAATGTGTTTGTAGGCTGGCTTCAAAGCTTTATACTCTTTGATAACGTGATGGAAGTGAACAAGCAGTTCGCGGTCCTTCTCTTCGGGACGGTTGCCATCGTATGTCCACCCGTCTTTCATTATTATATTTTCAGACTCACGAAGCAAGGTCTGCTTGGTCTTCACAGTAATAGAAGGGTCGTCTTCTATGGTGTCGAGACCGCGGAGGACAAGGTAGAAGATACAAATCGGGACGAGCAGTTCGGAGTGGAGCTCCTTAATGATAACGCTGAAGCTCCGGCTGGTTTGATCAAGAAACTTGAAACAAACCTGCCGAGATTCCCTCTCACTTATGATGTTGGATCGATTATTCGGATTGTGTTGGGTCATCCTATGATTGTGAAAATGCATTCCGTCAGCTATCAATGGTAGGACAATGGGTGTGGGATGATCACCATTGCAGGACATCCGTCAAATGAAATGAATTAAACACATAGTAAAGAGCATTGCTAATTGGTTCCATCTTTATTGATATACAAATAAGAAAACGAATTTTGCGATGGCCAAATTTCACATGGTTTGGACTCTAGGGGGCTTTTAAGGGTATAGAACGTGGAAGCGGAGCGGAGCGGGATTCGCATCCCGCGATTTTAGTTGCGGGAGCGGATTTCGAATTTTCATCCCCCCGAAATCCGTCCACCGGGGGGTGCAGCTAATTCCAGGAACTCTACATTCGCGGTGCAGCGGCGCCTGAATTCCTATTGGACTATCCAGTGTCTCAATTACGCTTCACATTTCTTTGCTGAGTTAGATGGAAAAGACAGCACGTAAAAATGGAAAGCCGGCCGCATACGGCCGAGCATGCATCAACTGTGCTCGCGTCAAACGCAAATGCATGTTGCGAGCCAATGGAGATGGATGTGAAAGGTAATCCGCCTCTCGAAAACACCATTGGCGATCGTTGGCTCATATACATGGTCAGATGCTTTCGACTCAAAGTAGAATGCAACCCCTCTCCTACCGTCCGCAAAAGTGGCTCGAGACCCAACGGCTCTCAAGCTGCTCGTCTGGAGCAGAAGTTAGACGGGCTCGTTTCATTATTAAAAGCTCGCCAGGGTAGCCTTGAACCCGAAGAAACTGCTTCGTCATCAGGGTCCTTTATATCAGCTCCCTCTCGCGCTTCAGTGCCTGCAGATCGTGGGTCGCATGCACAACCGCTTGTTGGTGATCTTGATAGAGTAGCTACAGATCAAGGCAACAGGTATTCGGCTAATACCTCACAAAGCTGGAGCCTATTCCCACACAGCCATTCCGAGGGTCTCGATCCATCGTCTCGCGATACAAGACAACATTTCAAAGCGTTCTTTAGTCACTATACCGAATTTCTCCCTCTTCTATTCCTTGAGAATGGGTCGACCTCAGAAAAGCTGTACCGAGAGTCACCATTCCTCTGGCTGTGTATAATGGCTGTGACATCTACAGATGCAAAAGAACAGAGCAGTCTAGCAAAGACGGTTCGAGAGGTTGCCGCTCGTGAGGTAATCGTAGAAGGCAAATGTACGATGGATCTGTTGCACGGTCTCCTGTGTTTCATCGGCTGGTCAGTTTTCCTTATCACACTTTTAGTAACCGCATGACTTATCGTGATCTATAGGGGACACTTTCGCTTCTCTATGGGATCCCTTCTTACTATTTTGTCTCAGCTGTGCACTGCTCTGACGGTCGACCTGCAACTTCGAAGCCGGCATTGCGGAGAGGGTAATCTGATTCATATGTTTCCTCGACCGATTGCATCTCAGATTCAGGGAGCTACAGGCAGATTCCAGCCGAGGAGCATCGTAATTGCACGGACGG
Source organism: Aspergillus tubingensis (assembly GCF_013340325.1). Taxonomy (NCBI): domain Eukaryota; kingdom Fungi; phylum Ascomycota; class Eurotiomycetes; order Eurotiales; family Aspergillaceae; genus Aspergillus; species Aspergillus tubingensis. Next base: position 2,688,248 of record NW_023336280.1, on the reverse strand, counting down.
CATTGGCTTGCTACTTTCTCACATCATGGTTAGCAGTTCATTGAACTATTAAGAATACCGCTAATAGCGAACCCAGCGTTGCAACGTTTCAAACAGTTGGGGATAGTTTGGCCTGGTCACCATACCTTGAAGAGTGTCTGAAAATGATTCAATGCTCTAGAGGTGTACGAGGAGATGAACTGCTGGTGCAAATGATCAAGCTTCAACGCATAACGAGCAAGGTGACTGATGTTCGTATACAACTAAGAGATACCGACAGCGAACAAAGTACGCGTCTTATCCATCCATACATATTTTCTCTCAACACTCAATTATCCGAGACGAGAAAGCAATTACCCCCGCAATTGACCACGAATAGTACGTCTAATCTGCCACTCCTGATTCGACTGCATAACAGCCCTCACTGATACTCCATAGAGATGCTGGAAGCGATGTCCCTGCACACAGAAATCTGCATCAATGACCTTATCTTTACGCGCCTTGGGCATTGCCCTCTTCTAGATGATATCAACAGCATGGAGGTTCTTCTTAATTGCCTCAATGCAGCGAAACGCGCCGTGGACATCATGTTCAACTTCAAACCAACCGAGTATACATACTTCCCCTTCTTTCTGTGGAGGCAATTCCGAACCGTAATTTTAACCCTCATTCGACTCGCATCCTTCGAAGATCCGGCGTGGGACGTGAACATGGTTCGACGAACTGTAGACATTACGTCTATTCTTGACAAGACTGCCGAGAACCTGAGCAATGTACAAACCAACGTTGATGATGATATTACTGACCACGAAAACGTGGTTTCGAAATCATTAGCCTGGGTGAACAAGATGAGGTCTTGCTTACTCGCAGTTTATGGCCAGTCAACAGATGCCCAGGCCCCAACCTCTGAAATACAGAGCTCAATGGGCATACCAGGTGTGGAAACGTTGCTACCCAGGCAGCCATCCCAGGAAGAAGCTTCAACCATAGACATATTCTCATCACTCGATAATGAACTCTTTGGAGACGATGTCTTTGAGTGGTGGCCACCCTTATATTCGGGGAATGGGCTATAAATCTTGCTTATAGAAAGCATTTGATGTATAACTTTATATACTTTATTATACAATATTCTTTCCTTCCTTCTTCTATTCCTGTCCATCAAGTTCCCCCTCTCACCAACTCTGTTAGCCTATTTTACCTCAGCATAAACATCCAACGCATCGTGCAACCTCCCAAAAACTCCTCCATGCCACCCCCTCAACTGCTCCCACTCCGTCGACGGCAACGTAACCCTCGACATCCTCAACCACCCACCGACAATAAAATCCGCATGACTAGGCCTCTGCCCCAGCAAAAATGGCCCACTAGTGTCCCTCTCAAACATCTTCGCCAAGTCCCCCAGCATATCCCGGAACGAATTCAACACCTGCTCTCTCTTCTCCCCGTCAAGAGCAAAATCATCCCACGACTTGAACCCCGCCCGCCGGACAAACTCCGCCTTACTCTCCTCCGCCGTCTCGGGATCAAACGGCATCTTCTGCACCATCAACAAGGTGTGCACACTGAATGCCGCGTCGACATTATTATTGAACCGCGCGTAATCCGCATATTCGGTATCATTCCGCTCCGATAGTGGTACCAGCACCTTGAGCTCCTCCTTCAATTCATAGTCTAGGTTCTGCGGAGGGAAGAGATCCCCGTCGCCAGATGCGGGATAGGTCTTTTGTAGGTAGACGGCGATGTCGAAGGAGTCGCCGATGAGGGAGTTTGTGGTAGGGTCGGAGAGGATGGGGAGGGTGTAGAAGTCGCTACCGTCGGCGAATTTGCGACATGCGGGGAGGTTCAGGCTGCGGCGGACTTTGGATACTTCGGGGAGCTTGACCCATGTTGTGGAGTAGGGGGCGTTCTTGAAATTCAGGGCCAGGCGCGCTTTCCAGGGGTTTACTGCTGCGGCATTGCGGGTTACTGGGGGCCGCATGGCAATGTCGTAGTAGGTCATTGTTGGGGTAGGGTTGGAGGTGGTGGTTTTGGTTGCCATTGTGGATGGTGGGGAGGTCATGTAATAATTGGGGGTCGGAGTTGGTGATATTTGTCTGTATGAGGTTGATAGATTGGAAGATTGGGTATGACAATGTGCAATTGAGCTCTTGAATGGGAATTTCAGGTGATGTTCATGAGGATTGAGGTGGAGTTATATAGCTGGGCCTGCAGGGTAACGTCACGTGGCATGGGAAGCTCGGGTGGGGTAGAGTCCCCCGAATCTGGAGATCCTCAGGTGAGAGATCTGTGCTAAAGTGTAGAATTTTTAGTCTTTCCATGGCTAATTCTGGAAACTGCAGGCAGTTTGGGCTCAGGAGTGGGCTGTGCTATGATCGTGATTTGGTGTGTTCATCTCGACTCAGAATGACTCATGCCCACTCATGCTGGCCAAGTGGGTCCGTGTGGAGTACTGTCCCCACTCCCCGATTGATTTGGAGATTTGAGAGGCATACGGATTTCTTCAACGTCATTGAGTCCTGAAATGTCCTTTTTATACTGCATTGGGTGTGCTTATGCGCAGACATTTCAGAGTCTAAGCGAAGCTTTTCATCGCATGAGCTATACATGGGAATTTGCTCTACTCTTCTGTATCCCGCCCGTTGGTAAATTCTTAGGAATGAAATTTCTCTGGCACTGCTAACTCTTCAATGTCATAGATCTAAGAACCCGGTTTCAGCTGTGAGAAACAATTATCAAATGACAGCGACTAGATGCTTGGGTCCTTTTGAGAACTACAGAGTCTCAAGTATTCTTCGCACACCGGCAAAATCAAGCTCATCCATCGTCTCCTGCCACAGCTGCTCAATAGATTGCTTCCCCTCGGGCGTATACAACGACGCATTAAACCTGAACATACGTGGGTCAGTTATGATGTGAGAAATCCAAAAGAAGTCGGCAATACATACGGCTCAATCTTCCAACTCATCAGAAAGCACCCATGCGACTCCTTCCCTTTTAGTACAGCAGCATCAACGTACGTCGATGCACCAACCTTGACTGTCCTCCCTGTCAATGCTCCAAATACCGCCAACCCAGCCTTCGCATAACCAGGCGAATCCCGCCCCAGGTCCGTGCCTTTCACGAAGGCCGGATCTGCTAGGTTAACAATCACATCATCTGCGGCGACATATTCAGCCAGCTTATAGAGAAACGCATGAGCTAGAAGTTTTGACATGCAGTAACTGCCATTGACGTCATATGTATCTCGGCGATCGAACAACTTCAGAAGTGGCGCATCCTTCACGTCGGGTAAGCTTGGCAGAAGCGATAATGCTGCACTGACGACAGTCAATCGGCCAGACACTCCCCTCGGAGATTTCTTCTTCAAGCTGGGAAGAAGTAGAATAACTAAGAACATGGTTGAGAGATAGTTGACTTGGATTGTTTCCTCGTGGCCGGTGTTCGGATTGGTGGTGAACTGGGCTTGTCTCACCCCAGCATTGAGGATAGCAATATCTAGGCGGGGAAGATGGTTTTCAACCCGCTTTGCAAAGCTTTGTATGGAGGCATATGAGCTCATGTCAAGTGGCCATACATCTATCATTGACGTGGGATTAACGGCTCGAAGCTTAGCTGCTGCGGCTTCGCCCTTTTCAGGAGAGCGAACGGCGAGGATCAAGTGGCTCAGTTGAAGGGATAGAAGCTGGAATGCACACTCATATCCCAGTCCACTGTTTCCTCCAGTGATTATGGCAACTTGACCAGAGAGGTTTGTGGTTGCGGGTGGCCAGTTGGGCTTGGCACAGAATTGGTTATAAAAGAACACATTGGGGAAGAAGGGAGCAGTCGATGGGTCAAGGTCCTTTGAGGCCATTGTGGGTGAGATAAAACTTTTTTAGAGAAACTGCGGATGATCTCAAATAGAAAGTATTATCTTTGAAGTAGCCTGTCTAGTTCTCTTAATACCAGTTCCTGATGGTTCTATATATCACGGTTATCAGCCACTAAGCCCAAAGCGGCACCCAACGTCCGCGGACTTAAGCCGGGTGTTTGGCGCGGTCCATCCATTCTGATCCTTTTTTCTGTGCTGGAGATATGCTATCCCCGCGTATATCATATATGACATATCGCGTCTTAACTCCGATCCCGATAATATTATGTCGAGGCATACGCTGTAGCCAGGGATCATCTGATCCTTAGCCACCTTTGTATGCGTGGCCCTCAATCGCCACTACCTCTTACTTTTCATCCGACCATCATCATTAGATTCAAACAGATCAAATATATGTATCTGAATCCGTCCTCACCCATTTTGTAAAAAAAAAGCAGCCAAAGACAAGCTTAGGCCTCATTGACGGTGATTCGCCGCTGCCGTGGGGGCTTTCAACAAAGTATGGTAATCGATATCGCTGTTAAAGCTGGCGAGTCCGGAGTCACCGTTGGAAGTGGCAGGGTCCTTCCTAGAGAGACCGAACCATGTTCGTAACCCTGTAATGGTCGCTTGCGGAATAGAGGGTAGTTTGATTTGGCGTGTCTGGGTTTTGTTTTCCTCCGCTGGTGACCCCTCTGCTGTGCCACTCGATGAACCCAACACCGCGTTCTTGATTTGGGTGAAGTATTTCTTGAAAGCAGTTGAGACCTCGTTAGATCCGATCAGAGTGGACCGGTACACGGTGATGGATCCCATGGTGACTCCAATGCATCCCTCCAAATGAAGCCAGAATACCTGCCATGGGTAGTCGAGAAGTCCGTGGTACCACGTGCCTGCGGTGCGAATGATGGAGCATGTGCACATGAAGACTGAGAGACACAAGAAGCATCCAAGACCTAATTTCGTCAAGGTTCGTAACTGAACTTTGTAGAGCAATCGCATTGGAATACTAATGACTGGGAAATGTTAGTTATAGCTAATCCTCATCTGGCTAAGTGACATACTCATCATATCAGTGAGCGCGTCTAAGATCGGTGGAAGCCAGACCATTGCGAGGACCGTGCTGTTTGGGACGGGTAAAGAGGGGAAGCATTTTGCTTCACATGGTTAGTGTGGAAGGTTATCGCTGACGAGGGATCCTTACAGATTGCCTTCATTCCTGTATACGGGCAAGGAACGATCGGTGCGACAAAGGCGCTCAAGATCCACGAAATAAAGGATAACCCGACAGTGCAACGGTAATAAATGGTAAACCGGCGTGACATCCCCACCAGGAGGGGGTGGAAGAATGCCAGGTAGCACCACTTGACGGCAAAGACTGTGGTCCAGAGAAGGACTATAAAGGCGATGTTAAAGCCATAATCTTTCGCATGTTCTTCTAAATGTGAGGCCAGAAAGAGAAGTGCCTCAACATTCCCTTCTAATGCTGCCATCTGAAAGTAGATGGTGTATGCACGGAGAAATCCCAGTACCGTTCCTATCAGCAGCGTGGTAAAGGCAAAGCTAAGGAATGCATCGTCCAAATAGAGGCGTCGTCGGGTGAAGAGTCGGATGAAGATGCGGCCAAAAAACGACAGTGATGCTAACGCGAAGAAAATTCCAACGGCTATCTGGTATTCATACATATCTGGTTAGAGTTACGCCTTCGGATAATTATGCTTGAAATAACCTTACCCCATATTGCCGTTGGGTAATCCGACCGATGTCACCTATGACCGGCGGGGTCTGAGAAGCTTGACTAGACGTGAGATTTAGCGAGGAGATGTCCATGCTGAAGCTTTCCTGAATGATTTGAGCATATCGTTTACAGGTGTACATGCACTTCTTAGTGCACCTCTCCGACGGGAACACCGCTTTATGTATAACTGGGCTGTCAGACCCTGTGGTTGCACGAGTGTCTGGGTTGGATGTGCGGGGACTTGAGCGGCTCACTGGATTTCCTCTTACATACTCAATGCTGACTGCATTTTATCGACCTCACGAAGATGTAATGCCTCCCAAAAGAAGCAAGGGGCTTAAGGGTTGCCTTGAGATTCTCAGTCTCCCTTCGAACACTCAGCCTCAATTCCCAGCGCTTTGGACTTAGAAAGTGCGAAGTTGGGGTCGATAATCTCTCTCTTCCATTTTTCAAGCGTGCTTAGCAATAGCCATCTAGCTCTGCCTCTCAGGACGCTTGTCATCAGTGTGTGGGAACCGATATCCCTACCGAGTCACACTAGCGTCACCCCTGTCTTGAGTGTCCTGGCTACGATGAAGACCACTGCAGTTTCCTATGTCATTACTATATGAATAACCTACGCAGATACCAGTCGGTATATTTTCCTTTCATATGCAGTTACTCAATTTTTCGTTCCACATTGATCTATATGCACTCTGTTCGTTGGCATGTCACTCTTCACACTTAGTAGCATCGCTCGGGGGTTACGAAGTACCCGTCATGTCTCTGAGCGACAGCATCAGGTGTCAGTAAAGTGCACTGTTTACATTGCACATACCATTATCCAACTTATGCTACCAATATCGCTCCTTCACGATTGGCATAGCCTTCATATACCACACGACATCTCCCACTCGACGCACTAAGCTGAGATGCTGAGGTGCTGCGCAGTAAGGCCGAGAAACTGCGGCCGTGCTCTGGTATGATACAAGCAAGGGATAGTGCAGTCAGGCCACTGACAAGTTGGTATTTACATCATCTTCACTATCAGTATGGATAAACTGCGCGTTCGAGCAGATCAACGGTGGTTGTACCTTGGGCTTATCCGGATATCATTCCAAACACAGCCTCTGGCTTACGCTTGGATATCCTCCCACATATGCTTGCATAGCAGTTGAGGCTCCACAAAATGCTATTATAAGCATTGCTGAGGTGTGCTGCACACAGAACCAGCGATCGAGGCTGGGAAATGTTGGAGTGTTACACTATTACCCTTTTAGGCAACTGCCCGCCCAATCTCACCGCCTCCTGTCCATGATCCCCTTAACACTCCCCCATTGAACCGCTTCCTCCGATTGCCTATCCATGGTGGAAGCGAGGGATATCAAGTCTACACCAATGGCTTCCATCAACATTATTCTGACCATTTGCCTACCGTTCGTAAGCCTCGCCGCGTATGGACTCCATGCGCTCTACCAACACCGTTCCAAAATCAACCGCCTCCGCAAACAAGGAGTGGTAAGCTCAATCTTAGCTACAAAGCTTACTACACTATCACTAACACCATGTCTAGCGCATGCCAGCAGGATGGAGCTGGCTAACTGGCCACATGCTGGTTCTTTCGGACTATGTTAATAGTCTACCTGACGATGCCAATGTTGTGCTTGCGACACAAGAGTTGGCGTCGGAATATACTGACACGGAGATCTTTCTATTGGATGTCTGGCCTATGTCCCCCGCACAGTATATAGTCTTCTATCCCGAAGCGGCATCACAGGCGACAAATAAATTCAACCTCCCCAAAACAGTCATACAGCCTCGATTCATGCAACCGATTACTGGCGGGCCTAGTATGATCTCTATGGGAAATGCTGAGTGGAAGGCCTGGAGATCAATCTTTAATCCGGGATTCAGTGCTGGCAGCATGCAGGATCTCCTTCCCGAAGTTATCAAGTCGGTTGGTGTCTTTTGTGATAAATTGCACGAGAAAGCCAATGCTGGGAATTTTTTCGCCTTAGATGACCTGACCACCAGATTAACCATGGATGTCATTCTCAAAGTGACGCTGTTGGTTTACCCTTCCCCCCATTGTATGGCAAATGCTAACGAGGAGACTAGTGACGCGGACCTTGATCATCAGAATTCCGATAATATCATTGCAACTGCTCTTGGCCACATTACCAAATGGCATTCTTTTTGGGACCCTCGCATACGAGCACACCCACTTCGGCCTATTGTTCAGGGATATTACGGTCACGTTGTGAACAAATGCATTCGTAAAGCCCTGCATGAGCGATTCTCCGAGATGAAGCAAGCCAAACGGGATGATTCGTCTCGTTCTAAGCGAGCCAAATCCATCCTTACTCTAGCCTTGGAAGCATATTTAGAGAGTAAAAACGAAGGAATCACTGACGCTACACAGTTAGACGACTGCTTCGCAGAATATGTGACCTATCAGATTCGATTGTTCCTCTTTGCCGGAACTGATACCACTTCGAGCAGTATCGCTTACGTGTATCACATGTTATCTAAACACCCTGAGGCTTTGGCTCGAGTGCGGCAAGAACATGACCACATATTTGGGCCAGATCCTTCAGCTGCGGTTCAGCTACTCCGCGAACAACCTTCCTTGCTCAATCAATGCTCATATACAATGGCAGTTATCAAAGAAACCCTTCGGCTCTACTCCCCAGCAGGCACTATGCGTCAAGGCGCCGATGGTTTGTCACTTACTGACAGACATGGCAACCAATACCCCTTGGCAGATGATATCAGCGTCACCATCTTACACCAGGCGACGCATCTCAACCCAAGGGTATGGCCACGAGCAAGAGAATTTCTCCCAGAGCGCTGGCTCGTTGACCCAGGCCACGAACTTCACCCCGACCCGGCAGCCTATCGTCCGTTCGAGCAGGGACCACGCAACTGCATTGGCCAGACTCTTGTCTACAACGAGATGCGGACAGTCTTAGTGATGACCGCCCGGACATTTGAGATAAAGCCAGCCTACGATGAATTGGATGCGATGAAGGCGAAACAGAGGGGCTGGTTTGATCACATTGCTGAGTCTGTAGGCTTTCATAACAAGAAGCCTAAGCTGCTGCACGGCGAAAGGGCATATCAGTCTGAGAAAGCTGGCACTCATCCAGTAGATGGATATCCGTGCCGTGTAACGTTGGTGACTTAAATCCAAAAGAGACAATGTATGGATCTTCCCTGCACCCGAAATGGTGATAGCTTGGGGCTTTTTCTCAAAAGTTGTAGCATTAGCCACACACAGCCACATTATTAAATCGCATTCAAGGAGACTTCAGAGCCAATATGCTCGGTGTCAAATGAGACATAACACTTAAGCGCCCCAACAGTTGTCGTGCCCAGTTATAGATTTGGTGCAGGCAAAGTAGAACGTTATACTTACTGCATATCCTAGCTAGTATATGCAGCTTGCTCTACGACTAGTGCCGGGCTCTATTCTTGACCCAATTAAATCTCCCAAATACCCCATGCAAGCAACTTTCTCTACCATGGCGTGATCGGGCATTATTAATCTACCGATTTATAATCACAGCCAATAATCCCTGCAAGAATAACAGATGGAATGATACTTATATCGAACCCAGCGTTGGTCTTCGCAAATAGCGACATTGGTATATGAATTGAGTTCCATCATTCATCTCACACACGAATCGATTCAAGGACTCGATAAACGAAACCGAATCACACCCTTCCCTACCCTCCATCGCCGCCCAAAAACCCTAACCACAACAATGCCCACCACCCAAACCCCCATCGACAACCCTCCCGCACAAGGAATCTCCTACTACACACCAGCACAAACCCCACCAGCAGGAACCCAACTAGAGGGCACAACTAAGCTCTTCACCCCCCTAACCATCCGATCCCTCACCCTTCCCAACCGCCTCTTCCTCGCCCCTCTCTGCCAATACTCCGCAAAGGATGGCTACGCCACCGACTGGCACCTAACCCATCTAGGCGGAATCCTACAGCGCGGCCCGGGACTCGCCATAATGGAATCGACCGCAGTGCAGAAAGTAGGCCGAATCACGCCCCAAGACCTTGGCCTCTACGAAGACGGGCAGATCGAGCCTCTGAGACGAATCACCGAATTCGCCCACAGCCAGAGCCAGAAGATAGCTATCCAGCTAGCGCATGCAGGCCGCAAGGCTAGCGCTGTTGCTCCGTGGCTAAGCGTCAACGCCATGGCTGTGAAGGAGGTTGGTGGATGGCCGGATGAGATTGTTGGGCCTTCGGCGATTGCGCATGAAGAGGGGGTTAATGTGGTTCCGAGGGCTTTGAGTGAGGCGGAGGTCGAGGAGCTGGTTAAGGACTTTGCAGGGGCTGCGAAGCGGGCTGTCAGGGCGGGGTTTGATGCGATTGAGGTTCATGCAGCGCATGGGTACCTCCTGCATCAGTTTCTCAGTCCTGTGAGTAATCGGCGAACAGATCGGTATGGAGGGAGCTTTGAGAATAGGATTAGGCTATTGCTCGAGGTGTGCGACGCTATTAGGGGTGTAATCCCGGATACAATGCCTCTTCTTGTGCGCATCAGTGCGACGGACTGGTTTGAGTTTGATGAGGGGTTGAAGAAGGAATTCCCGGAGAGTTGGACGGTTGAGCAATCTGTTCGGCTCGCTCCTATATTGGCTGACCATGGGGTCGATTTGGTGGATGTCAGCTCGGGTGGGATTCATTCTAAATCTGCGATTGCTATCAGGTCTGGCCCTGCGTATCAGGTGCATTTGGCGCACGAGGTGAAAAAGGCAGTTGGTGACAGGCTGCTGGTCACCGCTGTTGGAGGAATCAAAACGGGAAAGCTTGCTGAAGAGGTTATGCAATCTGGTATCGATGCTGTGCTCGCGGGGCGCTGGTTCCAGCAGAACCCTGGGCTTGTTCGTGCGTTTGCGAATGAGTTGGGGGTGAAGGTGAGGATGGCGACGCAGATTGACTGGAGCTTTGAAGGTCGTGGCAAGGGAAGAAAGAATGGGTCTTTATAGAGCGTTGTATAAAGTCATTACTGCGTTGTGAAACTGTACGGGCGCCTTTGAAGATGGAACTGCTCGGAGAATTTGTGACAAGTATGTCAGCGATCAAGGGCGTTCCATAGCATCTATATATAGGGAGACTCCACTGCCATATCGGTTACTGAAGGCCGGCTCTATTAATGAATATATTACAGATTGCAACAGCCCGACCTGGGGTCAACATCATCCCCTCCCTCAACCAAGACACTCCTGTTCCTCTCCTGCGTTGAGATTGCGACGTCAAGACCAGGATTACCAGTGAAGAAATTGACAGGCTTAAGACCAACCACCATCTTGTCCGACGGCATGACAGGCCAATCTTCGATTCGGGGGTTGTGGGTCGATCCGAAAGTGTGCCAGATGACAATATCCTTATTGCGCACCGAGGAATGCTCAGTTCCAGCTCGCTTAGCAATTGCTGAAGCAATACCGTCGCCACCTAGTGACTGCATAGTGTGACGGCCAGAAGGGAAGTGTTCTTCCTCGGTGTACCGCGTAACCCAGACGGCGTGCTGTCCAAACTCTGAGCGTCTGGCATGGTACGAGTCCGGGTGTGCGAGTAGCATTTGACTATAGGCGGGAAGTAGTTTGAATCCTACCGGGGTTCCAGTTACCGGGTTAATGACATTCTCGTTGATAATTTTGAAGGTGCGGTTCTTCGTTATATCAAGGTCCAAGCCGCTTTCTTCCTCCACGATGGAAGAGCGCGTGATGTATCCGACGCCGAAGGGGTTTCTCTGCGAGTCAATTTGTTCTTGAGATTTACCAGTATGATCAAAGCTGTGCACGTCGACAGGAATAGGATGGGATTCTTCGACCTGCAGAGAATTGCTATGACCATCGACTGCGGGATCCATACGCAGGGAGAATAAATGCTGATGATAGGGGGCTAGAACGCCGGGCGCGACAATGGTACCCCACGGTACTTTGTCGCCAATATCAATTGGTGCGGTTGAAAGAATTCCAGTAGCGCGTACTTCGTAATGAATCGACGCATCCTGACCGAAGTGGAAGGCGAAGATATATTCGTAATTGCTAACGGTGATGATGGTTTGCAGGACGAGGATCCGCGAGCGTGTCACCACCGCATTCCTCGTCCGGTAGTTTGTGTGTTTCCACAAAATGCCGTCATCTTCCTCATGACAGCATACTACGTTCGGAAGTTTCAGTGGGTCCCCTGCAGTAGTCGTGTGCCAGCCATCAAAATACTTGATATGACCCAAGCAGTCACTGCCCAGACGGAGGTTGTTAGCATTAATTCCCGCCCCGTCATTGCCAAGGTCAAATGCCCCCTTGCGAGGGTAAGGGGCTCGCGGGTCGCCATAAGGCACAAACATCTCTGCAAGGGATAAGCGGTAGAAGAGGCTTCGACCATCGTAGCGAATGTCGTGAAGGGTGAGGCCTTCTCGGTAGTTGAACCCGATGTGCATGGACCATTTTTCCCACTCTAAATGGTTTCCTCGTGTCTTGAATGAGGGGCCTTCCGGCTGTACCACTTGATAGGGCTTTGTAGTTGTTCGCGGTGAAGCTCTCAACCCAGGGCTGTATTCAATCTCTGCGCCGTGGATTTTGCGGCGATCGAATGGCTCCGGCTTGTCATGAATGCGATCGTCTGGACCAGAAGGAAGTTGATACGTCTTGGTGACTTTCAAGTCTTCCGATACTTCCGCGCACAGATCCAGAGGATAGGCATAGTAATTGGCATCGGCGTCATCCACCAAGCGCATGTAGAACCAACACTATTTACTTGGTTAACATCCAGCTATTGTGCAATTTGATCAATATGATGTGTTACCATGGTAGTCCGTTGTGAAGTATCCTTGGTGCCATCTGTGGCATATGCCCACGACTCCACAACAACGGTAGCACTGTCCGGCAGTTGCAAACGAGCGATTTCTTCCTGGACTTTCGGATCTGACAAGCACGCCTTCTCGGCAGCTTTCATGTAATCAGGGTCGATGTACGGATGCCTTCCGATCAGATGTTCCTTCTTAAGGATCGTAGAGTCCTCCAGGTCGACTAGGAGCTCAATAAATTGATTGGCGCAAGAACCTCCGGGAAGGACTACTTGGACACGAGCAACTCTCGCGGGTCTTCTCGGCGCACTCCTTCCTCCATGGACTTGCTCCAAAAAGGGAACCATATCTGCCTTTGGGGGTTCATTCAGAGTAATTACTCGGAAGTTTGGGGGTTGTCCGGGAAATGCATCGCGTACAATAGCCGCAGCCTGAGACCACTGTCAATTCCTCTCTTCCTAAGTTTTTGTTTGTTTCCATACTTTTGCGATCTCTCTTGGATTCAAAGGGTCAAAGGGGTGGGGAACCGACATAGCTAAGGCTGAAATAGTGACAACCTCTGACGGAATATTAGCAGTGGGATTTGGAATTGGTACAAAATATGTGAGGTGTAGTCTGACTTATATGCTTGAGCTGTTAAATTCTGCAACAATGTGCGGGAGATAAGCAGAGTCTTGGAATGCCCAGAAGAATTCCCCAAAGGTTAGGTTTAGGCGATACTGCTGCTCCGTGGCATTAAGTTCCGCATCCCGCTTCCATGAAGGTAAGGATTAACCGGGCAGGGCCGACCGACTCTCGCACCGACCTTCCGGCATGACCCTAAGAGTAAGTTTAGGCGCGGCGTGCGTCTAGATATGCTGCCATGGTCGCTAAAGTATAAGGCTAGCCGAGTAATCACGACCAACTGCTTATCTTCAGCTCTTCCGTGCGGGGTCGCTTCGATAAAGTACTATTACCAGTCACTGCCATATGCCAATATGCGAGCGAAAATTGAAGTAACATGTAAATAATACTTGAGCCACGTCTTGCAAGCAGCGCTATTGTAATGGATGACTACATCTGGACGATCTCTCCAGGTATGACAATGGTACCGGTCATTGAATACTAGATAAGAAAAGAAAGAAAGAACGGTGCTTGCATTTCTTCTAGATATATTTGAGCCCGTCTTAGCCTCACCCGAAGGCATTGCGTAATGCATTTCCCTGCGAGCCTCACACTTGATTGCTGATGCGTTTACTACTTCATAACCCATCAGCTTAGTGCTTACTTCATCTTATAATTAATCTCCAACGAATGTCAGCAGCGGCTTGTAAATATCACTCGGCAATCCATTTCATACCCACTATTCACGAATGCATTCGATACCAGCTGCTTACAAAGTGTTTACTTCCGTCCTCGTTCCCGCCCCTAGTCAGATCAATGTCATACTTGTCTCCTCCATACTGTGCCACATGTCAGTAAAGCCATATAACTAACAGGCCAGACCCTGATATGACCCTATGGTCATTTACAATTCAACAAATGGGCCGAGCTGAAGGAAATTCAATTCTTCACCATCATGACCTCGACTGAACTCCCTTCCGATCCTTCTATCCAAAGAGGGTATGTACATACTTTGATATTCACTCCATCCAATGCATGCATTCTTGTTAACCAGGGAGCTACAGCTTCAATGGAGCGATATTCACCCAGGAACGGCATATCCCACCCTTTGTCTTCGCCTTTGAAATCACCTTCCACCTTGACAAGTGGCCTGCATTCCTCAAGAATGTCAAGCCCCCAAAGCATTTCCATCCACATCAGGAAGAGTACATAGAAGTCATAGAAGGGGAATTGTGCGTCGATGTTGGGAACCAACAGTACACACTAACCCCCCAGAGTGGACGATGCTGCATTCGTCCACGGGTTAATCATCGATTGTATCCGCCTTTATTTCCTGCACAGCAACGATCAAACGATGTTATGATACCATCTGGAGGTGGTGGGGTAATACGATTCTTATTATCCGGGCAGGATACTGTGGAGACATACAAATTGGATATATTGTTTTTCATGAATTGGTACGGATACCAGGAGGAGACCGTAGTTGTGGGGAAGAATGTCGATATTTTGCAGGTCATGTCGGTGAGTTTGTTTGTTTGCTTGCAAGTCCCCTTTCACACTGTTTGTACTGAGCTTTGGCTAACTGAGTTGATTATTCCCATGTTGGCAGATGTTCGATGCTGGGGGCTCCTATCTGTCACTGCCGGAGTGGGTGCCCTTCGGGTCAGTTATAGCTATGGGGATGGGAATTACACTCGGCCGTTGGCTGGGTAGCTTACTTGGGTATCAGCCTTACCATCGTAAGTGGACCCGAGGCAGTGATTGGGATCTAGCATGCGATCGTATGGAAAAGACTTTGTTTCAAAGGCGGTTTGCTATAAGGGAGAAGAAGATCGATTGATACAATGTCTAGCTCGTCATTTACAGCGTACGCATTGCTCAATGGAAGAACTAGTAATCCAATATATTCACTTTCTTAGCTATAGTTGTGTACAGTAGTACGTTTCTGCAATTTGACCAGTCAAAAGGGTCAGCTGGGTCAAAGTCATCATACAAATACGTCGGTACTTTTGGGACCAATACGCATGTTCAGGATCAGCGAATGCATCCTACACAGCGAAGAGATCCCAAGGGTATTGCTGAAAAGGCTAGAGGCACCGCTGCAGGATAGACTACTCGACAGCTGCACCATACTTCGACTGCCCCCGAGTTTGTAATCGCGCCAAGCTTTAGTCTACTCGACCGGACGAATAGGGACCAAGAGGAATACCATACACACGATCCTCCCGCTCCACATGTCTGATCACACCGATGGAAGACCCTTCGTCACTAGGGCACAGTGGGGGAGTGGAGAAACCACGCGATTTGAGTCTGATAAAATCAACCCCATTTGTCTGATCGACTAGACCTCCCCACTGATATGCGACATCAGTGCTCAGGAGCATACCTTTCAGCAATGGAATTTCATCAAGAGGGTCGGAAAAGGTTCTCAGGCAGCTTTCAAACACCAGAATGGCCCCCACCCCTGATACTTTTCTTCATTCGTATCTGTGACTTACACACCGGATATACCGGATTCTGGGACAACAATGGTCAAGATGACATGCCGCGGCTTAATGGTGCCACGTGAACTTCCGACTATGACTATGGTGTTTCTGCATCTACCGGAGGAATGCTGACGACAAACAGCCCCTAGATAGTTGACAAACTGTCGCAAAGGTAAATTAGCACTCCAGGAAATTACAATAAAAGTTCACAGCGAGAGTAGAAAGTGCGAAGTATGTTCTATGGAAGAAGTAGAGGTATCTTGAACATTCACCAGAGTGCTTTTACGCAGAGGGTTCGCCATCTCGGCCTGGAAGGTGATCCAGCCAACCACCAAGCTAAGATATAAGAGCTGCATGGCTGGGCAGTATCAGTAATATGGCATGTCGAAGCACATGTCTACAATTAGTGTAGTCCAATCCGATGACTCAATCACGGCCGGGCATAACACCTGGAATGAACGTTCTAGCACAAATAACGCAGCAACTAATGCTCATCATGTTGCACCAGAGGGTGAGGAAGTATAATCTGTGGTACTCCGTGTCTCAGTGGCTAGCTGAAGCCGAGAAACGATGGCCGCTCCAGCCAAGCTGGTGGCAGACGCCGTCACACAATACATGCTCTGTAAGAGCATTGCCCCATTACGAAGGATTCTAGTAAAATACATGGAAAGACTGGGGCTTCGTAGCTCGACATTCCATTACAAGGGACTGATCTTCAGATGCCATCTCTGCCGAGTTCACAAAACAGCAAGCAAGACCACCCACAACTTCTAGCATTGTACCCACTATGTAATCAGACTAGAGCTACTTTAGTGTACAGGCTGAATGATGTCTACTCTCGGCGGCCCGCACCGCAAATTCGTCGGACCCTGAGCGGAAGTTACTTCTACATCGCAGGAAGCTAAAATCTGACCTGCGTTGAATATTCCACCAACAACCCAATCATGATAGTGCCACCAGTCCACCAGAAGCCGTTGCTGAACCACCACCAACAGCTCCGACTATCCTGCAGATCTACATACCAGACCATGAGACCGAGAGACACACTAGCCCCGCACACCGCAAAAAGGTAATACGATGTCCCTAGCCCACTTGCTCGGCCAGCTTCCAATAGGAGGCCGGTCATGATCATCAGGACGGGCCACAGCACCGCTTTGGTGTGGTCTTGCAGCAGCACTGCTAAACTCTTGATCCCAACTTTCAGATCGGCCTGAAGGTCCTGATGCGCGTATATTGTGTCATAGATGAGGACCCACAAAGCAGTTCCTGCTACGAGGAGGATGACAGAAGCGTCAACGGCGACACCGGCCTCGTCTGGAGAGTAAGACACGGGCTGCACTCCCATAGCCACCTCGCCCATGACCACACCCCATGCGAGGCAAAAGCCGAGAACGATCTGTGGGAACCGAGTGTGCCGCTTAGCGAACCGGTAGTAGGTCGTACTGATGATGTTGGGTAAGGCGTATAGACCGGAAGTCGAAACCCCTAACGGCATACATGCGAGAATGATGACAGCACCTAAAACCTGAGTGGATCCGAAGATAATAGCCGATTTTGGTGTGATGGCCCCACGAGGGATTGGTCTTTTCCGAGTCCGTTCCACTTGGGCATCCAAGGGTGCGTCGATCAGATCATTCCATGTGTGAGCTGCATTGGAGAAGAAGAAGCAGCCCCCAAAGATCGTAATGCCGGTTCGCAAGACGTGCTCTGCTGAAGCTTGCATTTTGATTGCAGCATGCAGGATGCCAAATGCATGGGGGAAGAAAATGAGCAGAAGCGCGGCTGGAGGCCACAGCCGGACGAGCTGGACATATGGCAACCAGGAGGACGGAAACATCTGGAGGACACCAGACTTGTCGTTACCTCCGTACTGAGCCTGCACATTATTTTGTGCGTTCAGTGGAGTGGCTGTTGGTTGGTCGTCTGAAGGTCTCTTCTTGCTTTGGAACTGTAGTAGCCTTCCACGAATGCTGGACTGGGTGGTAGAAGATTTCGGCATAATTGTCAGATACTCAAACATTTGAAAATATGTTGGCTTATTTCGAGCCGATGTTCGTGTGAGGTGTCAATAATCGAAGCCAACAATATTAATGTATCTAACGAAAGGCGAGAAACTTGATATCCCAGAAGATACCAACAGGCAGGTGCCGTACGCCAGTTCATATAGCTGCAAAGGTCCTTCAATACACGCTTATGCTGAAATAAGAACTGGCCCCGAATTCCGTCTTTTCATTGTCATACTACTTTCTGAGATTTCTTTTATTAAATTCTACTCACGTATTACTCAAGGGGCATGTGAAGGATGAAATGCATTGCCAGTCCCATCTTTCTCGTCTAGCCAAGCTAGAAGCTGACAGGTCCAGAGCCCATCGAAGTGATGAGTGGCCGCTACGAACTAGCGTAGCGTTTACCGTAAAGTTGATACTCGGCCAGACTGGCATGGTACTCAGCCCCATGTTCCACTATATGCCTGAACCTTTGCGCTGATAAACATTGTACTCAGCAAGACTGACCTGTCTTTAGTGTGGGCCCGAGTTCATGTTCGTATATCGTATACCATTCCTTGGCTGCCACTGACTTAGTGCTCACGGGAGTCACGTTACGACGTTGGTTTCACGGACCTAATCATTGCGAATCTACTTCGTTTTCCCTGTTTGCATAAATGGTATTTCCACATAGCCTTATTAGCTTGAGGCAGTTGTTTCCATTTCTCTGAGTATATGGTCTCGCAGCCGATAACGCGAGAGGATAAAATTTTCATAAGCATTTCTTCAATAGTATGTATGTTGCATTACATCCCTCTTGGAGAGCTTTCAGAAGACTGGTCTATGTCTTGACAATGATGTGGTGTACATTATTCTGAAATACGATGTATATATTCACCTCGTCTTGACGAGAAGTATCTCCTATCGATATAAATGATAAAAGTTCTGTTAGAGTCACATCAATGCAGCCATTATTATGGTATAGACCGTTGACATTTTATAATTAGCTAAGGTGCAAGCGAGAGAGTGGGTATATTTCTATGAATTCATCACTGTCGGCAACTACAATAAATGTGGGACACATTCCGTGCCTGGCCCGCGTCTGCTTACACAGTCCCAATGCCATAGAAAAGCTCGTATTCCCCAGCCCAATAAATATTTAAGATCTGATTGGCAATAAGCCCAACCTTTCCATAGATCCCCGTTCAGGCGTCTCGAACAACGCACGGATGGGATGACCAAGCCCTCAGTCATGATAGATTTCTCGAAGTCGTCGCGTATACTTATTCGGCTACCATGTCGTCTAAAATACTCCTTGGTATTCTCGTGCAGTAATGGTACTATAGAACATAGAAAACTTCGACATGATGCAATTATATGCCATACAGAGGAGAGGTGAAGTGCGGGTTTGAAAGGAAGTCTATAATTGAATCGCCCAGTGACATAAGACATACAGGCATTGAATTGGGGACGATGGTCAACAACCTCAAGGTCATCAAATCTCCATCTCCGGCGCGAGTCCTCTCCACATAGAACACCGATTCGCCTGCTGCTCTGGAATTGGCTCCATCGCTGTACTATTTGTCTGTATCTTGAGCCGCTGTGCCAGGTCGGGCATCCACGCTTCCCAGCGTGGTGTGTGGCCACGTCTGAGGGGATTTGGATCCAGCACCTTCACGAAACTGGTCCAATAGTCCATTACGGTAGCGACGACGTTCGCATTAATCCCGTTGTAGCTTGTGGTTTCACTATCACCAGCAAAGCCGACACCAAAAATAGCGCTAATCTCGAATATATGTGGCACGCCCAGGCCTTCATCGATCAACTCTGGGGCTCGAACGTTGTATCGGTAGTTCCAAACCCGATCGGCCATTGACGCTGCAATGGAGTTTCCGGGGCACGTGAAAGTGGCGTCTCCATAGGCGGCGGATGCGGACGGGAAATAGGCTCCATGGTCTGCTACGGGACGCATACGGGGATATGCAGCCATGATGGTGGACATGTTGGTAGGAGACAGCCCCGGGTAATTGGCCTGGAGAAACCGAGACATATCTGACGAATCTGTGGCATTGTATGCAAAGATAGATCCCTCGTTTGTATCGTCGCCCACTAGTACTGGGATTCTCAACGTTTTGCCCTGGTCAAAGAGCCGATACAACTGATCTTGCACCATCTCACCATCAATGACCGGCAGAAAGTACCACAATGGCAACGGATCAGATGGAGCATTAGGAAATGGGCTTGGCACGTTAGCCTTCTGTATTATAGTGAGGTCCGCAGACTGAAGACAAGCCAAAGCAGATGATGAATTAGAGCAGCCGACATCATCCACAAACCGCGTGTACTGGGACTCCATCTCTGCAACTTTGCGCAATGTGGGCCAAAATGGAGACTCTAGTACTGCACCTGTGAAGAGTCCCTCCTCCCCACCTCCATACGCAGTCATATGATGAGTCACTGAGCCCGCACCAGCGGAATCACCATGGACAACAACATGGTCTGGGTCTCCTCCAAACTACACCGAGAATGTCAGAACATCCATGCGCTATAGTAGCTTTGTCCATGACTTACCTTGTCAATATACTGCTTAATCCATGTGAGAGCCTTCCGCTGGTCCAGCAAACCCACATTTAGGTCTCCCTCCCGCCGAATCTCCTCGCTGGCTAGGAACCCCAGGGCCCCAACACGGTAATTAAAGTTGACAAAGACAATGTCATATCCCGAATGCTGGATCACGTCCGTTCCATTGAAGTTGGCATTGGAGTTGGATGCATAGCCGCCGCCTTGAATATGCACCCACACTGGCAATTTGGAGAGAGCAGTTGCGTTGGATGGGGCGAACACGTTGATAAACAGACAGTCTTCCCCAACACTTTGGCTAATCTCTTCTCCAACACCGATGCAGGTTGGTCCAAACTACAGGCCGCCCTGTGCGTCAATACGTGCCCCGTTCTGTAGGAAATATAAATCACCTACCTCAAATGCATCCTGAATATATGATGTGCTGATTGGATCGGCCGGCGCTCGGAACCTCTGCTGACCTAAAGGAGGTGCTGCGTATCTCATACCAAGGTATTCATCTACCCCAGCAGGCAGCCGAATACCCCGGTAGCGAGCATAACCCAGGTCGACCTGGGGGTTCCCGCTCACGCCGACGGCGCAGGCTCCCAGGAAAGGGACCAGATAGGATCTCCAGTGCATTTGTATCCTAGAGAAGGAATTGTGTAACAATTGTCTGCTAAAATGATGATGGCGATGATGATGATGTGTGCAATTCATGACTATCACTGAGCCCCTTCCATATGCACGTGATCAATTATTGCAGCAAGGGTTGCTCCAGTCTATTGAATACGATGTATCACTTGGAATGACTGTCGATCAGACATCTACTTGCAAAATGGCTTGCAAAGGGTTCCTGGGTTTATGGTTTCTTGAGAAAATACACTAGACCCTATGTTCAAACAAGGTGAAGGAGCCCAGGTATCCTTCGCGGCGGAGCACTCCCTTCATTAATTATTTCTTAGTTTCTTCTTTCATACATGTATGCGTTTTTTCATATTAATCTGTACTATCTTCTCAAGTAAGACTACATATATCAGTATATACTATATCTAATGTCAAGATGTAGGTTTGGTTGAAGTAGAATTTTAGTCTGTCCTGATTTTGAACCATGCCACTTTTGGCAGCCGCTCATGCTGCTGCTCGCGCAGAATTTAGGCATCTGAATCAACGATTTCTCCTCACATATCCCCGGCCTCGTATACTATGTTGTCGGCACAGGATCGAAAACACGATATTCAGTCATACATCTGGCAAGATAGCTCTGGACGAACACTCTTCTATGACTATGAATACCATCTTTTGGCTTACATCCTGCACTATTGAGTTCAATACCAGCATTGCATGCATACAGCGAGCATAGTGCGAAATGCTTGAGCTAGACAAGAGTGTGCAGCTAGAGTCTCTGGCGCCCAAGCTCGAAGATGACGAAGCGATCGAATTGACTATAGGTGGAAAATTACACTTGGTGCTGAAGCAACGCAGCATTACTCTACGGATGCTTTCAAGTCAAACGTGTAAGACGTGATCATTTCTCCTCGGTTTGCATTGTCGGGCTCTTCCTAAGTGGTTCGACAGCTGGCTTCAGATACGCCTCTGAAGACCTCAATTTACGCGACTGATCACGAACATTCGAGCTTGACTACATTTTCTGGGAACAGTGACGCGCTTCATCGTTTATTGGTCAATCATTCCGGTCTCACATCCCAATAGGGTTGCCTTGGACCGGGCCGGCACCCTTGTCAAATGATCCTCGGGATTATCGCTCGAAGATTACTTTCAGCTTCCTTTCCTGTAACTACTAGTTATTAATGACATTGGTTTCTTACTAAATCTGAAAGAGGGCTTTCTCTGGCATCTATACATTAACGCGCCAAGAACGGTACGTAGAGCGTCAGAATCCACCTTCAAAGATATGATATATTGCAACCTTCAAATTCAGGTGGGAAGGGATTTTGGACGGATATTTTTTCCGTCGCCTGGCTGACTAGATGCGATATATCGGTTTTGGTCTCACGGTTAGTTCTTCGACAAGGAATATCACTTTTGTATGGCGGAGGCGGCAAATGCTCTGGGAAAGCATTTAGGCGGTAAACTTTCCTTTCCCAGTGGAATTCGGTGATGGCGAGGACTTTGTATACTTTGTATCTCGAATAAAAGCCATGGCGGTACTTCTGAGCGATAAAACAAGCCCCCATACAGACGCAAAGCTTATCATTCCAGTTTAACCATAAATGGTCAGGTTGAGGCTAGCTCATAGCTCTGCTTCTCGTAGAGATAATACAAATATGTCCGCGGACCAAATTCCCACATTCCCACGGTACTGCAACGATCACATGCCATTGGGTAAACCAGACCTCGCGAGCCCTTGTCCTCTGGTCCCTTGTTCTGACGAGCTTAGAGACGGTTAGGGCCTTTTTTTTTCTCATTAGGCCATACCTCAAGTCCCACTGGAAGGGCTGCAAGATCAGGCTCCTGGGAGGGACCAGCAAATCTCTTCTCGTTTACCGATTGTATGAATGGAAGCGGTGGCTTATTGCAACTCAAATTCTTCCTTATAGTGGTAAGTGACTCCTTAGGCGAATTGAAAGGTTAAAGGCTAAAGGTTGACTAGATCTTGAGGTCATGAAAGGTTCTAAGAGTGTGGAGAGAACCGTCTATGATGGGCTTCCGAGGAAGGAGGAAAAGAGGGGACAATAACAAGACACATCTCGATAAGGCTTATCCATTTATAATAGATAGTATGAGAAGGAATCTGCTACTACATGAAAGTCTCGGAGAACCTGACCTTTATGCAGTGCTTTCCCATCGGAGACTGGTAATATCCTGGCGTAAAAATACTGTAACAGTATCATCTTCATAATACGGCCTCCCAGCCTCCAAAATTTTTCGTCCTACCCACTTCAAAGCAGCACCCAGCTTCGCATTAGCCTGCAGGCCTTTAGTGATTCTACTTCCCTGCAAAGTGACTTACACAAACTATCTCACGCTAGTCTCATGGAAGCCACACTAATTCTCTATGACTATGCTTCGTTCCACCAGTAAAAGACTACCTGTTACCCCCTCCCGTACGCGATCATGGAAAGTCGGCATTGTATGTATGGACTCGGGTAAGTGCCCCGAAGCAACTGCCAAACTACTATTATCCCAGCCTTCAGAAATTTTGAAGCTTTAATAGGTATGTCGCAGCCATGCTACCATGCCGCAGTACTCAACCCCGCTCAATCTTGAGAGTCCAATTATTCTACAGAAACGAGTTCAATTTGTCGACGGTGCCTACTCTTGGCCCACATGTTCCGACTTCGCAAAGGACTTCTGTCACAATCAGCCGTGCTACTCCTTCTGAGAGGACACCCCGCAGAGAACGCTGCAAATCGTCAAGATTTTAGCGCTGTGGTTTAAATGTGACTGAATCTTCGATAGGCGTAGCGCTTGCTTCGATGCACTTTCCAAGACAACGCGAATTGGCCGCTCGATATTAAACCTTTTTGGGCTGTGCCATCCTGGTTCGCGACAAATCGTACTGAAGCAACATCACAGCGGGCTCCTTCTCGCCTCCTAAGTCAGATGTCCCTACCATATATCGCTGAAGTGCTGAAAAAACGGATATCTTCATTTGTGTTCTTGACAATGGGTGGATTTGCTACAAGATGGGAGTTGAACAACTCATCCCATAAACAGCAGACACCACCTCCTCTCGCCTTAATTGATCCTAGCACTATGTATCGGGGAGATCACTGCCTAGCTGCATAGCTAAAGCACGTCGCAATTTTAGCTCACTTTTTCCTATCCAATCTTCGGAGCCGGTATCTGCCTGTAGCTGTCTTGAAAAGATTTAAGACCAAGGATGCGTGACGACCCAGCCTAGTATTGGGGAAAATCTCCTCACCCTTGACTTCCACTTCTATACCGGTTTATTGTTTCTAACTGAAAGAGTTCATTGCACAATGGCATTACAGGCAGCAACTGGTCTTTCTGAACATTCCCACCATCTCAATGTTATCTTCGTCGCAGTGACGGGGTTGATGACCTTACTATCGACATGCTTGGTAGCTCTCCGGTTCATCTCACGCTCCCTCACACTCTCCATAAAATTGGATGATTGGTTCTGTCTTCTTGCTTTAATCTTTTCCTATGGGCTTCTATGCACCACTGCTCTCGTCACAACCGTGGGGCATGCGGGCATCCACATCACTCAGTACAAGGACCCCCTTGTGCTAGAAAGATACTTCCAGGTACGCACGTAACACAGCGTAGAGAACGCATTCTTTCATTTTCCTACACCATAAACTAACATCAGGTGATTGTTTTAATCCAGATCACATTAGCCGATATGGTGATCTACAACGTCAGTGTTGGATTGACCAAAATATCTATATTACTCTTCTATCGGCGGATTTTCTCCATCAACAAGGCTTTCCTGTTTTGCAATTGGGTGGTCACCGGCCTCTCCGCAGGGGCCTGTATAGCCGCAGTCTCCGGGCTCATCTTCTCCACCAACCCTGTAGATGCACAGTGGAAATTCTGGGAGCCCAGCACGACAATCCACAACAAGAGCTTCTGGATTGCTATGGGTGCAGTCAACATCCTTCTTGATGTAATTATTCTGATCCTACCACAACCGGTGGTCTGGCAATTGAAGCAGACACGCCGGTGTCGAATTCTGCTTTCTCTGGTCTTCAGTGTGGGTGGGTTGTAAGTTCGTCTGATAAACTCACCTATTCCCCTATGCTGATAGCGGGTATCCCCTCAGCGTCTGCGTGACCAGTATTGTACGGCTTGTGTATATGGCCACGATTGATGTATCCGATTTGACATGTGCGTGCTCTCCCTTGATTCCTGGAAGATCAGTCAATACTAACCACACTTCCTTGCCGTAAAAGACACTTTCACTGTCCCCGGTATTTGGACCACAGTCGAAACAAACATGAGCATTATTTGTGCTTGCCTCCCGATGATCCCGAGCTTGGTCCAGCATATCCGTGAACCTCAATCGACTAAGGGGACGAGCATAGGCTGGAGTGGCATTACACGTCTCCGCCCTTTTCACAGTTGGAAGTCTGGCTTTGGTGCTCTTGGCTCCGTTCGATACCACGCTGTCGGTTCGAGACAGAAAGTCTACAATGACATTGAAGCGGCGAGCCCCAAGAGGGCCAACAATTATTGGGGTGATGTGGCCCAAGTCCATGCCTACACAAAATTGCAGGGGTATTAAGATCTTGCAAATAGACTGTTGCCCAATATCGGGCTCATTTCGTGAACTTGCCTGCGGGTGTGTGGCGTTTGCTTGGGGAAGACAGACAGGACCTAATTGGGGAAGAAACAGTTGGCGATACTCTTGGATGAGGTAGCAAAAAGGACAAAGAAACAACCAACAATTTAAATGCCATAGTGTCCTGTCTATTGGTCTCACTTGCGTTAGATACTAAGCTCACTAGTCTCTTTGTTCAATTTGAGGCCGTGCCCAGACCCGGGGTTTCTGCCCCTGCTAGTGCTGTTTTACAACCGTTTACAACCTAATGGAATATTTCGTACAGTGTAAGGCTACTAGCAGTAATAAATTACTAACCCATACCTAGTTTGGGCGGTAATGCGATTATCATTCGTGAGATACCATTCCTTGTCACCCACTACTTAAGCTCCTCCTGCCACACTTTTCCTCCGGCGCATCATCACCCTTCCACTCCTTATCCTGGATTCTTTATTCTCCCACAATTGGTTTTGGATCCTATTGCCACCAAAATCCCTCTATAGTATCATCCTACCTCCAAAAGTCACCATGACTACCACCTCCCCCCTCCTTTCAACTAGAAACCCAGCTATCGTCCTTGTCTCCGGCGCCTGGCACCAACCATCATCTTACACCTCTTTCACCACCGCTCTTCGCGGCCTCGGGCATGAAGTCCACGTGCCCTGCCTTCCCTCAATCAATGGCTCCCGTCCCCCAAACGCTGGCCTAGAGGAAGATAGTGTATTTATCCGCACCTGCGTGGAGAACCTCGTCTCTGCCGGCCGCGAGGTTCTGGTCCTACTTCACTCTTACGGCGGCCAGGTCGGAACAAATGCCCTATCCAACGGCCTCGGGGTCACAACCCGTCGCGCGCAGGGCCTCACTGGCGGCATTGTTCAATTAGTCTACATCGCCGCTTTTGCGCTCACGGAAGGGGTCTCCATGGTTGAGGTCGTCATCTCTCACGGCCACGGTCATTTGATGGACGTGGCCTTTGACTTTGCCGAGGACCGAACTTGCATCTCCCGAGACCCCAAGAGCCTCCTGGTCGGTCCATCCGAAAAGTCAGACGAGGAAACTGACGCCTACATTGCGTCCTTACAGCGGTGGAACGGGAAGGGCTTTGACGGCAAGCTCCAGCATGTCGCCTGGCGACCTGAGGAAGGGGGTATTCCTCAGATTGGATACATCTATTCAACCCAGGATATGACTGTACCCTATGATTACCAGAAGGAGTTTGTGCAGACTATGCGGGAAGCTGGATGTCAGGTTCGTACGTGGGAGTTGGAGACTGGACACTGTGCACTGTTCACCAAGTGTGAGGAGGTCGTGGAGATTGTTCATGGATTAGCGACTGGAAAATGAAATGACAGGAGGGTCGATAGCATTTGATGGATATGAAAATACAATCATCATATAAATAGCAAAATCTAAAATGAATTGTACTTTCGTGTTCTGTAACCCATATGACTTTCAGGGCCGCTACTAGTGTAAGTAGAGAACTCTTTGGATATTATAAAATATTCGATGAGTGTAGGCACTTTTCGAAAAGGAACGACAGATTCATTTATCTCTTCTATGATCTTCTTAACCGTAAAACCTCACTTAGACAAGTAACTAGACCTCTTCCAGCAGAATTGAATGATTCTCTGGGGAACTAATCCTTGGGGTAATTATATATGTTGGTGGATAGCAGTGAAAGACGAGCTTGTGGAATAGAAGTCCACTCCATTCTGATCAGTGAGTAGTTGCTTTCGACTGCTACGACCTATTTACTGGCTTAACTGCTTTAAGATATAGCTCAGAACTAATCTGAGTGGCTGGCGGGTTAGGGCGGGGTAGTGTAGTAGTACTGAGTGTGTAACGAAAAGGGAACCTGCAGTGCAGATCAGCAAGGAGCATTTCCCTAGGCCATCTACTTCATATACGGTACAGTATAATCCAGTGAGAGATGCGTGTTTGGCCTTGAATCCTCTAGCCAACAACTACTATATATGGAAACAGAATCAACCACCAATGCAGGCTGAATCACATCCTGTCAACAACTCACTATCACATCTCAACAGTCTTACCGCCAGGGTTATCACTCCAACTTGGGGCCCGCTTACGGCTCCGGCTCCTGCCGACTCTTCCCGCGGCCCATGTACCATTCCGCCATCAATGCTTTGTATACTGTGTAATATCGGTATGTAGAACTATGGTAATGTAATTGTAAGAACAATGGTTCCTCGAGCTCAATGCCATGAAAGATGAGTACTCAATATGCTTTTTGCAGCAAGGTTTGGAGTCCACGACCCATCCTCAAGCCCTCACAAACTGCTGCTCCTATCTAACCAACCACCCACAATACTAGCCCTGTGACCGCACCAGCCCTAAGGCAGTCACCCCCGCCCTTATCACCGCGACTTACTGCCCCTCAGCCAGACTGGGGATTCCCCACTCCTCCAGCAGTCCGTAATCAAGCTATCAGGCCATTGATCCAACAGCATGCACGCACCCAGAAACCCGGCGTTTCCTCTGTGTAGCCGAAGCACAATGATCTGTTCACATTGCGCACAATTGATGCCTCTGACCAAGCTGGTCGCCCAGGCTCACAGCTAGCTGGTGATAGGGATCGACATAAGATGAACCGTCCCCCCTTTTTTTCTTTGTTCTTTCCGTGTACCTTGACATCGCAGCCCCACCTTCAATGCAACGCCGTGGGGTTGAATGTCTAAAAAATGAGGCCTTGTTACAGTAAGGTGAAAGTGGCTTTTCGGTCTACGACAATGAGGGGCCTTCGGCAAAAAGCCTGCTTTCTCACCCACTCGTGCTAAAAAGATTGGTTTTTAATGACACCTGCAGTGTCGCTCGGTATCATGTATATGAATGCTCTTTACAAGATACAGTCATGTACCAGAGCCTAGCTAAAATGGGAAATGCGATCATATAAAGACGAACGGCTGGTAGCCTATTTCCTCAGGTCTATCTCAACTACCTACACCATTTCTCCATGGCCAGATATACAAAAACCTAGTCGAACCATTTCTGATCCTTGTCCTCCACATACACCTTAGGAATGTCACCTCTTCCATCAATAAAGACAGACCCACTATCAGGCTGATTGTGGACGCCCTCCTCATACGAATATGAGACAATCTTAGGCTTCTCAATAACTCCCAACGTATTCGAAAGAATGGAATCAATGATCGCATTGTATTTCGGGAAGGGTTTATGTCTCGCAGAGGGTCCATAAACCATTGCATACCTTTTCTCATCCTGGCCCAGAAAGAGTCCTGCATTTTCGGTGAAGAGATTCAGAAAGGCGGTCGCTTTCTTCCACAGTTGCGTTAGACTAGCATTTTGTTCTTCCATGCTGCAAGGGGGCAGGGGAACGTTAGCTAAAATGGCACCTTTGGTGGACACGAGCACAAGAGCCGAATTGCCATTCAACCTCCTGGTACCAAGTGTTCTTATGGTTTGTCCACTCGTGAAGGAGACAAAGTCGACTCCGCCAATGGGGACTTCAATTGCCTCGTTGGACTGCAGGACATCCTCGAAGAGGGATGCCGTGGAGGCGATTGGAAGAGGCATTTTGATGGATGGGCTGGGTCTGGGTTTGAAGCTCGATTGACTGTCAGGCAGAGCTGTTCGAGTTTGGCTTTGAGGGAGCTATGAGAACTTCTCAGATTCTCTTTCCTTACCGGCCTATTTATATATTCTTTTCTCCATATTAGAAGCAACTATATATATGCAAAATCCAACCTGGGTGGGTTTAATCGAAGTTGGCCGAGACTAGTAGAATTTATACAGAGATATCCTAAGTAACAAATGGAAGTAGCCATTGCAGCATTATATATACCTTGGTGATCCGGTAGCAGAAATTATGGAAATTGAGGTGAAACAAGCATTCTTCTTTCTCCACGCGAATGATGTGTCTAGTTTAGTGAAACCAAAACCCGGGTTTCAAGAATGTTCTTATTCATACTGCTCGGAGCTATACAATATAGTATATTAATTAGACTAGAGCACGTAGCACTGTTTATCCTGTTCTCAGTATCCTAATCGCAACGCTGTCTATGCTGGGTCTTCATATTAATTGGTCCAAAGGGACTTTCCTTGCCAATTGCGTCCATGCTTAGCCTCCAACCTGATACATGCAGAAGATCATTCGGGAGTTAACCGTTTCGATGTAGAATAATCATCTCGATGATGCGACCAATTCTGCTGTGAATATCGAACTAATTCATCTTTTTGACACGGAAAGAAAAGAAAAGAAAAGAAAAGAAAAACTTTTAATAGCGAGACTACGCAGCGAAAAGCATGTTATCCACAGGGGATACTGTGAACGGAGAAGCAGTCTGTAGCGGATGTTGTGCAGATTCCAGAGCGGAAGACTATCCTTTTTGTGTGGCACGAGACCGTATCGCGTGGATTCCCCTTTCCGATGTTTTGCGTACCATAGCCAATGACGACTTGGACAAAGAAGAGCGAGCTCGAGTAGCGCAATGTCCTCTTTCAATGATCATGACTTCGTCTATGTTGTGTACCTCCCCGTTGACTTCTCGTTTCCCTCCAAGCAGTCTATAGTGAGGAAAAGGTGAGATTGCAAGTTTCAAGATAGATGTAACTCATTCTGTAGCTTTTGTTGTCCGAGACTTTTGACCCTCCAACTAGTCGTCCCTAGAGCTCTCTCCGACAGAGGCTTAGCGAGATGAAGAACAGGACCGTACCTTTTTCGATGGCGCTCATCGCTTCTCTCCCGGGCTTCTAGCATGTTGGCCGTCATATATTCAATATCAGAAACCGGTACTAGCCAGACTTTTTGGTTCGTGCAACCTTGAGGGCACTGGGGCCTCGAAAGTGCGATATAATCTCCCGTATCTGGATGCCACCTAGGTCGATAGTTGCTACCACAGCGCTGACCACATTTGCTGCATTTTAACTCGATAATAGCTGGCTTACTATGATTTTCAATCATAGACTTGCCGCCGTTTGGTTCCGTCGGGTCGTCGTCATTATCTACAGAAGGCTCGCCAGCATTCCTATTCTGCAACTGTACTTGTGATGCGTCAACCTTTCTCGTGCCCCTGCGCCTCTTTAGGGGACGGCCGGTATCTAGACTCCCGGGCGTGTTGGCATTACCGAGGTTTACCTGTGAACGTCTGGTATAGCTCCGAGCGGTGAATGTGCTCGAGGGGCGGGCATCAAGATGCGCGATCAGGGTTTGGTCGTCCATATACGAGAAATTGAACGCAAATATAGCGAGATCGCGTAGGGAGATGAAGGATATTTCTTCATTGACGGGAACAAAATGCTGGTCGTTGCGAGAGCAGTTATGACATGTGAACGATCTGGGAATGTATTTAGGACGTGCTCCTTTGGTCCATTGGGGACTTTTGTCCAGTGCTCGGTTTCGAATGGAAGTTTTCCCTATCGCAGTCCTTTCCCTGCAGTATAAACACCAGAGTTTAACGTAGTGGAGTACCCTTCGCACTCATCCTCGGTGCGGATCAGCTTGCGAGCTGCAACGGTGGTATTAATCAGGAAATCAAATACCATATATGGCGTCTTATCAGCCGGTATGGCATATCTTGTTGTTTCATAACAAGCTTCTGAGTTGCATTTGCAGTCCCGACAAATATATATCCCAGAATGCTGAATAGAGAACCGAGGAAGGAGATCGGGAGGCTGCGGGCAGCGACAGTTGTCGCATACACAAGGCATGCTTTCAAATGTGGAATAGTAACAGGAGGATCTGGCTGTTGGTCGGTAGACACGATAGATACGGTTCCGAATCCTCGCTTGTTGAATATTCATCAAGCCTTGAATTAACTCCATGGTACTTAGGTTAGATGATTGTGGTCCATCACCTCCAACACAATGTTTATTGTACGCAAAGAGCAGGTCATCGCGAGTCCTGATGGATATTCCACCAAAAAATGAATGCTGTTGGGCCTCAACCCATTCTCTCATGAGCGCACAGGGGAACGGCTCCAGCAAGTCGTTTTGCATATTCAAGGACTTAGATTCCTGTCTGAACTCTCGCGAGCCGAGGCGCTTCCTACTGTCCAGAACTTTCAAGAGCACCTCATCCAACCTTTTTAAGCTCATGACTCCGCTGGTATCTGTGATTATAGGGCATGCAGCATCCGATGTTGGTACGTTTCTTTGCCTCGGCAGGTCGATAATACCGAACCGAGAGTCTGCTTTCTCAGCTAGACACCACTCATTGAAATACGCGTTCTGAATAAATTCAGCCTTGCTCGTCCAAAGCCTCGTAGCATGATAATCAGCAGTAAAAGGCAGACATGCCAACTGATGGGCAACACTAATCCGTAAATCCTGCTCTATTGCTTCTCTTTGGGACCTCGACTGATAGGAGAGAAATCTCTGTGGGTGTAGCGCGAATATGATGATTCTTGCGATCTTCTTCCCTGTCATAATCGCCTTCCACTCGAAGTGGAGCCAAACACCTTCGTACTCACCCCACAGACTAAGTGAGGTAAAATTCAAATGTTTCATCGCCCATTTTCTTACCGAAGAACCGTATATTATCTCTATCTTTGCCTGCAGTGTGCTTCGAATCCAATCCGTATGATTCTCATGGAAAGCTCGGATATGATCTGGATATTTTGCAAACGGGCAGAAGTCCTCTCGTCGGTGGAAGTGGTCAAACATGAAGTGAAGCTCGGGGTCGTAGTGATGGTTCATAATGAGTGCCGTGCACCCATTTGTAGCATCAGCAACCTCCCCGTTTTTGGCGTGAAGGGTGGTATAGGAAGGATTGTGTAGGTGATGAGCGATACGTGCCTGCCATGAGCCTGATGGACGAACAATATGCTCCGAACAACGGGTGGGAAGTGGATCCTTCCAAAGCTGTGTCTCCGCGAGCTGGAAGGAAGATAGTTCATCGGATATTGCCTTATGATCGATTTCTAAAACCGATGATTGATTAGTAGAAACTCTCACTGGACTTAGCCACTTTTGGCTACATACCGGTGCTTTTCTCCCGATGTTCAAGCTCGAGCAAATAAGGTCGAAGCTCATCCACTTTGTCACGCAACTTCAGAGGCGGCTCAGAGAGGAATAAGTTCCCAAAAAGTCGGTATGTTCTTGCGAGAGTTCTTGTGAACCGGAGCGTCCCCGGCGTATCTTCTAGTGAATTTTCTTCGGTACACCTTTCCATCTGATCCATGATATGACCTAAACGTCGTTCTCAAAATCAGAACGGGTTTCAGGAATTTGCCTCTTCAGCATGTAGTAGGACTTATGAGTGGCTTACGGCGGTGATAAGCAAAGAAATTTACGCAGGAGAAGGCGGTTTCGGGTCCAGGGTACTTATTGTAGCTCATTCACATCTTAGCTGTTGTCACTGACCCAGGTATTTCAAGGTAGGTTCCGTGAATAGATTTCCAATTCTAAATTAAATTATGATACGAATGACCCCATCAACACTTCTGACATCCTCACCCGCCGCCCTCATCTTCCTTTCAAAATTAATAGGATATATACTTAGATATCCTCGATAACAGATGGAAGAAGCCGTTGCAGCATTATATACTATATTGATTATCCGAGAAGAATCAAGAACCTTAAGTGTTAAACAGGCATCCTTCTTTGTCCTTGGGAATAATGTGTCTACTAATTTAGTCAAACCGAAACGCGGTTTTCATGAAAACTCTTATACTTACTGCTCGGAGCTATACAATGTATTTTTTAGTATAGCCTAGAGTACGAAGTCTTCTCTCAGTCGATTGTACTCTGTTTTAAAGGCATAAGTTCTTATATTATTTGGTCTAGAGGAATTTTCCTTGCCATGACTGGATCTTTTCGTTCATCTCTGGCAGGTCGTGGATCCAGTTAGAAATGTTGCGTCGGGAAATAGCAAGGTACTATTGGTCTTCTGTCTTTTGATATAATTTGCATTTCCAGCATGTGCTCACCAAAATGAGGAAGCTTCCAGGTCCAATGCATACGTTTCGAAGCTGCACCGCTCATGAACAACTTGCCATCTTCGATCATAGTTCCATTCCAGTCTGGTCAATGCAGTAGTTCATCTCGGTAAGTGTCGTTATTATTGAGACGAACCATGGCAATGCTTCGATAATTCCGCTCTGAATTTGATAGTTCATTTCGACACAATCAGACAAGAATCACCCATCCTTAGATAGACCCTAAATCGGGCTGGGATATGTATATGCTACTCACATGCGGGGCTTATGGATGTAAGTTTGGAGCAAAGTCATCCACATGGACGACTTTAATCACGTCGATTGATGTTCCGGCACGTTTAATGGATCCGATTGCTTGACCTAAAGGGGATCATTATGCGCTCTGCAGGGATTGCCCCAAATAGGCGTAGTGCAGCACCCCTTGAGTCCCAGCTCATATTCGACCCCTGGGGTCCGCAAACACAAAATAGGATGTAGAGTTATCCATCATCATGGAATTTGATCTATCAGACATAGAATTCGTTGAACAGATGAAAAGCTCTACATCATCATGTATCTTTCGCACGCGCTGGCGCAACAGAGACTGTAACTTGAAAGTGGTACGCAGCCTAATGGCACTCCAACCTTCAATGTCTAACGCGAGTGCAGTACCACAGTATCACAGCATCTCATGCCGATCCCATAGATCGCGAAGTAAATATCTATAGGTGCGAAAGTCAAGCCTATATACGATCAAAGGCCCGTGGCCTTTGCCGAGGGGTCTATACCGAAATTTTATGGCCTGATCACTGGAATCAACCCAAGGGAATGGCTGCGATACCTCAATGAGTTTCTCGATGACAATCTACTTCCCAACGCTATCCTGATTGAATATATACCGAATCTTCAGCAGATCGGTCTCTATACCTTCTCCAAAGAGAAAGTCAACAAACTGCACCAAATACTCGCAGAAATACATCAAGCTCGTGTGTATCATGCAGATCCATATCCACAGAATATGATGGTTCAGGAAGGGTCAGACAGAGTACACTGGCTTGATTTTGATCGGGCACAGACATCTCCTACGACTCAATCACAGCTCGTCAGCGGTAGTGGCTGGAAAAGGAAGACGAATTGATGGATTATTTCGTTGATGTTCTTGTACGGAATGGATCAACAGATATCTTGTTGTTTCTAGACTAATGATTTGGAATAGGCAGCAGATTATGAGGAAGGCAAGATTCATCGCACGTGGGAATGTTATTACGAGTAAGTTCAAGTCTCTATCAGTTTGGCAATGCTTCGTTGGCTAAACTGGAACAGTAGCATTTATCTATCGCCTTGAAACTCTGAGAGTCGCTAATCGGGCATCTGAATAAATCATTTGGGCTTTTCGAAACCCAGTTGACATTACTGGAGTGACAGAATACTTATATTCAAATCGTATCACCGCTATTAAGTTGAGTGGTCTCGAACACACACTCAGGTAGAAAGTAAGATATTTCAATCTATACTGTACTCTACGAAGTTGGGAAGGAAATCCCTCTGAGGCTATAAGAGTGATATTAGTCAAAGTCGAATGTTAGCAGATTTGATCTGCTTCATACCCCGGTCACCCGTAGCCCACCCGATCGATAAATTTTTTCTGTTTGCTCAAGATTGAGTTTGACACACATATCCTGATATGAGAAGAACTTTTTGTGATTCAAGTGCTGGATACATCCCAATTGAATTGGTAGCGAAAGGCGGACTGCGGGGAGAGCTGGGGCGGGGAATGGAATGGAGGCCGGGGATCGGCAACGTTCATTCATTCTTCTCTTCATCTTACATCTCTTCTTGCATCCACCTCCATGAAGCTGCTACTGTAAAAGCCCCTACAAATAAAGTAATTCGGCATACAGTGATTTATCTCGTAAAAAGTTCGCTGTCACTGCTCGCAACAGATGGCTGGATCAAGAAAAGGAGGAAAGCGGCGCAGAATAGGTCTGTTCCAGGCCGTTATGTTCATCTGAACGAGCACTGATAAGCTAGCAGGATGGTAATATCTCACTGTATTCCGAATAATACTGGATTAGAAAGACTGAACAGACATGTCACAGCACTCGTTGCAGAGCCAGCCATACAAAATGTGACGAAAAACGTCCCAGCTGCGGGCGCTGTCAAAGACTCGACCTTGAATGCCAGCCATCCGACTTCATTATCCCCTCAAACTGGAACCCCCCGGCCTCCCAATCACAAGCTATTGATCAAATGACCGATTTCCCAACCTCCACCTGGGACGTTTTCAACAATACTTCCACCCCATTCGGCAATGCAGTCCCATCCACCCAACCGATCCCTCACACTAAATCACCATCACGTCCAACTCTCGATACAGAAAAGGTGGCACTACTCCAAGAATACCAAAAGGGAGTAGGAACATGGGTAGGCTTATTTGACAACGCCCGACATCTCACGCACACCATCGTCAAACGTGCACTCGAATCCCCACTCCTTTTGAACGCGATATGCGCCCTCACCGCCAGACAGATGAGCATGGCAGGAAGAGGAGAGATGTGGGAAACCACCGCCGTCCACTACTACGGAGAAAGCCTCCAGCAGTTGATCCATATCTTGAATGACCCATCATATGGATCTGATGATACTCTCGCTGCAACAGTGCTACTGAGTAGCTACGAGCTGTTTGCCTCTCCAGGTCTGGATCATCATCGTCATGTATCAGGTGCCGTGACTCTGATCAGAACTAATTCACATAATGCTAATTCCGAGGGCTTGAAGGGGGCCGCATTCTGGGTGTATGCGCGCCAGGATGTTGCCATGGCTTTGGTGCATGAGTGTCCTACTATGCTTTTGCCGGAGGAGTGGGGGATAGAGTGGACTGATCAGGAGATTGATGAGGATCTTCTAGGAAATAAGATTATTTGGATTGTGGCTAAGATTATAGCGCATACGTTTGGGAAGGCTAGTGATGTCACTGAGCGCTCACTGCGTCGTGACAGAGTGCGTTTGATTGAGGAGCTGGAGACCTGGAGGAGGTCGTTGCCTACATCATTTACTGGTCTACCTTTTGGTACTCCTTCTGAAGAAGGATTTGTCAAGCGGTTATTTGCGATTCCTTCAACGGGTAGGTTTATTTTCAGGGTGTTATTGATTCAGCTAATTGATGGTACAGCGGCAGCGATGTGCATGTATCATTTGGCATATCTGCTATTGCTCACCGAAGGACGCAATCCATCTCTTGCGGGTGAGATTCCACGGGTATGTATAACAAACTACCTTGTACAAGTACTTCTGTTTGATATTGACGGATGATAGGAGGAAGTGGATACACATGCACGATCTGTGGCAAGCATAGCCTCATCACCTATATCGGATGCTTCACTTGTACAAGCAGCGCAGCCATTGTATTACTGTGAGTCAGAACTTATCATTCATAGAAAGGACACTAAAGGATATAATAGCAGCAAAACATATATCCACTGTCGCTGAAAAGTTCAAAATGTGGACACTTCTTAGTGAAATTGAGAACCGACTCGGATTTCATACAGGCCATCGCATTAAGCAGCTCCAAGAACAATTCAAGCTAGTCTGAGATAAACACATAAAGTCATACTCCATATGCCCTGGAAAAAAAACTTGCCTGCTTAAAAGCAAACAAAGTAAAGTTCCGAAGATCCACTCAATGGAATAAAACCTATCCATCCCTCCTCCAAATTCTCACTGGCATTCGCCCCGGCCACAAATTGAACGCCTCCTCCCACTCCAGCATCCAATCCTTGGACGGCAACTCGAACTCATAGCGATGAACCAACGTAGCAACCAGAATCTGCTGTTCAATGAACGTAATATTCCGTCCAATACATGCCCGCGCGCCACTACTAAAAGGGATGAACACAGCCCGCATCTGCTTAACCTTCTCATCATCCTCCAGCCACCTTTCAGGCCGAAAGGCTTCAGGGTCTGGAAAGATCTCCGGATCACGATGAACTGCGTAGGTAGGAACACTAACGGTGACATTTCCGGGGATCCTCTCTCCCAGGATATACATGCCTTCGGGAGGTGTCTTCCTCTCCAACCCTCTCGACACGGGCGGTGATAGGCGCAGCGACTCTTCCAGGCATGCTTTCAGGTACGGTAGGTTCCTGACTTTAGCATATGGTGCCACTTCCTCACCAAGTAAAGCACCAGACACCTCCTCCCTAAGCTTCTCCAGCGATAGTGGATTCTTGATAAGATAGTACATAACATTTGTCAAGGCGATAGCCGTTGTATCGGAACCTGCATCCACTGCATATAGTCAGCATCATCGATATCAAGAAAAACAATATACCCTTGGGGGGGGAGGTGGGGGAAAGAAACACTCACACAAAAGCCCCGCCTCAGCGTCAATCTCCCCCCTCTCCAACTCCCTCCCAACCCCCCTCCTATCCTCAACCAAACACCCCAGAAAATCACTCAACTTCTCCCCACCCTCCTGAACCCCCAACCTCTGATCCACCAAACCCCTTACAACCCTCCCAAACCTCCTCCCACACTCCCACTGCTCTCGTAGATACGGCGAAACAACACAAGACACTCCTTTCAAAAGTCCAACCCATCCACTCGCCCCAATAACCCACGAAGAGACCCGATTCCCCCGATGCAAACACTCAATATACCTAACAACCTCCCCATCCACAACAACCCCATCCGATCCCTTATCCAGTAGCCCCAACTTAACACTCAACCCAATATCCGCAATCGCATCAACAGTGAACAGATTCAACCAATATCTCAAATCAACCTCGTCCCCAGCCCCCGTTATCACCGCACTCGATGATGACGATGGTGTACACATCCCATCTAGCTTCCCCAACAATCTCTCCACCTTATCAGCTATCTTGAACTCCCACTGTTCGAGATTCTTCGTGGAGAAGGCATTCGCGAGCATTCTCCGCTTGCGGGAGTGATCGTCGCGGGAGATGGTATTCAGCATGTTAGAGTGGGTATGGGTTCCTTTTGTGAGTGCGTAGACGTCGTCTTTCAGGCAGGGTGTGCCGTGGCCGTAGATGGTTGGGATGGCTTTTGGGTCGGCGATGGAGAGAGAGGTCGGTGAGAGGCGGATTATACGGTGGTTGTGGTGGAGGTGCGTGTTGTAGAGGCGTTGGGTGCGGAAGGGGTGGCGGTGTTCGTAGATGTAGGAGAGGGTGGTGTGGTTGGAGAGTGGGTTGAGGGGAGGGTAGTATTTGGTTAGGGTTTTGGTGGTGAGGTATGTGAGTAGGGGTTTGATGAAGAGGATGAAGGTGAAGATGAGGGTGAGTAGGAGGGCCATGGTTGGTATAGATAGTTCTAAGATGGTTTCTTCTCATTAATTGAAGAGCATGCACATTGTCTGTAGACTTTAGAGCATTTATGTTATTTTTCTAACTTTTGGGTCAGATTTATAGTCTTATAAGTATTGAGATGTCTTGTTTATCTATAAAATTGGCGGACTGCGCTCTGCTAAGTGCATCTTACCCAGAAGGGCATGTTAAGAGCGGAGAAGCATTGTGCTGCGGGTATCGTGTACATTGAGCGGAAGACATTCCGTTTTCGGAAGTGTAAGAGCGCGTGTACTTCCATTTCAAACAATGTGTACAACCTCATGTCGGGTTGCGAAATAACATCATCTGGGATCAATGGGTATGCAGATTATGTTTTTTTGCGGTTTGAAGCATCTCTTGTATACATTGTACTTATATATACTCTCTAACTAAGCAATTATACCACCCGAAATCATCAATTATAAACATATCCTATAAACCCTCAACACCAAACCGCTATGCAACCCATCCCATCCCTCCAACATCACACACCACCCCCCTCTTCACTCTCCCCCTCCTCCTTCCCATCCTCCCCCCTCGCAGCCTCAATCTTCACCCACCCCACCAACACTGCCAACGCAACGCCCGCACACGCGACCCCCAACCAAAACGCCGCCTTATACCCCTCCCTCTGACCATCCACCATCTCAGCAACAAAATCCCCCCAACCAACGAAGAAACTCACACCGAGGAACAACACACTATTCGCCACGGCAGCCGCCAACCCCTGCTGCTGCTCAGGCAACGTAGTAGTAAGAAACACATTGGTGATATTATACGTGATATCCACCCCCACAGTCCCACAAATCATCGCAGGGAAGATATATGCCCAGTAACTCACCCCTTCCTTGGGAAGGATGGCGAAGAGAAGCGGGGCCATGACCCATCCTATGCCTGAGAGTATCAGGAGGATAGTACCCGGGACGATGTGGAGGATTGTCCCGCCGACGAAGCTGAGGACGATACCGCCCAGAGCGAAGGGGAGGTACCAGACTACTACCATTAAGGGGGAGATGTGCAGGATGTTTTGCATGTAGGTGACTGTGTAGAGGAGCCAGATGCCGAAGGTGCCGTAGAAGAGGAAGAGGGCGATGAGGAGGGCGGGGAGGTGAGGGACGCGGAAGAGGGTGAGGGGGAGGATTGGGGTTGGGGTTTGCGTTGTGGTCGTGGTTTTGCTGTCGTCTGTGGAGGAGTAGGAGGTGAGGCGGTGTTCGGTGTAGATTGCCCCGGCGAGGAGGATGCAGCCGATCACCAGGGTCACGGGGATGTATGGAGTGCGCCAGCCGTTAGGGGCGTGGCCGCAGTCGTTGACGGCAAAGAAGATCAGGATGAGGCTGGAGATGAAGAGGGCGGCGCCGAGGTAGTCGATTTTGAGGGTTGGGTTGGGTCGTTGTGTGCGAATCGGAGCCGGGATGAAGATGAGGGCCGATACGAGGGTGATCAGGATTAGGATGGCGCCGATCCAGAAGTACCAGCGCCAGTTGAGGAGTTGGTCGGCGATCCCGGAGACGAGGATGCCTGCGGAGAAGCCTATCGGGGCGCAGCCGCCGTAGATGCTGAAGACGATGTTCTTGCGGGGACCTGGAGGGTAGATCGAACCCAGCAGCATGATGCCTGCGGAGAGGATGGCGGCCGGGCCGAAGCCTTGTAGAGCACGACAGAAGTTGAGCATGATTTCATTCTGGGAGAACCCGGCGATTAGGGTCCAGACGAGGTGCCATGTTAGGCCGGAGGTGAAGATCACGAAGCCACCGTATTTGTCGGCTAGTTGGCCGAAGAGGAGGAGGGAGCTGCCGGCTGTGAGGGCGAAGGCGCTGGAGGGCCAGCCGGTGGATGCGGCGGGGATGTTCAGGCTTTGTGAGACGGATGGGATGAGGACGTTGAAGCCAGATATGAAGAATTCCTGTCATGGTGTGAGATGGCTGGAGTTTGGGGGATGGTTGGTATGGACGTACCGACATGATCTGGGATAGCATAAGGGCCACGCAGAATCCAATCTCAACGACCAGGTTAGGGAAGATGCGCGGGCGCTGTCGACCCTGACGATCGACATCTTGGGGACGCTGGTCCTCAGCGCACTGTTCTTTCATGGTCCGTTGTTGATTCACACTGAGCAGCCATGTCTAGCTCTGCTTGAACGAGCTTGGGCATGGGTATAAATATGTGCATCGCAAAAAGCAGAATTCCTAAACAAGGCATTAAATTGAGTTATCATCTTGATTCATAAGCCGCTGAGTTGGTCTCCAGCTGGAGATTAAGCACCAATCCAAACGAAATCCATTTTATAATGAAAAAGGCGACATGGAAGTTCCTGGGGAGCTGGTTAAGTATCAAATGGAACCAGCCAATGATATACCAGCTTGGGTTTAAATTACCCACTATATTCTGATATTTGGCGAATCGGGTCTATCAAAGGTCTTGGCCACCACGCTAGTAGCAAGTCCTCCAGACAACTTCCTAATTCGGATAGCAGCCCTAACCGGCATATATTTAGGTCGTCATGGAGTTTATTATTTGCAGCAGAACATTCTGGCTGAGGAAAGTACGAGAAGATGTCTAGACAGCTGAGATTAGACAATACTGTGATTGTGAAGATGACGATCATAGCAACTTCTTACCAATAATTATTTGCAAGACATGTCACTTTCTGCACACGCTTCGGTGCTCCGATCTTCACCATGATCACTCACATCCATTACCAAAAAAGCAAAAGGAGGTAGAGACAGTATGAGCACCATAATCACAAGCACCAAAAGGTTAAATAAAAAAACAAAAAAGAATGGATGAGCCCAACCCGAATCGAACGGATAACCTTACGATCTGGAGTCGCTGCGGAAGATGTTAGATGATGTTGGTAATCCAGTAGTGGATGAGGATAACTTACTACGCGCTACCAATTGCGCCATAGGCCCATTCAGGTGGCGAACTGGTCGTATTTGTGCTACGTTTTCCGGTGTGTACTACACACCAGGATTTTAGTTGATGCATGAGTACTTGTGATGGTAGCACATGTATTTCATTTGATCTGGTCGAAGTAGGACTAGATAACCATGTGGCAGAAATTATCTCTGAGAATCAGTCCGTGCTGGTTGTGGAAATAAATTGCATTCAGCGATTTACGCTGTATGTTGGGGGTGGCTACACAGGGTATTGTATTGTACCTGACGGGTGATTGACAGCTAGGACCTAGATCTGGAATGATGGACCAGTGGAAATTTACGAACCTTGAACCAGGCAAAATCAGGTCAAACAATAAACGAATGAAGGCCATAGAAGACAGCTACATCAAGGACAACATCAAAATCGTTCCCAAAAAAAACCCCACTCCGCTATGTTCCCCTCCCCAAGCCACCAAAAAATAAAAAGCAAAAAGAATGGATGAGCCCAACCCGAATCGAACGGATAACCTTACGATCTGGAGTCGCTGATGAAACTGTTAGATGCTGCTGTAATCCTGATTTGGATTATCAGGGTGAACTTACTACGCGCTACCAATTGCGCCATAGGCCCATAGGTGAAGGAATTTTGTTATTTTTGGCCTTATCTCGGGAGGTGACATTATAATGTAACGTATTGTAATTTTCACGATGCATGTTAGCTCATGTCACAGTTGACTCTCACTAAGAGATAATTATTTACTACGAGATTGAGAGTCATTGATCGACTACATGTTAATATCAATATGAATGACCCAAATGGTAAATCATGTTAACAGTGAGATATACACTGCAAATGGGCTCAATTAGAGCTTAAGTACTATGTGTTCGTTAGATACGATCTGTATATTCGATCACATGGATGATGCCCACCTTACTGAACAGTGTTGAGTGTGCTCTTGTAACTCTGTCCATTGTGATATTGCACAAGTAAATCTGAAGGCTCTGTCCTGCGAATAAATCAGATTGAGTATCTAATACCTCATCAATGACGAATCGTCCCTCATCAGGGGCATGAGGATATCAACCCCACACGGAATTCATTCAGTGCTGGTATGCCTTCAAGATCTAGAGATAAGAAGCAACATTCCAATACTACGTATGGCAAACCCCAGAGCAGAAGGCAAATAAACACCATCAATATTGCCAGAGTTAATCAGTATCCGTTCCATCTCACGGACCCATACCATGTAGTTAAGTTGAGTACACCACAGCCCAGTTCCAATGAATAACCATTACACGAACCCTTCATCCAAGATTTCAAGAACACTTCTCACTCGGTTGAACAAATTTTTTTTGGAAACAATAATAAGGCTTCTTACAGCTACATCTATCTCAATCCTACCGCTATCGTCAACTACCCAGCCAGCTAGTGTGGAGTTGGTGATAGATGGAGGTAGGAGTTGGGGGGAAGAAATGCAAAAAAGATAATGAGCCCAACCCGAATCGAACGGATAACCTTACGATCTGGAGTCGCTGTTGAAGTGGTTAGTGGGATGTTGGAACCATTATTTGATTCAGTGAAACTTACTACGCGCTACCAATTGCGCCATAGGCCCATTGGGGGTGCCTGATTCTTTCCTTTCTTGCCTTATGAGCGGTGGGGGTTTGGAGGGTAGATATCCCACATTTAGTGCTGGGTATATTTACTGTGTTTTTGGTGTCAACTATCATATTATTTGGACTTCGTTTTGTGTATTAGGGGTTAAGCAATATTCTTTATTATTCATGATAAGGTCTTCGGTTATTATTGTATGACATCGTGTTCGTGTTGCTCTATATTAGGCTATCCTTCTGCTGCCTCCATATATATTACGACCTACTGTTCAACGCGTACATTATATGAACCCAGTAAAAGTAGTAGCTGCTATATACACTCCATTAATATATGCCCGGGTAATTCTAATCCCCGCCATGATACATGTCTATCGTGATTCATTAGTCATACACATGGCCTCGGCCTGTCTACTCCCAAGCGCCAATACACTCTACTACCAGCAAGCCATCAATTCCCGTTGCCCAGGATCAGGGCCCGTGCCTGTTGAGGGTCCGTTCCGAGGACAGTAATTAGGTATTCGATGCTGCTACCGTTAGCCAGTGGTCTTTCACGGATCTATGGTATGTCTCACCTCGCTTCCGATGCAAGTCGGCGCTTCTCGTTCTGGAACTCTTGCTGACATGACTCCCAGGTCCCGGCTCGCTCCGTCGGTAGCACTGTCTTGACGCGCAGCTTGAACGTAGCGCTC
This sequence comes from Aspergillus tubingensis, assembly GCF_013340325.1. Lineage (NCBI taxonomy): Eukaryota > Fungi > Ascomycota > Eurotiomycetes > Eurotiales > Aspergillaceae > Aspergillus > Aspergillus tubingensis. The sequence goes on along the minus strand of NW_023336280.1, from coordinate 2,644,561 downwards.
ACTGGTCGATGGTCGGATGCGCGGACTTCGTGTCGGCGGTATTCGAGTTGACGGACGCGGCCTAGTCCACGGTAGAGAACTCGGTCACACCATGCGGGTGCGCGCTTCTTATCGCTGGAGTCATACTCGTCGGTGCCGACGTCGTATTTGTATGTCGGTGCGAACGTGATGGGTGCCTCGTTGAAGGAACGCAGACGGAAGCCTGGGTTCTTGCGTCGCGAGGCCAGCAACTGGTCGCGTCCCAGTAGCTTGGTCAGATTGTTACTGCGGATGTCGTCGATGATCACGTTCCGTGGAATAGAGTCGATACGGTAATTGAGATCACCGTTCAGAATACAGATCTCGTGGTCCATGATCATCGAGCCATCGCCACCGCTCACGTAGTGGTTCGCGCGAGTTGCGAGACTAGTCTCCGCAGGAAGCGACTCCGCCTCGAGAATCGCCGCGATATCATTGTTGCGGTGTGCCGTCTGCGTCTGACCAGCTGCCAAGTGGCAGTTGATAAAGCAGAGGGAGCTGTCATCAAGGACAAAGCGGAGTATAAGTGCACCCTACAGCAATCAGCAATCAGCAACTGACGGCAACCAGAATAACTTGAGCCTACCTTGTTTCCATGCAACCCTCCCATACCGCGCTTAATCTCCGAAGCACCGATATTCTTGATCCGCTGGCGCTCCTTGTGCTTTACAAACACACACGTAAAGAGACCGATCAGATTCGCGCTATGCAGCAGCACATACGACTCCTCAAGCGGCATGCAGTCATTGATGCAGCGAGTTAGATGCTCCATCCACACCCTGTATTGACGACTCATGTGTTCCTTATCACCGTGCTCCTTCTTCTTACTCCCGAGGAGCAGACTCTCTGGACGAAATTAGCTATATCTCAACAAAGTTAGCGACATACGTACTGGCAGTGATCTTCTTATTCTCAAGGTCCACCAGCTCCTGGAAACCAAACACCAAAATCTCCGGCGGGTTCTCAGGATGGATCGCATCCTGGATAAAAGTGGATGTGCGCACGCTTCCAGGGGTAGAAGCACCGGCGTTCCAGGTCATGATTACTGCCTGAATTTCACGGAACTTGCAAAACTCCACGTCTCGGGCCTGCATCCTGGTTTCTAAGAGGTGTTAGCTCATATCAGTCGGACAATCGCAGCCACTTACCCAACCAATCATCCTCCAACATGCCGTCCCAAAGACGGATGCAGTTGTCGTCTCCCAGTGAAGTTACTTGCAGTCGGTTCATTGTCCACACGCTGCTGGAATCAAGCAAGAACCCGCTGACAGGGCTATCGTGAGCACGCCAATCCTTCTTTACCGTCCACGGATTTGTAGATGTGTCGTATACGTAGATCATGCCGGTCTTGTATGCGGCCCACAGATAGTCTCCCACAATACCCAGACAGTTAATCTTGTAGACACTGACATTGACAACAGACAGACAGGTGTAGTCGTGGGCTGAGTATACGGTCACCTTTCCATCTGCATGACCCAGATACACACGACCACCGTCTTTGGTGGTATAAGCGCCTGACGTTACATCCCCGGTATGCTGCAAGCCCAGTGGTCTGCTAAGAACCTTGAATGAAACATCATCGCGAGCATTCGGCTGATAGACGTGCACTTCCTTGCCGGAAGCCAGCCACAAAAGGTCTCCAACTACCATCGAAAACGTATGCCCGCGGGCAACCCGATCGTAGGGGTTGTGGTAACTGTACTGGAGGTTCGGCGTTCCAGTCTCGTCCGGAGGCCATACCAGCAGCCGACCCTCATCGTCGAGGGTCCACATTTCCTTCTTATGCCGCAAGATCTTGACAATCTCCCGTCGAGAGGGGTAAGACCGCGATGCGACAATGGACCGGGTTGCAATGTCAACTTCGTGCAGATCCCCGGAGTTCGTGCCCAACCATAAGCGCTGGCCTTCATCCTCCAGACCCAAACCTGGCTTAAAGGCAACCGACAGACATTTGACTGTCTCACCATGGCTAAGGCTCATAATCTGCTCTCCAGTCGTAAGATCCCAGACCCGTGTGATGTAGCCGGTCGTGCACACATGCTTCCCGCACACATCCATGAGACGCGTATCGTACCGCGTGTGAATCTCCTGAGGCCCAGACTTCAGCAGCGGTGGCCGTCTGTTTGCACTGGACGCATCTGGATAATCCGTGCGAGCAACTGGCGTTTCATCCGGAACCTGCTCATCCTCACTGGGAATAGGCCGAACTGCTTGACGTTCCACCACAGGCCGTTCTGGTATAGGACGCTCTGACATAGGCCTCTCTGGCATCGGGCGCTCCGGGACAGCTGGGGGCGGCACTGGCCTGGTCTCCCTGGAAATGGACGGCTGCCGCGATACGTGCGTCGGGGTTGGCAACTCATCTCGATAAAGGGGCCTAGTCTCCCTGGAAATAGATGGCTGTCGAGAGACATGCGTCGGAGTGGGTAGTTCGTCTCGATAAAGGGGCCGAGATTCGCGGTAGGGTGTCGGGGGAGGTAATGAGAACGCCGGGCTTTCCACCTGGTATGAATGTCGCGACGGTGATGGACCGCCCCTTCGTGCCAGAGATGGCTGTCGGGGAGGCAGTCCGGGGCGCTCCTGCGGATCATGCATCGGGGGCCTGTAGTTGGAGAGCGGTGCGGTTGCCAACGGCTCCGGCGCTACATAATGCCTGGGAGGAATCTGGACCATAAGCGGCTTCGTCTCCCGGGGAGGCTCCGGAATTGGCCGCCTCAGCGAAGACTCTCGGTGTACACCTGGCTGAGGAGCGGGGGACCTCTCCTCTAGTGACCGATGAGTCGGAAGACCAGGTACTGGACGGGCTGGCGAGCGCCGGGAGGGCGACCGCGGAATTGGTACCGCTCTGGTATTGGGTTGCTGTTTTGGTGACGCTTTCTCGGGACTGCTCGGGGGAGTGCTGAACGGCGATACGCGGTCTTCCGAGGAGGCACGTTCAATCTGTGGAGCAAGAGAGCTGGCTTCGTGGTGTGACAATGCCGCCGGTTTGGCGGGGATCTTGGGCTTCTCCGCCCGGTTAGCAGGCGGGGGAAGGGAAACGCTCTTGCCTTTGCGTTCCGATGGACTCTCGCGTCCATTTGCCAGGGAACCTGATGTGCCTGGCGACAAACGATCCGCCTTACTTTCTGTAGGAAAAGACGCAGAGACGGGGGTGGTTGGTCGATGAGCAGGAGGAATCCCTTGCGGTATGGTAGGCAGCGATTCGCGGGAAGCGTTCGGCGGGGTGCGAGACGAGCTGATTTCCTCCTCATGGTCTGCTCCAAAACCGCGCGGCGGAGACCGTGGTGAATCGACCGTCAGAGTCGGTGCCAACTGCGGCGACGAGTGGAGGTTCATCGACATGGGTCTGTTCTGTCGTCTGCCCGGGGAAATCCCGGGGGATTCAGAGTGCGGGGCTAGACCATTGCCATGTACGATACTGTGACTCCTCTCCACCTCAGGCACTGAGCCCCAGGGAGACCGTGGACGTGGTAGATCAAGAGAGGCTCTGTTGGAGCGGATATCATCACCATATTCGGGGGTTCTCAGAAAGGACGGCGGATCGCGTGAACCGTTTGTAGCAGCGGATGGAGCCCGACGATGCGAAAGATTCTCGAAATGGGAAAGCAGGGAAGACACCGGTCTCTAGAGAAGCCAGTGGATTAGTATAAAGCTCCAGAACAGCGGGGGGTATAGCCGGCGCAAACGTACAATCGGAGCATTATCCGTGGCGTCCTTTTGCTTGCCGTTTCCCTCCATGGCCACAACAGCGAATCCAACAAACAGGCCGAGAAAAGGAATGGATCATAGGCTCCGCCAATTGCGATGAATACAGACAACCACTGGGGAGAGGCTAAGAAATGGCACAGTAAATTTAATGGCCAGACTGGATAAGATAACGGGTGGCAGGGAGTTGAGCCGGGAGTGACGATTGTGGCGGAGCTCCAGTTTAGGCGGAAGGAATTCAGAAGCAGTAGAGACAACAAGACGCCGTGCAGGGATAGGAAGGGTCTAGATCAGGAGATCCTACTCTGCGGAGGACGTGGAGAATGGCCCGGACAATATCAGGTGAAAATCGGAGCGATGGGAGGAATTGAGCAGTGAATGTGTGGAGAGAGAGGGGGGGAAGGACGGAGGAAGGGAGGGATCCAAAGAGTGGGGAGGAAGAGTAGGAGGAAGAGTAGAAAGGGAAGACAAGAAGAGGATGGGCGGGAAGAGAGGGATGGAGATGAAGTCACCCAAACCGACAAGAGGAAGTTGAGGAGTAAAGTAAGTAGTAGGGAAGGAAAAGGAAAGGAAAGGGGAGAGAGAGAGAAGAAACCCAGCGAGGCGAGGCGATGATCGACCCGCGCGTGATATGCATTGATGGAGGGAGAGAGGAATGAATGAATGGATGGATGGATCCATCCATCCATCAATCGTTCTTTATTTTTAGCCTCCCCCCGACCTGAACCACTGCATACTTTACTCCAACTTCCCACCACATTCAAGACATCTTTGTGTCTTTTTGAAACTTGTCTATATTTACTCTTCTCTCCTTCTATACCCAAATCCCCCCCGTGTACAAACTTTAGAAAATGTGGTATGAACCATACCCCTCACCTCCCATCCTCTCTCTACTCACCAGCTTGAACCCCAACTCACCAATAATCCTCAAAAATCCAGTAAACACATCCTGAACGCTCAAGTGGCCATCCGCTCTCCCTGCTGTAAGCCCTCATCCCTCCCTCTAACCCCCTTTCTCCTCAAACCTCAAATCTAATTATTCCCCGTGTATCCGTGACAGGCAAAAAATGGTTCGACTGCGCCGAATGCCACCAAGAACAAGAATCGCACTCGCTCACCAAAACCACTGAAATGGTATACTTTTACTACCTTACCTTACCTACCACAAACCCTCAATCACCAACCAAATGAATTCCCAAAATTCTAGGTCTTCGCCTGCAAGAAATGCAAGAAATGTTTCCGGAAAGACGCGACGGAGTTTGATGAGAGGTGCGTCCGGTCGTCGTCACCCGCCCCCACACCTGCTGCCCTTAGTTACTGGGATGATAAACCGGAGGGGCTGGCCCATATCTATAAAAAGAGAGAGAGGAAGATAAAGGGGGAGGGGTAGAAGGAGGTTACGAATGGTTGAATTGACTAGTTGACACCTATTTTATCTGGATTTTAGTGACGAGTACTGCCCGCACTGCGATAACCATTTCGTGATTGACGCTGTGACGCCGACGCCCACGTTGCAGGTCGAGGGTGAGGATGCGAGAATCGATGCCAGGTGAGTGCCCCCCTATACCCGTCTATTCTGTGTTGGGATAACTGACGATATTCCTTCGTGTAGAATGCTCAAAGACGACCGTGTTCGCGGACACCAGGAACGCTCCATCTTCAACTTCAAGGATATTTCCGATCGCTTGGGTTAGACGCCAGTCCCCGAAACCATGGGTGGATGAACGAGATTTACGAAATTATGCATACACACTACTACACTTTACCTACATAATCCCTGTATATCACCTGGAACCTAGAGCTTCATATAGATCCGGAGCACATCTGCATTACAGTATAACGGAGTTTATTTTCGTGAAAAAGGACGTAACGCTTCTTGCAAGATCCCTAGACAATTAACCGGATAGAAAGCACACCCCGCAACGAGAGTCTCATCGTTGCTGATTCGACGTAGCCTCTACTTGAACGGCATGGCATCCACCTTACTCCCGGCTCTCGCTGCCCTCGCCGCCACCAGGCCGTGTTAGGATAGCAGCCGTCGTGGTGCCACCGCGACCCGTCTTCTTCTTAGCCGCCTCCTCCTGCTTCTCCGTCTCTATGCTCTTAATGTACGCCTCGATCTGGTCATCCGGGAGCATCTCAATCGTCTGCCCAGGCGACATGATAGCCACCTCGATGTTCTTCGCACCAGTCTGCACAACCTCCAACAGCGACTTGATGGTGAGCTGGATAGTCTGTTCGCGGTCCATCTCATCCTGGTGGTTGCGTTCGAGGAATTCGCGCACAGTCTTGCTGGAGCGTCCGATAGCATTTGCTTTCCTAATAGCCCGAAACCATCAGTCAGCTTCAACCCATCCCTACATCATCAACACAAATCATAGGAGGAACACCCACCAAGCGGAATAAATCCCCGAAGGCTCAGTCTGATATAACCGGGGCGTCTTATCATTGGGGTCGAAACCCACGACCAGGGTACTGATACCAAAGGGTCTAACACCACCACTCTGCGTGTACCGCTGCTGCACACTAGCAATGTACTTCGTAATGTATTCGATAGTGACGGGGTCCTCAACGGTCAGACGGTGGGACTGAGCTTCTAGACGGGCTTTGTCGATAAGAATGCGGGCGTCGGCGTTCAGACCGGCGAAAGCCAGGACGGCGTGGTTATCCACCATGGCGATCTTGGACGGTGTGATGCGGGTATCTTGGAGCTTCAGTGCGGAGCGCTTCTCGCAGCCGAGAACGACCACGTCCTTGCCTTTTACTCCGACGGCGCAGGTTCCTGGATAGATACAAAAGGAGAGAATAGGTGAGTTATGATGTGATTGATGGATGGGAGGATTCCCTTGGGGTCGGAGGGGCTGGACGTACCTCGCTTGACGGCCTCCATGGCGTATTCCACCTGGAAGACGTGCCCGTCGGGGCTGAGGGCGGGTTAGGATGTGTTTGCTAGAGCTTCATGAAGCTAGAAATTCATACCTGAAGACTGCGAAGAGGTTAGAATGGGGAATCCCTTCATCAACCAGGCCCGTAGCCAAGGTAGTAGCTAGCTTGTCTTACCTGAAAGAGCTCGGTCATATCCAGACATTATGGGCAGTAGGCAAGATTAAGGGTTTCTGAGAGAAAGGAGACTGGAATGAAGTTCACGGGAGGAAGTAGGAGGTCAAATAGATACAATTCGGAGTCTTGGGTCGTAGAATGCTGGGGTCCGGTGTCCGGCTGGGCGATGACAGATGGAGGTGGACGCGAGGCCCGCCGCTGCCTTGAGAGCTCCCAAGCGCTTGGCGCGCGGCTAGCCGCCATGACGCTCTCCCTCCTGCTGGTTCTCCCCGACCATCCTACTACTGGTACAACTCTTGCCTCCAGTGCTTGCATATTCCACGCAGTAGACAGTAGCCACTTAGAAATGGCCACAACAGGAAACTATAAGAAAATACTTCTCTAATGGTACCATGGAATCAACCTAGCACAGAACTAATCACCCACCAATCGATCATGACGACCAATGCATAAATATCAACAGGCTCGATAAAAAGAGAATTCTCATATAGTTGATCTACACCCCAATCGCCCATGACTCCCTGCCTAGCTGAGATCGGACCATGCTGTACATCACACGCTGAAAGGCGATACGAGAGAATGCAGGCATCGGGCTAGTCAAACCAATAATCACGTCTCGACTTTTGAAGGAGGGAACGACAAAACCCGCAGGGAAAGCATATGTAAACACAAGACGAGAACAGTATAAGTAATATGAAGAACAGTACAAGAATTATGGACACTCAGAACAATCTTGTCGCACGCACGACTCCCAATCCATGTGCCTCGCAGATGTCCCAAATCCGTCGTAGCTGGTTGAAATTTTGCTGGCTCAAAAGGAATACCCCAACACCCCCAACAGAGTCCGTTCCATTGTATCCCAACCATGATCAATACCGTGATTCTCCAATGATCCCTATTGTCGAAGCGCGCAGATGAACTCGGAAAGCCAACAAATAAAAAAAAGAAAAAAAAAGACAATATCTAGAATGCAATGCCATGCTCGAGCCCTTCCTCGCCAGCGCCGCGGCTAGCCGGACAGGAGTTCCTCCCCTCCGCCGGAGGAAGTATGCGCCCATGACGAGAGAAATGCGCGAAGCCCATGCCGCTCCAAGAAGGAAAGAAAAAAAGAAATGAGAACCAACAACAAACGCGAAACGATGATCCAGCAGGTGGTGAAGAAGCGCATAGGACCGCCTGGGCCCACCTGCCCGGGCGGTCTTCTTCTATACCCTCAAACATCGCTTGCAAAGACACAATAGTAAGACATACCGAAAATGGTCTGACGTCAAATCTGCGAGACCAGGCAAAAACAGAAAGGACCAAATCGGACGAAACGACGACACGCTACCGGCCTGCTCCTCCCAACCTAATGCACCAGAACTGCAGAATTCCTTATACAAATGCGCATCAACGGAATACCAACCGTCACATATACCAACATATCCAGACCACCATATGGACAAAAAACCGTGAGGGAGAACCGTCGTAGAAAACAAATCTCTAATGTCCCCGGCTGAAACAACATTGCTGTTTCATAACTTTTTACGCGGGGGACTTGTTCGCACTGGCGCCGTTGCGACGAGAGTGGGCATCTTCACCCACAGTCAAACCTCCCAAGCCCGTCGAGAGGAAGGCAAACGGATCGCTCGAGCCATCATTGCCGTAGAAGGCACCGTTGGACGCACTGGTCGACGAGTTGTGATCAGCCCCCGTGAAGGCAGCCTGGGCGGCCGGGTTGGCGAACGAGGCCGCGGAATGGGAAGCATTCGCGGAGCCATAACCAGCGTTCATCTGACCCATAGGGGGGTATGCGGCCGGGGCGCTTCCCAAGCCCGAAGGCAAGGCAGCATAGTTGTTGGGGGGCGCGGCAAACTGTTGACCAAAGCCGCCAAAGCTACCAGTGCTAGCCGCGAAGGGACCAGGAGCCGGGGTGCTGGTCATGGAGTTCGGGCCCATGCCAAAGCTCGAGGGAGGATCCATCGGGGACGGGAAAGCGGAGTCGGCCACAACTGCTGCTCCAGACCGAGGGGCCCCGCAACGCAGGCAATTGATGTTCTTGGCGAAGTTGTGGTAACCGCAGCCCTCGGAGCCACACTTCCAGTCACCAGCACGGAAAGGCACCACACCGCCGTTGCCGCCCATGCCGCGGGAATGGCCCATTCCGTGGCCGTGGCCCATGTGAGGAGGCATCATGGACGGGGGGCCGTAGCCGTAGCCGTATCCCATCGGATCGGGGGCAGCGGCCATAGCCGGGAACGAGCAGCGGAAGCATGCAGTACGGCGCTGGAAGTTCGAGAATCCACATGAGGGGCAAGTCCAGTCGCCAGGACGAGGGCGGTTCTTGGAGGGAGGGAAAGGCGTCAGGATCTCCGCGGCACGGTCCAGGACACGGCTGGAGGAAGGAGACACCTCGATGGCCTTTTCGTTCAGAGCACGGCCGTTCATGCAAAGGCTCTCGGCAGCCTGCGTGGAAACAAATTAGATGTCTGATCTAAGGTCTGAGGATAGTGAAAGACAGTAAGCCAGTTCATACCTCTTCGTGGGACGAGAAGACCGCAAAGCCGGTGCCGGTAGGCTTGTGCTGATCCGGGGTGCGGAGGGTCCAGAACGCGATCGGACGACCGCCAAACTGAGTGAACCAGCTCTCCAGCTCGGACTGGGTGGTGTCGTGGGGGAGTCCGCTCAGATGAAGAACCTTGCTGCGCTCGGCCAGGAAGGCACGAACGTCCGCTCTGGCATCCATGGGGCGGGTGAGAATCTCGGGGTGCTCATGCGGGGGCTGAGACTTCCGGATCAAGCCGCGCAGCACTCTGGCCAAGGTGATAGCCTCCTCCATGGCGCGACGGGGAGAGGCGGGAGCCAAGGCCTGCAGGTGGAAGGGAAGGTTGTGCTTGATGGGAGCGGAAGACTGAACGGGCTCGACCTCGAGGGCGGCGCAGATGTTGGAGAGAGAGCTGGGGCCGAAGGGCAGAGACTCGGGGTGGTGAGTCTGCCATCGCTGGTATTCGGTGCGGAGGTCGAATGTCCGGGAGTGCTGAAGGTATGCCGGAAGCACGACTGCCTTGTCCCGGGCCTCACGGGGCAGCTGCACACGAAGATCCCATGAATCCAACGTCACGAAGGCGAACTCCAGGTTCTTGCTGATGAGGTGTTCCTGGGCGAAAGCGTCGAAGCGGTTGATGGCGTCGCGGAAGGTGCCTGCCGAGCGGACGTGTTCCCATGTCAGAGTCGTCAAGCTCGCTTTCAAAGACCGTCAGCCATTGAACCAAGGGACGGATGGATGCGGAGGGACGGAGTGAGGTACGAGAGAAGGAGAGGAAGGCATTGTTGGGTGATTGGGTAGGCTGCGTTCGAATGGGGTGCACTTACTGCAAAGAGGCGTGATGGGGGTGTTGACGGGCTTGACAAGAACGCTCTCATGGTGCAACTAAGCCGACGAAGAAAACAGTGTCAGCAAATAGTACATCATGGAGGATTCTCTTGTTGGGGGGTATGAGTGGTCTCGGTTGATGAAGGAAGCACGGCAGATAAGCATCCGAGAGGGGGAGAATTTGTCAAGGAGGAGGGGGAGAAAAGGCTGGGGCAATGAATGGATGAACGAGAGATAATAAAATAATCAAGCCGACGTACCTCCTCGCAGGTTTTGGTATCCAACAAGATCCACCCCAACTCAATCACTTCAGCAGAGTCCTTAGTGACGTAGACTCCATGTTCGTCGCAGGTGGTCGCAACGTGGATAACAATGTAGCGATCCAGCTTGGGGGTGGGTGCTGAAACGGCCATCGCTCACGGTTGTTGTCTAGACGTTGGCTGAATCTCACGGCCAACGGAGCGGGCAGGGGAGGGTGGAGGAGGGAGGGAGGAGGGAGGAGGGAGGAAAAGGGACGGGTCGGAGAAAGGAAAAAAACGTGTCTGCAGGCACAGCAGGCGACACGAATTCACGACCGGGAGGGAGAAGGAGGGGGTAAAAGACCGCCGTGAAGAGAAGAAAAGAAAAAAGATCACGGGGGGGAGGGAAAGGAAGGAAGAAAGAGGAGAGCACGGAGGAGGGGGAGGGAGGAGAAGGAGGAGGAGGAGAAAGCAGAAGATCGAAAGGGAAGAAGGGAAGGAAGGAAAAAGAAAGTCCCCAGGCCAGGATGGGAAAGCAGGACAAGTTCGCTTTTCTGGTGGTGGAGCGTCGAGATTAAAAGAAAAGTTTCGGCTTCGAGGGGATCCTGGCCCAACTGGACGGCGTCTACGGGTCAACCCCGACTGGTTTAGTGATTGATTATATATGGGAATTATCGAAAAGAATTGGAATCAATTCCTTTCCAGATCTACTACACAAAGTCCGAACTTCACAGCCTTTTTTTTTTTTTTTTTTGGTGGTGGGAATTCGGAACAATCGAATTAGATTTTACTATCTGGTTTCCTCTCCTGAGAATTTCCACGGGGGAGAGAGAAAGAGAGAGGATACACTACTTACTTACTACTAACTTGATCGATACATCCCACGACTGACCGTTTACCGTAATTGTATGACAGGTCTGGTACAACAGCCTTTCTCAGTTGTCTCCCTAGCAGTATAATCAGTCATTGCTGCTATTTATTCTTTCACTTCTCCCCCAAGGTGTCTATCTGTATCTGTATCTGTCGGTCTGGTCAGAATACAACTAACCATGACACCGCTGCAGAGAATAATAATTGATTCATGTTGGTTAATTGACACACATAAGACACACACACATACTTACATACATACACACACATCCGACATTCGTCATACTTTACCAACAACACATTGAACACGACGGAACAGTCTAAAATACTACTTATTAATATTACTACTACGACAATCACCTGTCAAATCAACGAACCATCCCGATCACCGTGAACCCCCCAGAGCCAATGATAAAACATCTCACACCCCCATTGAATCGTGTCTCTGGAATGTCGGATCATCCCCCAGGCTCTCTCTCCTTCTTCTCCTCCCTTCATGAAACAACTATATATAAATAGTAATGGTCGAATCACAATGACAGACACAGAATAGAGACAGTGTGTGGAATGGAATGTCCGGAGTGAAACCCGTACTTTTTTGTTCTTGACGGTATCTCCGACCCGACGCCCGCCGCCAAAAGGGAAAGCTCGACTTCCCCCCAAGGCTGATCCATTCCCATTAACCTTAAACCCTGGATATATTTTCCCCTCCAGGCAGCAAAGGTCAAGCAAGAAACAAGTAATGATGATGATAATGGTATTGCTGACGACATGAAGAGGAAGTAGTAAAGTAGCGTGGCAATAACAGTAAGTACTTTGTACTTACTACTAAATTTTACGCAGTCTACATGTCTAATAAACTAATCATCTACTACTACCATCCAAGTTGCTCTGTGCGTGCCCAGATAACTAAGATGGCCGTGCCAGGTTTGGGGGTGGGAAGGGAAGGGAGAAGGAGGGGGGGCAAAGGATGGAATGTCAAAGCAAAGTCAATTGAATGGATTTATTCGATCTGTTCCACAACCAAAGCATAAGGGAAAAAAGAGTGAGAAGAAAAAAAAAATGTGAGAGGAGAAAAAAAAACGCGAGAGATTCCGTGGAGGTGCCTGTGGATGATGGCCAATGATAGGAAGTGGAAGGACCCACTATCCGCCAGACTTCGCATCCGAAAGATTGAAAGTTGCTGGGCGAGGGATTCCGTGATTGGGTTCTGTTTGGATTAATTATTAATTACCAACAAATACGGAGTAACTTCATGAGATCAATTAAAGGGAGAGTTTTGATTGTTTGATGTACCTTGCAATGTATTAACAATTTATATACAAAGGAACCAATTAGTTGAGAAGACGTTGCTACTCTATATTGATTCATTGAGAAAGACAGTACTTACTATATTCTCGACCGATAGACCAGGCTTACTTACCTACAATACCTACTTCCCGGCTGCGACATTTCACTCCCTCAAATCCCGACGGACTTATCACCACGCGCCATCCATATCAGGCCATGACAGTACTCCGTACTACTAATTCCACCTCATCCCGGTCTAAAACTGCCACTAGCGCCGTTCCAGTAAGCTACCGCCTGGTCCACGTTCCAGATCACACGATTCCCTTTTCCCCCCAGTCACAAGTATTAAGCCAGCCATGGGCCAGGCTGACGTTTCCCATACTAATCTCCGCCTATGTACCAGAATAGCCCACCAACCACACGTAGCAAATATCATCATGAGATTAAGTGTCAACCAACTAGAAACATCATGTACACTCGTAACCAAACACCTAACTAGACGGCCCGTCCCATGTCAAGCCAATCCATCCCAACGCACCGGGTGAACCTTCCTCAAACGCCTTTCCCAATCCCATGTCCAACTATCTACGGATTTACTCGTCATCCTGACCTTCCGACTTCACAATCGTGGTCCGGCTATCGTCGTTCTCATCCTCTTCTTCGATGATACTAGGCTCCAGTGAGAAGCCCCGCCGCATGGTCCCGGGCTCAATGGATGGCCGCACACTACCAGACCGGACGCTCATGTTCGACCGCACGCTCATAACATCGCTATCGCCTTCTTCCATGCCTTCGCGGGCTCGCCCGCTGGTCGGGCGTCCCCCATGAGCCGCAGCCAGAAGCTTGAGGACTGCGTTCTTGACCTTGACGAGCGCGTTCCGCCCGGCGGCCTCGGCGGCCACGCCTTCCTCGATCGCCTCATCCAGCAGCTCCTTCACCTCCTGCGCCAGTTCCTTATTCTCCGGCGTGATTTCCGCCTGGGCACTGCGAACGCTGGAACTGAACGGATCCTCGCCTTCAGGAGCCCGGGACCCGGACCGCGAGGGAACGACCGGAGGAGCGATATAGAGCTTGCTCATAAGGGAGAAGAGCAGCTTCTTCTCCTCCTTGGAGCAACGGTTGGTGCCGGTACTGATCCCTAGCACCCGCTCGAGGATATCCTTGACCAGGGCGAGGTGGACAAAACCGCAAGCATTGGCGTTGGCCGGACCACCCGCAAGAATCCTCTCCCCGCCCAATCCGACAACCCGCCGCTCATCAGTCCACTCAGCCAGCATACCCACAACGCCGGTCATCAATGCCTTCAGCTCCCGCTGGCCCACCGACTCATCAATATCACCGTCACTGTCTTCCTCAGCCTCGAGCGAGTAATATTCTTCGGCGGCATTCAGCGTGGCCCGGATCACGGGAACCGCGACCTTTCGCATGTGCTGGGTGTTTTCCAGTCGTGAATGGCAATACACGGGGAAGAAGTAGGCCAAGGCCTGTCTCAGCGCAGGGTTGTCCCGAGTACGAGGATGGAAGAAGGAAAGGATAAGTGACTGCAGGAGAGTCTCGACGGAAGTCTGGTTATATTCCTGAATGGCGGGGGGGATGTTCGCCCCCGCTGGCGTGAACGTGTTTGTGAGCAACAATTTCGAGAGCGCTGTAGCGGCAGCTGTTTGCACGCTGTTAGGCGAGCTGGACTTCAGTGACCGAGCAAAGACCTTCAACAATGGCTTCTGGAAAACTGGCGGCGCCACGGTCTCGCCGTCATCTTGTTCCACAGGCACAAGCAACGTGGGATGCGTTGTCAGCATATCACACAAGATGTGGATGGCAGTCACCTGCAAAGCCTCGTGGCCCTTGCTGAAGCAGTGGATGAAGAGAGTCATGTTTTCCTCAGCCAGAGTCTGTAGAATCGTTAGTAGACCATTGTAAGCACTTCATAGAATTGTTCCTACCTTATCGAGTAGACAGCAAAGACCCAGACACTCAAGACCCCTCTCACGGATAGGGGCCTCGTGGCTTCGAACGGCAGGCACGACGAGGTTGTTAAGCATAGTCACCAAGTTCATGTTGGCCTGGAGGTTGCCCTCGACATTCTGCAGCATGCACTGCGCAATGTGCAGACATTTCATATTGACCATGATCTCCTTCAGTACCTTCGCTTTAGCCTCCTCTTTGTTGAAAGGCTTCTCTTCTTCGGACTGAGGGGTCTCGGATCGGTGGCGGGTGGAGCTGGCATCGCTGATTTCTGACCTTGCAGACACGAAGCTGTCCTCAGTCACAATAGTGTCGTGGACTTCAGCAATGGCTTCCAGAACAACGCTACAGAATTCCTTCTCAGCAGCAGCGTTGGGGCCGCAAACACATCGCAGGGTCTCGACAGCAAGCTTCGTGCACTCCTGAGGGAGTTCCGGTACGGCAAGCGACTCACGCAGGAGGGAGAACATCTTGCGCCGTCCAACTTCATCACTGTAGTCCAGAGTCATGGAGATATGCAGCAACTGTTCCACGATAAATTCTTGCTCCACGGAATCGTCATCATTAGCATCACCAGTCTCTTTGGCGATCTTCTTCCGCTGCAACAGCTCGGTCATATACTTGTGTAGGTAAAACGCAAGGGCTGTGACTTCGGGCATCTTCTCGTCTGCAAGCTTGTCGTACTTCCCTTCATTCTCAACGCGGCAGAAGTCGCTGAAAGACCGGATCATGAAGGCCGATTCTGCGGTAAGGTTCTCCCAGAAAGGCTCGTCGAAAACAACCGCCTCCCGATAATCCGGGCGACCCTCCCAGAAGCTACGCATGGCTTCGTGTGCAATTCCAGACTCTACTCCGGAGTTGACAACATCAATTCTCTCGAGGAGCTCAAGCAGCCCGTTGAAGTTCGGTGGGGAGCGTTGGCCTGTAGGTCCGGCTTCGGGGTCGTTGTTGGTGCCAGCGCAGTCTTCAACCCAGCGGTCGTAGAACAATTTACCCGTGGCTTTGCGAACGCTCTCGTCACGGTCACGGAGACCCCATCGAAGAAGCTTCTCTCGCATAGACAGCGACAAATGCCGGAAGTCACCTAGGGTGGGAAGGAGACGCGAGTACAAGGCACGTCGAGTAGCGGCATCGAGATCGCGGGCTCGTTCCAGGAGATATTTCAGGGTACCCGGCACCAGAGGGAGGTTGATGAGTAGGGTCTTTCGTACATCGGCACTGGTATCATTCTGCATAATATCGATGAGTCGCTCGAGCACGGCCTTGCTGTCATCGTCATCTTCGTCATCGTTTCCTGCGAGACGGCCAAGTCCCATGACAGCCTGCACTCTTACGGCAGGCTCCTTGTCTCGAATGCGCTTCACAAGGCCGCCGCGAATGGCGTGATATTGGTCGTCGTCTATCGTTTCGAGGGAGTTGACAATGTGGGCGATGATTTGAGTGGCACGAAAGCGGACCGTCTTGTCTTTTGTTGCTAATAATGGGACGATTATGTTGATCAGGCTGGTTGTCAAGCGGGAAGTGGGCGTTTCAGGCGAATTTTGCATATCTTCATCGTCATCATCTGCGGCATATAGTTCTGCATCTTTCTCGGAAGCCAATGCCAGGAATGCGCCAAGAAAGCGTAGGATGCGGTCTCCGACCGGCTCTGATTTCTTGATAGGGAGAATGCGCAGAACGCAACGGCCGACCTCCGTATTGAACTCCGTCTCGGGCAGAGTCTCTTCCATAGGAAGCGTCCACTCTGCCTGGGACTTGCTTCCATCCTTCTTGGAGCTCTTCTGGGATATGCCGCAGCAAGCTTCTTGGAGCTTCCTCAGTCGGACAACGAGTTTCCGATGTCCGGTTGTCGAGCGCTGCGCATCGGCGAAAAGAGAGCATACATCGCGGCGCAAAGTGGGAATAGCCTCTGGAAGTGAAGGCTCCTCGGGGATAGTGAAAGACGGGGTCACTGAGCCTGCGCGCGAGGGCTGAGCGGAGGTCTTGCGCGTAGCGGTGGACGTTGAACGGGCGGATCGGCCAGGCATGGTGGCTCAATGGCGGGGTAGATGTCTCGTCTCAGACAGTTCAGTAAGGGGTCGGGAGTCAATAGTTGTCATAAATCATCCTAAATCCGTTGCATCGATGGATCTTAACGCGTCGTCCGTCCAAAGCGTGTCTGGCGTGTGCAAGAGTTCGATGTGTTCAGGAGAAAGACTGATGCTGTTCCGATCCAAACATTGCGGAGGCTGTCACGGGGCTGGATAAACAAACAGCCCAAACGGGAAGGCTGATAAGGGCTAGGGCTGCACGTGGTTCAATCAACAGAAGATTACTGGGCTGTACGAGAAACATGCAGTTCACACTGAATGTGATGTCATTACACTGAACATGCACAAGACTGAGCTTAACATTATCCTTTTCACGGCTAGCAACATATAAACACAATACAATACAGCTGCTAATGTCAGCTCCATCATGGAATGTCCAGTAAAGGCAGTGAAAGCAATCACGCCATCGACCACGTGACGTAGCTTACTAACACCGATCATCGGCATGCGGACAATCCGGGGAATCGCTGCGTTCCTCCCTCAGCATCCAGGCGTTCTGGGTTTGACGATTAGCGAGCCATTGACAGCATGTTTCGTCAGAGTATCCGTCGATTCGGCACAACGGCCCTCCGCGCCGCGGAGGCGTCGACAACCTCCTACAATGTCCGGGTATCCAAAGCCCAGGGCTTCACCAACGGCCTCACGGAAGGTATATGCACCCATACCCGGCAACTCAACCGCATAACTAACCCTCCACCTTAGCAATCGGCAACACCCCCCTGATCCGACTGAAGAAGCTTTCCGAAGAAACCGGCTGCAACATCCTCGGCAAAGCCGAGTTCCAGAACCCCGGAGGCAGCGTCAAGGACCGCGCAGCTCTATTCGTCGTCGAGGATGCAGAGCGAAAGGGCCTCCTGAAGCCCGGCGGTACGGTAGTGGAAGGCACGGCAGGAAACACCGGAATCGGACTCGCGCACGTCTGCCGCTCCAAGGGCTACAAGCTCGTCATCTACATGCCCAACACCCAATCGCAGGGCAAGATCGACCTGTTGCGTCTCCTCGGCGCCGAAGTGTACCCCGTCCCCGCTGTCGCATTCGACAACCCGGAGAACTACAACCACCAGGCACGCCGGCACGCCGAGTCCCTGGACAACGCCGTCTGGACTAACCAGTTCGACAACACCGCCAACCGCCAGGCGCATATCGAGACGACCGGTCCCGAGATCTGGGCGCAGACGAACGGTCAGATTGACGCTTTCACCTGTGCTACGGGTACCGGTGGTACTTTGGCTGGTATTACGCGCTACTTGAAGACCGTCAGTGACGGGAAGGTCAAGAGTTTCCTTGCCGATCCTCCGGGTAGTGTGTTGCACAGCTATATCCAGAGCGGTGGGAACTTGGTCGAGCGCTCCGGTAGCAGTATCACTGAGGGTATTGGCCAGGGTCGTGTCACGGATAACCTGCAGCCGGATATTGGTCTGCTGGACGGATCGCTTAACATTCCTGACGAGAAGTCGATTGAGATGGTGTATCGCTGCTTGGATGAGGAGGGTCTGTACCTCGGTGCCAGCTCGGCGTTGAATGTGGTGGCCGCGCAGGAAGTGGCGAAGAAGCTGGGCAGGGGTAACACCGTTGTTACTATCTTGTGTGATGGTGCTTACCGCTATGCGGACCGGTTGTTCTCCAACACGTGGTTGCAGACGAAGGGACTGCGTGGCGCGGTGCCGAAGCACTTGGAGCGCTATGTTGTGCTGCCTTAGATGTAAATCAGTTATCAATTTGTGAATAGATATGATGTATGCTAGAACGGACTCTTTGAACTCGGCTTCGTAGTAGTAGTAGTAGTAGTAGTAGTAGTACTTTAATGGGACTCATGATGATACTACCCGTGACCCGCTAGGATGTAGTAGTATATATATCCACACCACATAATGAACTCAACACACCCAACTCCAACATTCATAGAACTGAAACCCAAACACTCTCATTACTTACTCTTAGAATCAATACCAACTCACACATAATAAACATTTAAAGTAGTAGGTAATGGCATGGCATCATCAACGCCCAGGAATCATATAGTAAAAATAGCCAAAGCATCTAAAGTTATCTACCGTTACAACGAAGTTGCGAACAGTTATATATATATTTACTAGTCGTTATAAACTACAAATCAAGAATCATACTTCGTAGTATACTACTTGATGAATATATGAGCGGTACTAGTAGTACCTCTAATTTATATCATTGTTGACTTGACGTCATTACATACTTCGATACTACAATCCAAGGATATAATTAGTGAGTGCGAGTCTACATTTACCAGCCCACTACTATACGAGTAGTAACACCGCTGCAAAGAGATCTATTCTATCTGTACACAGTAGTAATAATATACAATGAGTCGAGTCAAGACCATCCATCCATCCATCATCCCCACCCCTCTCCCACAACCACAAACCATGAAGTCTATCAACATCAATCAATCAACATCATCCGAAATAGAAAAGAGATAATGAAGTAAACGCCATAAAATGCACCCAACCCAAACGCCACCCATGAAAAACAAACACAACCCACATTACACCCTCCCTTTCCCCCCCAGCCCTCCCATTCTCTCCTTCGAAGAAAACTCGGGAAATACCTCAATCATCCTTCTCCGGCATCCTCATATAAGCATCAATCGCCGCACTGAACGCCGCAAAGCCCGCACACCCCGCCGCCGCAGCCTGGGGACCAGCCTTCGCACCGAGAATCCCACCAGTAATGCAACCCGCCGCGACCGAGTTCGTAAGATCATTCTTGGCCCGCAAGCCCTCAATACAGCACTCAGTGCCAGAGTACAGCGCACCCACGACACCGAAGTTCTTCGCGCTAGACCACGACCGCTGGCCCATGTCTTTGAATCCCCTCCGCACTTGCTCTTTCCAGGGGAGGTCGGCGATCGCTTTGCCTTGCGGGGTGAAGGTGGAGTCGTAGGACATCTACACATATACCATGTATCTGTTAGTTTGGTTTGGTTGATTTTGGAAGATGGAAGGGTATGGGGATAGGGATGGGGGGCAGGCGTACGCTAGCCATGAACAAACCGAATACACCACCCAGACCGAAACCCATTGTTCCGGCCATGACGGTCTTCATGGGGCAGGATTCCATGGCGGAGTACATCTACCATCATTATTAATGCGTTAGCTTGGGTTTACTGATGAGGAGGGAGAGGGTAAGGGGTAGGGAGGAAGTGTACCATCTTCACCATGGCTTGTTCTTGCTCGCTCATGCCCTGCATGTTGGGTCCTGCTGCGCCGGGGGCGCCGCCGAGGCCGCCCATCGGCGTGGTCATGCCAGCGGGGTTCATTGTGTATGTTGTCTTAGAGTCTGAGGTATGTGGTGGAGCTTGAGGAGTTTTGGTAGGGAGGCTGGAGTGGTGGAGGAGCTCCGCGACACGGTGGTAGTGAGTGGTGTAGACAGACGGCCGATTATCGCATCCCCCGGACTTTTTGCGGAGATGGCGACGGGCGCAAATTTATTTTTACGGGACGCGGGAGGTGCCAGAGTGGCAATGTCACGTGATATCCCGGGATTTCACGATACTATACGGATACTATCAACTACCTCTACTAATATAGAGCAAGATCTCTAATTCTAGGTAATAAGTAACTGTTTTTACAGCCAGTACATTCTGACATAAATACATTCTAAAACATTGCAAGAAGGTAAAGAGTGAAATCAACGCTCATCGTAAAGGGTATTGCAACATTCATAACCCTGCGTTAATCCGTCGGTCTCTGCTTGGTCGCACATATCGTGTCCATATTTACAATAGCATTGGAAGAAATAAATCGAAAGCCGTAATCGAACGGCACATTCAGAGTAATCGAGCAATCAGTCACGCTTGTCGTCCTTGTCAATCGGCGAATAGGGTTCCTTTCGTTCGGGGGAGAGACTGCGCTCCCATTCGGCCATCAGGTTGGACGCGGTCCGGGTCAACTTCGAGGGCGCCAGCTTGGTAATGGCTGGCCAAGGGATACCGTCGGATACACTGGGATCGGGGACAATAGACTCGTGCAGGGCGCGCCAGTCGCCAAAACTAGTGCCAGTCAGCGTATCACTGTCAAGGGCCAAGACGAGGACAGATGCCTACGAAAGATATAAACACTGGTTAGGACCTACCTGGTACTTGTACGTGGACTGCTGCTCTGCGTCATCGGCGACTGGTCCTGCTTCGACTCCAACGTGGAGCGGCTGGATGACGGTGTGTGTGTCTTCTTCGGCGAGTCCCACTCCCAGTTGTCTTCAACATCGGGGATGTGGGAGCCGCCCTGTTCGATCCGCCCGCTTGGGGTACTGGAGGCTCCGCGAGCGCTCCGGGACTTCTGCCCAGCTGTATCAATGCCGAATTCACTCCAGAACGACGCGTCAATGTCCGCCGAGTTGGAGTCTTTACCAGAATAATTCGTCCCCGCGCGTGACGTTCTGCCCCCCTGCATGGATAACCGGTCTCTGCTTCGCGATGTCGAGCTGGATGAATCCCGCTTGCGTACGGGAGGTACGCCCCGGGATTCGGTCGCACTGATGCCCTCTTCTCCCACGGTCGCTTGTCGGATATCCTCCAAGAATGTCCAGAGTCCCTCGCGCAGGTCGGACGCCATCTGCTTGCCGGTGCGCATCAGCGCCTCGCGAGACGGAGGAGGCATGGTGTTTCGCCACTGCGCGATCATGTCCTCGGTGGGCTTGGAGGAGTCGCCGGAACCTGCACTGCGCTCAACAGACGACGGCAGAGTGGCTGACCGGGGAGACCGACCGATACGACCATTCGCCGAGTTGGTCTCCGACTCCGATGCGGCCCTGCCGTCTCCAGAAACCGACACCGGCGACAGCAAGGACAGGGTCCGGGTGTGAGAGCCCCGGAACACCCGTCGTCCATTGGCTGAGACGGTCGTGCCTTGAGTTGCAGCTGCGCGCAGACTGTGGCGGCGATCCAGCTCCCGGCTGAGTCGTGCGTGCGCCAGCGAGGGGCTCGCGGAGCCGCTCAGACTGGGGTCTCGACGATGCGAGCGCTCCGGAGTCTGATCGGGGGATCGCAGCGGGATCAAAGGCTCTGCCCGATAGCTGATCTCCGCTCGCTTCTTGGTCCTCTCGGACGAGGCCCACTGCTTCTTCAACGAGTCCAGCTCAGTCTCCGCACGATGGAGCTCCTCCCGCAGCTCCAGCACTCTTCTTTCCTGCGAGGCGATGGCAGTCAACAGTCCGGAGCCATCATCTTGTTCGTCAAAGGCCAGGGGAGCTCCCAGATGGGGGATCGGCGAGGGGTAGGCGGAGGAACGAGTCACGGGCGTCATGGATCCAGGGGAGGCAACACTCGCACTAGGGTCGACGGTGGCGGGCGGCGGGATGTTGATGGGGAAGTTCAAGGTCAGTCGTTTGGCGTGTCGAGCAGCACCATTTGGACGTGCTGGTAGAGAGGATCGCTTCGACTGAAGGGTAGTTCGATCATGCTCAGTGGGAGGGTTTGGGTGGTGGTGGGTGAGGTGGTCGGGCGACGACAGCTGCAGCAATGTCTGGGACGTTTCCGGAGCCATTCCCGCCCTGCCCGTTCCCGGGGAATCCCCCATGACGGACCAGCGTACTGAGGATGGAAACTTCGTTGATCAGACAGGCCTGGGGAGTTGGTTACAGAAGCTGAAGCGACAGAATCATGGCAAAACCCTGGAGAGCCCGGCAGGAAGGATAGAAACAATCGATCAGGGGCCCGGGAGTCAGTCAGATGAATGCTCCAGGGGGGGCGGGCACGAGGGAGAGGAATTGGCTGATAAGAAAGCTAAAGAATGTATGGGGCCAATCAGCCGCATAAACAAATGGTAGCCGTTTAAGAGGCAGAAAAGGAGGAGATTGAAGAAAGAGAATAGAAGAAGGTCAGTCAGGGCAAGGGAAAGAAGGAAAAATAGAAGAAACGGGGCCGGGAAGCAACACGGCCAAGAGAGAAGGAGTGTAATCAAATCCCATCAAATAAAAATGCGAAGAGCACGAGCACGAGAGGAAAAGGTCTGGCCGAGGGCACGAAAGTATGGCTAAGAGCCAACGGGTCTTAGTGAAGGTCACTAAAGCCACCAAGTTGGCGGGCGAAGGAGGGAAGTGGATGGGCTCCAGCGGGTCGCAACGCGCATCCCTTCCGCCTGCAGTCTTGCGTTTCACCGCGTTCTCATTTCTCTCATTTCTCTCATTTCTCTTCTCTTTTCTCTTTCAGGGGGTGATGGGTGTGGTCCATGGAAATTACTAACCCGGTAGTTAGATGAGGATGGACACTGCAAAAAGGTGCATACCCAGCATAGATAGTATATGATTATCTATCTACATGATCATCCATCACATTTCATTATCTTTCCCTGCTGCACGATGCGGGGAGACATGCACGCAAGGGGGAACATTTAAACAGCATGATCAATGAGGATCATCCTCCCCTCCCTCATGTGGTTGACAGGCCCCAACGTGATGCCAATTTACCTGCAACTGCTTTCTCCCTACGTATTTATCTACTTCCCGCACACTTCTCTCATCTCCCAAATTACTGCTCCTATTTTTAAACTTCGTATCGTCCCGACCCGTCTTCTCGGAGTCTGGATGGCCTGCTCGGCTGGTATTTCCGTTATTACTTTGTACCATCATGTTGTTCCTAATATACATCACGTAGGAGATTTAATTTTTTTTAATTTTAAATTTTTTCATAGAATTGTGGTTACCCATACATGCAGCAAATACATGCAGGTCGCAGATCGCCT
The DNA here is from genome assembly GCF_013340325.1 of Aspergillus tubingensis. Lineage (NCBI taxonomy): Eukaryota > Fungi > Ascomycota > Eurotiomycetes > Eurotiales > Aspergillaceae > Aspergillus > Aspergillus tubingensis. Next base: position 2,621,256 of record NW_023336280.1, on the reverse strand, counting down.
CAGTTCCACCAACACCAGCTATAGTTCACACAAAGTCCATACACTGTCCAAGATTATCCTTCCATCCAAAACAACAACAACAAATTATCACATCATCAAAATGAACGAAAGAAAGAAAAGCAGCAAAAGACCTATCTATCAGAACAGAATTTAGTACACATGCTCGCCCGAAATATAATCATCAGAAATGAAACTCGTCGCGCAGATTCGGAGCTGAGCCATCGAGCCAGTCCCACGGGTTGTGCCACGCTGCCACACCAGTTCGACCAGCACCTGGCCTCCAGCTTGGCCCCAACCCACGGAGCCCAATGCAGCAAGGAAACCGTACCAAGCGAGGGGAATTATGCAGAAATGAAATCAATAGGTGCAGCATACAACAAGCCCATGGACCCAACATGTAAACGCCCCGGGAACCGATTTTGTACAGATAATAAAAATAAAACAAGGTCAAAAGAGAAGACAGAGAGCCGCAAGGGACCTGTCAATAACGTCAGGGATACAAGGAGGAGTTTAGATCCCCGGCCAGCGGTTGCGGAGGCCTTCAGACCATCGTTGATAGAGCACATCCGACAACTGCTTCGTGTGCTCCATCCCCGGCACTTGCTGGCCCGGGAGATTCGCCAGCTGCGCCGGCTGCAGGTTGGGCTCGGCCACTGCCGCACTCTGGCGGCGCCGATGGCTTTTCAGATGTGGGTTGTTTTGTGCCAGAACCAGTCGCGGCCTCTGTGGGGATTCGGCCGGTGGAGCGGGTGGGACGAGGCTGGCCAGCTTGGGGTCGCTAGAGTAACCGCCATTTCATCAGCTTCCCTTGCCATTCGCTGCAGGAAATATCGCCACTTACCCTTGCAGTCGCTCCGTCATCGCCCTCACGATGTGATACAGACCCTCAGGGTCGATCATTTCCAGATCACTCCACGCCTCGGCCAGCCGGGAAATCGCCTCGCGCTTCTCGTCATCTCCCGTCGTGCCCAACACCTCCTGACAGGCAAGTCCCACCGCCTTGCTGTATGCGCGACGGCCCAGCTGTGCTTCCTTGCTGTTGGGCTCCGAGAAGAGCGTCTTGGGACTGGCATTTTCGTCCGTGTAGGAATACTGCGGGGGGTATGAAGCGTCGGCGGGGACCTTATCCGACACCCGACGGAATTGACGAACGGTCGAGGGACTGTTCCCAAAGCTCATGTCCACCCCCAGAGGTTGCTTCACCCCGCTGGATCGTCGCTTGGCACGCCGCAAGGATGGACTGCGTTCGGGGGCCGGTGCCCGTCTGACGGCGGTATTCGTTGCATGCTTCGGTGGAATAGGTGGGCTAGAGATGTGCAAGTCGTCCATCAGCTCGGAGGCTTCATCAAACACCCAGTCCTGGGGTTCCGGCTCGTTCTCAAAGTCGTCGGGCTCTTCGCGGATAGCCATCGTGAGAGCTTTCACGGTATCAAAGACCCATCCGTCATCATCATCCAGGTTCCGAATCGTATTGCTGCAGCAAAGTAGTTAGCGGATGTGATGTGTGTTCGGGGGCGGGCCACATACAGAGACTCTGCATAATACTTCACTTTGTGCGTCACACCCCGACCAGCATCCCAATCCTGCCTCCGGTGAATCAGTTCCTGTAAAGCCTCCGTTTTCCCCGCATTGCGGATGAACTTGTGTCTCAGAAGCTCCTTGGCGCTCGGTCTTCGGTCGGGGTCCTTGGTCAAGCACTGTGCAACAAAGTCCTTGAAGGTGTTGCTATAGTCGTCGCCTTGCAAGCGGGGGGCGGGTTCCTTAGGAATCAAAAAAAGCACTTTCATGGGGTGAGTGCTGGCGTGTGGCGGCTCGCCGTTGATCATCTCGATCGCCGTAATACCCAAGGACCAGATATCCGCTTTGTAGTCGTATCCAGCCTGCTGGATAACTTCGGGCGCCATCCAGAACGGCGTGCCGACAAAGGTGTTGCGTTGGGATTTGATATTGATTAATTGTGCGGCCACCCCGAAATCCGCCAGCTTGACCTTTCCGGTATGCGACAGAAGTACATTGGCGGCTTTAATGTCGCGGTGGATCTTGCCTTCGCTGTGCAGATAATCCAGACCCAGAAGCAGTTGCTGGCAAATAATGGCGACGTGGGCTTCGTTAAAAACGCCGGGTTTCAGCTAGAAGTGGTTAGCGAAGCGCACCCAGATTCGACAGGTCACTCATGGATTACCAGGTCCAGACAGGATCCACCACCGAGATACTCCATCACAATCCACAGCTTATGACCTCTCAGAAAACTCGCCTTGTATTGCGTCACGAATTGGCTCGCACAGGTAGCGAGGACGGAGATTTCCTGCTGGATTTCTTGGATATCATCTTCACTGGATTCGAGATCGATCTGTAGCAGCGGGCGCATGTCAATAAATGGATACGTTCACCGGGCGAAAAAGCCATGCAGAGTCACACGCACATGTTTAACCGCCACAATCTCTCCGGTAGCCTTTTCAATGGCCTTGTACACCGTTCCAAAACTTCCACCTGCAGGTGCAAACGGTCAGTTCCCGATGCGATTGCCTCCACTGACACATTCCGCAGGACCACTCACTTCCCAGCTCCTCCAGCATCTGATAATGACCTGACATGTCGTCCTCCATGGTTATCGTGCAGGAGGTCTCCTCCACGGATGAGACAGCGACGACGTGAAAAGTGGAGAGAGAAAAATAGAAAAGAGGAAAAAGGTGAGCAGGGACCACACACACACACAACTCAGCACACAAGGGGCAACCCGCACAGCCAGCCAGCTGAATTAATCCTGTGAATACAAGATATACACGCTGAGCCGAACAAATTCGAGTGAACCGACCTTGGAGAGCGGAGGGATGGAGGAGCAATCAACGGGGAGCTGAGGCTATCTACCAGGGACTCCTCCATTCAAGGACCAGCCCGTCGCGCATCCGGTGGTCGGCAGCCGCTCGCTCCCATGGTTCGCGGCAGACACAACAGGCGGTAGCTCATGGCAACCATGGTTCCCGCTGCTTCTTCCCCCTCACCGCCTGCCGCTGACCGCCGGACTCGGATTATTTGGTTTGCCGGCGTGTCAGATCACATGCTGCTTTCTTTCCCTTTAACTATAACTTGCTCCATGATTAAGCTTCTGACCTCCGAAAATAATGACATGGAATAAGACCATGTCTTACACTGACATGTGTAGTCTTCTTTGATATTTAGCTACTCAGCAGCCACTTCACGAATACGATCGGGGTTCGATCGTGCATCTCATCGACGGGGGGCCTAAGAGTTAAATTACTTTCCCCGCATAGCCAGCCACCTTTGCTCTCTGCTAAATATAACCTAGACTCACTATGGTGGGTTCGTTTTCTCGGAAATCTTGGAAACCTGGCTATCTATCTACGAAATTCCGGATGCGACAACTTAGCTTATGCAATATCTTCGCCACATCTGTGTAACTCGACAAGGCCACCAGCATCTGGATGGTACCCTACACAGTGTACTCCGTAACGCTATATTCACCATAATCCATTCTTACGGCCCCCGGGTTGGCATTACCAAATAACAGGATATCTACATGCAATAGAATTTCTAGTTCCAACTATTGAGAACTACTAAAAGTAAATCTGAGTTTAATGTTGAACCGAATATGTTGAACATTACCGAGTACAGTACTTTTGTGCTCACCCGAACTACAAATGGAGTTTTCGGTCTGTAACTAACATACTTATTAATATACTTCAGTCACTCTTAGTTACTAAATGTAGGTATGATTTTGAAGAGAATAATCAATACTACTATGGGCCAGGTCAGCTGTAGGCTCGGGAACCGAGGAGTCCGTGTGACCGAAGCTACCGTGGATCGTTGATGTATATCCTCCGTAGCACTAGTCAGGAACTGTAGGTCTGGAATCTCGGAAGGCGCGATGCTAGGGGTATAACTTTTTCAGTAGCTGACATTTAACCCCTCATCTCCTCCCGTTCCCTGTACTCTATTCAACCAAACACCCCACCGTCGTATCGGCCGAATATTCCACCATGGGGTTGTTGTTCAACTCCCACACCAACCAGCTACTCCTGCTGCTAACGGTCCTGGCAGCACTCACATTCGTCACCTCCAGGGTTCGTCGCTATTTTATCCGCCGCGAATTTACACGCCGCCATGGCTGCCAGGAACCGCCCAGTGTCAACAAGGATCCTTTCCTAGCACTCGATCAAATCTGGACCTCCGTTCGCTATTTTCGAGAGTACGTTTCCCTGGAGAAAAACGCTGAGCGCTACCGCCTCTATGGGGATACATACGCCTGGAAATTACTGCTGGGGCACTACAGAGTCTTTACTATGGAGCCGGAGAATGTAAAATCGGTCTTGTCAACGAGTTTCAAGGATTGGGGTCTGGGTCACCGTCTTCCGCATTTTGAACCGCTTCTCGGTAAAGGTATTTTTGACACAGATGGTGAGCACTGGGCTACGTCTCGTGCCCTCATCCGGCCCAGCTTCACCCGCGACCAGGTTGCGGACCTGGCAATGTTCGAAGAATTGATCCCCGACCTCTTTGCCCAGATTCCTCGTGATGGAGTGACGGTGGTGGATCTGCAGGATCTCTTCTTTCGCTACACTATCGATTCAGCCACCGCATTCCTCTTCGGTCAATCGGTCGCCAGCCTGAAGATGGACCAGTCGGAGCTTGGCTTTGCTCAGGCCTTCAACTACTCCCAGGAGGCCATTACATTACGATTCGTTCTGGGCCCATTAGGCAGAATCTTCCCCCACAAGAAGGCGGATAAATGCTATCGTTTATGCCGGGACTTCGCTGCGCGGTTCGTCGAGGAGGCAGTCCAAGCAGCCCAGTCCGAGGGAGCCGATGGGACTTCGGAGACAAAGCATGAGAGGTATATCTTCTCTCATGAATTGGCACGACGCACCTCTGATAAACGCCGCATTTTGGACGAGCTCATGAACGTTCTGCTTGCCGGCCGTGACACTACTGCCGGCCTTTTGAGCAACATGTTCTTCATGTTGGCTAAGCACCCAGAAGTCTGGGACAAGCTGCGCCAGGAAGTAGCTACCTTGGAGGGCCGATTGCCCTCGTATGAGGAGCTTCGTAACCTGAAGTATCTCCGATGTTGTATGAATGAATGTGAGTAAACCGCTGCTGTGATTTTGCACCATAGCTCGTCTCTGACAATCTATCAGCATTACGATTGCATCCAGTTGTACCAGTAAACGGGCGCATCGCACTGAGAGATACAGTATTGCCGAAGGGAGGAGGCAAGGATGGTCGCTCGCCGGTCTTCATGCCTGAAGGGTCTACAATTGAGTACAATGTATATGCGATGCACCGGCGGAAAGATATCTATGGACCCGATGCAGATGTTTTCCGCCCTGAGCGCTGGGAGAATGGACAATTGCAGCCTCGCTGGGAATACCTTCCCTTCAATGGAGGACCACGCATTTGTCTCGGTCAGCAGTATGCGCTGACTGAAGCTGGATATGTCACTGTTCGCATGGCCCAAGAATTCCGGACCTTGAAGGGCCAGGATCCAGGACCGTGGGAGGAGGCATTGACCTTGACTCTGTGCTCACGGAATGGAACGAAGGTGTCTGTCACACCGGCTTGAATAGAAAAGTTTGCCTGTTGTTTTTGTAATGCTTAGCTTATTGTCGAGTGCCATATCAATAGCCAGACTGTCATGTTGTTTTTAGCCTCTACTTTTACACTTCAAGCACCTTACGTATGCTGAATGGCTTAGAAGGGGATGTGGCGGTAAAACCCTCCAACCCGAGTTTTGTGGACATTGTAAATGACACATCACATCAAATAGATGAGTTTACATATGCATCTTGGCCCTGGCTTGTATTCCAGTCTTGATAACCGTCTGCTCCCGTGACTCATCCCATATAGTACCGGGATCGGTCTCCGAACCCCGATTCATATACCGAGTCCGCATACAACCAAGGACAACTGCTGCTTTGATTCTAGCTTCATTCCTCCCTAGAGAATTATCAGAATACATAGCAATTTAAATATTCCCCAGATAAATTATCATTAAGTAGATTCTCGAAATTGCATTACATTATCTATGAGTCGGGTATCTCCGGCACACCTAGTGTATCGGTATCCGGCGTTGCCGAACCCCGATAATCATGAGAGCAGACCATTCCATCACTCTCACCCCTCTTTACTTCTTCTATATTGTGATACAAACCATAAACAATATTTATCTGGGCGGTGAGTTTATTATCGTGTTCAAGTTACGAGTATATGCCCAGAATGGCCCCTCAATCGTACGGACGGGTATGTTCAGCTCACCCACTATCTACATCTTGCTTACCAATGCGGGCGAACAGGCTTGTCTAAATTGCTCCAAGTCCAAATGCAAATGCGTTGACCGACCAGGAAGCCAGGGGTGTGAAAGATGTTACCGGCTGAACAAGACGTGTCTGCGAGGCACCTCAACCAGAGCGATGCAGTCCCAGAAGAACAATACTGCCGCGCGCATTGCTCAGCTAGAAGGCAAGCTGGATGAGCTGGTGTCATCTCTTCAGCCACAAAACCCACCAAGCACTTCTAGCAGTTCTGTTAGAAACTCTCTTTCTACTCCAGCATCTGATTCCAGCTCTCCTACTACATATGGAGATTATAATATCCCTGCAGCATCGATATCTAGTTCGGACAGCTTGGAGTCTTCACCGGAAGAGTCGCTAGACATATTCCGCACTCACATGCTTCAGTATTTTCCCTTTCTACATCTTCCCGGAGACGTGCAATGGATGCGTCAGGAGCGGCCTTTTTTGTTCCTCTGCATCATGGCGGTGACGTGTCCATCGATACCGACCAAGCTCGCCTTAGGAGAGAAGATCAGAAAGATTGCTACAGAAAGAATGTTCCTTTCTAGTGATCCGGGTGCAGTGAACCTTGATCTTCTGCTAGGTCTTTTGACAGTTCTAGCCTGGGGCTACGATCACTTACTACACGACACCGCATTGGGACTGCCGCGGTTTACTCAGCTCGCCATAACGGTTGTTTACGAATTGCGTCTCAACAAGCCAATTCCTGATGACACCAATGTCCTTACTGCCGGACTCGGCGGCTGCGCCTCATCGAGGGCACCAACGCGGACGCTCGAGGAGCAGCGAGCAGTCCTAGCATGTTTTATTTTGAGCTCCATGTAAGTCTATTGCACTCCTTTACGTGGTTATGCCTAACACAGCTAGTGTATCGACATGCCTTGACAACATTCAACCAATGCAATGGACGTCACATATGGAAGAATGTCTCGAAGCTCTGACTCGGAAATGTGAAACGCCGCTTGACGAAGTATTCGCTCATCAAGTCCGACTGCACCGTATTGCAAGAGAGGCGGAGCATATCCGAATTGCGTCGACGGCGGTTCCGGCAGCGTTTCACCTTACTGCTTTGCAGAGGAAGGTCAACGAGGTCAAGCAGAGTATAACACCTGACTTGCAACATAACAGTGAGTAGATCATTGATTATACCATCGTCAGGACTTTGGCTCATGCTGAACAGGCCTATTCCGTGCGTCGACGTACTACACCGAATTGAGCATCCATGGCCTCGTCCTCTCAAAAAAGCAAGACATCCCAGACCTACAAAGACTCGAAGGACTCCACGCATGTCTCGAAACCGCCAGATCAGCATTAGATAGCTTCTTCCAGATATCATCCACCGACGACTATATCGGAATTTCATTCCCCTTCTTCAACTATCTCGCGCGGAGCATCCTAGTCATCATGACACTGTCAACGATGAACGACCCCATCTGGGACACAAGCCTGGTGCGATCGACTGTGGACGTTCTATGGATCTTGGACCGCCTGATCAACGAGGTGCAACAAGCCAAGGCGTCGAGATGTGAAGAGAATGAGTCAGCCAATGGATTTTTGGACAAGTCAACCAAGAAACTCCAGTCGCTTCGTGCCTCTGCATGCGCCGCGCTGATGCCGGCGAAGCCGCAGCAGCAGTGTAGTAGCGTTGCCAAAGCGGCCGAGGATGACTTGCAGGTGTTGCGCATGTTTCAGGCCTACGAGTTGATGGACGCGGGGTTAATGGCTAGTTTCATGGAGGGAACAGCTATCTTCGATGGATTTTATTAGCTGATATCAATATCCCAAGTTAACCCTAATCTATCCCCTCACAATCTCCCCATCACCTATACTAGTTTACTCCTCAAAACTAGTCGAATGCGCAATCTCCCTCATGGCCTCCAAATTCTCCCTAACCCCCTCAATCTTCCCCGAAAACCTCTTCCAACAATCCGGCCCCAACACCACCCTCAAAAACCCCTTATCAGCAATCCCCTCCGCCAACCCATTCCCATCCACCACCTCCAGAATCCTCTGCGCCGCCTTCTCCGGATCCCCCTCTTGACTCCCATCCTTCGCCTTGATCAACTGCAGCGCCGCCTCCACCGGCGTCCCCACATAATCCTCACTCAACCCCGCCGCAGGCGCCACAAACGCACTGAAGAAGTTTGTCCGGAAGTACCCCGGTTCAATTAGTAGAACGCGGATCCCGAAGGGGTGGAGTTCTTTAGATAGGGACTCTGTCATGCCTGTCCCCAGCACCATTAGCATATACCCACACACAGACACACAGATATCATCACATCATCGATACGACAAGATAAAATGGGACATACCTTCCAATGCAAACTTCGACCCCGCATAAACCGCACACCCTGGCGCACCATCCACACCCGCACTACTGCTAACATTCACCACCGTCCCGGCCCCTCTCTTCCTCATGAACGGTAACACGCCCTTCAACACCCTTATCGGACCATACACATTCGTATTGAACTGGGACTCAATCTCCGCTTCGCTCATGTCCTCGATACTCCCTAGCAGGGAGTATCCCGCATTGTTGACGACTACGTCGATGACCCCGTCTGCGTGTGTGTTGATAGCACTTTGGATGTGCGTGGGGGTGGAAGGGTCGTTCACGTCCAAGGGAATCCAGATCCCCCCCAGTGAGGTGATTTCCGGTTGTAGGGTCGATGCGGTGGTGGTGTTGCGCGCTGTGGCGAGGACGCGGTGGCCGGCGCGGAGGGCTGCGAGGGCGAGGGAGGCGCCGAGGCCGGAGGATGTGCCGGTTATGAGCCACGTTTGGGGCATTTTTTCTTAGTTTTTTGGGAGGGGATTGGGGGGAGGTGGTGGTAGTAGGAAGTAGGAATGTGTGTTGCTTTTATACTAGGTGGTGTGGGTGGAGATGGAATAGCTAAGCTTATCTATGGCCCGTGTCTAGTGCATGGATTGGTGATCCTCCGGGGATTGAAGGTTAATGCCTTTTACTCCGATGGGGCTGGATGGTAGGTGCGGAGTTTGCGGAGTTAGATGGGATCATATCCGCATAATGTGGAGGTTAGAAGTTGGATGGAGTGGATGTGGGTTTGGTAGAGTGGTTTATGTTGTATACTCTGTGGTGTATTGTGGTTGATGTGCTATGTATATGGTGAATTGTATGAGGATTGTCCCTGGTATGGACAGGGATATGTGTTTGGTTGATAATGAATTAGCTGCTTGCATGTCGAGATGGCTGAATCTTGCAAAAGGAACAAGGTATAGTAGGAATGGATATAGGGGCTAGGCTTTACCCCTCTCATTCTCCATTGACGGGACAGATTCATATCGTTGCTAAAATCTCACGTCAGATTGATTTTGGAACGAGGGATGAACTCGGTGGCCTCGTAGTGAATATTACGTATACTTTGTGCAAAGAAGGTTGGTGCTCATTATAGTTTACGCTGCTTCAGGCTCAAATAATCTCCAATTTTAAAGTATGATATCATGGTAACTCCAATATGCTGCAAATCTAAATGTACTTGTAGGGGTTCAGGATTCCATTCTGTAGCCATGATTAGTACCGCAGCATCCATATTCAGCAGAGTACTCACCGGGTCGTATAGCCCCTTCAGCTGCTTCATCAACTTCACCATGGTATCATTCTGGCTGTATCCGATAAACTCCTTCTTCGCAAGACCGAGACCATGCTCGGCACTGATGCTGCCATTCCGCTTCTGGATCCACTCGTACACCCAAGGCTCAATGGCCTTCTCGACCTCCTTGTTGTACTGGCGAACCGAGATGTTCAGGTGCAGGTTGGAGTCACCCATGTGGCCGTATCCCACAACAGCACGGACAGGGAACGAGTCGTCGTCGCCAACGAATCCAAGCTTCGTCAGACGCTCCTTGCAGTCCTCGACCAGCTGGTACAGCTCCGGCAGAGGAATGGAGACGTCATACTTGTAGGTGCCACCCAGGTGGCTCAGCGCCTCCGTGATACCCTCTCTCCAGCGCCAGATGGCGTGGAACTGGGTCTCGTCCTGAGCCAGGACACCGTCCGCAACGATGCCCTCGCCCATAATGTGCTCCAGGAATCCCTCCAGCTTGGCCATGTCGTGCTCAGCGTTGGATCCACTGGTCTCGACGAGACAGTAGAAGGGGTACTCGCCTTCCAGGGGATACTTGGTGCCGGTGGACTCGTGGACGAGCTTCTGCGTGCGGCCGTCCATGAGCTCAAAGGCGGAGAGAATCTCGGACAGGTGGCCCTTGGCTTCCTGGTAGGCCTGGCGGACCTGGTCGTAGCTCTCGAGACCAAAGTAGGCGACGTTGACGGCCTTGGGACGAGGGGGGCACAGGATGGACACACCAGTGATGATACCGATGGTGCCCTCGGAACCAATGAACAGCTGCTTCAGATCGTATCCCGTGTTGTTCTTGCGCAGGGTCGACAGAGAGTCGACGACGGTTCCGTCAGCCAGAACAGCCTCCACACCGAGGACGGTGCCGTGGAGACTGCCGTAGCGGAGGAGACGCAGACCACCAGCGTTGGTAGCCACATTGCCACCGACATGGCAGGAACCCTTGGCACCCAGATCCAAGGGGAACAGGTGGTTGCGCTCAGCGAGGTACTGATCGGCAACCTCCAGGATGACACCGGCATCGACAACCAACACACCAGAAGCCTCATCGAACGAGCGAATCTGGTTCATGCGAGACAGGTTGATGACAATTTCATCGAACACCGGCACGGAACCGCCAACCAATCCGGTATTGCCACCCTGAGGAACCACCGCCAACTTCTTCTCGTTACAGTATTGCAGCACCTTGCTAACCTCCTCCTTTGTCTGGGGCTTGAGAACCAGTCTCGTGTGACCGCGGTACTTGCGCATCCAGTCGCTGTTGAAAGGCTCGATATCGTCGGCCGCGTCGGCGGTAACGCCATCGATCACGGCGGACTGGGCGCCCAGCAATTCCTTGAAGAAAGCCACATCGTCGGCGGAGATTTCGGCGAACTTGGGATCCCGCTTGAGGTTGGGGTAGGCGTTGCTGGTGTACTTGATCTCCTTGGTCGCATTGGCCGCGGAGGTGACGCTGAAGGCGCGGGCGGCAGTGGTCGCGGGAGACGGGGCGCAGACGGACAGAGGACGCAGCAGAGAGCGAGGCTTGGGCACGCGAGCCCGTCGGAGGGCGACGGAGAGGTTCCTGACACCGGACATGATGGGTGGTGGTGGTGAGGAAGACGGAGAAGAGCCAAAGGCTATATCTGAAAGTCTAAAAAGCTTACCGGTCGGAGTTGTGGAGGTCCTCCGGTGGTGCTTCCGTCCCGTCGGAAGGGCGGTATCGGCCTGTACGGCGGAGATCTCGGTTTAACCTATGCTCCCTGGATTGGAATGTTGGAGAGGAGGGTGACAGTATCCCGCGGATAATCGGGATGAATGGCCATTATGATGACGATGCTGCCCTTGTCTGAATTGAAGTTGAGTAACCAGTGACGTTATGTTAATATCCCTTGATATTGAGTAGCGCGACCGGGATGTGTGACTGGTGGAAAGATGAGAATCCCAGTTGTATGGGGTTGGACCAATTGATGCAGTATGAGATGGTAATTCCAGATAGTCACTCAGCAATTGACATTCAAGGCCAATGGAGTGTCATGATAACCAATTGTGATAGTATTGTTGGTGGATGAAACTGAGGGCAAGGGACTTCCCAAAAAGGAATCGAGGCAAAGCACGAGGTGCCAAGCCCCGCATCAATGCAGCCTCACAAATAGAAAACAGTACATTCATTTCATGTCCAGTTGGGGATCAATTGTGCCTGGCCCATTACGCTGTGTCTCGACCCATCCATCCCGATCAGTTCACCGTACAGACTCTTCCACGAAGAAAATAGAACAGTAAGAGACTCACCCGTCGTTACGTCATGAAGATGCCCCGCAGTTGACCAGCTACCAGAAACATCTCTTCAGCGCGTCATTGTCCCCCCCTTCTTTTGATCTCTTCTCACCATGTCCTCTACTGAGACGCAATTCGGAAACATGTCGACTACTGTTCTTGTCACTGGTGCTACCGGCCTTCTGGGCCGACAGGTATTCAATACCTTCAAGCACTCCGGCTGTCTGGTCGTTGGTCAAGGCTATTCCAGAGCCATACCTCCCACGATACAGAAGGCCGATTTGGAGAAGGAGGAGGATATTAAGAATCTATTGAACGAAGCGAAGTAATTCAACTCCTGACTACGACTTCCGCCTTGCATCTCACACTCAATACCCCCCAATCTCACACCCGCGTTGTTCACGAATTCAATCTGACTGATGTCCGTGCCCCTGCAGACCCCAAATTGTCATCCATTGTACGCCACCTCCTGCTTGGAAATGCAGCCAACCTGCATCCCGTTGCACGCTGACCGTTCCGCTCTAGGTGCCGCAAACCGTTTCCCCGACCTGTGCGACCAGAACCCGGACCAGGCGCGTCGGGTCAACGTTGACGCCACCCGCATCCTCGCAGAAGAGACCGCCCGCCGCGGTGCCCTGTTGGTTTACATCTCGACCGACTATGTCTTCCCCGGTAAGGAGGGAGAGGCCCCCTACGAGGCCGACGCGCAGACCAACCCGCCCAACCTCTACGGGCAGTTCAAGCGGGATGGCGAGGTAGCCGTGCTGGAAGCTACCAAGGAGACTGGGCTAGGAATCGTGCTGCGGGTGCCCGTGCTATATGGGACTGCCAAGGAGAACTCGGAGAGCGCCGTTAACACCCTAATCGATGCGGTGTACAAGGCGCAAGATGAGAACGCGGGGGTGAAGATGGACGACTGGGCCCAGCGCTATCCCACCAACACCGAAGACGTTGCACGAGTGTGCCGTGACATTGTAATCAAGTATGTCAAGGAGCGGCAGCGTATCCAGGAGCTTCCCAAGATCCTGCAATTCTCATCGGAGGACCGGATGACCAAGTACGAGATCTGTGAAAAGCTGGCGGATGTGCTCGGACTGTCCCTGGTTGGAATGGTGCGGAACAAGGAAGGAAACGACCCGAATGCGAGTGTGCAGCGGCCCTACGACACTCACCTGTCGACTAAAGCGCTGAAAGAGCTCGGCATTGATCTCCGGACGGTTGACTTTGTGTCGTGGTGGTAAGTTCTTCCTTTCCTTACAGGGATCATCGTTGGTGTATAGTTGAGGGGCTAACGTCGGACGCAGGCGGAAACACTTGGGAGCGTACAAGCATTAAATTGAGTGATAATAATTTAGTCTACTATTAGTATGGAGCCCATGCTGCGCAAATTGTCTAGCATGAAATCACGCGCGCTGCTTGGTGTCTGAAACAAAATGAAACAACCGATGATCATTCCGGCGACCGGATCCAGCTAAGGTGTGTATGAGTAGGAGCTGCTGTAATTGCTTGTTGAAGGCTACATCCATTGTTGATATATTGGATGCTCAATCTGCCGTTGGTCGCACTTAACAGTAGTATAATGATCTAGAATCCGGTGGGTCGTTGAAGATGTATTAATTGGAAGTGTATCCTAAAAGTCGCTTCATGGATATACCAGTGAAAAGATAAGGTACACAACCTACGAAACAACATCAACGGTACCTCCTAGAACGACTTGCCTTTCGCGTCGCCTTCAAAGTGAAAAATTCTGTGATCCAAAGCAAAGATACAACAATTAAAATCACCCCAACTCCAAGAGGAACCACAACCTTCCAGAATACTTGAATATCCCCAACTTTGACGGCACTGCTTTCTCTGCTCTCCCCTAAGTTCATTATTGAAGCAGTCACCGAAACTGGTGAAACCAGCCAGGCCCACAGTGCCAGAATCAGTAGCAACATGTTTCGGTATCTTGAACGTGATTTCTCAAAGTCGTCCTCGATTGACTTCAAAAAGCCCATAATCCTTTTAACTCGTTTATTCAAGCGACAGACGGCCTTCTGCAGGTAGGCGAAGTCGTTAGCTAAGTCCGAGTAATCTGGCAGACCGGTGAGCTGCTCTCGAGCTTTGCAATACTCTTCAGCTTCGTGTATAAATTGTTCGTACGGCTCAATTTTAATCAGATCACTGTGTAATCCTATCAGGTCTGCTTGGAGCCTTGCAGAGAGACTGCCATTTGGATCTGGATATAAGGGATCCAGGAGGGAGGGAAACTTCCGTCTCCGTATAATAACCTCCTTCTGATAATACACCTCCATCCAGGACAATTGCAAGTGTTTAGATTCGATCTCAGCCACCCAGAAGCAACCGATCAGTTGAAGTACATCGACAAATAGAAGACTCGGTGATGTCAATGCGGCGTTACGAAAATCATCTTTCTCAAGATGGCAGATGAGGTGGTACCAGAGGATCTCCTTAATGGAATAATTGGATTTTGGAGCTCGTTGAGGCCGTCCTTCCCATTCTTTTGAGGTTTCCAGATTATCCATAACGAAGCGTTCAACAAACCGTGGCCTTGGAAGGAACTCTCGGAAGACATATGAGAAACCTGGCTCGCAGACTGGTATCCTGCTACTTTGGTTTTTCGCCACAATGACGCCTGTTGAGTGTTACTACTTCCTGCAGACAAATCTTGCAGCTGTATGCCACTCACCTATCCACGGTATACCCCGTGATGGAGTTTCCGTTTCACCGCTGGCCCTCTTACGCGCATGCTGGTTTTCCCATACAGTGAGATTGTTGCGTAGACCGATCGAGTTGGCGCAAACTGGAGGCCCAGGTTTGGCATCACCACAAATGGGATAGGTCGTTGATAGTGAACTATAGCCATTCATACTTGGGCCAACACTAATCTCAGAGCTAGCTGGTGTTGGCTCTCTGTGGGCAACGAAACGAAAGCAAAAATGTTCTTGCTGCCTCGCAGGCCTTGGTAGCGGCCAAAGCTGCTCTAGCAGACTGTCATCTCTATATTGGACACTTGGTTCACCGGGTCCGATATCTACCTTTCCTGACCCAAACCACGACGGACCGACCAAAAAGTCTGCCCAAAACTGAGGATCAATTCGCAGTTGCCCTCCGAGCTCTGCAATCATTCTGGGAGTGGGGTCTTCCAAAACTATGAGTATCGGACTTGAACCGTCATCCAATTGGGGCAGAACTTCTTCTAGTTCCAAGTCACGCTGCACGGGAGATATGTTCCCCGGCTTAACGAGCACAATTCCGAAAGTTTCCCTCTGGAGATATTGAGGATCCTGCAGATAAGCGTCGAGATAGGATAATCCAGGCCACTGGCCTGCGAGTCTCTGGACATATTCTCGATACTCGTTGGCTAGCTCACTGAAACCACTGTATGGGCTCGGTTGACTGTCAGGAGATGGTGTGTGGATGCTGTTCCCGTTGGACATCTCAAGATCTGGTGCGGGCTTTACCCGCACCTTCCTAAACAGGGTCTCTGTCGTCCGCATCTTCTGCTCTTCGCGAGCCACTTTGCTTCATCTTCTCCCGAACTAGCTTCGCGATGAAATAAATCAACGATTTACATTCTTCTAGCTCAAATATATGCTTTCTTTTATTAATATGCCACCCGAACCGAGGTGACCAAGCACGATCTATGAGTCGAGACGCCTTTGATTAACTGACCGTTATGGATAAACTAGTAACTCGAAAAGATGTATCGTGCTACATCTAGACTGTTCTTTATCTTCTATATTCATTCCGACATCCATGGCTCTTCCTGACGCATTGGATATATTTCACGAGGCCGTATAACCTTATTCTAACTACTTGAGCAGGCCAACTCTTAAGAACGTCTGATGAAGACCATGAACACGGTCAGAGAGTCTTTCTGGCAAAGTGGATGCAATGCCTAGGATCCGACTTCGTATTTAGGAGTCGTATCCATTATGTCAAAAGGGTAGCCTCTAAGACTGAGTAGGATGGCAATCTAACTTTGTTCGTATTCAGTCCAGCCCCTCAACTTCAAACATTGCGTATAATCGCCGCATTCGGCTTGAGTATCCATCATCCGGGCGGGGGTTATAAGCTTAAACCCATTCCCCAGATTTTAAGCTTCGAATGGCCCAAGGTAGGGTTGATCATCACTTGACATCACCCTTCCTACTAATTGAGTCTGGGATGTGCATGTCCTTGCATGCTAACTTGCCGGCTATAGCCTTGAAAAGCGACTTCCTGGGCAGCAAGTCATGTTGAATACCGAATGTGTTGAACTCTCCGAGCGAAGAAAATCACCCTAGAAGGCACTATTTAATCTACCTCGAAAGCAGATCCGGAACCAATAAAAGCGAAGGGTCTAGATCTTGGCATGATGCATACGGCGTAAAGCTAAATGCTGGATACTATCACAAGCAGTAAGGTCTGATGTGGATCCATGTCCCTGTGACTGGACTTGACTTTGAAATTCACCCCAAACTAGCTCTTTAAAGTTACACCAATTGAACTATGGCACTAAAAGAACAAACGCTCGACTATGCCTAATCCTAATATGCTGCATAGAAAAACAGGATGGGTCAGCGGGTGTGGGTTCTTCCTACATTCCTCTCTCCCTGAGTCGAAGAATATTCAACAGCTCTTCCCACCCTCTGCCTGTTGTTGAGGACAGCTATAACATTGATGATGAATCTCTTAAGTGACGTTCTTGGGGGGCTGGGGTATGCTGCTACATCTGCGTCTACGTTTGTGGTAGACAGTATTGGTCATGCGGACAGCATCATCGAATCCGCGACGCGTATTTTCCAAAAGGCTAGCGGACATTCGGTTCGTGGACTTATTGACGCAGTGTTAAGACGCTCTCAGAAGCTGATAAGCCCAGAACTTCTTCTGGAGACTTTGACAAAGCTTCTTGTCAGGATAACCGAGCAGATAAACGCAGAACCCGTGGGCAGCCTGCTTCAAGAAGCGACCAAATCCTTATTCAAATTGATCAAGTCCATGTTGGACAAGATCGATCCAGAATCACTTCTTAAAATTGTGAAGGAGCTCACAACAGTGACTGTGAAGGCAATAATTGCCAAGGTGGGAGCACTTCGGATCATACACGAAGGCATAATCAGCAACGATGTCACCTCGGCAACCCTGGGAGCCATCTGGAACAATGGTGGCGATTTGGCGAGGTTTTTGGTTGACCTTATCGAACCTGCCAAGTGCTATGTCCCAGCTGACTATATTCCAGCTGACCCACCAACTGGAACCGCTAAAGGGTCACCACGTGGTGCATATAATGAATTGGACGCATCAGAACATATGAATCAGCACGCTGTAATTTGTCAACTTCAGAGGCTCGCCAAATCGTTGATCTTCATCGTGGGGGGAATGGGCAAAACTATCAATATTGACGAGCTGGAAGACATTGGCATTACTGATGCAACCACACTCGGAAGCGACGTCAAATCCGTCGACTCGAACATCACTGTGGAAAACTCCTTAAAGGAGATATCAATAAATGAGAAGTGGTTGTATGTCAATGGTATAGGCGGAGAGCTTTTCTGGTTGCATCTCGCTTGCAAGAAACTAGCAACGCAATATTCAAGAGATATAAGAGGAGTTTTCAATAGGGGTGATGGCCTTCTTTGGGACTTGGTTGAATGTGCAGGCGAAAGGACCGCCCAGAAAAATGGCACCGCAAAAGAACAGAAGAAACTTATCAAAAGAACAAAGAGCAGCAGGATGGCACAGAAGTCATTGGTAAAGGAATTGAAGTCAGCCTTGAACGCCAATCCAGAGCCCAAGCATGTCGTGATGATAGCTCATTCCCAGGGCTGTCTACTTTTACGCCTAGCATTGGAACAGATATTGAATGATTCAGTCAACGATACCGAGATTCCTGAAAGAATGAAGAAACACCTTTGCATCTTCACTTTCGGCAACCCCAGCGTCGACTGGAAATGGGAATTGGGTGAACAACATATTGAACAACTAAACCTTGACGACCAGCAATTGGACGATTTTACAAACCTCAGCTCGCACGTTCTTCGCACTGAGCATTTTGCGAACGAAAATGACTTCGTAGCGAAACTCGGGGTGTTGAATGATAACAAGTCAGAGGATAGTGGCTATGCGCTTGAACATGTCTTCGTCAATGAAAAAGAAGACTGGGCTAGCGGCCATCTCTTCGGGTCACAGTACAGTCTTGACCCAGATGACTACTTAAATGCTGGAAGCAAATTGAGTGGCAAGAGATCCTGGTTGCTCCGTTGTGAGAAGGGGAAATCTTTGGAGGATGTGCGAAGTAAGCCCCTCGTCTGCATTACTGAGTCTAGGCTAAATTTCTATTCAATCAGGAGACCGCACGCCCAGTCCTTTTTGAGCATCGGTTAGCTTGGTTCGGTGCCTGAATACAGGCGCAGGGAGCGTGAAGAGAAGTTCTATCAACAGAGTCCTCAACCGTGAGGAATAAAAGGCCATACTTAGCCCGGAGGTCACTCTTCATGCCGTCCATCGTATCCAAAAATCAATACTGTACAAAGCGCCATCTTCTGGCTTTATATTCTGGTCAAACTTCCTGTTATTCTCCAATCTCACTTCCACATACGGCTCACTTGATTTCTTAAAACGATAACTCTACTCAACAAAGCTTCACCTTTACTGTAAATAACTCCTTCCAGTCCTGACCGATCATCCCCCTAATCAAACCTCGCATAAACCCTCCACGCCAAATCCACACCCGTAAGCTGACTCAAATCCAACTCGTCACCATCCAACAACTGGATCTTCCACTGAGTAAAGACAGTGGGATACGCATGGACCTCGTCCCCGAACGATCCATCTATATGGACTTCCCCGATTTCTCCGTTAGCATCGATGTCGTAAGACACTCGGGCAGTCTGCGGCCCACGAGTGAAATGGAAGATCCTTCCATCTTGAATATCGGCATATAGCCCCGAGGTCGAGAGATTGATGTTGACGCGGTACACGCCGTTTTGGAGATTCTCTGATCGGGGACGCGCGCCCCGGAGATAGGCTATTAGGCCGGCCGCGCGAAAGTGCGATCCATCTGTGAAGATGCTGGCGAAGCTGGGCTCACTGTCTTGACCGGTACTCGGGGTGAGAGTGAAACTGGCTTTGTGCGTTTCGCTTTGGAGGTCGGATATTATTAGTGGACCGTAGTTGGATGGGAGCTTTAGAGTATAGGTGGGTCAGGAACGTTATGCTAGCCCGTGGGTTGGAGGTGGGGGGATAACTTACGTCGTTGGATGATACAGTTTGTGTGAGTACTGAGAATAGATTTGTCAGTGTGTTCTGGAAGGTGGAGGGTGAAGGTTGTTGTCGACTTACACTGTAGGATACGGTCGTACTTGGAGTTGACGGTATTCATCGCGTCATCAATGAGATACACATCATTGCGAAATTGGGCCGTGGTCTTTTGGGAATTCAGCAGTAAAGGGCTGTCCTCCAGGGCCCAGTATTTGTATGCCCAGGCCATATTGCGCATCTCCATAGCCACCGAGGTTTGCATGAACAGATAAGAATCGTAGAACTTTGCTTCGGCTGTAGCATACAGCTCTTCTTCACCGGTGTACTTGTTGATCAGCTCTTGCAGCTCTTTAATATCCTTCTGACTGGTGATGACTTCCATTTCTGCTAGCACATATTCCTGTCCTGCTTTGGTGGCTTGAGCATCCGCCTGAGCCAGGGCCTTCCCATTGATGCTGTATTTCTGAATAGCCAACCGATAAGCGGCAGCGCCCCGGATAGCATGAGCGACCGCGAAGTCCAGCTGCGCAACAGAATTCACGGTCCAAGTATCCCATGCAGCTAAGGTGAGGATCAGTCTCGCATCGGCGTCTCCTTGGCTGGTGCCGGAGATATCGTCCACGGATGGGATTGCCGCGTTTGGGTCAGTCTCCAGTTCCTTAACCGCCGCGGCGACTGTGACCATGGAGAAATATAGAGTTTCCAGAGGGCCCATGCACTCCGTGAGCTGTTGCAAAGTATCCGACGAGATGTGTCGATCTTGTGCAGCGGTGTTTTTCTCTGCCTGTTTGACTTGATCGATAATATCTGCTGCACCCTTTATTGCTTTCAGCACATCGTCTAGAGCGGAGGCGGCCGAAATACGGTACAGCTGCTCGCCAAATGTCAATATTCCAGTCAAAAGGCCGTACACTCCAATGAACACCGCTTGCTCTTCCCAGGCTAGCAGGCCTTCCTCGAACGCTTGCTGGGCGGCATCCAACTCGTGGCGACCCGCTGTGACTAGATCATGGCAGCTGTCTCGAGTGGCACAGGCATCAGAGTATTTTTCGGAAGCGAGATCCCGAGCCTGCTCACGCAAGGCTTGTTGATTGATGGCTTGTTGAAGCATAGTGGACCAAGCGGCCTTGTGATCCTCGACACTAGCTTCCTGATCTTGAAACCGTTCATACTGTGTCTGGAACGCATCCAGAGCATCGATGGCATCCTCGACAGTTTGCCGGTACTGGCTAATAGTCAAGGCAGGGGCATACGAGGTGTCAGGACCGGTCATGGCCTGGGCAGCTAATTGCTGGCCCAGGGACACTGCCTGCGTGTTAAGCGCCGGGTAAAGCGCGGGACGGGCCGTTGCGGTGGCCACATGCGCACACAAGGACATGGCAATGGAAGGCTCCTGCCAGAATAGCGCTTGTGCAATTCGTAACTGTGTCGCTAGCGAGGCCTCGAAAACCTCATCCGGGAGGTCGAAATACTGCTGGTAGTACGCGACACTAATGCTGTCCGTCTGGACGGTGACCACCGCCCCAACGTGATCCGTCCCCGAACCCAGCTGCAGGCGGACACTCTGCGACGCATCGGGACACTGCACCGTCACTGGCTGGTCCAAGATAGAGGCATAAATCCGGAGCACACAGCCTGTGTACGGAGCAGGCTGGATTTTCAAAGTCACAGGGGTGTCGGCAGTTAGGACCCGCGCAGCCAGGACAAACATACTGTCCGTCGTGGACGAAAGGGTAGTTTCTGCGGAATCAAATGCAAGAACATCTGTGTAAATATACATTGGGTTGTGGGTCAGAGACTTCACAAAATCAGTCGAGGTCATGTACACGTCTCGTCGATAGCCAGTGTCCTATTGCCCACGCAGGACCTTGCTCATTAACACTATTTACACCATAGATAGAGTCTCATTGTGAAGACTCACCCTGTCTTTCATCCCAGCATCTTCCTTTACCGGTACTGCCAACACCACGTCGGAGAGAGCATACTGCTTCTGCCAATCGGCCGGGCAAGCCGGCTGGGGCTCGTATGAATTGGACATGACTGCCTCTGGTGCTCGAGAAGCTGGGGGTTTGAGAGACCGCAACTATGAAGCAGGAAAACTAATCTCCTGCTTTATACGCATGGACAGGGATGTATATCTCAGAATAGCCACAACGTGTCACGAATCATGTCAGAACAGCATGTGTGCAAGTGGGCCGAAGCAATATATTGAAGACTCCTAAGCGGACAGGGTGACTCAAATATATGCATACCCCGCTCGGTCGCAATGGCTACCTTCAAGCAGCAGAAAATGCCTCATACTGGGATTATTCCTGTAATGCTAGACGGCAGTATCATTCGAATTCATTGGACATACTGTGTGCACAGTTGACGTTATTGTGCTTCGACGGGGTGAGGGGACAGCCCTGTTCAAAAGCGCGGGAGATTCTTTTGCTGTGTCGAAAATGCCCTTGACCCCTGCTCACACCCCTCACCGGTCAGGTATTCATGTAGTGCATGCCTCCCCATATTAAGGGCAGCCATATTCCTTTTTGATTGCGTAGTTAGCAACGACATTTCAATCCTCAAGCTCTCTTCCTGCAAATATCTCTTACCAACCATCATGAGTGAAACCGAAGTCAGCAAGCGTCTGCAATCCTCCTTAAGCACTGACAAGGGGCGATTCAATGAGGTACTTCAATCATGATAAGCCGTCCGCATTGATGAAGGAATACTTACAGCCTATATTAGATCACAGTCCTTTCGCAGAAGGCCATCAACGATGGCATGTCTAAGTTGTTGGAAAGTTATCCGGAACTAGCTAAGGTCGAGGCTTCAATGGAGGGTATTGGCACTCTGAATGCTACACTACAGAGTAGTCAACTTTCCCTGGACGTCACCGGGCAGCAGAATGCCGTCTCCATGTACTACTGTACCTTGGGGTCGGGAACTATTCATTTCGGCATCGGGTCAGTTCGAACATGTTCACACCAGACGCATGGCTAACAGTGTACGGGTGGTTGAAATAGAAACAAAGATGTTGAAATAAGCAATTGGACTATCGCCTGGACTTGTACTCTTGATAAGGAGGTAGTTGATCCAAGCTCTGACGAGTTTAAAGAAGTTCAAACACAAATCCTGCAACCCGGGGACTACTCAATCAGTTCCTTGTTCTTTGCTTTCACTAGTAAGTGAACAGGTCGGATTTCTCACAATATATAGGAGTACTTCAATTCACTGTTGACTGACTGACACCGTTGCGTTTGTCTCAAGATGATCACATCATCTTTTTTGAGTCAGTGATCATACCCCTTATCATGGTCAGCGTTCGTTACTGATAATCCCCAGCCGTGAACATAGTACCTTCAACGGCGTTGACTTGACCGAGGACGAAAAGTCCTATCTAGGCCTGATTCTCGGCCACTGGTATGTAGGCGAGGACAGTAAGTGGCTGGACCGCAAGAAGCGCACCCTGGCGTATGCGTTACATACGGACAAGCCCCAGACCGTGAACGAGGAGGCGCCATCCTTTCCTCCAACATCTCTGAAGCTGCAGACCTACCCTTATATTGCCCCAAATGAAACGAAGCCGGGACAGGGTCTTGGGTCGGTCGGTGAGAACAACATGCTCCTCTATCTTCAGATGACCGACAATAAACCCTTTCCCGATGTCCGGATTTTGGAGTACTCGGGGAATTACGTCTCCAAGGGCATGAACGGCACGTTTATCATCGACCGGAACATCATCTGGGATAGCTACCTCTTTCGAACTACGGCCCCGAAGCTGCTACATATGTTCAACGTTTATACCTACGCCTGGGTCGCCAGCGCCAGCAATACGAACCTATTCGGAGAGCAATGGTCCATTGGACTCGGAGACCCGAGCCATTCAAGCGACGCTAGCTTTTATGCGTGGAAGCAAGGTGACACGGATGCTTTGACTTGGAAGTGGGCTCCCTCAAATGAGGAGCAGGGATATCAGCATACATACAAGTCCGACGCAGGCTGGAATAAACTTAACATTGATTGTAAGTGTGCTCGTTGATGTTCCCGTAATAGAAGGGATTCGAATCATAACACTTGCGGTCCAGGTACCACTTCCAATATATTGAGCACCGTTCCCGGAACTGGCAACATCAAGGCGAGTGGCACTACGGATGTCACCATTGTTTGCCAGGCAGTAGCCACAACCTACCCCATGGTAGCAGAATACGACTACACGTGAGTGTACTCTTCTCCACTCTGACTTCTTCAATCTGATTGGGAACTTTCAGCATCCATGTTCAAATTACCTGGCAAACCAATATCACCGTCGCCACTAGCGACGGTGGCCTAAAGTTTTCTCTCAATTTGCCCTCCGATCTGACCGAGGCCTTTAAGGTGACGGCAGATCCGCTAAAGTGGCACGGTGAGACTGGAGGCTTTGATAAGCTAGACGAAGTCAAAACCATATATCAAAACTTTCAGGACCAGCTCGTCAAACAATTCCAGAATATCTCATTCGGTGATGCTGAGAAAAGTCTGGAGAGTGATCTTAATACCTCGGCCCGGTTCGTGATCCCGGGTAAGGGCTCGTTGGCATATAAAGATCCGATTTTCAACAACAATGGGGACATGATGATCGAGGCCGATTATGTGATCTAATGTTCTTGACATCCTGTTTCAAGACGCAGAGTCAAAAGTGTATTCGAATCTATCTTGAGCCCAATATGATGGTTGTAGGTTGGTGTCAGAGGTGGTGGTCAGATGCAGGCGCAGGAGATGGTGGAGGATCAGGTGATGCCTTGCTACAGCGAATGTCTCAACATCTCGTCTTTCTCATTGTCGAACAGGTATGCAGCGCTAGCGTTGGTAACTCGAATCCTTTTCGTGCCTGAAATGCGTGTTTTGTGTTGGTTAGCCACTAATAGCCTCTTAAGGCTTACCCTGCCAAGATTGACTTTGGGTTGCGAATACAACATAGAAGATCCTTCGTTAGAGATCATGTATTCGCGAAGATGGCTAAATCCAGGTAGCTACGACTGATGCCTTTGTCGGACAAATAAGAATACTCTCTTTCACCGGAAGATAGCCTCCAACCATGGGTCTCTCAGTGCCCTTTGAAAAGATACAGCTAGTCCTCAGATAAAAACAGGAATGAGGACATCTGAAAAGTTAATAGTATCTCGGTTGCTAAAGATCCCTAGATTGAGGGTAATGAAAAAACGGCGATAGCTAAGCATAGCACAACAAAGTACAGATGTTAGGTTAGATGAAGACATGTGATCGAAGATCTCTTATCTGGGTAATTAGACACTACAAGTAGTCCCTTGCTGACTGTGGACAACGTGGTACAGTAAGCACCAAAGTTCTACCATTGATAAGGTGGGCAGTCTTGGAAGTCGAAGTCGGAAAACAGATCTTAATATCCCAGTCAAACCATACGCTAATAGCTAAGGAAGTCGCTGACCACAAATGTTCTATACAAAGATTACTTGCTGGCAGGGTCACACATGCAACAGGCTCAGGATTACGTGCGACAGTGTCAGACTGGAGTTAAGAATGGCTCAGCTAGGTCCAGAGATCCTCATACTTGCACGTGATAAGATTTATACTATCTAATACATACAAATGATTAATATTTACGGTGCATCTAAGGTTAACAGAGATCGTTCTCCTGATATGTAGTGGCAGTAGTTATTATCCTCGAATATAGCACAGCTATGGTGCTCTGCCGAGTCGTTAATCCTCAGAAGGCGAAACCTCCCCTAGTTTGCTGGCTGTCCCGGTATGTTTCCACGTAGGTCCTATTACTGGATCATAGTTATATCTTCTATACCAATTCTGGTATTTTTGGCCTTCGCGTATAAATATCAAAATCTGGAGGAAGACCTCATGGAAGAAACCAACAGAAATCCTTACTACACTCGGTATAGGACGGCGAAGAGAAAAGAAGGGTTATGATCTTCTAATGCATATTATATATTTTGGATATCTTCTAGTCACGTGTGTGAGTATTAGGATTTTCTGAATCAGACTAATTTCTGAAGCCGTCGCGTGTTGAGACCCCTGGCATTCCCTCCCCACTTGGTCCGAAGAAGGGGGGGGGTTAGGGGAGAGGAGCACGGCAAGAAATTAGTCTAGTTCCTGGAAATGTGGACGAGGTAAAATAAAAGGTTAATCATATTTATAGCGCGGTCAATGATTGACGAGTAATGGAAGGTGGAATGGGGCCTGTCAGACTGTCAGAAATGGAATCAACTGCCACTTTTAGCGGCGGAGGAATTTTTATGCTTCGCTGCGACCGCCACGGAATCCGGAATCTCCCGTTCAATGAATTGTTTTGTTTCCCTGTGTGAAATAATAAGAATTCGGTGGTTTTCAGGGGGAGGATCGTACGATACTAGTAGGATCTAGCATGCATTCCATCGCAGTAGTCCCCTGCACACCCCTTGCAGGTGGCCCGACAGGTAGCAGGTGGAAGGAAGCTGCAGGTTTCCATGGAAGTATCAGCAGTATCTAGTAGTATGTATTGTGTGGTACGGGTGTACATACACTATACTACTAGTAAAATGGTTACTCGGGATTCAATTTGCCAATCAATCAATCGATCCATGCTAAACCCAGATGGTCACTAGTATTCCCACCGTTTTAAAATTAAACCCATTCGATCCTCCACTCGAACCACCTGGACCCTTTGGGTTGTCTCCTCCTCCACAGTCCACACAGTCCAGTCCACACTCTTAGAGTCCACACAGACACAAGTCCAGTCCTGTCCATTAATCGTCTTTCCATCGTGCCGTTGATCATTCATTCATTCACTTTCCATTCTTCTCTCTCTCTCTTCTTTCCTCTCTCATCCTCTCCTCTCTTCCTTTCTATCCCCGCCCCTTTCCCCCATTCTTCGATTTCCCTTTTGCTCTTCTATTTATTTATTTATTTATTTCTTATTCTATTTTCTCCAATCTACAGACTAGTCCAAGGGATCTCTCTCCCCCCCCCCAACCTGCACGAAGCAATTGTTATCCCTGTGAAACATGTCTGCAACCTTTAGGGGGTGGAGACACGCGACCCCCCATTATTTGTTCCAATCCCTTCGCCCTTGTCTGCTCTCTCACCAAATCACCAGCATGCAACTCGTCTGTTTGGTGTTCTGATTCTTTTTTCGCTCCCTTCGACTTACCCACTACTGCTGTGCCGCTACTGCACCTCGTGGATGATTCTCATAACGTATACCGCACTTTTCTCCAGAATCCTTTGAATGCACCCCTCCACCCTGGCAGAAAAAGAAATAAATACCAGGCTAAAAAAGCATAAAACCTGTTTTGCTTGCCCAACTGGTGGGTGACGCCATTGTATTTTTTTCCTTCTTTAATTCTTCTACACTTTTCCCTGTCGTCTGCACCTCCAATGCGCTTTGCTTTATAAGCCTCGTGGTGAACTGCTGAAACCGCCCTGTCTACAATAAAAAGAAAGAAAGAAGTCTTCCCAGCCATGGCGATGGAGAAGCAGGATCATCAAGTGGTTGCTGGCCAGCACCCGACACCCATGAAATTTTCCCGTTACCGTTCCGTGAGAAAAGCCGCGGCGAAACAGCCACCACCACCACCACCGCAATCCTGCCCCCTGCCCCCGCCGCTGCCCATCCCGCCTGTCGCTTCCGCACCGCCGTCGCATCACCAGCCAGCACTCCCCAATGGCTCCAGCAATGGCTCCAGCTCCGTTCAGAGGAGCATGTCGCGATACCGTCGCAGAGCTCCCACTGCGCAATCTGCCGATGCCGATGCACAACCTCCCGTCCCAGCCCCTCCCCCGGCGTATAAAGCGCAAGTCGAGCCCAGTGCCAATGGAGGTCCTGTTCACCCACACTTTCAGGACTCAGAGGGCGCCGAGATGGTGCGAATGCGAAACAAGCTGGCGAGCAAATTGGCCGCGCGAGAGAAGCGGCACCAGGAAAAACCGGAGGATGATGAGGCGGAGCGCGAAAGACACCGACAGAATGCGATGGATCGGCTGACCGGCGGCGAAGCGAAGTCAGTGTCTATAACTCATTCAAAACCTGCGTCGCGCGATAGATCAGCCGACAAAGTTGAGGAGTATGCGGTTCGTCGTCCCCATAAGGAATCGGAGCATCGGAAACCCCAGACTGGATCCGCTTCGGCGAGTCGTCGCGCGAGCATGGAACCGAGGCGCCAGTCGGTCAGTGATGCAGCCAACCCAGCGCATCGCAGAAGTGTGCACGGCGATGCGTCAGCAGTCCCTGCGATTGATACCACGGTGCCTGCTCAGTTCCCAGGGATTGATGCGCCGGTATCGGCTGTCAATGCGCGCGAGCGGCGGGTGCTGGTTCAATACCGCAAATCATCTGCGCGCATCTGCATCACTCCCTCCACATCGGCTCAAGACATTGTCGCGACTGCATTGGAGCAGATGGATGCCGGGGTAGACCCAGAAAAATTCATCCTGATGGAGTCGTTCGCGGAGCTGGGGCTGGAACGGCCATTGCGCCGCTACGAATACGTGCGGGAGGTGCTGAATTCTTGGACCCACGACGAACAGAACACACTGATTGTCGTCCCTGCAGCTAGTCTGGATGCGCTAACCCTGCTCGATGCGCGGAACGTATCACTCGGTCCACCCGCGGATGTGACCTACTACATGTACTACTCGCAGCGGCCTCGCAAATGGGATAAACGCTACGTGACCCTCCGGTCCGACGGCCAAGTGACCGTCTCCAAGAAGGAGAATGCCCAAGATGCAACCAACGCTTGCCACCTTTCTGATTTCGACATCTACTCTCCTACCGCCAGCTACCTCGCGAACAATGTCAAGCCGCCCAAAAAGTTCTGCCAGGCTGTCAAGAGCCAGCAAAAATCCAACATGTTCCTCTCGACGGAGAATTTTGTCCATTTCTTCTCGACCAACGACCGCGAGACTGCCGATGGCTGGTACCGGGCCGTCCAAACCTGGCGCAGCTGGTATCTGGTAACGAAGCTGGGGGCAGGCCAGCCGGCGGAAGCAGAAGCCATGCAGCCGGATGAGGCCCCATTCAAGCCCTTGCTGAACCCCTTTGAGGAACCAGCCAACGAGGTGAAACCGCCGCAACCCGCGCTAGAACGCGCCAAATCAACGAAGACCAAGGAGCTCTTCTCCCATAAAAAGAGCACCCGCGAGCGCGGGCCTCCACCTACATCGTTCCCCAAGCTTCTCACCGGCGAGTCCGACCTCGCTACAGGCTCATCCTCGGATGAAGCCCCCTTCTCAGCATCCGGCCTTCTCGGCCGAACCTACACCATGCGCCAACGCGCATTGAAAGAGCGTGAGGAGCAAGAGAAACGAGACAACGAAGAACTCATTAAACAAGGCCTGATCGGCACCATGGGCTCCCGCCACCCCAGCCGCACCAACACCATGACCTCCAGTCACGGCCCAGACCCCAACCTCATGCGACGCACGCAATCCATGAAAAACAAACCCCTCGTCGACCTAACCCCGGTCTACCAAGAGCCCCCACAACACATCCGCAAAGGCCGCGGCATTGCCGTGGAACCAGGACTGCCCCTAATCGACGCCGCCACGGGGCCCGAAGCCCCAGGCGGAATCCAAATACCCTCCGCCACCACCTGGCGAAGACCGCAGGTGCCGCCTGAACCGCCCATGCCGGAGGTCCGCACCCGCAATCGGTCCAACACTGCCCGCAGTATCAACAACCAACAGCGATATCATCATACCGCTCCGACCACGCCAACCGACGGGGAGAATCTGCGCAGCCAAGACGGCCCGTTCATCCCTAACAGTTTGTTGGCACGATCCACACCACACCAAAATATCCAAGGGTCTCCGGTCGGCCATGGCGTGGCAACGGGGGATCGCAATGCCGCGAAACCCATGTTGGATATGTCGCCGGACAACCCGTTCGCAGAGGGGAGTTTGTTACGGGGGTTGTGAGGGTTGGATGACTACAGCTGTAAGCTGATTTACGATTACGATCGCATTGGATTGAGCAGGGCGTTATTTCTTTGTTAGTTTTTCTCGTATTGTTTGTGTTGGCTTGGCTTACTTTTGTCATTGGATTGACACTTCTTTTGTCTCTTCTTCTCTTTTCTTACCTTCTACCCCTATTCCCACTTTGTTTGTCTGTTTATGCTTGTTTGCTTGAGTCAGTCACATGAGGTGGATTTATACTATCCCCTTTTGAGCGTGTGCAATCCAGCAAAAGTAGAGATACCTTTCAAGCTTGGCATAAGCTATTGATTTTGCCGATGACAGCGTACATCCACATTCTTGATCTCACTTGTAGAGAAGGTATTTGCATGCAGTCGTATCTCAGAACCCTCGCAAGCGACCAATAGACGAAAGACGAAAGGCTATAACTAGTAACTACTTATTTAATGAGGCCAAGTTAAAACCTTAAACCATTCGGTAGACTTACTTAATAACCAACATTTCAGATACTTATTAAATATATTAATTAGAGCGAATGAAGTGATATACCCAGTACCATCTATCCTGACTGGTACATCGTCATTTGTATGCAATACATAAAATCGACCCACTTAGACCCCCCAAGTCACATATGTATAATTGCGTGAGTGTAATGTATCAAACCCCATCTTCATCCCCGACATCCCCCTCTCCCCATAGGATTATTCTCTACTATAACCCCCAGCTTTTGCTTCCACACACAAAGATAGTACCAGAGCGACACCAACCCAACCCAACATATCACAACCAATTACACTCACAATCCATCCAAGCTATCCCCGACTCTGATATCCTAAAACCACTTCGCCTATTGAAATGCTCAACTGGCACACATCCAAAGGAGTAAAATGAATTTCGGAGACGGCTTGAAAAAGCTAAAGGCATAACAAAACCATGAGAAGAGGAAAGAAAAGATACACCAAGAAATCCCCAAGTAAAGAAGATATTATAACATTGAGAACTGTTCCACTTCAATCCTCCGGTCCCACGCAACTAGATGAGATTCCTTGATCAATCTGTGACTTTCATCAGGAGGGTACGATCAAAATTTAAAATGGAAAGGGAAGCAAACCGCCCAGAGAATGTAGGTCTGGATCAGTCATGAAGTGATGTATATATATCACATTTTTCTTTTATCAGGAACGATGTTTTGATAATAGTCAGATCATCCGGAAGTACACATCTGTCTTGACGATCAATTCCCCGAAGTTTCAGTGTAGAGTTCACTTGTGCTTATAAGATAATAGACAGGTCACGACGGTAGGGCAGAGGGTGGCTGTGTATTAGAAAGATTGGTCATGAGTGGGCTCGTCATACACACCCACATACCAAATCCAAATTCATTGACCAGGAACCCAGAATAATGTTTTCAATCCCTGCCTTCCCTATAATAAGGGTTTCGTCAATCTTGAAGTGTCCGAAAGTTGCAGCAACATCATACTAGCAGCAACATATAGAAAAGAAAGGTAATGATGACATTCCTGCCCATGCGGTATAATAAGCGATCGGGTTCTTCTCCAGGATAAGTAATGATATCCAACACTGTCATATATTTCGAGCCACGGATCATAATCCATGCCATTTGCTCACGACATGGGGGAAAGATCGCAAGGAAAGGTGGTATCAGAGATACTGAAAGGGTATAGACAGAATCTTCCCCTGTATTTGCCGAAGTATATCGTGTATCCTCAGTGGTGTGTGGGAATGCTGCGTATCCATCTCTTTTCACATACTAGCTGGTTTAACACCTCTTCCATGCTGTTTGCAGTTCTTCATCATGATAAATTGATAGCCTGGAGTTTGGCCTCATCCTGAACACGAAATAGGTATTATGCGAGACTTCCTGCAGAGCTTTGTCTGACCTGGGTGCTTGAAAAGCCCACATTTGATCCTTGACGAGTATGTCCGCAAGCTGTTGCGCGGAAAGGTTGTCGTTGGTTTGACACTTTCTCCAACTGATATATACAGTTCCTTTCATGAGTGGTTATGCAATATGCTCTTCTCCTTGTAACTCTCTGATCATCAAAGCTGCTATTTCGCAAGTTGGATGAAAGAAGAAGAAAATATGTCATCACTCATGAGGGTAATGAGACCCGGAGAATGTAAGATGTAAGCATTTTCGTAGCAATGATCATTTTGTGTATCCTCGTTTGGAAATCTGAGAAGGAATGTTCTTCCCAGTTCCACAAAGACCAGTCTGTTTCGACAAGAATGTCGATTCGCTGTCTTTTGTGTATCCTCCCACCATAACCCCATCACCTTGTGTTGTTTCTTGTCATATGTAGACGGGCTGCAGACTGCCCCGGAATCGCGTACACCCGCTGCTGTCTACTCGCCAT
The DNA here is from genome assembly GCF_013340325.1 of Aspergillus tubingensis. Classification (NCBI taxonomy): domain Eukaryota; kingdom Fungi; phylum Ascomycota; class Eurotiomycetes; order Eurotiales; family Aspergillaceae; genus Aspergillus; species Aspergillus tubingensis. The sequence goes on along the minus strand of NW_023336280.1, from coordinate 2,589,567 downwards.
TGAATTGGACAAGGCGCAATAGAAGAGGACGGTAGAGGTTTGAACAGTATTCCCCGTGCATGGAAAAGATGTACACACCCCCACCCATACACAGAGCCAACCGTCTATCTCGTGGTCAAGGAAGGGCATGTCCACAGCCGAAAGACTTATTTGGTCACGCTCAGATGGCTTAGGAGAGACATTGTAAGAAATGTCTTATATGCCCCGAAGCATCATGGCTTTGAAGTGTATCAGGTTTGAAATCCCATCTTCAACTCATATGCACAGCCATTTAGCAGTATCGCCCAGACATCCTCGGAGATCACGCGCAGCCAGACCATACCTCAGTATCATCCATATGAGATAAGAACGAAACAAAAAGGTAACTGGTCATGCTCTGCGGTCTTGGGACACAAGAAGAAAGTTCCGAGAGCACTTGGATTTTGAGATCCAAATACGACTGAAATCCGTGCTGGCGGACGGCGTACAGCCGCATCTGGGTGCCAACCGTGGTGTCTTCTGCATCACCCAGGAACTCGTATGGCGGAGTCGTCGAACCTATCATCGGGTCCAAGGATTAGTGGTTCGAACGGAAGGATCGGACGAGCCTGGTTCGGCTGAGAAGATCATAGCTTGAGGTTTCTGGAGCGTTGGTTTGACACCCTCTCAAATCAAGCAGACAATGGATCAGCGATCCTATCCAAGCTACTCAGAGCAGAGACACACACAGCCCATCATTTTTATAGTGTATTCCAGACAAGAGTGTATTCCAGACAAGAGGCCGAGACGATTGAACTCCTCATGTTGTTTCACTCAGGTGGCACACACATGATATTGAGTACAAGAAGGTCAGGTCTTGTGGGTGTATTGGGCCATTGGATTGGCGCCTAAACTTATACACACAGTCCAAGAGCAGCTTGAACCATGCTACTCTGAGGCGCTTCGTGATTCGTTCCGCCGTCTCTCATTTGGTGTTGCTTCACGGTGTTGCAATAAAAGGTCGTGTGTTGCAATGAATTGAATACTTCCTGCCAGACGAACATTCTGTAGCTGAAGTATGTATTCGCTGGTGGCGTAGGGTGCATTGGCGTGCGAACTTTAAAAAGAAAAAACGTGATTTGGCCCCAGGATAAGCTGAATGGAGTAGTTTGAACTGGTTAAGACGACCAGTGGATGCAAGGACGCTCATGCCATGCGAATAGCATGTGCTGTTGAGATAGAATGCGATAGCAGGAGCCATTGTATGTTCTCCACCAGCAACGCTTAAAATGGGCTTAATCCATGGTCTACCAGTGGAGGGTCATTCAGATTGCGCTTCCGACCCATATATTATGGCAAACCGCCAGCGAAGCCAGCCTTTGGCAACGACGTCAGGTCACTGCAGCATCATCATCCAGCCATATACTAGCTCGCATGAAAGCCGTCAGCCTTTGATAATGGTTGACCAAAGCAACCAGCTCCGAAGCCTCTTGCATCGTGATCTTGGAGAGTTCTAGAGCCCCTTGCAAAACCCTTTGCCCTCGCTTGATGGTTACGATAGGGCCCGTGCTCAAACTGCCCGTCTGTTCTCTTTCAGGTTGAAGCTCACTCCTTCTGTCGGCTCCGATAAAAGTTGGGGTTCTTATCGGTGATTCCGTCTTATCCACCATTCATCATCAGACGGAGCAAACTTCTGTGCTCCGGATCTGAGAATGCGGACATTTGATTATCGTGGATTTCTGCATCTAGCATACCGCAAGATCAGACCCCGGATTTGCTGCTGCTCTCACGCCCTCTGGTGAGGAAATAGCGAACTCGCGCAGAATGGGTATTCTTGTACTGGGCATGTGTGTCATTGCGACGAAAGGAAACCCGGTGTGACACTATATTGTCCCAGGTCCCACTGTTTCCATGGGCCACCTGGTTAGCAAGTGAGTGAGCATTGAGCGCGATACAGTAACGTACTTGTGGTTCCGAAGTCAACTCTGATAACTCTATATATCGGCAAAAGTTCGAGCCTTCCGGAGAGTGTACTCCGCATATTGAAGAAGTATCCGGCTATTTAGGCTGCGGCATCGTACGATGTAGAAGGTACTGCTCTTGCGCCTTCGTGGATATAGCCGGTGAAGTCAGTGCAATCATCCGTCATCTGAACCAAGGCCACGCCGGACTCCCGGGGTGCCACTGTCGATCGAGGTGGCAGGACCGCTTAGGAAGCGTGGGTTTTCTGGTCAGCTCTACAGCCTTCGACTTGAGTGGCTTCGTGGTGTAGAACCCCATGAACACCGAGTTGATATCATCCACAATACTATTGCGTCAAATTAGTTTCGACTAAGTATACCGTTAGCTGTGTCAAAGTCTGAATGTATCGTCTGTAATGGAAGCTGGAAGACGAACCAATTGAGGAACTTGCTGCGTTGTGGCCCCAAGTGAGTTCCTTTTGGCCAGATACAGGGGCGCTTGTCCAGAGTGGCAATGAACTTTGTCTCTCTAGAGGGCACTTCGTGCAGCTGCAGCATTGTCAGTGATGTCTATATACGTCAACGATGGGGGTGTAATTACCAGCCGCCCTCTCATCTCACGAAAGAGCATACAACAAGGCCCGAGATTTTTAGGTCCAGTGATAGAGAATATAGATGTCTTTCGCAGTCTTGCCATATGAAGAAGACAGTCCTGAGGGTTCTGTGTTGTTACTGAACGGGTTTGTCCACCAATGGTATCTAATGGATCTGGAATATTGTTGTCGGGACATGAACCTGACAGTCCGAGGTTCATCGACGTTTGTTGGCACCTTTAATGCATTCTGCCAGGTCCATACCATTTCTTTCGACGTAATTAGTTTCCCATAAGGTGAGCAGATAACTGCAGTCTTACCGGCGCTGCCAAACCCAATATCCACTTCGCCGATTAACATGTGCTAGTATTGTCCCTCCAAGGTCACACACAGTCGTACTCTCAGCCAACCAACAGAACTGAACACCGACATAGCCAATGTCGGAGATGTCACCCAAGAAGAGGAACAACACCATCGTTCCTCCGCCTACATCACAATAGCAGATAGACGTCCCACCGCAATCACTTCAAAGCACATTATTGAGTTCCTGAATATGGAGCACCGGCAATTCATAATCAGACAGGTGAAGTGCAAGTTACATCCGTTCAGAAGCATAGGACAACCACTAGCTTGACCGATGACCCAAAATGTTACCCAAGCCATAGGCGGTCGCAATGTCTGGTGAGGCATAACTCACTGAAGCGAAAGCTAGTTCCCCCAATATGTCGCCCGAGGTACTTGGAAGAAGACATCTTCAGCAGATGTCTACGCCACGGGCGCATCGGTTCGCTGTTACTGTCACTACCAGGGGAATTGTCCGTAGGGACTAGGGTAGTGAGGATTGTAACCCAGTCACTTTACTCGGCCTCAAGGACATGAAGATGACCGAGGAACGGTAGCTCAAGAGGACCAGTGCATCCGCATGAATACAGCTGACTTCGGAGACCATCAAGATTGGAGACCGCACGACGCAGAATGAAATCCAACGTAACTGACTTGTCAGTGTCGCTTCGTCAAAAATTGACTCGATGTTCTCTCGGCAGCCCTAGTCAACCTCGAGCGGCGCAGGGGAGCAGACTGTATCCGGCGAAATACAACAAGCTCAGTTGAGTTGTGTCTAGGTCAATCGGTTCTGCAGTCGGGCCACGCCACAGGGAAGATAGCAGAGTGCATTGAGCATCCATATGTATCCAAGCAAACACTGTGGCAAGGCCATAATGTTATTACGCCACGGGCTCATTGAGAAAGACAACCGAGACGGCGTCGAGCGGTATTTGATGTAGGACGATACCCTCTGTAGAAGACAAGACATGATGTGCCTGCTCGGCGTTGTCTACTGACAAGGACTTGGTAGAGTCGGCCTGATGTTTCCAATACCCCAACAACATAGGGCTTTTAAAGATTCGTGATTGCAGAAAAGCCACACTGCCAATGCACGAAGAACAGTAATGTCAGTTGTTGAACCCCATAGCTTGGTATTCCTGTCTATGACAGATTGTTAGTTCGCAGTCTCTGAGTTTGACAGATGTGGACTTACCACGTTGGAAGACAGCTCATATCATATGAACTCCTGTATCAAATCCCCATGTGCGTGGAACACGCCATTCTCGGGTTTTGTCCATATCTTGGCTCTTCTCATGCGGACAACCCCACCCACTGCAGCTGCTATGGGCTCTGGAATCATGATGAAGGATAGGAAAGAGAATAAAAGAAAGGTATGCATATATATAGCGATGTTGGCTGTCAATTTTGGTAAACAAAATGACATAGGGAGATTGGGAAACAATCAATAACAAAGCAGTATATAAAAAAAGAACATGACGTGGGTAATATGTCCGACCAGAGGATGGCACAAGCAAAGACAGGCCGTCGAACTCCACGACAGACACCGCGTAAACCAGGGCCTCATCACACTGTCCACGCAACTACCACCATGATATACATGTTGGGGACAATCAAAGTTCCGTCTGGCGGAACTGAAAGAAAAGAATATGATGAGAGACAAAGACTGTCCACCAGAATATAACTAGAAAGCAAGCAATCAGATAATCTGTAGATGACACCCTGATAAGCAAAAGCGGAGTAAGACCCCTCGCCACTGATATGTAGACCTGCTTGAACACCGGGTCCAAGTGTGCCACCCCCGATGTCTCTTAAGAAGCCTGATTTTGCCATCGATCTTAGCTACTGAGCCTTAGCCATTGTGCTAAATTCCACACCAGAGCTGCAACATCGAGGCTGCCGCCCTGCCTGCTGGCAGCTTCAAGAAATCCACCAAGATCGCATGAGGGAGAGCGAGGAATGGTGGAGCAATCGTCGGCAGATATACATAGTATAGAGATTGTGCCATGATGCGTACGTCGCCGATGGCTTCAAACAGACATGTATAACGCGAGTTTGATTAACAAGGAGAGAATAACAAATCAGAGAATCATGGTTTATAATGTATAGACGATGAGAAGTAAAAAGAGAACAGACTTGTCAACAATCATTCTCCAAGATGAAGCTATCATATATATAGACATCCAACACAGCTTCAACTACCACCACCCTTCAACAACCAAGACCTCCATCACAATCATCATCCCAGCATCCCCAAACCCAACAGCCCAGCCCAGACTAAACATCAGACCACTGTCCCTCCCACCAAAGCAAACGAAACTCATGCATGACAATCCAGGCTCCAAGGCCACACACAAAATCTCAACCCAACATCTCACCAACAAACAAAATGAACCTCCACCACGCAGCACCAACCCACGACAAGGATCCCCCCAGTCCACCCATCAGATCACACCTGTCAGAAACGGCCAGTTTGCCCCTGCAGCTAAACCAGAGTAGACTAGATTAGACTAGATTAGCTGCAGCTTATCCCACCCATCCTGTATCCCCGACAGGGATGGTAGCGCCACACGACAAACAGATGTCTCAGACAGCGGAGAATTGCAGCATGTGTCCGTGCTCAGTGAGAGTGGAAATGACAGCTTGGCTAGTTTGAATGCAGAATTTGAGCCATCATTTTTTTTTCTCTTCCCACATTGTGTGTTTTATGAATCAGTATGTGGGTGATTTATTTGTTTCAGTTGGGTGGCAATGATAATGCGCACAGTAATGTGAGAGACTAGGAGTAGTAAATTAAATTCTTCGGGTGGAAATACCGAGAAATTCGATTGTTCCACAATTGAGTTTAGGTGCGGTCCGCAGGATTGGTATGTTATGTTCATTTGTTTTGTTGCCTGGGGATGGGCATTTTTGCTTTTTGTGGCTGAATGGGATGGTAGATGGGGAATGTTGAAGGGGAATGGAAGGATGAAGGATAAGGATAAGGAGTATGTCGCCCCTTCCAGTGACTCCTATTGTTGACATTCTTATCCGAGACGCTTCATTTTCCCTACAGACATTCTACCCTTATTTCCAAAGAAGATTCAGTCTCAATATGTATATATTAAATCGCAATATAAAACATTACGAATTAACGTAATTAGCTAAATACAATCGAACGCAGGTATCATCATGCAAATAATACCGAGTCCATTTCTGGACCGCCGGTAGAATGTATGTATGTATGTATAGAAGAAAGAATGAAATCAAGCCACAACAGGCCAACCATCGGTCCAGGTGAGCGTGTTCCAGCCGAACTGGTATTCGTCGACAGCCAGGCCAATGTTCTTGTCAGCATAGTGGTAGTATACGACGATACCGTGGCTGGTGGTGTTGATGATACCCCTGCAATTGATCGTTGTTAGCATGCTTTCCCGTTTGAATGTGCAACAAGCCACAAAGACAGGGGAGAAATGATAGGGGGCAACTTACTGTCCACCAGGGCCGTAGACATAGTCGTGACTGGACAGAACGGTGGTTCCGCCGCTGTTAAGGCATGAGACGCCATCCTTGTCAACCTGCAGGTAATATTAGCATTTGCTTCATTTCCTTGAATATTGATGATTAGGTATGGCACTTACAAAGTTACCCGTTCCAGTCTTGGATCGGCAAACGACAATGCGGTACTCATCGCCCTGGGCAGGCAGGGAGGTCGTGTATCCCTGAGCCGTGCCGGACGAGAAGGTGAGGTAGTAGTAGCCTCCGTACTCGTACATGTAAGAAGCCTCGATGGCATGGTTACCCGATGCGTTGTAGGCCAAGTTGGTGGGGCTGCTGCTGCTGGCGGTAAGGGAGTCGGTCATCTCCACCTGGTAGAGGCCTTGCCAGTAGGAGCCGAATTGGAGGTAGGGAGTGCTGCCAATGGTGATCCAGTTGGGGTCAATGGCGTTGTAGGGAGTAGACGACGACGAGGTGACACCGATCTCGCCATGGTCGGTCCAGGAGTCGGCTTCCAGGGTGGTGGAGGTTGCAACTCCAATGGTGGAAGACCGGCTGCCCAGAGTAGAGCTAGCATAGTACATGTAGTAGGTGCCATCTACGTAGTGTACGTCCGGAGCCTGCAGGAATGTTAGTATTGCAGATTGCAGGGGTAAGGTCAAGGGCCTGTCGGTTGTCATACCCAAAGGTTGGAGGCATTGCCCACTGAAACGATAGATCCGTCAGGCAGTGCATAGCCGAGATCAGTCCAGGGACCAGTGATAGCGCTGGCAGAGGAGATATGGATGCCACCTCCTGTCGAGAAACGAAAGTAGGTTCCGTCCGACACACGGCGAATGACATTGGGGTCGTGAGCCCAGCAGGTTCCCGAGCATGCACCCGGGTCTGAGTAGGCGTTGACCAACGCTACACAAAGAAGCAAGACAAACGAAAGCATAGCGGCTAAGGGGGACTCCTCCAAAATGGAAAAGAAGAAAAAGGAAGAGGAGGGTAGAGGGTAATGGAGGAGGAGAAAAGAATTGCTGTTTTCAATTCAGCCAGGATACATTGTCAGTCGAGGGAAGGGCCCTTTATGTACAAATAGTTCGGCCGGTATACATCGGGCCTGTCAGTACAATGCTTGCAGAAAAGGTAGTAGCCTTGCAAGTAAGGGCCACGCTAGAGATCCAGCTGAGCTTACGCATGCATTGACCTTCGGGTCATTCTCGTAAATGAGGTAGACTAAAGTCGAGCGATAGTAGGTGTCGACTCCCTTGCTGCAGCGGCCCAAACCAATCACGCCTTCGGAAATAGCTTTAACTTTAGTCGAAGCGACTAGTTGTTAGTGACGACAGTGCTCCATGGGATGTAGTATATGGCTCATTTCTAATGCCGATTGTTTGCATCGACGTGGAGCCCGTGGCTGAATGCCCGGATGGATCCAGGGCAGGGTTGAGAACCGGCCAGACCTAATCCGTCGGTTACGGGGGGGAAGGAAAATCAGGCAACGGAACAAAGCCACTATTAGAGAGAGAGAGCAACCAAGACAACTGCAAGATTTTCCCCGCGTTCGTCGTAGCGAGGAACTGAAAAAGCAAATACGAAATAATGCATAATAAAAGAAAGCACCAAAAAAGAAGTAAAAAAATAACTAGAAGAAAATATTACGGGCTAGGCAAAGTTTAGGGTATATCCTTAATGTTAGGCACCTGATCGATCGGCTGGTCTTCATCACATTACCCTTTTGGGACCCCATGACTCCTCAGGCTCGCTGCGTCCGAGAAGTGGTTGACCTCGGATTTCGGGTCTCGAAGAAGCAAGAATCTACTTGGACCATTCAGGAGAGTCCCCTGGATGAGTGGGTTGGTTGGTCCCAAGTAAACGAGGCAATAAATGGCCCTTACTATAAATCTTGGGTACAGTGGTTATCCTCGGGCCGCCTCACCCGTGTCAACTCTTAACATGGACAAGAATGTGTGGCTTAAATCAAGTAGTAAACAAAGTACTACTATCAGCCTCTTAGTCTGCCCTGGCAGTCCTTCCCCCCCATCTCCCCTTTCACCATCATAGCGTCATCCATTCATTCCCGGCCACATCCTCACCCCCACAAATGCTTGGCCTGACGTGTCAATCAAAGCGCGCTATAGGCATGGTGTGAGTGAGTAAGAGAGAGTGTGTTTGCCATAGGCCACAACTTGGAGGTAAAGCAACCGGGCTCTCCGCACCCGGTGATTGGATGTCTGCATACAGATGACGGGCTGAAGGGGAGATTTGGTCGGGTTAGCCTCCTTAGTCTCGCCCAGAGCTCGGCCTAGTGGGCGCCTCCCAGGCATTTCGGAAGGCCATCGGTCGATCATGGACCTCCCTGCCCAATAGGACTCGGTCATCCAGTTGGGAGTCCGTGAGCATGGGCGGAACCACCTTGAAGCTTGCCATTTACATCGGGATGTCGTGATGGGGATCCCCAGATCTGATGATTCATGGGGGTCATCTAGTCCGTCGACTAACAGCAGTAGCGTCTTGTCACTACTTCTCTGCTAGACTATCTCGAGGATCCTCCGATCAATGTCTCCGCTTGCTAAAGACAACCGCAGTACGGAGTAGATGAAGAATGAGTGCCGTTGGAGACAATAAGTTGTTGCTACCACGTCGAAGCCAACTCCGCCTCCCCCCTTGCATGTTACCACCAGGATTACCCCATCCACTGCTTGGGTATTTCTGCATCTGTTGGATCGATCTAAGTGAATTAATTGCACGGCTGTCGACTAAGATTTCGCCGTTCAACATTGCTGGAAATCTCGCAGCCTTGCAATCCCCTATTATGTAATCCGGGGGTTTCCCCTCCTCTTGGTTCTCCTCCTCTTCCCGAATGCCGTCCCAGTGGTTGCAGTTGCCATGTGCCGAGAACTGACCGGATTTTGAGATCAGACGGTACCATGATCGTCTCACGAGGAGACTTGCGGGAGTTGTGGTGGTGCTCCTAAGATGGCCAGTCGGTTGATGGTGCGACCTGCGCTAAGGATGTCGTGACTGGTCCAACTCACGGCAGATGGGGGGAATAGAGAGGCGAGAACGCGATGATAGCAAGTAACACGGAACCTGGTCTATATGCGCAAGAATTATTATTGTTTGCTGGGTTGTCAAAATTCGAACAAAGAACCAAGACTAGCTATGCGACTTTTCTTTTCTTTTCCCTCTTCTTTTTTTCTTTTTCTTTGGTTTTTGTTCTAGAGGATCCGCTCTCGTGTTTTTTTCTGCTAATCGCTGCAAGGAGGCCCAGGAAGAAGTAATGATGACCGCATGCAGCTACGAAGAAGACTAGTACTGACGGAGAACTTCTCACCGAATCTCACGGAGTCAGACCGGATTGCGGTGTACAACGCATTGCGATACTTGATTACTTGCGATGCGGAGATTACCCAAGTGCCTTAATGGTGGTGACTATTCCCCATCGCAAGCAGGAGTTGCAACGATAAGTACGGATTGCGTCTTCTGGAGGATCTCCCACTCGTTCCAGAGACGGCAGCGGATGGGACGGTTTTCCGCGGTGGATAATGGCCGTTCCTCCATTACATGCATGGACCTTTTCTCATATGATAGTGTCGCGGTGGAGAACTGTGGAGGGTGGGTTTTAGCTATTCTCCGAAAACAACATCGGCGGTATGGCTTGCGGGATGGGCGCAGTTGGGCTTATCGTGTTTGCGTTTCCGGAAATTTCCCTTTCAGGAGAAAGAGGGGAGAACTCTGGAGAGAGTGAGAGAGAGAAAGAGTTAAAGGGGTGAGTAAAAGGCAGAAAAGAATTGGACATGTTTTCGATTTGACTTTACAAGAGACTTTGCAGCGATCTTGTTTTTGGGGCGTAACAATCGATCGACGGGATCTGAGATGGCTGAGCCTGAGCCACGGTAGTATTCTGCTGCGTAACGCGACCACCCAGATTGCTGCCGGAGATAACTGGCATCCATGCTATGTCCGCTGCTGGAATAGAGGACGACTCTCACCCGCAACCAGCTGAAGTATACGAACCAGATATCAAGTTTTTCTTATGTTGTTCGTATAAACTACAACGTAACGACATTAAATACTCCCCATCCTTTTCTCAACCAGCCACGGCGTAAGCCATCCGTCCTCCGTGGCCATACTAACCTCTCACACGACACAACATTAAGCAAGACAGATAGCCCGATCCAACCCACAAGAAACAGAACATACAATAGAACAACAATCATCAACCAATAACCAACCTCAGACCACAATACCTTCTGATCAACCAATACACACAGCATCACCCATATCATCTATTTTAAGCACACACAGCACAGACACCCAAGCAAGGGACACATCAATTACTCGAACTCAACTGTCACTTTCTACGAACCCCTATCAAAGTATACCATATCAACATCCGATCCGATCCACCACACATAACCAGTACACAAGAATAGAACTCTCCTATCCATGGTACTACGTCCAAAAGAAAAAAGACAAGTCTCATGCATCCTGCAGGGGTAAATGAGATCTCTCACCACCACCAAAAGCCAAGTCAAGTAAGTAATCTGCAGACAGAGGTCGACACGCGTCCAGCACATGGTTGTGGCTCCTCCAAGCTTCTTTTACCCCTGACGATGAAAACCTTGAGCGAGGCGCGTTCCTGCAGTAGTTGTCCGTCTGTGGCTGCTGTACGTAACGTAAGAGATGACTAGATAGGAGAGATGGTACCTGGCAGGTAGGTAGGGTGGTGATGGGCAGTGGCGAATCCAGTAGATCATAAGTAGTATACCTGCTATATCTTATGTATATTATAGCTTTTCTGCCTCATACGATGAAGCAGATGCCTAACAGAGACATATACAATACTCCAAACTCTATAGTCCCTTCATCATGAGCAAGGAGTGAGTATACACCCACTCCTTAGACAACCAACTCCAATATCTCTTCCCCATCGCCACCTCAAAGCAACGACCCAAATACCCAATTCTCACAAAAGAATCCCCTAATACCCACTCCCAATACAACCCCGACTATCCCACCCTCAATGTACCCAAATACACCCCCAAAATCCATCCTGGTGAGTCCCGATGCCAACCGGACCGCGATGACGCGTCCCCCGTCGACACATCACGAATCAGGTTCCCACGGCCAAAAATAAGCAAATATGATACGGGGATAAATATATCTTGCAGATGTAACCTTATTACAATTATATTTTTATTTTGTGATTTGTTTGCTTGTTCCATGGTTTGGGCTTTTTACATAAGTAGATCTTTTGTGTTGGATTAATTATCTTATAGTTCAGTAGTATCCGGGTTCGTCGGGTTCGGGTCGGGATAACTATTTGTGTAAGTTCTGTATGCATGAGTGGATAGCTACTATTGGGGGAGTTGCATGTGTTAGTGGGCATGGTTTGATTAAGGTGCAGTTTGTTGTAGGTATGTTGTTTTTGATTTTGTTAATAGTGTGCATGTGTGTCTGTGTGTGATGACTGTGCAGTAGGTTTCTAGATTTTGATGGATAGTTTGTGGATATTGTTGATTTGATAGTTTATAATGAATGCAGGATTCTAATGTGATGATGATCACGAAATATGTTACTATGTTCAATAGCAATATAAGCTTAGATTTGTTTTGTTGGTACTTCCATTGTGAATCATTGTCTTTGCAGAGAACTAAGCGATATGTTGCTTCAAGGTGGTTTCTTGGGTAAGGCTTGGATGTATACTATAAAGTCGAATAAATTTACGGTATACATGTGCGAAGGGAGCTTAGGTATGTATTCCGTCATACAACATAAATTAACCTGTGAAAGTACCTTTCCAGCCTTACTATATTTGTCCTAAACTACTGCGCTTCCATTTATCTCGACAATACTTACACTGTCTAGCGTATACTTCGAGCAATTAAGAAAGAAAACCCCATTTCCCAACACTTTTTCATAACCTAAAACTTGGCCCCGAATATACACTGCATCAGCTAAACCATATTCCCATATCCACTACAGTCTCATCAAGCAAGATGCGTTGGCTGTCGCCCCCATCACTACTTCTTCATCCATCCCCCCGGTAAAAGCCATGCTAGAAGCTATTCCCAGCCGAGGCAATAAGCACTAAGTCATGAGTATGATTGTCGGCATACAACGAACACCACGCTCGGACATGAACTGTCAAACTTCGGACACCCATCACGCCATATGCAAAGCCGATCAACTCAGCTGCCGTGATTGCATGTTCATGCATGCATGCAGGTATGCATCATCCAATACATTCAAACTAGTAACTCCTTGGACTAAAAAAGCATTTCGTCTCGATATCTATTCATTGATTTTGATCTTCTGTCAAAGAAAAAGCATGTATGGACTTCCACTTAGATACTATGTCAATAGTCGGGGATATATACAAAATAGCGGTGTACGAATGGGGACATGTTCTTTTAGCATGTAGTTATATTACAATTTACCAGAACGCATGGATGTTCTTCTTGGGAGCTATGGCTTTGAAATACATTTCCATCAGTCCATTGAGTTTACATTTGACTCAGGAGAGTATTGAGGTTAATTAACTCTGAACGTCAGGGAGATTGAACAGGTATCAATCAGCACTACTTCCGGATCACCGGACCCAAGGAGGCACGTGGGAAGAGCTAAACTCCTGCTTAGGCTTAGTGGTTTAGCTAATAAAGTAGTATAGCATGCCTTGCTATAAGTGGCTGCAGAAAGGGGTCTAGTAGTACCGCTACCGCGAAAGGTATAGTTCAAGAGTGTAGTACATGATATCTGCTTGGTTTCAACTACTCCTCTGTCAAAAAAGATAAATTATATTTATGCTGCACAATCAGAAGTAGTTATTCATTCTTGCGGTTAGTATTAACATAGCTGTTCTGAGTGAGTGTGGTTCGAACTTGAGATTTGTTTTCTGGCTTGCGCAACAACATGACTGATAATGGTCAAGAGTCGCCTTGTATGCTGTCATTGCTATCTAAGAGCAACTGCATCTCATAGTCAAGGCACTACGAGATTTCCTCAACTCATATTTGTTCGTAATTAGCTTGTCTATATCCTGGTGTCCTCAGGTTATTTGCGACTCCCAGCTGAAGATGGGGCTTATCCTCTTGGCAATTGCTAGTTTTGGCTTTGAATGTGCCATATTAAACATCACACGGCTCTCTGACTGGGTAAGAAAATACCCAGATGCTTTTTGATCATTTTTTTTCCAGATGAAAACAAGGAAACGATGACGTACACCGATAGATTGTTACCTGATAAAGCGTACCTGATTACTCTGCAATCTCAATCATCAGAACAATCTTCTTATTGGAGGTTCGTAACTGTCATGTATCCCTCTCTATCTATCTAGGATCAACAATCGCCATCCGAGTCATTCGCATCAGCCATTACCTCATTCTCGATACAAAACTATAAACGTAGCCAACAAAGAAACGAACACGACAAAGTTCGTACCCAGCGAACTATCTAACTAGCCTGATATACTTTGAAGCTTGAAAACTCCCAGTACGCCTGTGTGAAGTTGCCAGGGTTGCTGCGAACAAAACTTTCGCATGTGCCCGGGCAATGATACTGTTCCGTATAGAATGCCTTGTTACCACCGAGCTGTCCGCAGAGATCGATGTTGGCAATTATACTCTGATTTTTGAAGTGAGATGGTATATCGCAATGAGTATTGGGAAAGTCAGCCAATGCAGTCCCCCATGTAGATGGGTCTGGCGTGCCGCTCGAGTTCGAAATGTCGTCGGGGATGGAATCTCGTGAGAAGAACCAAGCTCGGATTCCGGCATCCCGTAGTTCCAAAGCGTAAACCTATCGCCGTCAATACTATGCACTGTATGACTCATGTGTAATTATGGGAGACTTACCCCGCCGCCATTTTCATTCATTTCTTGTCCGTACGTTCTTGGCGAGCCTTGTACGCCACATCCAGCATTGCTATGCGTGCTGTTGTCGCAGGTCACGTAATTTGGCGTACCGGTTTCCTTCCGCTTGACATTCATTTTACAACCGCTGGTTGTATGCAATGTAACGGCATTTCCCTCGGTGGCCAGGTTATTCGTCTCAACCACGTCAATCTCCCCGTTCTCGGGCCAATTGTAGGTATCAGTTAACCACAGTGCTGGCCACAGGCCACAGCCGTAAGGCGTGTGGATGATGTCGAAGATGAAGAGTCCACTATCGTAACTTGTTTTTGATTCCAGACGCACAGACTGTCTCCCTTTGGTTGCATTCTTGTTGGATGTATCCACCTTGAGCACAACGGAGTCTTCGCCAACATAGGTCAGATTCAAAGAGTTTGATGTTGACTGGTTGACATATCTATACAGCGTTAGTTGATACCAATGAGTCAGGGAATGGGATAACCATACTGGACAAATCCATCAGTGGGGTCCTCGTCAGAATAGTAGTTGAACCGATCAAAAAACGAGTTGCCCGAATACGTGTCCACCAGCTTGTAATCGAGCTTGGAATAGTCGGGATAGCTTTTCTTTTTCGTCCCTTCGACTGCACCAACAACGACCGCAATGATGATGGCAATAATGACGGCTGCGATGATCAACTTTTTTCGTAGCGACCAGCCGCGAGGGTCATACCAGGAATACTGGGCGACCGTCCGCTGCGGAGGTATAAACTGTCCGGATCCTGGCGGAGGGGGTGGCCCTGCATGACCGAGATCATCGTCTAATTTGGGAAGCTGACTGGTGGCGCCCCCATACCTGCTGTATTCAGTGCCGGGTGTATAGTACTGCTTATCGGCCATGGTGGCCAGAGCTTATCGGACAGACAGAAACAGAGAAAGCGATATAATTAAAATAAAACGATGTGTATCCAACTATCTTCCCAGTAAACGAATGTATGTAGCTAGTAGAATTGACAACGAGAAAGTTGAGGAGATGATCATGCAGTCGCCGGGCGGGATGGTGTCATAAAGATCTGCGAGTCAGACTGGCGTTACCTTAACGATCATGGCCTGATTAGGCAATCAGCAGTCGCAACCGGGAAGTAATCTTGGAGCAATTCTATATGCGGAGGTTGCGTCCACAACTCTGCAATATGTTGAGAGAAAGACGGTAACACCAAGATAAGGTCAAAAGAATGAGATGGCTGGTTCTAGGAGATAACTTTGGCTGTCTCTGCAGCTCAATGCTGGATCATCGATAGGCAAGGAACCATTGCGTTGTCTGGGATATTTCCAGAATCAGCAGCGTATGTTCTGTTTGCACGGTCCCTGACGACGCTTGTCTCAGTTGGGAAGGTGACCCCTGGACCCTGTCCAGCAGCTTAGTCACCTCCATGATCATGACAGACATTCAAGAAGTTGCTATAACATATAGCAGCTGTGGAATGAAAAGATATTCTGGGTTGAAATAGTTATTTAAAACCGCATCTAGCTTGAGAAGTGGAAATGTCATGGCGACCTGTCATCTGTTCTAAATTTAGTGACACGGGCGGCCCCAACAGTGAACCGAGACAGAAGTGCAGCCAAATGAGGGGCCATGGAACAAGCCTTCTGTGGATGGAGACACAAAGACTATTGTGAGGAATGCCAGACTTAGCAGAACTAATATATGATTCAGTCTATGATATTATACTCAGTAGAAACAATCAATGAATCAGGGTAATCTTCAATTGAGGTCAGAGTTTGAACTTTCATGATTACCGACCCCAAAAAGCACTTATGACAATAGCGCGCCCGCTGTCAGCCTAATAAACCCAACATTTGATCTTTGATCAGCATCGCACATAAAAAAGAATCATCTCGCAAAAACACTCGGCTATGCAAGTCCCATCCCATCGCAAATCCCGCCAAGCAAACCTGCACCTCAATAGCGCCATGCAGCCCAATCTAGCGTTCACCACGGCCAAGCATAGTGCGAAATGACTAACAACATCGCTAGTGCCTCTGGGAAATACACCTTGAACCGTCGTGGTCTCCAACCTTCATCGTACGGCAGACGCTCTTCGCCAAAGACAGCGCGCACATAGTCATCCGGGATGCCCTTCGTGACACCCTTCCCAAAGACACTTCGCAGAGCTGCCACTTCAGAACATGCAACGTAGTGTTCGAACTTCCCGAATTGCAGGTGTGGATTGTCCCTCTGCTGCTCATCATATCGGACCTTTCGATACCTTCCCATGAGCGTGGTGTGAAACCTGCCTCCCTTCGCTGTTCGAAGGAATTGTTTATAGAGGTCAGGGTCTAGGTGGATGCAGTCGCCCAATGCGCGGTCTTGACGGGTGATTGAGACGTCGTGTTCCAAAGCATGAGGACGGCCGACTTGATCGAGGTTGAGCACGGGGATCCCGTCTTGATTCACTTGGCCTGGATCGCGTAGCCCAACTTGGGAGCTTCCTGGTGGTCCGTGTTTTGGGTCGTCGGAGTGGACTTGGAAGACGCGACTTACGAGAACAGAGGCTATGTCTAAGCCTAATCCGACATATCGAATGGCTGATTTCAGCTCAGCGGCGGTGATTAATTTTCCGTCTCGCGCGATATAGCCATGGTTGGCAAGGGAGTTTAGGACCGGACATGGAGAACGTAGGTCGTCTGGTCCTGCGGGATGGTACTGGCCCTTATGGAGCTCCATTTTCAAGGATGAGGAGCGAAGGACGAGAGGAATTAGACAGGCATGCTTGCTTTCTATATGCATCATCATGACGGGAGGGGCCTGGAATGGTCAGCCTAGGCTGGGGAACGGGTGACTGCGGCGCCTCGATCACGAGCATCGCGGCCCCCTGGAATACGACGTTCCTTCAAGCCAGGATTACATTCACGCATCAACCCTGGCAGTCCAGTCAAGGTCAGCTGGGTCTATTATACACTCATCTATGGTAACATCTCTTGAAGAACCCCAGCAGGTATCTTCAGGTGCATCTATCCACAAACTCTTCAAGCATCTTGTTCAGCTCGTGCTCCCTCTCCCAGCCCAGCATATGGCCGCTGCCTTCGAAGACCTTCCATTGGATCCCATCACCGATCTCCTCGCGTATTATTTCCCCATGACGAAACGTCAGCATCAAGTCTCTAGTGCCATGGCACACGAAGATCCGCTCTCTTCCCACTTGATCTCCTAATAATTTGAGCTGCTCCGCTGACTTGTGATGGAAATAGCAAGCCAACACCTGCATCATGAATCCTTTCTTCGTATGCGCTTCGGTGTCCGCACGCTTATGCAGCATACCAGCAGCAAACCGATCACGCTTGGTCGGAAAGTTCATCGCCGGGTCCTCGTACTCCGTGTCTGGTTCGGCGAGGAAGTCTTCGGGGAAGAGACTCCTTGCCATCCTCTCGAGCTCTATGTCGACATGGCGGGGAATGAACATGCCCGCCCGTTCACGCAAGTTTTCGAGGAATGGACCTGTCCGAACCAATCGCGGAGCCGTACAACTGAGGGTCAGGCTCAATAAGCGATCGGGAATGAGCATTCCAATCTCTTGGGCGATCATGCCACCCATGCTAGCACCGATGACATGAATCGATCGTTTCGGAGGAGTAGCAAGATCGATCCAGCCCAGCGATGCGACCAGGTCCACCACATCTCGAGCCATCTCCGATGTGGAATAATAGGCGACCGGCTTATCCGACCGGCCGACTCCACGGTTGTCAAAGACCAGACATGAATATTTGGAAGCTTGCTGGTGACCAAAGTATTTGGTCTGACGCCTCCAGTCCTTAAGCGTTGCATTGAGACCCATTACCCACTATGACCCATGTCAGTGCTACCGCACATGGGGGTCATGGAACATACTCATACTTACCACAAGCTTCACGGGGCCAGTGCCATGGATCTCATAGTTGATGTTCAGGGGCCCTCCTCGCCTGTTTTGCGCCACGGTACATGATCCAGAGGTTGTGGCGGGAAGGTCATAATTGATGGTGTTGTATGCGGGATGCTTGATGACTTCCTCGGCAAGGAGTGGCGCCATGTCTTCTAATTTATTAGAGGTCTAAACTTGAAGAGTTGTGATCTAGGAAAGGTGATCAGAGGATAAGGGCGTGGACCATGTCAAAACCGGGCAGCTCCTCACATGCCGTTTTTCCTTTTCTTGGCAGGAGTCATCCGAGGCCGCCGTGTGATCCATTCTGTTCCTGTCGATGATCTCACTTCCCGCTTTGGGGTTGCTTGTGTTACCCATCAGCTGACTGGCGTCATCCTCGATGAGATGTGCGGGGATTTCTTTTCAGCTAGTACTTACAATAGATCCCCTTCAATTCATTGCATCTGTATGGCTGGAATAACGTGTTTGCGACGATGGCAGACACGGCTCTAAGGCGTTGACGTGCAATCTGGCTCTCAATAATCTACACCCAGACAGCTACAGAACTCATCTGTGCCTCCTCATAAATTATGTTTATGTAAGGCATGACCAATACCTCGGCTTGAGCTTCTTCATGTAACTTTTTGTGACGTCTCAACCTTGACGTGCGATACTCAGCTTCTAAGAATGTCGACTAGGGAATTAGCCAAACCACATAGAATTAGAAACCTTTAATCAAAACATCAATCATTTGATTCATTCATTCCAGCTACAAGCACCGTAATAACGAATGATGAGTAGTCAGTGCAGTGGAGATATTCAAATCTCGTAACGTTATCACAGCTTATCAGTCCAGCTTCGACTCCAACACCATGCGGGGGTGCCATTGACCCACCATCTCCAACTCGACAATTGCTTAACATCCCCTCTACTCCCTACTATCCCCACGAAGCAGTAAGAAAAAAACACAATTATTTGAAACCACAATGGCACCAACTCGCCGCGTCGCCATCATTCAATGGAACATCAAAGTACACAATACCTCTTCCCCACCCCGAATCACCCCTCATTCTAACAACCCCAGGACCTCGCCATCGACGAGAACCACCAAACAGCATGCACCTACATCCGTGATGCCGCATCCCAAGGCGCCGAACTGGCCGTTCTCCCAGAGTACTACCACCCCTTCCTATCTCCCTCCTCAATTACACACTCACTCACAAATCCCAAAACCTAGATACCACCTAACCGGCTGGGCCCCCTCCAACCCAACCTGGACTGCCCTCGCCTCCAAAATAACCCCCTACCTCGAAGCATACCAATCTCTTGCCCGCGAACTCAACATCTGCATTGTCCCCGGCACCATAGTCGAGCACCATGGCCCTTCCCCGAACGAACAAGAACAAGACCAACCACTCCTCTACAACACCGCCTACTTCATCTCCAACGACGGGAGTATCCTAGGCCACTACCGCAAGAAGAACATCTGGCACCCTGAACGGCCCTACCTCACTTCTTCCGGGAGTGATCCACATGAAGTATTCGATACGCCGATCGGCAAGGTAGGGTTGCTCATCTGCTGGGATTTGGCGTTTCCGGAGGCCTTCCGGGAATTGATTTGTAAGGGGGCGGAGGTGGTCGTTATACCTACTTACTGTAAGATCCAATCCATCTTCCCGTTAATTTTGAGACATTTCTTTATGCTGATTGATCTACGAATGAATAGGGAGCAAATACGACGCCTCCCCCGCTGCCCTTCAACACAACCCCAACTCCGAAGCATTATTCCTTGAAACGACGCTCACGGCGCGTTGCTTCGAGAATACCTGTGGGATTATCTTCGCCAATGTGGCGAGGGGAAAGGAAGACGAGAGTGATCGATTCTTGGGTCTGTCGAGGGTATGTTTGCCCATTGTGGGGACGGTGGGTGCTATGGGGGATGAGGAGGGTGTGTTGGTGGTGGATATGGATATGGGGGTGGTGAGGATCGCGGAGGAGAATTATCGTGTTAGGGAGGATTTGGCTAAGGAGGGGTGGTATTATACGTATAGACATCAGAGGTGATTCATGTAAATAGAATTATAGTATAGACGGAGATGAAACAGGTTTATCTCTGAAGATACAGCGCCCTTTTCCTTTCGTTCTTGCTTGCTTGCTTCTGGAGATTTTCAATTCTTTTCGCCTGTGATCGCTTAATCGATCCTCGCCTTGAGAGAGCACCGATCCTCATGAACTCGCAACATCCATCAAACAATCATCCACCATCCTTGATGTCCGCTTTATAGCACAAGTAAGCGACACACACCAGCGAGGGCTACTCGACAGTACCAGGTAGACAGACCACTATTGGCGGTAGCAAGTAGAACCAAGATATACCCTTCTTCCTTACACTGATCCATCATATTCTCTATCCCTATTCTCCTCCTCTGCCCTCTTCCAAAATTCTCGATCACGCAGCTCAATGAAAGCTTCGCTGTGCCATCTGGCCTATACCTTCCCGTCAGTTAGCCTCTATATCCTCACAACAGAATGGAGAAATATATGAAGTGAAGTCAACTCACCTCATAGATAGTTTTTTCCATTGATCCACCAGCGCAAACTAGACATTGAGATTCCCCAAAGCGTCATCTAGAGAGTCCAAATGTAGCCAGTCATACTGTGGTGGCTGCAGCCAAGCACAATATATCCCGAAAGCAGGATTGTTTTCCAGCAGATGGAATCCTCATTGGCGACCTGCAGATATATATTATTGTTCTAGCGACTTCGGCGACGGGACATGATTGCAAGATGGATATATATGGGTATTCGAGCTGGTGTAAGACATCCTGGTGGTGGTTGTTAGAGGCAGTGAACTCAGAGGGAGATGGCTGATTTACTTACCTTGGTGCCATGCCACGTCAGGCCAGTATTACGTCGATACAGTTGTGATGGTAGTAGTACTAGGTGGAAGCATTGAGCTTCTGGTTCACAATGTTCTTACGTGTGCGGTATTTCTGTAACCCGCTTGCTAAGTACTTAGAACTTAGAGGCGCTGTCGCGGAACATCATCTTCATTTGAGGGTTTCTCCTTCAGTTGGCATTGGTGTATATATTATGAAGAGGATTGAGCTGGAGAAATTCGTAGTTATAATTTCTTAAGAAGGGAGACAATAATGAGATATAATATCATAGAGAAGATGTCAAAGATGAAGTAGAAAGTTAAGTCCTCCCAGGAGAACGAAGTGGGAAGATTATATATACCCCTTCCACCCTGGTGGATTCCCAGTGAATATAACCCCCCTCTTTTTTTTTTTTTTTGTCTTATTCACATCATCTTTGTCTCATCTGTCACTCTCAAGGCTATCAAAGTACATCGTACGCTAAGATACCTTCACAGCGTAGCAGTAACATGTATATCATCTGAGTTTCTGATACTCCACCTACAGCGCATCATCGTGGGAAATTTATAGTAGCTTTCCTACGGCTTAGTAGTTGGTAAACCCCATTCCCTTGATGGCAACTTCCTTGTTCACGCAGGTGCCAGTGGCAAGCCCCGGCATTATATGTCTCCCAGTATCTATTGTAACAGTCAATTGAAACGATCTTCCCAGTAAATATCACAAGTGCACAAAAGATGTCCATGATGGTTGAAGAATCAACAATGCTTATTGGTCCATAATGAATACATTTAGCTGAATAGGATCCACTGCGTTACACGCTATTAACTGATCTGGTATAGTGTCTTGCTGTCACATCAGTCATACTGAGTGAATGAGTATAGTGAAACAGTCCAAGTATCCATTAGATTTATTGTTGGGTGAACTTATTCTGATCGGGCTTGTTTCATGACTACTCTATATTTATTGTACTAAGCATCGCCGCACAGCACTACTATACATCATGGCACTGACTGCTAAACTGCAACCGTCTGAATTCTAAAAAGGGAAAAAACCACAATCATCCACAATCATTAGGCGATACAAATTCGTGAAAATCTTGGTCAAACCTGTCGTCCAGTCTTACCACATGCGGCCGTGGAACCCTGGCATCAGAAGAAAGTATAAACATAAGGCATAAACTCCTCCGAGACAGAACCCCCATAACACAGGCCCCAGCATGATATCACTGAACGGGAACGCAACCGGGTGTATAGATCAAAACTAACCATCCAACAACGCCGTCCCTTATTGAACCTGGCTGACGATCTCGCTGGCCCGGGAAAGGCTCTCCACCATCTGCTGGCACTCTTTCCGCCGGCGGACCGTGTAGTCGCTTTCTTTCAGCAGGTCGTCCAGCTCGCTGTTGCGGTACATGTTCTCGAGAAGCTCGCGCTGCATCTCATCCTTGGTGAACCTGGATCGGGGTTAGCGGTGGTCATGCGGACAAGGCGGAGGATACATACTGGACGAGAGTGTACATGATGGCCTTGGGCACCATATCAATCATGGTCCGCTTCACAATGTTAAAGTACGAAGTGATCAGGAGCTCTGTTGATCATTAGTATCCAACCTCTCCATAGAGGAATTTCGCTGCACTTACTGACGACCTCAACCTCCACGCTCTCCCGCTCCGACAAAGAGGCAGACGCCTTCAGGGTCGGCGGTGGCGGCTCCATGGCAGCCATCTTCTTCTTGTTCTTCGAAGCCCAGAAGCTGCCGAAGAACCCACCGGAGTTGGTGTTGTCCACAGGAACCTCAACCGACGGGCTGTTCGCCCGCGGGGGCAGAGGCTTGCCAGTCTTCGGGTCCACTTGAGTCGGCTTGCCTGCGGTTTGACGCTCGTTGACGATAGTCATGGCCTATTCAGTCAGTATATCGTAGGTATCGTAGGATGCCAGTGGGACTTACGCGGTGTCCGTTCAGGAAATCAGGGTGACCCGTGTTGATGTAGCACGCCTCCATGTTGACCAGGTCACGCACAAGCTTGTTGGTCGGCTCCATGGACTTCTTGAAGAAGCCAATTACAACCGCGTGGAATTTCTCCTTCAGCATGGGGTAGCGCCGGAACAGCGACTTGTTCAGGAGCTGACCCAGGATGCGGACAAGTTCGTCGTAGACCAACGAGATACACTTCAAGCTGGGGTCCTCCAGGCGCTTGATCTGCTGCTTCACGATCAATTCGAAAGCAGTGGTGCCCACAAACAGTGCTGGTGAGGGACCAGAGGAGTTGTAGAGGATGGTGCGAATATCAATGTCCTTCACATGGTCGAATGGGTCGACGGCCTTGATACCGTTGGAGTAGAGCTCATGGAACACGAAGCTGATACGCGCACCGCCGGACAGCTCGATACTAGACAGCTCCTGGTTGCTTCCCTCCAACACTGTGCGGTACTCGTTGCTGAACTCCGTGATAATGTTGAGGACGATATTAGCACTGTTTCCGAGCATCGAGTCACCGAGCTGTGACAGTTCCGAGGAGTACTTCTGAAGGGAGGACGAAATGCGCGCTTTGATATCGGGAAGGGTTTGCTTAATGTGCATCATAAGGATCTACCAACGTCAGTTCGAGTTCTCGGACCACAATGTCAAAGAAACGTACCAAATTCAATTTCCTGGCGAGATAAGGAGTTCCGCAGTACGATGACTTGTTGCGATAAGCCTTGTGACCCTCGAAGAAGTTCTTCTCGTGCTCCAGGGCATATGCGATAGGCCGCTTGTTCTCAATATCACGCTGACCACGGTTGACGACCGGCACATAACCCAGACGCAGAGGGATAATCCTGCCCGCAAGAATATCCACAACATCGGTACCCTCGTCCATCAAATCGACCTTGGTCAACACACCGATCGTGCGTTGACCCTCCGGGTCGACCTCCCGCGCCAGCTTCAGACCATCCGAGTTGGCCAGATCCTGGTTGGCGGACGTGACGGCCAGGATGATAGCGTTCGGCTTGCTGATGTACTTCAAAACCATGTCACGGATCTGACGCTCAATATCCTTGGGCTGGTCACCCACGGGGACCTTGGTCAAACCGGGCAAGTCGACGAGTGTGAGGGTCAAGACATTAGGCGAGTAAATTCGCAGGTTGATAGGAGCGGGCGAGATACCGGCATTGCGACCGACCTTGGACTCGGTTTCGCGCACAATCTCCTCGCGGATCTTGTTGAAATCGTAGAACTTCTGGCCGGGGATGTGAAGAAACTCGCCGTACTCGTCGATGTTGGCCTCCTTATCCGTCGTCTCCAGGGCCTCCTCCTTCACACCGTTTGTTTGCGAACCAGCGGGCCTGTTGATAAGTTGCAGTACGAGGGGTCTCCGAGTGACAATTCCGGAACCACGAGGCAGGCTAGGCAACGACAAGAATGCCGGTTAGGCTGCTGCGACCAGACAAGAAACGAAGGGACCATGTCAACCACTTACAAATCCCGGCCAACAATGTTCTCTAGAACGGAACTCTTTCCACTGGACTGCGAACCGACGACGGCAATCTGGGGCAGATCGATGGGGTTCTGAACCTAAATGGAACAGGCGGTGTCAGTTCGGCGGAGGGGCTGCGATGCAGGAGAGCTCCACGGGAGGGGATGACTTACTCCAACCGTCGCAAAGACATCCTGCAGCTTGTTCACCAGCGAGATCAAGCTGGGATCGTTGACATTTATCCTGCGGGCACGATGAGGTCAGCCAGGCGAATCGGAGGTACAAGCATGAGAGGGACCAGGGGGTTGCGCACGAGAAGCCAGTAGTTGGGCTTGCCATGGCTGGCAACGAGGAATAGAGGATGGACGCTCCAAATTAATAAAGGCAGTAAATATAGAAGAAAGAAAGCAACAGTCTAGACAATGTCCGTAGAGCGATTGTCCGTTCAGGGGGGTGTAGACCAGAATGCGTGGAGGATGTTTGGGGGGGTGGATTGAAAGGGAAGAGGGAGAGCGAAGGCGGGAAGGGCCAAGTGGAGAGTTTCGCTTCGGTCCAGATCAGAGCAATCGATAGCAGCGATACGGCGGCCTACACTGCCTGCTCTGCCTGCCAAAAACGATAAACGTTTACCCACCGAACCGGGACCCTGACAGTGGCAAATGGAAGGGCGACAAACGGGCTCCCGACTGTGGATGGAGGTACCCGATGGACCACACATTGGGAATCCCTACCATGAGAGCGAATGGGCAAGGCCGCGTCATGTGGATTTGGCCACCCAAAAGCGGCCAGACAATGGCTACTTTCAGCAAATGACTGAATGATGCTGCCTGACTGACTCACGCACAACACAACTCTCCTAAGTAGTTACTTTGAGTCTGACGTTCGATAAATGGAAGCTTCTCGAAACGGAAATTCTTCAAGGCAACGGCAATAACTACATATACTGGGAATTTGCTATGCTACAAGCTCGGGAATATAAAATAGACAGCACGCCTCCCCGGTCTAGCCCGGTAAATATGTCCTCCTCTACTCATCCGACACCGAAGCAAACCGCTCCGACATTTGCTGGAGGATCTTCTCGTACTGCAACAGAGTTAGAATACACAATACTTAAGAACGGAGGCATCTGGCTTACCTTCTCGGAGACTTCCGCCTCGTTGGTCGGCACCTCGAACTTCATGCCCCGGAGCGAGCTCTGAATGTCCGTAGTGGCGTCACGAACCTTGGACCAGTTCTGGCCCTGGGCAACCGCCTTCTGGGCTTCATCGTGGTAGCCCATGAACGCCTTCATCATGTACTCGGTCTTCCACAGCGGGCAGAACTGATCGTAGTCACTGTAACCGTTCTGCTGCAGGAAGTCATCCTTGACCATGGCAGCCACATCCAGGGTGATCTTGTCGGAGTCACCCAGAGCGGCCTTACCAACCAGCTGCACGACCTGGTCCAAATCCTCCGACTTGGTCAGAAGCTCTCTGACCTGGTCACGCAGGCGAGGGAACTCGGGGTGATGCTTTTCGTAGTACCGGTCCAGAACCGTTGTGTACTTGCTGTAAGAGATCGACGTGTTGATCGACGGAAAATGTTTACGCTGAGCCAACTTCTTGTCCAGACCCCAGAACACCTGGACAATACCCAGGGTACTACTGGTGACGGGATCCGAGAAGTCACCACCCGGAGGGCTGACGGCAGCGACAATGCTGACACTACCAATTCTCTCGGGGCTACCCAAGGCGTTACTCTTACCGGCACGCTCGTAGAAGGAAGCCAGCTTGGCACCAAGGTAGGCGGGGAAACCCTGGTCAGCCGGCATCTCTCCCAGACGACCGGAAATCTCACGAAGAGCCTCAGCCCAGCGGGAACTGGAATCCGCCATCATAGCCACGTTCTTGCCCTGGTCACGGAAGTATTCGGCGATCGTAATACCGGTGTAGATGGACGCCTCACGGGCGGCGACAGGCATGTTGGAGGTGTTGGCGATCAGGCAGGTACGCTTCATGATGGGTTCTTTGCGGCCATCGACGTCAATGGAAAGCTATTGTTGCGATCGTTTGTTAGTCACTAGATGTCTGATGTAGGATGGGGCACTAACTTCGGGGAAATCCATCAACACTTCAGCCATCTCGTTACCACGCTCACCACAACCGACGTAGACAATGATATCACTGTTGGAGAACTTGGAGACACTCTGGGAGATGACAGTCTTTCCACATCCGAAGGCACCAGGGATACAGACAGTACCACCCTGGACACTAGGGAACAGGGAGTCCAGCACTCGCTGACCGACGATGAAAGGTGCGTCCGACGAGAGCTTCTCGTTGACCGGTCTGGGCACACGGACAGGCCAGGTGTGCATCATGCTGTGTTCCGTCTTGACTCCATTGAACTCGATTTCCAGCAGCTTCTCCTCGACAGTGTAGCTTCCCGCCTCGGCTATGCGGGTGATGGTACCCCTCGCGCGGGGAGGGAGGATGATCTTGTGGTCGTTCACCAAGCTGTTCTCGAAAACGGTACCCCAGATGTCACCACCGGTGATGTGATCGCCGACCTTGTACTTGCCGGGCTTGAAGTCCCACTTCTTCTCACGATCCAGGGCGTTAACCGCGATACCACGGGGGATGTAGATACCCTTGGACTGGTCGGAGATCGCCTTCAGGGGCCGCTGAATTCCATCGTAAATCGTTTCCATCAAACCGGGGCCCAGCTCGACCGACAGGGGCTTTCCTGTCCGTGTCACGGGGTCGCCGACTGTCAAACCAGCTAGAGAAAGTGGCAGTTAGACAAGGAGGTTGTGGGGAGCCCGGAGGGGTTGGCGGATGTACCTGTCTCCTCGTAGACCTGAATGGTGGCCTTATCGCCATCGATCCGAATGACTTCTCCGACCAGCTGGTCATGACCGACACGGCACTACAGTCGATGCCCGGTGTTAGCGATTAAGAGTTGCAGATGCGTAAACCTAGAAGCGCAGTATCTGGCGGCGGGAAAACACATGGGGAAGCATACCAGCTCGTACATGGCACAGCCGATCATATGCTCGGCCACGACGACGGGACCGGAGACGGAGAAGACGGAACCATGTTGGCTCTCGCCAGCATCAGCGGAGGGGGCCATGGTGCGTGAAGCAGGGAGGTGAATGACAGGAGTGGACAGCGCGGGGGAGGGGGAGGGATGGATGGGGGAAGGAGGAGAAGAAGAGGAGGAGGAGCTGTCGCTGCAGGATGATGAAGTGGGCGACACGGGGAGCGGTGGCAGTTGCGGGCTGTCTAGTCCAGGCGGTGATGACGACCTCGAACCGACTGGCTGTTCGTCTCCTTCGTGATGCGCAATCAAATCAAGCAGCGAGGGGCGTGCTTTGAGTCGTCGCACACCTAATCCTAGCATTCGCTCGGAAAAATCATAATATTAATACAATATCTAGAAGATTGACAATTCGGAGGTATCAACTACTAGTGGCCCCTGATGAGCGATTGCCCGTGTGGTCCTTGCGGTATTGCGTGTTTACTCAGCCCGCCTTATCAAAACGGTGCCGCTTCAGCTTCTTGGTCTCTCCACATCAAATGTTAAGCCACCAGCCATCATCATGTCCACCTCTCCACTACATAGTAGGTTGGGTGAGAAGCCCATAGTAACTGCTTCTGAGAACTCTTCAGTGGTTGTAGGAGTTTGTTAGCCAACAATAGGCTGCTTTCCCGCAAAAAAGGCTTCTTGACGATGGGAATCTTCATACTCATCCCTAAAACGCTACACCGAACACCCATGTTGCCCATCCCAAGGACTTCTCTACGCTCTGCGAAGTGAGCTTTCCGTAGAACCATACGCTTTCACCAACAGTGGATTATTCCACATGCCACCCCTCGCGCGTTCGAAGCCTCTTACGTCGTCTGCTTGCCTGGCAAGCCATTGACAGGTTTCCGTTTTGATCCCATGGAAACTGCCCTCTATGGACCATTCCATTCGCCCGGGGTTTGATCTCATCGGAGGATCGAAGAATCCGTCCCTGATACAAGTAGAAGACAAGTGACGTGATGGCACTTCGCCAGATGTAAGTTGAAAGATTTCAGGACACGCATGTTCCGTCATCCATCCTTCTTGCCCCAGTTGTTGTCCCTTCTACGACGCCTCGTATGTGCGAATCGACATAATGGATTCATCAAAAATCTACACCTATTGGGACCATACGTTCGCATGGTCGCCCCTTCATCAGACGAGGGAACAGTTGCGTTCAAAGATCCACACTTATGACAGGCTTGGGGATGAATGTATCGACAAGATCAATGCTATCGGCCGTCAGGTAGTTAATCAAGACAGGCAAAACGATCCAGACAGAAAGTTACCCGATCTGGATGTGTACATCATGCTGAAGGATCACGCAAAAGATGATCCGAGGCTTAGTGAACTCTGGGCACAAGTCAACACAGTGCCGGACTGGGTTGATTGGCAGCAGATCAAACGGGGACAGGAGGTGTTCTTCCGTTATGGGCTTCCCATCCTGAACGTGGTAAGTCTAGCATCTAATCTAGTGAGAAGTCCAAGCATAAGCACTGATAAATACCAGCTGAACTTCGAAAGCCTCTTGGGCGGCATGTTAGTCACTCTCAGAAATTTCCACCAGGCTTCGACTTATTCCTACTTAGGGGCTCACCAAGTGTCGTTAAGGCCTTAACCTTATGTGGAGGCTTCAACAATACATATGTCGTGCGGAAGAGACTACTGGAGACCCTACAGTTTATCCTCCAGGTCTCTGAATCCGTTGACGCAATGAAGCCAGGCGGTGTTGGTAACATCTCATCCATCCGCGTTCGGCTGCTGCATGCTTATCTTCGCTCCATGATTTGTGTTCGGGAAAGGTATGACAATGAGAGGCACGGAGTCCCTATAAACGACCTTGACAGCCTTGCAACAATTAGCAGTTTCTCGTCCATCATCATCTGGCTTGGCCTCCCCCGGCAAGGTATCTGGCTCCGCAAGCAAGAGATAGACGACTACCTAGCTCTCTGGAGGCTGGTAGCCTACTACCTAGGGGTTCCAGACGAACCTTTTGCTAGCCAGCAAACCGCACGGGCGCTAATGGAATCTCTCCTTGTATCGGAGGTGGATCCTATAAAAATTGGTAGAGTCCTAGCCCGTAATATACTCCACGGCCTGGAGAACAAAGCCCCAGCGCATGCTTCAATGGGATTCATGGAGGCTATGGTTCGACGACTAAATGGGAAGCAACTCTCTGACAGCCTTCAAATCCCTCAGCCCACACTGTACTATCGGGTTCTGATATACGGGTACTGCTTCTTTGTCATGGCGTTAGCATATGGTACCCGGTTGTTTCCGAAGCTCGATCAGAGGTTTATCGCGGTACGTCTGTTCTCTCGTGGTGTAATCATTAGCGTGTGCACTGACTTGGGGCAGTATCGTCGTCGATACTATTACACCATGATAACCGACCGAGAGAAAGGGCTTGGAGGCGAGTCACTTTTTGACTTTGTATACAAGCCATCTCATGCAGGGCCGCTATATAAAGCAGTGACGGTGAAGGAGGAAGAAAAGATTCCGAAAACATCGCCACGCGGCATTGAAGCACTGGCCCGGGTGGGCCTTGTGGCTGCATTTATTACTGTTGTGACTGTGCTCAGTGGGGGATATTATGTGATTCGCATGGTGATGCGAGTATTCTCTTCAAAGATAAGATATTAATAGCATGGTATATCCGTGTGCGTTGTATATGTATAGACCCGACCCGTTATCGTACCTTCATCGCCCCACTATGACGTTATTGACCCCAGAGAACTGAAACTGAGATGACCTCGGGCAACATCAGTTACATTGAAACACAGCATATGTCCCTACAGATGTGGTGTCTCTTACGCAGCAAGGTATATGAAACAACTTACTATCCCTTACTATCACCACTACAGCATACCCACCACTACAAAAAAATACTACAAGTTCTACCCACCCTCAGCTAGGGATCAACTCAGTTTCATATACAATCATTTCATTTCATGTCATATCATAATAGCAACCACAACATTATCCCCATCCCACATCTCCATTCTCACACATCTTCACTCGAGAAGCCGGTAAAACGACAGTAGTGGGTGTGCGCGTAGCCATCGAGAAAATCGATTTACTTCTAAACACACAAAACCCCATTAGCACATCACAACAATAGGTATGTATAGGAATGTCAAACATACTCCACACTCCTTGCAAGAGCACGACTGTCCACAAGTGCAGGAACTCGGTCCGCTGCAACCGCAAGTGTTTCCGGATCCGCAACCGCAGCCCATATTGAAGATATTAAATAAAGTTCGGGTAGGTAAGGTATAAAAGTTAAGTAGAGGTGGTTGATCTGGTCTTGGGATGGTGCAATATCTTTGTCTTCTGAATGGTTGAATAAGACGAAATGAGAACCTTGGGGGTGAAAGCGTTCCAGCTATATATAGGTAGCTTTGCTCTGCCGGATGGCGGGGTGGAGGGGAAGGAGGGTCTCGGTTGAGGGATAAAGTCATCATGAGGTCAGGTGCACCACCCCTCCGCCGCCGGCACATTTAGGGATGCGGAGCGGAGCGGTTCGGGTTGGTTTAACTTATGTCATTATGAGATCGGGGAGGGTAGTGTTAGTCATTGGATGATGGGTACGCCTCGGATATAAGTTGTACTCTGTAGGGATAATACTATTTGTGAGACGGTGTTGGATAGGTTGAGGGGGTGTGGTTGGATCTTGGATACTATACTGCTGAGATATTTGGTGGGTTGTGTTTTACTATATGTTGTGTTAAGTAGTAGTATAGTATATGGTGATAGGCAAGAGAATCTATTTGGGTATATAGCAATGCAATGTTTCTTTGACTCTGCATATCCTGTTCCGATGGTTAAAGTGGCTGGTCTACTACGGTCTAGTTCCCAGTTGATGTCAGATCTTGCTGTTGCTGGATTCGGCTCTAGCCTGGCCGTTCACGGATTCTGTTCCCGTTAAATGGGATTCTAGGGGATAAGCTTAATTCTATGCCACTAGTACTGTGGATATTAGGGTGACTCTGTTGAGGTACTAGATTCCTCTGTTGTTGGGCTGGGTTGCCGCATAATGGGGAGTATACCAGTGTTCTGCACATTCTGATATTCACTGCACGACTCCACTGACTGATTCACACTAAACCAGGTGCTCATGTGGACCTGTGTATATACACTGAGGTCAGAAAGTGTGATCCGACCCCAGGGAGCTGTTTGCTCTGAAGAATACCGGCCTCCTGGAACAAAGAACGTTGAAACGATGTAATCCCTGACCCGCGATTCCGACACCAGCCCAGGAACTCATACTTTCGGAGGAGTCGATCATTTCAATCTAAACCCCTGGCTAGATCCATCAACTGTGTATAGGCGCTATGTGTCGTGGAAATTGAACTCTATAGATAGCCCTCTAACAGCAATAAGTGAAGGCCGTGATAACCGCCATGAATATGCGATAATCAGTTACTAGTGCGGAAAATAAGCGCCACCATCAAACACAGCGTTAGGCGGGCCTCAGCAGCAGGCAGGACGCGTCAAGTATGCCCCTGAAAGCTTCGTAAGTCACGTCTTTCGCTTAGAATACGGGCGTCTGAGGCCTAAATAATGCATTGGTACTTGACCAAAGCCGATACTTTTTTGAAAGCAGCGGTGAAGAACGCCGGGCACCTGTAGTGAACCTAGCAAAGTATGGCATCTGGCACCGTTTCAGGTACTAGCAGCATCCACCAATCTGATTGACCCCCGAGTGCTAACAGAAGCCTCCTTGTGCCCGAGCTTGGTTAGCTCAGAGAGACATGAAGACAAATGTACTAAGAGGTGCTCATGCAACTGCGGGGGAACCTGGTCCCACACTTGAACAAACCATTTATTTGGCTGCCAGACCTCCCTACCCTAAGCTTCCTAACCCGGATAACCGCAGGCTTTAACTGTGGGTTCAGAAAATGCAGTGTTAGAGTCACGTCTGGAAGGTGTCGCACGGTCCTAGAGGCATTTATCTGGAACATGGTGATGCGCAAGGGAATTGCATCCGATGGAGTCTAATGAGGTCTGGGGCCTCCACACTCACCAACAGCGTCTAATCGACATACCCACTTGGGTCTTTTCCAGTGGTACCAAATGGCATGCCTCCACAGTGGGTTGCTTACTTAGTTGGGGTTGGGTACATGTCTTAGTAGGCTGTGGCGTTATTGGGCTGCATGGCATACCGTGCTGTAGTAGTTGCGAAGTCCGTGCCTCCATGGGTAGATGGTTAGAGTATGAGAGGAGATAAGGGAGTCTTAAGGGGGAGGATATTATAAGGTCCCTAAGCTTGGAGCGCCCCTGACACTGACATGGGAACAGCTCATTTGATGTGTTCCGAGTGGAATGTGCAGGTGATATAGACTAGATTAGGTGGCAGTGATGATCTGGGATCCAATCCCGCCAACCGTTGGGCCATGCCCCTTGGATAACCGCCGTTCAGTCCTGATAATCGGGGATGGTGTCATTATCGGAATTGCCCTTGTCAGCTGCTCTGGAACCGATCGGAGAAGAACTCAGGTGATGTGCGTGAATTGAAGATCAACCGGGTTGGGGAACCCCATCTGTTCTACGATGTGCACCTTGAAGGCTTAGAGTGTCCAGGGGAGGGAAGATCACCGCGGGAAGAGACAAGAAAAAAAGAAATATATAAGAAAAACTTAAGAAGCGAGAAAAAGGAACAGACAGAAAGAGAGACAATCACAGCTGGAAAAGAACCCAAAGAGGATGAGTGCAGGAAAGCCACTGTTTTCTTCTTTTTCTGATAACCTTTGGTCAGTATCGTCATACGGTATTGTATCATCGTCATCATTAATCGTCAGGATCGATAATTGTCTCGACTCATCAATGTAAACACTTACTATACACCGTAGAGTCTGAAATTACCCCAAATTTGTACTGCAGACTATGGCGCTATTTGGACAAGGATCCAAAGGACAAAAGTAGAATTATCGATCGACATAGTAGGGCTCGGGCAGGGCGTGGTTGGAAGGGCGAAACCGCGCAGTGGGATTAATCGATGGGGGGAGAGGATTGGATTGTCGGGACTGCTTGCTTGGCCCCACGGCCACCAGGAAAGAGTAAGACCAGCCGCCGATGTTGCTTCGACCTCAACTGAACTTCCGTTCTTCCAGCTTCCTGCTATCTACCACCTACTCTGCCCCCCCCCACGCTTGATTACCGGCCATACGCTCTCGCTTGACTCTGTTACTCCAAGTTTCCTTCGACTTTACTTCGCTCATCCCTATCTGCTCCTGAACACAGTCTGTACCGCCTCTCCTACTCCTTGTCCTTTATCCCCGACAATCGGTCGTCTTTCCCCGGATCTGATCCTAGTCCGATAAGACCTCCGCCCGACGACTGCACGAACTACCCAGTCCATCCATCTTACAGTGCAGGAGCTGACCAGAACCTGATACCTCAGAACCTCCACCGACATCTATTTCACCCAAGTCCAGCACATTGATTGACCACCCAGTTGCTCAACGAGCTCCCACCCAGTGGAACGAGCCTCGGCGAGTATCAGTGACCCGCCGCTGATATAGGTCTGCTCTCCTGGTTCTCCTACAGAGCCAGGCGGAAGGGCAGATCTGAACGTTTTCGAACTGGCAGACAATCATCCCTTCTATATACCCTCCTCCGCCGCTCCCGACCACCCTGACCCTCCTATCCCCCGCCAATCTTCAGCGTCCCGTCCACTCACTTCCGCTCCGGGCGGCCCTTCCCCGTTTCTCCTCCAAAGACCGACAGCCAACTACAACTACGGTACAGTGGGCGCTCTCGGAAACCCGCATACATCCTCTGCTCGTCGACGGCGCCGTAGCAGCACACCGGATACGCCCGAACACACACTTGAGGGAACAGGAGGTTTCGCGGAGGATCGCACGGCAAGCGAGGCCAGGTCTCGAACATCCAGCAGTATTCAGTCACGCGCCCCATCAGAGGGCCCCGAACCGTACCCCAAGCGCAGGCGCCTGGCAAATATGCGCCCGGATGGCATTTCCAGTACAAACGGCTCCTCCCATACGTTGAATGGCTCAAATGCATCCCCGTCCCAGAAGACAGCTTTCGCCCACTCTCTCAACGGCCAAACGAGTTTCACAGCCTCCAACGGAGACGTACGCACGAATGGGTCTCAAAAGGCGTCAGTCGGCCCTCCGTCATACTATGGTCATGACCGAGAAGAAGTTACCAGGATTTTGATTCAAGCCCTGTTTGACCTTGGCTATGATGGGGCCGCGACGCTTCTAAGCAAGGAGAGTGGCTATCAACTGGAGAGCCCAGCAGTTGCTACGTTTAGGAATGCGGTGTTAGAGGGCCGATGGACCGAGGCGGAACATATACTGGTGCAGTCATTCTATCCGGATCGAGGTGGTTGGAGGAGTAATACCGGCGAGCAAGCGACGAATCGGGAGAAGCTGGTTTTGGTGGAAGATGCTCAAAAGAACGAAATGCTTTTTTACCTGCGACAGCAAAAATTCCTCGAATTGTTGGAAGCCCGCGATTTGGCGGCGGCCCTAATAGTTCTGAGACATGAACTGACACCTCTGAACTATGACATAGGACGGTTACACGCCCTGTCCAGGTGAGCACACCATGCTGACAAGCTCTCGCGGCACCACCGTGAGTGAAACTGACTTTGATGCTAGTCTACTCATGTGCCCCCCGGAACATCTCCACGACCAGGCCGGCTGGGACGGTCCCATAAGCTCTTCTCGAGAACGTTTGTTATCGGAATTGTCTCGTGAGTCCCCAAACCCAGGGTTCGGAGCTGTACCAGCGCATGCCACTAACAACTTAGCAGGGTCAATATCGCCTTCTGTAATGATTCCGGACAATCGTCTTGCCATTCTGCTGGATCACGTCAAACAAACACAGATCAACCAGTGCTTATATCATAATTCCGCATCACCACCTTCATTATATTCAGATCACATGTGTGATCGCAAAGACTTTCCTTTGCGGACCGGGATTGAGTTGAACCAGCATTCCGACGAGGTATGGTGGTGCCAGTTCTCGAACGACGGGACGAAGCTGGTCACTGCCAGTAAAGATCAGACTGTAATCATTTACGAAACCAGCACCTTCTCTGTGATACAGAAGCTCTTGGGTCATGAGGATGGTGTTGCACAGTGTGCATGGAGCCCGGATGACTCGAAGATCATTACCTGTTCTCAGGACAAGACCGCCCGCGTGTGGAGCGTTGAGGTACAGTGACCCCTTTTCGTGTTGGAGGACGGTGCTTGTGCTGACAGTTGGCAAAGACTGGTCGTTGCCTTCTGACCATCAATCACCACCGTCATCCCGTGACAGCTGCGGCGTGGGCTCCTGATGGCGAGTCTTTCGTAACGGCGGCTCTGGACGTCAGCTCGCAACTCTGTCATTGGGGCATGCGTGGACAGACCCTATACATGTGGCCGGAAGGCTTCCGCGTCCAAGACTGCGCTATCACGCCCGATGGCCGGAGACTTATCGCGGCAGACCTTGATCAGAAGGTCCACGTCTATAACCTTGCGACCCGCGATGAAGAATACTGCCTAGCCCTGAAAAGCAAGCCAACCTCAGTCGCTGTTAGCAGGGACTCCCGTCACATGCTGATCAACTCCGCCGACGGGCAAATACAGCTTGTTGACATCAACACCACAGACGTTGTGCGACGATTTTCAGGGCAGAAGCAAGGGCATTTCGTGATTCGCAGTGTCTTTGGTGGTGCGGCGGAAAACTTTATTGTTAGCGGAAGTGAAGGTGAGCACCATTTGAACACACATCCTCACCTTCTTTGGCTAATGTGTCCTAGATTCTCGTGTTTATATCTTCCACAAAGAAGCCGGCACACTTGTAGAGGCATTAGAGGGGCACGTACGAGGATGTGTAAATTCCATGTCCTGGAATCCCCGAGACCCAGGAATGTTTGCTTCTGCTGGCGACGACTGCTTGGTTAGAATGTGAGCACCGGCCCCGTCATTTCATCCCTCCACCCAGATAGTGTTTTGGCTGACAGATCTCTAGTTGGACACGTGAACGTGACATACGGCCGAATGTTTCAGCGGGCAAGCACAGGGCAGTATCGACAAGTGGTTTCACTCGCACCAGCGCTCTGCGTTCAACATCAAGCTTCAATTAGTGCTCCCGTTTCAGGAGTAGGAGGCAATCACATATAGTCTTTACATACTTGGAAGCAGCTCCAGCTTAAACATCTCTCGCATTCACTCCATCCGCTATCTCCCTCATCCCTACTCCGAACCCAACTGCTCCTGTTTATTCACTCCACCCCTGCATATACGCATTTTTTGCTGGCTCATCGTCAGTGGTCCATTTAATACAGGTTGCAGGCGCCGCTGCTTTTGGTACAGATCAATATATGCTTTGCATCAATTTCATATTCCTCTTTCTTTTCCTTCCGCACATTCATCATTACCATCCCCGGCGCGCCTGCCATCAGTGCCGTAATAAGCCACTGCACCATGGCATGGCGTCCCTATCAATTATATCATACTCCATCCCCACCCCATATTCTTACATATTATAAAGACTTCAACGTTTACGGTTAATGGTCTGTCTGTCAATTGTCGTTACTGTCCACCCTTTGGGTCGTGAATCATGCAAGGGTTTTTTCAGGGACTAGTTAGGAGTGTGCTTTGGTGTCATGTTCCCATTTGTTTCTTTGTGCGTTGCGTATCGGAGTCCTCTCTGCTTTTGTGCTCAAGAGGCCATCGAGTTCATGTTTGCTTCTCGCTACCGCTACTTCGCTTTCTCTCTCTCTCTCTCTCTCTCTCTCCTTTCTCTGTGCCTTCTAGTGGTAGTAGAGTATGCATCTGATAATCGAAATATATGCTTGGGTACTATCAACTGATTGATTGATCTACTCATGTGGTGAATCTATAGATGGGCAAGTCCTACTAGTACTGGATACTTGCAAGAGAGAGCGGGATGGGACAAAATGGATATGGATAAATGTACTTTTGAGGGATGTAAATATGGCTCGTCAGACTAGTATAGACAGACCACACAAGACTCTTGAACGTTGATATTTCCACTCGATCGTAATAATAAGAGTAAACTCCAAACATAGCATGTAAACCCCGGAACAATTCAAACGCCAGAAAGGAATATTCAAAGGTAAATAGATAAAGTAAAAGGGTAGAACGTGGCCAGCCTGACTGGATCCACGCCGCTTGATTGAGTGACATTGGCGTCGTAGATAATCATCTACTCGAACAACACTGGCAAATGTCAGACTCGGGGAAATTTAGACTGTAGAGATGTGACAGTGAACTAACCAATTTGATAATTTTCCCATTTCCTCCACGCGATTCTCCGCCCCTTCATGATATTCTGGGCCTTTTGTCCACCTTGTTGAGTTGTATAGGGAGGGAGCAAGGCATTGGTACTGTTCGGATGCGCGAGTTTGATGCCAAGTGATGACTTGCAGGTGACCATAGCTGAGAAAGATTGGTCGATACGCTAGGCTTAGATTATATTGCTTATGACAGAAGATCGGCAACTAGGGTTTAGGTTAGCTATATCTGAGCTTCGTGATGTATATTAGGTTTAACATACCATTCATGGGCATCTCGTCAATCTGAGTGGAGTAGTAAAGTTCAATGTCACGGAGGATGCGCACATCATCGCTGGTGACGAAGTTGATGGCAACACCCTTACGTCCGAAACGACCACTACGACCAATACGGTGGATGTAGTTTTCACGATTGGTGGGCAGATCGTAGTTGATGACCAGGGACACCTGCTGCACGTCGATACCACGAGCCCAGACATCGGTGGAGATAAGCACACGGGAGTTACCCTGGCGGAAATCCTGCATAATGCTGTCACGCTCCTTCTGGGGCATTTCACCGTGCATGCTGGACACAGTAAAGTTGGCTTCGCGCATCTTGTCAGTGAGCCAGTCGACCTTGCGACGGGTGTTGCAGAAGATGACCGCCTGGGTGATCGTCAAGGTATCGTAAAGGTCGCAAAGGGTATCGAACTTCCACTCTTCCTTCTCCACTGCAATGAAGTACTGCTTGATGCCTTCGAGGGTCAATTCGTCACGCTTGACCAGGACACGCACGGGGTCGGTCATGAACTTGGTGGTCATATCGAGCACGTCATAGGGGAGGGTAGCGGAAACGACAACGACTTGGGTGGCAGGAGGAAGATAGCGGTAGACGTCGTAAATCTGTTCACGGAATCCACGGTTGAGGAGTTCGTCGGCTTCATCGAGAACCAGCATCTTGATGTGACGGGTGCGCAGATGGCGTCTGCGAATCATATCGGCGACTCTGCCCGGGGTGCCCGAAACGACATGCTGACCGTAGTCAAGCTTCCTAATATCCTCTCCAATATTCGTGCCTCCGATGCAAGCGTGGCATTGGACGTTCATGTAATCACCGAGGGCCATAATGACGGACTGAATCTGGGTGGCAAGTTCACGAGTGGGGGATAGGACGAGGGCTGTCATGTGTGAGATTACAACCACCACTTGCGATTGAGCGCATATTACATACCCTGAGATTCGCGGACGACGGTATCGATGACCTGGAGGATACTGATCGAGAAGGTAGCGGTCTTACCAGTACCGGATTGCGCCTGGGCAATGGTATCGCGACCTTTGCAAATCTGAACAATAGCACGGGACTGGACAGCCGACGGAGACTCATAACCATAAGCGTAAATACCACGGAGAAGGCTCTCCTTCAGGTGCATGTCCTCGAAGGTAGGAGCAACAGTGACCTCCTTCGAGGTGTTGAACTCCATGCGGTCTAGTTTTGCGCAGTTAGTATACAGGCGTGAATGACAGTTGGGAACTTTGGGGTCCTACCATCAGCGCGTCTGTCAATTCCGTCCGCCATGTTGAATACACCAGGTCTGTAATTTGAAGTAAGAGGATGAAGGAAAACAGAATCAAGTCAGTGGAGGAGGGGAGCTGGCCTGGTGGAGTAGCAGAAGAATCGCCCAGCTTCTGCGGCGCGACTTTTCGTTGCGACCGAGGTCTCACCGCCCGCCGCACGTGACGATAGCTCGCCGCAAAGCTCTCTTGGATGGCGATGAGGTGCCCGTTTCCATCCCCGATCTTCAGAAGTGCTTTAATCTGCAGAAGACAGGTAGAGCCTTGTGTGCGCACCAAAATGATTTTCGAAGAGCAAAGGTTCATCCACGAGGACCTTGAGCGCCTGGAGCAGGCGATTGCCGACCGCGTCGCCGAAGAGCCTCGTAATGTAAGTAACCCATCAGTCTCTATCTCGTCGCTCTCTGCTAACTTACTCTTTTACTTTCAGATCCGGGATCGCCTGGCTCGTGACCATGAAGTCGCACATTTTTTGAAGCGTATCGAAGACCAGTCCAAGAGGTTACTCGACATCTACAAGGATGCGGACGGCGCGCGTGAGAAGGAAATTCAAACCATCTCAACCGGCGATCAATTCGAGGAATTCTACAAGCAACTGGATGAGATTAAGGACTTTCACAGGCGCTATCCTAATGAACCAGTTGAAAACCTTGAGCGGGCTTATAAGCGCCGTCAGCCTGGAGAGGGCGAAGTAACGGGAATGGAGATCGACAATCTGTTCACTGGTGAAGAGGGTTATGGACAATTTCTGGACCTCACGACATTGCACGAAGACTACTTGAACTTGCCTGGGGTAAAACGACTCTCATATGTACAGTATCTCGACATCTTCGATGCATTTACTCCTCCACAACTTCCGATCAAGCGGAACAACAAGCTTTCCGATCGGTATTTCAAATATGTCGGTGAACTCGCAAACTACTTGGAAAGCTTCATTAAAAAGGTGAAGCCGTTGCAAGATCTGGACAAACTATTTGCTAGCTTTGATGAGGAGTTCGAAAGGCAATGGGCGGCGAACGAGGTCCCTGGTTGGACAGAGGAGGCTGCTCAGAACGGTACCCAGGGTCCGAAGACCGAGGGCTCCGGAGAAGGCATCTGGTGTGCTGACTGCGAGAGGGAGTTCAAGAATGAGAATGTCTACAAGAACCACCTGACAGGAAAGAAGCATATCCGGGCCGCTGAAGCACGCAAAGCCGCTGGGGATGACGCGAAGCCGGCAGCCCCTACGACAAACGGCACATCATCCGTGGCTCATCGACTCAAGGAACGTGCAGTCGCAGAGAGGGAACATCGGGTGCGTTCTTTGACGCAGGTACTGCAGCCCGAGCGTCAAGCGACGAGGTTCAATGTCGAGCGGAGACAGGGTATGACTGAACGTGAGCGCCAGATGGAACTTGAAGCTCTGCTTAATGAGTCCGAGAACCCTGGCGGTGATCGTGCTGGCGATCAATCTGATGAGGACGATGAAGACCGAATCTACAATCCCCTCAAACTGCCACTTGCTTGGGACGGCAAGCCAATCCCTTACTGGCTTTACAAGCTGCACGGCCTTGGGGTGGAGTATCCTTGCGAGATCTGCGGTAACTTTGTTTATATGGGTCGTCGTGCGTTTGACAAGCACTTCTCGGAGGCCTTACATATCTTTGGTTTGAAGTGTCTTGGTATCACTTCCAATACCAACCTTTTCCGTGAGATCACTCGCATTGAGGATGCAATCAGGCTTTGGGAGAAGCTAGAGCAGGACCGCAAGAAGGACAGAGATAACCGCGACAATGTGGTACAGATGGAGGATGCCGAAGGCAATGTTATGCCGGAGAGGATCTACCTTGAGTACGTGCCCCAACAATCCCGCAACCTATTGGAACTTTTACTAATAATTACCAGTCTGCAAAAGCAAGGTATCCTATAATCGGCGACCCCAGGTCGACCTTTCTTCATGTTTTTTTGCATTGCCTTTCGCCATATTTCATATTGAAAAGCCTGGAGTTTGGTGGGTGTCCTTTCTCTAATTTCCTTAATGCTGCGTGGTCACTGGGATAGTGTTGGTTGGGAATGGCTGTATCAAAGCAAAGTCAAGACTAGACAGCTTTGCTTATTATGTATTCTACACCCCAAGAATATTTCGATATCATCATCGGAGAAAATAGAAGCCAAAAATCTCAATTGATCCCAACTTTGGCTCGGATCACGTGGTTTCGCGTCCCGTTCGCGTAGCTTCCAATCCAATTTTCTGCTCTGCGTCTTCCCTCAGTCTCACTTGCTTCGTTGTTATCTCTGTACTGTGCATTCTTGAATATCAGTAGCCCCATGGAAATAGGCTGTGCTTCGCCTAGTTGTCATGGTTCGGGTGGTTAATCGGCTGTTTTGATGCCTGCCATCGATACTGACACCAGAATCGCGCCCGTCGCGGCTACTACTATCATATGGGGTTCAAATTTGCTCACCTGTGCGACTTACTATCGACCCTTGAAGCTAATAGGGTCCTGAAAGCTGCCCATGAGGCCAAAGTTGTGAACCCCGACATCCGTGCCGTATTACGATGGTTCGCCCAGAATGAAAAGAGGATCCGCGATAAAGATACCGACCAGTTGGCTCTCCTTTCCTGCATGTTTCCGGAGAAACGGACAGACCGTGTCTACTGGCTACAGGATACATCGCTGGTCAAAATCATAGCACGGTGCCTGCTTCTGGGCTGTTCACGGCGGCAGGAGCTCGAGCGTTGGCGTATATCCGGGGGCGTAGACCTGGGACAATGTGTGGAGAATGTCATGCGGCAGGCTGAAAACCACGTCACCAACGGCCAAGATGTCACCGTGGAAGAGATAGACAAAGCTTTAACTGAGATCGCCTCTCGTTGCAAGTTTTCTGGTCCTCAGGTGCGAAGGCAGCGTACGGCTGTCAAGGTTGATCAGACGTTGTCCCCTCTATACCGACGGCTAAGTAGCAGAGATGCGAAATGGCTTACTCGAATGATACTGAAAAGCTATTCTCCTGTTTCTCTGCCGGAAAACATCATATTGAAACGTTTCCATTTCCTCCTTCCACATTTACTTCTCTTCCAGGACTCTTTCGAACGCGCTTTAAGCGTGCTAAGCTCTAGTCCCATTAAACATTTTCCACCTCAACCAGATGCTGCATTAGCCAAAGACCTGGGGTTCATAGCGTTAGGGCATTTCAGTCCTGCTGTGGGAGTCAAGATAGGACGACCTGAGTACTATAAGGCTAGGAGCATCAAACATTGCTGTCGCATGATCGGCAACCGTCGCATGAGTATCGAAAGGAAGTATGATGGAGAATATTGCCAGATACACATCGATCTTTCAAAGGACTCGAACTGGATCCAAATATTTTCTAAAAGCGGTAAAGATTCTACAGCAGACCGCGCCGGTATTCATCAAGTCATCAGCGAATCACTGAAGCTAAGACGGCCGGGTTGCAAGATTTCCCGACGATGTATTCTGGAGGGCGAAATGCTTGTTTGGAGTGACAAACATGGCAACATCGCAGATTTTCATAAGTTGCGTAAATTCATATCACGCTCAGGCACTTTCATTGGAACTAAAAGCGACTCTCCGTAAGTGGCATGGCATGTAATTTTCAGCATTGTCTTCTGACCTGAATACAATAGTCCACAACCTTATGAGCATCTGATGATAGTATTCTTTGACATCCTGCTCATTGATGAGAATGTTTGTCTGAGACTTCCACACCGGGAGCGGAGATTACTTCTGAAAGACACTATGGAGCCAATCCCAGGGCGTGCGGACATATCTGAGCAGTGGGTAGTTGACTTTTCCCATCATGGCGGTCAATCTCGACTAGAAAGCATCTTTTACAAGGGCATCACTGAGCGATGGGAAGGATTTGTCCTCAAAGCATGTGAAGACCCTTACTTCACAATCTTTTCTGATGATGGGGAAAATCCCTCCTTCGGTCGCTGGATCAAGCTAAAGAAAGATTATATACCTGGACTAGGTGACACCGTCGATCTCGCAATCATTGGCGCGAGGTACAACGCTCGGGATGCTATGGCAATCAAGCAAGTCAAAAAGCTCTCATGGACTGAATTCTACATTGGGTGCCTCGTCAATAAAGAGATGGTTGTGCAATCTGGGGCCCTACCCAAATTTCGTGTCCTCGATGTTATCAACCACCACTGCATGCATGTCAGGTTCATGCAGCTCTTAAATCAGTTCGGCGACTTCTGTGCCCGCAGTCCAGACTCCGAACATGGATTCATCCTTGAATATGGGGAGAGTGTAGTCAACCCCATGGAAGTCGTCTTCAAGACACCCTTTGTCGTTGAGATGTTAGGCAGTGGTTTTGAAAAACCGTCTGGCGCCAGATACTATACACTGCGTTTCCCTAGGATCTTGAAGGTCCTTTCTGATCGATCATTTGAGGATGCTGCGTCATACAGAGAGTTGCAACTACTAGCAGAAACTGCTCGGTCCGTCCTCAATGAGGATCCAGGAAATCACGAGTCTGAAGCCGCCAAACGGATGAAGCTGCGAGATCGCTCGGAGTGTACGCCAGATCGATCACAAAGTCTCCAAACAACACAGAGCCCTTTTCTCCAGTCTTCGACAACTGCCGAAGATGACTCAGGTAAAGTGGCATTCGTGCCTCTCCCGAACAAGGACTCGAACACCCCAGACGCGTTACCTGGTCCAGCGAGAC
Source organism: Aspergillus tubingensis (assembly GCF_013340325.1). NCBI lineage: Eukaryota > Fungi > Ascomycota > Eurotiomycetes > Eurotiales > Aspergillaceae > Aspergillus > Aspergillus tubingensis. The sequence continues at coordinate 2,545,612 of NW_023336280.1, read as the reverse complement.
AAACCAAACGACGCCGGGAAAGCAGCGCTATGCAACGTATCATCCCCATCCATGTGGATCTCAATAGAGATCCCTCCCCACCTACAGCACACAGTGTAGGGGGCAGTTATCTGACAGACAATGAAAACCTATCTTCTCATGCAACCGGACACAGGAAGAACTCAACCCAGACGACTAGGTCCTCTGATGCAGAGAAAGCCTCCCGCCCCAGTCAAATGCCTGATCCTTCGAGTAGCTTAGACAAGTTGCAAAAGCACTCTGAACTCCTTCATAAACCAATAGACCGCCAAACCGAGTCCAATGTGACACTGGAAACTTGCAGCAACCGCCTATCCGGCAATGAAACCGTGACTCCCCACCTCTGCAAGAAAGCAACCCAGCGCATTATATCACCATTGCTCCACAGTCCTATATACATTCACCATGACATCTCCTCAGATGACATGATAGTGTCTCAATCCATACCAGACGCATGGAAACCCGCACAGACCCTCAATAAGTTCGTCAGAACATTAACACGCCCAGACACACAAAGCCATCCCAGGATACCCAACCCTCACTCAGTCTCGCATGGCACGGTCTACGGACTGGTCATGATACCTGGCAAGAGAGATGTGCTATGTACAATTCTTCCAGATCTTATAAAACGAATAGCAAATGCACTCCAGTCTCATCATCCCACCATTCATCATGCCGGGAAAGTCTTCGTTCTCGACTCGAGCTTTCTCAGACTCAAGATCAGTAATGATGATACGAGACTCTGCCTCCGTCGGACGTGGGAAGACATTAGCAAGGTATTCTTCTATGCTTGCGTGAGCTGGACGTTTAAGGGGCCTCCAGGTTACAACACACCCGACCAAGCTAGAGAATGCGATGCGCTTTACACTAGGCCTAAGATCACGGTTAGCTTCGATAGACGGGAGTTGGGCCTTCTGGGAGAAAATCTGTCCCATTGAGCGTTTGGCTCATGCGAAATAGGGTACGGCTTCTATTTGAGATCCCACCTGTTGCCTGAGCCCGTATATAGCTTTATTACTAGTCATTTAATAAATATACGAGTAACCAGTCAAAACAAACATCTTCTATGAAATCACATTCCATCATGACTCTCCCCCAAACGCCTCGCTAGTAATAGCCCCGAGGAAATGCAGGAAAATCGTAAGAGACGGAGCACAAAACCCCAACAAAGACAAATGATCACTCGTCCCCTTCTCTCCGTGCGCGAACATCCCTCATCAAAGCCTTCGCCTCCTCAACCTCGACCCCATCCTGACACAACTCACCCGCCAACTGATCCGCACGTTCAAGGTCTCCATTTCGCAAAGACCACCTTGCAAGCCATAGCCTAGCCTTGGAAGTTGTAGCCGTAACGCCCGTACCATGCCAATTGTCGTCCTCATCCTCATTCTGCTGGGTGGAAGATTTGCGCGTCCGTCTAGAGCTAGACTGTCCCTCCGTGCCTGATTGGTTATCATCATCGTCATTATCAGATGAAGCGTCTTCTTCTTCCTGGATCACTTGGCCCGATTCTTGCTGTAGTGTGAGTTCCATGTATGAAGCCGCTTCTTCGTCATCGCCAAGACGTTCGTACAGCGTGGCGATCTGGTGGAGGGTTTCGGGATCGAGGATCTTCCGCTCTGGTCCCCCTCCTGCTCCTACTTGGGAGGAGTCATCGGCGTAGTAGGAGCCAGCAACGAGGGCTCGTTTGAGTGCTTTGATGCTCTGCTCGATGCGGCCCATTTTGGCGTAGCAGGATCCTACGGCTTGCCACATCTTGGGGTCGTAGGGGCGGAGGGCTGCGGCTCGTTGGTAGTAGAATAGGGCGTAGAAGGACATGTCGAGGACTTCGTAGGCTTGGCCGAGACCGTACCAGGCGCGATAGTCTTTACGGTTGACGTCGACGGCACGACGGTAGGATTCGATTGCGGCGTGGGTGTTTTTCATTTCGATGTATTCGTGGCCCATGAGGGTCCAGGCTGAGAGGAAGTTTCGGTCTAGCGTAAGTGCACGGCGGAAATACATGACGGCTTTTTCGTGCTCAGATTTGAGCGAGTAGTAGTTTCCGACTACGCAGCATGTTTCGGGGCGGAATTTGTCTGTGGCGGTTGCGATTTGCGCGACGAATGCGAGCTGGGGGCGCGCGCCCATCACGTATAGGATGTTGGAGTAGTGGTCGAGACTATCAAGTCGGTGGGGTGATGATACGAGGATGTCTGTGAAGATACTGGAGGCTTCTTCGAAGTCTATAGGAAGTCAGCTTAAATATGCAGGGTGTGTTTGTCGTGCAGCCGTACCTTTTGAGTGGTAGTATAACAGAGCTCTTTGGGTCTTGAGGAAAGCACTTGTGGGGAAGATTGTTTCCAGCTCGGATAGTGACTGGTAGGTATCTTCGGTTGCCTGATACAGCTCTTGGCTGCAGTATACACGGAATATGAGGGTCATGATGTTCAAAGGTAGAAGATTGACCACTTGGTTCAACTGTGATAGCGGTCAGCGACTTGTGACAACAAGAATATTCAAAGCGACATACGTCTTCTGTGCTTGCAAGCAAGTCATTAAGCTCTTGCCATGCACCCCAATGAAAGGGGTTCAGATGAACACTCCGAATAAGCCACTTCTTGGCCTCGTCCTCATTTCGCCCCTTGAGAAGTATGACACCATACAGATACTCCAACCATCCCTGGCTACGCTCTTCCAGTCCCTTATCTTGCCGCTCCGTGAACCATCCCTCTAGTCCTCGCGCCAAATCTGGTAGTTCTTTGTTGACAGTCGAGCCTCCGTCTGCTGGTCCCAATACCATTTCGGTCTCTTCATCCTTGCGCTTCTCGCCTGCTAGATACTTGGCGTACAATGCTAGAAACAGCGATTTCTGGCTGAGCTTGGGGTACGGGTTTCTGGTCACACTATTCTCTTTCACGCCACTATATGCCGAAGCCTTCGATTTCCCTTTCTGCGGAGTTAACGACTGTCTAGACTTGGGATTCGGCGGCGTTGAGGTAAGAGGAACGGGGGAGATGGTCGGAGGAAGGAAGACCGAGGCGCAACGATCATATTCGCGGGTGTCAAAGTAAGATTTCGCAAGGAGGTACTTGTATGACTCTTGCGCTTCGAGGGCGGCTTCGAGCGGATCTTGTGTTCGGAGATAAGGGTTCTGGGCATTCGAAGGAGCTTCGGGGTAGTCCATTGGCGAGTCTGGATCGGTGTCGTACTGTTCAATTGGTACGATTGAGTCTAGCATCTCAGCTGCCCTGACCCACAAGGTTAGTGACTGCTCATGGAGGTGAGCCAGGGTGATGCCGGTAACGCTACCATTTTGCTGACTGGTATAAACAACGTTCGGAGCATTTAATCGCCGCATCTTCGAGCCGGAATCTGAGCTCCTTGATGTTCTCGTCTGTAAATGGGACGGCCATGGTAGCGAAGGTGTTTGCGCGCGTTGATGCGCACGCGTATAGCAAAGAAAAGCCGCGGAGCTCTGCTGAGTTGAGTGTATGTAGCTATAGTTAGTGACGCGCCAGGAGCATTGCTACTTGGTGGATCTTGCGCGCTCCAGAGGCGGTGGAGACAAGTGATGTCAAAAGAGTCTGAGACAACGGAGCCAATTAACTAAAGCGCATAAGAAGCGCCAAGCGTGCAGGCAGAAAACAATGTCAAAAAGAGGCAGGAGACGCGGCGAAGAGCATCGCATCGCCAAAAGATTCCGGGGAATCTCGAATGGCCTTCCTTTTTGGGCGGTGACGGGGCAAACAGAACAAACAGCGGGGTTTTCCCAATTGGGCTGGCCGGCCACTAACTGGACGAATTGGGACGATCACCACCATTTGGATCCCCTCCTTGTGTGTTGCCCATTGTTCTCTTCTCCATTCTTCTTTTTCTTCTTCTTCTCGCTGCTTCTCCTTCTCCCCCTTCACTCTCTTCCTCCCTTTTCCCCTCCTTAGTACTGTCGTGCAATCATGTCCACCACTGCCCGCGCCGACTTCGAGGCCGTCTTCCCCTCTTTGCGGGAAGACCTTCTGAACTATGCGAAGCAGTACAAGCTGCCCCAGAACGCTCTCGAGTGGTTCGAGAAGGTAAGTGCTGACCTCCCTTAGTCTTCGCCCCCAAAGTCTATCCCTAACCTAGATTTTCCCTACAATAGGCCCTCAACGTCAACGTCCCCGGTGGAAAGCTCAACCGTGGTCTCTCCGTCCCCGACACCGGTCTCGCTCTCCTGAAGAAGCCCCTGACCGATGAGCAATTCAAGCACCTCAGTCTGCTGGGCTGGCTCACCGAGCTGCTCCAGGCCTTCTTCCTGGTCAGTGACGACATCATGGACGGCTCCATCACCCGTCGTGGCCAGCCCTGCTGGTACAAGCACGAGGGAGTCGGTCTGATCGCCATCAACGACGCCTTCCTGCTCGAGTCCGGCATCTACATTATCCTGAAGAAGTACTTCCGCTCCCACCCCGCCTACATCGACCTCGTCGAGCTCTTCCACGAAACCACCTACCAGACCGAGCTGGGCCAGCTGTGTGACTTGATCACCGCCCCCGAGGACAACGTCAACCTCGACAACTTCTCCATGGAGAAGTACATGTTCATTGTCACCTACAAGACCGCCTACTACAGCTTCTACCTCCCCGTCGCTCTGGCCCTGCACTACCTCCAGCTCGCTACCCCCGAGAACCTGCGTCAGGCCCACGACATCCTCATCCCCCTGGGTCAGTACTTCCAGGTCCAGGATGACTACCTCGATGCCTACGGTGACCCCGCCTTCATCGGCAAGATCGGTACCGATATCCAGGATAACAAGTGCTCGTGGTTGGTCAACCAGGCTCTGCAGCGTTGCAACGCCGAGCAGCGCAAGGTCCTCGATACGGCTTACGGTCGTAAGGACGCCCAGCTGGAGGCCAAGGTCAAGGCCCTGTACAAGGAGCTCGACCTGGAGAAGATCTACAAGGAATACGAGGAGAGTGTTGTGGGTGAAATCCGCACTAAGATCAACAGCATCAACGAGTCGGAGGGTCTGAAGAAGGAGGTCTTCGAGGCCTTCCTTGCGAAGATCTACAAGCGCACTAAATAAGCAAAGACTTTCGGCGATTGTTCTTCGGAGGAATGATATACCCGCCTACCCTTCTACGCCGCGTCTTCTTAATCCTACATAATAATATTCCCGTACATTGTGCCCTACATACCCCCATCGAGATAGATTAGCTGAACTTGAGACGTACATTGCATACACAGCTGTCCACTATTAATTTACGATTTGTTGACCGTACAGTAGTCACACCCTCGTCCTACAACATCTGCCCAAATCCCTCAGCACGAACATTCCATTGGGCCGGAAACCCCGGTGCAAAGTCCTGCTGACTGCTGTTTGTTGCAGCATCCCAACCTCCAGCCATCATCGCAACAGCCAACAAGAGGGCTGAACTTCCAGGAAAGTAAGGGGTTGGTGCCTTGGTCCCCACCGGCATACCCACGTCGTCAAATTGGAAATTCGAATGCACCAGATACTGCACCGCGCCGTCTACGTCTCCCAGCCGTGCCGCGTTCATCGCCAGCATGGGGAAGTCCCAGCCCCAGCAGGTCGTGAAGTTCCAATCACTGGCGACTTGGGCTGCGGTCGCCGATGCGAGTGTTTGGTTGATCGCTGCGGTTGGGGGCAGGAGACCGTAGATGCCAGTGAGTGCCGGGTGGTCGGTTACGGTATCAGGGTCTGTCCACATATGTGGGATGCCTTCGTAGAGTGTGTATGTGAGCACTTGGTCGCCCGTCGTTTCGTCTACAGTATAGACGGTTGGTAGTGGTGCAAGGTTGTCTTTGACGTGTTTCCATTCCTGCGGAGCTTGCTGGCCACGTCGGGCTTTCCAGGATATGGCTACATCGAGACCGAAGTGCCAATATGCCAACTCGAAGGTGGGGTTTCGAGTGCTGTTGGGTGGTGTATTCTCTGAGACGGGGTACATTGGAGGGCCGAGATCATATACGCTTGTTGAAGTGTTCCAGAAGGCATAAGATGCCATGAAGTCTGCTGATTCTGTCAGTACGTGGTCCCATTTCGCTAGGACATCTTTCGTGTTTCTTCCAGCATGTCTGGCAGACTGATACTCCGTCTCTGCGAAGTAAAAGACATGGGGTTGCTGCCATATGAGCAGGGCGTTGATCTCGCCCGGCGCAGATCTCCCGCTTGGGTCGCTCATCTTGCCCCATCTCAAGCCGCTATATCCCTGGTCATCTGCCCTTTGCATCGACGAGGGAAGAAACCGATTGTAGACACCGATGCTCCGCTCCAGTAGAGGGAGTTTGCCCCAGGGAGTCCAGTGAGCGGAATGCCATAGATACATCTCCATATGAAACTTGCCATACCACCCGTTATTTACTAGACCTGATTCTTGCGGTGGATCATGTCCGGCCTCATTGACTGCTAGCAGGTATTGGGACAGAATCACGCGTCTTTGGATTTCATCTGCTGTTGCATTCGCAGTTTCCGTCAGATCTACGAAGGCACCCGTTTTCCAGTAGGTTGTCCACCATTGCTGACATCGTGCAATGATGGCATCAAAAGATAGCGAAGTGGACGGGAAATCATCATTTGGAGAGAATGTTGCTGTGAATTCAAACGCTCTCGTATGGTTCCCGTTCGGCCGTACGACATATCGATGAGAATTGGGAACTCTGGAAACAGACACATTACTACCACTCCACTGCAATGTGGTGTAGTAGGTGGTGTTGTCGAGGGTGTGCTGCACCTGGGCCCGGTTACCATTTCCTGCATAGTGCAGGACCGTTGTATGATTTGAGACAGCGTTCCAATCCCCAACAAACGGGGCTTCGAACTTATTCTCGTCTGTGGCATACGGATAGTCAAAGAAGACTCCTAAAAGGCCTAGCAATAACAGTTCGGATTGCAAGCGCACTGCTATCGTGTCCGAGCTGGGGTCGACGCTGGTGGTAATGGTGGTCAGATGGCCATCGATAGTAAAATTAGACTGCAGAATACCCTGGTAAACATCCAGCTTTTGCGACTTATTCTGCAGGTCTTCCTCAGTGTAATTGCTGTAATCTCCGCCGAAAACCAATCCGATGCGACCTAGGTTGATACGATGTGGATTGGCAATCAACCACTGAGAAATCTCTGGTTCTGCAGGGTTGGGCATATCATAATTCACTAGCCGGTCATGCGTCCACCAGTCCAATCCCGTGAAATCTGATGGTGTGGAGTTCGCAGGCAGTGACGAATTGTGCCATCCCCAAGAAGAAAGAATACCGTATGGCAGAAAGGTCTGTAGCCCTGTAATATCTGCTCCGAATGCGAAGTCCCCATTTCCCACCTGTATTGGGGTGCTCGTCGAGCTGGCATTGCGGCGAGGATTGAACCTGGATACTACTCGTGCCCGGTCAATGGAGGGTGGATGTGGAGACTTCGGGGATATCCTAGCCTCGCCGACGTTGGAGAAGAGATAAGGAACTAGGCTGAGTCTCGTCAAGGCTAGTGAAGGCCGCATGATGACGATGCGGTGCTAGTCTGCGTAGCGGAAATGTCCTCTTCCAGCATTTTTCCGAGTCGACTTTCATGATAGCCTCGATTCGCCTCTTATAAGTCTCGCACACCCCTCATAACTTCCATCGAAAGCCAGAGGGGTTACAGCTATTTCACAGAAGGCATTCCACGAATCAAATCGGGCAGCGAACATCAAACCCAGCAATGAAATGCCACGATCTGGAGAACACTGGTGTCCGTGCCGATCTCCGCACCACATCTCGGGCCAAACGTTGCCGAAGGGATCGGCTCTGCAGTTCCTGCTAGACACATTATACTCGGAGTTAGAAATGATATGACGTGAGCATTCTTGAGATTGGCGTGTTGGGAGTTGCGATAGTGTAGTTATCAGAAGAGAAGACCAGCAATGTAGAGAGATAGACACTTCGGATGACAAAAATGGAAAGATCCATCCACGTGGGCAGCACCTGACCCTGTACCTGCCCTTTCTTCCACTACATCTTCAACTCAGTTTCGACTATCCTTGCTACCACTTCATTACATACTGGCTGTGAATTTCAGCAGATTCTGGTCACGAGCATGAACTCCTTGTCCCGGTCAAGTTCCGATATACTGTTACCCAAACCTTCCTGGGGCAGGACTCGATACCCCTCAACAGAAAACTAATCTAATTCAATTTAGCAAGAAAGCTGTGGCGCCGAGTGGAGTCGGACTCGTCCAAACTACCAGTACAGGGCCTCCAATAGGCACTGGTGATTGGAGATTATTATTATCGAACAGGGCCAACCGGCTACGTCGGACAGAGTGGGACGTTGCCCATCCAGTTGTGCTTGGTTAGTTGGTTGATGAATCCCAGCTAAAAGGCTTAATCACAGAGTCTTGAATCATGCCAGAGCTATCCCATTCGTTACGCTTATCCCATCGGAATTCCGTGTCCTCTATACAGGGGTTGAACGATAAAGAGCAGATACCAGCCATTGAGGGGATCCGAGCGAAAGTAATGGCCGGCAGAGCTTCTTGTTCCATCCATCCTTTGCTGTGGGACATTCGCGCCTGACCCAACAAGGAAAATATCACCGGGATTTTCTCATCATCCCAACAGCATCCACTACCTCGTTGGATGAATCAATTAGCACTTGCTCTGGCCATTAAAATTCTGGCCTAGAAGAGCATCTCGTCATTTAGCCTGCCATTGTCTGGATAGTCTGCTGCTGCCGGCTTTGGAGCAAGCCACTACCGATGGGCACGGTGGATCTCCCGCGCCCCCATCGAGGCCTTGAAAATCGTGCCAATTCCCCTACCTGTCCTCCCCTATAATCATCATGCCCTTCTTCTCCTGACTATCATTCATATCTTGTACTTGCCGTTGAGGCGCTATTTTTGATTAACAGCGCCGCCTTTGTGCAATTCAACGCATGTCTCCTGAGCGCTCGACGTATTTGCCCCTTGCGCCATGATTCCGGGCACTCTAACCGTCACGCTAGCGGCCTTTCTGTTCCTGGCCTCTGCCTTGGCAGATGTAGGACCCTATTTCGATTCTGAATTGTACGAACAGGGTAGACTGGGGTCATGGCCCATTGAGACATATCGTTCGACTTCCACCGTAGGCGCAGCCGTCAACTTCCTGCAGTATGGGCCACAATGCAGAGATGACAAGTATTACTTCATCTCTCCGCGCGGGTATAGCGTGCATAAACCCGGGCCGATGATCCTAGACCACAAGGGTCGCTTGATCTGGACGAAGCCCTACGGCCACACCTACAACTTCAATGTCTACAACTATAAGGGTCAGGATTATTTGACGTTCTGGGTGGGCGACGACGGTAAGGTGGGACACGGCGAGGGCACATACTACATGGTACGGCACCTTCTTTACTCCGCATAGTAATGGGGCAAAGCAATACTAAAGTCTCCAATAAAGCTAGACTCGTCGTACCAGGAAGCTTTCACCCTCAGTGGTGCCAATGGACTTGCAGCAGATCTTCACGAGTTTCATATAACCCTCGACGAGACTGCAGTTTACACCATCTATGACATCCGCCCGGCAGATATCCGGGTCGCTGGCGGTCCTGAGAATGGCTGGATCTGGGATGGAACGTTCCAGGAAGTTAACATTGAAACGAACGAGCTCCTCTTCGAATGGCGAGCCTCCGAACACTTCGATATCGCCGAAGTCTATCGAGGTCGCGAAGGCTCAGGGGAGGATAAGGAACGCCCGTGGGACTATTTTCACATCAACAGCATCGACAAAGACGCAAAAGGCAATTTTCTTGTCTCGGCCCGCTACTGCAACTGCCTGATCTATATCGACGGTCGCACAAGCGAAACTATCTGGACTCTAGGCGGCAAGCGAAGCAATTTCACCGATCTTTCAGGCGGCGCAGCTACTAATTTCACCTGGCAACACCACGCCCGCTTCCGCGACAACGGCACAGCAATCACCCTCCTTGACAATTCGTCTCGCGGCAGAGGCGCACCCCAATATCCAAGTAGAGGCCTCTATCTCGACATCGACGAAACCAACATGACCGTGCAAGTCCGACACGAGTACTGGAACGAATACCCGATAAAAAGCCAATCCCAAGGCTCCATCCAAATCCTCGACAGCGGCAACGTCCTAGTCGGATACGGCTTCAGCGCCGCATGGACAGAATTCAGCATGGATGGCGAAGTCCTCTGCCACGCCCACTTCGCACCCGGACGAGACTTCCACACAGGCAAAGTCGTCTCCTACCGCACCTTCAAACACCCCTGGGTCGGCAAGCCGAACACCCTTCCGGACTTCGAAGTATACGCCTATCGCGCCGCAGCCAGTTGGAACGGCGCCACCGAAGTCTCACACTGGGTACTAGAAGGCACCAACGAAAAGATCTCAGAAACAGCACAGCCCACTTTCCTATCCGCCGTACCAAAAGACGGCTTCGAGACAGTAATCCCCATCCCGAACGACACCAAATTTAAGTATCTACGCGTCCGCGCCGTCAGCGCAAAAGGCGAGACCCTTGCCGCTAGCAAGTTGGCAAGATGGGACCCTACATCCAACGAAGCAGTCGTAGTGAGTGGTGATAGCAACGATCCCTTCTTTGGCGACAGTGACAAAATCTATGCCATTGTCATATTCCTCACGATTGCGCTGTTCTCCACGTCTGCGATCGGCGCGTTTCTATGGTTCGGAGTCAAGAAGGGCTATCTTGTGTCGTGGTTACGCAGCCGTCGACGGGACGATAAAGATAAGGAACGCGGGAACTTCCAGCCTTTGAAACGCTTCGGTGGAGATGAGGATCTGAGTGATGTAGAGGTGGAGGATAGTGTTGAGTTTTCGGCGTTGTTGGGGGATCAGTTACTGGGTTCGGGGCCAGATGTGGAGAGGGCGGGGAGTATGGATGTTGTTAGGAGGTGATGGTAATTCGTTTTTGGATTTTGTACTTGCATGTTAGCGAGTAGATCATGTGTACAGCATTATATCTAATTCTCATTTGGATTTAGAGTATATAGCGTGGGTTGATTTACTTCCATAGGATGAATGGTCTCCTACGAGAGAAATTTGATGTTATGTTGGAAAGATCGTATGATAAAGTGCATTTAGATTGCAATCATACTAAAAGAGTGCGTAAGCTAGCACATCCAGCTAGACTCATAAGGCGACCGTTACATAAGATTCATCTCTGCTCCAAGAGTGTCAAGCGAGCAGGTTCCTTCTTCGGGCTGACCGAGAATCAATCAAGCCTCAGAAGCAACCTCCAACCGCTTGTAACCACCCTCAGCAGCGACCTTCTTCTGCAACTCGGCCATACGCTTCTGATCACCAAGGGGATCAGTCGAATCAGCATCCAGTCCCCAAGACAAGTAGTCATTGGTGTAGTTAGCCACGAAGTCGGAACTCAAGATGCCCAACCGCTTTCCATAGTTGGTCACCTTAGCCCAGTCACGACTAACATTCTTCAAGTCACGACTGAAGTAGGCGAACGACCGCTCAAAGATCTTCCGGTTAACCGGAGTGCCCATGATTGGCTTCATGTCCACGTACTCCTCGAACGCGCGGGCGGGTTCAGCCAGAACGTAGTCTGTAGCGCGCTTGACGGCCCGCATGAACTTCTGCACTTTCTCCGGGTTGGCGGCCAGGAAGGCGTCGTTGGCAATGTACAGGATCGAGCAGAAGCAGCAGCATCCGAGCTCGGCGAGCTGGTCGATGCGCAGCATTTGCACGTCGTCGCGGGGTCGGCCCTGCTCGGCGAGCCATTCGGCGAGCTCGACCATCTGGACGTTCTCGAGGCCGATGCCCGCGTCGATGTCGCCGCGGATGATGGCTTTGGTGACGTTCATGCCGCACCGGACGGCGGTGTAGTCGTCGGCGGTCATGCCGTAGTATTTGGTAAGTTCGTCGATTTGGATCTGTGAGGTGCATTGGTTAGGATCGGGTGGTGGGGTGGATTGGGAAGGGGAGCGACGAACCTTGCCAAACTCGCCGACGTAGCCGATCTTCTTGCCCTTCAGGGAGCGGAAGTCTTCGGTGATTCCGCTGTCCTTGAGGTAGACAACACCGGTGAAGGGCTCGTCGAGGAGAGAGCCGATCGAGGTGACGGGGAAGTTGCGGGCCTTGGCCTGTTGTTTGGTTAGCTACTGGTTGTAGAAAAAGGGAAAGTTAGCTCCTACAGCAAGGGTATGAATCATAGCCTTGAAGCCCATGTCAACCTTGCCGCTGCCGATGATCTCGGTGACATCGGAGGGGTCATTAGGCTCGAGGAGAGCAACCTTGAGGCCCTCTTCCTTGAAGTAGCCCTTGCTCTGGGCGAGGTACAGGGGGGCGTGGTACGGGGTCGCGTGCCTTGAGAGAGCGCAACATTTAGCATATATTCTATGACCTGTTTGAAGCAATCATAATGGAGATCCCAATCCATACCAGTTGGTCAGGAAGGTGATCTTGTCAGTAGACATCTTGGCACAAATACACTCAAGTTGAGGGTAATTGCAAAGGTCTGGAAACTGTCAGCAACAGAGAGGGATGCGAGATCCCTCTCATCTTTCTGTAGGTCTAATAATTAGGGGACAATCAGTGCCACGCATGTCCTTTCGCTAGTATTATCTAGATCAAGTTTTGACAGTATAATCTCAGAACGACCACACTTCTGCCCCCAAGCCAGGAGGAAAGGGGCAGAAGCACGAGCCGAACACCTGTCATGCGCGAGCAGTGACTGTTATACTATTGTACGATACCTTGACCCATCTGAACCCATAGCGAAAAGACCCGGAGTCTGATCCTGTGTGCGCGGCCTCATTGTGAGTCGTACCGGACGGTTGGCGAGGGAAATTGTTGGAGAAGGATGATGAAGTTATTCAGAATGAATACAAGGGTAGGTAGATAGTGAGAAGATTGGAAGATGAAGGAAAAAGAAAGCACAAGGGAAGGAGGGGAGAAGACGAGGCATAAATGGGAAGCGGCGGGGTCGAGCGAGACCCTGGACTAAACCCCACTACTAACTTTAGTTATCCGCGATTCGCGTCGTCTTCCCTCACCGAGAACAACATCCAGGACCCCCACGAAAACGATGCAGATGCCTCATTGGAGATCCTCTCACCGGAGTGGTGTGCTCCTGACGTTCTTTCCGGTTCTCCAGCAGTAACCACCTCATCATGAACCTTGTCGCATCCTTTCCCCCGCTTCGAGACCCGCTTGGAAGCACAACGGACAAGGTTATTATGACTCAACTCTGTATGGTTGGCTGGACTAGTCTCAACAACCGGATGTCTTCGGTCACGGCTGGCGGGTCTAGACACTCTTGAGGAAGGATCTGCTTTGACTCTGCTTCGGATCGGATGATCAGCCTAGCTGCTTGCGCATCGTCGCTCTCAACGGGGCCGATTATCGGTTACTGCGTCGGTGGGCTGCACACAATGAAGGTAGCTCGGAGCTTGTGATAATTTTGGGACTGTAGGGCTACAACATAATCTTCATCGTGCATTCGACTATCTCAACCTGGACCTACTGCGGTAGATTCCAATCAGAAGATACAAATTCGCTGGCTACAACGTTGATGACATATGCAAATGAGGGATAAAACAATGCAAGAATGGAGAGATTGAGCAATGCGAACGGAAAGGAAAATGGAACAACAAAGTGAAATGCCATGCTGACCAGGAGCGACGGGCTAATGCAGCTACCATCGCTTCTGAATGAAGTTCGCTTTCAATAAAATGGCAAGGGGGTGACCAAAAGCGGTATTTCACACGCGGGCGATTAGTGAGAGCAAGTAAACTCGAACACGATTATTCCACCAAGAACGGTACCTCGGACATGCAAGTTATTCAGAATTCCAGGCTGTCGCGCTGGGCTATCCTGTCAGTCGATCAACTGTCTCCATTGACTGACAGCTGATCGAGCGGCGACGCCGGACGGTCGGCATTCTTCTTCGTGCGTAGGGTGAGCGGAAAGTAATGGTCATCTGGCTCCTCTTCCTCGCTAGTACTAGATAAAAGTCGTCGTCAGCATCGATGCTCCTTGTGTTATTCCTACACCGGGGAGCTGGGATGGTGGACTTACGGCAGTCGCCATGCGACATAGTCCTCCGTACTCAAGCCTTCTTTCACCTCCTGCAGGGAGGCAAAGTCCCCGGGAGTCATCATACCAGAACGATCTCTCGGGGAGCCAGGTACGGATAAGGGTCGCGATATCTTCTGCTCTGTGCCACCGATTACATCGTAGACATCATCGGGAGTGCCGAATGACGAAGGATAGGCTGCATAACTGTGTGAGCACTCTTACATATAATGGCTGGGAGATACACATACCTCGACGGAGTGCCAACTGCCGAGCCTTGACATACTCCAGACCCATGCGCTTCCAGTCCAAGAGGTCACTCAGACGCTCTGTCCGGTTCCGCTGGTTGATCCGTTGGCGCCGACTCTTCTGGGTAAAGTTGAACATGAATTCCGTCAGTTGATTGACCGAGTCATCCACGCCTTTCATGCGACGGTCCACAATATAGATGCCATAATCGGACGAATTCTCAATCAGCTCCTCCATGTAGCAACCGAATCCAGACAGGTTTGTGGTAATACTCGGGACACCCATCACGGTACATTCAGCCGGCGTGTATCCCCAGGGTTCGTAGTACGAGGGGAACACCCCAAGATGGGTACCCCGAACGAAGTCGTCATAGTCCAAGGGTAGCACCGGGTTAGACGAGTTCAGGAACTCCGGGTGGAAGACAACCTTGACCCGGTCAGACTCGTGGTTGAAAAGTTGGACACGGCGGATCTGGTTCAGAATGGGATCTTCGTGATCATTGTACATGTTATGCGTGACAATCGGAGGCAGGGAGTGTCGCTTCATGGCGAAGAGTCTGCGACGCAGTAGCACACGATCTTGGCTAGCCATCAGGTCTTTCTCGTCCGGCATGTTGTCGCCTTCCTTCCATGCTAGACACCGCTCGTACATTCGTCTCCCAATGCCCTTTTCGATCATCTCGATTGTGTCCTTCAGAGACTTCACAACAGCTTGGCCCTTGAGCGCTTCAACGGTCAGGGATGACGTCTGGGCAGGCATGATAATAAACGCGACGACGGTCATCTTTGAGCCGGCCTCTTTCAGACGGTGATTCAAACGCGCCAGGCCCTCGATGAACATATCCACTCCCTTGTTTCGGAACTCATAGCGTCCGGCGGTAAATACGTAGAGGGTATTGTCCAAGTCAAAGTTGTTATGACCATAGAAATGTCCCCGAACAAAATCATTGATCTTCTCCTTGGACTGCGAATGTAGGTTCTGGAATTCATGGACAGCCGAGAACTTCTTCACGTTCAGTCCGTTGGGAAGCACTCCATCAGGCTTACGTTTGAGAAGATGCTCACTCTCAAAGGCCGTGATATGCGACACAGTCGTGAAGACATCAGCTGTGTGTGCGGCAGCTCGCTCAATGCAGTAGCGGTGATAGATCCCTCGTTTGCCAGCTTCCGCATCCACATCGAAGTACTGGAGGTTGTTGTAGAAGTCCACAGACCCGGCGCATAGATACCGACCGAGCAAGGTCGCGTGGGTGGTGAATATTGTCGTCAGGTCCATATGCCGCTTCTTGGTCAGCGGCAAGGCGACACCAGCAAGCCATTCGTGGAAATGAGCAACCACTGCACGGCGACGCTCATGAGCGATAAACTGAGTTGATGGTCATTAGCATATGCGCACGTGCAGTCAGCGGTCCATGCGCTTAGGTTACGTACCTCTCCCAAGAACCATGCCACCAGGTAGCCGAAAACAATGGCTTCATTGGTCTCGGTATCGGCAGAAGGGGACGGAATACCAGCTGCATTCCAGAGATCGCCTTTCCACTCGTCCAGATATTTGTAACCAGTGCCTGTGTCGATAAGAAGCACGCGCGGAGCACCCTCAATCAGCCAGCGACCGTAGACGATCTCGATCCCGCGCTCCTTCATGGACTGGATGGTCTCGATCATGCGAGGATTTGACGGAGTTAACTCCTCGACCTCCACAGCTGCCGAAGCACGATTGAGAGGACCGATCAGGGTGTAGCGGTCGCCATACTCAGCGGTGGTCACGGGAGCTTTAGACTTGAGCACCGAGTAGATACCTCCCACCCGGTTGGCCACTTCCGTCGCTACCTCGAATAGAATGTGATTGCGAACATCGCGCTTTATGGGCTCTTGGCCATTATCCTCACTGGCCATGCTTGCTTTGAGAGCGCTCAGAGGAACTGTAGCGCTGGAAGGGTTATGAATAGCTTAAATGAAAGAAGAGAAAGCAAGGAAGAATAGGAAGAGAAAGACGGAGCTGTAGGAGAGGTAGAAGAAGGTAGGAGTAATTCTTTAACTGGCGCAGAACACGAGGGACAAGCGCATCCGGGGGGTGGCAGCAAGCTCAGCAAAGCTCGAGGAAGAGGAGAAAAGTTGAGGTGACGTGCGGGGGAAGAACAGGCAACGGGTGGCGGGGGGAAAGAAACTAAGGGAAAACGAAGGGAATATCAATCAAGCAGGGAGCAAGTGGTTGGACCGCAAGGAGGGGGTTCCGATTCTTTTCATTTCACTCCCTTTCCTCCAACAGGTTCAATTCACGCTACGAGACAGCATCCTTCGCGCAATGGCCCGACCAGGGTGCCGGGAAAAGCTCACCGAAGGGCCCCCGTGCTATAGCCAAGGTTTGGAGAGTTGCACGGACGCATCCCCGGTTCTGGCTTGATGGACCACTGAAGAGGGAAACCCCCCGGCAAATGACAACCCCGGTTGGTCTGTCGATTGCAGAATCATCCGACCAGATGATGATGATGGGTTGCAACGTTCCAGCTGGGAAGCTCGGACTTGCACGACCCTGCTATCTGCGCCCATCGCGCCTACAGCTTGGTGGAAGAGAGGGAGAGGGGAAAAGGGAAGTTTTACATTGTTGGGAGCTAGTCGAGCCGCCTCCCTACAGGGGGTTCAGACACCCGGTCGGCTTGTTGGTGGCACAATGCGAAATTGAAAATTTCCCCTCAGTCAGGAACCCGTGAAGAGATTTTTATTTTTTTTTCTTACCTCCCATTTGGGGAAGAAATCAATTGCAACCGGAAAAGGAACGAACTCTTTCCCTGATAAGAACCATATATTCACCCTCAAGACACGTACCAGATTTCGTCTCCGCTTGGACCAATTCGGGGCAAATCTGGGGAAAGCTGCCGTCCCGTGACGTCACCAGTCTCATGTGACGCCCGGCCTGGCTGCCTGGGGCCGCCGATAAACTCCCGGGCCTCCTCAACGTATCACTTCGCTTGCCTGCAGCCACCAGCTGCACCGCAACGACAATCATGGGCGGGAAGATCGCAAGATTATCATAGTGATGCTGGTGGCAGGGTTCTCCGCGGGAGACCACTTCATACTGGCTTCGTATTCGCTGCAATGGCTTTCGCAAAGATTTCATGCCAATGCAACCAGCGATACTCTCAACCGCGTGTCTCTGCTTCGTTGAGCAATGTCTAAATATGGTCTGGTCTGCGCTTTGTCCTCGAGAAAGCTTACCGATAACGGTATGTCCCGAAGGACGATATCGGTGTTCCCCTGGTCCATGAAAAGTATTTGCTGCAGTGGATAGCTATCTGTGTGTATATCAGTTCATGCGTCAAAGCTTTGTTGCTGCGGCAAATAGTGTTCAGCTCTGCCACATCTGCAAGATGATAGCTACCCCGCGCGGATGCGCTTCCCTCTGTAGGTTTACGATCCGCATCCAGATCTACATTCTTCGCCAGTGAGCTTCAGAGCAGCCTAGATACCATGAACGGCGCACTGACGCCTTTATATAGCTCGGTGGCGAGTATCCGTGCTTTGCTTGCCTTGTATGCAACCTAAGGCCATACATGATCATCAAGATGGTGAGACATTGGCACACTGGCGATGTCATAGTTGAGCCATAAGTTGACTCCGGTGAGTTCGAGTCGTATGTAGCCACTCCGCACGTGGTATGCAGCAGCCATAGATGGTACCTTGGTACTTCTTCGTGCTGGTGAGGCGGAGAACATGGTCCCTGGACTTTTACTCAGTAACCCTCAGACTCGGAATCACGACGGCTGGCTGTTAGCGCAGGGCAGAATGCTATATTCGAGTATCCCACCACGTGGGAGGCATTGAACAACACGGCCAACCCCTGTCGCTTATTCTCACTTCATCAACAAGTCGGATTGAGTTCTTTTGGTTTTGAGTTTTAATTTAATGGAAATTTAAGTCACAATGGCATCCTGTTATCTACAGATATCCCAATGGGAAGGCACACCCAACAGACCATTTATGCGCTTATATTCCATCTCAAACTACGAGCTGCCATGTTCCTCTTCAATTAGAAACCCAAACACAATAACACCTCTGTAGCACATATTCACACTAGATAGTAACATTAAAAACCACATAAAACAGACAAAACTACCTACCTGCCCGAACGGGCATACACACACCACTGCACCAACCCTCCCGCCGCCAACTGAACCAAGGCAGCCAAGGCACACGACATCACAACCACAACAACCACAACCCCATAACAAATACCAAGAAAATATCTCTGAAACATCTAATCACCATAATTAAAACATGGCATTTACCTCAATTCCCCAACCCTTACTTGATCATAATAAGATGGTACCTGTCCTTCCCAACCTATCGATGAGATCATAAGTGGGCCCGTACCCGGCACCGATGACTTCACGATGGTGTCAACGCCAACAATCTGGGCCCCGAATCGATGAACACATCACCTTGACTTTTGGATATAAGTAGGGTTGCAGTAACTGTTCCATTGCAATCATTCAGACTCAGATTCAAAACGAACAACAATCTATCTAACTCCCACAAACAGACCTTATCTCCATCTTTACTACATATATATACATACACAAGGTACGCTATATACTTACTATACACCACTGCGTGAATTTACCTCTCAGCTCATACTAAGTACCTTGCAGCCATCAAAATGCCCCGCGGAGCCGAATACGACAACGGAGTCATCCAGTCCGACAACGCCATCGAGGCCGGCGAGACCAAGGTTCATGGAACGAACCCTGCCGTATGCAAATTACCCCATCTCAGCTTTTCAGCAGTATACACAAATGCTAATAATTCTGCTACAGAACGACCACCTCAACCGCGTCCAGCGCACCGCTCCCCTTCCCGAGGCCGCCCAGAGCAGCGGCGGCGAGTACAGCATCGGCGGCAGCTCAGGTCCGAACAAGACCGGTAGCGGAAAGGGCGGACACGAGCCCAAGACATTGGGCGATAAGAAGGGATTGGGGGCTCACCAGGCATAAGCTATAAAAAAGCATTGGAGTTCGGTGATTGATGCATGAATATCATGATTTAGGTACCTCTTTTGGGTGGATATGTATTAACAGTCTATACTATATTATGCCTTTCACTAGTTATTAGTGAAGGTGATGATGATGACCTCCGGGTTGAGGTCGAATGGAATGAATTAAATAAATGAACTGAATCTGTATAATTGTTTTGAGTATCGGTGTGGTGGGAAACGTTCCTATTAGAGTCTATATAAATATGGTCACGGTCTTCATGTGTGTGCCAGGTAATGTGAAGAAAATCATGGATGTGAAATAAATAAAGCCTGTACAGCCCTGTACCAGGAGGTACTGGGATCTTCTGGGGTAAGTTTGTGTCATGTACATCTGGGCCATCAAGGCCCGGATAATCGCCTCCGCTTAGGATTGTTTCTTTGATGAGCCGTTAGAATCAGGCGACGACTTTCCGGACGAGTCGGTGGCATCCTTGGATTCTGTGGCGATCTTCTTCTGCTTCACTAGTTCGACGAGACGCTGGCCCAGATCGCCGAAGCCGTCGATCTTGCCGAGCTTCGTCTGCAGATACTCTGCGTCGCGTTTCAGTCTGGTCGTATAATTAGCCTACATTGAGTCAACCATGCGGTGGCACACATACCGTTCTTTGCCAGTCTCCGAAGTCACGGTGACCTCTTCGAATGCCTTTGTCCACTGCTCTCGGTAGCTCTTGAACACAGGATCCATAATCATCATGACCGTCATATCGGGGAGGTGCTTGCTCAGCACCCGATGCAGCGTGCCGGTTTCCTTCGCCAGCGTTTCCATATAAGGGCTTACACCACTGCCCCCTGCAGGTGCGTTCCAGTCAATCTTCTTCATGGCATTGACATGGATGGCAGATCGAGATCCCATGATATCCACGAGTTTCTCGTGGATTCCGGACTGATGTTCCTGATACAGTCGCTTCACCTTGTCGAATTCGCCCATTAGCGGGCTGGAAGGCGCGTGGCGGCGGACGAACTCTCGGATATAGGGAACCAAGGCAATGATGAAGCTTAGTGCTTGGGACGACAGAGCCAAGTGCTTTGTGGTGATGTTCTTGAGACCTGCGCTTCTTGTAGCCCCGGCACCCAGGATCAATTGAGAAGATCGGGAGTTAAACAGCTTCAATGACTCCAACAAACCAGGCGCAATGTCCTGCATCATGCTGGGTATATTCGCCATGAGATATTGATATTCCTCGATGCTCTTCATCATCGCAACAGCAGACTCGGACAGAATGTACTTCTGCTCGTCGATCACGGCACTGCGCGTCTTCTCTTTTCCGGATCCGTTGACAGCGGTTGTGCTGGCCGGAGACGGTTGTCGGCGTTCGTTCTCGGGCAGCCAAATCTTGGATGCGTCGACCCACACTTCAATATCTCTAGTACTGGCGCCGAGGATACGATCGAGAATAGCATTGTCGGCTTCTCCAAAGTCCCTTGCATCCCATCGATCCGCATCCATTACCTCGACCACACGGCGTCGCTGTCCATCCCCGAAGCGATTGATGTAGTCTTTAATTTGGTTGCCAACAACTGTCTTCAAGGCGGTACCGCTACGCCCGGAGATTGCCTCACACTCATCAGCGAAGAGCCGGTTGAGAGTGAAGTACTTGAGGAATTCATCCTTTGGTAGCTGAGATGTTTGTTCGGATCGAACCTTCAGCACCTTGGTAACCTGTGATTGCGCAATATCAACGGCTTGGCCAAGAAGGCTGGACATATCCAAGACCTGCAGAATCTCGTCCTGTGCCACAACGGCTACAGGGCCCGGTGTTGCAGGTTTGCCTGGACCTTGAGAATTCGGGCTTGGTGGCCCGGACTTCACGCCCAATGCGGCCGGATTCTCCAACCCACTGGCAATATCAAGAAGAACCTTGACTTGAACACTAAGTCTCCGCAGCGACTCACTGATACCAGTGTATACGCGAGCAAGCATGTTGTATGAGTCTTGGGCATCCAGAGCCCGGAGGTTACGCGCGAGGATGGATGATTTTTCCTGCTGGCTGAGCTGCTGGGACTTCTGCGTGGACACAGATACCACTGACTCGTTATCGTCATCACTCGAGCTGGGCATGTGTTTGCGGATCAAGCTCTTCATCTCTCGCAGAACCGCGGTCTTGAAAGCGGTCGCTGCAGGTGTCGTGTGACGCACGCGAGCAAGGCCGGTGAGATGCAGGTGCAACCGGGACCGTAACTGGTCATCAAAGGCCATATATGCTGGGGCTTGTGTAGCCCCTGTACGCTGTCCTCCCCGCTGCCGCTGGAACGCAGAGCCCCATCGTTGTAATGTTGTATCCAAAGGCACGTTTTCGACATGCTGCCTCAGGTCGCCCAGCAGGTCGCTCAAGAAACGGCTCTCATATCCTGTGCCAATGCGGTATCTCAGATGTGCCAGGTCGTCAGATGCGCCTTCCAGGGCCTTGAGCTTGCGCAAATCGATGGCTTTTTTCGGTTGCTCTTGTTTCTCGTTGCCGTCGGGAGAGCCAGGGGTATACTCTCCGGCCATCAGTCTTTCCACCTCTTCTAATCCATCCGCAGCCTCTTCGATTTTACCAGTCTCGACTAGTTCCTCGCATCGGGAAACCGACTGGACGACGTCACGGAGTTGTGATACTGCATCTGCAAGCATACGCACATTCTCTCTCCTCCGTCGCAAATTCACAATTTTGAGTCCACCCAGTGCCATCTCACGGTCAATCTTCTGTAAATCCTTCCGCAGGACCTGGATCCGTTTCACCGAGTCGGCGGCTTCTGCATGTAGCTCCCGCAGTGACCCCAGCGCAGTGAAGAAAGACTTAGATGCAGTCGAGATAGAAGAGATAAGGTGGATTTCCACAGTGTCCATGTACCACGAAAGCTTCTCTTGTAGAATGGCATTCGTAGCCAGAGCCTTTCTACCCGTGGGCGCCGGTTCCAGGGCACCTCCATTCTCGAATTTATCCTTTGACGGTGTAACAATCTCAGACTTTTCCGAAACGACATCGAAGGTGCGTGGGTTCTCTAGGTGGAAGTCATCCTCAAAGTAGACCGTCGGGATGGTAGATAGAGGTGTGATAGCATGACCGCGACCGCGACCGGCAAACGACCGCTTCCGACCCCGGGTATCGTACGGAGAAGTTGCTCGTGAACTGGTTGAGATGGCCGATGGTCGTCTCTCCCTGGACCTTGGGGCCAACGAATCTGATTCCTCTGCCTTGGGTGAAGACTTGTCGCTACCCCGCGCTAGCTGCGACTCCTGATCTCCGGCGCTTTCCTTTGCTTGTTGGAAGACGTCGTACAACGACCCAACTTGCGACAGGTAGGCTTCAAACGCTTTGGGATCCACATGCGGAATGTTGGTCAATGTGACAGGGGGTATATCGCGGGTAGTTGGCGGCTTGTATCCGGCGGAGGGGACAGCGGTATGGGGAACTAGACCGGTGCGGACAATGGGAGGTTGCAGGAGAGTAGAGATGGCTGCGTCGAATTAGCATGCGATTTTCTTCATAGAACTCCTCACTCCCATAGGTCGTACCATTTTGCCCGGACTCAGCTATCGATCCATGACGGTGGGAAGGATCCAAAATACCCCCGATACTGGCAATCGAGCTGGCAGTCGACCCTCTCCTGAGAGGGTACCTTTGAGTCGACGCACGCGGCGATTCGATCTGATTTAGCGAGAATTGAGACAAAGAGGGAGTCGATGCGCCTGAAGCCAAGCTGTCAATGGACTTCCGGGGGGTCGCGGACGACATATTGTCGATAGCGGATTAGCGACTCCCACAGCCACCGTGCTAGTAGTAGTACTCGGGAGAACGAACGACGGTTAACTACACATGACAAGGAGATCAAGCTGCAATTAAAAAACGAAGGGGCATTAATGGCGTCCAGCCAATGATCCCACACTGCCAGGGTATGAAGCCTGTGGTCTCAAGAGGAGAGAATGAAAGCCACGCCGACAAAGCCCGCTTGCAACGTCACCCTCGACCCTCTGATACGGGGGTTGGTTCATGACAGCTTCCCCCGATCCAGTATGGCGCCAGGCCCCGAGACCGTGTCCACTAGTCTGCTTTGGGAACCCCTCGGGAAGTTAGTATCTCCGGCTGCCGGCACACAAGTCTCGTGCTTGTGGACGTACTCCAGAATACTGCCACACCGCACCGCCAAATTTTTAACAGAATCTCAGATGAGTTTTTTGAAGCTGTATGTTTCCAAAATCCGCTAAATCCGAGGTTTTTGCGACGAGGTTCACTAGTTTCTGCCGCCTCCAGCGGTCTGAAGAGCGGTGAGGGATGTGTGTTCTGCCTCAGGCATGAAGAAAACCACTTAACGCGTGAAATTGACGCGACGCGTTCGGCTCGTGTCCCGCCGCAAAAGTTATTTGCAGGTCCTTTTTTGCCCTGGCAATGAGACGGTCCCGAAATCAACACATCTCACAATCCCATCCCCGCAGTCCGCTCTAGTGTCTTCACCATGGACAGACGCACCCCTTATACCCTGAGTGTCCTCGCTCCTAGCGTCGATGGTGTGGAAGACTCTCGCTCTCAGATTCGAGCAAAATTAAAGGAGTTTGTGCTCGAATTCCAGCTTGACAATGCATTCATCTACCGGTATGTTTGGCCCTAGCCCGGATACAGTGAAGATTCAAGTCAACAAAAGCTAAGGTGGATGACAGTGACCAACTTCGCCAGAATGTTCTGGTCAAGCAATACTATTGCGATATTGATATCGCTCATTTGATCTCATACAACGAAGAGCTAGCACACAAGCTCACAACAGAGCCTGCCGACCTCATCCCCCTCGTGAGTTTCCATCTCCTAAATCCTTGAACCTCATCCTGACCAACAATGCCACTTAGTTTGAATCAGCGCTCCAAGATTGTACTCGCCGCATTGTATACCCCTCCCAGAGAGACATCCAACTACCCACCCATCAGCTTCTACTCCACTCCTCAGCTACACACATTTCGATCCGTGACCTCAATGCCACCAATATCTCGCACCTTGTTCGTATTCCAGGTATCGTCATTGGCGCTTCGACGATATCATCCAAGGCAACAGTGATGCACGTTCGGTGTAAGAACTGTGGTCACCACGAAGATCTTCAGGTCGATGGTGGTTTCTCGGGTGTTCAACTTCCCAGAAGATGTGGCCGACAGCAGCAGCCCGGCGACCCTCAGTCGGAACCCTGCCCACTAGACCCATACGTTGTGTCGCACGAAAAATGTCAATTCGTCGACCAACAGGTTCTCAAGCTCCAGGAAGCGCCTGATCAAGTGCCTGTTGGTGAGCTTCCCAGGCACGTCCTTATCTCAGCCGACCGTTACCTGGCCAACCGTGTTGTGCCTGGTTCCCGGTGCACAGTGATGGGTATCTTCTCTATCTACCAATCGTCCAAGGGTGGCAAGAAGGATGGCGCTGTGGCCATCCGCAACCCGTACTTGCGGGCGGTGGGCATTAGTAGCGATCTGGATCATACCGCCAAGGGTAGCGCCATTTTCTCTGAAGAGGAAGAGCAGGAGTTCTTGGAACTGAGCCGGCGTCCTGACTTGTATGAGGCTCTTGCTAAAAGCATTGCCCCGTCCATCTATGGGAATCTGGATATCAAGAAGGCCATTGTCTGCCTGCTCATGGGTGGTTCTAAGAAGCTTCTTCCCGATGGAATGAAGCTTCGTGGTGATATCAACGTACTTCTCCTTGGTGACCCTGGTACAGCCAAGTCACAGTTGCTCAAGTTCACTGAGAAGGTCTCCCCAATTGCGATCTATACATCTGGTAAGGGTTCTTCGGCAGCAGGTTTGACGGCCTCGGTCCAGCGCGACCACGCTACTCGCGAATTCTACCTGGAAGGAGGTGCCATGGTGCTCGCAGACGGTGGTGTTGTTTGTATCGATGAGTTCGACAAGATGAGAGACGAGGACCGTGTTGCTATTCACGAAGCCATGGAGCAGCAGACCATTTCCATCGCCAAGGCCGGAATTACTACTATTCTCAACTCTAGAACGTCTGTTTTGGCCGCAGCCAACCCTATCTTCGGTCGCTATGATGACCTCAAGACTCCTGGTGAAAACATCGACTTCCAGACGACAATCTTGTCTCGTTTTGATATGATCTTCATTGTCCGCGATGATCACGAGCGCAGCCGTGATGAAAGCATAGCCAGACACGTCATGGGAGTGCATATGGGCGGTCGGGGTGTTGAAGAGCAAGTTGAGGCTGAAATCCCGTTGGATAAGATGAAGCGCTACATCAGCTATTGTCGCACGTAAGTTGTCCTTCGCCTCGTATACCCGACATCTGAGTCAGAAACGCTAATACATCATTACAGTCGCTGTGCGCCCCGTCTCTCGGATGAAGCTGCTGAGAAGCTGTCATCGCATTTTGTCACCATCAGAAAGCAAGTCCACCGTGCTGAACTTGATGCCAACACCCGCTCTTCCATTCCCATCACCGTTCGTCAGCTTGAAGCTATCGTCCGTATTACCGAATCGTTGGCCAAGTTGAGTCTGTCACCTGTCGCCACTGAGGCTCATGTCGACGAAGCTATTCGTCTCTTCTTGGCCTCTACCATGGACGCTGTCACTCAAGGTGAAGGCCAGGGTAGCAAGGAGATGATGGAGGAAGCAAGCAAGATCGAAGACGAACTGAAGCGCCGCCTACCTATTGGATGGAGCACCAGTCTGGCGACGCTGAGACGCGAATTTGTCGACGGAAGGGGCTACACGGAACAAGCACTCAACCGGGCATTGGTGGTTATGCAACGACGAGAAACCGTTCAAATCCGGTCCGGTGGCTCACAAGTATACCGACACGGTGTCTAGTACTTCTTCATGTCTGCTTTTGATTTCACACCTTGCGATATTGTCACGAATGATCTTCCGATGTTAGTCTGCTGGGATGACTACGTATCAATTTGGGCTCGGGATTAACGGGGATGACTCGGTGTATGGCGTACTGCTTTGTTCACGGTGAACGACTGATCCGTTATTAGATGAGCGAATTTAACGAGAGACAATATAACAACAATAATATGGAATACCAACCAGTCTAGATGAGGAGGAAAGTCTTTGTATCAGTCAAACGCAATTTTCATATGCTCAGGATAACTCGAGGAAAGTGCAGTCCACTCTAACTGCATTGATTTGATCGATCTTGTCAGCCAGGTTGTTCATCATAAAATTTGTGATTGTCCTGGACAACAAATCAGCTCTCTTATGGCCCCGAACACACTGGTGTCCCGGAACCCAATGAAGCTCGACCTTGACTCCTATCGAGCAGAGCCGGTGAGAAAGAGCGTCAACAAGACGCACTAGACGGCCAGCGAGTGGGCTCAACTTCTTTGTTCTAGGCCGCAGCATTTCCATGGCCGCTTGGCAGTCCGTGAAGACCTGGACAACATGACCTGACACTTGAAGCCGCTCCAGGTGGCGGACTGCTGCTCTCAGACCGGCCCCGATAGCGAACAACTCAGCCAACTGGCTGAGCCGGATCTCTTCGAGGCAGTACAGCTCGTCCGCGTCTTGTCCGTTGTGCCCGTGGACAACTGCGACTCCAGATGGCGCTGCCTCGTTGGCGGCTGTCGATCCGTCCACCCAGAAGACATGATAGTCATCTGGGGACGTCTCTGTCACCTCCTTGGCATAGTTCAAAGCTTCTTGACGAGGCTTGATCAGCAACACTCTATCAAATCTATCATCCTCAATCCGGATGGTAGTTGGAGGCTGCTGCTGCTGCTGCTGCTTCTGTTTCTTTTTCTGATTCCCAGAGTGCTGCTTCCTACCCCCACGCTTGTTCGACTTCCTCGTCCCGATGGACTCGGTCGTTCCAGAAACGGAAGCAGCACCCCGATGCGGGTCTGCATGGCTTTGGGAATCTTCACTAGTGATAGTTCTGCTGCTAGCACTACTGCTAGTACTGCTGCTAGCACTTCTGCGCTTATACCGTCCGAAGACAGAGGCAGTACTACCCTCGTCTTGATTGGTTTGGGAATCTCGATTTCTCTGGCTGACGCCGTCAACCCGGTCAAGGTAAGGATCGATCACTTGAGAACCTCGAGCGTCGTCCTTAGCCCTCTGTGATTTGCCCTTCCTGGAAGGAGGCGTGCGCCCTCTGGATCCGATGTTTCGAGGAGCTCTGTGACCCCAACTCATGCTAGTCACCGCTGTGGGATTCTCAACCTCCATGACTATATCCCTCTGGAAATACATATGGTGAAATTCTTTCTGGGGAAAATACTTCGACCTATTATGTGAAATATGATACCAGGCAGCGTCTTACAGGTCTGATAAGAAAAAGGGAGATCGTCTTTGTTCGAAGAACTAATGATGCGCTATTGTGGCAGTGGGCGAGTGGATGGTTTCGAGACAAGAGCGGATGGGTGCCTCTGCACTGGAAGAGTGCCCCATATGAGTCAAGTCGACAATCTTTACGTCTTTGAAAGACAACATGTATGCAGCATTATGACGAGATGTCCAGTCAGCCATCGAACACTACAGAATGCCGAGATGTCTGGTCTGGGGGCTTATATGACAGACTGGAGAGCCAACGGTACGAAATATGGGTCCAAAAAGTATTTAGTTCGAAGTCTGATGGAATTTCGATTCTTACTGCAGCTCTACGCTCACAGCGTGAACCTATAATGTCAAACTACTGCATTGAAATACTTCTATCGAATCAGACTCCCATCCAAGCGTTGGATCCTGTCCTTTGAAGCAAATGGATGCAAGATAACAAAAATCTGGCTGTCTTTACTCCATGAGGTTTCTGGACCAACTATGACGCTTTCAGGGCTTTTGCGTGCTCGGTAGACGCCCGGGATGTTAAGGAGAGAACAAAGCATGGTAGCAATGCCAAGGCATCTCGAGTCGTATCAGTAAGCGCAGTTTGTGAGTTGATACAACGTTGGAATGGCTTGGGATTTTGTCAGATGCGCTCAAAGCCTACCATTTTGGTTTCTAATGATAACGTCCGTTGCAATCGTATGGCGGGGTTCAATCATCTATATAGATGCGGTAAGCGAAAGCTTAGTAGTTGTAGTCATGTTGACGATATCTTAGTCTCCACTATATATAGTAGCATTGGTTTGGTCTATCACCAGTCTTGCGATTCTGTTTATGAAAAGATTTACATATCACTATCCCAGGATGACTGCTTCATTTACTAGTAGCACTGCGCGACGTCTAGTACTTCACTAGTAAGTCTAGGCTGACTATCACCTGACCGCGTGAACCGAATGACGCCTAGTTCAGGCACTACAGGACTCCATGTGGTTACTATCATATACTTATTACCAGCTGCTAGTACTCATTTTCGACCATCATGCTTCAAGTGTACCAGGTAAAACAGAGCATCTCATACGACGCGCATGGGTCTGTCCCATAATATATTCTTAGTAGTACTAGTATCTACTTCGTCGACGAGCGGCGTGCAAAAGGGAGTAAGCTTCAAACATTACTCTGCTAACTTTTATAGCATTACATCACTTTGTTGATCAATGAACCGCATACTGACCGACCACTAGATTTATGTCAGGCTCATGAACGCGCGCTTTACTGTTAGCAGAAGACTTGGACTTTCTCTTCATAACGAACCGCTTGAAAGTTGACAACTCCACACCAGGTGTCCAAATGAGGGACAGACAGCACCATATAACGGGGTTAACCTTCGTCTCCACATCGATGTATAGTCAAAATACAAAGACACCGCAATTTACATGGTCATGGTCCCGCCGGAGCCACTGAACCATGGGTACGATGGGCTGAAGAGGCCCGCAGTCTCGACTGTCTGTTTTGCTGCCAGGGCATGCATTTTGATGATATTCGAATAAATATATGGGGCCGATATGTCCTCCTGATGTGATAGACCGTTAGCTCTGTTAGGCAAACGGTAGTATAGATGAGTTTCTGGGATGGTGTTAGCTAGGTAACTGAGGTGAAAGCTCAGGAACTGATTTCTGGTTCAGACCGCGCCGAACGGGACCAAACGGAAGGGTAACCAGCCAGAGGAAATTGAGAGGTGAGGTATGAGGCTTCGTGGCAACCGTGGCCGGGGTGATAAGTATGATCGGTCTGGTCTACATTCCAAGGGGTCCACAGT
This sequence comes from Aspergillus tubingensis, assembly GCF_013340325.1. Classification (NCBI taxonomy): domain Eukaryota; kingdom Fungi; phylum Ascomycota; class Eurotiomycetes; order Eurotiales; family Aspergillaceae; genus Aspergillus; species Aspergillus tubingensis. The sequence continues at coordinate 2,516,256 of NW_023336280.1, read as the reverse complement.
ACAAGTATCTGACAGCATTCCTGAAGATCAAACGACCAGCTGGCAAGTGGGGTATGAAAATTACTTGACGCGCCGCGCGTGGTGAGAGAGGTACTATTTTCGCCCTGCCATGTCAAAAGGTTAACGAAGATTAACTCTTTTATGTCCGTGGCAGGGGAAGCAGAGGTATGTCATTGATTGCTTGCTCCACGGCTCTTGAGATGGCCATTGTCGAGAAAACCTAGTATCTGAAGCTTTCTGTATTTGAGGAATGAATGGATTGAGCGTGTCATTGTCGATAGGTAAACTGGTGGTCAGTCCATGTACTTTTCTTTCATTCACCACCGATACTTCCGATTCCGGCGCGTACCGTACATTCAGCCCCTGACTCCGGCCCAGACTTTGAGATCGTGTGCACATCTGTATAATTATAGCTGCGTACAGAGGAGGGATGAAGAAATTGCAGCGAGTAAGGACAGAAGTTCACACCTCACGTCCTAGAATCGGTGTTTCAGGTCCATGCAGCAGCGACAGAGACATGGGTCAGTAAGCGCCGGGGGGCAAATGGAACATTATATAGGAAGAACCTAATCAAAAGCGCTTCGAGCTGAAGAGAACAAGATAAATATATCATGATCGGTCGAATCTGGACTAGATCGACGCCTCTTGTATGCTGCTGTTACACCATGTACGGAGTTTCTATTGTCTATCTAGTGGCCAACCGACAATCAATAGACGGGCTGCCGTAGCGCCGGCTTCAAGGGGGTGTGCAGGTGGTGAAACATGGGGTGGGGATACGTGGTCGTGATAGACACGCGCGAAGGAGCGACGGGCGCGCCATGCGTCGTGGAGGGGACAGTTTGGTTGGTGAAGAGGCACGAAGGGGAAGAAAGGGTCGTGATGGCAACGCGTTGAAGGGGGGATGGATGGATGATGGACGGGTGGGGAGAGGGGGAGGGAGGAGGGAGGAGGGAGAGCAACTATGGAGACAAACGTTCAATAAGGTTTCAATGGAGTTTGATGATAGAAGTAGATTCTAAACTAGTGAAGAGGCAAAAGGCGATAGGCATTCTAGATGATCGACTATTCCCGATGATATCATGAGTAAGTAGTGAAGAAGAGAGAAAACATTAATCGCGAAATGCATCTTGCATGCCGCATTGGGGGAAGAAGTAAAAAAGTAAGCCCTGAATCGCGCGACGCGACGTGATCATGGAAGAAGGGCCGAAATGAGATGAGGGAGTCGCAGCCAATAATCGATCAATAATGGGTCTCGAAGCCTTGCATGGGACCATCGGTAGTTTAAGTCAGTTGTGGATTTAGCCTCCGTCTGGAATTCTCGGGGTTCCCTGGCCATCATCGATCCCATCCCATTTGGCGGGCGACACGAACTTGACGCGCTTCTTCGCCTTGACTCCATTCCTGCTTCTGACTTACTTATACAACTCCACCTCCACGTCCACGTCCACGTCCACGCTCTCGCGCTTCCCTTCCCCCTCCCCTCGTCGACTTAAATTCTTTTTCTCTTTTAAACATTTTTCCAAACCCTTACCCTTGAAACCCGTTCATCTGCATGTTTCGACTGTCGTGCAGAAACCTTGGAATGAGCCTTGAATGACCAGCAGCCCACCGTTTTCCCTGCCCTCTCCATTTTTAGGCATTCTTTCTCGGTTGACGCTGCCTACCACCACCTGCCTTTCAACAGCCCTTGCCTCACTCCAATTCTTATATCTCCTCGCCTGGTCCCCTCGTTCCTCTAGTCCTGTCACTTCCCATTGTCATTGTCTTTGTCCCCTTCTAGTCTGGACTTCAATAAAAGACTGGATCGTGGATTAACCTTAACTGCTTTCTCCATCCTATCCAATTCACTCAGCCTCTCCCGCTCCAATCCTGACCGTCGATCTTCTTCCCTCTCCAGACCGCCAATCAATCAACTAACCCCACTCACTTCACTCCCTCGACGCGACTTAAAACAACTCGTCTCCAACACGGCCTCGTTGCCTGTCTATACAGCTCTATACATCCCTTTCGGTGCACTCAATCCGCTGTTTGTTGTCTATTCCGGCCTGTATACAGCATGGCCGCTCTCACCATGACCCCTACCACCATGCGGCAGCCATTTGCCAGCTTGGACGCGCCACGCATGCGCTCCTTGCTCAAGACTAGAATGAACATGAAGAACAAACAAGATGGTACGAACACATCAAACTTCGCCCCATGCTCACCACGCGCGTCATAGCTAACATACTTTCTTATAGGTGCCATTCTTTCGGGAAAGAGACAGCCCCTGTCGGACGTGGACTCGGAGAATATCGACCCAACCACTTTCAAACAATCCGCCAAACGCAAGCGTGGTGCCGACGATGATGACCTGGAACCTGCCAAGGAACCCTGCAAGCCATTCAAAACCTCTCGCATGGTTCTGACCACCGTCAAGTCGACCACTGTCACTCCTCGCAAGCCAACCACACCCACCAAACCAACCGTGTCTACTCCCAAGTCCGCTCCCAACCTTCGGCCAGCTGGACGTTCACCACCGCCCAAGTCTTGCAAGCCATTCTCTCGTCGTTCTACTATCGCCAAAAGCCGTCCCGAGTCCGTTAACCGGAAATCCGTCCACCGCCCATTCTCTCTTGCAACCGCTCTGTCTGGCGCAAAGGCAAAGAGTCAGCCCAGCCCCAAAGCTCCTGCGTCCTGGTCATTCGATATCCATGTGGACACCGAACAGGAAGAGATGACCAACCTCATGCAACACTCCACCTGTGTCCTGGACATCAGCGACCAGGAAGGGAAAGTTGAGACCTCTGGTCGAGGCAAGGAGAATGTACCTCCGGCGGAACTCGGACTTGACCTTCCCCGTTCTCGTCAGCAGGAGTCCCCTGCGGCTGCGGCGCGCAAGTCTGTCATGCTGGAGGAGTCTCGTGAGCCGTTGGGAGACCTCAATGCCGCCGACTACTACGGTGATGACTGCCATGCCTTCTCCTATGCCGTTGTCTATGATGACGAGGCCGACGAGAACGCGAAGAAGGCCCCATCAGTACCACGCTCCACCCCCAACTCCGCCCGCAGCAAGCTTTCCAACGTCTCCTCCGTCTCTTCCTTGCTTGAAGTAACCGCCCCTGCCAAGCCTACCGCTGAGGTTGAAGCTGAGGCGGCAATCGAGATCTGGGAGAGCGAGAGTGCTGCGGAAGAAGCCGCCGATGCCAACTGAGTCCGCGGCCACCACTTGATAGCTCGCCTCGGACTATCACCCATCATTCATACCAACAAGAGTTATACTATATGGCGTTCGGATTACTTCAGGGTTGTACAGCATCGTTTTTGGATACCCTACCTATACAGTCTTTTTGATTTCGTTTGGAGCCCGTTTTATACCGACCAGATCCGTCACGAGACGAATTTTCTTGAGTCCTTTTTCCTATTATCACGTCCAGAACCTACACCACATTATACCTTCCTACTCGACTTCCCACTGTCTTACCCGAACTACTACCTACCTCGACACGAGTCACTATCATTGGCCTGGAGTATAATGGCCCCCTCCGTCACCCTCATTTGCGCATCTGATGAATACTGCGTCCGTTACCTACCTACCTCCTAATGACCTAAGAATGTGTTACGTCGCTTAATGCCTGTATGAGATACATACCCTCAGTCTAATCAAAAGCAAAAAAAGAGAATGAGAATACAAATAAAAATACAATTATTATCAACAAAGTCCTTTCCATAAACTAGTAATCAGTAAATTGCATTTACAGTGGAAGTACACTTAAGCTCTTCGTCTCGTAGCTCTTGTAGTCTCAACGCCACCCATCTCCGTATCCTCATCTTCCCCGCCGTCATCCTCATCAGACTGTTCCTCATCCTCGTCCACATCTTCATCCTCATCATCCACCTGTCCCCCACCCGACACTGCCGCCGCTTCCGCCACAGCCTCCGCCAACTCCTCCTGCTCAAACGCCTCTTCCTCCCCCTCACTCAACATCTCCCCGCCACCATCCCCATCCCCATCACCACCCACCTCATCCTGAAACTGCACCCTCCGATCCGCCCTCTTCTTCCCCTTCCTATTACCCTCCTCCCCAACCTCCTCCCTCCCCACCACCCCCTTCTTCCCAGCAGCAGCACCACCAACCCTCTCCTTCCACGCCGGCGCCCCCTTAATAATCCCCCTCACCTCCGTCGCCATCATCATCTCCCTCTGCGACGCCACCGCCGGATCAAGCCAAAAGTCCACCATGACCGACTCCGGCGTAGCATGATCCGGCAACTTGACAATATTCGCAAACTCGACCTCATCATCCAACATCTTATCATCCAACAGCGCAAGCACCTTCGCCCGCATAATCGTCTTCGTCTTCGCCAACGTCCCATTCCCGAACCACCCATCCGTCAAAATATCACATTCCTCACGCAGGAACCCGGCCGGAGGCGGATCCGATGGGAATAAGATCCTCCGGAGTGTGGGGTCCGTCACGTCGCAGAACATCCACATGCGTCCGTCGCGCGGGAGCGGCAAACACCCTGTGAACAGGTGGGTTGTTGTGGGGAGTTGTTGGGTTTCCGTAGGTTGGTCTGGGTGTTGGTGATTATGAGTTTCGTCGAGGTATTGGGGTACTTCGCCGGCGCGGGCGACGGCGTGACGACGGCCTGTGTACCCGTCTCGTGCGACTTCGGCTTCTCGGGGTAGGATTCGGAACATGGCTGTTTGGTAGATTCGGTAGGAGGGGTCGGTGCGTGGGTCGTGTCCGTATTTGATTATGGCGTCGCGCCAGGGCCCCGAGCGGAAGATGTACCCGACGTAGGGGATTGCGTGGCGGAGGGCGTAGCGTTGTTCGATTGTCGGTAGGGAGTTGCGTAGGCCGCGGCGTGTCCAGGCGGGGCGTTGTTGGAAGAGGGTTTCCACGGCGGTGATGGTTTCTTGGAGCGTTTTGTCGAGTGTGTGGATGGGTGGGCAGTTCGTGCGCGGGGAGGTTGGGACCGTAGCGATGTCGTAGGATACGAGGTGGGTTAGGACTTTTACCACGCGTTGCGTGTTTACTGTTGTTATGTTGCCCGAGTTGTCGATGGCTTGTCGGACGGTGGGGTTTTGGCGGTAGCTTTGGGGTTTGATGTTAGTTGGATGTTGGGTTGGGAATGGGCATGGGGATGGGGGCTTACATGTAGGTGAAGGGGATGTCTCCGAAGCTGAAGGACGGTGGAGGGATGATGTCCACGTCGGTGATAGCACCTTTGCTCATGTCGAGGTCGAATTGCTTCATTTTGTCGTCTGTATCCAGTCAGTTTGTGTCGGATGGTGGTGTGGGAGTAGGACTCGTACAGTCAAATGGCAATATCTGCTCCCGGAATCGGTTGGCAAAGGAACTGGAGCCCGTAGAGAAGACAAAGTCCGGCATTCCTGGTTGTGTAAGTATCCTTTAGAATAATACTTCAATGTAGGTAGTCTGTAGACTCACCCCGAAACACATGTGTCCGGTTAACCAAGCCCACCGGCTCGACCTGATACCTGGATGCATTGTCACTCAGACTCCGTAGCAGTTCTCGAGCACTGCGTCGGTGCGGCTCCGTATGCACCGTGGACACGGCAACGCCGCTAAAGGGCTCATTCGAGCCCTTCTTCCGCTTGCGACCTGTCCTCTTTGGTACCGTCACCTTTAGAAGGATGTTGTTGGACGGTAAGCTGGTCGACTGGAGCGGCCTGGACATGGCATCCTCCGGCCGCAGAAGCAGATGAGCCGGGCTGTCAGGCTTGGGGGGATGTAATATCTGGAGTAACTTGTCAGTCCTTCTGAGTGATAGTCAATTGGATGGCTTGACGTACTTTGGTTATGCCCGCATCACCTTTCAGCGTGTCGACGGCCTTGTCAAGGTTTCTGATAATGGCTGGATGCTCGACGCTGACGATGCGACGTGAAGGTATTTGGTAAAATGGCGCTGTTCTGGCGCCATGTTGGTCTGTCATGTTGTCTGTAGGGCGTAGATGCACCGTTTGTGTCCCTTGTTGGGCTATTTAAATCATGTGTCAGGAGCGTTTGGGGAAAATGCTATCCCTAGGTCGAAGCTATATAAATGCGGATAAGTCTGCACAAATATGGAGCTAGGATTGACGTCAACCGTTAGTATCCAGGGGTCTTAAAGTTAATTCACATCTACTACAACTTGCTGAGCCGGTGAATTGGTTCACTAGATCAGGCTCGATACCAGAGTGTTTCTCGTAACCATACTAAACTACTACAGCAGAATCCCCATTCCTGTGTATGCTTCACAGCCAACCTGGAGGGGAAAGATGGATGTCGATGCTAGGAATCTGCAAGTCACATGACCAGCCAACAGCCACACCATCATCCCGAATCCCCCGTCAAAAAATTAGATGGGAGGGAAAAAAAGCCGCGACTGAGACATGCTGGATGGGTGGATAGCTATTTTCTTTCCTCTAATAAGATGATGCGGTTGCTTTCTTTTCTTTGTTGTTATTATTATTATTATTATTTTTAATACGAGTTTCTTACTCGGGGGGGAATGCGCTGTCTGGCTGACCCCTTGCCTGTAGTTGCACTTCGAGACAGTTCAACATGAACCCTCCGGAGGGTGGGAGAGTACTTGTAGTGGTAGATGGTCTAAGTATAAATTTCGTAATGCTGAGGCGCTGCCCCTCCCATTTCATTTCATTTGGACCTCTTAAAACCGGTTGATTCCCGATTCCCATCGTGCTGGTGGTCGGCAGGTAAAAAAAGGTAGTTTGGTAAAAGGGACCCAACCAGGTCCACGACCTGACCTGCAACCACTAAGAAGACTACGTCCGAGCGCTCTTCTAGTCAGTTCAGTTCAATCAGTCAGTTAGCCACAGCCTCAGGCCAGTCTGCTGCTCTGCTTCTCCTCCCCCCCCCCTCCCCGACCTCAGCTTGATACGACTAACTACTATCGCATCAATCAATCCCTTACAATTCCCAGACTGCTCGACTGGACTGGTTTCTCGTGCTTTCTTTACGGTTGAATGCGCTGACGATAGAAATTCTGATTTACTCCTTACTCCTCTTCTTTTGATTCTTTTTCTGCCAACTGCGACCGTGTGGTTCTAGCACTCTTTCTACTTTGCTACTATTCCCACTTCTTCTGCTCTCTTCATTCCCCCGGGGGCCTCAATTCATTTGCACCCCGCTTCCCGGCAGCCGCTAAGCGACACGGAAAGAGACGATCGACTCCAGCAAACCAGACCGACTGACTACTGGCTGCTCCCTATACCGCTCCCGTTCGCGCCAAACAGTGAAGCGTGCCTGTCTGAGAGATCCTCCTCCCTCCCACTCCCACTCTCCCCCAATTCGCCCCGATACCCTGAACTGAACTTCCTCTGAGGTAAGTCCTGCAGCTATAGTTTCCTGTTCCTCTTGCGCTTTCGGGAAACTGTTCTTGTGTGTTTTGATCCACCTCTCTCTTTTCTTCTCCCCCTATCAAACATCCCCCTTTCTGGTGTGTGATTACACCTTCCATCATCCGCTGGTTCTTTTGGGATCCTACCGCCTCACCCCGGTGCTCTGCGTTGCTGGCCTGGTGTCCACCATTTCCCACTCCCCTCATCCTACTATTTTCTATTTCTTTGATTTTGTATATTTCCCACCCCTGCGATTTTTGCCATGAGCCTTGTTCCTGGACCTTGTGTCTCTCCCGTCAATCCGATTCGAGCGCTATGTTAGGTGGTGTTGTGGTTGGAAATGCTCATGTGGTCATTCCCAGGCCGACATAAATAAATCCCGACGTGGCTCTCCTGAAATTGCCTCCGCGCTATACCAACACCCTCCCCCATCCCTCCTGCTAGTGTGCGGCATCTTGCTGCACTGGCACCGAGATTGAGACCGAGTACATGTGGCTGTTCGACTAGTCGTGACAATGAAGGGCTTCAGACAGAGAGTGGTGAGTGTTCCCTGTCCACTTCCGCTGCCCCCTACACCCCGTTCCCCGCCTCCCTCCTGCCGATGATCAGCTCTCGTCCAACCCACCCCCCCAAACTGCCGGGATGCAGGCTAATTTGCCCAGCATGAACAGTTGTCGAGGGCAAAAGACGCAAACAAATCCTCGAAGAAGAAAGACTCCTCCCACTCGTCCCAAAACAATGCCGCCCTCGGAGTCAACCACGGACAGCAGTCCTCTTCCCCTAACCAGGGCACCCCGACTTCGTCTACCACATCCGTGAATGATACTCGAGGAAAGTCGCCGGACAATGGCTCGCAGGCAGGAATGTATCCTGGTCAGTACTATATCCCGCAGGGCGCAGGCTTGGTTGGTCAGCCCGTGAATAACGGTGGACCAGGTACGCCCACGAAGCAGGGACAGCAGATGGCTCCGAGCGTGGTCATCAGTCCAAGCGCACCGGTGAGCATCCCTTCCATTATGGAAGCGCCTACGCTGTGGTTATCCCAAACCTGGCTTAATGGTAACTTTCATCGATTATTTGGTTCGGGGCTGACCCTTATCCTTCATTCGCATAGCATGTCCCTCCCCCCGGAGCCGCCGAAACCATGCCCGGGGATCTCGCTCCCCCACGGAAGTCGCACGTCTTCGATCGCCTTCAGACGACACCCAAGGATATGTCCGAAGGAATCCGAACCCCTAAGCGCCAGCATTCATCGCGCTTCGATATTTCCGATCAGCGCCAAAGAGAGTTGGAAAAGCTGCAGGGCTTCCACGAGGTTCCCCCGAATCGTCGCCAAGAGTTGTTCATGCAGAAGATCGATCAATGCAACATCATCTTCGACTTTAACGACCCTACTGCCGACATGAAGTCCAAGGAGATCAAGAGACTGGCGCTCCATGAGCTCCTAGACTACATCGCCAACAACCGTTCGGTTATCACGGAACCCATGTATCCCCGTGTAGTCGAGATGTTCGCAAAGAACCTTTTCCGACCCATCCCGCCCCCGGTGACTCCCCAAGGCGAGGCGTTTGACCCAGAGGAGGATGAACCGGTGTTGGAAGTCGCATGGCCCCATATTCAGGTGGTGTATGAGTTCTTCTTGCGGTTCATCGAGAGCCAGGACTTTAACACCAACATTGCCAAGCAATACATTGATCACCACTTTGTGCTTCAGGTATGTCTTCATACTCTTCTGCTGGATGATGAGGCCTAGGGCCGTCCAACTAATGCGCCGCAGTTGCTGGAGCTGTTCGACTCGGAAGACCCTCGTGAACGTGACTTCCTCAAGACAACCTTGCATCGTATTTACGGAAAGTTCTTGAACTTGCGATCATACATTCGCAGATCTATCAACAACGTCTTCTTCCAGTTCACATATGAGACCGAGCGATTCAATGGAATCGCAGAACTACTGGAAATTTTGGGATCTATCATCAACGGCTTTGCCCTTCCTCTGAAGGAAGAACACAAGCTGTTCCTGACACGAGTTCTGTTACCTCTACACAAAGTGAAGAGCTTGAGCATGTACCACCCGCAGTTGGCCTACTGTATTGTTCAGTTCCTGGAGAAGGACTCGTCATTGACGGAAGACGTAAGACCGCACCCGGTTCCTGCCTCGTCGCGGCTTGAAGGCGTTACTGACTATGGGATAGGTGGTCCTTGGTTTGCTGCGCTACTGGCCCAAGACCAACAGTACAAAGGAGGTTATGTACCTGAACGAGGTGGAAGACATTTTCGAGGTCATGGACCCTGCCGAATTTGCTAAGGTCCAGGTGCCTCTGTTCCAACAGCTTGCGAAGTCTGTCGCTAGCCCGCATTTCCAGGTTTGTTATCCAGAGATCGATGCAAGATTCCGAGCAGAAGCGCTAACTGCTCGTCAAGGTCGCGGAACGAGCGCTCTATTTCTGGAACAATGAATACTTCTGTAACCTCGTTAGCGACAACGTGGAGATCATTCTGCCGATTATGTTCCCTCCTTTGTATGAGAACTCCAAGGGCCATTGGAACAGGTAGGTTGATGATAATTTGACTGCCCCTTCCGCAGCGGCTGACTGTTGCAGAACAATCCACAGTATGGTTTACAACGCGATGAAGATGTTTATGGAGATCAACCCACAGCTTTTCGACGAATGCTCTCATGAATACAATGAGCGCCAGAACAGCGCTGAAGAGCGCGAAATGGGCAGACAGCAGAGATGGGAGAAGGTCTTGGAACGCGCTAAAGACAGGAAGAATGGGGTCGCTGTGCCCCCACAATGCCAAGTTGCGGAGATCCCCGTCCATCTAGATGACATCGACCAAGTGGCACACGACAGTCAGAAGCGTCTCCATGCCCTGAAGTTGGATGACTCGAGCTCGACCGAGCGCCGGCCCCGAGAAAGCACGGCATCTTCGGTAAGTACCGAGCGCCCCGAGTAGCTTGTGTGGTCATGTTCTGCCCATGACTTTGTCGCACTTGGCGGAAAGAAATGAAAATTCCCCTACTTTGCTTCGTCGTTGTCTTTGCTAAGAATTCGCCGATGTTATCGTACAGCAAGCGTGATTCTAACGTTGAAACGTCCGTTTTTTTCTCCAGAGACGGCGCCGCGGCTCCTCTGATGATATTCGAAGGCGACGAAGTGGTAGCGCCAGTGAGATACGACCGCGTGTAGATCGACGACGGCCGGGTGCTGGCGTTACTGTATCGATCTTGTCCCGAAGCAACTCCACCAAGTAACGTTGACTTGATGGGCATTCTTCCGTTAGATTTTCCTTCTATGATGGCATAGCGACTACGAGCTGCGATGAAGTGTATTCGTGTCTATTTGGTTTCACGTTCGGCCAGTACTTCCGTCTTCGTGCTCTTCTCCCCCTTTCATCCGCGTCTTCATGTCCTTTTCCCTTTCCTCTTCCCCCTTTTTTCTTTTCTATTTAACTTTCTACAACTCTGTGTACATGGCCTTGAATATTCTTGTGTCTGCGCGAGCACGTGGCTCGGTTGCCCGTGCATCGGAGCGGACGATCGAGTTTGGACTATTAGAACTGTGTTCGGGTCTGGAAAACGGGTGCGAATGGCGTTTCCCTTCGTCGACGTTGATGTCGGCAAACCTTTTGATATTACAACATGAAGTATTTATGGCATGGCCGTGAACCAGATTCCTGTTTCTCTTAAGACTTTATCCACGCGACTATACTACTAAGTCTATAACGTTGTTCCTGTTACCACGTGCCTCTTTTGAGTAAACCCCTGAGCAAGTAACCCGTGATAGGCTCAGCAGCCGCAGGGTAGTACCGTAGACGCGCGCTTACCGGGTAGGAGAAACAAAGTCCCGTTTTTACCTATTTCGGCCTAGTGTTTCGTTCGGGGTCTCTGCGATACCCGCGTTTCAGTCTGCTCTCGCTGCTTTCTGTTCCTGTCGGTTTGCAGGCCGGTAGTTTGCGCTCATTAATTCTTTGCTTGATACCCTCCGCCTCCTCTCCCTTTCCTTAAATATATCGCTATATATTACCCGACCTCTCCTCTTCCTCCCCCGGTCTTTGCTTCCTACACCTTGAACCGACTGGGTCCGATTAATGACTTGACGACTCGACACAATAGTTCTTCCACATCTTCTTATGAGGCGCCTTCCGTCGCTGAGCCATTCGACATAGAGCTCCACCACTACCACCTCCACCACCAACACGCATATGAATCCGACATAAGATCAGCTTGTGCCGGCTTCTAGATTCAGGCCGGCCTCACGGCCTGGCGATTAATTAATCCCAATCTCTCAATATGGCCTCCGCTGAAGGCCCCCGAGGCAACATGGAGCGGAACGCGGAGCGAAGCATTGATATCTATAGCACCAAGCTGGGCGACGACAAGATTGGTGCGTTTTGGTCCTTGATTGTTCATACTGGGAATGAAGCTTCAGCTGTGGATTGGACTTTCAAGTCCTGAGTGGTCTCACTGCGGGCATTGAGCTGACGGTTTCTCTTTGCACTTAGATATTAAACTCAGAGCGAATGTTGCTGTCGAATTACGGGATAGTATCGAACCATTATGCTCTGGCGCAAGCTATCCGATCTTCTTGTCGAAGCTATGGCCGGTGTTCAAGCACATTTTGAAGGGCGAGCCCGTCTTCACGAACATGTCCTTCGATCAGGTGAGTCAGGGATCGTGACTGGTTCAGGTGTCAGCTTTGGGAATTAGGGCTCATACATAGGTTGTGTCGCCAGAAATTACGGAATTGTATCCTCGAGACGCTACATCGTTTGCCAATGGCGTCGCCGGACGTCGAACCGTATGCCGCCGACATGGTCGACCTGCTGATGGATCTGGTCCGGATTGAAAACGAGGAAAACGCGGTTCTGTGCATGAAGACAATCATGGATCTCGAGCGCAATCAAGCCAAGGCCACGGCGGCGCGCGTACAACCTTTCCTCGCGCTCATTCAGGAGATGTTTCAGATGATGGAGCAGGTGGTTCGCGATACCTTCGATACCCCCAGTCAAGCCACCCCTTCTGGGATGCCCTCAACACCAAGTGCGACGGCTCAGACTTTCCAATCGCCTCGACCGAGCTCCCCCGCGACGTCAGTTTCGGATCTCGCACCAGACCAGCAACAACAGGCCAACAATGTGTTACTCAAGGGTATGCAGTCGTTCAAGGTCCTCGCCGAATGTCCGATTATCGTGGTGTCCATCTTCCAAACGCATCGGGCGTCCGTCGCGGCGAATGTGAAGCTCTTTGTGCCGCTGATCAAGAGTATTCTTCTTCTCCAAGCCAAGCCGCAGGAGAAGGCACACGCAGATGCCGCAGCCCAAGGGACGATATTCACCGGCGTATGCAAAGAAATCAAGAACAGAGCCGCTTTCGGTGAATTCATCACCGCACAAGTGAAGACGATGAGCTTTTTAGCCTATTTGCTCCGTATGTATGCGCAGCAACTGCAGGATTTTCTCCCCACTCTCCCCTCAGTTGTTGTGCGTCTTCTTCAAGATTGTCCCCGGGAAAAGTCCAGCGCGAGGAAGGAGCTCCTGGTGGCCATCCGTCACATAATAAACTTTAATTACCGGAAGATATTCCTCGAGAAGATCGACGAGCTTCTTGACGAGAGGACGCTTATTGGCGATGGACTCACTGTTTACGAGACTATGCGACCTCTAGCCTACAGCATGCTTGCCGACCTCATACATCACGTCCGCGACCACTTGACGCGTGATCAAATACGCCGGACTGTCGAAGTGTACACCAAAAACCTTCACGATGATTTCCCGGGAACCAGCTTCCAGACAATGAGTGCCAAGCTACTACTTAATATGGCAGAGAGGATATCAAGGTTGGAGGATAAGCGGGAGGGCCGCTACTTCTTGATCATGATCCTGGATGCCATTGGTGACAAGTTCGCGTCGATGAACTATCAGTTTGACAACGCGGTCAAGGTCTCGAAGGCATACAAGGCCGCGAAGAAGGATCTCGAACCTGCTTCGGAGCGGTATCTTGCGGAGAAGGAGCATCCGCCTGATTGGGATGAAATCGATATCTTCTCGGCATCTCCCATCAAGACATCCAACCCTCGTGACCGCGGTGGTGATCCGGTCTCCGACAACATCTTCCTTTTCAAGAACCTGATCAACGGCCTGAAGAACATTTTCCACCAGCTCAAGAACTGCAACCCCGATCATATCCAAATCGACCCGAATAGTGTTCCGATAAATTGGTCCGAGGTCTCCTATGGCTACAATGCTGAGGAAGTACGGGTTATCAAGAAGCTGTTCCACGAAGGAGCCCGAGTCTTCAAGTACTACGGGGTGGACCAGTCACCTCCGGAAGTCAGCTACTCCTCCCCGTTCGACTTCCTTGCTGGTCAATACACCGCGCCCATGTCCCGCGAAGAGAAGGAGCTCCTGGAGAGCTTCGGAACCGTGTTCCACTGCATTGATACCGCCACCTTCCATGAAGTCTTCCACTCTGAGATACCCTACCTCCACGAGCTCATGTTCGAACACGGCGCCCTCCTCCACCTTCCTCAGTTCTTCTTGGCTAGCGAGGCCACTTCCCCAGCATTCTCTGGAATGGTGTTGCAGTACCTTATGGACCGGATCCATGAAGTGGGTACTTCCGACATGACGAAAGCGAAGATCCTGTTGAGGATGTTCAAGCTTTCGTTTATGGCCGTGACACTGTTCTCTGTTCAGAACGAGCAGGTTTTGCACCCTCATGTCACCAAGATCGTTACCAAATGTATAGAGCTTTCGGTGACTGCAGAGGAGCCCATGAACTATTTCCTCCTGCTGCGCTCCTTGTTCCGCAGCATTGGTGGAGGCCGGTTCGAGCTCCTTTACAAAGAGATTCTGCCGCTGTTGGAAATGCTCTTGGAGACATTCAATAACTTGCTGCTCGCTGCCCGCAAACCGCAAGAGCGTGACCTCTACGTCGAACTTACCCTCACAGTTCCTGCTCGCTTGAGTCATCTTCTGCCACATTTGAGCTACCTCATGCGTCCAATTGTGGTAGCGTTGCGTGCCGATTCGGACCTTGTGGGACAGGGTCTTCGGACCCTAGAGCTATGTGTCGACAATCTCACGGCCGACTACCTTGATCCAATCATGGCACCCATAATGGACGAATTAATGACAGCCTTGTGGGACCATTTGCGGCCCCATCCTTACAATCACTTCCATGCGCATACGACCATGAGGATTCTGGGTAAGCTTGGTGGCCGTAATAGAAAGTTCCTCAACCACCCTCCAGACCTTACCTTCGAACAATTTGCCGATGATACACCCAGCGTCGACATCAAGCTTATCGGACCCAGCGAGAAGCGTCCTTTCCCTGTCGAAATTGGCGTTGATTTGGCTATTGGGAAGTTGATGGAGGTTCCCAAGACACCCACGGCTAAGGCATCGGACAGCTACTATAAGCAGCAGGCATTCCGGATGCTTTCATCGCAGCTGAAACTCTACATTGGATATGAGAGTGTCCCGGAGGACCTGGCTTCTCTCATCCGTTTGCATGCAAATGACCTTTTCGAGAGCAAGACTACATCAATGCCCGATATCCTGGAAAGATCTGAGCGGTCCAGCTCAATCACGAAGAAGTTGACACAGGAGGGCTCGATGAAGAAACTTATCAAAGCTTGTATCTTCGCGACAACCATCCCGGAACTTGAACCCACTGCAACCGCCTTTGTGGCTGATGTATGCAAGCATTTTGCTGTAGTGGAAGTCGGACGCGCTCTCGCCCAAGCCAGGCACACTCGCAGGCCTTTCGATGTCAATAACGGCGAAGGCCCAGTGTATCTCGACTCACGGGTCCTAGCCGAAGCTCTAGTAGAGTCACTGTCATCGGACAATGCTTCTGTCCGTGATGGTGCGCAGGCAGCAATGCAGGTCATGAAGGATGCGGCCGCTATTATCTTTGGAACTCCTGACCGGGTCTCAAAGCTTCCCTTCTTTCAACATCTGGGTCGCGTGTTTTGCCATAGTTGCCATAGCGAGGAATGGTTTACCAAGGCTGGGGGAAGTCTTGGTATCCACATTTTCGCGACCAAGCTGGACCTGGGTGACACCTGGCTCCTGGACAAGCAGGTCGAATTCGTCAGAGCCTTGATGTATGTTATCAAGGATACACCCTCTGACCTACCAGCTAGCACGCGAATCAGGGCGCAGGAGACACTGGATCTGATCCTCCGCCGGTGCTGCAAGAATCTTTCACTTGATGACCTGAAGAACGAGAAGAGCCGCATGTACTCTTTGTGCGGGCACTTTGTCTACGAGCTCTCTCACATGAATAAGCAGGTCCGAGAAGCTTCGCGCCGGAGCTTCTCGACTATTGCCGAAGTCCTGAGTTGTCAGGTCCATGACCTCATTCTCCCTGTGAAGGACCGCCTCTTGCAGTCCATCTTCAACAAGCCGCTCCGAGCACTCCCATTCCCCACGCAGATTGGGTTTATCGATGCCATTACGTACTGCCTGAGCTTGCACAATAACATCGTGACCTTTAATGATCCGCTCAATCGATTGATGCTGGAATCTCTAGCCTTGGCTGATGCCGATGATGAGTCGCTCGCCTCCAAGCCGAACGAGTTCAAGAATGCAGAAATGATTGTCAACTTGCGTGTCGCATGCCTTCGTCTCCTGTCTATGGCAATGAGCTTCCAGGAGTTCGGCAACACCCCACAGAATACGAGCCGCGCACGCATCATCTCTGTATTCTTCAAGTCACTCTATTCGCGGTCTCCTGATGTTATTGAAGCCGCCAATGCCGGTCTTCGGGACGTTCTTACGCAGACAAACAAGTTGCCGAAAGATTTGCTCCAAAACGGTCTTCGCCCTATCCTGATGAACTTGCAGGATCCTAAGCGTTTGAGCGTCGCAGGACTCGACGGACTTGCACGTTTGCTGACATTGCTCACCAATTACTTCAAGGTTGAGATTGGAGCTCGCCTTCTAGACCATATGAAGGTCATTGCAGATGATACGATTCTGCAGAAGGTGTCCTTCAGTCTTGTTGAGCAAAGTCCTCCGATGAAGATCGTGGCTGCCATATTCAACATCTTCCATCTACTCCCCCCAGCTGCTACTTCTTTCATGGAGCATCTAGTGAACAAGGTGTTGGATCTTGAAGACAAGCTTCGTAGGACGTCTAACAGTCCTTTCCGGAAGCCCTTGGTCAAGTACCTGAATCGGTATCCCAAGGATAGCTTGACCTTCTTCCAGAACCGCTTTAAGGATGAGCGGTTTGGGCGATTCTTTGGCCAGGTCTTAGCAGACCCAGAAAGTGAGGCACTTCGCTCTGCAGTAGTTGCGGACACTGATAGCTTCGTGAATGCTGCTTTCGGGCAAGAGGCGACGGATGGCAAGAACACAGCTGCAATCAACGGTATCTACGTGGCTCACTCTATCTGCATGCATGAATCGACCAAGCGCTGGTTGGTTTCGCAGGCAGATCTGAGAGCCAAGCTATTGAGCTCGGGACGCGATCTGGAGAAAAAGCTCCGAAATGACAAGCTACCGGCGAACGAGCGGTTAAGAGTCGAGCAAGCGGAGGACCAGCTGATGGATATCTTCACTAACTACCTCACGGAGTCGGTGCAAGATCTGGACTTCCTGTTCGAGGTTATGGACGGACTTTCTGCCGAAGAACTGAAGCGCACCCTAGCATTCCCGAAATTCATTTACCGCCATATCATTACGAATGAGTCTATCGATTACCGCCGTTCTGTGATTATGCGGTGCCTCGACCTCTATAGCCAGCGCACCTGCTCCCAGAAGATGAAGACATATGCTTTCCGTCATCTGGTTAACCCCATCTTCGCCATGGACGTCCAGACTACCTGGAACAGCCCGTCGAACAGTCCCAAGCTCATGGACAAAAGTATGACCGAGTTTATCCAGAGCCGTTTGTGGAAGCCTCAATTGGCCGATCTGAGCGATGAGTCGAACCAGGCTGGTGTGGACCACTCGCGCATGGAACTTCTCCAGCTGTCTGCCTTGTTGATCAAATACCATTCCCAGACCGTACAGGAATCGCGCAAGGACATTATCAAGTTCGCTTGGAACTACATCCGTCTGGAAGACGTCATCAACAAATACGGCGCCTACGTTCTCATCAGCTACTTCATTGCGCATTATGAGACGCCTTTCAAGATTGTCGTGCAAGTCTACGTGGCCCTACTGCGAGCTCACCAGAACGAGGGTAAAGCGCTTGTGACTCAGGCTCTTGATGTTCTTGCCCCTGTTCTGCCGACTAGGACCTCCATGGCAAACCAAAATACTCAGGTACATGATCCGCGGTACCCGATATGGGCGAAGTGGCCTCGACGAATTTTGGCGGAGGAGACTGCCAACTTGCAGCAGGTCATGTGCATCTTTCAATTCCTCGTGCGGCAGCCGGATCTCTTCTACGACTCAAGGGAACATTTCGTGCCTCTTATCGTTCCATCTCTGATCAAGATCGCTTCACCTATGAGCTCCTCGAACGAAAGCAAGAAACTGGCACTTAACCTTGTTAGTCTCATTTGGCACTGGGAAGAGAAGCGTGTTAAAGCTAGCCGTTCTCCGATGCCCAACGGCGTCCATGATTCCCCCAATGCCAAGAAGCGCAAGTTGGACGAAACCCAGAGCACTGCATCCCGTTCGCCTGCAGCGGGGTCTCAGGACTATCTCATCCCCCCTGATCTGCGTGCCACGTTGACGAAGTATCTTATATCTTTCATCACGACAATTGCAGAGAGATACCCTGTCCCTGCCGCGCGAATTCGTGAGCTTCCGGGAACCAAGCCGCAGCAGCCTGTGCCTACGGGTGATATGGTGAAGAAGGCTGTGCACCTGCTGAGGAACCTCTTGTCTGACGAGCATTGGGCAGACTTGGACATTGAGCTCTATCAGAAGGTTACGGAACCAATCCTCGCGGGCGAAAAGGCAGACAAGCCTGACGAGAAGCATGTTACGAGCATGGTCAATACCCTGCAGGTCATACGAGTACTCCTGGCCTGTAAGCCGGATGACTGGATCATGGCTCGCTTGCCCCTAATCCAGAAGCTTTTCGAAAAGCCTTTGCGCTCGGACAACCCAGAGATTCAGGACTGCCTCCATGGCGTTGAAGACGAGGTGGATATCTCCCCCAAGCTCTTGCCTCCTATCAGAAGGGTTCTGAATGCTCTTCCGGATGATCAGCCAGAGGAGGAGGATGCTATGGATGTGGAAAACTCGCCTTCTGAGTTCGTCACCTACCTGTCTGCCATTGCAACGGAGACTCTATCGGCCAGCAATTATGTCTCTAGTCTTAATGTACTTTGGACTCTTTCCAAGAATAAGCCGGCTGAGATGGACACCCACATTCCCCAGGTCATGAAAGCCTTTTCGCAGAAACTGGCCAAGGAGCATGTTGCAGCTTCCACCGCCAATCAAGCAGCGTTGCCTCCGGGAACTAAGCCTCCAGAGGGAGTTCCAGACCAGCAGGAGTTCGAGCTCGGGGTTGATCTGATATTCAAGACCATCGAACTTATATCAGTGCGCATGTCTCACCTTGGAGAGCAGAGGCGTCCTTTCCTCAGTGTTCTGGCTCAGTTGGTTGAACGGTCTCAGAACATTAAGCTTTGCAGCAAGGTGCTGGGTATGGTTGAGACTTGGATTTTCCATTCCACCGAGTCATGGCCTACGCTCAAGGAGAAGACCGCTGTCTTGCATAAGATGCTCCTCTTTGAGTCGCGACAAGACCAAACCATGCTCAAGAAGTTCCTCGATCTTGTCATCAGGATTTATGAGGATTCTAAGATCACCCGGACCGAACTGACTGTCCGACTCGAGCACGCCTTCTTGATCGGAACCAGGGCACAGGATGTTGAGATGCGGAACCGCTTCATGACCATTTTCGACCGCAGTTTGACCCGCTTAGCCAGCTCTCGTCTCAGCTACGTGCTCACCTGTCAGAACTGGGACACGCTGGCGGACTCGTTCTGGCTGGCCCAGGCGTCTCACCTAGTCCTGGGCTGCGTGGATATGGGTTCGTCGGCGAGGTTGCATCCAGATGATTTCACTGTCTACCCCGTGTCTTTCCTCTACGGCAATGCCGATAAAGATTCAAGGAAGGCGGATGTCATGGTAGACATTCAACTGGAAGCTTTCGTCTCCGAGCGCAAGCGATTCATAAGTGAAATCGGCGACGTTAAAGCTCGCGATCTCATTGAGCCCCTGTGTCAACTCCAGCACACCGACCCTACCGTGTCCTATAAGCTCTGGACGACTCTATTCCCAATCTTCTGGTCTACTCTGTCTAAGGAGGACCGCATCGATCTGGAGAAGGGAATGGTGACTCTGATTACGCGCGAGTATCATCAGCGACAACTTGACAAGAGGCCTAATGTCGTCCAAGCTTTGCTTGAAGGTGTGGTGCGCGCTAAGCCACGTTTCAAGATCCCGCCACATGTCATGAAGTATCTCAGTCGAACTTATGATGCTTGGTATACTGCTGCCACGTATCTTGAGGAGACTGCCATCAGCCCTATTATTGATACTCCTACTGTCCGTGAGAGCAACCTTGATGCTTTGGTAGAAGTATATGCAGGGCTGCAAGAAGATGACTTCTTCTATGGCACGTGGCGGCGCCGTTGCAAGTTTGTGGAGACTAACGCCGCTCTCTCTTATGAGCAGCAGGGAATGTGGGATAAGGCTCAACAGCTATACGAGAACGCCCAGATCAAGGCTCGCTCGGGTGCAATGCCGTTCTCACAAGGCGAATACTATCTTTGGGAAGATCACTGGCTCATCTGTGCACAGAAGTTGCAGCAATGGGAGATCCTCAGCGACTTTGCGAAGCATGAGAACCTGAACGATCTCCTTTTGGAATCGGCGTGGAGGAACATCGAGAACTGGCAGAGCGAGAGTAGCAGGGAGCAGCTTGAGTCCCTGATCAAGTCTGTTTCTGATGCGCCAACTCCAAGACGCACCTTCTTCCAGGCGTTTATGGCGCTACTTCAGTTCCACATCAAGAAGGAGAACATCCAGGAGTTCAACGGTGTGTGCGATGAGTCCATCCAGCTGTCAATCAGGAAGTGGCTCCAGCTGCCGAAGAGGATCACGAACGCCCATATCCCGATCCTGCAGCACTTCCAACTGCTGGTTGAGCTTCATGATGCAAGTCACATCTGCGCCAGTCTTTCGCAGACCAATGAGCGCAACCTCGATACCAAGTCTGCCGAGTTGAAGCTGCTCTTGGGTACGTGGAGAGACCGTCTGCCTAATCTCTGGGATGATATCAACGCTTGGCAAGACCTGGTTACATGGCGGCAGCACATCTTCCAGCTCATCAATGCGACATATCTTAGCCTTCTGCCTCCGCAGACCAACAACGTGGCGAGCAATTCGTATGCTTACCGTGGATACCATGAGACAGCTTGGATCATCAACCGCTTTGCTCACGTTGCTCGCAAGCATCAAATGCCGGAAGTGTGCATCAACCAGCTCAGCCGTATCTATACTCTGCCGAACATTGAGATTCAAGAAGCTTTCTTGAAGCTGAGAGAACAGGCCAAGTGCCACTACCAGAACCCCAAAGAGCTGAATAGTGGTCTGGATGTCATCAATAACACAAATCTCAACTACTTCGGTGCTCAGCAAAAGGCGGAGTTTTATACGCTGAAGGGAATGTTCCTTGCTAAGCTGAACCACGTCAATGAGGCGAACGAGGCATATGGTGTGGCCCTCTACTATGAGTTGAGACTTGCCAAAGCCTGGTCGGAGTGGGGACAGTACAGCGATCAACGTTTCAAGTCTGACCCCTCGGACTATGAACTCGCCAGCAATGCTGTCAGCTGCTACCTAGAGGCTGCTGGTCTGTACAAGAATGCCAAGTCGAGGAAGCTGCTCAGTCGCATCCTTTGGCTTCTGAGCCTGGACAACGAAGAGGGTCAGATTGCGCGCGCGTTTGAGAGTTTCAAGGGCGATACTCCAGTTTGGTACTGGATCACGTTCATACCGCAGCTCCTCACCAGCTTGTCACACCGCGAAGCTCGTCTGTGCAAGGCTGTTCTCGTCAAGATTGCTAAGTTGTTCCCGCAAGCATTGTTCTTCCTGCTCCGTACGAACAGGGAGGATATGCTTAACATCAAGAAACAGCACGATCAGAAGCAGGAGAAGCTTAATCGTGTCAGACAGCAACAGCAGCAGCAGCAACAACAGGCTTCTCCACGGCCCAAGCCTTCGCCGGGAGTTGCAAATGCCTCTCCCCTCCAGAATGCCCAAACAGTCAATGCCACTCCGACTCCGACTCCACAGGCACCAAGTGGTCAACAACCTGCACAGAACCAGGCACAGCCACAACAACAACCCCAAGCGCAAGCTCAAGGCCAGATGCCGAATGCAGGCCAGGCCAACAACCAGAACCAGCCACAGCAGACTCCTGTTCAAGGCCAGGTTCAAGGTCAGCCTCAAGCTCAAGGTCAAGCCCAACCTCAAGGCCAACCCCAGGCACCTGTTCAAGGGCAAGTGCCCAACCAAGGACAGCCCCAAGCGCAACAGGCACAAGGCCAAGGCCAGCAGCAAGGCCATCTGCAGGTTCCAGGACAAAATGGAGTGCCGCAGCAGAATCAGAACGCTGCTGGTGCGGAACCTGAGAAGGAGCCGCTCAAGAAGCCGTGGGAGTATTCCGATGAGATCATGTCCGGTCTCAAGACTGCTTTCCCTCTGCTGGCCTTGTCGATGGAGACCATGGTGGATCAAATCCACAAGAACTTTAAGTGTCCCCCTGACGAGGATGCCTATCGTCTCATTGTTGCGCTGTTGAACGACGGACTGGCCTACGTGGGCCGCATGCCGGGCTCTTATGCGCAGGACTTCAAGCTGCCGCCTGCAACCGAGGCGAATATCACGCGTTTTGCTGAGACCATTCTCCCAGCCCACATCCGCAAGTCTTTCGAGGCGGACTTTGTGGTCAAGAAGCCAACGATGTACGAGTACATCCAGAAGCTGCGTCGTTGGCGTGACAAGTTTGAAGAGAAGCTCGACCGCAGACCTCAGTCTCAATTCCTGGAGACGTATTCGCCTCACCTCAGTGAGTTCCGCTTCCTCAAGTTCGACGAAGTCGAGGTGCCAGGCCAGTACCTCCTGCACAAGGACAAGAACCAAGACTTCGTTCGGATCGACCGCTTCCTTCCAGACATTGATCTGGTGCGCGGTATCGGAGTCTGCCACCGTCGCCTGAAGATTCGCGGTCACGATGGTAGTGTGCATCCGTTTGCAGTCCAGCATCCCGCAGCCCGGCACTGCAGACGAGAGGAGCGCATCTTGCAGCTGTTCCGTATTTTCAACGGACTTCTGGGAAAGCGCAAGGAGAGCCGGCGCCGCAACCTGTACTTCCATCTCCCGCTTATGGTTCCATTGGCGCCTCACATTCGCCTGGTTCGGGATGACCCGTCCTACATCTCCATGCAGGGCATCTACGAGGACTACTGCCGACGTGTGGGTATCAACAAGGACGAGCCTGTCATGTTTACCATGGAGAAGATGAGGTCTCTGGCAGAAACGAAACAGAACGTAAGTGACACTGACACGCCCACGCAAACGAACGACACTGACGTCTTCCAGCGCTCCAACGACCAGCAGCAGGTCCTGCGTACCGAGATGCTCACTGCCATCCAGGAGAAGTGGGTTCCCAGCACGATTGTATTGGACTACTTCCAGCGCATGTACCCGAACTTCTCGGACTTCTGGCTCTTCCGGCGGCAGTTTGCTTACCAATATGCGGCCATTGCCTTTATGACTTACGTGATGCACATGGGCAACCGGTATCCTAACAAGATTCTGGTGTCGAGGTTGACGGGTGACATTTGGGGCTCGGAGCTGATCCCCACAATCAACCCGACCAAGGCATTCTTCTACAACCCCGAGCAAGTGCCATTCCGTTTCACCCCCAACATCCAGACGTTGCTGGGACCGATTGCTACGGAGGGACTGTTTGCATGCGCATTGATGGCCATTGCACGCTGCCTCACGGAGCCCCGACACGAACTTGAGCAGCAGCTCAGTATCTTTGTCCGGGACGAGATGATGTTCTGGGCCACAGCCCAGCACCGTGCACCTCTGGGACCACCGCAGCTCCGCGATCTGGTCTACAACAACAGCGATGTCATTGTCAACCGGGCCGTCAGCCTTGCCAGTCCACCTGAGGGTAACCTGCCAGCCAACCAAACCACGATCGACCTGATCTCCAAGGCCGTGAACCCGCAGCATCTCGCTGCCTGCGATGCTCTCTGGATGCCGTATCTGTGAAGCTGGTCGCTGTTTCTTCTATCTGTTTGCCTTGTCTGTGTTCTCTTGGCGTTTTCGTTCGGGCTGAGGGCTTACGGGATTTCCAGCCAGTGGTTTCATTCTAGCGTGGCGCTTCGGGGCAAAACAGGGATCTTCTGCGTATCTACTTGTTTGACGCGTTTATGCATTGTTGGTGTATCACAATTATTTAATCAATCAAGATGTTCAGTTTAATATACCATGATAATGCCCGTAAAGTAACAAAACTCCATGCTCATGAGCCGAACGCCAAACCCCCTTACCAGTAAAACTAGACCAACGACGGCTTGGCCTTCTTCTTGATCCCCAAGCTATTGACAGCAGGCTTCTTGGCCTTTTTAACCCTCGCAAAAGAAGGCGGCGGCGGCGGCATCTCCCCAGCACCGCTGGCATTAGCAGTGCCACTCGCACTCGCACCCTCCCCATTATCAACACTCCCCTCATCCTGGTCAACCAACCTCCTAACCATCTCCCCCTCCTCCGTCCTAAACGCCCTCCTCGCCACCTCCTCAATCTCCCTCTCCACCCTCTCCGCCTCCTCATCCCTCTCCTCCCTAACAGCCCCCAATGCCACCTCCGAACCCCCCGCCCCACCCCTCTCAATCCGCGCATTCCTCGTCCTAATCTCATCCAACGCATCCGCAATCGCCATCTCCCGCTTCGAATCCAACATCTTCTCCTCCAACTCCGCCATCTTATCCCTCTCCTCCTGCTCCACATTCTCCCCTTCCTCCCGCTCCAGCCGATCAAGCACCTGCTCCTCCGTCTCCTCCGCCGTCTCCTCCGCCTTGCTTCTATCCCGCCACGGCTCGAAGTTGCGCTTCGCGCCCCGCTCCGCCCGGTAATCCATGTTTTTCGGGTCAGTTAGGAAAGTGATTTCTCCGCTGCAGCGCGTGCATCGGATGTAGAATCGGTAGATCGGGATAGAGAAGTATTTTTCCGATGTGGTTTCTTTTCGGGCGTTGAATTTGCGGCCTTTGTAGATGAATTCGCCTAATTTTTTGTCGAAGACATGTTAGTGTTTTAGTCGAAAGATGGAAGGGGGGTGGCTTTGGGGGACGTACCGCATTTCGTGCATTTCATGGAGAAGGGTGCCATTAGTCGGACGGTTATTACTTTGGGGCCTTGTCTGTGAGGAAGAGGATTTTGGTTAGATCTGGAGAAGAGGGTATAGGGATAGGGGTAGGGGGTAGGGTACTCACTGGCGTAGGTGCTTCGGTGTGCGCGTGATTGCGCTGGGATCGAAATCCGGGGGGTAGTATTTCCTGTGTGTTTGAGGTTGGGTTAGTTGCTGTTGTCCCTTTCTTTCTTGTGGATGTTGGGGGTGAGACGTACGTGAGGACCTTTCGCTCGGACATGGTGGCGGTTTAAATGTCACGGCCAAATACAGGGAGTTGTGGTTGTATGGGTGGAAAGGTGTTGAGGTTAAGTTGGAAATTGTAGAAGGTAAGTGTAGATGGCGATTGCGATGCGATGCTATGCTATCGGAGATGCTCACGTGACTACTTCTTATCAATGCACAGGTAGCTCAATGCTTACTAATTATGCTTTGGATCTAACTGAATGATATACGCCTCCAATGCTATAACCGAACCATGGTGCCAGCTCCAATGACAAAACCAGGGTATACCTCTCTAAACGCCCAGTTGCTATGCTCCAATGTTTCCCTGTGTCCTTCAACTATGTCTAGCGTTGCTTCGCATCCGTGACCCTCGGCTGCGCCCTCCCGCCGGGCCTGGCGTGTCGTTCATTTCCATCTCCCGACTCACGCCCGGCTGTCGTTTGCTTCGTCCGCCGCGTACACGGCTCATAGCATGGCGGAGAAGTCCATCGGCCTCATCATCAAGTTCCATCTCCACCCTGTCTCCAGCTGTCTCCTCTGTGACTGTTGTTTGACTGTCGACGTGAGCAACTTCATCAGTCCATTCCTCGGCGTATGCCTCGTCCACTGTCCCACGTCGTCGAGACACTTTCCCCTTTCCCTTGGAAGACCGTGTCGAGCTGCGGCTTGTGGTGGTCCGAGCATCCTCTAACACCACCGGCTCCTCCTGGCCTTCTAATGCCCAGATTTCCAGTGCCCGCGATAAGAGCGTGCCAGCAATGCCGGCACCACCAGCTGCATCACCACCACCACTCGCTCCCAAAACACGCACTGCCTCGTGCAGGGCTGTTACGGCTTCCATGGTGCGGTTCAGCTCCAACAGGACCAGGCCGCGAGCAGTGTGCAGGGATCCAATTAATCCTCGATCCTCGTAGCCTCCAACTCCAGACGATGCGACCCCAGAGGCATTGCCGCCGCTGCCCCCTAAGAACGGGCTGTACCCGAAGCTCGCACCCGCCGCACCAATGCGAAGACACTCGTCGAACTCGGCCAGTGACTCTTGAAACTGACCAATACGGCGCAGCGCGTGTCCGAGATTGGCTCTCGTGGCAACCCAGGCCCCGGGTTCACATTGAAGCGATGTAGCCAGGGTGAGGGACTGACGGAACAACTCGACAGCGCCCTCAAGGTGATTTTGGTGATACAAAACTACACCAAGCTCATTAAGGACGAGCGGGTCACCGCCTAGAGATGTAAGTTCCGACGGATTCGCCCTTATCGAAGGAGCCGAGGCGGACGCAGCTCCAGTCGACATGGCATAGGCGGCCGACAGATACTCATGGGCCAAGGACATGTTGTTCAGCGCAAGATGTTGCATTCCCAGGAAGAGCTGCGGTAGATGACTGCCCTGGAAAAGCCGAGCCGCAGTGCTATACGCTGCAATCGCTTGATCGTGCTCTCCTTCGGCAGCGAAGGTATGAGCGAAGCCAATCCATGCTGGCGCAGAATGCGGATCCAAAAGAGACGCTTTAGAGAAGTAGCGCCGAGCTTCAGCAATCTTAGAGACGGATAGGTAATAAACACCAATTGCGAGATATGTATAAGACTCCTCGGGAGCGTGATCGGCAAGTGTATGGGACAAAAGGAACAGGGCGTTTGTGGCGCCCGTCTCATACAAGCAAGCCAAATGCAAGGGGTATACGGCCGGCGGATGTCCCAGGTGGCTTTGAGCGGAAATATGAATTGCAGGCGTCATTTGCGATGATGCTGCAGACTGAGATGTGGATAGAACTGACGAAGTAAGTTCTAAAGCTTCGGCAAAACGGCATTGCGTATATAGAGCTTCTGCGCGGGAAAGCAGAATATCCGCATTCTCCGCTAGGTTGTAGTGAGTTGAAAGTGTTTCGGTAGCGTCGGAGAGGATTGTCGGCGAGGAATATTTCGACAATCGGGTGGTGTAAAGCATCTTGGTGAAATGGGCGGCCTCCTGCGCGACTGAGGGGTCGGGACTCGAGACAGAGTCGAAATCAAGCGACTCGAGGAATTCCAGCTCCTCTGCGGGAGACATGAGGGAATTCTTCATAAGCTGGTCAAAGGCCTCGAAGCACTGCACATCAATGCGTACGGCGTCCTTGTAACAGTCGCGAGCCCGGTCAAAGGCATTTTGTTTCGCAAAGCAGAGTCCCCGTAAGTAACACATGGCCGCCTCAAACCGAACGTTACTTGCATCCTCTCGCTCTCGCTCTTCGCTCCGATCGATGCGCGACGCTGTCGTCTTTCCGTTCCGCAAGGTAACATGGCTCTGACCGTTAAGGTGTTGGATTTTGCGGCGACTATTGCTGCTGCGTATAAGGTGCGTAGGATTATGGTCGCCTAGGACTGCAAGTGCTTGATCGAACTGATTCTGCTTGATGTGGCAGTGCGCAGCCAGATAGCGACAGGCCGTACTTCTCGAGATCAGGTCTTTCCGCGACAGGAGGGCCAAGGCACGGGCGTAGTTGTTGTTCGAAAAGTGTACTTGTGCAAGCCAAAAGGCATCGGAGTCGCTGTCTAGAGAAGTAATGGACTTAGCACTGATCGGAACGATGCTGGGTTTGGTCAGTCACTCACTGGTCAGCGCGAGCACTTTATCGCCGATGTAGATGGCCGCATCATGCTGGCCCCGGTTCAGCGCATCCTGACGCCAGGAGCGCAGAAACTTCTCCATGACCAAATGAAGCACGTGGGAGTCGATATTGAGTGCGATTCAAGAGCGAGGGGCTGTCACAACGGTCGCATGGACAGAAAGGCATGAGGCGGGTTGGAGGGGCGACGGCGTCCGGGGAGCGTAAACAGACCGCGGCGTCCCTCGGCAGGCAAGACACTCTCGCAGACGGGGGTCGGATATGACGCTAGCAGTGCTAGATTGAAACACCGTGTACAGGCCTGCAAACAGAGAGGGATAACCGAAAAGGCAATAAGCAATGTGGTAGGTATTGGAGAATGAAGCTCCGTCGGATTGTTGCGAGAATCCAAAGTCCAAAGCGGCGCGTGTTCGGGTCCGTGCGCCTTGCCCGATCGAGAAGCCGGGCGGATGCTGCTTCATCTTCCACTGCTCTATATCTAGTCTATCTATTCTATAACTCTCTATTCTATCCACCCTTAACTTTGATCAGACTCTAACAACCTATTAAAATACTTTGGTCACCCGCCATCCAACACTGGCCCCTTTAGCCAGAAACAGAAACAGGCAAGCTCCAGCATACGCCGCGCCACAGAACCCAATCAAGCCGGAATACTCCGTCTCTACTTTTCCCCGATTCTGCCCCTTCAAGATCTCACCAGCCACAGGAATGGCAACTAACAAGGCGAATGCCATCAACGCGATTGTTGTTCCGAATCGTTTACCATAGCTCTCGGTTTTCGAGATTTGAGCCACACAGACGGGTGTCAGACTTATCGCTGGTCCGCTCCAGAATCCGATCAATGCCGCGAAAGCCAGGATGCATGCCCTGTCGTTGCCTGCTGTAAACCACAGCCCAAAGGACAGAATAGTACATATAGCACAGGTTCCAAACATAACGTTGAAGCGGCCCCATATATCCGCTAGAACTCCCGGAATGACGCGGCCGAAGATAGAAGTTGCGCTCATGATCGTCATGAGCTGGTAGGAAAGGGCGCCAGTGATGCCGTGCGATTGTGCATAGGACGGATAATAAGTGACCAGCACTATCAGGCCGATTTCCGCGAAAATGACAGCGATGGAAGTCATAGTAAAGACGGGCTCCTTGAGGGCGCGAATGTCGATCTTGCTCCCTGCCGATGGACTAGGTGGGAGACGTGCTTCAAGAGTAAGCAGGCTGACCATTAGGCTAGCGAGGAATATAAATCCCAGGATGCGAATTGTCCAGGGGAATCCAATCTTATTGCTCAGGATTCCGAACACATTGGTGAAGATGATTCCTCCAATGCCTCCCCCTGTCGTTGCGATCCCGGTCGCCAGACCACGTTTTTTAAGAAACCAGTGCGTGATGCATGCAGCACTGGGTGTGTATACTGCTGACGCGGAGAGCCCACCTAGGATGCTAAATCCCAAGATGAATTGGTAGTATGCTTCCAGGCAGAAGTCAGCCATTAATCCGGTGCTGGAGATTTTTAACCGTACCGTGGGAGACGCTGAGGAACATCATCGACAAGGTCATTCCAATGCAGCCAGGTACGAGGAGGTACCTGACACCATGTGCATCAAATATAGGTCCTACAGGACACCGTCAGTAGATGTTTGAGCGTCGGAATGGAAGCGATGCATACCGATCTGGATGCCACCAAGATAGAAGAAAAATAGCCACAAGCTGAATATCCACGAAATTGATGCTTTTGAATATCCATCTAGCTGATGTTCCGCCAGCCAGTCTTCCAACAACCCGTACAGATTCATTATCCCCATCGTTGGGAAGATGGCGCACCATGCGCCCAAGACTACTAGCCAGGCTCGCCATCCTCCTTCCGGAATAGATGACGAGTCTTCACTGTCGACAAGCGTCTGGGAATCATCACTTTTCTCGTTATCACTCGGGGCTGCTTGAACCACGGTGCAAACATCACCTTCCTTTGTTGGTTCCATCGTGATGTCTGAAGAGACAAGAGTGACTGACCCAGAGAGCTGGACTTGCTGGAACCTAACCAGCAGCAGCAGCAGCAGCAAGCGTCAGTCGCCATGCTGTTACGAACACAGCATACCACTAGTTTCGGCGATCATTGGAGCAATAGCCTATCTCCTTCCCGACGGAGAATTCCCTTGCATCGGTGATTGTGTTCCCGAGAGATAGCATGTTGATGAGATTACTATTAGCAGCAGGAGAGTGAAACAAGTATGCAAGACATGCCTGTATCAGCATCGATCTACAGGATCTACAGTGCAGTGGCGATAGCGCAAGAGGTACACGATATGAAAAAGCAAATCGGCCATTTGCACAACCTGCTGAGTCCTAAAGCGTGTCTATTAAACAACTAGTAGATTAGTGACAGCTATCGGCATGTAAGATTTTGGCTCAAGGAACTTATTGATTATGTAGAGGAGCTCCGACCATGTGCACCGAACCTACCGATGAAAGGTAACCCGCATTCCCTGAATTGACTTCTCGAAAGCATAAAGCATTCCAAACCATCATACGAAAGCATAATAAAAACAGCACACGCATAATGCATGCGATCATCATGATAACCTACTGGTATTCCCAACCTACTATTACGAGTGGTCTCTTGTTTAGTACTACTATATAAAAACCATCCGTACCATTAGAATATATATCTCAGTGCCTACCCAACAACAATTTAACACTGCAAAATCAATATGACCTTACCACTTTATGACTGAGAATATTACCCATGCCATATTTAGTGACATGTACCCCAATTTGTCTTTTAATCTCTCAATACCCATTTTATCTTCTATTATGCCTGCTGTGTATATTCCTATGTGAATTACCTGTGTATAGATTTTCTCTGTAATAATTGTACCATAGTATCCTTGATTAGACTGATGGGCGCAATACTAAGCGATATGAGAAAACATTATGTGGCCCACTATTCGTCGTTGGAATAAGAGCTGGAGAAAAAGAAAAAGAAAAAGCAGAACGTGAAAAGACAATAAGTTCTGATACTTGATATGTTGTTAATGATAAGTGAGAGGTAAGTGAGTGGACATTCGATTAGACTCGATTCCATTTAATTTAGACTCTACATGCCAGCATCTTGTTGTCCTCCAACTAGTATAACCTCTAATTATACCTGTCACTACAAAGTGTATCAGGAGGTTACTAAAACCAAACAAAACTATAGAGAAGACATGATTCTGGCAGCAAATTTCTCAGTAAATCAGAACCAAGCATTGAGCACAAACCCTATGGCCGGCATCACTGAAAAGCTCAATCGCCATCTACATCAAACAATATACCTCTTCAACCCAAGCAACCGCTGTTTTCCCATTTCCAACACCTCATCTTCCTTGCAAAACACAAACCGAAGAAAATCCTCACCTATATGCGCATGATCATCACTATAGAATTCCGACGGCGGGATAGCAGCCACCCCGATCTCCTGGATCAAAAACCAGCAAAGCTTGAAATCCCTTCTTCGTTGTTCGATATGTTCCGGAAAGGAGTAATCGCTGGGAATCTGCACCTTGGACAAGTTCACCAGGACGAAGTATCCGCCTTCGGGCTCGGTGTACTAGGAACTCTTGTCATTATGCAGGATCTTTCTTCCTTCCAAGTCTCTAAATGTCAAAAGAAAGGGGGAGCACTAACTGGTAATCCCAAAGTTTCAAAAACCTCACAGAACAACCTCATCTTGCCCTTCATTTCCTGCTGACTATGCTCCCAGAAGCCGTTTTCGTCTGCCTTCTCAAAGGCAACCGCCACTGCTTCTTGTAACGGAGATACACTACTATAGCAGATGCGAGTGTGTATCGCGGAAACATTCTTGATGAGCGGCTGTGGACCGATCAGGTAGCCGATTCGCCAGCCTGTGGCGTGAAAGGCTTTGCCGGCGGATGCGACGGTTAGTGTGTGGTCGTAGAGGTCAGGGGAGAGGGTTGCGATTCGCGTGAAGGGGACATAGTAAAGGTGGTCGTAGACCTCGTCAGAGAGGATGAGAAGGTCATGTTTTAAGCAGATGTCGCCGATGCGCTGGAGTTCTGGTTCTGTGAAGACTTTTCCGACAGGGTTGTGACTGTAGCGCGGTGGTTAGTTTGTTGGCTTGGGGAGGTGTAAGTGAAAAGGGTTGTGCGTACGGTGTGTTGAGAATCTGCGGTTGGCTAGTAAGTATATGGAAGGAATATAGAACAGACAAGAGGGAATACGTCTCATACAATCATCTTCGTGTTTCTGTTTATGGCTTTCTCGAGCTCTTCAAAGTCAACTGTCCATTCAGAGGCACTTGATATTGCCCTGTTGCTGTCCTTTGGAGGGTGAAGAGGCACGTAGCGAGGGATACCACCGGCAAGTTCAATTCCACTTCTATATCTATCGCACGATGGCTGATACTTAGATGTCTAGATCTAATGACTTGGTTGGGGAACACCTACTGGTCAAAGAACGGTTCGAATGTAACGACTTCATCACCGGGACAAATGAAGGCCAGTAATGCACACAGCATGCCTGCATATTAGTTGAATCGCGACCAGCCAGAAGTATCTTATCTATAGGCTTACCTTCATTCGCACCCGAAGTGATGACGACCTCGCTTCCCTCGTCAATTGGTCTCTCGAGAAGTTTCGAATAAGCAGACGCAATGGCCTTTCTCAGACTTGGGCGGCCCTGTTGTACTCTCAGTATGGATCAGATCTATAAATTGAAGTTATTGCTAGAATCCTACCTTCGTTGGAGCGCACTGATTGCAATCAACCCTATTGAGGGCTTCCTTGGCTGCATCTATAGCAAATTGAGGCGGATTAAAGCCACTTGGTAGGTAATTAGGTATATGATCAGCCGCGCGAACAGAAGGAACAGGCTCACAAGAAGCCTTGTCCCAGGTTCACGATTGGTTGGATTGGAGATATTGCGGCTGCTTCGTTGACGATTGACCTGTAGATGCTGAGTTAGTCTTTCATGTCGTAAAGGTGTGTCGATGAGCTTGAAGATGATGGATATACCAAACATCCAGCCTGTCAGAGGGCACTCTTGGCGCTGGAGGATTAAAGGCCTTGGTATTGCTTTGCGCATCCATGCTATCTCAATGACCTAGAATCCTTTGTTTTTCTAGATAAAGTTGTTTCTCCGCGAAAGTACAATATTCTGAGCGGCCGGTGAATCTTTTGAAGAGGTAAAGCGTAGCGTCAGAAACTCTGGGGTGTATATTGTATTAATGACAAAGCATGGATATGATATGAAAACAGGGTCAAGTCCTTTGTATGGAGAGGTCAACACCTATATGTACCCCATTATCTTCTATTGGTCACGGAAACTATATCCCGTAGGATAGAGATGAAAGTATCATGGTGCATATGCTACTAAATGCTGCAAAGGGGCAGTAAGGGCTTACATTCCGAGGCAAAACCAAGGTCGGGATGTCACCAGGTTGCTTTATTACAGTGATGACCTCGATTTTTGCCTTCCTGTCGTCATGCACCCACAAAGCGCAATTATGACAAGCGGGAATTTGAACCGATGTGCAGGACTGACTCAGGATGGGCGTGGCGAGATAAACGCACCGTCAGTATTGTAACCCTGTGACCTGTTTAATACTGGGATTGTATGCAACCTACTAATATAGTGGAGCTGCATGTGAAGGAATCTTTTACTTCTACATCGAGCAGTAATGAAATGTCTTGGTAGAATGGGAGTTGGGAAAATGAATGGATGGGACATCAGCATACTAACACAGAACAGGATGGGCGGACATATGCGAGTTATAACTATAATTCAAAATCGAACCAATTGGCTCAATCAGATGTGCTCCAAAGCCCGTCGCTGCAGACCTCATTCGTAGACTTCCCTGTAATCTAACTCAGAAAACCCAGGATCTGACACCCTGTTCTGTCCGATGTTGCAATCCGTCTCATCTGCAGACTTGCATAGGCCTAAAGCTTCCGTGAATCCTGTTCTTCAGGGAAATCCCAGGATGGAGATGCATCTGCACCGTTTGGTCGGGTTGCGCGAGCGAAACCGTTCACGACCCCCTCAATCTCAGCTACAGGTCGTACAACCTCCACGTCCGCACCGTAGTGATGAGAGTACCACACCTCTGTCAGGTTCTTTTGGCGATTTTCAGGAGATGGTTCCGCGAAGAGGTATGGAAATTGTTCCCTCATGACCTCTAATGCTAAGACAGAGCTGCGGCCAACGCTATCGCAGAAGCGTATTTTGGAGAATGCAGGAGCAAAGGATTTCTGCAGCTGTGACTCCACCGACTCAGGATACTTTCCGGTAGCGTAGAGTAGTAAGTTAAACTGCATTAAGGAGACCTGACCAATATATGAGCCGCCATATTGAGCCCGATTGTAGAGGCCAGTCAAGGCAGCGATAGCACCCATACAGCCCGCGCCGGAGTCTGCTATAGGCAACGGGGATACCATGGGCTCCACACGGCCGAGGAACCTCCCATGACACCTTGCAAACCCGGTGAGCTATCTGCAGGTCAGTATTTTGTTATGTCCCTGCAAAGCTTATTTTGTGTGTAACATACGCAATCCGCTATCTGTTGCCATCCCGGGCGATGGCACCATTCGCCTTCATGCCCAAAGCAGGTTTCGTCTACGTAGACAATGCCTTTCCCACGCTTTTCTGCCATAGCAGCCATAGCCTCTGAACTGTATCCAAGTTTTCGAAGCGCGCCAGGGCGGTAACCATCAATGACCACGTCAGCTTCGGTGAGAAGGGCTTCAAACTGGCGGCGACCCTCGTCAGTTTTGAGATCTAATTCCACAGCACGCTTGCCCATGTTATTGTCGACCTGAAAAAATGGTACGTCAGGCACCGTTGGCGATGTAATCTTCAAGACATCCGCTCCATATTCGGCTAACGTACGACCGATGATGGGCCCTGCAATGACACAACAGAGCTCCAAGACCTTGACGCCTTCGAGTATCCTAGGACCCCCACTATGGTTGAACACGGATGGAGGTGCCTCCCCTGGCAGGCGCATGACCTTCCACCATGGTTCCTGAATGTTCGTTCTACCCTGCCCGGTAATGTGAGTATATCTTGGCTTTTCTGTCCGTGTGAGCTGCAAGGATCACCTTACATGAGGGGTGTTTATGAATTCCTCATACTCATACACCGTTACCCCTGCTTGCCGATGAGTCTCATTGAGGGTCTCTAGCTCAGCTGCAGAGAATTTCTGAACCTGGCTTTGAATAGTGTTTATGATCTCATCGTAGTTAGTGAGGTCCGCGCAGTGGCTGTCTAGGCCGATCATATTCAGAGTAGCAGTGGGGTTCAAAGAGCCATGAAGATGGAAGAACTCGTTATCATTCTGGGTCCGATACATACTGGCAGCCATGCGCCGGTACGGATTCGATTGTGCAGCATGGATATCCGTATCTTCATGTTGTCAAACCCCGCTCCCTGCACCATGGAAAAGACAGCGACTTGTCTCACCTTTCAAGTACCTTTTGACCTCGGGGTCAGACCGAGAGTATCCATCGATATTGGTGACTAGTGCCTGAAAGCCAAAAAGCGTTGCCCTTTCAAGGTTGATTGTAGTCTTTCGTTCATGTGGCTTAGTTTCTGATTGTAGATCCGCTATCAAAGCTGCCAGGGCCCCTTCTATCCCTTTGAGAGCGGCCAGGGTCTCAGTGACCTTGAAAGGGATCGGATAGTAAATCGTATCTGAATCAGAATAAAATTGTACTTGGCTAGTAAGAATATCGACCGGAAGACCGAGGCGTTCCGAGTTCTGACGCAGAAGGTCGAAAATCCTTCTTGCCTCTTCTGAGGGCCGATACATGTTGCTAGTTACCGGTGAAATGAACGATGCAGTTCGGTATAGAGCTAGCAGAATTAAGTTCTTGTGTTTTTGCTGACTGGTGTCCGCAATCCATCTACACATCAATGTATCAAGGCCTCATAAATAGCCTCAAGAATCAGTGTCTCATGTTTAACCCAAGTCACCGGTATCCGAGGCATGTGAGATGGGCACAATCCCTTGCATAGATTATCATCTCATCGTCTCCTCTCACGAGTCTGACTCCGACCATCCTCGAGTGACCGTACCGAAACAATGCAACTATGACATAGTACTGGTTTTATCAGGAAGGGAGTGCCAATGCTTCCTACAGTATCAATGGATGGATAACCGATCGCCCCTCGCTGATGCAATCCGTTGTCCCACATCCAAAATGGGAACCAGTACAGAGAAGATGTAATAGAACCGAATAGGAGACAAGAAAAGCGGGGTTCTCGGCATTTGCCAACCCTGAGGTAGTACGGAGAATGTTACCTCATACAAAGGATCTGTGACGCTGGTCTCTAATTATAGAGAGATTGGGTCCGATGATGTGCGTAATCACCTTCCTGGATAGTTTATCCGAGGCGATACTTTGGCTATACAAGGACAAGCAAAATGAAAGGCAGATCGTCACATATTTGCCAGGAGGATCCTGCCATGAGTGGGCTTGCGCATCTTTCCAGCCCGCATTCTGATTCCAGCCATGTCATCTTCCCATGCGATCCATTCGCAAGCAAGATAAAATCAGAAAATGTGGTTGCTTAATCTTTCTATGTATGTCGAGATGTATAAAATGGCATGTCTAGATGCATGCTTCCGGGATTTGCCAAACAGTCGCATCGAACACTTCTTTTCTTCTCGGTTCTGGCACAAAGTTTTGTCATATCTCTTCACATTCATTTGAGCCCTGACTTAATTATTTACATTATTTACTCACACAATGACGGCGATTTCTTTGATAGACATTCTCCGCAAAGCAGCAGAATACCAAGGGCTTCGTGGTGTCTGTGCTTACCCTCCTGGCTATTCTGGGATCGGCTCTCCCACGAGGTTGAGTTACACAAAGCTCGACTCGTTGGCCACAACTAATGCCATACAATTACGCCGGCTGCAGTGCGACACCAAGTCTCCTGTCATACTCCTTCACTTTGAAGACCATCTGGACAATATCATATGGTTATGGTCTGCCTTATATGCAGGTTGCATCCCTGCAATGTCCACTGCTCTACCTCGAAATGAAGATCACCGGATAAGACATCTCTGTCACCTAAGCGAGCTGTTCGAGAATCCTATCTGTCTAACTCGGAGAAGCCTCCAAGACCAGTTTCCAAAAAAGGCTCCTTTGCACGTTGTGACCGTAGAATCCTTGAGTGATCCACCAGCCGACTTTGCCGCTACTACAGAAACCAATTCCAGAGTACCCATTGGCCGCGGTGGCTGGAATCCTGCTTTGTTGATGCTCACATCCGGAAGTACTGGTCTACCCAAAGCTGTGTCCTTGACGCATAATCAGATCTTGGCTTCCCTTCAAGGGAAAACCCAATGCTTACGCGTTGATGGCACTGGTCACTCGTTTCTGAACTGGATTCGTCTCGACCACGTGGGAAGTTTAATCGAGATCCATCTCCATGCACTATTTGTCGGGTGCGATCAGGTTCACGTCCCATCCGACGAGATCATTTCTCGCCCAGCCTTGTTCCTCGATCTCATAAGTCGACATCGGGTGGTTAGAACATTTGCACCCAATTTCTTCCTCGCTGAGGTTGGCCGCTATTTGGAAGCCCCCGGACGAGAAGATGAACCTCACTTTGACTTGAAATGTCTGCGATACATTGTGTCTGGTGGGGAGGCTGTTGTTGTCAGTACCGGTGCAAAAGTGTCGCGATTACTGGCCCAACACGGCGCACCTGAAAATGTCATCATCCCTGGATTCGGCATGACCGAGACTTGTGCAGGGTGCATCTATAGTTTGGAGTTTCCTGCACATGACACTTGTAACAACAACGAATTTGCTGCTCTAGGCAGATGTGTTACTGGCGTTGAGGCACGAATCGTCTCCATAGCGACGGATAGTATTCTCGCGTGTCCAGGAGAAGTAGGCCACTTGGAACTCAAAGGCCCGCTTGTATTTTCTGGTTATTACAACAATCATACAGCCACCAACGAGGCCTTCAGTCCAGATGGCTGGTTTCGAACCGGGGATACAGGCTACATAGACACAGATGGCAGAATCAATCTGTCCGGCAGGACGAAAGAATTGATCACTGTCAACGGCGTCAAATATGTTCCGCAGCAGTTGGAAGCCGCTATAGAGGACGCCAAAATACCGGGGATTGTTTCCGACTGTGTGATATGCTTTCCATTCCGTCCCAGGGGTGCAGACACAGAGAGACCTTGCGTCATATACCAGCATAGCTACTGCGTTAGAGATGCCAAAGCTAGGTATGAGACGATGACTGCGATAACGCACCGCATTACAATGATAACAAATGTGCGCCCGTATATTCTGCCTCTACAAAGTATAAAGCGCACATCCCTGGGGAAGCTTCCTCGTTCTAACCTGCAGCGGGAAGTTGCAAGTGGCCATTACAAAATGGAAGAAGCTACTAACAGAGACATGATCAAGAGATATCGACAATCAATATACAGACCACCCGGGTCCCCGACCGAGCAAGCAATCGTGGAAGAGTTAGCAGAACTCTTATCCGTACCTCAAGAAGACATCGGAATCGACACCGACCTTTTCGAGCTTGGCCTTACCTCATTAACGCTTATCCAGCTTCAACATGGCTTGCGGTCGAGACTGTCACTGAATGAGCCAATCCCCCTCGCCACGATGATGGCCCACAACACCGTCCGTGGTTTATCTGAAACATGCCAACATCACCACCAATACATCCCAGCTGTCAAGCTCCAGCCCAACGGCAACAAAACTCCTCTATGGCTCATACACCCCGCCGCAGGCGAAGCTCTCATATTCATCAACATGGCCAAGCTCATCACAGACAGACCCGTGTTCGCATTCCGTGCCCGCGGATTCCACCACAAGGAGCCATACTTCACCAGCATCGACGAATGCATCCGTACCTACCACTCCGCCATGAAGAAGCTCCAACCGAACGGCCCTTACGCTATTCTCGGATACTCCTACGGAACAATGCTAGCATTCGAACTTGCCAAGTACCTCGAGAAACAAGGTGATCAAGTTCAATACTTGGCTGGACTTAACCGCCCTCCATATGTTAGTCCAATCCTGAAGAAAGTTACATGGACTGACTGCCTGCTTAACATTTCTTACTTTCTCGGCCTTCTTTCTCGTGATTCGTACCGGTCTCTCATCACGGAGCTCTCTGGACTCCCGAAACAAGAAGCTTTGGCCAGAGTAATCGAGGAAGTGGACCCAGCTCAGCTTGTCGCATTGGGTTTGGATAAAGGCGGCCTCGAGCAATGGATAAACGTTGCCTTCAGCCTACAGGAGATAGGAAGAGATTATGAGCCGAATGGAGTGGTGAATGCCCACATGGATGTTTTTCATTGCACTCCATTGGAGTTTTTGAATGTCACACCTGAAGAGTGGAAGAAACGTCTAGCTGCTTGGGATAACTTTTCAAGGCAGAAGGTTGAATTGAATCATGTGCCAGGTGACCATGCCAACGTCTTGGGACCGGACCATGTTCAGGTGTTTGTGAAGCGGTTGAATGAGGCAATGGCGTTGCAGGGTCTTTAGTACTTAGTCTCTCTGTCTTCACTTGAAGCGGTGTAGTGGCAGTATGTGAGTTTATGTGCTGTTATCTATATAGCAAACACCTGCTACCTTTTTTTTTTTTTTTTTTAAAAAAAAAAAAAAAAAAAAAGTTACCTGAAGGTCAATGGCCGTTGAGATTTGCAAAGAACAGTAACGGGGAAGAGTATGGCGAACCGCAGCCGCGCGATGAAACCTCCCCCCGGTTGGAGTGCAATGATGTCCTACCAAACTTGTTTACTTGTGAACTGTGCCCAAGTAATCAATTGTTATTGTGTGAAGACTGTATTGTCTACATAGATCTATGTAAATGTTTCGGTCTCAGTATGTGGTGGAGAAGTCGAAGATCACAGGTCTTCGGTACTGATCACTTCTCTTTAGGACGATAAAATGGGTGAGCTCAGTGTCACTATTTAGTCAAGCTACGGAGATGTGTATGTCAGATGAATATATGTCTTTGTCTAATTTTGAGTCTCAATTCTAGCAATTCGAAACATGCAATTTGAAGTTTCCAAAGTTGCACATATTATATATAAAATGGGGATATAAGGTATTGCACATGTTTTCTAATTCATGTACATAGAATTTCGATCAGTTGACAGCCTATCTCGAGCACTTTGAGAAAGGTATATACACAGCTGCCGACTTAAGCACCGGTCTTCTCAAGGAATTTAGTCATTGTTGCCAAGAAAATAGCCTGAGCGTCTTCCAGGTTCCAATTCTTACCCAGCCGATAAGGAACATGGACTGTATTAGGAGTTTCAAGCACTTCAACCTTATTATCCTTTTTCTTTAAGTTCTCTGTAAACTTTATGATATTATCATAGAAAACTTCTGATGTACCAGCATTGACAAAGACCAGGATATCCAGCTGAGTCTCATTTCTTAGGAATATAATCCAGGAATTACTGCTATCCCACCTCTCAGGCGTAAAAGTCTTCCGGCCCCAGTCAAGGAAATTCTGTTTGACAAAGTCAGTGTTATAATTGCGGTTCGGGAGCATATTCTTAATAGATTCAGTGCTCAGATTAATCTAAGGAGACAATAAAACTGTACAGCAAGGTAATGGAAGCGCCGGATTCTCCTCATTAATGTAGCGGAGCAGTGCCACGATAAGATTACCACCTGCAGAGTCGCCAGCGAATGCAATCTAAGATACTGGAATCTTGAGGACCTCGAGCGCATAAACATAGGCAGTAATTCCATTCTGGAGAGCAGCAGAGAATGTGGTTTTCTTATCCCAAGACAAGCGGTACTATATAGCAAATACTAACTATCCGGATATTTTATACAGTTTATCAAAACCTATATTACTGGTTTCCCCGGGACGATTACCGAACATCACATAAGCACTCGGGTAGAGTGAATAGTCGCTGTAGAGATTTAGCTGGGGCCTCCGGGAACCAGACAGCCCCAATAGATAAGGGCTCAACTCCCGGAACTGAGCAAGTGATTCCCTTGTGGACTTCGGATTGGGTCTGTTGTTCTTGGCTTTCTTCTTTGGTCTGGGTGGTGATGGTCTTCTGGGGTTTGAGCACAATGAATTGATCTCCCAATGAGCCTGCTTCCAGTGGCTTTGGCCAGAGTTTCTGAACCGTCGTCCAATAATTCCTAAGTCTTGAGGAGCGTTCTACAGCAACGAAAGCAGCAAACGAACAAAACAAACAGAAGTTAATAATAAAAATTTCTTTATTTGAAGTTGTAATCAAAGTTACTATTCTCAATTCTAATTTAATCAACCTGTTAGAAGCTGGCTTTTATATATTAATTATAATTAGATTTATTGACTGTTAAATATATTTAATTTAGAAATATATTATATAATAATATCCAAAGTATCTGTAAGATAATTATTATTAATATAAATAATATCTTTGTTTTTCTTATTTATCTTTCTAGTAAGTTCTTGGATTAACTAAATAATCTCAATTAAAATAAAATAATTTCGAACCATGTCTTTTCAGTCAGTATAATATATATAATAAAAATAA
Organism: Aspergillus tubingensis; assembly: GCF_013340325.1. Lineage (NCBI taxonomy): Eukaryota > Fungi > Ascomycota > Eurotiomycetes > Eurotiales > Aspergillaceae > Aspergillus > Aspergillus tubingensis. The sequence goes on along the minus strand of NW_023336280.1, from coordinate 2,475,136 downwards.
CTTAGATAGATTTTTTTTTATAATCTTTCATAAATCTTCTAGTTAATATCATCTTCTATTTCTCTTCTTGTGGGAGAAGATAATTAAGTTCAGTTATCTCATCGGTGTATACTCTGAACATGTAAGATCCTTGTTCTAACAATGATAGATGCTGGAGGACTAGGTAGTTGTGACAACCAGTCACATGCCTGGCAGAACTTAGTGAATTGAAGCTTATAAAGATGCGCGTTCTGAGTCTGTTGACTCAGAATTCTTGTCTTTTACTGGATAGTCTAGTGGAATAGATAGCCAGATGATTCACTCCTGAAGCGCACCAGGCGGGATCATGACAGTAGTCGCATTCCTTCCAGAGATTAGTTCTCCTCTAATTTGATACATAGAAGTTCCGGTAAACATCATGCCATCGGCTAGCAACACTGGAGCTTCTACTTATTACGAAGAACATGGAAATGGCGGTCGCGGTGGTCGCGGTGGTGACCGTGACCGTGGCAGACGCGGTGGCTGGAGACCCAGAAGATGCCGGTTTTGTGGCCGCGGGGGCCATTCAATCGCGAACTGCTACCTATACCGCGGGATAGAAATACTAGGAGCTAGACGCGTCGCGGTCGAATGGCAACAGAGGATTCGGCGGCGCCACTATCGTCACCGCCAGCAGTATCAGCACCAGAGTCAGCACTACCAAGGCCACCATCACCATGATCACCACAACCACAACCAGCAGTATCAACACCAGCAGCATCAACACCAGCAGCATCAACACCAGCAGCATCAACACCAGCAGCATCAACACCAGCAGCATCAACACCAGCAGCATCAACACCAGCAGCATCAACACCAGCAGCATCAACACCAGCAGCATCAACACCAGCAGCATCAACACCAGCAGCATCAACACCAGCAGCATCAACACCAGCAGCATCAACACCAGCAGCATCAACACCAGCAGCATCAACACCAGCAGCATCAACACCAGCAGCATCAACACCAGCAGCATCAACACCAGCAGCATCAACACCAGCAGCATCAACACCAGCAGCATCAACACCAGCAGCAGCAGGCCCAACAGCAAGCGCAGGAGCATTCGGAACTACAAGAACAACAGGAGCAGCAGCAGGGACAGGAAGGACAGTAGAAAGAATATTCAGAAATATATATTCTCAGTTAAAAAACTATAATACAATAATAGTAGCAGGAACAGGAAAGACAGTAGAAAAGATATTCAGAAATATATATTCTCAGTTAAAAAACTATAATACAATAATAGTAGCAGGAACAGGAAAGACAGTAGAAAAGATATTCAGAAATATATATTCTTAATTAAAGAACTATAGTATAACAGCAGTAACAGGAACAGGAAGAACAGTAAAAAAAATATTCAGGAATATATATTCTTAATTAAAAAGTTATAATATAATAACAGTAATAAGAACAGGAAGAACAGTAGAAAAGATATTTAAAAATATATATTCTCAGTTAAAGAGTCATAGTACAACAGCAGCAACAGAGACAGAAAGAACAGTAGAAAGGATATTCAGGAATATATGTTCTCAGTTAAAGAGCCATAGTGCAACAGCAGCAGCAGGGACAGGAAGGACAGTAGAAAGAACATTCAGGAATATATATTCTCAATTAAAAAGCCATAGTGTAACAGCAGCAGCAGGAATATAAAAAATAATAGAAAGAATATTCAGGAATATATATTCTCAGTTAAAGAATTATAATATAATAGTAGCAGCAGGAATAGACAAAACAGTAAAAAAAATATTTGAAAATATATATTCTTAATTAAAGAGCTATAATATAATAGTAACAGCAGGAATAAGAAGAATAATAAAAAGAATATTTAGGAATATATATTCTCAGTTAAAAAGCTATAGTATAATAACAGCAGTAGAAACAGGAAGGACAGTAGAAAGAACATTCAGGGATATATGTTCTCAGTTGAAGAGCCATAGTGCGACTGTATCTCTATTAAGAATGGCATGCGCATGCGGAATAAAAAAAAAAAAAAAGAAAAAGAAAAGAAAAGGGATCGAGCCCCAGTCTGGTCACCAAGATGATGTACGCACTAACGGTAACGAAGAGATGAAGCTTATGGAAGGTAGAAAGGGTTCAAGGCAGAATTAATTGTTCGTGAGTAAAAGCAGCTACCTGGAATTGATCAATAAAGTATGTTGGTAGACCTGGTACCGCACTTAAACTTTGTACTCATGGCTCTGGCTACATGGCATGCTCTACTGAAGCTTGCGTAAACACATTTTAAAACTGGAGTGTGACTGTCTACCTCTGCTAGATTTAAATCATCGCAGATAATGCTCCTTCTTTCAGTAAAAGGCCGCAGTCGTACTGGAATACTTTGCATCAACCTCCACAATCACTGAGGCAATAGTAGCCTTGTCCGCAGTCGTGACCTTGGCTTGAATCTCTGCCGAGAATACAGTAGCAAAATATTGAAGGAATTGGGGATTCGCCTCCACCATACTGACAACTCAGGCAGAGGTGAAGCCAGGCTTCTATGTCATCTGTCAGACATCTAACCCACAATAGCAAGCAATGTTCGAGAAGCAAGTGAAAACACCGTTATCGACCAGTTTGTCAAGTATGGCAAGAATATCCGGCTTGAGGTCCGTCACAGAGTTTGTGACTCTTGTGCTCGTCGCAGTCGCAAACGTGCTAGAGGCGATGGCATCGTTCATGGCTTGGTTCAGATCATCTTCCATATCGATCTCCTCATCCTGACTAATTTGCAATCGTCCTGTAGAACCCATCGAACGTGACGCTGAGGGCGGCGATGTCGGTTTTTAAACCGTACACGTCGATCGGAACCGTGGCTGCATCGCGTTTCTGCAGGGTTGTAGCCCACGTGCTAGCACCCAGAAGCAGGAAAATAAGTGGGGTTACAGGCATAGTGCCAGAACTGATTTGCTCGGTTTTTATCGTTGAATTGTTTGTTTTTTGGTTTTAGGCCAGGTCTTGCCTCTCCTGGATAAGTACTGCCCTATGGTGTTCTGAAGCAACCTGGAACATATAAGTCATAGTACATGTGTACCTCGCCGTCGGTCTGTATAGGCTTCTTCGGCCGCATGAGGCTGAAGCTGCATGGTGGACGCCCGACACGTACCTCGGCGGATCTAGCGATTTTGGGCACGCAAGTAGCGCTGTCCCCAGATAGGACAAATGCCAAATTAGATTGTATGAGGATAGCCTGACACCTGACACAATCACGCCGGGCAGTCCACACTAGCAAGGGTCCATCGCCGCAGCCGACACCTGGCCGAAGGAACTCGTGGGTTGGGATTTTCCCCTCACGACAGCACCAATCACCGTTGCGTGTTAGTGAGGAGGCTGTCCCAGACATTGAGCTTACTAGCAATTGAAGCACTTAAGTAGGGCTGAGGCCTTGTCTAGGCACCACCTTTGCGCCAGCCATAATATATCGTCCACTGTTCAGATGCGCCTGTATCTGTCCGTGTTGATTCCCTTCCACATCGTTCTACCACTGCTTGGGTAATAATCATGGGTTCTGAGGTAGCCACGGCTACCAGCGCAGATGTTTCTCCTTCCTTTGAGGTACCACGCCCGACAATTGCGACATGGAGGCTGGTGATTATTCTTCTTTGGTGAGACCCAAGAGAGGCATCGTCCCCGCCATGAGTGACGGAGCACTGACCATGAGTTCCCGCAGCATCGCCATCGGACTGTTCTTGTCTTTGATGGATACCACCATTATTTCGACCATGCTATACACCATTTCTGACGAATTCGATGGATTCAAAACTTGCTCGTGGATCGTTCTGGCGTACACCCTGTCCTATGTTGGTGAATCTCCACTTCTTGCTTTGCTCTTCTCGAGGAATCTTCAAGTAATACAAATTCAGGATGCGCTGTATTCATGGCAAGATTATCTGATGTCATTGGCCGGAAATTCCTCCTGTGCATGTGCTTCCTGATCTTCCTCGGCGCGTCGATGGGATGTGCCGCGTCGAAGAATATGAGCCAGCTCATCGGCTTCCGTGCGATGCAGGGAATCGGCGGATCGGGGCTGTACGCGATGGCCATGATTATTTATCCCGAGATCAGCCCCCCTCCTTTACTCCCCGCAATATCTGGCATCATCGGGGTGGTTGTCGCTCTTGCTGGGATTAGCGGACCGTTGATCGGGGGCGCCCTCACGAGTTATCGCACCTGGCGCTGGGGATTCTGGATAAAGTACGTCCTTGCAACAGCTCAAGAGATGCAGATGAAGAAATCTGTCTGATCACCTTGTCTAGCGGCCCATGTGCGTTTGTTCCTCTGGTAACCCTGTTACTCGTGTGGCCCAACGATTTCCATTTCGCGAAGAATGTTCGTTTCCGACACCTTGACTATCTCGGTACACTTCTCATACTTGTCGGATCTGTCCTGTTCGTCTTTATCTTGAATGAAGCAGCCATCAGAGCCTATGCGTGGAACAGCGCGCCGGTGATTATCGTCCTCATCATCTCCGTACTGTCATGGGGAGCGCTCGTCTACTGGCAATGGGTTATCTTATCCAAACCGAGATTCAAGCAGATTCGGCCTCAATTGCCGTTCCGGCTACTGTCAAGCCGTGTCATGGTCGCCGGCTTTGTGTGAGTCTTTTTGGAGGCGATCCCCCGAGAATATTAAATAACACCCCACTGACGGGCCGGCAACAGGAGCACCATCCTGACTGGATTTGTCATGCTTCTGGCCATCGTCAACATCCCCCTGCGCGCACAAATTGTCAATGTGAAGGACGCGGTCGCATCTGGGATTTTGCTCCTCCCGTTAATGGCAGGCACAGCCGTCGGCTCTGCGATCGGCGGGGCCGCGTCTGCGAAGCGAAACAATGCCTTCTGGACGCTGAACCTGGCGAGCATTTTCATGGTGATTGGGTGTGCCTCGCTCTCGACTCTGACGGACTCGGTAGACCCTGCACCGAGGCAGTGGGGACTCGAAGCAATTCTGGGGTTTGGAATCGGGTTGAGTCTCTCTACAATCACGTTTCTTACGACTATGCAGGTTGAATTTCAGGATCATGGTACGTGCGTTCCTTATACTTATCCTCCAATACGTATATCCGGCTGCGGTAGTCAAACAGATATCCCTTGAAACTCGTCGAAATATCAAGAAGGAAAAAAAAAAAATTGATCTTAACCCCTTTATAGCTGTCGCCCAAGGCATCGTCGCCCAACTGCGCATTTTCGGCGGAAGCATCGGCATCGCCTCGGGCTTCATCGTCTTCAACACAGATGTCCAGCACACGCTCACCGGCCTTCTCACACCCGAGCAACTGGATGCATTCTACCGGACCCCCGCCGCAATCTACCGGCTCCCAGTGCAGCAGCAGCTTCTCGTTCGCCAGGTCTATGTTAGCACGTTCAATACCGACATGCGCATCTGTGCGGGTATCGCGGCGGCGTGCCTCGTTGCGACGCTTTGCACGTATCAGCGAAAGCCGCAGTCGATCAGGCAGCGGCTTGCGGATTTAGAGGAGGCGTATGCAAGGACTGAGGCAGCTAGGGGCGAGGGGGCTGCGTGAAGGGTCAAGGTTGAATGGCGACGTGGGAGCGTGTCCCGCTGTGGATGCTAGAGGGGTGGATGTAACAAGGTTAATGTAAAGGAGGAATGGTTGTTGGGAGGCTTCCATTGCATTCCTAGAGCCACGTCGTAGCAAAAATACTTCGCCCCGCCTCCGGGCTCATTAAAAGGAATGAACCATTGGAAATTGACTCGATGTTGAGATGTAGGCAGATATATCACAACAATCACAGAGAAGACTGGAAAGATAGACTATTGGCTATGTCTCCACTAGTTATAAACGCATTCATGAATTTACAATTATAATAAAGTATTATAATACGATGGTGATTTTACCTACCCTCAAATAGTCTCTAAACCTATGAGAATGAAACAGTCTACAATGCTATTAGAAGATACATATACTATCTATCACGAGTATAATCTGAAGATATGTGTCTCTTGCAATTGCACTCTACTCATGCTAGTGAATATTACAATTTTAGGACCCAGAGAATTCCATTATGGTAGCGTCTAATCTCTATGCACATTTACATTTCTTATTCTTTTTCTTTCATTTATCTCTGGGTATGAATCCAGATTGTATGAATCCAGATGATTATCCTCCCAACCAGCCATCAGTCGTAATCACAGACAGGGGTTCTTCCGACTAGACGGACTACGTATCTGACTGGTGCAGTCAAGCCCAGATAAGGAGCTGCAAGGTTTAATATAAAACTAACGTCAACTAGTTGCCTTAGCGTCAGATACAGACACACTTCTGCTGTTGCCTAGGGAAAACCCCTCTCTTCTTTTGATGAGATTGCTTGTGAACCCATCTTTAAAATCCTACACTAAAGTCGTTGAACTTTTGTCGGCTTGGATATTCTAACTTTCACCAATAACAAGGTAACGGTGCACATTGGCTATCGTTCATTAACTAACATGGCAAGCTCTTGCAGCTCTGCAGCTGATAGGACATTTGGGCCGCCGATTCATGGCTGCTCCTACTTGGACTTTACCCTACTCTTTGAGCAGGTGATATTTGGTATAGTCCTATCGGCATGTTTTCTCCCAGCCGTAGCCTGGAGGATACTGCAGCTCCTTGGGCAACCCAGGAAGATTACGTTGGAATCAAACCAGCATGCCAAGGTCTCTATCAGTGTGAAGATCATTCTGGGCCTCGCTTTGAGCTGCAGCCAACTTATTTTATTGATGCTCTGGGCAATGTCTCCTCAGTATCGCAATAAATTCACCATTGCATCGGCCTCCCTATCATTTGTATGCTCCCTCGGCATACCGATTCTGTCATGGAAGGAGCACGTACGATCGGTTTCGCCTTCCAATCTACTTTGTTTTTATCTTCTACTTAGCACATTGTTTGATGGTGTACAGGCCCGGACATTATGGCTACGATTCCCCCCTACTATTGCGGGGACATGTACTGCAGGCCTGGGTGTTCGTTTCTTGTTGCTCATAGCAGAGTCACAAGAGAAACATAAATATCTGAAGCCTCAATTCGTTGATTATTCTCCAGAAAAGTTAGGGGGCATGGTGAATCGTGTCATGTTCTGGTGGCTGAATCCCTTGCTGGCCCGCGGGGCCCGCGGGCTGTTGAATGGCAGCCATCTTTTCCCTATTGATTCCAACCTCTCGGCTGAAGCAGTGCAGGCCAAGTTCGAGTTGGAATGGCTGTCGAGTATGTTACTTCCTCTTTCTTGAGATGAACTGAACCGAGGTATTTAATGACTATGTAGCTCTGAAGGATCGCCATGGAGGCCAACATAAGCTACTGCTGACAACATTGTCTTGCGTTCGACGAACTTTGATGTGGACAGCAATCCCCCGAATTGGTCTCATCGGTCTCAAGATAGCGCAGCCGTTATTTCTTAATTGTGTCATTCGATATCTCTCTGCTTCCACTAAAGACCATGCTGTTGGAGGGGCGCTTGTTGGAGCTACAGTCTTGATCTATCTGGGAACGGCAGTACGCTTCCAACCCTCATCTACCGATCAGAGCCGTGAAGCAAGCTGATGAAAGATCTGTACAGGCCACGACGTCGCTATATATGCATGGGCTAAACCGTGCCATCACTATTGTTCGAAGCCTTTTGGTTACTGCCCTCTACGAGAAGATACAACGACTGGACACTGTTACGGTGAATAATTCAGCTGCGCTAACGTTGATGAGCACCGACACAGAAACCATCTGCAACAGCTTGATGCGATTAGACGCCCTGTTCGCTTCGCCTATCGAGGTCGGCCTTGCCATATTCTTCCTTGCACGACAAGTAAGTTGGGCATGCTTTGCATCGGTTGGATGTGCCTTGGCAGCCGTGTCTCTCAGCTATGTTGTAGCCGCCCGATCACCTCCACGCCAGAGAATATGGAACCAGGCTGTCCAGGAGCGTATCGCAATCACTGCCTCTGTCTTCAATTCAATTAGGAGCATCAAGTTGCTCGGTGCTTCTTCTTTAGTAGCACGGCGAATATGTGACCTCCGCAACGCCGAGCTTGAACGCGCTCAGGGGGCCCGCATGCTTATAATGTGGAGAAATGTTGTTGGTACAACTCTCTCTTATCCATCCCAGCGATGACTCCCAACTAATCGGCATCTATAGCAAATATACCACAGATTGCTGGGCCTATTTTAACATTTACGATTTTCACAATGGTCTCCGGAAGTGGTGTGGTCACTTCAGCAAACTCCTTTACCGACCTCGCCCTGATTGCTTTAGTCACTCAGCCTATCCAAGTCTTTGTTCACGGAATCACCCAGATGGGAGTAGCTCTTGGTTGCTTCAAGCGAATTCAGGACTATCTTATTTTGCCAGAAGTTACGGCCGGCCAAATCTCTTACTCCAGTGACAAGCATCAAGTACCAATCAAACCGCTCTCACCGAGCATGTTTGAGCTAGAAGCCCTCCCCGTGAATGGCAAGTGTCTATCAGTACATAATGCCACCTTCAAATATGCGGACTCCACCACACCGATTTTGACGAACGTGACTGTCGAGATACACTCCTCTACGCTGGCAATTGTCACAGGGGCTACCGGCTCTGGAAAGTCTTCGCTACTCAAAAGCCTCATAGGAGCAGTACCCTGCGTCGCGGGTTCTTACTCAAAGTCAGTGGCAATAGCTTACTGTGCACAAGAGCCGTGGTTGCCAAGTGTTTCTGTTAGGGAATGCGTGACTGGACCTTCCTACTTTGACGAGGAATGGTATACCACTGTTCTCCATGCATGTGCTCTCGACGAAGACATCTCTGCTTTTTCCGAAGGAGACAGGACTTTTGTTGGCTCCGGTGGTACTTCACTAAGCGGTGGGCAGAAGCAGCGCTTGGCAATAGCGAGGGCCATATACTCGCGCAGAAAGCTCCTAATCCTCGACGATGTACTCAGTGCATTAGACGTTATCACAGCCAAGAAGGTTTTTGATCGCGCTTTTGGTCCTAAAGGATTATGCAAAGCCCACAATGCCGCGGTGATTCTTGCTTGCAGTGATCCCAAGCGCATCACTTCACCTGATACGATCATAAACCTTCAAGATGGCACAATCACATCAGGACCCCCATCGGAAGTGCTTCAAGACAAGATTATTTCTATACCGAGTGAGAGCGAAGTCAGACCCACCGAAGAACGAGCTCCTGTAACCACAGGGACGGAGAAAAGATTGATAGAGTCCCGCCACGACCTACCACGCCGACTCGGTGACTTTTCTGTCTACAAATACTACGTAGAATCAATGGGCTGGAAATCCTCCGCTTGCTTCCTAGGCCTCATAGTCGTGCAGGTGTTCGGATCGAAATTCCCTACTCTATGGCTCCAATACTGGTCCGACCATGACTTCAACTACTCCCTCGGTGTTTACCTTGGGGTGTACGGGATTTGTGCTTTCATCCAGCTAATTGGCACCATCCTCAGCATCACATTCCTCATCATCTTCCTCGTCGCGAAAAGCTCCCGCCGCTTACACACACAGCTCCTAACGGCTACCATGAACGCTCGCTATTCATTCTTCACCGCGCACGATAGTGGTACTATCCTGAACAGATTCAGCCAAGACCTTTCCCAAATCGACAATCAACTATCGGGCGCACTTCTCATGACGATCTTCGGCGCTGGAACACTAATCGCCGAAGTTATGCTCATCGCCGCAGGAAACAAATACATCGCTATCACGGTGCCATTCGTGATTACTGTTTTCTACGCTCTGCAGAACTTTTACCTGCGGACTTCACGTCAGCTACGGTTCATGGAACTCGAAGCACAGAGCCCGCTCTACACACACTTCCTTGAGACGGCCTCGGGCACGGACACCATCCGTGCATTTGGCTGGCAAGCCGCATGGGCGGCGCAGTGTCGACAATTGGTTGATACAGCCATCCAGCCGTATTATACAATGTTCTGTATCCAGCGTTGGCTGAACCTCGTCCTCGATCTTATGGCAGCTGGTCTGGCGATAATTGTTGTCACCGTGGCGGTTACGTTAGGTTCATCGGTGCATACTGGTGCGATCGCAGTTTCTTTACTGAATATCTTGGGATTCAGTAGCAGCTTATCGTATCTCATTACTTCGTGGACACAATTGGAGACGACTCTTGGCGCGATCGCCCGCGTCAAGAGTTATGAAGAGACTGTCCCGAGGGAAGATGCCCAAAACAGTGAGCTTATACAACAGCCTGCCCAGGACTGGCCATCTCGCGGCTCGATCAGGCTCGATCACATCTATGCAAGCTACGACGCGCAACAGAGCCCTCATCAATGCATTCTGCGCGATGTTACTCTGTCGATTTACGCCGGAGAAAAGATAGCAGTCTGCGGTAGAAGCGGAAGTGGTAAAAGCTCGCTCATCCTCCTTCTGTTTAGACTTCTTGAACCTATCGCGGGCTCTGTGTTTGTCGACGAGATGGATCTGCGCGATGTTCCCTGCGACGTTCTACGAGCCCGTCTTACAGTTATACCCCAAGATCCACTCATCCTCCCAGGAACACTACGATTCAACCTCGATCCAAGCGGGGAACAATTCTCTGACGATGCAATGCTCTCAGCTCTGGATACTGTAGGTCTAGGGAGGGAACCAAGTACAGGACAGCCTTATTCGCTAGACCTTGAAATCAGTACTTCGACTTTCTCACGCGGCCAATTCCAGCTGTTAAGTTTAGCGAGAGCGTTACTTCGGCAGAGAGAAACGAAGATACTTGTTATTGACGAAATCAGTGGGAATGTTGATATCGCTACAGAGCGGTTGATGTTCCAGATCATCGGAGACTATTTCGCACATGCCACCGTCATTGCAGTGACACATCGGTTGAGATGTATTCGGGACTTTGATCAAGTTGTGATTATGCAAAATGGCTGTGTTGTGGAGACTGGGAAGCCGGGGGGTTTGCTTGTTGGGAGGAGTTTGTTCAAGCAATTGTGGGACGAGCAGTGAAAATTTCGCGGATTTTGAAGTTGATATAGCGGAGAGTAGTTTTCTTAAACAATACCTGGACTGCACAGTTATGCGCTCATCGATACTATCTATAAGAGAGATAAAGCAAGGTAGATTCCACGAGACGTGCAGCTCCAACGACTTACTCCTACTTTCGCAGAATCCAGGCCTTATCAGCTAACGATAAGCTGTATAACTATGATAAGGTGGGAGTATTAATCGGCAACCCATATGCCGATTAGTTAATCATATTCCTTACTAGCGTTCTAGGATCCAGCTTCGCAACATGCTTGACAGTCTTAATGCACGAGCAGACAAGGTGAGTGGGGATATAGGGGGCAATGGTCTAGTAGTTAAGCTCCCATCGAGATGCATAGAAAACTATCATGTTATATCACCCGCTCGCTCATCCTCCTCGAGCGGGGGTAGATATAAGATGACAGGTATAGAATTACACTACTAACATAGTAACTCGAGATTCCATCTAAGCTCTCTCTGAGAAACTGTGTCTTAAGCTTGCTCATCAAATATTCAAGAGATTTGAGTCGCAGTTGCTTCATCCAATATAGTGAACAATCTACACATCATTAGTTGTACAAATGACCCTAAATCCGCCGTGAAACGTGGATGTTATGAAGGCCAGCTAAATAAATTAACTAACAGATCCTGGTGGAAATAGTGTAATCTGCTAAGATATTCACATGTGCGATATCAACACCTGTAGGCAGTACCATAATTCGCATATGCGGCGGCTATTGTTGCCTAAATCGTGGCGGAGATGTTCCTTGCTTGTTTGCACACGATCTTATTTAGTTTTCTGATTGTAGGTGTCTAGCAGTACTATAGTTAATGTAGTAGCATATCATAGATGTCCTTATCTTTGAGTCATGCATGAGTCAACCCCAGATACTAGGGAATTCTACGTAGTGGGCAAAGGTAAGCAAGACATGTACTGATAAACACGCTCATCAAATGGAATGAAATGCCAGGCAGACACAGTCGAAGCTCTACTGAAGTATCATTTCACGTACCACACAACAACTCATAGCGCCAATAAGGTACTGCTGGGTATAAATAGTGAGTTTCGGCACCCTCCAGGAGTCTAGTATTGAATGGGCCAAAGTTAGTAATCCTTGCCTACTTAGTACGACTTCTTTGGTAGTAGCAGCCATCATCTAATTACTAACGATACACTAGTATACCATTATACCAGCCCCCCGCAACCATGAAAGTGACTCTTACACTCAAACGACCCCCATCCGCTGAAGACATTACCTACCTTCATGAGTCCCTCAAAGCCATTCATCCAGAAGTCACCGAAACCTCGCGCGAAGGACTCAGAATATGTTTCGCGGCACCTACGATGGATACTGAGGCTTTTGTGGATTTGTTTCTTTCATGGCTTCATTCTTCTTCGCCGGATGTGATTATGGAGGGGTATGCTCTGGTTTCTGATATTTAGTCTTTCTATCTTTCTTGGTATTATTATTTTGATTGCCGTTCGCTGTATTTGACTGTAGTTTTGGTGCCGTTCTCACTGAGGACAATATAGTATCTGCCATGGTTTGTCGCACACAAGTAAATGTAGCAAACAGGGTGATGTGGATTCACTAAACCAGAACCTGGGTGCCAGCAGATTGTCTAATTACTAAATAGTAGAACTAGGGGATTACAGGGAACTAGTGTAGCGGTTAGTAGATTCACATGTGGGAGAACTATCGCCTGTGGACAGCTTTTACAGCCCTGTTGCTTTGTAGCCGCGGCATCGTCAGCAGAAAATCCCTTGTGCTGCTCAGTTAGCCTATCTTTAATAATAGATGAAAGGTTCTGAGTGAGTAACCTTCACACCGAGTCAACACTGGGTAAATTCCGCATATGATGCAATGCTCTGCCATAGCCTTGATCCTATGACATTGTTATGCGACGGTTAACCTCGGAAAAGCATGCCCCAGCCTTGCTCATGAGGCTCTAAATGAATAGATAGTGGCAGGGCACAAACACTGCCCGCCTAGGCAACATACTTAGTAACGTAGTCGAAAGATCGGCTCGGACGAACTGCGACGAATCTTGGATAGTCTAATGGACGCTAGACGATGGACTTGGGACTTGGGAGGGTATCCCGCGATGCAAGCCGCGGACTGGGGACGGTGTCTTGTAGCGACCCCACCAAGGCGGGATAGAGTGGAGCCGTTGATTGGGGCAACACGACGTGCTTTCTCCACGGCCCTTTCCGTGGATGAGAAAAATAGATCAATCGAGAAGGCCAGCTGAGTTGCGTTGAGCTGCAAAAGGCTGGGATCGATATTGTTGTTACGTCAGCTTGTGACTTGGCGGGCACGAGAAGTGAGCAAGCGAGCAATCCATTGAGCTGTCTCCGTCGCTTTTTGCATTCGCAGCTCAAGTCCGTCGAAGTTAGGTGCATATCGGTCGAATAGTAGAAACTCAAGGCTGCGGGCACACGCAAAGGGGGGGGATTTTCTAACGTATCCAATTGCCTGAACCTACTTTGTCAACAGCCCCCGATCATCGTAGAGCTTAAACTGGGATGGGCATGATTTGCGAAGAGGATACTGTGAGGCTGTCCGTCTCCTTAAAAATAATCCCCTGAAAAGCCCACAGATCACAGTATCTTAGCGCTGGGGGTCTCAGAGATTATCTATCTATAACCCCTATATCAGTTAGAGTATATGGAGTACGGGGTAGGGTTGCACATGGTAGTTAGAAACTTGACAGCCTACAGTTAACGGTTGCGACACATGCTCATGGCGGCTCTGATTGAGTAACCCCACACAAAAGGCCTCATGCAGTAATCAGCCCATGACTTGCGCCGAAGCCAATAAGATAGTTCATCGTGGCTACTGCAGTAATATGTACGACAGAGGCCTGTGTTCGCGTCGCCAAAGTAACGTCAGGAGAGGCAGGTCGGGCGTTTGCAGCCTCCCGGTAAGTTGTTCAGCCCGCTTGTGATCATCGGGATCATCGTGGGAAGGGAAACGCTGTCGGGAAGCAGAGCTGCACCGCCTCAGGCGGGACTTGTTACTAAGTGACTTGCCCAGTCCCTGTGCAACTTCTTGTCTCAGAATCAAGGGATTGGGGGCCAGGCCCCCCCGGGGTTGAGTTCTCTCGCTTCAGGAGAGTAAAACAATTTTCATACAGAGTACCAAGGAAATAAAACATGTGGGAATGAATGAGAGGGAAAGGCTTAGCACTGATCACATCGCAATTTATAGAAGCTGGCCATCAAACCACCAAGGGATGGCGACGGGTAGGGAGTTTCTAAGCCAATAAGAGCGATCAGGATGTGAGTACCGCCAACCGACCGGGGAAAGATCGGCCAGCGACAAGTGTTTCAGCCACGAACAACCAGGGAATCTTCGCGATCGCCGCGTCATGCGTTGATGTTGCCCTCGACTCTCTTTCCTTTCTCCCCCATGCACGGCCCCATTCAGGGTCGACACTCCCCTGACGACTGCAGCTCAGCTATATTACGCACACAATGGACGCCATCAAAGTGCGCCCGTCCCCTTCGGCGCTTTCTCCACCTCTTCCCCTTGACCTGGGTGCGACTGCCCTTACAATGCGATCCATTTCCTCCCAGATTCATCTCTCTTCGTCTGCCCTTTCGCGATGGCGCTCTCCGGTTGCTCTCGCTGGCGCCTCCGACAAAGCTATCATCTCTGCCTCTTCTACATCACAGGCTTTCTGAGTTTTTTGTGCATCATCATCATCTGGTATTGCGTCAATACCGATCGCGACTATGTTCACCCACTGTTGACCCAGTTGATCCCCGCCGGACACTGCGCCTGTCAAACCTCCACCACCTTCCAGTGCGCCAGCTGTCTGACATGTTCGCATCCGGACCTGGTGCAACAACTGTCCCCAGCTCCGGCGTGGGAATTTCAACCTGCTCGAGACGGCAGCAATGAAGGCCTCGATCGTGCCCAGTGTACGAATGCATTCCCGGGTCTTTTCGAAGATGTTGTTCGCGCCACGGGCTTTTGGAAGTCTCAGGGTGCGCTGGCTATGGAGGACTTGGACGAGATCCCTCTAGCATATGGCATGGCGCGGGCTTTTATCCACGCCGGTGAGCTTTATGTGGTTGCGGCGCGGTCCAAAGGTGAAGACCATCGACGTAAGATCATCGCCGTATTGAGTTCAATTCACCGGGCGTTAGTCGCCGATGCCAACCGTACCTCGCAACGAGATATCGAGTTTGTGTTCTCCGTGGAGGACAAGGTAGAAGACGTGACTAACTCCGACCATCCTGTCTGGACTTTGGCACGATCCGCCACAGAGGAGGCCGTCTGGCTGATGCCTGACTTCGGGTTCTGGGCCTGGGAGAATATTCAGAATTCGATCGGGCCGTACGACCAAGTTGTCAACCGCATTAAACGCGCGGATATCCCTTGGTCAGAGAAGAAACCGCAGCTGGTATGGCGAGGAAAGCCTAGCTTCGCCCCCAAATTGCGCCGCGCCTTGATGGAAGCTGCGCGAGATCAGCCATGGGGGGATGTGAAGCAGGTCGACTGGGATCAGAGGACGAACATAATACCCATGGAGGATCATTGTCAGTATATGTTCATCGCTCATGTCGAAGGTAAGCTTTCCCTCTTAATGCTGGCAATGTCCGACCGCATCTGTACTGACTGGGATGTGTAATGCAGGTCGCTCGTATTCTGCGTCACTGAAGTACCGGCAAGCATGCAACTCGGTCATTGTGGCGCATAAGCTGCAGTATATCCAGCACCACCACTACCTTCTCGTACCAGACGGGCCGCAGCAGAATTATGTCGAAGTTGAGCGGGATTTCAGCGACTTATCAGACAAGCTCGAACCTCTGTTAGCCGACCCCAGTCTTGCGGAGCGGATTGCCAACAACAGCGTGCGAACCTTCCGCGAGCGGTACCTGACCAAAGCGGCCGAGGCCTGTTACTGGCGCAGACTTTTCGAGGGGTATGGCAGCGTTTGGAACAGCAGCGTCCCCGTGTGGTCCGAAGCGTACCAGCGCGAACGTGGCCTCCGATACGAGTCGTTTCTCCTGATGGATAGCCAGCTGATGTTTGAGTTCGACGCGCTGAGATTGTCTTATTGATACCACAATCAACCACGCATGACATTATGGGTATAGACTATTTCCTTGGAGCATGGTGTTTGAAGGAGTTAAACAGAAGAGGTTCTTTATTCAACATTCACAGTCCCCTGTATGGCGATACTTTCGTTTGAGATACCACTGGGCGGGTGCCATTTTTGATTGATAGACCAGATGTATGAATAGTGCTGGCGATGACAGTCAGATGCAGGTTTCATAGGCGAGCTAAATTATCGAATGCATGTTGATCCATTAGTTGTGCTGTCATGGCGCCGATCAGGACCCCGACCCCGTATTCCCATGTAGTGCAAGTAATCGGTGAGCTCTTTCGGCTTTTCTATCCGACAGGTCGCCATCATGGTGCATCCACAAATTTTCTAGGGATCAGCATGGTATTGCCAGGTCATCTCAAAGAAACTCTGCAGGTATGGAGATGATGATATGGTGAGGAAAAAACAGCCGAGCTGAGCTGCGCGCGAGTGAGTGAGTCTCCCGGGCGGGGAAGAGTGACACCTCTCAAAACTTTGGCTTGTCTCACTTCCCAACCACCAGCACCACCATCACCCAGTTCAGCTCTTCCTTCTGCCGGATTGGCTTATCTCTGACGATCTCGGCTAGTTTTCGCGCCCACTTAGGCCGCGATTCTGCAGAACCCCAAGAGACTAAAGCATGCCATCGAGTCAGTGGAAGGGAGTGATTGCCTGCGAGGGTTCACATCCTCATTGATCGGCTTTGCCATCCAGCCAGCTGGGTATGCCTGACCAACAACCAGCATGTGTAACCTCACGTCAATTCTTGCTCCTGTCAGCGCTGGCACTCGACGCCACCAAACCAAAGGGATGTCACTCACAATCTCTGGCACTGGCATTCAATGGAGGAAGACCGAAGAGTGGAGATCGGATCAGCTCCTCGGGTACCGGGACGGCACCAGACAATCGAGTAAACAAATCCATTCATTGATCTTAGTGTTGTTCCAAGAACACTTTTTGTCCTTCTGCTTCTCGACTGACTTCTCCTTTCATAATCAATCACTGACTTCCATTGGTTCTCCTAGAAGAACGATGCCCTTAGACAGTACACCGCCAGCCCCTTTTCAAGTTTTAACTTTTTTCACTTTCCGAGTGTCCCGCTGACAATTGGTCCACCGTGAGTGGCATTCCTGCCGTCGCGTCAAGCAAGGAAGCTCACTCTGTTCCCCACGAACCATGATCTGTGCGGCGATCGGCTCCTCGTATGGAACGCCTGGACCACTGAGATTGCGACGGTGGAGCTCCCAAGGGAGCGGACAGCCAACTATCGGAGGGATCTTCGGCGAGATTCAGCTCAGATGAGATTTGCAGCCACACACATTCGTGCAGACTATCCATAATAGCGACCGCCTGGATGGAGGTCGCACGGGCGAGAGAAGACAGGCTGCAGGGGCGCACGTTCGCGTTGAGAATGGTGGGTTTAGACTATAAAAGCTAGGACTGCTGTCCTGGGCTCTGACTGCTCTTCTGCTTCTAATCCCTTTGTCTCCCCAAATCTCTTAACCATGCCGTCACCAATTCCCAAGCCCCCCGGGGTGTTCCTCCTCGGCAACGTGAAGGATGTGAATGCTGCGAACCCTTGGAACTCATTCAACAAGCTCGCGGCCAAGTACCGTAAGTCTTCTCGTGTTTCTCACTCAGTTTTATCGCTGATGTGGTTCCGATTCGCTTCGCAGGTCCCATCTGCAAAGTCACCATCCTAGGCGTAGACATCGTCTTGATCACGGGAGCCGCCCTTCTCGAAGAAATCTGCGATGAGACCCGCTTTCAGAAATGTGTGGCCGGTCCCATCATTGAAATTCGCGAGGCAGTACACTCTAGCTTGTTCACTGCAAAGATAAATGAAAAAGAAATGAGCCAGTGGGGAGTCGCTCATCGCATTATGGCGCCCCTGCTCACACCGGGGGCCGTTGACCAGGTCTTCGCGGATATGCGAGAGGTATCAACAGATCTGATCAAGAAATGGACCGCCGGCCCCCGCCAGCGCGTCAGCGTCACCAACGACCTGGATCGCCTCAACCACGCGGCCAACATGCTCTGCTTCTTCGACCAGCGCCTACACTGCTTGGAAGGCCCAGAGCCGTCTCTCATCAAAGCCATGGAGAACGCCACTACAGAGGCCGTTCGTCGAGCATCCCGACTCAAACTCGTCAACTGGCTTTTCTACCAGCGCAAATTCAATGCTTACAACAAGACTCTGCGCGACTACTCCGCCAGTTGCGTCGAATACCGACGCGCTCACCCATCCGCCAAGAAGGACATGCTGTATGCTCTTATGGAGGGCAAGGACCCCGAGACCGGCGAAGGACTAAACGACGAACAAATCGTTGACGAGATCATCAACGTATTCATCGGTAGCGCGACAGCCCCCAACCTCGTCGCCTTCGGCCTTTACTACCTCATGAAGAATCCGCATGTGATCAAACGCGCCCGGGAGGAGATTGACGCTGTTGTCGGCGGCCCCGGTGCGAAAATCGAACACGAGCACCTCTCCCGCCTCCCTTACTGCCTTGCCATTGCCCAAGAAACCATGCGCCTTGCCGCCCCAGCCCCCGGCTTCAACCGCGAAGCCATCCAAGACCAGGACGGCCCGGTTCTACTCGCCGGCGGCGAGTACGAAGTGCCGCGCAAACAGGCTCTCATCGCAGTCCTGTACGGTGTCAACCGCGACCCCGCTGTCTTCGAAGACCCCGACGCATTCAAGCCAGAGCGCATGATGGGCGAAGCATACGAAAAGCTACCCTCCGCGGTAAAGAAGGGCTTCGGTAACGGCAAGCGTGTTTGCATTGGAAAGAAGTACGCTTGGGAATGGTCGTACTTCACCCTCGTCAGCATCCTCAAGGATGTCGAGTTCGAACTCGCTGACAAGAACTATGTCACTGATGGTGCGGGTAACAATTACAATGGCGCGTTCACCGTGAAACCGTTGGACTTCTTCGCCATTACTGGTCCACGCCCGAGAGCGGGCTGAGCTTTTTGCTTTTTCTTCGGTACATATAATATTCCGCATGTTTTTGCTTCCTTCATATGCCTGTCTATGATATCCAGAATGCGTGATTATGTGTAATCTATGAAGTTGATGTTCTTGACTCGAATAGCTTCCACTCGTGAGACTGGGAGGTTAATAAATGTGACTGCGTGTCTTGGTGACTAGTAATATACACATATTAAGATAATATGCACCTTTAATCATACAATATCTGCCCCTTTACTCCTAAAGTACTGTTATCTAGGTATTTTCCTTTCGAAGCATGTAGTTACCTTCAATACGCCCTTTGCTTCGTTGAAGCTCACGTGACATCGTAGTAATCCAGTCTGTCTATATTGCGAATTTCACCAGGCTTGTTTGTTGCTTCTTTATTGCTCTAGCTTATCTTATTGGGGTTCATTGAAGTCATAAGCACGAAGCGAAGAACAGGAATTGTAATACGGCAGTTGTGGAAAGCAAGATGCCCATCCTGCATGACTGGGCGTCACGGCTCCCTACACACATGCACTGTATCCAAGGCAGTCTACGCAATCTATCCCTCATGGGTATTATTACTCTAGTGCATAGACCTGAAAGTGGAGATGCAGTGGTAATATGAGCATCTATACATGGCATCTTTAGTTTTATTGATGGGGAGAAGGGTAAGATGGGCCGAGGTAAGGGACCCCAGACCATGCATGAAATGAGATTATCTTAAGAATCACCATATAGATCTAGACCCTCTGTTCAAGATAGACAAAATAGCTATTGACGCGCTAAGCGTCACTGGCAACACTATAACTGCGCTTAGTCCTCTTTTACGCGTAAGAGGCTCGGATACACCGCAGGGATCAGTGGCAATCTAGATCTTGAAGAAAGCTGTTCGCGCCACTGTAGCCTTAAGGCGACGGGTATAGTAGTAGCCGTTTGCTGCAGTGTTCTTTGGTAACGTTAAACAACTTCCCAAGGCTCCGGATGTTTGTGTGTGCGCGCGCCGGTCGAATAAACAGACTAGGTCCTTATGTTATCATTGCATCACTATTCCGCTTGATATCAGATATGCCGGTGACACACTGACTATGACTGCAGCATGGTAGTGGCAGAAGGAAACTGAAAAGCCCCGGAAGCTTATAGGTTCGTGCGAGCTGAGGAGCTGTTGTGTAGTTAGAACTTACTAGGTGGAAGGCGTACACTGTGTGGATTGAGGAAGCTCTAGATCGCATATATATATTTGTTCCAACGTCACCTCAGTCTGTTACTCATATATTGCAACAAAGCTTACAGAGCTCATCCCTGACCATTGCAGGGGCTATGCATTTCATTGAGTTGTTATGATGGCCTGGGCTTCATATTGCTTGCAGAAACAGGCTCATCTGGCTGGGTTGGAAATGATCGAACGTTTTGTTGCTAAATGGCACCCTTCGATTTAGAGTTCTGATGGATGTTGGCGTTTTCAAGGTTGGATGATAGTTAAGTTTGGTCAATTCTGTATGTCTATACGTAAGACACATCAGCTATGCGGATTCATGGAATCTCACAGGGACACGCGAACTTTGTTTTATCGTGCACGGCCTCCCATCCGGTCGCTTCGGGTCGGTATGATGGAAAGAAACACGGTACCGATATTTTAGGGACAGCTCACTTACTGACCTGATTATAGGAGGTTCATTTCAATTTTTGTCATGAGCGAGATCGTTTGCATCACTCCCTGGTGGGAGACACCATAGTAGGGCAGCACATCATCCGGGTGCCAAAAGGCAAGCTTCCCACGGTACTGTCAACAAATCGGAACGGAACCATGATGATGGTTAGTCTCTCTAGTGGGTCAGGTCATATTCTTTCAAAGAACACATTTTTAGCTGATCGAGTCCTCTGGGACGTTGGGTCTCTGATCGTTTAATCGGAAGCACCGGTGCTTGTATCTTGGCAGTTCTGCTATGCCGCATCCCCTAAATAGAGTAACATAGCCAGGTCAAGCTATTACCGCCATCAAAATGAGAGAAAAGTACTAGTCAGTCAATAACTAGAGTAAGATAGTTAATTGACTAATCATATTGTTACTTACTAAGCCGACATGATGTTAGCATAGACTATCGCGGTCCGTGTGCAGATATCTTTGGGCCATAAATCAAGCTTGGTATGCTCATCCTCTCCCATGCATATCCTCGATTACTAGAGCATATTCACAGGTATCATTAGGCTCCGACACTACTTATTTGAGGGATATATATTGCTCAAGGCTCTGAGTCTCATTTGGTTTGGAGTGCTGTTACCAATCCCAAATATGAGGAGCATTGTATGGTCAATGAGATGCAATGACGTATGTGAATGATTCCTGCAAGGCAGTACGACAGACACATTTCCAATCAGATTGGCTTTGTGAATTCATCATCCCGTCGAGGATGTTAGCCAATAGCTGTTAATGATTTAGTCAATTATTGATGGCTCAGACGAATGCATGTACTGTAGGCTGCGGTCAGTTTCCGAGGCCAAAAGAAGGCCCTAGCCAACAAAAGATTTGTAAGGGCCCTCTTCTTGTAGCGACTCCAATCATGCGCCCCGTTTTCATGGAATCGTCACCCAGATCTTCTGTCCAACAAGTAAGCGCCGGTATTCACGGAGGACTGGCATGTGATCAGGCGGGTATATGCAAGCCTTGCCTAGAGATGGTCAGGAAATTAGGCTGGACCTGATTGTAATGCGCTCATAAGGTAACGCATCCCTTTAACTGCCGCCTTTGCCGTATGGTGAACGCGAGATGAGTCTTTTCAGCAGGAGGCCAGAAGCACAGTCCATACAGTATGTCACTAGTCACCTGCAATGGAGAAGTGATTTTAGATGTTAAACGGGAAGTGCTAGAGTGCGAGCCAGTTAGATTGGGCGTACATTTAGCTATGTGACTTTTCATAAACCTATTGGTCTTAGTAGATGTTGTCAAGAGCCTCTTGGATAATGTCCTTACAAGCAGTACGGAGTGTAGGTTTCTCCAAGCGAATGCCACGAAACGCATTCATAGGTGAAATCAGGTGAGGCAGTTGCGCACGGGACTGCAAACCGCGTTATGAGATAGTCCTAGAGATATGCAACGCAAGCAGTCATGCTATCCAACCAAAGAACAGAAGCATGGCTCGGATGTGGATAATCGTGGACGAATGAATGAGCTGAACGTACTGGAGTCGCGAGGGGGGCCGGATGAATGGATCAGAATACCGTGAAGGAATAACCTGGAGACTTGGACACGGATTCAGGTGTGTTACAGTAGACAAAGGAGAGACTTTAGACACAAGTAGCTCCTCTGAATTGATCACATCAGCCAGTGTCTTTTCCTAGTTGACTGTTATCGATCTCCTTGCAGGATCTTACGAGCAGGTCCTCGATTCCGACGAGACAATCGTCAGGAGGGGCTAATTGGTCCAACTAAAGACAATGAGAAGATCAGAACTGGTAGAACTGACAGAACTGGCAGGAAAAACCAATCTTGTAAAGTTGCTGTTGAGTAAAGCAGCAGGCAAATGGAATCGAGCTCGCAGGGGAACTGCTCGTGACTGTTGTTGCTCTGTCACGGGATCCCCTGTCTCCCACTTTCCTCTTTCCAATCTTTACTCCTTTTCCTGCTGTATTCTCTATCTCCTGTTCTGTTTCAAGGCCTCTTCATTACACGCAGGTTTCTATTGCCAAATACAATTCCCTAACTGACTCCACGCCTTTCGACCCACCCCGATCTTGTGTGGTCGCACAATGGCTGGATCATCTGGCAGAAATGCTCAGCCCACTGGCGTCCAGATTTCGGTCTGAATACGAACTGCCCTGACCTTTCATTCCACATTAACCGACTCAATACCACGCCATCGGCCAAATTGTTCCTCTGGGATCATGATTGGTCTTTCATAAGCTCGCCTACACGCAATTAGGCTGATTGGTCCTTCTGCTATGGAATCCCAGCGACATTCCAAAACTGACGGCAGCTCAGTCCTCTCGCCGCGCTCCAAGTTTCAGAGCCCACCCACTCACTGAGCGCCTGCCCCAAGTATTCTTGCCCTTTGCAGAAACCACAGCTAGCAAGGCATACCTCTATTAGCGCCATGATAATCTGGCATTATGGAGTTCATCGGGAACTTTTCTGGTTGGCCAGATCCCTGATGGCGTACACTGTTTACTATTTCGGGTTGGTAACTGAACCAGGCAGGTATGATTGCCCAAACGTGAGATAAGAATACTCCGCACTTTATAGCGCTTCATATTGACGGAGGGCCGGGTTTTGCCGCCTGACTGGTGGTCTGAGAATCGCCTCCCAGTTGTGTACACTACTGATTTCTCTGGAGCAACCGAAAACCAAATCCGACAACATACAGTACTTAGAAGTATCTCTACCATCCATACTATGTATAAAATATCTCCACTTTACCATGTTGGCTGATGTCTGCTGCCTGATCTAGCTAAGTCCTGCGATACGTAATGTTTCAAGAGTAACATTTGCTCCAATTACTCACGTCGCCATGTTACGTGCTCTGGAGGCCACAGACGCCCCATCGAGAGAAGCTCTGCAAGGATTCCCCAGGATGGTAGCTATAGGTATACAGGCTTATATCATCAAAGCCACCCAGTTCGCGCTCTCCTCTGCCGCATAGCTCGCTTACAGTATAATATCAGGCGCTTTAGTTGGTCTGGTCAACCGTGCGTATCCGTGCATCGCGGCTGGCAAGGCCGTCAAACTGTCTCAAATCACTGCCTTGGCCGGAAGCCCATATGAGTGGGGGTTGCGCCATGGGGTGTACGTGCGACGAATGAGATGAGGGGTCTCAGTAGGCTGATCTGGACCGATCTCTATTGTCCGACAAATTCCATGTTGGATAAGAGCCTTTTATTGATCATTGTTTGACCTAACCCCGATGATCAGCAGCGCCACAAAAAGCCTTGCTCGCGCCTTAAAGTCATGGTTTATTGCTTCCCGGGCACATCTACTACCAAAGAAGGATGTGGGACATGGATCAAGGCTGCAGACTTGGTAGCGGAACGTGGTCAAGAAAACCACGGGCCAAGTACCAGCAAGCCGGATGGGAAGTAGGCCAGTCCAACCCAGACGCTTGAGAAGCATAGACCGACGGACATAGTGAAGTGGCCGAGTAACCTGCTGCGGTGGGGATTCAAATACTTCCTTCGGCGCCTCCTCTTTCCTTGGCCTTGCCCGGGATTATGTTGCACTCATTGCGAAACCTCGTAAATCCGGATGACATAACCAATCAAAACCGACATATGAATGCTCTACAAGCTCCGAGCGCCAGATCTATTGAGCCTACACGCTGAACTGAATGCGTGTAAGATCTTCTGTAAGCGAAGAGCAATATTCCATATTACCAGGAGAGCGGCACACGCTTAACGACGCTTTTAGATACACACTATTTCCGAGCTGCGCTACCAGAGACGCTTTTCCCAGGACTTGGGGCGCGAAGTGTATATTTTTTATGATATTTCCCATTATCAACGTGACATAAACCTCATACTAATACATCGGGCCCTATTGACGATTCCGACACACAATCAGCACGGCTCACATAATGTCCACGAAGATGCGGCCACCGTCAAAAGAAGACAGAAATTCCAATGATGCCCCAGGGCAGAAGCAGGACCCTATCGAGAGGAGAAGATTACAGAATCGGCTCTCACAACGAAATCATCGTGAGTGATTTCCACTTATGATAGATTTAAACAGAAGTCAGTTAATAGTTAGCAGGGCGCAAGATTCGAGATCGCATTGCAAAGCTCCAAGAACGCGTTATTGCCAGTGAGTTGCGAGCAGCAGCCAGCTTAAACGGTTGGGACCATCCCAGCACACTTACGCCGTCGCCTGTCGATCGAATGCCGCCAATATTCGACACTGATGGACATCCCACATCTCCCATTCAGGATACCTCGTCAGCTTTGGGCTCCACGTACTTCCCACAATCAAGAGTCGTCTGTTCATCCTGCAATAGCGCTCTGGGCTCGATACCCGTCCTATCTTCTCAGCCATCCTTCCCCTCTGTATACGATACTCCGAATGACCTCGATGCCACCTCCCCCTCATCCGCCCTGAGGAACAGTGTCTACTATCCTCGATCGAATCCTATCACTCCTGAACTACAGAACATGAACAATATTTATCCTTCGTTGGACTCTAACCTTCCTCTTACTGAACAGTGGAATGGTACAGCTCAGTACCCAGGATCCTCCTTTTATTACATAGCAACAGGTACGCGGAAATCGTCGCTGAAGTATAATTGGAATGATCCGATACTGACTGCTCCTCAGAGGCGTCCCTTCCCCATATTATGCAAGCCATAAACTCTGGCTCATCACGTCCCAAGGCGATTATTGTACTTTCACCTAATAATCATCCGCCGGGTCTTCCAGCACCCCTTCCAACATCCCAGTCGTCGCCACCTGGCGGCAGCGCAGTCGAATTGCCCGCGTCCTCGAGTCCACTGGGTATGCATGATTCGCAATGCCAATGCCAGGGCCTAATGACTTCAGGTGATTGGATAAGCTCAGGAACGTCTGCACCCACTATTTGTCCAATACACCAAATGCAGTCCGGAGACAATCTGCAGCTGATGATGCTGTGATTTACCTGATATATATAATACTATATGGATGTCCCATTGACTGCATTGAAGAATAGATGGCACACAAGACCACATCGGATAACTAGCGACTTCGATTATTTCTTCTCTCATTGCATCCAAGCAATTTCCTGAATTACCTGGTATTAAGGTCAGACTCATGGCATGGTATCCACAAGTTCAGGGCGTGGATATGTTTGCCCATATGCGGCAGTCGGAGTTTAGCGCCCGCTGCATTGATCTGAATGAAAGAAGCAATTATGCTCTCAGTCTACCACAATAGCCCGATAGGAAACTTTTCACCTTGTAGGCGCCAATGAATTATATCCCCGAGCATCCATTGCAGCTGAAGAATAGCTAAATATGGTCCCACACTGGCCAAGAGTTCTTTTCTCTTTTTTTCTTTTTATTTTCCCCTTCAACCTACCTACCCTTGGCCGCAGTGGCCATTGCTGAAGAATGCCATCTTCCCTGAGACATTTTTTACACACCACAATCAACAGCCAAAGATACCAACAAACACCACACACCACAATAGCTCATACATCATGCCATATCAGTGTATAAACGGGGTGTTAGGCATTGATCAAAGCCCGAGATACGTACGTACTTATGTTCCTGCATAACCGGCTCGTTCATCAGGTAAATCACCACCTTAACCCCAATCCTTCAAGGACTCAACTCTCACTCCTCATCATTATCACACCCCGCAGTTCTTCGCACCTACTTCCAGCCCCAACTGCGCCACACATTATTTCAATCCCGTCCTGCCGGTCTCAAACCTAGCACGTCGATAGCAATCCAATCCACCGTCCGCCGCCGTAACAGCCGCAACTGTCGTGCTCTGTTCTCGAAGCTTTCGCGTGGGAATAATGGAGCTAGAGCATGTATTGTAATAACATCGTACTTTACCCACGCCGATCTTGATAGTAATCAGTACTCTGTAGTTTGTCTCCCCTCTTTTCCGAATGTCTCAGTGGTTGGGATCGGATTACATGTTAATTCTCGCAGATTGGACTGGACTAATGCACGGAGTTCATGTATGTACCGGTGGCGGTCAGGTAGGTTTGCATTGACATACAGGAGTGGCTACACACAATTAGTTCTTAGTTCATTTGTGCATGATATGTATGCATATGTAGCCGGAGCAAGGGTACTGACCTGCCTGTATGCTGGTAGTTGCCTACTTACGTGTGTGTTGTTTGCTATATTTGGGCGTATGTAAGTATGTTACTCGCTGGTGTGGTTGAACTGGATTGCGTTTTACATTGCTATCATTACATGTGAATATGAAGAGTTTGATGTGTTGTTTTGTGTTGATGATAATATGATATGATATATTGGGATTCCAGCAGAACTGTTTAGGCAAGACATCTGGCCATGCGCGTAGATTTCATTCGGAGCAGCACTTGCAGGACCACCTGATGCATCGCAAATTTGTGATAGGCGGAGTAATAAAAGCACGTAATAATAGATATATGCTTTCGAAGATCGCCGTTGAGCGAGCCTCTGACTAGTGATGGATGTTAGCACTGGCTATGTGGGTACTAAGTTTGAGTTCAATGGGCACATAACAGTGCAATACCGTTCTGTGCACATCGTGTTAGTAGCCATTCTTAGTATTTCAGTCTCCAAATGAATTTTGGCTAATGTCGGCGCGTCCAAGTTCTGGAAGTCGATTGTAGACACGTTATTGAGGTGACCTTGACTTCTTTGACGGGCACCAAATCAAGTGGCAGATGTAAATGAATGTATGCAGGCCATTCCAAGTAATTGATTAGTCAGTGGTTTATCTTGCTATATTACACCAATTCAGACTAGACAGGTCTTCCTACGGTGCATCTCCCGTGAACTCATCTCTCCTCAGCAACAATTGTTGTCAAGACCACCCAAGGACAACTCGTTTGTGTATGTTGAAAATCTAAAACTACCATGTCTTCTTATCGCATAAATCGTCACCTGTCAGGACTGTAACCTTTCCGTTCACTGACAGATGGCAAATACTGTTGAGTTTATGGATCGTCAACTGACTCATCTACACGCAGAAACCATCAACATACAAGGCTGGCACTCGACCAAGGTAAGGGGCTCATGTGTGGTAAATCAGTCTTCCAGATGCTGACAGCAAAGTATCACTCATGCTTTTTGCAGATCACTACTTCAAGTACCTAATGCCGTCCTTCCCTCTCCATCACCCAATCGCAGCATAGACTCGGGAACCATACCT
Organism: Aspergillus tubingensis; assembly: GCF_013340325.1. Taxonomy (NCBI): domain Eukaryota; kingdom Fungi; phylum Ascomycota; class Eurotiomycetes; order Eurotiales; family Aspergillaceae; genus Aspergillus; species Aspergillus tubingensis. The sequence continues at coordinate 2,447,267 of NW_023336280.1, read as the reverse complement.
ACTCTATTCGCTTTTACATGTTGGTTGATGTCAAATGCACTAGTTACCGGAGGCACAGGCTACATAGCCCTTCACGTCATCAAGCTGCTCCTCGAGCAGGGACACAGAGTCCACACGACCGTGCGCAGCGTCAAAAAATCCAGCAAATGCGAGCCCCTCCTCGACCTCCAGTCTCAATACCCGGGAGTCTCTTCTTATTTGAGGCAGACCTAATGGAAGATGGTTCCTTTCTACAGGCCATGGGGGGCTGCGATACCGTACACCATATCGCATCCCCGTTCTTAAGCCCTCCGCAAATTAAGGGTGGGTTACGCGAGTGCGTGGAACCAGCTCTTAAGGGAACGAGAAATGTGCTCGAGTCTGTGAATCAATGTCAGGCTGTACGGCAAGCAATGGCCATTAGCAATGGAATCTGGTTAGGGTTGTGGGTCGTAGGCCTGACAGGCTTGGCAGGTTTCGTTGATAATAGTACGGACAGCTATAGGAGTTCTCCACATAAGGCCAGTGGCTCTCTTCTCTGCGTATCCTTTCATTGGGATAACCCGTACCAATTTTCTGCTAATAAAATCATCTGCTACAGAGCCGAACATATCAACAAATCATTATTTGCTCCAAGAGTACATCCTAGCCATAACCCTCAATTGGTATGAGGCAGCTTACTATGCAGAGAATAATACATTGCTACTCTCATATTACCTCCCATGGCAACTCGTCAACATCTGGCCTATCCTTACCAAGCTTAAATCCGTCCCCAGGAAGTCATAGACAACGAAACCCTCATCCCAGTATATCCTCGGATAAATCTGGCGGATAACTTCAACCATCGGGATGTGGGCGCGAACTGCATTCATCCGACGGGCCAATCTCCGCATTTACGAACTATAAAACATCAACTATTCCGTATACGAGATATCCAAAGATCAAAGCAAGCATACTCACTCAGACAGTATACAAGAGACAAAACAACCACAATGACCTCTTCCTCCTACTCAGACCACTTCTCCATCCACAACCTTCCCTACGGCATCGCCTCCTCACCCTCCCATCCCACCCCGCAATGCGCAACCCGCCTCCACAACACTGTCATCTTCCTCTCCGACCTCCAATCCGCCGGCCTCTTCTCCTCAATCCCATCTCTCCCCGAGAACATCTTCTCCAACACCACCCTTAACCCCTTCGCCGCCCTGCCCCGTAGCACCCAAACCCAAGTCCGCCATGTCTTGCAATCCATCCTCCAAGCCTCCTCCACCTCCTCCCTCCCCGAATCCAGCACTGCAGACATCACCACCGTAACCATGCATCTCCCCGTGTCTATACCTTCTTTCACCGGTACATTACCCCCATCCCCTTTTCCCAATTACCCCCAAAAGTCCCCACCATTAACAAGTCCCTACCATAAATAGACTACAGCGCCAGCCTCCCCCACAACCAACACGCGGGGCAAATCATTCTGAACCACCCGGCCCCACCCCCAGCATTCTTCCACTTCCCCATCGGCTACGCCGGCCGCGCCAGTACCATCTCCGTCTCCGGTACCCCCGTCACCAGACCATCAGGGCACTTCTACGACCGAACCGATCCCTCATTCCCACAGACAAAGAAAGTCATCTTCGGGCCATGTCGCGCACTAGACTACGAGCTCGAACTGGGGATCATCATCGGTAAGCCCCTCCCTCGAGGACAGGGCCTCAAGGCCCAAGATGCGGAGGAACATATCTTTGGGTTGGTGGTGTTGAATGATTGGAGTGGTGAGTATACCTCCCCTCTTACTTTAGTCCAACTTCACAAAGACAATACTAACAAGGCGGTCGGAATAAGCACGCGACATCCAAGGCCTCGAAATGATCCCCCTTGGCCCACTAAACGGGAAGAACTTCGCGACTACTATCTCCCCTTGGATCGTCACGTTGGATGCACTGCAGCCGTTTAAGACGCCCGGTCCGGAGCCGAGAGTTTCCCTCCCGGCGCATTTGCAGGACCCGGGGGAGTTTAACTATGATATTAATGTTGTGACGGAGCTGGAAGCCGGTACTGGGAAAAGTAGTGGTGGTAGTACTGTGCTGGGACGGGGTAATGCGAAGGATCTCTTCTGGAGTATCAGACAGATGTGTGCGCATTTGGCGAGTACGGGGTGTGATTTGCGCACGGGGGATATTTTGGGGACGGGGACGGTGAGTGGGGAGGAGGAGGGGTCGTATGGGTGTCTTTTGGAGGTGACGGAGGGGGGGAAGAAGAGGGTGAAGTTGGAAGGAGGTGATGGGGAGGAGAGGGGCTATTTGGTTGATGGGGATGTGGTGAGATTGACGGCTTGGGCTGGAGAGGGGGTTGGTTTTGGGGAGTGTGTGGGGCAGATATTGCCTGCGAGAGATTGAGTATTTATTTTCATTGCACTATATGTGATATTACTCATGTAGACTGTTGAATAGTTGAATGGAAGTAAATATTATGGGTGAGTAAATCTGAATATATGATACTAGGAACTAGATAAAAGTCAATACATGTCCCCTTTTCATTTGCGCCGGCCGTGCCATCCCAGCCAACCAATCCCCTATACCGATGCATATATCAGACGCCTAGATAATTAAACAAATGTACAGCCTATATTGGCATCCCTCAGCTCCAGAGCGGCGGGTGGATGTACTCCTGCGCTCTGTCAAGAATATTAGGTATCGTCCACTCGCCGCTGGTAGAGCTCTCCGGCGTGGGCGGCGGCAAGGATCCGAGACTCGGCGTCATGCTAGCCGACACAGGCGGAACGCCCATTCCTGGGTTGAGATAATTCGGTGATCCTGCTTGACTGGCACGAGCCGCCTGTGCATTGAATGCGCCTTCCAATTTCTCTAGCGCACGAAGGGTCTTTGTCAAGGGCTTGGCCCATTGAGTCTGCGTGTCGACAGCCACAGCGGCGGAGGCTGGAGATGCTGAGTTCAGACCCGCAGGGCTAGGCGCTGTGGTGCTTGGGGGTCTTGTGGCTGCACCGAGGCGGGCGCTGCTGTCGACTGGTGGGACCGCGGCGGCTTCTGTGGCGGCTCCGTAGTCGCCCTCGATATTAGCTCGTTCGGCGATGATCATCTTGAGTTGTTGTAGGAGGGTCCAGAAACGGGAGTGACCCTTGACTTCCTCTGTGACTGCCAGCAGGAAGATTGAGCTGATGGCGCGTTGTAGGGCAATCCATGATCGTGAGGCGTGGGAACTGACGGTGTGCATCTCAACATAGGCTTCCACGGTAGTCATCAGGTTGCTCACGCAGTCGGTGCGCATGCTGGATAAGGCGGGGTCACTGATGTCGGCGTTTGCTTTGAGCGCTGGCCGGCAGAGCTCAGAAGAGAAGTAAGATGAGTGCAGCTTGAGGACGACCCGTTCGAGGTGTTCGGTTGCTGAAAGGCAGTATTTGCGGTCTCGAAGATGTGGCTTGGCCTCTATCATGATTTGTTGTATCCGTTCTTTGTAGGTTTGGATCGTTTTATAGCTTAGTTGTGAGTGCGGGCTCAGCATCCGGCTGCGGACCACCTCCAGCGCTAGTGATATGATCCGACACAATGTCTCGAAATATGAGAGCTCGCCGGGCTTCCGGTCATCCTTGTAGGCAATTTCTGGCTGGCTGACGGCTGTCGTCGACGGCCGATCATAGGAAAGGGAGAAGTGACTATCTTGCCATGCCATGGACCACCTAGAGTTTGTTAGCCGCTGTTCATCGTAATGCAGTCGAGAAACTTACCACACGTGGCGTCTACGATATCGCTCAGCTGCGGTGAAATGACCAGACTCCACATGCAAGCCGAGCGCCAGCCCCATTCGAAGGGTCATACCAAGGAGAACATACGATATCCCGGGGTTCATGTTGTACGATAGCACGTTCCCAATCACAAGCAGCGTCTGCATGGCGTCTATTGTGGGCTGGGATAGGAAGTTGGTCATTCGAAGACACTGGTAGGAGCAGCATACTGCAATAGATCAGCACCTGCATTCTACCACAAAGCAGACAGAACTTACCGTATACTTGAGATGTAAGTTCTCTTTCCTTTCCTGGCAAATCCGACGATTGGCAGCCGGAAGCAAGAACGGCAAACAGCAATCCCATATAGGCGATAGTGACACCAAAAGGTTTCTGGGCTTGATCGGCATCCGCCCGATACATACCACCCATGGCAGCTCTGTTCCGCAACATTAGATCGAGGTTCATCTCGAATTGTGGGACATCTTCCAGCACCGGGTAGATGGCGCCTGCTATATCCCGGTAGTAGTAGAAAAACCTGTAGCAACCTTCGTTAACTCCGCAACACTATCAAATCAGCTGTCGGTGAAGACTAACTCTTTGCACTGTTGGTCACTCGGCAGTGCGCTGCAGACGGCGCTTATATCAAAGGATGACATATCCGATGACCACAGGTCAACGAACGGATACGTCGCAGACTCGTTATCCAGACCCAGCTTCGGCAGAATCCCACCCTCAAGGAGCGCTTGAAGCTGATCCGATCCCGACTTATTGTTCAAGATGTAGGCCAAAACAGACCTGGATCCCAGGTGTACAGTGCCTTCACCAAACGTATTCGGCGCATGGATGCCCTCTCGTTCCGGGGAGGCACCCTTGGATCTGTTACTCGCATCCCCGCTCCGCACGCTGCTCGTCTCCAGCGTCGAAGCCGGCCCTTCCTCGGCCTTTTCCAGACCCACCCGCAGGTTATTGATGGTTTGCTCCATCTCCTTCAATCTCGTGCGAACATTGTCCCATTCCTCGCGCGCAATCGACACACGGCCGCCGGTTGCTGTTATACCTGGCCGGCTCACACCCGGTTCTTGCTTTAGACGCACGGGAGGCTCAGGCGCGTACCCGAGATTCTCTGCACTCGTAGGCTGGCTACCAGGGATGGGGCCGTCGGGATAGGATTGCGGAAGCGAGCCGGTCATGACGCGCTTTTTCGAGGGACGCTCGTATGAACAAAGATCGGCATGATCGCGTTTGACACAACCGTCGCAAGGTAGGTTTCGATCGCACTTAACTTTGCGGGCGTGACACGGGTAACAGGCTTTAGGTTCGCGGGCCTTTCGCTTCGTTCGGATGATTGCGTCAACCTGAGATTGGGGCAGGTCGGAGACTGGTCTGGATGAGGCAGTCGAAGGACCTGAAGCCGTCATGTCGGGGCCCGCTACGGACGGCGAGTACGACACGGACGGCTGGTATGGGGACGTCATTGCAAGGCTATGTGAAATAGAACTGATAAAAGAGAGACTCGGTCTGAGATATGATCGGCGATTCGGCTAGATTAATGAGTGCGTGTTGCTGGTATACTGATGCTTTCCCATATGAACGTAGCGGAGTCGAGCGGGAGAAAAGAATGCGGCGGTGGCAGTCGTTGTAGGTTGCAGGGTTCACATCGATAGTGAGTGCTATATAATTAGTCCATTGACAGCAGGTTTCTAATGTCGGTTCAGATGAGCCAGGTTCGCATCATCTCGCAGCAAGAATATCACCGCGAGAGCTGGGCGCAAAGACGAAATGCTGAAGACGGACTTGGCCGAGCACCGACCCGTACAGCATCCCATGACTAATCATGGTGTATAGTCACGTGCGTAAGAGGGGAAAGCTTGGCGGTGCCCTAAGCCCTATCTGGATTATCAGGGCCGGTGACGTAAGGCAGTGGCTGGTAATTATGGCTACCTAACCAACATGACAGCTTTCTAGAGTGAAAGTCCTACTTGTATCCTGCGCTATCTGCAGCTGCCTTGGCATATGTAGGCATGGGGTTATTAAACAGCCAAGCTATTCTAGTGACGGACGCTAATCTAACGGGATCAAGGATTGTAAGTAGATCCTTCCGTCACTCGCCCCATTGCATGCTGAATGACAGACAAACTAATCTCATAATATAGTTTGACGATGATTCCTTATCATTATTGTCCTCAAATCTTCTCCCAGGAGTACGTGTATGTCGCTGAGCTGTTATCCGGCACACCAGGCGTCGAACTCCAAAAATACGTTGCAGCCAGTGGATTACCGACAGCTTCAACAATAGGAGCCAACGTGAAGTTATGCCTTGGATCATGCTCCTCTAACAGACCATCCAGGACATCCTGCGGTGGAGCATAGTCCTGTGGTTGATCAAACAGATATAAGGTAAAGTCGTGTACTCTGCTTGTTGCAGGCTGCGCAGGGTGATACGACGCCAGAGCATTGCTAGAATTGATGAATTTCCCGTCCTGCAGTGTGTAGTTCCATCCCCACCAGTGCAGACGAGTTGTTGTGTTGACCAATCGGCCAGGTACAAGGCTTGAGTATTGGTCCAACGTGGCGAAGGCCGAATCAGCAACATCGTAATCCACCATCATGAGCATATATGTTCCCGGGTAGGAGCTTGTAGAGTAGCCGGGATACACGGTCGGGTATGTAGTATCTATTTTGGACGAAATTAGCATACTAGATAAATATAGTGCTGGGACTTCGCTCTGCTGATATGGAAGAATGCTGGTCGTAACAGGAGCTACATACCGTTTGGATTTATCCAGGCCCCTGGAGTTATGATGTTATCTCCAAATGAAACCCCTAGGTTGGTCTTGGTTTGTGGCCAAACACCAGCTGCTGTCTGGGCCATGGTAGCGCCTGCAGGAATACATAGCGAGATTAGTGTTGTTGCGTGCATCGTAAGTGTCAACAAACATAGACGTAGTTGCAGGTTTATTCAAGCATGTCACTGTGTGCCTTTAGACTGGAGCCTTGAATAAGTAGCTTAGAAGCAAAATTGCAACTGCGGAGCAAAGCCTCTAAATTGAGCTGAAGCCACGATGTAACTTACTGGTCTCAAAGTGTCCACATAGTTGTTGTTGTAGTAGTAGCTTATGGGTCGCCGGATCGGGTAATCCGTCAATGGCTCCACGGAGTGAGGGTGATGAGATTATTGGATGTAACATTCTCGGCCAATAAAACATACATGTTAATTTGATAATCCAGATTCGAACTTATACCAACCCGAAATTTCCATCGATTCCGATTGCGAGTGGTAATTTGCATGTTAAACATAGCCAAGAGCGACACCAATTTTCCCCTGGCCAAGGAAAATAACATGGTTTTGTTTCAACAACTTGGCCGCACATTGACCACCAGTAGTAATCAGGTGAAAATAACCAGAGACAGAAAAGTCTATTATTGGGTGTTGATCTACTGAGATCAAATAGTCTCTATTTATCAAGATCCAAGTACCTCACATGTAGGAAGGGCTATTATATGCTGTCAGACATCATGCCTTAGTTTAGAATAGTCTTGCAAGTTCCATTTTAGGTCTGCCATATGCTGCATATAATTCTTCTAAATATTCATGAGTCATATATATTAAGAAAGACGTGATGTACATAAAATCTTGATATCAACAACGCATCACTCTTTCAGGCATTTTGCAGGGTCCAAGAGCAGAGATTAGTTGAGTATATAATAGGTATCATGTTGGAGTCAAAGAGCCCCAAATGATCGATTGGGCTTCGTGCAGCTACTTTTTCGACTGCTTAACTTTTCTCTCCATTCTCTTCGTCGTCACTGAAGGCATAACGCGAAAACCGCCGAATGGACGCTCCTTTGAAGTAGAAGACGTACGGAATCGCGCAGCAAGCCAGCGCAATGAAAGCAAGCAACGAGCTTGCCCACTGGTACCCAAGGCGATCATACATCTGCTCAGTAAAGAGTACAGTAGATGCACCCCACATTGAGCGAAGGAATGTCTTAGCGGCAAGCGCAGATGCGGCCTGGTGCTGGTACGTATCCACTAAAATAGGTCAGCAAGGAAGTCCTTATAGTCTTTGGATGGCGAGCATACCAAGATAATTATTGGCCGAATTATATAAGAAGATAAATCCGAATCCAACTGGCCAGCCTCCAATAGCAGGTCCAATCCAATGAATAGTGGGATATGAGGTCCAAGCAAAAATGAACAGTCCGATGGGTATAAGCCAACAAGAAAACATCATCGGAATCAATCGAGCTTCAGCAGGAGGCTTTCCTCCGTACTTAGTGTAAAGAGATAGGTAGTGCTTGTTGACAAAAGGTGCGCAAGCGGCACTCATCAGTACGCCAATGGCAAGTGGGATGAACATAAGACCGGTCGAGCCGGCACTCCATCCTTTCCCAGATTGGTATACCACAGGATAGCTGATATTGCAGTCAGTAAGATGGTCTTAATAGCAAATAGTGCACTACTCACGCAACGAAGAACATGTACAGCAAACCGTATAGAACCGACATGTAAAGTGCGATGAACAGAACAATGGGTTCTAGGAACAGAAGCTGGAATGGGCGGAAGAGGAACACCCGCAACTTCTCGCCCATAGGTCGAGAATCTAGCTCCGTTTCCGTCACGTAGCTAGGATCGTCCTCTTGTTTTCTTAATTTCTTCGCTCTCCGCTTGAGAAGAGTTGGTGCATACGTCTCTGGAACAGTGAAGGTGATCAGCACCCAAGCAACGAAGGCCAGGATTAACTGCAACCAGTAAAGCCACTTCCAGTTAGTAGCGTCGGCGAGATAACCGCCAGCCAGCGGTCCAATGGCAGGCCCAATGAATGGACTGGCTGAGAACGCTGCCATCGGAACACCTCGCTCTTCATTCTTCCAAAGATCGGCCAAAGTTCCACCCACTAGCGTCATGGGAGCACTGAACGCGATCCCATCAATAGCTCTGCAGACAATGAGGGTCCCGATATTTGGAGCTACGGCGCAGGGAATAATGAAAATGACAGCTAGTAAGAGCGTGCTTGCGTATATCATCCGCCGGCCCACCATTTCGGACAGGGGGGCAAAAGCCATGGGACCTGAGCCTAGTCAGAGAAGTTTATCAAGCCAAATCACTGGGAGAGACTTACCGACACCAAAGCCAATAACGAACACAGTAACGACGATAAGGCTAACCTCTCGAGAAACGCCGAATTGTTCTGCAGGGCCTTCGATATCGGCCGTGATGACACTACTAGCGAAAGCGACGACAAAGCATGTGAATGAGACCACCATGGTACAATACCATTTGAAGGCTTTGGACCAATTTTTTGGGTTCTCGGGATCGTCGACACTGAAGGTTACCAGCTTCCAGTCTTCCATTTTCCCTGTAGCAGCGGACCGGACTGGTTTGATGATTTCTCCTGTGGTGGTTTCCGTCGTGTATTCCTCCATGTTGGCGTTCTCGGTCACCTGACGATAGGGTAGATCCAAAGGATCGGTCTCAGTTGTGAGAGCTCGTGAGACATGATTATTTGAATAGTTGGAGTGGTATGTTTCATCCATGTCTTGAGAGGTCGTCGTGCGAGGCAGACACCCGTGCAATGATTAATATTGTTCTGAGATGTACATGTAACCCCCAGTAGCCACGCGAGGGCTTTGCTTGTATATATAGACGGCCATGCCTGCTATGATCGCCGGTAATTTGAAGGTTCTAGTTCGGTCGTATACGAGGTAGAAGGAAGTCCAAGTATCCATGGGAGACATATTTCCTGAAAGGGCAGTATGTAGGGCAGTATGTCGGGCCGGCTAGCAGATATCTTACTCTATCAGGAAGTTAGAGAGCTAGCCTGATCAGGGAATATGCCACGAGAGTACGAACACTTTAACACGGCTTCTACTTATTGGCTTCAGAAAAAGCTTTATCATGCTTTCTTCAATTTCATTAGATGCAAGTGCGTGTCCAATATCGGAGTATATTTTCAGGTGAGGCTAGGGAGATAAGGTGTGCATAGATCAACACTCTCTCAGAAAATCTTGACTTGCAAGGTATGCCATCTCATTTCAGACAGACATTATAGAAGTAATCGGATAGAAAGGAATATTTCTCAGGTGAAGAGCCCATTGAACCATGGCTTTGCCGCCATGGAGCATTGCGTGGCTTCATGCTAAATCCAAAGCGCTAAGGCCTGAGTCTGCCACCTCCATTGCATATGAAAAGAAGTCTCCGCTGCCAAGCTGCAAAGCCAAGGATTAAAGTGCATTGCTCTTACTTGAAGATTTCGTGGTTTCCGCCAGCAACCCGGAAGGGTGCTTCGGAGCATGTTTCCCAAATAGGAAAGTTTCCCTACATGGAGACAATCGGTTTGTAATGGAAAAGGAGAGCCAGGACATATCTTGTGGAGTCCATCAATCTAGACCAGAATGTGTTTAGTTTTCTTTATCAGATCGTAGGTTTTGATCTTTGCATCTAATTGGGCCAACAGAACATGCTTTAATCATACAGGGTGAACAATATCGAGAATGGACCTTTCCACGACATCAGCGGGCACAATCAACCGCTCATCAACCACTCAACGCCACAAGGAGCTATCTCTGAGCTATGGCCCATCCTGGCTCCATTCAGTTGAACAACCCGATTGTTTTCGAATGATCCATAACAAAGCTCGATGATGGAATGTCTGTAGTCAGCGTTTTCCGAAGACTTTGACGGCATTGGGTGAACGTGTATTTTGGTACTCTGGGTCTACTAGTCTCATCATAAACTGCTACATCAAACAGATTATAGTTGATATCTCTGAGCTATCCATTCCATGACACCCTCATAGCTACTTTGTGGCGAATGTTAAAATGTCATCGACGATTATCTGCAGGCCTGAGGCAGAAGCGTACAGTTTTCCGGGGAAAAGCGACAGTGCACGTGAGCGATAAGGAGGCGATAAGCCGGAAGCGGATTAGCGCGGGGTGGTTTTTCCCACCCGCAACCGTGGAGGAGAATAATTTTGTGACTCGACGAGCAGCTCAACGCCCCGTCGCTGTGCTCCTCAGTCAGTCGAACTCACACGCGAGAGGTGTGTCTGTGACACCTTCATCCAGGGGACTACATTGTTCCCCTTATTCAAGTACAACACTACATTCCGTTCTACCCTCCCACCTGTTTCCTAAATTCCGCACCGACCGAATACCCACAACTTCACAATGGCCTCCGACTCCACCTACTTGGCCATCCCTGGCTCTGTTGCCTTCTCCCGTTCTCGTGGTCGTGCAATTGCTGCCAGCATTGGTGCACAGGATGTCCGTGCCCAATGGGTTCATTACGTTTACCTCTCCCAGCCGCTGGACGCTCCCCAACAAGGTGTCTTGGAACAGCTCCTTCACTATGGCGATATCACCGACGTCCCGCCCTCGTTCAGCGCTGAAGATGGTCCTTCCGATGTCTTCCACATCTTCCCCCGCACTGGTACAATCTCCCCCTGGAGCTCTCAGGCTACTGGTATTTCCCATGTTTGTGGTCTGCGCAAATATGTCAATCGCATTGAGCGGGGTATGAAGATCTCCTGCCTGCGCGCAGGCTCTGGCGAGTACAAGTCGGGATACCAGGATATCTTGCACGATCGGATGACTCAGGTCATCAGCGAGGAAGAGCCTGACTTGCACCTGATGTTCTCCGAGCACAGCCGTCTGCCTCTCGAGACGATCCCCCTGCACGGAAGTGGCAAATCTCCCAAGGAGGTCCTGCAGGAGGCAAACAAGCGGCTCGGATTGGCTCTTGAAGAGTCCGAAATTGATTACCTGGCTGAAGCCTATGGTCCCAACGGCCCTATTGCTCGCGATCCGACCGATGTCGAGCTGTTCATGTTCGCCCAGGTCAACTCCGAGCATTGCCGTCATAAGCAGTTCAACGCATCGTGGGTCATCGACGGAAAGCAGATGCCTAACAGTCTGTTTGCCATGATCCGCAACACCCACAAGAAGCACCCAGAGTACACGGTCAGTGCCTACAGCGATAACGCTGCTGTCCTTGAAGGAGACGAATCCGCTTTCTGGGCTCCCAACTCGGCCACTGGTGAATGGAACCACACTAAGGAACTTGTTCATTTCCTGGCTAAGGTCGAAACACACAACCACCCCACAGCCGTTTCCCCCTACCCCGGTGCTGCGACCGGATCTGGTGGTGAGATTCGTGATGAAGGTGCCGTGGGCCGGGGTTCGAAGCCCAAGGCTGGTCTCTCTGGTTACTGTGTTTCCGATCTCCTCATCCCGGATCTGAGGCAACCTTGGGAGCTCGATGTTGGTAAGCCCAACCACATCGCAAGCAGTCTGGACATTATGCTTGAAGCACCCATCGGTAGTGCTCATTACAACAACGAGTTCGGACGGCCCTGCATTTCCGGTTACTTCCGTACCCTCTTGACTGAGATCGACGTTGGTAACGGCCAGACTGAGCTCCGCGGCTACCACAAGCCCATCATGATTGCTGGTGGTGTCGGAACTGTTAGACCCGACCATGCCATCAAGAAGCCCGAGGCTGTCAAGCCTGGAGCCTTCCTTGTTGTGCTGGGTGGCCCTGCTATGCTGATTGGTCTCGGTGGCGGTGCTGCCTCTAGTATTACCTCTGGTGAAGGATCCGCCGACCTTGACTTCGCCAGTGTGCAGAGAGGTAACGCTGAAGTTCAGCGCAGGGCTCAGGAAGTGATCAACGCATGCACGGCTATGGGTGACAACAACCCCATTAAGTTTATTCATGATGTTGGTGCTGGAGGTCTTTCCAATGCTCTTCCCGAACTGATCCATGACTCTGGTCTGGGAGCCACTTTCGAACTTCGTGAGGTGGACAGTGCCGACAAGAGCATGAGCCCCATGCAGATCTGGTGCTGCGAAGCTCAGGAAAGATATGTGCTGGCCGTTGGCGAGGAGAGCATGAACAAGTTCACTGCTATTGCTCACCGTGAGCGTTGCGGTTTCTCTGTCGTTGGCCGTGGTGGTGGCACGTCGGAGGAAGAGAAGAGGCTTATTCTCTTGGACAGGGACTCCACTGAGTACCCCAAGCCCATTGATCTGCCTCTCTCTGTCCTTTTCGGAAAGCCTCCGAAGATGACTAGGGTCGTGGATTCCCGCAAATTGAAGCTGCCCGCTGTGGATGCCAGCCTCACCACGTATCTCCCATCAATGGCCTCGAACAACCTCGAACTCATTGGTGAAGCCGCGAACAGGGTCCTGTCTCTCCCTGCTGTTGGCTCTAAGTCTTTCCTCATCACCATCGGTGACAGGACGGTCGGTGGTCTCACTGCCCGCGACCAGATGGTTGGCCGGTGGCAGACTCCTGTTTCCGACGTTGCTGTCACTGCCACGGCGTTGGTTCAAGGTGTCAAGACCGGTGAGGCCATGGCCATGGGTGAAAAGCCCAGTCTTGCTTTGATCTCCCCCGCGGCTTCCGCGCGCATGGCAGTCGCAGAATCTCTTATGAACATTGCTGCCGCTGACCTGGTCGACCGCCTGAGCCGTGTGAAGCTTTCCGCCAACTGGATGTCGGCTAGCAACCACCCAGGCGAGGGTGCTGCCATCTATGAGGCTGTAGAGGCCATCGGTATGGATCTCTGCCCCAAGCTTGGCATCAGCATTCCTGTTGGAAAGGACTCTATGTCCATGAAGATGAAGTGGAAGGATGAGGCTTCTCAGGAAGCCAAAGAGGTTACTGCCCCCATGTCTCTGGTCATCACTGCCTTCGCCCCTGTGGGCAACTTCCGGAAGACCTGGACCCCTGCCCTTCGTCGTCCCGAGGAGGTTGGCGAAACTGTTCTCATGTTCGTTGATCTCTCTTTCGGTCGGAAGACTCTGGGTGGTTCTGCTCTTGCTCAAGTTTTCAAGCAGGTTGGTGACGAGTGCCCTGACGTGCGTGATGTTGAGATCTTCAAGGACTTCTTCGATGCTACGCAATCTTTGCAAGACGCCGGTATCGTTCTGGCCTACCACGATCGCTCCGACGGTGGTCTGTTCACCACTCTTGCGGAGATGATGTTTGCTGGACGCTGTGGTGTTGAGATCATGCTCGACAACATTTGCTCCAGCTCCAGCACCAAGGATGTTGTGGAGACTCTTTTCACTGAGGAATTGGGTGCCGTGTTCCAGGTCCGCAAGGAGCACGAAATTCAGTTCCGCTCTTGCTTTGCCACCTGCGGTCCTCCTGCTGGTCTGATCCACAAGATTGGACGTGTCTCCGAAAAGCCGAAGACGAACCTTACCATCTACCACAAGCACACCCTGGTGTACCGCAACAGCCGCGCCAACCTCCAGCAAACCTGGGCCACCACCTCCTACAACATGCAGAAGATCCGTGACAACGCTGCTTGCGCCGATCAGGAGTTTGCCAGCATTGCCGACGATGCCGACCCTGGTCTGTCCTGGAACCTGACCTTCGACCCGAAGGACAAGGCCATGCCTTTTATGACCAGTCTGACTCAAATGTCCCCCTTCAGCAACAAGCCCCGTGTTGCCATCCTCCGTGAACAGGGTGTAAACAGTCAAGCAGAGATGGCCTTTGCTTTCAGCAATGCTGGCTTCTCTGCTGTTGACGTTCACATGACCGACATCATCTCCGGCCGTGTATCCCTCTCCAGCTTCGTTGGTCTCGCCGCCTGCGGTGGTTTCTCGTACGGTGATGTCCTGGGTGCTGGTCAGGGTTGGGCCAAGTCTGTCCTGCTGCACGAGAACACCCGCAACGAATTCCAGTCCTTCTTCCAGCGTCCTGACACTTTCGCACTTGGTGTCTGCAATGGTTGCCAGTTCCTTTCGCGTCTTAAGGATCTGATCCCTGGCGCTCAGAACTGGCCCAGCTTCGAGCGGAACGCTAGCGAACAGTACGAAGGTCGTGTCTGCATGGTCCGCGTCTCCGACCCCAATCCTTCCCGCCCCAGTGTTTTCCTGCACGGCATGAACGGCTCCTCTCTCCCCATCGCTGTCGCCCACGGAGAGGGTCGTGCCTCGTTCGCTCCCGCTTCCGGCACCACCCCTCAATCGTTCGTCAACGACGGCGGTGCTGTCGTCCAGTATGTCGACACTGCCACCCTCAAGCCGACCATGAAGTACCCTGCCAACCCCAACGGCAGTCCCGAGGGTATTGCCGGTATCCGTAACGCTGATGGTCGTGTCTTGGCTATCATGCCTCACCCCGAGCGTACTGTTCTGGGTGGTATTGCCAGCTACCTGCCTAGCAAGGCTGAGGAGTGGGGTGACATTGGTCCTTGGGGCCGTGTCTTCTACAGCGCCAGAAGATGGGTTGGTTAAAAGGGTAGTCCATACTCGACTCTTTTGCCACTTTTTTTGGCCTCGTTTCTTCATATCTCAAAAATTGGGGGTGCTTTTATCGAATGCCTGCTAAATCAGTGGCGAGAAAATGTACGGCGCATGTTATTGGCTTTTACGATATAAATTATACTATGAACTTTTTTTCCCATATTAAACTTGATGCATTTACGATGACATGTTGTGAAATAATCTCTTTTTGCCTACCTGCAAATACTCTATCTACATAGGAAATAGGAATCAGAATGTGATCTTTTCTTCAATAATCACGTGGGACATAGCTCTTCTGCAGTGGGGGCTTTTCAATATTATCCACTCCCTACATGGCCCCCTCTCGGCATTACAGTTTACGATCGATCAAAATGTGGCAACCTTCATGTTTGAATGGGAATATCGAATATATTAGTATTATCTGGCATGTTAATGTGAAAAATGTACCCTTTGTTACATTATTTATTCAAACTGGACCATCATTGCAGTTAATAACACAAGACGTTTCAATTCCCGGGTATCATAAACCTATCCTATCCTAACCAATTTCCAAAACCCCCCGCACAAGAAGAAATTACAGTACAAGACTCTGCTGCTGACCGCTTGCCTTCCTCCACTCGAGCTTCTCGGCCAATATCTCCCAACTTAGTTGGCCATCGACACGCCCTACACCCCTCAGACCAGCCACAATGAACGCTAACAGACGATTGAACTGGTCTTTGATATCTCGGAGTCGTTGCATGTAGTGCGTTTCGTGGAACGAGGCAGCGAGATTGTCTTCGTCTACGTCGGAATCATCGTCATCGTCATCTTCGCTTGGGTCGTCCTGGTCAGGTTCAGAGTACTGTGCATTCTTGCGATGCATAGATTTTGCGCTCTTGGTAGCGGTGCGCGTCGGGTCGAGGTTATGGTCACCATAGCGTGAGTTTTGGATGTCTGCGAAGCTGACGCAGAGGTCTAGGATGGTGATGATAGCCTGGTGAAGAGCATTCAAGTTGGTGGATAGGAGGCATTGTTCCTCTAGGGATTGCATGAAGGAGCGATGCGCCGCTATCATGGCGTCCACATCTGCAGAAGCAGAAAGGTCTTTTCCCAGGGAATGCGTCGCTGCAGAGATGACAAAATCCGTCATGTGACTGTATACAACGTTCAGGAACCAGAGCATGTTGTGTCTGAGAGCGTAGCTCAGTGTGTTGTTCCTTGAGTCTTGGATCTTATCGGATTGGTTGTTGTGCTGCAGTCGTTGTTTTACTATCGTGTGTTTGGCTCTGCGGAGTTGCATGAGGAATGTAGAGATTCGCCGGTAGCCCAAGAGAGTATCCTTTGTGATTATATTGGCTACAGGCCAAGGCAAGATGTAGTCGAATGAAATGGCATCCAGCACCTTGACCGAGCGGCTGCGGCTGACTGCATTGCTGTGTGCTTCTTTTGGTGTTCGGACGATAAGCCTAGAAGGATCGATGAATGGCAGGGTACTGAAGGCGCTTTGGGCCACTTCAGTGAGCAGGAATCGGTCGCTCCAAGCGCCTTTTCCTCTATCGATAAGTTCGAATATCTTGCTGTCAATTGGTCCGAAGATGCTCATATCTTTGCCGAGATAAATATACCCAAGTGCTTGTAGTGACGTCCATAAGCCACATTGCTGGCCAAGCTCCCTCCTTAGCAGAGCCGAAGTATGGGCATGGTTTTCGTCGACTAATCTTCCGAATGAAGACTCGAGTAGGACGGAGAACGGGAGGCAGATTGAGGAGGAGTCTGGCGGTAATACTTCGTCCAATGTTAAAGAGACCTTCCGTGGAATCTCGCCGTCCTCGGTCATGTTCAGATGTCGCAGAAAAACCATGCTTTTGCCAGTAATGAAGATATTGTGAGCAAAAGGTCGGATAAACTTCGGGGAATTCGAGAGCATCGAAGCCTTATCCAATGCGTACCAGTCATGCCATAACGTTCGCAGGTCACCGTCACTTTGACTGTTGCTTATGAAGAATCCAGCTACAGAATCGTCCAATTGGCCCTTTTCCATCCACATACGGATGGGATGTGCATAGGTTTCGAAGCATGAGAAGAACAATTCAGCAAGGGACTTGAACATGGCATCGTCACCAGCAGCTTGTGTCAGGCACACGAGATCATAAAGTGAGTCGAGGCATTGCGTAGCAGTATTTGAAGTGCTAGGCATTAAGCTAGACACAAGGTCAGACAACATCAAAGGCAGTCTGGACTCCCGCCCAACATCTTCAGAGAGCTGCAGAAGACTAATGGACACGATTGACGCCTGAGCAAGGTACTGGTGTTGCACGTTAGATAGAAACATATCGAACTTTCTTAGGCAGCTCTCCAGACCCCGGTGAAACGTTTGCATATAAGGAATCTCCTGTGGCGCGTTGCAAAATTGCCTAAGGACATCCAGTTTCGCTCCTGTCGAGCTTAGGGATCGCATTAATGAGAGAAATGCCTCATTCGACAGGTCTGCGATGGTAAATCTTCGGTCTATTTCGATATTACCATCAAATCGCCAAAACTGAGACGTAGGGAGACCTTGCAACATGAATATAGTCTCCCTTACTACCTGAAGCTCGGTAATGACTTGAGAAGCGGGACCAGCCTTGTCAGTGACCGGACTCTCCTTGTCTCTCCAAAATTGTGCTTTAGCAATCGAATCAATGAATTCATCATTTTCTCCAGAGGTGAAGACTTCGTCAGGGATCATATAGTCCTCCTCTGTCGTGACAGACGTTTCTGGTTGATTGCGTGTATGGTAGCTGTCAGTAGACACTGATGCAAGGTCCTCATCAGAGGAATCAGCGCCATAATCTACATCTTCCCAGATATCCTCGCCACAATATGCTGATCCAGCGGCGTCCAATTCATCCCAGACAAGTGCTTTCGCTTCCTCTCTGGGCTTGGCTGCTACCACTTGATCTACCTTGGACCGCTGCGCAGGGCGGTCTGCCAGCTGCAGCAGTAGAGATAGAATTTCGGGGAACCATGAGCTTTGGTGCTCTTGCAGCTCCGTTAGTCGGATACGCAAAGCGTCAGCCAACTCATCCCTACAAAGGACTTGGAATTTCTCCTGCAGCCCTTCAAGTTGGCTGGCGACGGCGAATTGATCCGTGCGCGCATAAGCATGCGACTTGAAAGTGTCTTCAGTCCGACGTTTTAAAGTCCTGAAATGTGGAGTGTCCTGGACAGGAGCGTCAGCATGAGATCTGCTTTACATTATGGGCTTGAGTGCAATGCCTTTCTATCGGACTTCGCAACGGCTATAATTAGCTCGTCTGTCAGCGCGCTCACATTGGCTGCGACGGCCATGATAGGCCATGGAGCAAGCGACAATTGCGGAAACTACTGAGAGGGGACTAGATAGATCGAACACACAAAGTCTCCATTATTATTGCTGGTTGCCAGGAGGTGGTTACGCGGCGTGGGCGGCAGATCGGAGACAACTAATGGCTGACGACTTGCCATCTTGGGCATGTGGTCACGCTAGGCCCGATGGGGGAAGGCGGCAAAGAATCCAGAGTCGCGGCGGCGGCGATAGCAACTCAAGTAGACTCCAAGTCTCCCTCTTGGTCTCGCCAGCTCTCCTGTCGCTCCTTCTCCTGCCATCTCTTCCTCCGGGGTTCGCTGACAGGCAAGATGGCTGTCGCAAGGCCCATTCGCATGCTGGGTGCCTCGTGCATCATCCTCATCCTCTTCCTCATCTTCCAGATGAACAAAACGCCCACCTTCATTAGTAAGGGGCCATACGCAACACAGCCGTATGAGGGCATAACTTCAGACCCTCTCAAAGAGCGTACGCTCCCCCAACGTCATTCTCTTGCCTTCTTTCGCATCATCTCTATTACCTCTGCTAACTCACTTTCTCATTTCCACAGCAACTGGAGAACCGACAGGCCATTTATGGCGTGCGACAGATGGCGACTATTCTCCCGACAGCACCGACTCCCCTCGGGCCAGCGCGGCACTGATCTCTCTCGTCCGCAACGAGGAGCTCAACGAGCTGATTCCATCCATGCGTGATCTCGAGCGCACCTGGAACAGCAAGTTCAACTACCCCTGGATCTTCTTCAACGACGTGCCGTTCACTGAGGAATTTAAGAAGCGCACACAGGCGGAAACCAAGGCGAAATGCTACTACGGTAATTAGACACCAATCTAACCCGACTGACATTTATTGTCTAACTTTTCCTTACAGAGCAGGTGCCCAAGGAACACTGGGAAGTCCCTGAGTGGATCAATTGGGATCTCTTCAAAGAGTCGGCGCAGATCCTGAAGGAGAAGAACATCCAGTATAGTGATAAGGTCTCCTACCACCAGATGTGCCGCTGGAACAGTGGCCTGTTCTACCAGCACCCCGCTCTTGCCAAATACCGTTACTACTGGCGAGTCGAGCCCAAGGTCAAGTTCTTCTGTGATGTGGATTACGACGTTTTCCGTTACATGGCCGACTACAACATTACATACGGTTTCACCATCAACCTTTTCGACGCTCCGGAGAGTATTCCATCTCTTTGGCCCGAGACCAAGAAGTTCCTCGCCGCAAACCCCTCTTATGTTTCGGACAACAACATGATGAACTGGCTCACTGATGACCAACTCCGCCCGGAGCACACCGAAGGAGGAAATGGTTATTCTACCTGCCATTTCTGGTCCAACTTCGAGATCGGAGACATGGAGTTCTTCAGGGGCGAGCAGTATTCTGCTTACTTTGACCATCTGGACCGGTCTGGTGGTTTCTTCTACGAGAGATGGGGCGATGCTCCTGTACATTCGATTGGTGTTGGTCTCTTCGCGGACGCAGCCAAGGTTCATTGGTACGTTAAAAATGCCCCGACTTGTTCGATAGCTATCTTACTTACGAGTTTGTCTTCGATTAGGTTCCGTGACATCGGTTACAATCACATTCCCTACTACAACTGCCCCAACTCACCGAAGTGTTCCGGCTGCACACCCGGCAAGATGTATGCTGGTGAATCTTGGCTGGCTAAGGAGGATTGCCGGCCTAGCTACTTCCACCATGTCGGAACGCACTAGACGTGCTAGCACAAAATAAAGCTGCATTTTATTCGAATTATATGTGCATAATAGCGGCGCAGATATTCTCCGCGCTCTTGAAACCGGTTCTGCAACAGGTGCAACGAACAGGTATCGTTCCCCTGGCGCATAGGCGTCATGATCTCGGCCTCGGAACCTGGGGGGTTCACCCCGGTAATAGAGATCTCGTGTCGTCCAGTGTTGCAGGTTGCCTATGCAAACCTCAATGCAAGTGTCAATCACGGCCTCATTTCCTTCTCCTATAACATACACCTTCATGACATGAGTCATTCAAAAATCAATATCAGAATTTCGGCGGCGTTTGACGGCTCGGTTCTTTTCATATATTCTTCCTTTCTTGTTGTTCCTACTATTTAGTCTTCGTTGTGTTATGCTACCTTGAAGAGGATCGCTGGAGCGGGCCTTGGCTGTATCTATATATATTCTCATACTGCTTCACGCTATCGATGCAATAAAAGACTCCTGAGTACATCAGATTAGATGCTGCTGTTTCCCACGGGTTAGCATTATAATTCGCCTTTTCCGTCTGTCCTCGCTTTGGTCAGGGCGCTCTTCTCTTCATACTGCTCCAGACTAAACAACTCGGTTCAACCCCTCCAGCATCTAGATTGAGCCCATCTCCAAGCAGATTATTGATGGAATGGAAAAGAAAATGACACCCTCTTATTTTCCGCACTATCACCAATAATACAGAGTACAGATAAATGCTCACAAAATTTATAGTAGCACTGGTATAGAAAAGCACGCGTGCACCTCCATTCCACCCCCAGACAATCAGGAAGTCGGAAGCAGATGGCGTTAATCAGAGACGGCCCACCGAATAGATCAGCGACTTCAATCGATTCCAACTGCACTCTAGAGTATGTATACAGCTTTCCTATCACAATTGACGGGGGAAGGAGCAAAATGAAACATGACGAGATATATGTCGGGACGTGCCGTTTACGCCTCCTCGGGGTAGAGCTCCTCACGGAGAGCAACACCCAGCTCCTGGCGGAGACCCTCAAGGGCCTCGAGGTATTGCTTGTACTGCTCCTGGGTCTCAACCTTGGCCTTGACACCTATTTGTAGAAAAGAGAGAGAAATCGTAAGTTCAATTGTCATGTAGAGGGAACGGTAATGAATGGGGGAGGAAAAAGCGCACCCTCGAAGATCCGGACAGCGGTGGGGTAGTCGTTGACGCGACGAGCAGCCTTCAGAGCAGCGGTGAGGACCTCAACGGAGGGAACGAGATCGTAGGCGAAGCAGTTGTTGAGATTACGCTAAATGGAGGGAAGAGTAACTTGTCAGCAATGATGTCTGATATGGCGCCAAGGGGGTGCGGACGGTCCGGTTTTATCTGCCAATGGCAGCTTTGCTGATTATATGGGGGAGGGAATTGATAGGGACGGATTGGAATCGTGCGGCATGGGCAGATTAGCTTACCTGGAGCTCGAAGACATCCTGGACACCGTCGAATTCCTTCTCGAATCTACCGAAATATTGGGGTTAGTTATACGGGTGGAATTCGCGGGTTGGTGTTGTATCATCAGGAAAGATGTGTGGATTGTCTCGGAGGCTGGTGGTGGGAAGCCCTGGGATCGGGGATCGTGCAACGCAGGGAGCGTCGGAACCCAATGGCTTCACGGAAGGTAATTGCATACCTGGCAGAGAACTCCTCGTATGTCTCGTCCTCGTGGTGACCGCCGAAGCGCTTAGCGGAGGTGCTGAAGCTGGGACGGGCGATAGCCAGAGCAACGGGGGCCTGCACCCGGGGACGGGGCAATTGAGCAGCTCTGATGAAGCCGGAAGGGCGGACGGCACGGGTCGCGACGCGGAAGACGGAGATGGGCGACATGGCGAGAGGAGGGTGGGTTGTGGAGGTGGACGAATGGACGTGGGTGAGGGGAGATCAGGACGGGCGAGGTGTTGACGAAGTTCGAAGTCAGAGGTTCTGCCGGCTACGCTAGGATTTTGCGGGTGGTGTGAGGTTGTTGCTGCCTCAGGCCGGCAGTCAGGTCAGCCCGTCATTGATAATCGCCCGCTTCTCTTTTGCGGCTTGCGGCTTTCCCGTTCGCGCCCGAGTCCACGGATACCTCAGGCATAAATAGGCATGCTGTCATTCGCTGCCTCAGGTCTCTCCCCCATCCGGATTTTTATATGCCGTTGATGATTGGCGGATGTCGATGTGCCCTGATTGTTAGTTCTGATTGGCTGGTCAGTCCATGCCTCGGAGCGACTTGGACAAACATGACTAATCACCACCAAACAAGTTATCAAACAAGGTCACGGTATCAGATTCAGGGACTCGCGCTTGAAATGAAGGTTCTCCTGGTGGTCCGCGTCCCGGGACTCCAACTGCGATCTTTTGAGTTTACACCCCCATGTGGCGATCCTTATATCTCCTCCAAGCCTCAAATTTGAATCAATCCTTTGTCTCCAATGTAATCTACTAAACTTGATGCTGCTACTAGCAAGGACTGATGCTCCTATATGGTACTGATCGAACCAGCCGTCTCCGTTATATATATTTGGTTTGACTCGGAGTTCGGAGTAGTACAACATCACAGTTTGTTGACAGGGCTTCTCGAAAACCAATGGAATGCGTCAGACATGTTTTACCTTGAATTTAGATATCCTTGTAAAGATCTAAGACCATGCGCATTGCATACATTGGAAATCTGGATCGATCGGGTTTCAGAAGGTTGCGGCAAGTGCCCTAGGGACCCTGGTTATCTGTTTCAATTTACCATTAAAGCTTGCGCCCGTTCAAGTTCCAAAATTGAGACGAAGTAATTCAATGTCTTGGCAATAGGCTATCCTAGCACGTAGTCACGCTTTCTGCCCAGAGTGATTGACTACTAATGTCTGTATTGAGGCTGATGAAGAATGTACAGTATGTATCTAAGCGAGAGGCAGACCAAGCATGTGAACGGGAAAGTGAGGTGGTCTGTGATTTCCCCAGAAGGTCGAACATGTTTGACGGAACCA
This sequence comes from Aspergillus tubingensis, assembly GCF_013340325.1. Classification (NCBI taxonomy): domain Eukaryota; kingdom Fungi; phylum Ascomycota; class Eurotiomycetes; order Eurotiales; family Aspergillaceae; genus Aspergillus; species Aspergillus tubingensis. The sequence continues at coordinate 2,424,256 of NW_023336280.1, read as the reverse complement.
GTGAACTGCCGACTATTAGTGGCCAGATTGATACATCCCAATCTAATTTGAAACGGCACATCTGGGGCACACCCCTCTCAACGTGCCTGGCAACTCCATCGATATGCAGGAAATGTTAAGCTTGAGGATAAGATTAACAGACAATGACGCTGAAAGCAATTAAGCCAAGGACTGTAGCGGCGGACACAAAATTCAGTGCCTGGGAGACCCGGAGGCCGGAAGGCACATGATCGCCGGGCCCTAGAGCAAAATGCCCCTTTTCAACCGCTGGCCGAGGCTGCACTAGTCCGCATTCGGACCCTGCGGGCGCGCCGGGAAGCCCAAAAAAAAGACACGCGGATTGATCCTCCTTCCATTTGCAAGGCAGGCCAGCTCTTATTCCACCCTCTCCACCTTTCCTTCTGCTTCTTTTGCTTCTTCCCTCCTCTTCTCCTTCCTCTGTATCCCCCTCAACCTCGATTGCTTCGCTTCTTTCCTTCCTTTTTATCCTCCTTCTCGTCTGCTTTTCTTCTTTTCCCTTCTTCTCCCCCAGTTCCTTCGGCTATTTCGGTCCGCATTCCTGCGACCAGTTGAGAAAGCGAAAAAGGGAGCGTTCCGCTGTCATTCTTCCGGAGTTGTTTCTCTTCGACTGCACTGTCGCATACATTGCTTCGTCTTGATACCTTGAGGTTTCCGTTCACCATGGATGTTCTGCAAAGTCTGCCTTTGCCGTCAATTGACCGGCCCTTTGGCATTCACCTATGGCCTATCTTCGACAAGGCCTTCGAGGTGGTGGTGGGCTATCCCGCCAGCGAATTTCGCTTCGAAGAAGGCGTGACGCCCATGTCTACTTTCAAGGAAACCGCCGTGGCGCTCGTTGCCTACTATGTCATCATCTTTGGTGGCCGTGAGTTCATGAAGAACAGACCTGCCTTCAAGCTCAACACTCTCTTCATGATCCACAATCTTTACCTCACCCTGATCAGCGGCACTCTCTTGGCTCTCTTCATTGAGCAGCTTCTCCCTACTGTCTGGAGACATGGTATCTTCTATGCTATCTGTGATCACGACGGTGGATGGACGCGGCCTCTTATTGTTCTGTACTACGTAAGTACTTACGGCGCTGGACAAGTATTGCTCCGATCGATCCAGTATGCTAATGATATTGCCGAATAGCTCAACTACTTGACCAAGTACCTCGAACTCATCGACACTGTCTTCCTGTTCCTCAAGAAGAAGCCTCTTACCTTCCTTCATACCTACCACCACGGCGCTACGGCGCTTCTCTGCTATACCCAGCTTATTGGTTTGACTGCGGTTCAATGGGTTGTCATTGACATCAACCTTCTGGTGCACGTCGTCATGTACTGGTACTACTTCCAGAGTGCCCGTGGTATCCGTATCTGGTGGAAGGAGTGGATCACCCGTCTCCAGATCATTCAGTTCGTTATCGATCTCGGTTAGTAACCATTTCAAGCTCCGTCCTCGCTTCAACTAACCGGATTGCAGGCTTCATCTACTTCGCTTCCTACACCTACTTCTCCTCTACTTACTTCCCCTGGGTTCCCAACATGGGCAAGTGCGCCGGCGAGGAGTTTGCCGCCTTCTCCGGCATGGCTGTCATCAGCTCTTACCTCTTCCTTTTCATTTCCTTCTACGTCGCAACCTACAAGAAGGCTGCCAAGGCCGGCCGTCCCCGCCGCAACACTGGCAAGCAGGCTGTTATCGACATGGCCAAGTTCGAGGTCTCTGCGCCGCACGCTGACGCCAAGGGCAACAACAAGTCCAACGGAGCTGCTGTGTCGACCGGTCGTGCCAATGGCCCGGTTACCCGCTCCCGCAAGGCTTAAGTCATGGGATCTCATCTCATTCATTCAGGGAAGCGCAATAGCGCATCTCTCGATGCTCGCTCGCTCGCAACCTGCCCTTGCGAACGATGTCTCAACCCCACTTATCTTTATTCTCACGCCTCTGCCCATGTTGGCAAACTCACGGCTTAGCGACGGGGTACCAACCACACAATGCCCTTGGATTCCACCCTTGATGTTTCACACCCGGCACCCCAAAACTTTATATTTATTTAATGAATGAACCTGACGACCCTGGTCGCCTTGCTTTGCGACCAGCTTATGCATATGGCACCGCTGCTTTGCAGGGAAGGCGCCAAGCTAATCCCAGCGAGGGCGTATTGGAGTGGGTGAAATTCTCCCTGGGGATACGTCAGGCAAGATAACCTGCCCTGGCTGTTTCCAGGCTGTATTCTAGATGTTTTTCTACTTCTTCGGGCAGTCGTTTGTGCGCTGCTGGATGTTGATTGACCTTTCCGACGCGATTCCTAGTGGAGCATTATAGACGATAAGGTCAACGTAAATGTAATCATGGTTATGTGTCTGCTTAATTGATCTTTACCTGTACATAATTGATTGCTAATAATCACAACGCATTGTTCTGTTTACCACACTTGTTGGGTATGAGTGCACGACTAGTCTTGGCCGTCAAGAACGAAGGAGAGTCGAAGGAAGATTGCGAAATAGAGATTGAGGGACGAGGAGTCGGGCAACGCAACGGCTGGCTATTGAAAGCCATCGGACGGCCTGTTAAACGACAAGAAACGAGAAACGGCCGGGCGGGCAGTAATTCAATTGACTATATGGTAGACTGACTGCGGGAGGTTGGGTTGATGTGCCATTTGCCCATCGGTTAATCACATTCGTCAACAGTATTCCCGGGGGCAACCGGCGGTCAACGGGCTCCCTGTTTTTGAGATTCAATTGAGGTTGCTTAATGGGATGACAGCATGACAGGCGCAGAATCGCGATGCTCGCTAGGAGATCGGAGTTGCTGGAGTGGCGGGATCGACCCTCAAAAGTAACTCCGAGCCGAGATCGTCATCTCAACTATCACACCTCTCGATGGCCAGTTTCTCCACCTCCCTCTCAGCTATCTGCTGACAATAAGGTACAATATGCATGCATAATTATGGTTTTCAACCTTCTAGAGCATTCTGCTGAGCGGAAATATCTAAACTCAGTTATAGGTGAATAATCATCATTTACTTGTCAATTGCTAACTCGGTCTCGAACTGGAGGGCGAATACTATCGTAAATGACTATTGCTACTATGTATAGGCGCCATAATCTAAGCTATAAGCCCGACCCGGGAGTGGCTCCAATGGGCTGAAAGCTTATCACTGCCACCTCGACTTCTCGTGTCCATTGCTCCTGTGAATTCCTCGATCTTGCAGTCGGCTGGAGCCGTGGATCCTGCGCAGATCCAATGGTTCATGCAGCTAAAGCGACAGTGTCCTTTCTCATCTGCCTAACATCTCCACTCTTTGCAGAGTACGCTGTCTTGCTACCACGAGCTGGTCTACCTAATTACTTGGTCCGTGTGGGATCGCCCAATAGACGATGCCAATGGCTTGGACTATGAGATCTAGACGCAGTAGTTTGGGGTTTAGCCTGCCTAGTTGCTATTTTCTTTTTCACAATGGCCAGCGATACTGAGCCGTATGGGTCCATTGCTGCATTGATGCCAGAGTCCGATACGGCTTTGGTGATGATTCTGTTGAGGATCAACGTGAGTAGAGCAGAGCACTGACCTCGCTATTGTGCTCCATCGAGGATCTTCACGTTCGGATGAGAGGAGCTCAGTGATCCGAAGTATCCAGACCATGATGCCATGGGCTCTGGGAACAGCATAAAAGGGCCCTCGATTCCTGCCCTTCTGTCTGAATTCCATCCAGCATCACAGTCACATCATCTCTCCAACCCTCTACAAACAAACAACACTTTCACTTTAGTTTTTATAACTAATCTTTACCACTACAACCGACACCATGCGTTTCTCCGTCATCTCTGTTTCCCTCCTCTCCCTCTTCGCCTCCTCGGCTCTGGCTATCCCCTCCGCTTCCGGCACCCTGAGCTGCAGCGATGTCAGCTCTGAGCTCTCTGGCTACGAGCAGCGTCTCGCAAAGGCCACCGACACCAGCTCTCCCAAGTACCAGGCCGCCCAGAACCTGATCGACTCTGCCAAGAACCTCGAGTCTGCCGACTGCGGCAGCTCCAGCAAGAGATCCTACTACCCCCCCGAGAGCACCGGTCTCATTGGAGAGATCCTGAACGCTGTTGACTCGCTCGTGAGTATCCCTTCCATAACATAGTGCCGGTTTATGATATCCCATCTGACTCGACTTGGCAATCTAGCTCGAGGCTCTCGGTCTGTAAACGACCAACCTATCACCGAGAAGCGCGACGCTCGACGTCGCGCCTGGGATCGTCCCGATCAAGTTCCCTCGCAGAGTCGCCGGACGATGGAGGGATGCAATGTTCAGGATGACCTCGGTATAGGTTTTTTCCTGAAGGGTTTCCCTATATCATATTGCAAATGCAGGGGTCAGGGATATTTCTGAAGGGAATAATGGCGATGTTTCCTATGTTAATAATGGAGATGCACGGGTATAGCTAATAATAACAACCTGTCTATTGAACTGTTCTTGGTAAAAGTGTAGCGAACTGTAGCTTCCGCTTAGTTGTAGTATATTCATTGGTATCATCCGCTCCGGTTATTTCAATCTGATCCGACACATGCTTTTTCCTATAAAAGAGCATGAGTGTAGTCATGAGTCAATTTCATTGAATGGGACCTTGCGCATGTGTCGAAAGTTATATAGAAATCTGGTGTTATTATGAATGAATTGAAGATGACTCGATGTTGCTAATCAACCAATTGAATGTTGTCATCGAGGAGGATGCCGTGAAGTCGCTGCCAAGGGACAAACAAGAATACCAGATCTTCGAAACAAAGTTAGATTGTGCGCAAATATACACATTGTTTATTAAGTATTGTTGAATGATAAACGCATAAATACTACTTCCCCATCTCCAAATCTGGTAAGAGCATACAGACCTCCACATCAGGAAGTATACCACACAGGTACCTCCTGCCACCTTCACAGCTCGATTGAAAACAGTTGTTCCGTCATTGTCATCAACAAGATCGTTAACAATGCATTCTTACAGATCCCACGTGGTCAACCAACGAACAGAACCCATCATCACTGGACTCGCTTTGTGAGTTCCTCAGCACTCCTCGGTCAGACCAACAAACTAGTCGACTGGGAGTGCTAGAGTTCACCCATCCGAACTGTCCACCTGTTTATCGCAAGATTGACCATCAGTGCTTGTTGCGCGACCTTGTCTCTGAAGAAACAAATCTTACAGAGTCAGGTTCTCTGTATGGCCGAATCGTACTGGTTGAGAATATATCGCGTGGTATCGTGGAAATCCTGGGCTCGACCCTGGGTATTGATCCGTTGTTCTTCAAGGCTCATATTGGACGCAATGGCTGCTCCAGGAATCCGATGTTTGAATATGCAGATGATTCAAGCCAGCAGTTCCTTACGTGCCACTACCCTCGAGCCATTACGCTGGAGGGCGTACAGGGATCTGTTGAATCTGAGAATTATGTGAGGCAGATAAATGTTGATAGGGATGCCCTCCTTCTACATTCGACTCCAGAAAACACATTCAATGCGCTCATTCAGCATCGCTGCTCCGTCTGGGTAAAGTCTTATCAAAGTGGTGGTTGGCTTGGTATGTATATCGTTATATATCTTAGTATTATCTCTATTAAAATGAAACGCTAACAGCAACAGCCTTGATCCTAGTTGACCCACCAGTCCTCAATGGTGGTTTCCGACTTACCCCAGAAAGTAGTGCAGTGCGTCCCATTACAACCTCTGGCTGTCGACTCTTCCAGGGTGGCAACGGAGACACCACCGGTACTCTCCTACCTGACGAGGGAAATCGGCTATCTGACCCTTTCAGCGAGGGAGATAGTTCATCTTGTCCTCCTCGAGACGGACTATTTGATGATCTCATTTACTACTGGACGAATAGACCCGCATCGTTCTTCGACATCACCAGACCTCCGATGAGTTTTCTGGCTTACTCCCCCATCCAGATAGCCCTCGCCGAATGGAAGAACAGCCACATTGCAATGGTCCTGTTTCTCCGACACTTCGACTCGGAACTGATCAGAAGGGCAGTCAGAAAGAAGCTTGCCGAAATCAAGAAAGATCCTGAAGACTGCACCCGTCCACCCAAGCAATCTGAGTCTAGCGTCTCGAACTTAACAGGCTTCCGCCGCTGGTTCATGTCCACCATCAATCCTCCTCAAGCTCACGATAAAACTACCCAGCCCCGCAAGAGCTCTGAAAAGAAAACCCGCAAAATCTATCGGTCTGACCCTATGTTCCAGATCTTCATGACCATGCGAACTTGGATCATGCCCATTATCACGCAAAACTACCGGGATATCAAGTACCTTAGATCCCAGACATTAGCCCTTCCACCCATTATCGACTCTTATGATGACGTTATTAATAGCCTAGGACAATTCGCCTCGGCCCTTGATACAATCTTACCCTGTGGTAAGGAGTTCGCCAATGACCGTACTAACACCATCATACCCTACCAGCGTAACTTTTGATTTCTATGGGATATAGTCAGAACTCGTCTTTTTTTATTCTGTGCAGGCGGTATACGTGACGCTCGTGCTGGGTTGACTATATAGATTGGCTGACTATCTTTGTAGATTGGTTCAGCAGTAGGTGTGTGCTGAGATGGCTAACATTCGATAATATAATTGTTACTTTGTTCTTGACCTGACTAATCTTACAATAATCAAACAAGGTTATTAAGTAATTTGATAGAATAAAACCATGCACCGTGTAGCTTCTCTGTGATACTTGAAGCAGATTAACAGCCTGCGTAAACCACTACAATTCATAGCCATACACAAGGGATGGAAATAGAACCCCCACCCACTCCATCTCAGACACTGACATCATTAACTATTTCAACCACGGTTAACCAGAAACATCTGTCACATCGAACATTCTCTCCATAGACAAGACGTGACCTACTTTTACCCTGCAGAATGCCATACCGGTCACCTATCTATACTCACGATCAGAGATCCTAGGTATGCAGGACGACCTCACTCCCTCCCTTACCCCTCCATACCATCACCACCTACATACCCGATCTACCTACCTTGATTCAAACTTAACAATAAGCATAACCATCACACGATCAATCAAAACCAGGGATGGATAGATAAAGCAGACGCAAAGAATGCTTGCTACTTGCGGAGGTAATCAGTCAGTCAGTCAGTCAACCGCGTAGAATGTGCCAAGACCCAGACACCTACGGAGTAGGTACCTCCCTTCAACCCCTCCTTGATTCCTTATCCGCACTTGACACCTCCATCCTTCCATCCCCCTCCTCCTCCTTTCTTGTACAGAGAAGATAACCAAGTAGGCTAGGCTACTTACACGTCCAACGCACGCATGCCATACCTCACGCCCCCATGTCCCACGACTACCCCCTCCCCTTAGCTCGGTAAAGCAAAAAAGAAGGAGAAAGAATCCTTCCCCACCCACTTTACCCACCCACCACCTGTCATATCATATCATTATCCATTTGCCAAGGCAAAAACATGGCATGGTATGGTATGTCACCCTCCCCTTCTCCGACGAAAAAAAAAGCCTTCTCTTCCACCTTACCCAACAAGTAGCAAATCCACTTACCTAACTTAGTTTGATTCCGACTCCACTATACCTGCTGCGTACACTATACCAATAGCAGTGAGTGCTAGTATGTGTGGAACTGGAACTGGGACTGTGGTATAAAACGGCCATGCGTCGATTCGGTAACGGTAACCGCACTAACGAGACAAATTCTGAAGAAGAAGGGGAAAAAAACAGGGATTAGAGTCGATAGTTCAACTTAGCTAGCTAGCTCAAGTGGAACTGGGAGGGGGGTAACGTAGCACTAAGTAAGATGGACATGGACTGGGGCGTTCAATAGTTGCTACCTTTTTTATCTTGTGTACTTGTGCTAGGTAGGTTACTATGTGGGTGTGACGGTGGTGATGGGGTATTGGTAGTGGTGGCTGTTTCTAAAAATGTCCCTCTTAGTATCATTTAGTTGTACAATAAGGACTATCTAGCTACCTAGATTGGTGAAGTGCGCCGTTGGAATGACTCCACTGGTGGGGAGTGGGATGTTAGCACTTAGCTGTCTTGGTGCCATGGTGGGTAATCCGGAGTGTATGTCTCTATCTGTCTTTGGATTCCGTAGTATAAGTAAAAGATTGCTAGTGTGTGGACTGTGGAGGGACTGTGCCGAGTAGGTGGTACGTGATGAGAAGAGGTGACAGTAACATGTCCCCCTGTCCCGGCAACTTTCTGTCTTTCACGCAGCAGACAAGACATGTAATTCTCCCCTGAGTGATATTCAGTCCGCACCCCCTCCTTCTGCCTAGCCTAAAAGGTATGTAAGCAAAGTAACCCGACTCATCACATCACACAGACAGGATAATCCCCCCTTCCCCAACAAGTGCAGCCACCCTCCAATTTTATTCCAACTGTCACACAAACCTAGTCTACTAGGAAAATAGTAGTGGACACACCATGCAAGAAGGTTATTGTCCGAAGTTTCATCATTGAGCGTTGGTGCGCCCTCATCCATATATAGCTAACCTGAAACGCCCATTATAGCGCTAATTGGTCATTGAGACACCCGGAGGTTTGGGATCACCCAATGTTGTACTACAACAGAGGTGTTTCTTATCTGCACATAGAAAATCAATATATTGAGTATGAGGAGCCCAGCTTTTTGTGAGAACTTGTAGGATAGGGCATCTTTGCCGGTAACCTTGTTTGAGGCTTGAGCTGTGGGTGTGTGTGGGTGAGTGTTTCATGAACCAGGTCCGTCGACGTAACTTTATTCGAACAGGTTCGCGCGATACGAAGCTGGATGTTGCTGCAGTTGTTTAACAAGTTAAAGGATTGTCCATGCGATGTGACGAATGTATACATAATGGCTGGAAACCGGTTTCCTAGAGTTTAAAGCAGCAGCCTGAACCCAATGGATATAGCGTATCATTCAGGGGCGTGATATCGCATCCCCAAAATAAACCTCCATAGAAGGGCAGAGTGAGTGGTGGCAGCCATAAACTTCACGTCCACGTCAGGCTCGAGTCAAATCATCGTGTCTGGGTGGTTGGGGGGTACGTGCAGATGATACGTCTGGTGATGTGCACTGACATGCGGGTTGGAAAAGTCTGGAGATATATCATGGGGTTGGAAAGTCAAATGAGCATTGGCGTCGGTGGCAGTGATGATTATCAACTCAATCTTGCGCTAAGACCAGCGACAATGGACATTCTGGTGAGTTTGTTTGCGCTGTGGTCGCTTGGCTGGGACAAAGTAAATCAGCGAGAAGACCACTTGAGACGAAGTAAGGAGGAACAATAGTATAAGTTAAGAGATGCTAAAAATATACTATACTTCACCTCATGGAGTAAGTATCCAGTAGTCGAGGCGATAAGGGGACTTCCGTGATGTCCTTGCTCCGTCGATGCCCGGCATGAAGTTCTGTAAGTATGTATGTCTTATCTGTAACTGTGCATTGCATCCCAGCCACATGCGCCCGTTGGCGATGATGGAGAGAGCGAGCTAGCTAGCTAGCTAGCTCCCTATAATCTACTCGGTACACACTACACATACTGTACACAATTTAGGAAGGACAGATAATCCTTTGTCAAGAACGGAGTCTCCCACCGTGCCGAAATCCGTATCCGCTCATGCAGTGAGCAATTAGCTTAACAGTTAGCAGTTAGCAGTTTAGCAGTCCATCCCCCTTGGCCGCCCCCCCCCCCTCTCATGCCGCTCGGCTGTTTCACACTGCAACCACCGTTAGCTGCGTTCCTGCATAAGTTCGGAGGAGGTTCGGCCGTTGACTTTTTCTCACACTCTGCTCTGCTCCCGTCTCCCACTAAAAGAACAATTGATTAGAGTGAAAGTACGTGTATAGACGGAGACTAAACGCGGTGATGATCCGACAATCATATCTATTTCGGGGTGTCGTTAATCTACCGATGACGCCCGATGATTTTCCAACCGCCTCGGCGGGGATCATCGACGGTGTGCACTGATGGATTGGATTGGATTGATTGATGGATTTTCCTCAACCTATTGCCTTATTTTCCTTCTTCTACTCTGTACCTAGTTAAGTAGTACTGGGTAGTGTATGTATGATTACTTTTGTTTATTTACTCAATTGTTGGGGGGGGTCTTCCCCTTACTATATGTTGTAGTCCTGGAGATCTGTTTAATTTGTTGTGTTACCCGGTGATCTCACTTGCTTATTATACTACCACCACCAGCATCTCGACTCCGTAGGTGGATGCAGAACCTCCCTTGGATGCATCCCGTCTGCAGGGAGGTCCGCGTCTATTGCTGCGGGTATCTAGCAGTCCATGCGAGAGAGAGAGAGAGAGTGTGTGTGTATGTACCAAAGAAAAAGCGAAAATTCTCCCATTCGACGGTCGGGCAATTGAATAACCCCATCACGGCATGAACCGGACCACCCACTGAAAAGTGGGCATAGAGTGGGAAGAGGAAGAAAGGGGGTGGGAACGCACGTAAACAGAAGAAAAGAAAAAAAAAAAAAAAAATAAGAAAAATTTACGAACACCGGGCGGGAAGATAGTTCCCTAATTTTTTTTCTTTTTGATTTTTTTTTTTCTTCCATTGCTTGAGGGGTCTGGTGTGTTTGAATTAGACATGCTCCACTGGGCTGGAGCAGCGGCGTTGCTTGGGAGTTGGGAAACGGTTCCCGGAGTTCATCCAATGCCAGGAACCAGGGGCAGGAAATGTATCAGATTGAGATGATGACGCTTATGTTGATGTTTGCTGATAACGGGTTGTTGTTGGGTGTTGGTGTAGTACCGCAATCGATGGAAAATTGGGATGATGACTGCGATCGAGATCGAGGTTGAGGAATAGACAAGATAGTTAGTGAATCCATCCTACTTTAGACTAGGTCTATCAAAAAGATGGGATCAATGCGCCGTGTCATTTCTCTGGGGGACTTTCCCAATAATTAGCAACCACCCGCTAAAAAGGGGATCCTCCACTGCCTGCGAATTCTGCAGTGGATCCCCAACAACGCTCGACCACTTCGCTCTGCCCCGACTAAAGCTGTGACTAAGTAAGATGCTAAGTTAGTTACGTTAACTAACGCCGAGAACGTAAAAGCGTGCATCACAAAGCAACAAAGAAAAGATGACTTAAGATAATAATATGAAGGATCTCAAGGGTTAGAAAGGACAGGGGAAAATACAGGCATGATGAAGAATTGCATCCACATGGCCCCAATTGACTACGGATTGCTGGATTCTTGGCGGGAGTAAAAGCAATCTAGATGTGGCCGCCATCTGCACGCCACGCCCATTCCATTTGCATTTGGAGATGAAGAGTTTAGTTTAAACTGGCAGAGAAAAAGTCAAGCACTGACCTTTGACCTCCCGACTGCGCCCGTGGACACGTCTAATTCGTTTGCCCTTTTCCCCATCCATCCAATATCGGGTCCCGTGGCGCTTGACTCCTCTCCAGACTTTTTCCTCCCCGGCAAACGAGTCCCGAATTTCTTGGATAGCTTTTTTTTGTTCCTTTTTATTTTATTCTGTTTACTTTAACCTTCTCCGTCTTCTCCGTACTCCGTACACAGCAAGATAGTTACTTATGACCGAGCCCGACTATCATTGCTGCTCCTGGCCAGGGTTTTAGTCAAGAACCGCGCATGCAAGGGTTGTCCACGTCCCTGATCCCGAGCATCTTGAGGCAACGGACCACTTTTTTCGCTGCTGCAGGAGAGTCAGGTAAGGATGGAGAGAGGACGTAAGCACGCCCTCCCCTCATTCCCGTGAAGCTTTAACGCGGCTCGTCCTGGATTCTTAGGGGTCACCAACACGTATATTCGAGATAGGCGAGGCACAGGAGTAAGTCCAGTAAGTGTAAAGCGCCTAAGTTTGGTGGTGGCGCACGTGTCATGCACACTTGCTTCTTCCCATTCCCTGCAAATTCCCTAACTATTTCCCCTCCCTTTTAGTTAGTTGGTTTGTTAGTATCGTAGTATCCTTCGTCACGGTGGATCTGCTCATGGTCCGTCCACTCCGGAGGTTGTGTGATCGAATGGCATTTCGGTGGCTTCGTTCAAGACAAACCTCCAGGGTCGGATCCACTCCGTTTCGAGCATGCCATCCCGTGTGGTCAATATACCCTGTCTGGTCCCTGTCCGGTATATTTGATATCCGTTTGCCTCCTGTCGGCTCTTACTGGCTTCCCCTGGCGGATTTTTTTCAACATCTATTTCTGTGACGCTTCATCTCTCTCTTCATCTCTCGTCATCTCACGTTCCTTTCACTCCTCCTTTCCTCGTTGCTGTTATTGTTGCATGGGTGACCCTTGACAACACTAACTGCATTGCTACCATCCCTCTCACCTCTCTCACCTCACCCATATCCCCGTCCATATAATCTTTCATTATCGACCTCGGGGGCGTACAGAGGATCCCCTTTTTTTTAATTAATTTCTTTTTATCATCTTTCCTTTTTCTTCTTATTTCTTAAGATCCTCTTCCTTCCCATTCTACATCCATCCCTCCTCAACTACCCAACATGTATTCTACTACAGCACCTCTTGATTTGGATTATCTCAATGAACAGTTGCTTCCCCGGCGCTACGAATCGGAAGAAGAGGAGACGTCAGAATCAGAATATGGGGCCCATGACCATGCCTTTTCGCCTATCAAGACTGCCGGTCCCTTCGACTCGGATACCAGTGCAGATGAGCTTTCCAATGTGAATTCCCCAGAGTCGCCAATCGACAAGTCGTCATTCGCCCGCCTCCTGTCAGCCTATCCATCCGGCAAACAAAGTCGACCCGTATCCATGGATACGGTGAAACGAAGCAGTGGAACGACATTTGTACCAGATTCGTACATTTTTGACGACGATGACGACGTGATCATTGAATTGCCCTCCCCTAGTGCTACCTCTCCTTTGCAATCTCCCATCTTCCTTCAGCCCACAGTCTACCAACCCCCGGCGTCTCCCCTGTCGCAACAGTCACGATCTCCGTCTCCGGCCCTCAGCGAGTCGGATGAAGAGACAGACGTGCTCGTAGCAGAGCAGGTCAAATTTGTGGAACCCTGCGCCAAACCTAATCTAATCCTAATCAGTCCCGTCACCGACGGATCAGTGGTCGAAGAACCTGAACCCATGTCGGCAGTTTCTGCTGTTTCTGCAGACGTTCCCGATCGCTTCCCACCGGGCCAAGGACTCTATTCCTTGAACCAGGGAACCAAATCACAGCCTTTGTTGAGCGACAAACGGCCCGACTACCTGGGTCACATCAAGCGCGGCAGCTTGCAGCTGCACAGCAAATATGCGAAACAAGCCCCCAAACGGGCCGATACGGACCCCTTCACAATGCCCCGAGCTCTTGCGGACGTTCCTGAAACTACCCAGCCGATGACCATGCGCTCGCGTGCTATGACGTGGAATCGACCACAGACGTCCGCCGACAGTGCATCGAACCGCGGTCCCAAAGCGGGTCTCCTCCGCCGTCCGCCATCTATGCAAAGTGTCGGTGGTGCTGGTGGTGGTTACTCTCTGTTCCCGAGCACCAGACGAACCCCTGCATATCCTAGCGATGAGTACCATGCTCGGTCCACCTCGGTGTCCCACTCGATCGCCAGCTCGGACATGAGCCAGCCACCCTCGCGCACATCCAGTCCAGCACCATACTACTCCTCGCCTACATTCAACCGACACCGCTCGGGTTCATCATACAGCGTGTCGAGCGTCCCCGGCAACATCTCACAGCGGCCACCATTGCGTAACTCGATCATGAAGAGCTCAACCGCATCGAGCGTATACTCAGCCAGCAGCCTGCGATCGGAAGTGGAGAGCGTGCACAGCCTGGAACCACGGGAAACCGCCGAGACAGAAGTTGCCAAGACGGCGCGGCGGAAGAAGAGTTTTCGGCGCAGCAAGCAACCTAAGCTCGAGAGCACGACAACCGAACCGCTCCCAACAACTCCCAAGAGTTTCATGGGGTTCATGCTGCGAGGGCGGAGAAAGTCCACCATTCAAAAGTCCTAATGCTTAATTTTGTTTGTCAATTTTTTGGAACTAGTGTTTCATATTCATCTGTTTAACTACCGATTTGGGGCAAATCGGCTATGACGGCGTTCGGTTAGCGGGATTAAGGGTTTAGGGATCTGGGTCAGGCGGCTACTTTGATCTGAATTTGGTTTTTGTTTATTCGCACTGGATGCTACTTTCCTGCTACTATATTACTCTAGTGTTTTATTTTCTGTACTATAAGAAGGAAACAAACAGCAGTGGTCTTCCCGGAGTGGGCCCATTCAAAAATGTTGAACATACCATCTCTATCTATCAATCTTTCATTTCCTCCCGCGTACGTACAAAGTAGACGAACAGTAAAGTGACTCGAGATCATCACGCAAACAATTGCATAAGTACCCGTCACGTCAACCATCACCGAATCGAATCTTCCACGATCCTTCCATCGGCAATCCATCTGCGGCACCTACCGCCTTCATCCACGGGAACGAACCAACCCAGCTGACCGGCCCAAGATTTGGGTCAGATCTGGATATGGGAAAAGATGGCGATGAGATCTGACTCGTTCCCCGATCCACTTCATCTCGGTTGCGATCTACGTACCAAACATTGCCATTGAGATTGTAGTTGCCTGTTGCTGTCTGCTCGTATACCTTTGCCTTCTCATACACGCACCTCTCTCCCTCCTTTGGAGATTTCAATACAATTTAAGACAGATATAATCAACGAATGACCCTGAACCCCTATCCCCGACCCCAACATAATCTAATTATATTGAACTGAATGAGCGTATAGATTAAGATCGCCCAACCAATAAACATAGTATATTAAAACATAATCTACGAATATATGAACCATATATTGGCGCGGCAAGCAACTAGAAACTAAATAGATAGTATATGGATCGTTCTTCGGCATTTCATTTAGACTACGTACCCGTGCATCCAGATCCAAGTTTCAGGGTACGTAGACAGGATAAATTCAAATGAAGGATATACGGGTGGATCCTTGACGCGGGCACGGGCACATCGCTTAGAATCTAATGTGCCTCAACCTGGCTAACTAAGTATTTACTAAGTATCTATCTAGTGTCTAAATACCTGGATAGTCAGTTAGAGAGAGTAAATAATGAATGGTACGCTAACCGGCTCGCTCGCTCGCTCGAGCCACGTTCAGCTCCCGGATGGTTTCATCCATCCAACCAACCCCCATCGGTTAGTTTTAGTTGACTGGTACGAACCATGATGCACGGAATTAGGGTTCGGGCTCTGGTGCCGAAGTCCGAATGATCATTTTTCGTCTGTCTGTCTGTCGATCAATCTGCGCATTGCATTAGGTTTCATATCTCTTCATGACTTTTTGTGGGTTTGACGTGGCTTGACATGTCATGACTCGGAGAGTTTGCGCGGGAACAACTGACTCGTGGGAAGCCGGGATGCGTGGCTATTCAGCTGAGAGTGTCATTCTTCTTCTGCTAAGCGATGTGGCAAGTTTGAGGGAATGAGTCGTGTCTACGACTCTACGCATCTCTGTATGATGATCTTTGTGGAGTGAAGGATGGGGTGGATGGGGTGAATATGCCTTGATATTATGTGGGAACGGAATTCAATGGTAATGGTTTGATTGGATGGATGGATGGCTTGTAAGCGAAGCTGGGAGATGAATGAGAGGATGGGATTTATTCATCGTTGATTGGACTAGTAGTTAATGCACTCGCTTGAGTGGCGCTGGGGTATATAAGGCACCCTTCCCCCTTCTTCTTCTCCTTCTTCTCTCTCTCTTTGCAACCTCCAACATCTGGTCACCAAACATCTATGATGCTCTATCGGTCATAGTTTTCCCTGGTTTACTCGGATTTAGCAGCTACAACAAGAATAACTTCCAAGCTATTTAACCATCTACAAGTCATTCCTCTATTGAAACGGGACTCCGGCGTTAACGCATTGTCCAGCAAATTATTATTTGTATCGGCTAGACATATGATGGGCGACCGACCGGAATTGTATATGAAGCAATCTTTCATAGCGAAATGTGACTTCTTTGCTAGATGAGTTACGTTGACGCTCCTCGTACATTTGTTTTAGAAATACCGCGCAAATAGTGCTATGTTATATTCTAATTGACATGGCTAAAGCCTACGACTAACGAGACAGAAGACACGCGGACCACCTAACCGTCAGTTGGGAGCGTACACAGGACCACCTAAGCAACCCGATTCAAGCCCATTTCTCACAATTCCTATGTACTCATCTATATATCGATCCAGATTTTCGTTAGGCCTCCGCTGTGCCCAGCCCGCTCTTTCGCAGCCACCAGCTTAAAGTAATGACAAAACTGTGGTATATGGCTGAAAGACCCCCATATACAGCTACAAGGGGGCCTGCCTTTTCTTTCAAAGAGACATTAAGAATGAGACACATTACCATTACGGCTCGGAAACCTTAAGACGTAACAGGGTGAGTGTAGCCAGCGATTCCGCTCAAAACGGTGTATCGGTTCTTTTAAATTACAGTACACCTGGACGTGCTTGCCTCTAGTAGTATACTTGGCGCTGCTTCCCAGACGGATGAGTTCTGCTGAAGTCTCCTCTAGATTCTCTTCGCTCCCAAGATAAACACCGTCCTCACACACCCACACACTCACACACACACCCATAAACACGGTCTTTATCTTTGGGTCTTTCTGATATTCGTTGTGAATCATGTCTCTCGAAAAAATTATCGATGATCTTCCTCGCAACAGAGAGCAATGGGTACAATATGCCAAGCGGGCCGGCCTTTTGCACAAGTCACTGCGACACTGCAAGAAACTCCAGTCAGGATCTTGCGTCAACGATGAGCAATTTATGCTCTTTAGAACGATTTGCCCCCAACCCATTCACCCAAACTATTTTAATCCTGCTGACTATGGTCTTGACTTAACTACAGCCTCTAATACATTAGCAATGTCCCACGGCTTTCAAGCCTACCTCAACCAAGTCGGCACAAACAACTTCCGGGGCCTGGGAGAATTTGGCACTACACTCGTTCGACAGTGGGAAGTACTGGAAGGCTTTAGAAACAGGGATGATCCGCTTAAGTGCTCTGATGAAACTCCTGTTAAATCTAGTCTGATCAGTCTACTCCAGGCGCTTTCCTTGTTACCTACCACGACTGCCTCCGAGTGGCGTAGCACCAGACTCCGTTTGAGGGGAACATTCGGTAGTCATAATCTTCGTTCAGGCGAGTCTCCTCCCCAATTTGTTGCAATCACAGATGGACAATTGCAAGATAAGCAGACAGGTAAAATCAAGTCTGTGACTAAATGCAAGAGATACCTTCGCGACATGATGGACAAGGCAGTCGATATGGAGGAGGCTGCTGAGGTTGTAGCTTGGGTCAGCCAGTATCCTGATACTGATAGAAGTATCAATACACACCAGTAAGCCACCCGCAACCTAACCAATATGAACACGTTGGTAACGAATTGGCATAGTCGGGTTCTTGTTTCAAAGGATGGATGCGAAATATGGATAACCTTTGCAGGATATGACAATTCTTGGGCAGACTACCTAGATGGCCGTGGTGGAAGTGGAACGAGGCAACCCAGCCTGATGACGATGCAAAGATACGGTCCCTACGATATAGGGAATAGACGCCAAGTATTGCAGGTGTCTACAATCCTGCTTGCTATTTCACTTTAGTCATACGTCCAGCATACTGGGTCGCAAAGAACGGCTTCAGAGTGAGTTTGATATATGCCAGGTCGCAAAGACCGGCTTCAGAATGAGTTTGATATATGCCAGGTCGCAAAGACCGGCTTCAGAGTGGGGTTGATATATGCCAGGTCGCAAAGACCGGCTTCAGAATGAGTTTGATATATGCCAGGTCGCAAAGACCGGCGTCAGAGTGGCCTTGATATATGCGCTCTTATTGTGCTAAGAACACAACG
This sequence comes from Aspergillus tubingensis, assembly GCF_013340325.1. Taxonomy (NCBI): domain Eukaryota; kingdom Fungi; phylum Ascomycota; class Eurotiomycetes; order Eurotiales; family Aspergillaceae; genus Aspergillus; species Aspergillus tubingensis. Next base: position 2,406,343 of record NW_023336280.1, on the reverse strand, counting down.
ACAGGCCAAGAGCCAGAATATTTGTAGACGAATCTGAATGTATGCTCTGGCTCCTAGACATAGGGAGTTATGATAAAGGCAGGCGAAGAAATAATTGGCACATTGTTATATGCAAATTTCATTGCAACGTGCTAGCCTATAGCGGATCATTAACATACGGTCATCTACTCATAACTTAGTAGTTATTATTCGAACTACTTAGTCGACTATCGTACATGCTGACGGAGGCTATTGGCTACGGGCTTGCAGCAAGGTGGACAGACAATACGGAATAAGCGGCCTTCCAAACTTCTTTTTCAAGCCGATATGCAGCTAGGCTAGGCTACTTAGAAAGAGCCGTCTCATGGTTATTTTCGCATAGATCACCCTGATATGCTTACAGGCTTCAAAGAACGCCAGATGAGCTGCGCACAAGCCCGGGCCTACCATTTGTTGATACGCTGAAACGGAGCCGGACCTCAGTGCCGAGGAGCCTAGTACTAATAATACTTTATTACATGGTATGGAGTATTAATGGTAAAGCTTGCGTAGATGGTGAATCATTCAGTATCAGGTGATCAGCCACGCGCGCCCACCACACACACACACATCTCCAATCTTACTGTTTCGACTCAAATCAACTCTTCAACACCACCAACCATTCTAACAACGAGAACGCCCTCATATTCAATTACACGACAAAATGCCTAGCAACAACATAGCTGAGCAAATCGAACGTCTTTGGAAGGAGTTGGTGGTGAAGACCCCTGAAGTGCTGGTGGATAAAGAGAATCAAGTAAGTGATATAGTCCTGGATCAGTACCAGATTGATCGCAGTCATATGGGACCATATTTTCTTGAAAACCTTGAAATTTCAGGACAGGGAACTACAGGAGCAGATATATATGGGCCACGAACACTGTTTCCTGCTGATGTCCCAATTCTTTTTCAACCCATGTCCCGAGCGGAGCTTGAAAAGTACCCCGTTTTAGCGTCAAAACAGCCGAGAATGAAGCACTACGACCCCGCCATTCATGGTGAATCGCCAAATGAGCAGAAAAATTATATATACCAATGGGCCTACCATTTAATGAATTGGGTGGAAGACTCCATGGGTCAATGCGGAGTAAGAGAAAACGCGAAAACTTTAGATGAACGACTAAATAGGCGAAGAAAACTGAAAAACATATAGTAAGTGCAAGAAGGCTATTGGAATTTTCTTTTAACTAGATCATTTAACTAAAGAATTTCCAATAGCTGGCCCGATCCGTTCTATCTAGGCTGCGAGCTGTTTGGGGCATACCCTTCTGTTCACGACCATTGGGGAGCAATTCTTCGGATCGAGCCAGATTTGGTTGATGGCCACCGTATCTATCCCCATCTTACCATTGGCCTAGCTCTATCGCATTGCGGGAAAGAGAGCTCCATGCTCTACGAGGAACTCGCAGTGATTATATCTGCTATGCAATGCCGGGCTCTTCAGCCTCGGGTTCCAGAAGATAAGGCTTTGTTTGAGGAGGATATTGAGACTATAAAGTCCATGCCTCGGGAGTTTGCGGATGAAAAGACGTTTCCTCTTCTCCTTCTGTCATTTTCGGGTCCCCAGAATTTCCGTTATTTTCATGTCTGTATGCGT